>NC_053491.1:262217648-263691168 GCF_905171775.1 Rana temporaria
TTGGACTTCATCCAATAACTAGCGCTGTTTTATCGATTGGACTTTGGTTCTATTAGCTTGATACTTTGTTTATATATATATATATATATATATATATATATATATATATATACATACATATACATATATACATACACACACACACACACACACACACACACACACAGTATAGATGTTATCTGGTGGAATTATGCTATTTTTCGTTAATGCATGCTATACATTAGGGTGGAAAAACCTCCCCTTTTTACTTACCTAAGCCCAATTTAATCTAGCGGTCTCACTCCTCATTGAGCAGATTAATAGCAGCAGGAGTCATCGGCTTTCTGTGGGGAGCATCCGCCAAAAAGGAGATGCCTGGAGCACCGCGGCAGGGGACCCCACAAGTGGAGGATCGGGGTTGCTTTGTGCAAAAGTATTGCACAGAGTAGGCAAATATGTTTTTTTTTTTTTTTTGTTTAACAAAAATGAAGACGGTTCAAATACTATTTTGACAAGAATCATCTTTCTTCTCTCCTCTCAGGGAAGTTTGTCTTCAAATGTGAAGCACAGAAGTGCTAGTGTAGTGGGTAAAAAGAAAACATGTAGGAATGTTTAGAGATGCCATTTATTTGCCTTATCCAAGAGAGGCAATTACAGACCTTGATAAAGGATTTTAAAATCAAGAGCAGGACAGACACCCCAGTTGGGCTTTGGTGCCATGAACATGTTTGAGTATAATTCTTTGAACATGTCCTGTGGTGGTAGTGGCACGATTGTCTGGGACATGAGGTCGTTCAAGGCATTCTGCAACTAACTGTACTTGGGCAGTTTTTGGCCGATTTGGAAGAGGAAAAACAGTGAGTTTGGAATTCTATTTTGTACCCCTTTGATATCTCTTAGGAGTGAGGGCACCCCCTTCATTGTAAAGAAGGCTTTGGGGGCAGGCTTGCATCAAAAGGTAGAGCTGAACTCAGATTTTTAAGCTGAAGCCTGGTTAGAGCAGAGTTTTGTGTTTAGAGGAGCTATGGTTTCCAGGGGAGTGTGTTTTTGGAACCTTCCACTGTGGAAGTAAAACTTAGACCCCCCCCCATGACGGATTGGTCAAGGGACTCACCAGAGAGACATCTTTAGGAGAGCATGTGTGAGGCACCTGTTGCAGACAGATTTAAACGGTCCAAACTTTTAGCCATAAGTTTCTTCCTGCTCTTTGCCAAAACTACAAGTGTGGTATTCCCCTGTGGGGGGTGCAGCGTAACGGTCTGGACAGAGCCCAGGTGTAAATGGACCTGTAACAAATCCTCATGGTAAAATGGTAGGAATACAATTTAAAGGGCTCAAGAAGGAAGTGATATTAACCACTTTCTGCCCAAAATCATCCCTCAGTTGCAGTGGGTGCCAGGATGATGTCTGCAGCTACAGGCATCATTTAAGTATTTAATTTTATTTTTGTTGGGCCTGGAGATGCTCTTTTTTTGGAAAAGCAATTCCTTTCCAGCTTTTACAGGTGATTGGGGGTTCTCCATGGTCTAAGAAACAGAAAATAAAAAAGAGGATAACCCCCCTCTTCAGTCCGACCGGTTATAACCCCTCACACTGCATCAAGCAGCTCAATTCGTCAAAAAATCAGTACAAACAGTCAATTTTTTCTAGTTTAGATTAGTTTCCATTTTCAAACATAAAGGAGGGGTGAGTGCTGCGTCAATGAACTTCAGAGAAAATGATTTTACAGCGAGTACAAAAATCCGATTTTGTCTTTCGTTCATTGACGAACACAGCACTTTAAATCTTGACTTTAGGGACATCCCCAAGCAGTTTGTTTAACCACTTAAGCCCCAGACCAAAATGCTGCCTAAAGACCCAAGGGGTTTTTACAGTTCGGGACTGCGTCGCTTTAACAGACAATTGCGCGGTCGTGCAACATGGCTCCCAAACAAAATTGGCGTCTTTTTTTCCCCACAAATAGAGCTTTCTTTTGGTGGTATTTGATCACCTCTGCGGTTTTTATTTTTTGCGCTATAAACAAAAATAGAGCGACAATTTTGAAAAAAATGCAATATTTTTTACTTATTGCTATAATAAATATCCCCCAAAAACATATAACATTTTTTTTCCCCTCAGTTTAGGCCGATACGTATTCTTCTACCTATTTTTGGTAAAAGAAATCGCAATAATCGTTTATCGGTTGGTTTGCGCAAAATTTATAGTGTTTACAAAATAGGGGATAGTTTTTTTTTTTTTTTTTTTACTACTAATGGCGGCGATCAGCGATTTTTTTCGTGAGCCACCTGCAAAACCTTGCAGCCAAAACAAGAATCCACAGATGCACCCACATCAACCTTGTAACATTTGTGAAAATGTTAAACGGACGACCAGTTTGCCGCCTTACACACCTGGGAAACTGACGCTTGATGTCAGAAAACCCAGGAGGCACAAATTGCCCTGGTCGATTGTGCTGCGACAGGAAAGGGAGGCACCCGCCCTTTTAAGGCATAAGCCTGGATCATGATCTGTCCAATCCACGGAGAAATAGTGGCCGACAAGACCACCAGGCCCTTCTTCGGACCAGCTACTGACACAAACAGTGAATCTGACCTCCAAAACAGAGCCGTAGCAGACAGATACACCCTCAGAGCCCAGACCACGTCCAAGGAATGCAAAGAAACCACTTTAGGATGCAACGGCCCGAGGACACATAGAATAGATAGAAGCACAATGTCCTCATTTAGATGAAACTCTGAAACAACTTTTGGGAGAAACGAAGGCTGCGGGCGTAGCACTGCCTGATCCTTGTGGAGGATCAAGTAGGGAGACTTGCAAGACAAGGCCACCAACTCAGAAACCCTCCTGGCAGATGTAATCACTACCAGAAAGGCTACTTTCTGAGAGTGTCAATAGGGGGATTTCCCCAATTTTCTCAAACAGCAGTTTTTGAAGCACCGAGAGCACCAGATTTAAATCCCGCGGTGGCCGAACCGGAGGAGCCACATGTCGAACCCCTTGCACAAATGTACTCGCCAATGAATGAGGTGCCAGGGGGGGTAGCTGAAAAAAAAAAAAAAAAAAAAAGACAGCCAAGGCCAATATCTGCCCCTTAAGGCAAGTTTTTGATCCACTCCACGCTCTCTTCACACAGATATGTAGGCCTTCCATGTGCGATGAAGATAAATCTTCCGAGAAGATTACTTTTGCGCCCTCAGCATGGTGGAGATTACCGAATCCGACAGACCTTGGGGTCCCTTAGCACCTGACCTTCAACAGCCATGCCGTTAAAGCCAGCTACTGTAAAGCAGGATGAAGTATAGGACCTTGCGACAGAAGATACTCTCGCTTTGGCAGTCATCAAGAAACATCCGCCACCATGCGAACAATGTCGGCATACCAGGGACGCCGAGGCTAATCTGGGGGGGGGGGGGTTTAGCGGGGGGGGGGGGGTAATCAGCTGATAATGCCCCATGGAGCTACCAACGCGTCTACCGCGTCCACCCAGGGATCTTTGGACCTGGCCACAAACCTCAATACCTTCCAATTGAGTAAAGAAGCCAGGAGATCCGCATCTCAGGCAAAGGAGACAAAATACATCTGGATGTAGCAACCATTCCCCTTGGTCCAGCATCTGACTTAGGTAGTCCGCTTGCCAGTTTTCTACGCCCGGAATGTACATGACCGATAGAGCCAGCACACGTCACTCTGCCCACCGCAGGATGTGAGCGGCCTCCAAATCTGCAGCCCATCTCCTCGTTCCTCCTTTATGGAGGACATATGCCACTGCCGCACTGTGACCATGTCAAGAGGCACCGCCTGATCACCCGAAGTTCCAGCACATTGATCGACAGGCAGGATTCTGAGTCCAGCGACCCTGTGCCAACTGTATGCCCCAAACTACGGGACAGACTGGCGTCCGTCGTGATCACCGTCCAATGAAAAGAAAAAAAGGAGAGACCTCCCAGACTGAAGGGCTGGAGACCTCAGCCACCAGACCAGGGATTCCCTGAGTAAGTGGCTCACCCAAATTCGATAATCCAGAGATGACAGAAACAGCATCTCCTTTTGCAAGACTTGAGTGTGGAATTGAGCATACGGTACAACCTCGAAAGTGGCCACAATGAGACCCAGGACTCGCATGCAAAAAGCGCAATGATGACCACCTGCGGGACGCCAACAGCTTCACCACAGCCTGAAGAGTCTGAAGGGAGAAAAACACTAGCCTCTGGAGGAGTCCAGAATCAAGCCCAGGTACTCCAGGCGCCAACACAGACTTCTGGAGGTTTAGTACCCAACCAAACTCCCGAAGAGTCTGACTGGCGATGGCCACGTCCTCCCCTAATTCTGAGTTGGAAGCTGCTCTCAGAAAGAGGTCCTCAAGATATCCCACGATCGCGAGATTCCTTGTTGCCTCAAAGCCAGAATTGGGGCAAGCACCTTGGTGAAAACTCTTGGAGCTGACACCAGGCCAAAAGGATGGTGAGGGAGAGCTACAAATTGGTAGTACTCATCCCCGACCCCAAAAAATCGCAGAAACTTCTGATGCCCGACGCATGTGGGGACATGCAAGTATGCGTCCTTGATGTCCAAGGACGCCAGAAAATCCCCCGGATGGAGTGCAGCGACCACAGAGCAAACCGATTCCATCCTGAACCTTCGTACTTTTACAAAGCAGTCGAAAGCCTCGAGATCCAGGATCGGACGGACCCCCATCCTTCTTTGGGACTACACATAGATTGGAGTAGAATCCCTGAAACCTTTCCGGCGACGGCACAGGTATTATGCCTCAGCAGGTCCTGCACTGCCCCAAACAGGGTGTTCTGACGCTCCGGAAGATGAAGGTTGGAGGGAAAAAAACCTGTTTGGCGAACAAGAAAGAAACCATCTTGTACCCTGATGACACCAGGGGAGGGAAGTCCACCGAGCTGCAAACTCCTGAAGGCGACCCCCCACCCTAGAGTGGGACAGGTGCAAACCTTCATGCAGCTGTAGATTTGCTCGCAGGCTTGCAAAACCAGGGACGCCAACCTGCGGACCCAGTCGAACAAAAAAAGCTGAGCGGAAAAGGAGGGCCCTAGCCTACGGCGTGGCTCCTTACCTTTTCTGGATTGTGGGAGCAGCGTACTCTTACCCCCAGAAACATTCTTAATAATGTCATCCAGCGAGGCTCCAAATAGCCTCTCCCCCTGAAAGGGCAAATCTGCCAGAGCCTTCCTTGATGCCTGATCCGCAGACCAGCATTTTAGCCAAATCAGGCGACGGAGCACCACCGCAGATACTGAGGCTCTAGAAAGCAAAAGGAGACGTATCTAAGGCCGCATCACAGACATACTGAAGGCCATGCACCAACTGTTCTGCCAGTTCTATGCAGACCAGGGAAACCTGTTGCTTTTCCAACTCTCAGTGCAACAATTGAACCCATTCAGTAAGAGTCTGGAACACCAGGGCCGTGGCCAATACTGGCCGCAATGCTGACCCCCCCCCCCTTCCTCACCACCGTGAACATGGACCGGGCGACCGCCTCGGCCCTCCTATCAGCGGGGTCCTTAAAAGCCGGTGTCGCCTCCACCGGAATCGTGGTTACCATATTTAACCTGGGTCCACAAACAGGGGAGATGTCTATTTATTCAGAAAACTCTCCTCAAAAGGGGTACCATACTGCCATGCGTTTCGGAACCGAAAAGGCACGCTGCGGCCGTTCCCATTCTCTGTAAATAAACGTATTAAAGTTAGGTAGGGAAACACCTTAGCCGTGCGGGCTGGCTTGTGGGACCCAAAAGGGACAGACACCTCTGTAGATGCCCCCGCCGTATTCTCCCATCATTAGGGTATCCCGCACCACTGTAATAAGTGCTCCTATAAGCGCCCTTTCCTGCGCTGACCCAGACACAGTCATCCTCACTGTCCAAATGGTCCTGTCTGCATCCTCTGAAACATCAGAACAGGGCCCGAGTAACAGCAAGGCCCGAGTCTGAATCAGAGCTTTACCCGGGAGATGGGAGGGGGCGTTTACCCCCCCTTATGCCCCCACCCTGGCAATGAAAGACTCCCGACAAAGCGTCCATAGGCACCGCAGGTGCAGGGGAACTGGTTGCCATGCTGACCCACACTCGCCTGACACCCGATAGAGGCCAAAAATCCCCCCTCCTGGCTGCCACAGACTGAGGGGCTCCCCCACAGGAATCACCACCCTGACCCAGGTATTGCGCTGTGTTGCTGTTCTCCCCTGTGTCAGTCACGAGGTGTTGGGTGTATTTCACACCTTTCCGGCCAAACCGTCCCAGCGCTAGAGGTAAAACAAACTGAAAACCACAAGAAAATGGCCGCCTCAGCAAAGCCTGCGGGCTCCGGGGGAATGACTGCCAGCCTTCCCTGGCTGAGGCTACACGAAAATGGCCACGACCGTGCTGACACATGCGGCGGGCCTTCCACAAAAAGTACACTAGACACCCCTCTATGTCGAGAAAACAACCAACCCCCGCGCAGCCCCCCCGGTCAGTCACACAGCGGCCCCAGCTTGAGGAGGAGGGAAAAGGACAGGGAGAGAAGAAAGGGAGAGTGAGAGACCCCCAAGTCGACCTTCCAAGGAATGCCCAGCTGCTCCATTCTGCCCGGGACAGGTGGAACCATACTTACTCATCCTGTGGGGATTGCTGGACGCATTCCATGGACAGACCCATCACCCAAACGGTATGGGGTGGCTGTCGGCCACGGCACACTGACAGCACTGGCCCGGTCATATGTGTGCCCCATAGCATATAGCTCACCGGCCACCCCTGGATGACTGGGCATGTTGTGGCCGACCCAGCGCGTAGCCAAGGCCTTCTCACGCTCGATGGCCGGGCTAGGGAGACTACCAGGATCTATATTATCCAGCCTGTCACCCAGCCCGGCTTGTTGATAGTAGATCACAGGAATCAGCGGAAAAATACAAAATTAAAAAAAATTAAATGAAAGAAATTACCTGGACCAATGGTCCCCACTGGGAGCCAGGTCCTTCTACACTAGGCAGTAAAAAACTGAGCTGCTGGATGCAGTGTAAGGGGTTATAGCCAGTAGGAACGCCCCAGTAGGGGGCGGTACTGTGCAGTTTTGCTGATTTTACATGTTTTGCCTAGTCCTGTCCTGAAGGTGGCGATATAGCTCTAAGTTTAAAAGATTTAAAGTGCTGTGTCCATCAATGAACGAAAGAGAAAGACAAGTATTCTGTCTCTATCTGTTTTGACAGTGTGCATCACACTTTTTCTGTAAGAATTCCTGCCAAGAAAAGATTGAGCAGGATCTAAATTTTCGTGACAGGAAAAATTCCTATCGGGTGTCGCGGTCGTCTGTATGCAATTATGACGCAGAATCAATCATGAATCAAGCAGAAGAGCCGAACTGCCTATTGAACTTCATTGATCTCGGCTTGTCGTAAGTCACCACGTTCTTGACGATCGGAATTTCAGACAAGATTAGTGTGACCGTGTGTATGCAAGACAAATTTCAGCCGTTTTCCTGCAGAAAAAACAAAAACAAAAAAACAAAAAAAAAAAAAAAAACACACCACACCTTGCGGCTTCACTTCCTGGTTCCCTACTGTGCACGCGCGAGTCGCGATCCCACTGGTCCCTGCTGTCTTCTGGGACCCGAGGGTCTCCCAGAAGACAGCGGGGGGCGGAGGAGGCGCTAGATGTGGCGTAGGTCACCACAGTGATCTATGCACGAAAAGCGGAAGTTCCATTATTACTCTGCTAAGCAATACAGAACATTTCTTAAATTTAAACATTTGTTTTAAACACCACAAGCCTCAAATCAGTGCACTTGTATGTATAATTTAGATAAAAAAAATATATATTATATATAAAATTATAAAAAAAAATCTTAAACACACAAAAACAGGTAATCAAAACTTTGATGGAAAAAAAATATGGGCCAACTTCACTGTTTTCGTGTTTTTTTTATTCATTTAAGCGTATTTTTTTTTAAAAAAAAATTCAAATTGCATTTGAAATATTGCAACAATCGCTATTTTATTTCCTAGGGTCTCTGCTAAAAAAAAATATATATATAATGTTTGGGGGTTCTAAGTGATTTTATACCACAAAATACAGGATTTGAACTTGTTGTAAGCAACAAGTGTCAAAAAAAGATTTAGTCTTTAAATGGTCGAGTTCATTCCTTTGAAGTTTAAACATTGTATCTCTCATCTCCGACTTGGCAGGCTGCCCAGGAGGGAGAAGTCGCTTCCACGGGAAACTTCTCAGGCAACTTGCATTGACTTCTATTACAGAAGCTTTTTAGTAAGTCGCGCTGCTGACGTTTAATCAGCTTTTTTTTTTTTTTTTACAGTAAAATCGGCCGATGCAGATTAATTAAAAAACGCCAAATATCAGCCAACCTCCAATAAAGAACCTAGTCATGCACCTGAATATTATTGCCAAGTTTGACATTTTACACTGCAAGGTGAATACAATCCAAACACAGCCCTGACTTTTACAGCAACGATCAGATACAGGGTAACCCTCTCTTACCTGTCCACAACACTTCACTGTAAATAAAGTCCAGACTCACAGTGGGCTTAAAGTGGTTGTAAAGGTTTATTTATTTGAACAAACATGTCATATACTTACCTCCACTGTACAGTTCGTTTTGCACAGAGTGGCCCCAATCCTACTGCTCTGGGGTCCCACGGCGGCTCTCGATACTCCTCCCCGCAATAGCTAGCCCTCTTTGGTAAGCTCTTTCCCGAGGGGGTTAGCTTGCAGGCGCGATCCCGTGTCATATAGTTGGCGTCCATAGACGTGTCATTGGATTTGATTGACAGCAGCGGGAGCCAATGGCTGCGCTGCTATCAATCTATCCAATCAAGTCCGAGACTCCGTGGAGAAGAGGATGCCGGGGGAACGCGCAGAGCAGGTGAACGGGCTCAGCTAAGTAAAAATGGGGGGTTAGGCAGCAGGCTGGGGGCCTGTGACAGCGAGGTGTTTTTTCACCTTAATGCATAGGATGCATTAAGGTGAAAAAACACAATTTTACAACCCCTTATGCAGGCTTCAGGGTTTGGGTTCCACAGCGATGGACCATGGCCTTGGACCTGTATAGCACCTTGCTGCTAACTCAACATGTTACACCAAGATGAGCACCTATGTAGGATCCAGTGCCCAAGACAACATTACAGGTCATTTCCATAGGACAGGAGTTTGGGTTTTGCTCCCAAGGTATTACTAATGTTGCGCTGATCTGGATACACTGTTCCTAATTTAGTATTAGAAGATCGTAAGGGTTTGAATAAAGGAAATGAAGAGAGTGTGTGTGTATATTATATATATACAGCCCTCAAAATTTCCACTCGCCTGCTAGCATTTGGCGAGTGGATTTAGGCTGTGGGCGAGTGATAATAGTTCTGCATGACCAACAGTCCAATCTGTGCCTACACTTAGAGCCACGCTGCGATTGGCGGCCGAAGAGGAAAGGTGCGTGCCCAGGAAAAGTAGTCGGGTGAGCCGCACACATGCAGAGCAGTACACAGGTGCTCTCCTTACAATTCTCGTTAAGCCATGGGACCTGATAGTATGACCTCTCTGAGCCTGGCTTCCCAACCTGACCAATGTAGCTGGAGAGCAGAGAGTAGGAAGGAACAAGTGAGCTGGAGGACTGCGATTATCACCACTCTGGGTGTCCCAGGTAGGCAGTGCAGCACAGCGCTCACCAAGAGTTGCCCTGACAAGAGAGCGGCAGTATGCTGTGCGGTGTCAGTGTGTGCTGTGTTGTGGTGTCATTGGCTATGCAGGTGTGTGAATCTTGGTGCTGGATTGTACTCCCTCCCACTGTGCTGCAGTTCCTCTCCTCACTGCCTGACTGAATGAAAGGGGGAACAGGGGCTCCTGATTATGAGAGTGGGTAGAATAGGAGAGGGAGAGAGAGAGGAGGATGGATGGGGGTTGCAGAGGAGACAGCAAGAGAATGGGGGAAAAGACCTGGTTCTAGAGAGAGAAGGCAGAGGAGGAGGGAGTCTTGTACATGAGAAGAGGGAGAGCAATATTTGCAGAAGTAAAAAGGTCCATGTCCCTCTGGTTTGCCCCAGTGCCATATCCCGCTGGTCTGCCCCCTCAGTGCCATGTCCCTCTGGTCTCCCCCCTCAGTGCCATGTCCCTCTGGTCTCCCCCCTCAGTGCCATGTCCCTCTGGTCTTCCCCCCCAGTGCCATGTCCCTCTGGTTTGCCCCAGTGTCATGTGCCTCTGGTCTTCCCCCAATGCCATGTCCCTCTGGTCTGCCCCAGTGCCCTGTCCCATTTTGTTAAAGTTGTTGTTGGTAATATTTAATTGTGTAACTTGATTCGGCATAAAACATTTAACAGTGTCATTCCAAGAGATGATCTACAAGAGCGTGTTTAGGGGCAGTGTATGGGTTAGGTGAGGCAACAGGTGGCGAGTAACACTTGAGGACTGGCTAGAAGCTCAGGGCTTGAAATTTTGAGGTGTATGTGTGTGTGTGTATTATATATATATATATATATATATATATATATATATATATATATATATATATATATATATATATATATATATATATATATATATATATATATATATATAAAAAACAAACTAATTAAGCCAAGGGCAATTTTCTTAGTGAAGGAGAAAAAAGTTCCAGCACCTAGCACATATCTGAGGATTCAAAAGCAGGGTTATAGGGAAGGTGCCCAGGGGGCTGGTCCTCTAAAGCTTTTGCCAGTGTCCAATCACTTTAAAGTACATGCCTATAATCCACAGTGTATGAAGACTCTGCCTGTGTCCCATCTACTAAGATTAAGATAAGTTTTTCATCTTACATTAATAGCTGTGAGAAGTGCTCAGTCCACCAATTTTCTAAAACATGCCTTTGGTCACAGGACAAACAGAATGCAATAGTACAGTAGCTGAATAATTATACATAGAATCTAAGTGATGTGCAAGAACATTTAAAAAGGGACAGTCACGGACTGCCCAGAAAACAAATGATGTGGTTGGTGCAAATCTAATAACAAAGAGAAATACAACAAAAAAAGACATGTTGCAACCCAGCAAATTTATTGTCAGACAGGAACTGCTATAGGTGTCAAGAGTTCTGGTTATAACAACACAATAAAAAGAAAAAAAAAAAAAAAATCATGTGTTTTCTATGCAATATGAACTCTCATTAACCCTAATTTTGCTAGAGTGTTGTACACAAGAATTCCAAAAAGTCTGGGATGCCTTGTGTATAACATTACAGCACAATTAGCACGTACTGAAAAGAGAATCCAGTTTTCTTCTGGGATCAATATGGTTACTAGAAATGAATATCACAAAACAAATACTGAACACTTGTCTCATGTTTAAAATAACATGAAGGATGATTGACATACAAGCTGCATTGCATCTTGGTGCAAATGAATCCACCTGCACCCATCAAGTGATGACCATTAACATTAGCTCTCATTTCCACAGCAATTGACTCAGGGCTCTTCTATAGGCAAGATGGGGTAGGTAATGCACAGAGTTTTTGGAGATTCAACAGTACTACAAAGGATGGTTCTTGGCCTTGTGCGGTATTTAAACTTTCGAATAAGGACTACCTTCTGTAAAAGCTCAATTTTCTGATATAATGGAAAGCCAACCATTACCTCACTGGATTCATTAGCGCTCCATCATGGATAGTATACTGCTTCTAGAAATACATAGGTTATATCTTTACACAAAACATATGGAAAACAGAATATCCAATGGATAAAGCTAGTCCAGCGCTTTAGGAAAAATAAAGACAGTGGCTAGTGCTGGGTTTCAACACTCCCATTTCATTGGTAGCCCCATGAAGCAACCAGGCTTCCATGCAAAAAGGATGAGCTTCTTACCAATAACCAGCTGCCAGGGGGCGGAAATGCAGTGCACAGAAAAAGATGCAAATCAAGGACTTTAAAATCTGCTAAGAAACACAAAAGATGTTGGTATAATTGGGGCAAGTGCTTTTTCCAAGCAATTTAGACATTTGTAGACCTTGAATACTACTCAAGTAAGCTACAAACCTGGCTTAATGCCAGACAAAAGCCTACTAGGTGAATTGTGCAAGTTACAGCCATTGCTAAAACTGCAACAATGAGGAATTGCTGCAAAGAAACAAAATTAAAAAAAGAAAAGGAAATGGACATCAAAACAATACATATGTCAAAGGGTGTAGAAAATGCAGGAAATACAGGGGCAGACTAAGAAACTACAAGTAATTTGCAGTCATCACTTTTCTCTGATCGGTATTTTGAGCTGTATGAAGGTAACAACTTAAAGCTTTGTTATACTGTTTTATAATAGAAATAGATAATGGAATTTATTCAATGTCCATCTCTGGGAGTTTTTTTTCTGCCTCAGAGGCAGCTGAATCTGAACTCTGATCTGTAGCCTGTGGCCCTTGGCCATTTGTGTTATTTTCTACTGGTCCATTCTGCTCTCCTGCTTGCTGCTCCTCTTTCGGGGGCTCCACCTTGGGTTTCGGTTTTGACACTATGGGGTTACATGTGCTCATCAATTCCTGGAAAACAACAATTGAAATATTTAATTCTGTATACGAAATTTCAAACAGAGACATTGATTTCCTGAAGAATGAAAGGGTGGGTCATTCTTTTCTTACATCTCTCTAAATAGCTCAACTAAACATGCAACCTTCACTGGGTTATGGCCTGTGCCAAGTTCCCTGCAAATGACGAACGTCACCAAACGACAATTTGGGGGCTGGGCAATGCGGTTTAGAAATTCACACACCATATGCAGAATTTAAATTGTAGCTGTTTATGGTTATCTAGCATACATACTGCATAACCTAGTGTATTGGTGTGTACTAGTACATGATGCCAAAAAATCTGTGGTATTCCGATTCTTGCATGGCACTGGTCTCTGTTTCAGGCATATTTTTGGGTATAAAGACATGCTCTTACCATTTTTACAGCACACGTGGGCAGGATGTATAATAAACAGACACCCTGGGGCCTATTTACTAAAACTGGAGAATGCACAATCTGATGCAGCTGTGCATGGTACCCAATTAGTTTCTAACATCAAGTTGTTTAAGCTTTGGCAAAAAATAAAAAATAGGATTTTTGTACTCACCGTAAAATCCATTTCTCTAAGTTCATGGACGAACACAGCAGCCTTTGACTGTAGGGTTATATCTGCTTCCTTCCAGGAGAGTTAGGCAGAAATACAGCACTTAAAGTGTTAACAACTTTTCTTCAGTGCAGCTCCTCCCAGGGGGCGTGGTTCCCCCGGGTATAACCCACACCCTGCTCTAGCAGCCTCAGTTCGTAACAAGCAGTACAAACAAAGGAGGGGTGGGTGCTGTGTCAGTCCATGAACTTAGAGAAATGGATTTTACGGTGAGTACAAAAATCCTATTTTCTCTTCCGTTCATGGACGGACACAGCAGCCTTTGACTGTAGGGACGTCCCCCAAGCAGTGTCAAAAAATTCGAGGGGTGGGAAAAACACAGCAAACCAAGCTTCACCCCAAACAAAACCGGAGTTACTCAACGGAGGAACCTCCCAACCTTAAACTGCCGCCTGCAACACCCTGCGGCCGAAGGAGGCATCAGAAGATGCACTCACAATCCACCTTGTAAAACTTTGAAAAAGTGTGGAACGTCGACCAGGTCGCTGCCTTACACACCTGCAACACAGAGGCTTGATGTCGGAAAGCCCAAGAGGCACCGATTGCCCTGGTCGAATGCGCCATGACCTGAAAAGGAGGCGCCTGCCCCTTCAGGGCATAGGCCTGAAGCACAACCTGTCGGATCCACCTAGAAATGGTGGCCAACGAGACTGCCAGGCCCTTTCTAGGACCAGTCACCTACACGAACAGCGAGTCCGACTTCTGGAACCATCGCCGATAAGTACACTCGGAGGGCCCGAACCACATCCAGGGAATGTAAAAAGTGGCCTCCTTCTGTTTTTTTGGCTGAGGACATAAAGATGGAAGAACAATGTCCTCAATGTGAAAAGCCGAAACAACCTTCGGGAGAAAAGAAGGCTGCAGACGCAGCACCACCTTATCCTTATGGATGACCAAGTAGGGGGCCTTCCAGGACAAGGCCGCCAGTTCAGATACACGTCTGATTGAGGTAATCGCTACCAGAAAAAACACCTTCTGTGACAGAGTCAACAAGGGGATCTTCAGAATGTCCTCAAAGGGAGCTTGTTGAAGCACCGAGAGGACCAAATTCAAGTCCCATGGGGGCAGTGGAGGGCGCCCCGGAGGGGCCACATGCCGGACCCCCTTCACAAATGTGCATATCAAGGAGTGCGCTGCCAAGGGACGCTGAAAGTAAACAACCAGAGCAGAAATCTGACTCCTGACCGTACTCAAGGCGAGAGTCTGGTCCACTCCCCACTGTAGAAACAGCAGAATCCGGGACACCACGTATGTACGGGGGTGCCACTTCATCTCCTCACACAGAGATGTAGGCCTTCAATGTACGATGGTAAATCCTACGTGAGGTAGACTTCCATGCATGCAGCATGGTAGAAACAACCGAGCCCGATAGGCCTCGGTCCTTCAGTACCTGGCTCTCAACAGCCATGCCGTTAAAGCCAGGGTGGAAGATCGGACCCTGCGACAGATCTTCTCTCAGGGGTAGACGCCAGGGGGCGTCTGCCACCAGACGCACTAGGTCCGCGTACCAGGATTGTTGAAATCCCCTCGGCTTCCACTCTGCGCAGCAAACGAGGAAGAAGCTTCAGAGGAGGGAAGGCATAAATCAGGCGATAGTGACCCCAAGGTGCCACCAACGCGTCCGCCCACGGGTCCCTTGACCTGGCCACGAACCGTGGCACCTTTCCGATTGAGACGGGACGCTAGGAGGTCTACGTCTGGAGTGCCCCATTTTTGACACAGACTCTGAAACACCTCCGGGTGGAGAGACCAATCCCCTTGATCCAGAGTTGTGCGACTTAGGAAGTCGGCTTGCCAATTCTGAACTCCCGGAATGTACACGGCCGATAGAGCCAGAACGGACCTCTCGGCCCACCGAAGGATGTGTGCGACCTCCGTCGCCGCAGCTGAGCTCCTTGTGCCTCCCTGATGATTGACGTACGCCACGGCCGTGGCGTTGTCGGACTGGATCCTGACCGGTCGGCCCTGCAGATCCAGGGACCACCTGGCAAGGCACAGCTTGATTGCTCGGAGCTCCAGAATATTGATCGGTAGGCGGGACTCCAACGCCCCTGAGCTGATTGGGTGCCCCAAACACCCCCCCCCCCCCCCCAAGGCTGGCATCCGTCGTGACCACTGTCAAGCGGCACGGTAGAAAAGACTTCCCGGAGACGTCAGCCACCACACCAGGGAAGACTTGACCAGATGGCTCAACTGAATCTGGTAATCCAGAGAAGACTGGAGCTTGTCCCAACGAGACAGAACTTCCTTCTGTAGCTCCCTGGTGTGGAATTGGGCATACGGGACCGCCTCGAAAGAGGCCACCATCAGACCCAGAACTCTCATGCAGAAACGAAGAGACGACAACTGCTTCACTGCAGATTGCAGGGTCTTCAGTTTTTCCGTCGGGAGAAAAACCCTTGCTTCCGCGGAATCCAGGACTAGTCTCAGGTATTCCAGTCTCTGGGACGGAACCAACACTGACTTTTGGATATTCAGAAGCCAGCCGAACTCTTGGAGAGTTCGACACGTGATGGACACATCCTCCTCTAATTCTGAGCCTGAGGAAGCTCACAGGAGAAGGCCGTCCAGGTATCCCACGATAGCGACCCCTCGCTGTCTCAGCAGGGCTAGTATCGGGGCGAGCACCTTGGTGAAAACCTGTGGTGCCGAGGCCAAGCCGAACGGGAGGGCCACAAATTGAAAGTGGTCCTCCCCGATCGCAAAGCGCAGAAATCTCTGGTGCTTTGCGCATATGGGAACATGTAGGTACGCGTCCATGATATCCAAGGATGCCAGAAAGTCCCCCTGATGGAGTGCCGCTATCACAGAGCGAATCGACTCCATCTTGAATTTTTGCACCTTGACAAAACAGTTGAGGGCCTTGAGGTCCAGTATTGGGCGGACCCCGTCCTTCTTGGGGACCACAAACAGATTGGAGTAAAACCCCTGAAACAGAACTGGCACAATCACTCCCCTGCCCAATAGATCCTGGACAGCCCCTGCCAGCAATCCGGAGGTTGCAAGGAAAGAATCTGTTTGGCGGACAAGAGAGAAACTCTATCTTGTACCCTGAGGCAACTACTTTGCAAACCCAACAGTCGGAAAAAAAAAAAAGACCTCCACCGAGCAGCGAAATCGCGAAGCCGGCCCACCTGAGACCCGGGCGGGGGCAGACCTTCATGCGGAAGCAGGCTTGTCCACAGGCTTGCGGTACCAGGTGCGCTAATGCCCCGCAGCGTGGGCCTTAGCACCTTGTGGACCTTTTCCCGCCGTGCTGGGCGCACAAAAAAAACGCTTGGGAGCAGTAAAGGAGGGCCCTTGCTTACGGCGAGGCTCCTTGCCCTTCCCTGTGACAAAGCCATAGAGACTGGTCATATGTGTGCCCTGGAACAAGAAGTTCCCCGGCCGCCCCTGGAGCAATGGGGCCTGTCGTGGACGACCCAAAGCTGAGCTGAGGGCCGGCACACGCTCGATGGCTGAACATGGGGGGGGGGGGACGGGGGGGGGACTACAAGAGTCACGACCCAGCCTGTCACCCAGTCGGCAGTTGATAGAAGATCACAGGATCCAAAATGCAGGAACAAATCAATAAAAAGCGAAACAAAAATCTCCAGAGTACAGGACTCTAGAGGGCCTGTCCTCTCCTGACATTAGGCAGAGAAAAACTGAGGCTGCTAGAGCAGGGTGTGGGTTATACCCGGGGAACCACGCCCCCTGGGAGGAGCTGCACTGAAGAAAAGTTGTTAACACTTGCTGTATTTCTGCCTAACTCTCCTGGAAGAAAGCGGATATAACCCTACAGTCAAAGGCTGCTGTGTCCGTCCATGAATGGAAGAGAAATAAATAAAACTGCAGCCAATTGGTTTCTATGTAGAGCTGCACCACATTTTGCACTCTCCAGTTTTAGTAAATCAACCCCCTTACACAAGTGTGAACTGTACATGTTTCTAGCAACCAGACTTCCATGTACATAGTTATCAGCATTTGTTGCTCAGAAAAAGCATATTTCCCAAATTCTCTGTATTGCCCACCTGTTCACAGCCACCTCTGCATCTCTCCCTCCCCCGCCCACAGCCACCTCTGCATCTCTCCCTCCCCCGCCCACAGCCACCTCTGCATCTCAGCCAGTGAACTGGCATTGTATAATGCACTTTAAAGTGAGGTAAACATGTACTGTTATTATTACTAGGTTAGGATTATTATCTTAATTTATTAGCAGGTGAATGCGGCTCCCTCCATGCATTCACATACATTGAATCTGGTCCTTAAGTGGAAAAAAGGCTGCCGACCCCTGCTCTAGTGAGTGGGAACCTTTTAAACATACACCCGGGAAAGGCACACAACAAAAGAAAGAAAAAAAGCGCACTCACTTTTGTTTTAGCTTGAATATCTTTCGTTTTAACTACAGGATCTGCAGTAAGATTCTGCTTCATCTGTAGATTCATTTTGTTGTTCATCCACTCCATGGCTTCATTTATACTCTTTTCGACTTTGTCCACATCAGTGGGGTCCAGATGGTCGTATGCCTCCTCCTATATGGAAAAGTCAGATTAATCAAATTCTTTCCAATTAAAAGTTATTTTAAATCTTGTTTTTTTTGGGGTGAATTTTTCACTGGAGCTGATAAATAGCAAATACTTCTCATAAGGGGTGACATTGTGAGCAAATGCATACAAACATAGAAAATTTTAGAAGTACAGAACTCTACCACCCTACACAACCAAACAGGTGACACTTCCTGTTTCATTAATTCAGTTTCCTTTGTCACACCCCCAGGACTTTAAATTGGCACTAAAAGTCCATAACTTTGTCAACGCACTAAAGCAACTTAAAGTGTAAGTACACCCACCTATCATTTTCAGGCAAGGAAGCCGCCATCTTGGCCTATGTTTAATCTTCAACTGCCATGATGCTGCACATGTGATCAGTTATGACACCAGCCATTGGATGGTTTGACAGTTTGGTTGAAAGCACAACCAATGTGACAGCAATCCCGGCATGCCGGAAATGTAACTGCTTTTTGAAACTGTTAAATCGATGGTTTACTTCTGCTTTAACTTACATACAGTATATACAAGAGTACACCCCTCACATTATTGCAAATATTTTTATTATATCTTTTAATGTGACAACACTAAAGAAATTACACTTTGCTACAATGTAAAGTAGTGAGTATGCAGCTTGTATAACTTATTTTGAGGGGACAGCAAATTTACACACAGCCATTAATGTCTAAACCGCTGGCAACAAAAGTGAGTACACCCCTAAGTGAAAAAGTCCAAATTGGGCCCAATTAGCCATTTTCCTTTCCCTGTGTCATGTGACTCGTTAGTGTTACAAGGTCTCAGGTGTGAATGAGGAACAGGTGTGTTAAATGTAGTGTTATCGCTCTCACTCTCATACTGGTCACTGGAAGTTCAACATGGCACCTCATGGCAAAGAACGCTGAGGATCTTAAAAAAAAAAAAAAAAAAAAAAGAAGAATTGTTGCTCTACATAAAGATGGCCTAGGCTATAAGAAGGTTGCCAAGACCCTGAAACTGAGATGCAGCATGGTGGCCAAGACCATATAGCGGTTTATCAGGAAAGGTTCCACTCAGAACAGGCCTTGCCATGGTCATAATCCCATCCCTTCAGAGACAGGGCAATATTCCAACATGACAACGACCCCAAACACACCTCCAAGACGACCACTGCCTTGCTAAAGAAGCTGGGGATAAAGGTGATGGACTGGCCAAGCATGTCTCCAGACCTATTGAGCATCTGTGAGGCATCCTCAAACAGAAGGTGGAGGAGCGCAAGGTCTCCAACATCCACCAGCTCTGTGATGTCATTATGAAGGAGTGAAAAAGGACTCCAGTGGCAACCTGTGAAGCTCTGGTGAACTCCATGACCAAGAGGGTTAAGGCAGTGCTGGAAAATAATGGTGGCCACACAAAATAGACACTTTGGGCCCAATTTGGACATTTTCACTTAGGGGTGTACTCACTTTTGTTGCCAGCCGTTTAGACATTAAATGGCTGTGTTATTTTAAGGAGACAGCCAATTTACACTCTTATACAAGCTGTACACTCACTACTTTACATTGTAGCAAAGTTTTAATTTCTTCAGTGCTGTCACAGGAAAAGATAATAAAACATTTACAAAAATGTGAAAGGTGTACTCACTTTTGTGAGATACTGTATGTACAGGGAAGTGGGGCAATGAGGGTGTTTAACTGTCGCAAAATTCTATTAGCTGTCCAAGGAAGGTACAGGTTGACACAACTGCAGCGTTAATTTATTACAGGCAATAAAAAGACTGGATAAGAAGAGAGACTTTAAAGACAAGATTTTGATTATAAAATAAGCACAGAAACGAATCACATATACTGCATATGGTTAAAAAAATAATAATTCTAGTGACATTTTTCCTTTAGGAGAAAGCTGGACAGACATGGAAACTGATATCAGTTCATTCATATCTAGACATGCCTTAGAAGGCGTGTATTCTCCCAAGGCAAAATCCTATTGTAGCAGCACACTTCCCAGCTGCCTCAAAATACTTAAAACCCATCTGATAAAGGAAAAAAAAAAAAAATTACCTTGTTTTTGAAGGCATGAATAACTTTCATATAAAGCTGAATTTGTTTCCCAAGCTCATCAAAGGACTTTGGTCTTTCTTCAAACTCTAGGTAACGTGCTTGAATAGGGTGGCCCAAGTTCTGAAGAGGAGAAAAGTGAAATGAAACCAAACATTATAATCTTGACCCAATCTATTCTTACTGAACTGCAATGAAAAACAGTTAAAGTGATTTTAAACCCTGTTGCTTAAAGGGGTGGTTCCCCCTAAAACACATTGCTAACAATAGATTCGTAAGACCCGTTACACTGCGGGTAGGCTGGCTTTTTTTTTTTTAGTACATACCGAGATCTCCCCGTCTCGTCCCTTGTCGGTGGGCGTTCCTAGTTGATTGACGTTCCTCGGACGGGCGCGTACGTGACGTCACGACTTTCCGAAAGAAGCCGAACGTCGCTGCGCATGCGCCGTATAGAGCCGACTCTATACGGCGCATGCGCAGCGACGTTCGGCTTCTTTCGGAAAGTCGTGACGTCACGTACGCGCCCGTCCGAGGAACGTCAATCAACTAGGAACGCCCACCGCCAAGGGACGAGACGGGGAGATCTCAGTATGAACGAAAAAAAAAAAAAAAAGCCAGCCTACCCGCAGTGTAACGGGTCTTACGAATCTATTGTTAGAAATTTGTTTTAGGGGGGAACCACCGCTTTAAGAATAAAGATTTTATACTTGCCTGCTCTGTACAATAGTATTGCCCAGAGCGATCCATCCTCTTCTGGGGTCCCCAGCCAGCGCTGTTCTCTCCTATTCTGTGTGTGCTATGGGGCATTTGTGTGGGCATGGTCCTAAATTAAGCTATGTGCGCCCTAAAACAGTGTGGCTTGGCCTGTCCCACTCCTCACAGAATTTGAGGAGGGGGAGGTTTTCTACCTTAACCTCCTGAGACCCGCGCTATAGTCAAATGACAGCTACAGCGCGGATCTCAAAATCCAACTAGAGGTCAATTGACGTCCGCCCCTTTGGGCGTTCCCCGCACGCGCTCCAGAGCGCGCAACGGGGAACTTCTGTGTTGGCCGTGTCCCTTGGACACAGCCAATTACAGATCGCCGCGAACGCCCAATCAGAGTGGCCGTTTGCGATGCGATCTGTGCGGCCAATGAGAGATGATCTCATATGTAAACATATGAGATCATCTGTCATTGCCGGCTCACACAGAGACAGCGTCCTGTCTCTGGAGAGGAGACCGATCTGTGTCTCTTGTACATAGTGACACAGATCGGTCACCCCCCCCCCCCCAGTCACCCCCCCCCCACCTACAGTTTGAACACTATATAGGGAACATATTTAACCCCTTCCTCACCCCCTAGTGTTAACCCCTTCCCTGCCAGTCACATTTATACAGTAATTAGTGAATATTTATAGCACTGATCGCAGTATAAATGTGAATAGCGCCAAAAATGTGTCCGCCATAACGTCGCAGTCCCAATAAAAATCGCAGATCGCCGCCATTTCTAGTAAAAAAAAATATAAAATAAAAAATAATAATTCTGTCCCCCATTGTGTAGGCGCTATAACTTTTGCGCTTATTGCAATTTATTTTATTTTTTTTACCAAAAATATGTAGAAGAATACATATCGGCCTAAACTGAGAAAAAAAAAGTGCTTTTTTTTTTTAAACTGGGCTATTTATTATAGCAACAAGTAAAATATATTATAGAATATAAAATGCAGCGCTACACAATGAAACGATCTAGGACAAAAATCCTAACACGTGAGTGATATAATGAAAATAGTAATATGTGAATATTATGTGCAGAGTCCTTGGTCAGGAACTCTTATTTCAAATACGGTCCCTTATGTTAGGGGCTCAGAAAGTGATTACACCTCTATCAAAAGTGTACAAACAAACAAAAAAGCGTGAGTATTCAATTCACAGCTTGAGATGTTTATAACATAGAGTCCGCACATGTGTTTCCAATAAGTGAGTAAAATCACTAAACAGGTGAGGAGAGTGAGGTGGAATAGTTCTTAGATATACTCCAAATACAAGAGACAGACAGTTCAACTGAAGTAACAGGAATAATACTGGCTTGTCTGAAGCAATCCTCAAAGAACAAAATAAGTGAAATAGGTACTCTTACCAACTTCGATGGACTCAAATACTAGTATTAGCAGTGAGTCAGATAAGCGTGATGGTCACTCCAGACCCTGGGCTCTGTATGGATCAATCAGCAGGGATGGTCGCTCCAATGGGAAAGATGGACCCACTCCTGGACCTGAGACCTTGCTTCTGGAACAGGAACCCAAATATGCGAGGCCAGCAATAAAAGGGCCAAGCTCATGGAACAGTGTAGTCCAAAGGAGATAAAAGAAAAAAAGAAAAAATGCTCCCGATGGTGCAGGTCAAAAAAAACCTTTGAAGGCTTTTTATTAATAAAATTCACGTGATACAATTAAAAAGCAGTATGGGGTACCAGATGTACTACCCACTTACTTGGGTAGTACATCTGGTACCCCATACTGCTTTTTAATTGTATCACGTGAATTTTATTAATAAAAAGCCTTCAAAGGTTTTTTTTGACCTGCACCATCGGGAGCATTTTTTCTCTTTTTTTCTTTTATCTCCTTTGGACTACACTGTTCCATGAGCTTGGCCCTTTTATTGCTGGCCTCGCATATTTGGGTTCCTGTTCCAGAAGCAAGGTCTCAGGTCCAGGAGTGGGTCCATCTTTCCCATTGGAGCGACCATCCCTGCTGATTGATCCATACAGAGCCCAGGGTCTGGAGTGACCATCACGCTTATCTGACTCACTGCTAATACTAGTATTTGAGTCCATCGAAGTTGGTAAGAGTACCTATTTCACTTATTTTGTTCTTTGAGGATTGCTTCAGACAAGCCAGTATTATTCCTGTTACTTCAGTTGAACTGTCTGTCTCTTGTATTTGGAGTATATCTAAGAACTATTCCACCTCACTCTCCTCACCTGTTTAGTGATTTTACTCACTTATTGGAAACACATGTGCGGACTCTATGTTATAAACATCTCAAGCTGTGAATTGAATACTCACGCTTTTTTGTTTGTTTGTACACTTTTGATAGAGGTGTAATCACTTTCTGAGCCCCTAACATAAGGGACCGTATTTGAAATAAGAGTTCCTGACCAAGGACTCTGCACATAATATTCACATATTACTATTTTCATTATATCACTCACGTGTTAGGATTTTTGTCCTAGATCGTTTCATTGTGTAGCGCTGCATTTTATATTCTATAATTGTTCTTGTACTTTGTTTGTGTGTGTGCTGGCAGCTCACGTTTTATATTCATTTATTTATCTATTCTATTTACTTTTTAGCGCAGTTGTTTTTCTATATATCCAAGTAAAATATATTGTATTTTTTTTCAAAATTGTCGCACTTTTTGGTTTATAGCGCAAAAAATAAAACCGCACAGGCGATCAAATACCACCAAAAGAAAGCTCTACTTGTGAGGAAAAAAGGACGTAAATTTTGTTTGGGAGCCACGTCGCACGACCGCGCAATTGTTAGTTAAACCGACGCAGTGCAGGAAGCTGAAATTTCACCTGGGCAGGAGGGGGGTAGATGTGCCCAGTAAGCAAGTGGTTAAAGCAGAGGTCCACACAAAAAGTGAACCTCCGCTTTTTGGATCCCTCCCCCTCCGGTGTCACATTTGGCACCTTTCAGGGGGGAGGGGGTGCAAATACCTGTATAATACAGGCATTTGCACCCACTTCTGGGAAAAGACTGCCGCGGGAGTCATGCCTCTTGGCGTCACACCCCACTGTCTTCTGGGAAACACACTGGTCCCAGGAGACAGCCAGTGAGGATCGCGCATGCACAGTGCTTCACTTCCCGATTGCCATCCTCACCGAGGATGGCGGCGGGGGCAGCCGAGATGTTGCTCGGCCTCGGCTGCCAACATTGTGGGCGCACTGGACAAGTAAGTGTCCATTTTATTAAAGTCAGCAGCTGCAGTATTTGTAGCTGCTGGCTTTTAAAAAAAATACAAATAATTCCGGTGGACCTCCGCTTTAATGCAAGAAATGCAAAAAAAAACAATACAAAACAAAACACCACTTTAAAACTGTATTCTTTTAAAGTCATTATCAAAATGTGTTAATGCGTTATCCTAGTACAAAGAAAACACTTTGCTGAATACTCTGGGTGCAAGGCACAAAAGTTGGTCAACGATTGTAGTAAGTAAACAGTAAACAGTAAATTAACACTTTAATGCATTGGGGAATAGTTTTGCTGAAGCAGATGCAAGTGCGAGTGATACTTCATTACTTTAGAAAGTTAGGATTTCAAAGTCCCGCAAAAAAGTACAGAACAGACAAATCAATATTTCTCTTATGGACAAGTTTGCTCTAAAGTATGTTAGCTATTAAGACATTCTCAAGCTAAAATATCTTTCATGCCATACAATAAAAAAAAAATTCAAATACCTCACAGTGATGCAGAAGTGTGTTTACTACTAGGTTCTCTGTCCACCTCCTGTCCCCCCGGCATTTTTCTCTACCCCAATGTCTCTTCTTGATGATGTTCCCTGTCAAAGTATCTGCAACTTTGTGTATGCAGCCATAATATACTTTTCATTCCCAAATGAAACCTTGGGCAAGAGAATAATAGCCCTCTAGTGCCATAAACCACAGATCTATAGACCGAATAGATTCAGGGGTTCTAGGATGCTCCAAGAGTAGACTTCGCAGTGGGTACCTTATAAAAAGGTAACTATGCCCTTCAACCTACATTCAGACAATGTGACTTGATAGGTCACAAGCTAGGCAGCAGACCCAATTCAAATGCAACAATTACTGTTTTAACATTTAACATTTTAATAAGCTTTGACAGAGTTACACAAGGGAAATCAACCACATTCAAGGTTCACCTACCTTTAAGTCTGTTAACTTGTCTATATACACTTGTTTTGGCTGATCCTCTCCATCTTCATACAGCCAATTCTCTGTATCTTCAAGCTTCAGGATGAAACTGTTTCTGTCCTAAAACATTATGTTCACAGTAGTCAAAAAAATGATTTTCTAAATAAATGTATATGTCTTTATGAAATCAAATTATACCACAAAACACAAAAATTAAAAGCTGTAAAATGTTGCAAATAGTCTTTCTTCATATTTAGGCCAAAATGTATTTGGCAACATTTCTTTTCTTTGGTAAAAAATAACCCAAATCAGTGCACATTACTTATTCTGTGTTAAATAGATACATATCCATTCATCTATCTATCTATCCAATCTCTATTTTTCTTTTTGATCAGTTCTGATTGCTCATTTCTAGAGGCCCTAAAATGCCATTACACAGTAAAAAATACCCCCCAAATGACCCCTTTTTGGAAATTAGACAGTCCAAGTTAATTAGTAAGAGGCATGGTGAGTTTTTTTAAGTAGTATTTGTCACATTTTCTTGGAAAATAAAGAAATTAAATAAAATGTGTTTACTTTATATGTATATTTATTTTAGATTTAATGGGAAGGATGTGCCTGCTTTCAAAAGCAAATCCTAACGAAACGATTGTAATCTTCTTTGTACTTTTGCTTGTTTCCCACTTAACAGTTTCTCTTTTAGCATTCCAGACACGATTACGTATTTCTCAATCGCTAAACAATGAACAAACTTTTAGAAGCATCAAAGTTGGAATAGAACTGTCTCTATTATAATCTAATTATAGAGCGATCGAGTTCTCACGAGATCTTGCACAAGTCTCACATTACGGGGAAAAAAAAAAAAAAAAAAATTGACAGGCTGACAAAGATTGCGTTTTTATACATGTTACTTTTATAACTTTTGCGACATTGATTAACCATTTTATTGTTCAATGTTTCAAAAACGCTAGCAATTTGAAATATTTTTCTAAACTCCCACGGCAACACCTGCAAGTCTTACATTGCGTTTGGTATCTATTCCTAGTGCCATTGTTTACTACTATGTGATTGGTCACAACTATCACATCTTACAGGGCTTATGTGCCACGTGATCACTATGACCAAGCACAGAGATCGCAGTAGTAAGCAACAGCATCATAAAATTACAGTCATTTGTTTACTACTGGACATGTGACGGCTGTAATTTGTTACAGCAACCACATGGTACCAGGGGAGAGTACAGTCGCTTAGTACACAGATTGGTGATCAGACGAATCATTTATAGGATTGTGTCGTTGCACACCCCCTTGGGGCGTGCACAAGGTGTGCTGAGAGGAAATACCCATACATCCTACCAGAATGACGCTTATCCTGCAGGGCCATGCAAGTACAGTCGCCAAGTGAAAGTAATTAAATAATTATTACTAAATAAGAAGTGTGGGTTAACATTTTAAGGGGAGGGGAAATCCCAGAATCAAAAAAAGTGAATGGATCACCACTTACATCTTCATTGACAAATTTCTCATAAATGCCACACAGCTTGTCCCTCATCTCATATACATATTCTTCAACTGCATTTTTGGCATCAATTCGCTCCTTCTCAAGTTTATCCTGCATGACCATCTTTCCCTGGGGAAGAGCGTTAAATAGTTAACAGTTATACAATTTATTTCAGTACCCAGCATTACACATAGCATTTAATATTTCATCCAAAGACAAATGTCTACTAGCAGATGCACCAGATCTATTTGTAATAGAGTTGTTAGACGACACCAAATACGTATAAAATGTTTTGAACAACAAAACCAGTTCATTTTTGCATGTAAATGGCCAAAAAGGATTGGTGTGTGCTTAACACTGCATAAATGGAATGGCAACTAAAGGTCAATTCTCAGCAGCTTACAATGGGCATGTGTTAAACTGTATTTGTTATGAGATTAAGGGGCAGTTAACACCACAACGCATACCCAGAGTGTTTTTGACAGCCTAGTCATTTCAGTGGGCATCCACAGAAAGAACAAAAAAGTACAACATGTCATGCCTTTTAAAATACTGCGGTACTATGGATTTTGATGGCAGCATACGCCCCATTTGCAAAATGCATGGGGATGTCATTATGAATTAATGGCACCCACGCATGTCTACATCTGGCGGCACATTCTTGTGCTTTACGGAAAAATCCATGCTTCAGCATTTGTACCTGCACGGCAGTAGGTGTGAACAGGCCTTAGAGCTAGCTAAAGATGAACAGCAAGTATGCACAATACTATCTGTCAATAGCTCATCTTCGTGACAGTTACATAAATATGTGCACTTGTGTCACACAATTATCAATACATGCAGCAGACAACCTTACAAAAAGGTATTGCATTAGATTACTATGGTTACTGGCTAGAAAAACTCAACATATCTGCCTTCCTCCAAACCCTTTGACATCTGCCAGCCTGGGATATCATTCCCCTTGCAAGCATTATGCCCCCATTTCCCAACATCTGCTAGTCAATATTGTAATACACAGTTTACAAACCTCATTTTCCAGAAACAAGTTCAACGTATCCCGTCCTAACTGCCATGGAGGGTAATGATCAATAGGCAATTCAATTGTGCTAGTTTTCACTTTAGCCTTTTTGGCTTGTGGAGGTTGATCCGTCTTCTTGTCTTTAGGTGTTGCTTGTGCAGTCTAAAAGTAAGAAGTAAACAAAACTTTCACAGGCAACCCAAGAAATGTGGAATAAATTCTTAACTAGAAGTACCTTGATGCCACATCTAATAGGGGTGTTATTTTGCACTATATTTTTTTGAAGACTCACATTATGTGATATTCTACACACTCTGGTGCTACTAGTAATGTGTCTGCTTTGCACAAACTGAATGTGAAGAAGCTCTTAAAGAATATCTATGGTCTAAAAAAGGTTTAAAAATGTTAAATCTTATATTAATTTCCACAATGAATTTAAAATATGTCTAGTCTTAATCTGAATGGATCTTATTTATTTAAATACTTATTTGGAGCGCAGTCATTACCCGAAGGCCTCGATGCGCTCATAGATCAACATATACATGTACAAAACAAATCTTGAAGTCTGAAATGTACTTTAAATGGTCCCCACACATTTACTTCCTAGAATTTTGTGACATATTTGCTTTGCGCTGAGGGTAGGCACTGTTGTGCCGCAGAATTTTCAGAGCAGTCTTCTGAACTATAGGAAATGCCGAGATGCGTTTTAGGAGGTAGAAGCAAGCAGTACAGGAATCACAGGTTGCAGACAGCAGGGTATCATGCAAGTTCTTATAAATAAAGTAAACAGCAGCGGAGAAGTTACAAACCGTGAAGGAAATTCAGGAAGTTGTTTAAATTAAAGGGATAGCCAGCAGACAGGAAGATATCACATAAAAGTAGATTTAAGTAAGCTTATATTGGGTTAACAATAATTTTTTGTATTGTTATAATGCTATTGTTATGAAAAAGATGTAGTGCCGGTTCACACTGGGGGAGACTCGGCAAGGCGATCTGCACATGACTTCAGAGGCGACTTGCAAAATGACTTCTGTATTGAAGTCAATGCAAGTCGCACTGAAGATGTTCCATACATAAACCTTTTTTTAAGTCGGAGCGATTTGAGTCGCTCCTATTAAAACAGTTCCATAGTACAGAATGGAGCGCGACTTGTCAGGCGGCCAAGTCGCCCCTGTGTGAACCGACACTTAAGCCACTTTGTTTATTGTTTGGCTTAGTATCATTCCTACAATGTTAAATAGCTTATATTGGTCTGCAATCTCCTCTTTATAAAAAGGCTTCCTTCACGTCCAATTCACGCTCTATAAAATCACAAATTCAAAATTTCAAAATTTTACGGTGCTTCTGCTAATGAAGTCAAAAATACTAGATTTACTTTCAAGTAGTATGCATTGCTGCTAGCCTCAGGCCTGTATGCTCTTCCTGTGACACTTATATATGCTGTCACCGTGGACTGTGCAAGAATTTCAAAGTGTCAGATAGCTATCGGATACCCAAAACAGGTAGAACCTTTAAGACACATTGCCTTATGTGCAGTGCATACCAAACTAAAGCGATATTCTCAGCAAAATCAGAGTTATATGGGTATGGTGGTGGGTGTGGTTGCACATTAACCACTTCCCGTTTAGCAACATACCCCAGTACCTACCTGTTTTTTTTTTTTTTTTTTTTTTTTTGAGCCAGCGATTGGCTTCCTTGTAAAAGCAATTAGAGCGGCTTGCTAGCCACACGATTTCCATCACAAGCAGCGGGAGGGGACTCACACCTACACCCACCTCCACCCGCGGCTCTCTCATCCCACTGGGAGTCCCGAGCGACCAGCCAGCATGTCCAGCAAGCAAAGCCGGGATCTGCTTTGATCGCTTGTTCGTAACAGTAAACCAGAAGCGATAACATGACATCACTTCCGGTGTCCTCAAAAACCACCTGCACCAGTTCTTAAAAATCAAAAAGCATTCGAAAGCACTGATCTAAGTGCAGAGGAGGGACCCCAGATCTCCCTATAAAGAGTACCTGTCACATGCCCCATGCTGTCACAAGGATGTTTATATTCCTTGTTAAAGCAATAAAAGTAATCAAAAAAATATATAAAACAATTTTTTTTAAAGTACCCCTAAAAGATGAACGCATGTGTCGGTCCTGCATGCACGCAAACATCAATTTTCCCACACGTGGGGTATCAGCGAATGTCAGATCATGAGCAGTAATGCTAGCACCAGACCTCCTCTGTCAATCTAAAGTGGTATTAAAAAGCATGTAAAGCATTGCGGATGGATATTGAAATTTAAGTCATTTGTCGCCGTTGCACGGGCGTGTGCAATTTTTAAGCGTGACATGTTTGGTATCCGTTTGCTTGACATAACCCAATTTTTAGATTTAAAAAAAAAAAAAATTATGTATTGTGTTTGTTTGCATTAAAAAAAGTATTTTTTCCCAAGTGCACAAGTCAGGTGCTACAAAGGTTTATTTAATAAAGCTGGAGAGTGTAAATTAGGCTCACTTCTGCATAGAAACCAATCAGATGTTATAGCCAAATCATAAACAAGCTGGTTAGCAGCAGATTGGTTCCTATGGTTTCCAAGCAGACATGAGCCCAATTTTGCGCATTCCAACTCCAGTAAATAAACCCCTAGGTCTCTACCCTTATCCAAACTGACCAACTCTGTAATCTAAAACAAAACCCCTTATGCCTCGTACACACGAGTGGTTTTTCCGTCGGACAAAAAAAACCTACGGTTTTCCCGACAGAATTCCTCCCAGCCTGCCTTGCATACACACGCTCAGAAAGTCCGCCCGTCCAAAAGCGCAATAAACGTACAAAACACATACGACGGCACTATGAAGGGGAAGTTCCATTCCAGTCCTTTGGGCTGCCATTGCTGATCCTCGCGTTAGTAAAAGTTTTGCGAGAAATGATTTGTGCTTTTCAGTCTATTACAGCGCGACGAATGCGATATCTCCATTACGAACGTTAGTTTTACCAAAAAGAGCACTCACGTCTAATACTTGATTCTGAGCATGCGCGGTTTTCTGCCTGTCAGAAAACCATACAGATGAACGGTTTTCCCGCTCGCAATTTTGGCCCGACGAAAAAATAAAAAAGAGATCCTGATCTCTTTTTTGTCCGGCAGTTTTCCTGTCGGAAAAACTGCGATGGAGCATACACACGGCTGGGATTCCCGACGAAAAGTTCTCATAGCAGTTTTCCCGTCTGAAAAAACGCTTGTGTGTACGAGGCATAAGGAATAGTTACTCAAAAATACTGCAATCATGATAAACATAACCAAAGCTTCATTCTGGCTGATCTGAAGAGCAACTGCAACCAAACAAATTTTAAGCACCTCCATTTCTTCAGGATTAGATTTGGTTTCTGCTTGTGTGGGCTGAGCTTCTTCTTGTTTGGACTCCTCTAGATCAACTTGCATTTTCTGGAAAAGAACATGCAGAAACATGTAATAAGTATATACATGACTTGCTTCTGAACAACATTCAAGTACAGGAAAAATAACAAAATATGCAGCAATACCTCCTCCTCTTTTGCAGTCTGGTCAGTTTCCATAGGTTCCTCAGACTCATCCGTTTTATGGACTTCAACAAGAGACGCACTAGAAACACTAAATATACCATGGACGTTTACGCGGACTTTCACCTTCACTTTGGAACTGGAGCCATCAGCTTGAGGGGTAACCTTATGTACTTGGAACTGACCTGACAAAAAAAAAAAAACATGGAAAAGGCGGCATCCGTAAAACAAACCTGTACTTTGTAGCAGCAGCATTTTTAGCAGGCATTACAAGTTATTAGCTCTTGCTGGCACATTAGTGCCTCCCATCAGAACCAGAGAAATGCTAGACAAGCCTGACACCACCGTTGCCTCTTTGCAATTCAGCACCTAGTTTTCCTGACAAGCATAGCCGAGTGGCACATACTAAGCCCAGTGCAGGCTACAGCAAGGAATTTGGGTGGCTCTGGATGTGAACTGGGGCAGCAGGGGACCTGTAACAAATGCTTCACAGAGTATACTGCAAAATAAGCAATACAAAAAAAAAAAAAGCAGCCTATTCCCATTAAACACCCGCTTTAGAAAACATGCACATAAAGATCCTAAACCTCGCTTATAAAGTCCAGCACTTGTATCATCTGAACCCAAGAAATATTGTACTTTCATTTTTTACCTAAAGAGGGGTCTGGATAGGGCAGTTCTTTGGGTGCACTATAGTAAGCATCCAAAGTGAAAGGTTCTTTTCTGTAAAAGGTAAGCACTTTGGAGAAGGGAGCTGCATGATTCTTGGGAAACACCTCACAATCGCTGCAAAAAAAAACAAAAACAAAACAGAAAAATAAATATACAAAAACAGGAAAAAATAAAAAAGACATAACATGAACAGAGCCACATCTATTTTTACAAATAAGTGGACAACGCGTAAAGAACCCTTACCTAAGACCTTCCTCTGCTGGAGAATTCCATTTCAGTGATATTGGGTAAGGTACAAGATCAGTAATTGAAAACTCTCGAACTTTAAAGGCTGGGGATAAAATGGCACACTGCAACGAGACAGGGCAAACAAAGTCAGCAAATCAGTATCTTCTTACAGAACACTCAGCATTGACTTAATTGAATTACAGCCAACAGGCACAAACTCACATAATTTTCTATTTGTCCATTAGCAATTCATGCAACCACTCTAATTATATAGCGTAACAGGGCCAGATCTAGGGGGGTGCTGGAGTAGGCTGTACCCCCCCCCCCCCCCCCCAAGATTACAGTGGTGCCTCCACCAAGACCAGTATACTTAAGAGGATGGAAGTTCTGCTCCAGATATACTCTGTGTCCTGCAATGATGGGGGAATTCGTATGTGAAGTTGCAGACCCCAATGTGAAAGAGTAGGAGGGGGGGGGGGGTGGTGGACCCCAATGTGAATGGGCTGACTCTTATGTGATAAGGGAACTCTGACCCCGCCCTGTGTGGTGCCAGGAGAGGGTGGCATCATCCAGTGCCGATGTCAAGTGTCCATTCGGTGCAATAAATACAGTTCAGAACCAAGGTGCCTTGTGATTTTGCACACTTTTAAAAAGGATGCCATGACTGAAAATAGTTGAGAAATGCTGTCCTAATACATGCGCTTTTCATTGCAGCCATCCAGAGACTTGGGGAATTACATATTACGTTACATTGTATATCCATGTATGTTGTGGTCATTCAGCATTGCCTGTTTACTCCTGCACTACCCAAAAGTAATACCTGTTGTTACTTCCAGGTTGTGAATTGTGGTACAGATGTGCATTGGATGACCAGGGAATATGGGTTCCCTGCATCTCTATCATATTGTGACAAACTGTTAGCAAAGCACACACAGACAGGGCCAGTGGGGAGTGTTGGAGAGGATAAAACCTAGGTGTGTTGAGAGTATGCCCCCCTGGCATTTTTTAAATTGACTGCACCCAAGGATCAGGCAGGATAGGTCCCGCCCTGTAGTGCAAGCATGCATGGTCACATGCAATTTTTTTAAAAGAAATATTAGATATCAAAAACACTTAAAAAGGGCCATTTGTCCAACTTAAAACGCTGTTCCTAATTTTGAGGAGAGAGGGCAAGCGAGCATAAAGATAGATAGCTATATATCGCTCTCTCGCTCTCTCTCCACACACACACACACACACACACACACACACACATCAATGACTCTTACCTGCAATGCAGCGCCCCTGGCTACAGCTTCATCAGCATTCAACGTTGTGCTGATTTCTTTACCAAAGAAGCGTATTATTCGTTCTTTAACTGCTGGGATACGTGTAGCACCCCCAACTATCTCGACTGCATGAATATCTTCTTTCTTGAGCTCTATGGAGGCATAAAAAAGGAGGTGAAAAAAAATGACTAAAACACAGGGTTCATCACCCCAAAGGACAGAATAAATGTCTATAGTTCGGTTATGCTCACATCTTGTCAGATTTAAAGCTAAACTTTAGATATGGAGTATTTTGTAAAGTTTCACTGGGCCAGCTTACAGCAAATTAGGTATGCATGTGCCATACCTGGCTGATCCCCAGGGAAGCTACTAAAAATCATTGTAAAAAAAAAACAAAAACAAAAAAAAAACAGTGATGGCTGCCAGCTTCCTAGTCTTGTGCTAAACTGCATGTTACCAGGAAGTGGTGCCCATTAGTGATTTCCCAATCCCAAAGAGGATCAGCCAGGTATGATGCATGTATAATTAGATTTGTCCAAGTTGCTGTGTCTGTCTTTTCGTGCAGACTCTTTTATATGTTCTTTACCTCACTTCAATTACCAAAAAATTATTTGCGGCATTAAAATGGTACAATCAATAGACATAATTTACATTAAAACCTTTTCTCCTATATAAAACTAAATTTGTTCAGAGGCTAGCTAAGGAGTAAACTAAGCCTCCACAGTTTATTACTTACTGGTTTGCTCTAAGATGCTGCGCAGAGGGCCTTCAATTCGCGACAAAAGGCTATCACACATTTCTTCAAAGTGACCCCTTTGAAAATGAAGAAAAATAAATATTGTTTATACAAAATGGAAAAAAAAAAAAAAAAACTGCTTGAAAGCTGATGCAGTCACCACAATGATTGGTAAGCTGTAGTGATTTGGTCTTATACATTTTTGGTTTTGTGTTGAATACCACTTTAAGAGAAGAGTTATATCCCTTTTTTCACTCCAGTGCTGTGGTATCAGCAATTTTGATTGGCTGGGCCTAGAAAACATTACTCCTGCATGGGAGTTCATTGATCTTGGCAGATGCCAAAATTGTACACCAAGCTGCTGGTAAGAAACTTTAATGTAGAAGAGACAGACTGTAGTCTGTCTCTTCTGCATTTAAAAACTAGCCTGATCAAATTTTTTTAAGTTCTACTTTAAAACACAAATCTTGATTCTTCTTGTAAAGTTTAGGTTAGGCTCTGCCTCTTCCCTGAGCATCCCTACTGGTTCTTTAATGTGACAGACACTAAAAAGAGTGTGGCACCAAGCCAAGCTTTAACAAGACAAAGTTGAGATTTACATAGCTTCAGCTTCTTATATCTGCACTATGCAGTATAATAACTGGCTAGGCTTGTGTCTTTTTTCAACCAGACTATGTAAAAAGAATTGGCCAGGTTTACTTTAATTTGCAACAGCCTCTGATCCTTTCTATGCCCTTGTGCAGTTGTACCCTTCTGCATTGCTAGACAATTTTTTAGCAGAAGTTCATTTTAATCCTAACTAAACTTAAACCTGCTCCCATCCCTATTCTAAATACCCAGTGAAAGGAAGAGGTGTATACTTAGCTATACGGAGGGTGCTCTAGTCCGGTCACATAATCTCCACAGCATCCAACTTCAGCGAATAGGAGAGAACATTAACAATGGCAGCCATATTGGTAACATCACCCACAGACTTACTATAAGTCATCTGATGTCGGCTGTCCCACCTCTACATTGATGCTGGCGCCGGAGCCAATCATGAGAGCGGACTAGATAACCCTCAGCATAGGCAAGCAATATAGAGATTATTCTTTTACAGGGTAGTTAAAATAGGCTTAAAACAGGAGTGTGAGCAGGTTTAATAATATTTAGGGCTTGACTGGTCTTACACTTTAAATGGATACAATGCTGGAGAAAATTACCGTTTATGATGCTTTGGGATTGAAGGACACTTTAACTACTATAGCTAAAAGACCACTACAGCACAGCTCTCGCTCCAGGAGGTTGTCCATGGATATCCTCTCAGAACCACACGCCTTCTCCACAAATGGCCAATCACAGCAGCCCTTTACCATGTGATCAGCTGTGTCCAATCACAGCTTGTCACATGTAAACCAAAAAAAAAAACATCAATCCCATGACTAAGTCTTTTATGACGAAACATGTCGGGGTGTGGCTGTGCGGCAACCATCTGAAGTGAACCTGTAACGTACCAGGGCCGAACAAGGAAGCAGAGATCAAGGAAGGAACAGCGGGGAGGTGGTGAGCGATCAGTTGACACCTTGGGTCTGCTGTGACCAATATATTCGATTTTGGTTCATCTCTGAATGAGTGTTTGCTGTGCAGTGTATTGCTCTATTTTTTGAGATTCATGCGAGTGCTATATTTGAACATTTAAGTGTGTTAAACGGATTTTACGGTATCGCGCTATTTTGAGCACTTCTTTTATTTACATGCAGAGCTTTCTGGCAGTGAATTGGTTGGAACTGGGATTATCGTCTATACCTACCAGTGAGGTCTTTTTGTACACGTTTACACGCCGAACACGAGAGTGTAAGGCAATTTGAGTTGGCGAGTTTTGCATCTGACGGGAGAGGATTCACTGACACCGGGTGTGGTGGAAGATTGGAAGCCATTATTTTTTTCAGAAACCAACTTGGTGTTTTATGGACTTCTATTTAATTAATATTTAAACACATTTACCGTATTTAACGGCGTATACGCGCACTATTTTGCCCTGAAAATCAGGGCAAAAATCGCGTGTGCGCGGTATACGCCGATACCCGCGCTGAGTTTGAATACTGCGCCGGCATATACCGAGCGCAGTACACTCGTGTATTTTCAGGCAGTCTCGGCGCCGCCTCTCGTGCTGACGTACAGGACGTCAGTGCGAGAGTAGCCGAGCCTGCCCGACGATACACGAGTGTACTACCCTCAGTATATGTCGGCGCAGTATTCAAACTCGGCGCGGGAAACGAGCGGGGAGGACGCCACAGAAGGACGCCGGACCCGACTAAGAGGACACCCGAAGCCGCAGACGGACGCCGGACCCGACGAGGCCGCCGATGGACGCCGCGCAAGACACCAAAACTAAGTACAAAAAAAACTTTTTTCCACAGGAATTCGGGGCAACTTTAGGGGTGCGCGCTATACGCGGGAGCGTGCAATACCCTGATAAATACGGTATATATATTTTTTGGAATTTGTGCACATATTCACTTTTGTCACATGGTGAGGTTTATGGACATTAGCATTATTTTTGAATACATGTGAAAATTTATATTTCATCTTACATTGTTTACAGCGCTGCCTATATTTTAGGATTACACTAATTTTAGGGTTTTAGAATAGAACTTTTTCAGTTTGATTTTTTAAAAGTAGCTGCTTCACTCTTTTGCCAATTTGATTATCACTATTTGTTCATAAACGCAGTGTTGGGAACACAGAAAGGGCAGATTCATCTTTGTTACCATTATTTACAAACAAAAAAAACTTGCCAGTTATCAGCATTCCTTTCCTCACGTGTGGTCACAGCATGAGTAGAGGAGAGCCAGTATCCCGCAATTCCAACAGCACACATTTACAAGGATTTTTTGTTTTGCAAAATTTTCAGTCTTTTTTGGTTTGTTTAGCAAAAAATAATAAACCCCAGTGGTGATTAAATGCAAAAAAAAAAAACAAAACAAAAAAGAAAACCATATGGGTGCAGTGTTGCATGACCGCACAAGTGTGACAGCACAGAAATCTGAAAATTGGCCCTGGGCAGGAAGGGGGTAAAAGTGCCCAGTATTGATGTGGTTAGAGTATGGTTATACATATTATCCAGTCAAGTGGACGAAAAGGTAATTTTAGGGGTGGATATTATTTCATAATGATATCCATCAATGTAGTATGCTCATTTGGCTGTATTTCCCCTGTGGATCACAGGAGTGCAGTTCATTCAGCTGAAGTCACTGGCTTACAGTCACAAGCTCTCTGCTCAGGGAGCTCTGAGAACACAGCGATCAGCGCAATTAGATTGCTTGGTTGTCAGTCTTAGAGGTACCAGGGGACAGATGCAGCATCGGAACCAGACAAAACATTTTTCTCTCATAGATTTTGAACAAGAGCTTCGATTTAAAAGCGAATGCCAATAAAAGGGGCCAAGCTTCAGAAATATGCACACTACCTGTTCATTTTTCCGGAGACATCAATATCATTCATAAAACATTCAATATTTAGAGGCAGATCTGAAGCATTTGCACTCATCAATTTCTTGAGCTTTTCACACTCCTGAGCGAGTCGCAGTAAAGGCCTAATATTAGACTTGATATCCAGTTTATATTTCTTGCCAAATTCTTCACAGAAATAGCCAACCAGAACATCATCAAATTTCCTTCCACCAACATATGGGTCAAAGGCAGTAGCTAGCACCTGAAATATATATATAAAACAAATAAAATTTAAAAAACCAAATTGGGTATTGCCATATCTTTTGACATGTGACACTGTAGGCAAAGTATGAACTTTTTCAAACAGCATTAGCAGTTTAGGAACAAACGAACAGGACCCATTAACTCTGAATGTGGAACTACTAGCTTTGTGCATTGTGAAATACAAGAGCAGAATTACACATTTTTGAAAGCCAAAATTAAGCAAGTAATTAAAATGATTAACAGTTTGTCTGATGTTTTGCTTTAAAACACAGGAATATACAACTCTCGCTCTCTCATATAAATCTATCGCTCCTGTGTGTAATGAATCTACGCAATATGCGTTTCACTTTTTGAATTGAATTACTGAAATAAATAATTTTAATGATATTCACATTTTTTGAGATGCGATTATTATTTATATAAATATTTGCATCTCAAAAAATGTGAATATCATTAAAAGTTGTATTTATTTCGGTAATTCAATTAAAAAATGAAACACATATTACGTAGATTCATTACACACAGGAGCGATAGATTGCAAGCATTTGAGGGCATGTTGCCTAGAATGGTTGAAAAAGGGGGGGGGGGGGCATGCTCGCTCTGCGTACACCTTTTTTTATTTTTACATTTACCGCATATACAGTGAGGGAAAAAGTATTTGTTACCTTCCGATTTAGTACGTTTGCCCTCTGACAAAGAAATATCAGTCTAAAATATTAATGGTAGGTTTATTTTAAGAGTGAGAAACAGAACAAAAATATCTAGAAAAACACATTTATAAAAAAAAAAAAATGTTTTAATTGATTTTCATTTTATTTTAATGAGTGAAATAAGTATTTGACCCCTTTGCAAAACATGACTTGGTTGTAAAAAGTAAAGTGTGGTGAACCCAGGTAATAAAACCTGTTGGTGTTCAATTTCAAATTAAGTCTCATGAAGTTTTCTATTCAAGCCAAATGTTCTGTAGCAGTTGTTTTTTAACTTGGTTTGTGTCTTTTTGTGGAATATTCCCAACTTTTGGTTTCATAGACAGGAAGGGAGTGGAAATCCCCCTAAAAAGGAGGCCAAATCCCACATCGGTCAGTTATCATCCTTCTACTGCCGTCAGTGGAATGGGGAGTAACGTTTTGGGTTTCTCCTCACGAAGGCTCGATCACATCTATGCATATTGCTTTTGAGCGTTGCTTCTGTGCTTTTAACAGCAATTCTACGGCAATTTTTGCATGAAAAACATGCATCGGTGAGAGGTCGAAACAGTAGGGGAATGGTTAGAACCTTGGTCAGGTTCTTTTTTTTTTTTTTTAAGTCAGCAGCTACAAACACTGTAGCTGCTGACATTTAACCACTTAATGACTGGGCATCTTTCTGAGATTTGGCGTTTACAAGTTAAAAACTTTTTTTTTTGCTAGAAAACCCTCCAAACACCATATATATGTGTTGCATGTTTTGAGTTAGAAAAGGTCTAGGGCTAGAATTATTGCTCTCACTCTACCGATCACGGCGATACCTCACATGTGTAGTCTGAACACAGTTTTTGTATGCAAGTCCTGCTCACATATGTGTTTACTTCTGCAAGCAAGCTTGGCGGGGCGCGTTTAAAAACGGTTTTGTTTTTTCTTATTTTACCTTTTATTTTTTATAAAGAACAGTTTAAAAAGTGTCACTTTTATTCCCATTACAAGGAATGTAAACATCCCTTGCAATAGAAAAAAGCATGACAGGATCTATTAAATCTGAGATCTGGGACCAAAAAGCCCCCCCAAATCCCAAATAGAATGCAAAAAAAAATCAAAAATTAAATGTCATTTGTGGGAGAAAAAAAGGTCACTTTAAGAGCCATGGGCGGAATTGCCGTTTTAACGTCACTTCTACCCTGGTATGAAGACGGGTGGGGGCCATCTTCCCCTCACTTGTCTCCAGTCCAAGGAGAGAACCCAATCGCCTCCAGTAAGCGGCGGAGGGCACTGGAGCGTGGCGGGAGGCCCCCCTCTCTCGCCACCGATAAAAGTGATCTTGCGGCGAATCAGCTGCAGAGACTACTTTTATTTGAAAGCGGACCGCTCGCTGAAAAAGAGGATACTGGGGTTATGGTAGCTAGCTGCTGCCATAACAACGGTATTCCTCTTCAAAGTACTGAGGTACAACGACAGCGGGCAGTCCGGAAGTGGTTAAAGTGGAAGTCCAGTCAAAAATGAAAATGTTTCTATTAAATTATATGTAAAATAGCTCTATCTTTGACACAATTCATTTTCTGTCTAGCCGAATGTCTAGCTTTGATTAGACTTTCTAAGCTTGGCAATCAGCTTTTCCCTGTTTTTCAGCAACCACCTTATTTCTGAATGCTGCCTCTCACTAGCTGAAAAAGTTGTTCTCCTCTTCTACACAGCCATGCCTACTGTTCATTCTAACTGCCCCAGTCTTGCTCAGCCCCGCCCCCATCCCTCCTCTTCGTTTAGACAGACATGCCTAGACCTGCCAATGCAACATGCTGCAGATTTTCTACAGTGTACAACCATATGGTTGTTTCTGCGTGGCACACAGCCAGCTGAGGTAGCTACATGTGCGCAATAAGTTTAAGGCTCAGTTTCCACTAGTGCGACTTGTCATGCGACTTTGAACACACTTTGTGTCCAAAGTCGCATGACAAGTTTCACCAGTGAAATGTGGTTGCCTGTACTCTGATCATTGTAGACTGTGAGCAGAGACCCCAGAGCACTTCCAGCTACACTTATTCTCCTTCTCCTGTGCACAGCTATACTCTGTATAAATGTGCCCACTGGCTACACAAGAACAATGTCCCTCCCAGGAATCGATGTTAATAGCCCACTGGCTGATTTTAGTCTCAGTAGGAAGTAGAATTGAAGTCATGCGACAGCACTAGATGCTATAAAATAAAAAAAAGGTAGAAAAACTGGGATTTTTTCATTTTAAGACACAAGGCTAAACTTAGCTCACATTAAATGATTGCAGGGGTGAACTTCCACTTTAATCAGGACACTTACCTGTCCAGGGAGCCCACATTTTTTTGGGGGGTGGGGGGGGGGTGGGGAACGGGTACCTAGTTTTGACAGGTACCCACTCCCACTTGGATCACCTAAGCTCTCATCCCCCCTCCCTGCCCACAACCTTCTGTAGGACCAATCACAATACGCAGTGTGGCTTACACATGCACAGCTGTCAGCCTGCTCTGAAGCCACAAGTAGTCATAACCAGCTGCCCACAGTTAACATGCCAGCACCGAAGACCTGGGTGAGGACAGCGCTGGATCCCTGGACAGGCAAGCAACTGTTTTTAATTATTAAAATGTCAGCAACTACATGTAGCTGTTGACTTTTAAATTTTTCAAGAAACTACTAAAGAACTGCTTTAACATTATGGCCTAGATTCACGTAGGGCGGCGTAACTATGTGCGGACGTAGCGTATCTTATTTACGCTACGCCGCCGCAACTTAGAGAGGCAAGTGCTGTATTCACAAAGCACTTGCGTCCTGAGTTACGGCGGCGTATCGTAAATGGGCCGCTGTAAGCGCGCGTATTTCAAAGTAGGCAGGTCGTGGGCGTGTTGTATTTAAATTAAGCGTGACCCCATGTAGATGCATGGCCGAACGAACGGCGCATGCTCAGTATCACGTCAAAATTTCAAAGTAAATTACGCCCGCTCAATGCTTAGTCGACGTGAACGTAACCTACGCCCAGCCCTATTCACGGACGACTTACGCAAACTACGTAAAATATGACGCTGTTCGGACGTTTCCAACGTCCATACCCAACATGACTTACCCTTGCTTTATGAGGGGTAACTTTACGCCGGTCAGACGCCTTACGTAAACGACGTATCTTGATACGCCGGGCGCACGTACGTTTGTGAATCGGCGTATCTAGCTCATTTGCATATTCGACGCGGAAATCAACGGAAGCGCCACCTAGCGGCCAGCGTAAACATGCACCCCAAGATATGACGGTGTAGGAGACTTACGCCGCTCGTATCTTGACCAAATCTATGCGTAACTGGTTCTATGAATCAAGCGCATAGATACGACGGCTCGGATTCGGACTTACGACGGCGTACGTGGAGATACGCAGTCGTAAGTCCATTGTGAATCCGGGCCGATGTGTTCAGCATTGATCTTCTAAAAAACATAAAAGAATTGAGCTTACTTTAAGTTTTCCTTTGTTAAAAGCACACACAGAGACTTGATATGCAGAATGTCCCAGGTCCACAAAAACCACAATCCTTGGCTTTTCTTCTGGTGCAGGTAAATCTTGTTTATAGATTCCATATGCAAGTGCCACTGTATTGGTAAATAGAGAAGAAAAAAAAACAAAAAACAAAAAAACGTTGTTTAATAGCATTTTACATTTGTTTTGTTTCATTTGTAGCAACGCATGTGAAATATTCCATGACCATACTGCTTTAAAAACAGGCAAGACTGTTTAGGATGCAAGGGCATGTGTTAAGGATTGTGAGAAATTACATTTTACACTACCCAGCCTGGTCAGGGCTGCAGTGTGGTTTTCAAATTCAGTGCCGTTTCATTAAAATCCTGCACCTATCACCTCTGACTTTACCCTGATCAATTTCTACTGCACCATTGAAAGAATGCCCAAAACGTGCAAATGTCACATCTTTGGTGAACACAGCCAGAATGTGTGTTGCAACCCAGCTGCCCACGATTGCTGACTGGTTCATTTACATCAATAAAATAAAGAACTCCTCAATGACAGATTCACAGAGACTTGGGCTTGTTGGTTACACTTTAAAAAATCTACCACTGAATAAAAGACAATAATTAACGGACCTAAATAGCAGCCCTGTAGGTTTGCCCAGTGGCATGGTTGACATTTGCAGTTAAAAACGGAACATACTGCGCATTTGTGCAGCCAATACGCCTTGGCGCATTGAAGATTAACAACTGCAGACATTAAAAACTCCCTCCCCCTGGAGAAGAGATGCGTAATGCCTTGTACACACAATAGGAATTTCTGATGAAAACAGTCTGATGGAATTTTTTCATCAGAAATTCCTATCGTGTGTGGGCCCATAGGATTTTTGTCCATCAGAGTAAAAAAATAGAACATGTTTTACATTTTTCTGATGAAATAAAATCCTATGGGAAATTCCAATCGTCTGTGTGGAACTCCGTCGGAGAAAATTCCTATGCATGCTCAGAATCAAGTCGAAGCATTAAATTAAATTTTTCTCGGCTCGTCGTAGTGTTTTACGTCACCGCGTTTTGTACGGTCAGAATTTTGTCCGACAGTGTGTATGCAAGACTGATGGAAGACAGCTTGATCAGAATTCTGACGAAAAATTCCATAAGATTTTTAGTCCATCAGAAATTTCTATCGTGTGTACCAGGCATAAGAGACAATCTGACCGCAAAATACAACATTTCTAAATAGTGATTTCAGCATAGGGAGAGAATCAGTCTTAGCTCGCTTAAAAAGACATGTGGTCACTCAATGAAGTTGGAGGAGAAGCGGTTTAACCCTAAATTGCTTAAGGGGTTCTTTACTGTTGGAGCATTAAAAATGTGGGGGGAATTTTTTTTTTAAAAAAATTTAAAAAAAATTCCACATGCAAGCAAAAAGCAAATGACTAGTTTACTAGGCAAGCAGCAACAGATTGAAAGCAACAAATGCGATAATTTACCAACTAAGCTCAACAGAAGCCAATGCGGGGACAGAGGTTGCTTTAATGTACAGTGACCCCTCGCCCTGCTAACTGGAAACGGCACGGCAATGGTATAAAACCAAGAAGAATTGCCATAAGGACTATTTGTCTTTTGTTTTCAAAACAGGACCAAAACTTTTTATTCAATTACCTTTACTTTTACTCTGGTGGTAATCACTAGCTGTCCTGTATATAAGTATGTATGGCGGCTGGTGATGATTATGTCCGAGATGAAGCTACGCCAATAAGCACGGCGAAACGCGTTGACGTCATCACCCTGTGCCTGTCGTCTAACGTGCGGTGAATGGGTGAACTGAGCAAAGGAGCTACGGAGTGCTCAAGCCAACGCGGAGCACTGACAGTGAGGAACGGGCATACACGCTAACTATGATCACCGACTGGCAACACGTGTCTGCTGGGAAACGGCTCTGGAACACGGAGATTGAACCGATTGAGAACAGGGATATTACCTGCCTACCACTCATCCAGTCCTTCGGCTAAGTGACTATCACCATGGGGTGCTCAAATCTAACTACTAGGAGCCGCTGCTCCAGCAATTAAGGAACCAATCAGCCAGATCAAAATGTGGCAACAAGCAACACAGTGGTAACGTATTAATACATCTTCCCAATCGCTCTAGTTACCAGTTGCTTGAATTGCCCCATATTCATGTCACTCCAAGCTCCAATGCCTGCCATGCCTATTAGACCAATTGGTTACTAGTACCTTCCACTACGCTTTGTGATAGGTCAATTTTTGCATGGATGAGGCAAATTAATAGATGGATCAATTTTACTTCCACCTATAGGATGTTAACAAATACCATTGGAAACCAACAACTGGAATTGCTTTACTAAACAATACTAACCATACTTTCTGCAGAACTGCATGAACACTTTGCAATACATCCTTATTTATTAATTTAGCTACTGAGACGGTCGATTAACCATATTGCCTATACAGGGTATACACACATTCTTCACTCCCATTACACGTAGTTGAAGCTACTTGGATGCCCCTTGACTAAATTAATCTAATTTTGCTCCTTCTCTCCTTTCACTCTTTTCCCACACACTAGGTCCAGCCCCTTGTTAAAGCCCTCATTGGTCGTGTCAGGGGAGGTACTATCAAGTACCTACACACTGAATTTCCCCCTGCGAACTAAATTAATATATCAAATTGGATGGAGAGCATACAACTTGCGGCTGGATCTATAACGTCCAGACTAATCCTGTGTCTATGTTGTTATTGTGAGTCCTGTTAGTCATTTATGTTCATGGCTATCAATTTCTATAGGATTCCATTTTTCAAAAGGTATTTCATAACTGCACTTTTTAATATGTCATTTTTTTTGGAATAAAATTATCTTGTATTAATTCCGATTAGATTATTATTTGTTACTATAGGTAACCGCTTTCAATTAGCCTTTCCTTGGGCTATTCCCTTCCCCATTCTCTCCTATTTTTAGATTTTTCAGCAGCATATGCCTCAAAGACCTGAAAGAGCCAAGGGATCAGATGATTCATCTCATAAACCACCACTAAAAAGAAAGATGAGGTGACCAGATGATCATCAACTGGCCAACTGCAATCTTGGGTCTATGGCCATTTACAAAGGAAAAAAAATAAACCAGCCCCACCTCCTTGAGTGCAGTATGTCTAATGAAATATTTGCCGTCCTCCTAAAAACCTTGATTGTCTGGCTTTTACCCAAAAAAGTATGCATGGCAGGAATTTCAGTGAAAACTCTGATTGTATTAAATCTGCTTGACAGCCAGGCAAACTGTTTAGGCAGGAGGGGTCAGTAATTGCAGACTCCATGACAGGTTTCTTGCCAAAAGCCGTTTTATAGCATCACACCCAAACAACTTATTTTATGTTAAAATGGTGCCAATTCTACACCAGCTTCATGTAGACTCTTTATAATCATCCACAGGTGAAATATAAAAGTCGTAGCAAAAAGCTAAAGTGTTTTTTTCTCCCCTTAAAAAATAAAAAAAAAAGCTCTCATTTCGCTCTACCACGAGCCCCCCCCCCCCCCCTAAATAATTACTGGAGCCCCACCTCGATTCAGAGGTGTGCCTGAGAGCACCAGAGCTGTTCTCTCCCTCTCTATTTACTAGCTCAGAGATAGCAGCGGGAGCCATTGTGTCAATCACAGCCTGCGAGGAGAGATATGGGGGGGGGGGGGGGGGGGTTTGTGCTGAGCCTTACTTGTCTGTGTCTACGGACTCAGGATCGAGCCATCAGCTAAGCCACCAAAGAAAGCAGCTTCCTATAGTGACATTGAGAAGAGGAGGAGCCAGGATTACTGACTGGGACCGGAGAAGGATGAGGTTTATGGCTGCTCTGTGCAAAACCAATGCACAGAGCAGGCAAGTAGAACATGTTTTATATAAGCACTTCAGCCCCGGACCATATTGCTGGTCATTGACTGGGCCACTTTTTGCGATTCGGCACTGCGTCGCTTTAACTGACAAATTGCGCGGTCCTGCGACGTGGCTCCCAAACAAAATTGGCGTCCTTTTTTTCTCACAAATAGAGCTTTCTTTTGGTGGTATTTGATCACCTCTGCGGTTTTTTGTTTTTGCGCTATAAACAAAAATAGAGCGACAATTTTGAAAAAAAAAAATATATTTTTTACTTTTTGCTATAATAAATATCCCCCAAAAATATATATATAAAAAAAAAAAAAAAAAAAAAAAAAAAAAAACTATTTTGTTCCTCAGTTTAGGCCGATACGTATTCTTCTACATATTCTTGGTAAAAAAAAAAAAAAAAAAAAAAAAAAAAATCGCAATAAGGGTTTATTGATTGGTTTGCGCAAAAGTTATAGCGTCTACAAAATAGGGGATAGTTTTTTCTTTAAAAAATTATTTAATTTATTTTTTTTACTAGTAATGGCAGCGATCAGCGATTTTTATCGGTACTGCGACCTTATGGCGGACATTTTTAACATTTTGGGACCATTGGCATTTTTATAGCGATCAGTGCTATAAAAATGCATCGATTACTATAAAAATGCCACTGGCAGGGAAGGGGTTAACACTCTGGGGCGAGGAAGGGGTTAATTATATTCCCTGTGTGTGTGTTCTAAGTGAAAGGGGGGGGTTGGACTGACAGGGAAATGACAGGGAAATGACCAATCGCTGTTTATACATTGTATGAACAGACGATCCGTCATTTCTCCCCCTGACAGGACCGGGAGCTGTGCGTTTACACACACAGCTCCAAGTTCTCGCTCTGCAACGAGCGATCGCGGGTGATCACGCGTCGGCACTAGGTGCGAGCACGCACCCCTATTGGCTGAACTGCGAGATGAAGTATAGCTACATGATCTCGCGCAGCCAAGCCGACCTGCCGCCGTATAACTGCGGTGGCAGGTCGGCTAGTGATTGCAAAGTCTCATTTAAAAAAAAGAAAAACATACATGTTATACTTTTGCACAGAGCATCCCGGATCCTCCTCTTCATGGGTCCCTCATCTGTGCTCTTGGCCCCTCCCCTCCTGTTGAGTGCCCCCACAACAAGCAGCTTGCTATGGAGGCACCAAAACCGAGCCGCAGCTCCGTGTTCAGTCAGACACTGAACTGCTGTTCTGCCCCACCTCTCTCCAGATTGCCAAACTGACTTTGATTGCCACAACTGGGAGCCAAAGGCACCACTTCTGTGTGCTCAGATAATCAGGAGGGATGGCCGAGGGACTCGTGGACATCGATGGGGCTCACGCAAGTATTAAGGGATTGCTGGGGAGGCTGCTGCACACAGAAGGCTTTTTATCTCAATTTACAGAATGCATCGAGATAAAAAAAACTTCTGCCTTTACAATCACTTTAACAGGGAAAAGAAAATAATTAGGAGCCAGAGTAACACCAGTTTTAGGACCTATTAGCTAGAAAGAGCTAGCCTCCCAGCAAAAAAAAAAAACCTTCTGTAATTACATAGAAAAGGATTGCTTGTTATGAAATCGGTCTGAAATACTCAGCTTCTTTATTATAATTTTTTTGGCCATCTGTTACCTGCAGTAGTTTCATTAATTAGTCGTAGACAGTTGAGCCCAGCGATCTGTGTGGCATCCATTACAGACCTCCTCTCCGCATCAGTGAAGAAGCATGGAACCTGGAATAAAGAGAACACTGGACTACACATCACATTACATTACACTTGCCTACAGACATGTGAATATAGAGCTCCAGATAAAATTACACCTTTAGTTATATGGCTTGCGTATGCCACAGGCCATTAAAATGAAAAAAGTATTAACACTACAGGCGTTTCAGTGTTCAGATTCAAAATTTCAGTCCCATTTATATTCCTCATAAAACCAAAAATCTTATTGCTTCTGAAAACTGTCATTAAGTTCTACCAACAGTTTTCTGGTTATATACCCACACACACACACACACAAATGTATGCTGCTATGTATATGCGCTGTGACACAGTGCCGGTGCACACTATGCGGGGGGGGGGGGGGGGGGCCACGCATGCAAATCTGAATAGGAATTGCATTGCATTCCTGTTCAAATCACATGCGATTCTTCAGCAGTGTGATTTAAGCCATTATTCTGTATGGTTCAAATTTCACCGAATCCGCACCAAAATCCTGGAGGACCTTTTTTGGCCGCACCAGAATTGGATCACATGGGTGTTCACACACCCATGCGATCCGATTCAGCAATTTGAACTGCGTTTTGCAAACTGATTTTGGGGTGTCGTTACACACCCGCATCAGTTTGCATGAATGGTGTGCGATTAGGATGCGCTGTGGAATCCACACCACATCAGTGTGAACCGGGACTTAATGAACTGAAGTCAGATTGGGAACTCTTCCTTCATGCTAATCACAGGATCCAGACTTCTAAAGTATGGGTGCCAGAGACCGCAAACAATCAGCATTTTGACGTGATCATTAACCACTTCAGCCCCGGAAGGATTTACCCCCCTTCCTGACCCAACCATTTTTTGTGATTTAGCACTGCGTCGCTTTAACTGACAAATGAGCAGTCGTGCGACGTTGCACCCAAATAAAACTGACACCCTTATTTTACCCTTTCGTCTTCCAGGACAGCCCTGTAGATGTAGCTCCTCCCTCCGGGACAGGAAACACAATCACCCCCAATCATAAAAGGCGGTCCTCCAGGTCCTCTCCTCAGTTTTTTGTGTTTCCTGCCGGACGGGAGGAGATACAATCAGGGAACGTGTTTGTTTGTTTTTTATGTGAGAGAACCTACCTCAGCCTTCAGCACTCCTCTGGCCCTAGGGGTAGAGAGCGTAGCTGGAGTCTCCTCCGCCGTGAGCTCGGCGAGAGTCGGACCCCGTTGACGGTGGGATCCGTCCCCTGTAGTGATCCGGGTGGCGTGGCCGCGAGGGTGAGAGACGCCATCGATTCGGCGCGCCGCTTCCGGTATTCGATGAGGGGGCGGGTTCCATGCGTTCCAAAGAGAGGAAGGAGTATTCTCGGCGGAAGCGCGTCATCAGGGGGCGCCCGGAAGTATCGTTCCTACTTCAAAAAAGGGCGCGGAGGAGACTCGAAGGACCCGGCGCTGGTGTTTGTTCAGGGAGACTGAAAACGATTACACAGGACCATGGAGGCAGCAGCGGCTATTTCCGATCCTGGTCCAGCAGGCACCGGTACCTCTCAGGTAAGGCCTGGTGACGGCACATGGCTTACTCTGATAGGTAGGGGATTTTTACCCCAGATACCCCCCCCCCCCTAGGTGGTGAACCTGTTTGGTGGAGGTTTTTTCTTTTGCACCTTCTAGGAACCTTGTCACAGTGGTGAATGAAGGTTTAGCTGGTTGTAATGTGGTCAAACTGTGTTGTTTATTTTAACAGGTCAAGGCCCATGATAAGAACCAGCCTCCTAGGAAGAAATGTGCAGTGTGTGGGACAAAGCTAAGTTCTAATTGGGATAAGCCTTTATGTCCTGACTGTGTTAATAGCTTGGTTAAAGAAAGTTCGTTAACCACTTGTAACCAAATGTTATCATCTTTTAAAGATGAGATGGCATCCACATTTCAGTCGTTTAAGGGACTGATTGATAGGATGCAGGTTCCAGCCCCGTCCCTAACTAGGGCCTCTAGTACTCCTTCCTTACAAATTCAGGAGGAAGAGGAGGAAATTAGAGACAGAACTCCCAGATCAGTTGTTTCCTCTCAGGCAGGTTCAGCATCTGAATCAGAGGGAGAGGAGGATTCCTCCAGGGCGGCCAGATACAAATTGTCATTGGATGATGTGGGGGATCTCCTGAATGCCATCTATGACACTTTAGATATCCAGGAGGAACAGGTTCAGCTCTCACGGCATGACCTCATGTATCAGGGGAATGCGACCAGAACCAAAGTTTTTCCGGTTCATAAGTCTTTGATTGATATGATTCTGCGAGAGTGGGAACAACCTGAAAGAAGACCCTTTTTTTCAGGCAGCCTCAAACGTAGGTTTCCATTCGAATCAGATGTGTCTCATCCTTGGAACAAGGTTCCTAGACTGGATGCCCCTTTAGCCAAGGTCTCCAGGAGGACAGATTTGGCATTTGATGACCTAGGTTCCCTTAGGGACCCAATGGACAAAAGGGGGGACCTACTTTTGAAAAGAGCTTGGGACGCCTCTGCGATCAGTTTAAAACCAGCTCTATCGGCTACTTGTGTAGCAAGAAACTTAGAGTGTTGGCTCACCCAGTTACAGGCACACATCTTGGCCGGTACCTCTAGACAAGAGCTTTTAAAATCTTTTCCACTCTTGTTCAAGGCAGTGGGTTTTCTAGCTGACGCCTCAGAGGAGTCAGTAAAGTTGGCTGCCAGGTCAGCAGCCTTGGTCAATGCAGCCAGAAGATCAGTATGGCTAAAAACTTGGACGGGAGATGCCGCCTCAAAATTAAAATTGTGTGGTCTTCCGTTTTCAGGAGATCACCTTTTTGGACCCGGCCTCCAAGAGGCTTTAGAACGTACTCAGGACAGGAAGAAGGCCTTTCCTGAGAAAAAGAAAAAAGCCGAAGGAAAGAGTTTTTTTCGTGGCTTCAGGGGTTCAAACTTTTGGCAAAACCAGAAAAAGGAAGGCCAACCCAAGAAGCATTGGGCAGGCCACAAGGGGCGTGGTAGAGGAGGAATCCTGTTTAATCCTCCTCAACCCCCCCCAAAACCGCAATGACTCCTGTGTCCCCGTGGGAGGAAGGTTGGGGCAGTTCCTCCCACAATGGACCAAGGCAACCTCAAGCCCGTTCATTCTAAATTTAATAGAGAACGGATACAAACTGGAGTTTGCGTCACTGCCTCAATGGAACTTCAGGGTGACTCATCCTCCCAGAGAAAAGGCAAAAGCAGAAGCTCTCATGCTGTCGCTAGGAGAATTAGTGGATCAGAGAGTTCTAATTCCGGTACCCCTGGAGGAGCAGGGACAGGGAGTATATTCCCATGTCTTCATAGTAAAGAAACCATCAGGGAAGTTCAGGATGATCCTGAACCTTCGGCCCCTGAACAGATTTGTAAAGTACAAAAGGTTCAGGATGGAGTCGATCTTTACAGTTGCAAGATGTCTGTTCCCGGGGTGTTACATGGCGACCCTGGATCTCAGGGATGCTTATCTGCACATCCCTATACATCCAGATTACCAGAAATTTCTCAGGGTAGCAGTGAGGGCAACTTTAGGGATTCAACACTTCCAGTTCCAAGCTCTGCCCTTTGGTCTATCCTCGTCTCCGAGAATTTTTACCAAGGTTCTGGCAGAAGCTCTTGCCCCTCTCAGAGATCAAGCTATCACGGTAATCCCATATCTGGACGATCTACTGTTTGTAGCCAGATCGGCTCAACAGTTAGGGAAGGATTTACTGGTGGCACAGGAATATCTCTCCTCACTCGGGTGGATAATCAACCGGGACAAATCCCAGTTGGTGCCATCCCAGGAAGTGGTTTACCTGGGGTACAGGATATCTTCGGTAAGGAGAAAAATTTATCTCCCCGAGGAAAAGGTTATCAAAGTAAGTCAGGCCGTTGCCCAACTACAGTCCAATCAGTGGATTTCAATCAGAGAGGTAATGAGAGTCCTGGGGTTCATGACATCCTGCTTCCCTGCAGTTCCTTGGGCAAGACATCATCAACGCCCATTACAGGAACTTATGCTCCGTCTCTGGAGCGGCCAAAGTCAAGATTTAGAGTCACTGATTCCAATCTCAGCCAAAGTAAAAAGGAAGTTGTGGTGGTGGCGAAAACATCACAACCTGAGCAAGGGTCTAGACTGGTCCTTCCCGGTGGAAGTAATAGTGACTACGGACGCAAGTGCCTGGGGCTGGGGAGCCCATCTAGGGGAAGCAGTAGCCCAGGGAGCATGGTCTCCTGTGGAGGCAAGTCGTTCCTCCAACCAAAGAGAGCTGTTGGCAATTCTAAGAACCATAGAGTCATTTCAGGGAAGGTTGGTAGGACATCACCTGCAAGTTCGTTCGGACAACGCAGCGGCTGTTGCGTACCTGAACAAGCAGGGAGGGACAAGAAGTCCGGCTTTGCAAGAGATATCCAACAAAATCCTCTCCTGGGCGGAGACCAACTTGTTTTCACTGACAGCAGTTCACCTAAAGGGCACTCAAAACTCTCTGGCAGATTATTTAAGTCGCCAGCCAGTGAAACAGGACGAATGGTCCCTGAACGAAGAAGTATTTGCTCAGATAACACAAAGGTGGGGTCTTCCGGAAATAGATCTTTTTGCCTCAGAAAAGAACAAGAAAGTAACCCAGTTCTTCTCAATAGATCCCAGAGATCAGGCCTTAAGGATAGACGCATTTTCCAATCCCTGGAGGTTCAACATTTGCTACGCCTTCCCCCCAGTAAGGATGATAGCAGCAGTGCTCCAGAAATTTCGGTTGGAGGCGACAGACTTGATTTTGATCGCGCCCTGGTGGCCAAAGAGGCCTTGGTTCGCAATCCTGAAGGAACTATGCATTTTTCCTCCATTTCCCCTTCCAGTCCGGAAGGATCTGATCTCGCAGGGTCCAATCCTACACCCGCAGATAGACAGATTGAGTCTAACTGCGTGGTATCTGAGGAAGAGTTATTGAGAGCAGAGGGTTTCTCAGAGAAAGTAATAAACACCCTATTACAGTGCAGAAAGCCAGTTACAAGAGCAATCTATGCCAACTTTTGGAAGAGATTTTGTTCCTGGATGAGAGAACAAGAGTTAGATCATCCAGGTATTCCAGCTATTCTGGATTTTTTGCAGGCTGGGGTAGATCTGGGTCTCTCCCCTAGCACTCTAAAGGTACAGGTAGCAGCCCTGAGTGTCTTCTTGCAGTGTTCCCTTCAGCAGAATTCATACGTTAGGAGTTTTTTCAAGGCCTTATCAAGATCTAGGCCAGTGAGGGTCTCGACCTGTCCTTCTTGGGATCTTTCATTGGTGCTCAGAGCACTCTCAGGCAAACCTTTTGAACCTCTGGAGAAATCCATCCTGAAATGGGTCACACTTAAAACGGTCCTCTTGGTGGCAGTGACCTCAGCCAGACGGGTGAGTGAGCTACAGGCTCTTTCAATCTTGGAGCCTTTTTTGTTGATTTTTGATGATAGGATTATTTTGAAAACAGACCCCAGTTTTCTTCCTAAAGTTGTGTCCAAGTTCCATAGGACACAGGACATTGTCCTTCCTTCTTTTTGTTCCACCTCAGACTCAGAGGGAGCACCCCAAAACTTACTAGATGTGAGGAGGTGCCTTTTAGTTTACTTAGAAGCTTCCAAAGAGTTTAGGAAGAGTGATTCCCTTTTTGTTAATTTTTCAGGTAGTAAGAAGGGTCATAAGGCATCAAAATCCTCTATTGCCAGATGGATCAGAATGGCAATAGAGAAGGCTTATGAGTTAGAGGGCCTACAAGCCCCATTTGTTAAAGCACACTCGACTAGAGCAGTTTCGAGTTCATGGGCCGAGAGGGGCGGAGCCTCACCAGAAGAGATTTGCAAGGCGGCAACGTGGTCAAGTTATACTACCTTCGCCAAGCATTATCGCCTGGACTTGATGTCTGAGAAGGATCAGGCATTTGGTAGGAGGGTCCTCCAAGCAGTAACCCCACCCTGATAAGTAAGTTTCTTGTCTATCATCTACAGGGCTGTCCTGGAAGACGAAAGGGTAAAACCGAAGTTAGGCTTACCGGTAACTCTGTTTTCAAGAGTCTTCCAGGACAGCCTGGCTTCCCACCCGGTGTATATTATTCTAAACTGGAAATGGAAGTTTGTACTAACGATATGTTGGTAAGATTATGTTTTTCAGAGTCCGTCAGGAATTCTTGGATGAACTGAGGAGAGGACCTGGAGGACCGCCTTTTATGATTGGGGGTGATTGTGTTTCCTGTCCCGGAGGGAGGAGCTACATCTACAGGGCTGTCCTGGAAGACTCTTGAAAACAGAGTTACCGGTAAGCCTAACTTCGGTTTTTCCCTACAAATAGTATTTGATCACCACAATTTTTTACTTTTGCTATAATAAATATCCCAATAAAAAAAAAAAAAACGAATTTCTTTATCAGTTTAGGCCGTTATGCATTCTACATATTTTTGGTAAAATAAAATAAATCGCAATAAGCATATATTGATTGGTTTGCGCAAGTTATACCGTCTACAAAGTAGGGAATGGATTTATAGCATTTTTATTATTATTCATTTTTATTTATTTTTTAACTAGTAATAGCGGCGATCAGTGATTTTTATTGCGACTGCGACATTGTGGTGGACAGATCAAACACGTTTTTTTATTTGGAATCATTGACATGCAGCACTATAAAAATAAAAAAAAATGCAGATTGTTCCCTAGGTGTGTTTCTAACTGCGAGAGGATGGGACTGACTAGTACACACACACACACACACACACACACACACACACATCTCTGTTCTGGCTCTCTTGCCCGGGTGCACTCCTGCTATGGCTCTTCTAGGAGCCGCCGTACATATACAGCAATTTGCTTCACATTAACGACACTCCATGAGCATGTGCATAGAGTACAATCCACTCTAGGCAGCCATCAGCAAGAAGCAGGAAAACTTGAATTATAAGACAATAATCACGTATTGGCAGAATTCCTTATGAACTTGATTTCCCATAAATATGTCGAATGTGCTCACTGACCATAAACGTTAACCCTTACAAAAAAAATAAAAAATACATTACTTACTGCAACAACACAGTCTACTACAGGCTTCTTCAATGCACTTTCTGCTGTTTCTTTAAGTTTGGTCAGTAGCATGGCAGACACCTGCTCAGTAGTAAAGCTTCTCTCCTCCTCCAAATACATGACCTAAAAAATAAAAAATGTGTTTGAGCTCTGGAAAAAAAAATTATGGAAAAAGCATCTAGAAAATAGTAGTCTTATCTTCATTGGATCCCCAAAGCGTGTATAGATTTCAACCAAAACAGTAAAAGCTTCTCAACATTTGGTGCTGCCGACTGTCCAATGGAATTTTAGCAACGCCATGTTAAATGGGTACTGTAATGCAAATCTTCATATCAGTATAGCATTTCCCATACTTACCAACTCCCATAGTCTTTCAACCCTTACACTCCAATAAGGTTATAAATTATTTTTACTAAAGGCTCAAGGCATGGATGACCTACTAACAATTATGCCAAAGCTGGTATAGTTCTCAGATCATTTAACCACACAAGTCATAGAATTGGAACCTTCAGACGTGCAGAATAAATTCTTTATACGGTACCAATGTATTGATGAAAACCTCAATTATAAATTATGTAAAATGCACGCAAGTTAAAATAGAGTACTAACCCTGAATAAAAGCCACAAAGAATTACCACTGAAACCAGACAACCCCTACTAATTAAAGAGCACTTTTAAAAACGTATTTTTTTTTACCTTGATACCAGTGGAGCCTGTTGGCAGCTCAACAAGCTCGCAGGCCAAACCAGGCTTCTCAGCCTGCACAAATGGGTCCGTGTAGGCTCGCCCATGAAACCTTTTAAAGCCTTGCAGTGTATTCTTTGCATTGGAAATGACCTAGTGAAAACAAAGCCAAAATTACTCAGCATGTTTTAGGCTGACATAAGCAAGAGGAAATAATAAAGTACAGTTATGTATCAATGATAGGAAATGAACAAGGCAAAAAAGACAAAAAGCATTCGCTTAGGGGAGACCTGGCTGAATGTACAGTACATTTTTATATTACTATAAAACCTAGCATCAGAATAATACTTTAGTGAACTTGAATATGCAATGTTTTCACAAATAAGTTTTAGAAACAAGGTGGCCAATGTAGAACACACGTGGGATAAATAGTTTTTTTGTCCACAGGAGGTGATCAATATTTTATTACACACAAGTAAATGACAGAAGCAATCCGAATAATTGCCATGAGCAGTACAGTGTAGTTCTCATTTTATAGCCATATGCCAGTGAAAGTAAAAAAAAAAAAAAAAGAAGAAAGAAGGAGAAATAAATCACACACACACACACACACACACACACACACACACGTATTTATAGACTTTGTAGGCAACAGAGCTTACTTGGCTTTTTGCGGCTGCTCCAACAGATCGGTTTTTAGGACCAAATGAAATGCATGACCTACAAGATAGAAACAATATAACAAGACACTGAATACATTGTCATGTCATGGCATTTGATACTTAATAAAATGTAAATGATTTTGCTTACAAAACCAGAAAAAAAGAAACACACATTGAAAAAAGTATGGGGCACATGGGTTAGACCTGCCCATACACCCATTACTCCAGAGCAAGGTCTCCGATTTACCCCACATATGCCATTTGTTTTAGACCACTTTTTTCATATTGTTTAATTTATAAGAAAGCAATTTTCAACTACCTAAAACATTGTAGCAATACACAGATATAGTATACCCAAGAGTACAATGAAAGGGTTTTTCTAAAATTACATTGTTAGTGAATGGGTTTCCCTTTATATTGTAAAGCGCTGCGCAAACTGTTGCTATATAAATCCTGAATAAAAATTAGTAGTAAAACCACCCTGGTGGGTGCACCCAATTACAGGTTTTCATCATGAATATTACCACTTTTTTGTACTTGTTTTAATGAGACGGGAGAGGCTGTACAGATTGTTGTATATGTTATCATACATGATTTAATGACGGAAAATAAAACATATCAAACCTAAATGATGGGCTGCCAAAGACCAACCTTTTTTTTTAATGTTCTAGAACTTTACAATCTGAATGTGCAATTTACGAGAATACCAGCAGGGGGGGGGGGGGGGGGACACTGTACTTGGCAGCCATTTACCTTTTGTAGCACCTCCCCCATGCTTTAAAATTGTAAGCTCCAGGAGCACTGGAGCAGGGCCCTCCTATTCCCTTTCCAGGGAACTGTATTGTACTGTGCTCAGTTATATTGTAAACTGCTGCACAAACTGTTGGTGCTATATAAATCCTGTAAACTAGGAATTCAGGAAACTAGGACCAAGCACAATATCAACTGCCATAGGAACCTAATGTGTTCTCCCTGAAACATTTCAAGCATGTACCTTAACATTATTGAAAGCCTTAATAACCCAAGTATTTTTACATTATTATACACAAGTGTATCAATTGAGCATGTATAATCATGCAATGAAAAGGGTTAGACAGACCCTAGGGCCCATTCATACTTCTCCAGTGCATTGCATAACCTCACTTCTGACACACGCGTGCTGTAGTTCACTGCTATGCAAGGTAATGCATTACTGGGCATTGCATCAGAAAAAAATTAAATAAAATTTGCACGTTCCAAAGATTGGTACATTGCCAGATCATTGAAACGATTTAGAAGCTTGAAAAATTTCAGTACAGCATTTAAAAATCTAAAACGCAGCCCATTGTTTACAATGTGCCTGTACACACAGGTCAGTCAGTATTTACCTTTTTTTACATTTTCTCTATGAATGCATTGTGCGCTCGAATGCACATAAATACGCACAGAAACATGCAACAAACACCTGAAATGACCAAAAAAAAAAAACCAGCAGGATTCTCATACATAAATACCACGTGCGAGAAGCCAAAAGGTTGTAAAAAACCCAAACAGATAGAGTGCAATCAGCCAGACTTATCTGCTAGTATTTCAGAAGAATAATCGTTAACCAGTTCAGACAAGTTTAGTTGACAATCATGTCAGGTCTAGGAGTACATTAAAAAAAAAAAAAAAAAGGAAGGGGACTACCTGACCAAGATATATAAAAATAAAGCTTACTCTCCGGATTCTAGCCAAAGGTCTTCTAAATACAGCAGGCCATAATTCTTATACTGAAAAGGCACACAGCAACCTTAAAAGTGATAAAGGATGTTTTTTTTTTTTTTTGGTAAAAAATAAATAAACAGCTTATAGTTACCTGCTCTGTGCAAGGATATTGCACAGAACGGCACCTTAGCTCCTGTTCTGGGGACCACCGCTAGCACAGTCTGCTCTTCCTCTTTTGAGTGTGTCTCCATAGCAAGGCGTGTGCTATGAGGGCAAATATTCAGGCACGCTCCCGAGTCGAGCCGTGTGCATCCATAGATGCTAACAGAGCAGCTCAGCCACGCCCCCATACTACCACAGCATAGGATTTGATTGACAGCAGCAGGAGCCAACTGCACTTCCTGTCTTCGGCCTCATGTACACTGCTGCTGGTAAACTCACGTTTAGGAGCAGTTGGGTATTTTTTTTAACTGCTCCCGAACTCTTCTCTATGTTGTCTTATCGGTACATGTACACAGGGTCGTTTATAGTCGTTTCTAGGCAGTGGAGTTTAGAAAACTTGGAAAAAAACTGCGCTAAACCAAACATATACATGAAAAAGCTGCCAGCACACAAACAAAGTGAAACAGAAATGGTAAAACAATAGTGCAGCGCTAATGAGTAATTGTGATCAATAGTTCTGACGACAAAAATTATACAAAATATAAGTAAAGTCCATGTGAGAACCTTGTGTCTCAGAACTTGACACTGAATGAATCAATAAATCACACCAATGAGTGAAGACATTCGAATTCCAAAAAAACGTGATAAATGGATGTATCAACGTTGAGTATACAGTTGCCTGAAGGGATCACCAAGGCATCAAAAAGGTAAGTATAATGGGTACTCTTACCGGAGGTTGTGGACTCAGCCATTTATGATAACAGTAAGTCTTAAAGGCGTAGTGGTCTCGGTGGACCTGAATCTCTGCATGGACGGCGATGGCTGTATGAATCCTGATGAAAATAATCACGTGAATAGTAATAAAAGCAGTATGGGATGCAGTAAAGCAGGTCCACTTTACTGCATCCCATACTGCTTTTATTACTATTCACATGATTATTTTTTATGTTTTTTCATATCTTAAATAAAACTTGTCACGGTTTAATTTGACCTGCACCATTTGGAGCATCTTTTTCTTCCACCTTTTGCCCATTTTGCCCTGTGAGCCCACTGGGGCTTTCTATATGTCCTGCATTGGAGATCGCATCCGTCTGGTTTCTGCGATTGGTGGTATTCATCTCATCAGGATTCTAACAGCCATCGCCGTCCGGGGAGGCCGTCCATGCAGAGATTTAGATAGAAAGGACACTGCTTTAAACTCCTTCTCGATGATGGTACGCATATATGCAGCCACTTGGAGGGTGGGATTTAACGCTTTCTGTGCTGAGTGCGCACTACCAGTGGAAACCGGAAAGCCCATGATGCATACTTGCAATCGGGAGCTTTCTGATCATGTGACTGCTGTGACAGCCAATCACAGCAGTGACAGGACCCGAAAGGCCGCCTCTGCCCCCGGGCATTTAGGAGCTCTTAAAGGGCAGCAGCAGAAAGGGGTTCCGCTGGTCTAACGCTCACGTGGCCCCTTGCCAGCATGTTCTCCCTAGCTTCCTTCAGGTGCAGTCTTTATCCGTTTTGACTGGCCAGCATGGGATGACATTACTCCGACACATGTGCAGTGTGCCGCAAGGCAAAAAGAGCTGCGCAACCCCAGCTTATTTTACATTCTACAAGGGATCGAACAGTCAGGTAAGTATTTTAATGCAAAAGACACATTGAGGTCGGTCTCGCAGCCTTGAGCCTTTCCATCTTCTGTTTACTTCCTGCTCAGGGTGCTTCTTTGGTTGCCCATGTCACTGCCTGTGCGACAGACTCTTCCCATCGGGTGGCTTCCAGCAATCTTCAGGAGAGAGAAAAGGACTGGCGATATGACAGAGGGACAGTGTGGTACCAATGGTCCTGGGGGCACCAGTTCCTTACATAAGCCCATCAGTGGAAAGAGACCAGGATGGGGAGCTTAGGCATGTGTTTCTGGCTTTGCCAGATAAAAAAAAAAAAAAAAAAAAGAGAGAGGACTGTCTGCATAAGTTAGAGGGGGTGGGAGGGTAAAACAAAAATAAAATGTTTACATTTATGGCTGCGAAGAATTTGACTAGATTATTTATGGAAAAACTGACCTTTTACATTTCCCGTCTGCTTTATCAACACTGTGGAACGGCTTACAAAATCCAAAATTTGTTTGCACATACACATCCTTCACTAGAAGGCATTGTAGCTTGTGTTGACAAAGGCTCCATGTACACGGGACGCTTTTACAGCTGCCCATAAATGATTATATATGAGCGATAGTAACCCACATTTAAAACATCAGTTTTGCCGCGTTTACATGCAGCGTTTGCATTTAGAAGCGTTAAAAATATGATTTTTTTTAAATGGCCAAAAACAAAGAAACTGCAAATAAACGAGACTGTGTACATGGTCACATAGGATAACATTGAATGAGTTCAGGGGCAGTTGAAAGAAGTGTCCAACTGCCACTGAACGTACGTTTAGCAGCATCCTGTGTACATGGGGCCAAAAGGTAAAATGTGCAACACACTATTACACGTCTGGTAGCTTTTTGGGCAACGTGCAGCAACAAATGCTGCATTTGTCTGGAATACAATACCATCTACAGCCTTTTAACCTGTCTAGCATGGGTGAATACTTGAAATAGTTTTCAGGTCTCAGAAAACACTATTTATTTTAGCCAAGGCTCATGGTACACTAGTGTAAATAGGCCGAAATAAAAGATATAAAAAGAAATAAAGGACACATTCCCATACACTTGTCACCAAGAACTGCTATAAAAAAAAAAAAAAAAAAAAAAAGTATAGTTTTTTTCCCAGTTAAAAAATAAAACTAATAATGACCAGAAAAGGAAGGCAGACAGGCAATGAAAACTACAGTGCTCCTTTACATTTGTGATGAACGGCAGACTTATTAGTCGCCAGTGATAACAATGCTAATTACACTAGCAGTCAGCAATAGAATGTCCCTTAAACTGCCCATATACAGATTTTTCTAATTTAGCCTGTATAAATCTTAGATTCCACCATCCATGCTACACAGTGCGAATAGCCCGCTGCATACATTCTATTTTGATAGCCAACCACATTGGCAGTGAAAATACTAGAACATGACTGCATCCGATTAGATACAGGACCTGTTCGGCTGATAGTTTTCCGCCTGGCTCCTTTGATTTTCCAATGAAGAAATGTTGGGCAGGAGCAAGCCAAGGCCACCCGCTGAGCGAATTTTGGCAGGTTAATTAAGAATCGGCCATAATGTACTTTGTGTGTGACCAGCTTTTCATCTCCTAGTTGCTACGGTTCCACATCACCTGGTTGGGGAAAGCAGGTCCATATCAATGATGTCTAAATATAGGATCTTGTGTTACCCAGGTGAGGGCTCCATAACAATAATCATTTTGTTTTAGGCTGCATTCACATCTAGGCGGACGAAATCGCGGCGTTTTGTCGCCGCAAATCGCGGTAAAAATAGCAGCATTTTGTACCGCGATTTGCGGCGAAAAAACGCCGGTATTGTCCGCCTAGATGTGCCCCAAGATGACCCCCTCTATGGAGATGATTCCCATCTCCTAGCCGAACGCTCGAAGACGCCTGAAAAAAAGGTCCGGGACCTTTTTTCACGCGGCAGGCGACAGGAGATGTGAACCATCTCCATAGAGGGACATCTGTTTTCAGCCCTCTGGCGGCAGCGGCGTAGCGCTACAGGCGTAAAAACGCCTAGGTGTGAATGCAGCCTTAAAGCAATATTAAATGTTACAAATGTTTGTAAAGAAAGTATGTAAAGTTCTTCTATTTATATGAAAAAATAATAAAAATAATTGAAAGTTAAACCGATATTAAAGTCTTGTTTTTTTTGTGTGTGTTAAAAATAACAAACATGTCATACTTACCTGCTCTGTGGAATAGTTTTGCACAGAGCAGCCCAGATCTTCTTCTCGGGTCCCTCTTTGGCACTCCTGGCCCCACCTCCTGTTGAGTGATCCCACAGCAAGCAGCAGCTCCCTGTGTCCATTCAGACACGGAGCCGTGGCCCCGGCCCCTCTTTCTCCTCATTGGCTCACTGACAGCAGCGGGAGCCATCTCAGCCAATGAAGGCGAGTCCCGGACAGCCGTGTCTCTCGTGCAACATCGCTGAATCTCACTCGGAAATTACAGTAGGGTTCGTGTGACGTGTCCCGTGTATTCAGGCCTTTTAACTTAATGCTTTCTTAGCATTTTCTCCTCTATACATGCGGGATACTGATTTGTTATTCTGTTTAGAGATGCACTGAAAATTGTGTTTTTGCTTTTGTTGCCAGCGGTTTAGACAATAATGTTTTGACAATTAGTGCGTTGAGTTATTTTGAGGGGACAGCAAATGTACACTGTTATACAAGCTGTACACTCACTACTTTACATTGTAGCCAAGTGTCATTTCTTCAGTGTTGTCACATAAAGATATAATAGAAAATTTACAAAAATGTGAGGGGTGTACTCACTATTGCGAGATGCTGTATTTTCAACTTTTTCATGAATTTAAAATATGAATTTGTCAGCCATTATCGGCACCTTTAGTGCAACAAAAATGCATCCCTTTAAAATGTTATGCATGTCTTCACACTGGTCTGTCACGCTTCCGTTGTGGTGTTGCTGCATTTTTTGGTCCTTTGTATATCTTCACATTTTTGTGAAAAATATATATTTTTTTAACACTGTAATTTTTGGTTTCGGTTTCAGCCAAGTGCATCCTGAATTTTCGGTAGCAAAATTTCCATTTGGTGCACCTCTAATTTTGTTTAATGTCCGACTACAAGCTTATATCAATCCTGCAGTATTGCTGGATTGGCGAGTCTGTAGGAGTAAGCACTGCCAGAGTTTTGGCGAGTATCACAGACACAGCTGCTTTTTATTTGTATTCCCCCCCCTTTTTTTTTTTAAACCACACACATAGAATAGGGAGTACTTTTTAGCAATGAAAAGGTGTAGTTATACTTGCTCAGCAAGTTCATAACATAGCTGTTGAGTCTTGCTGAAAACCAATTCAGCCCTTTGCACTCTGTAGTCTTGTCTCGAGCAGTCCAAGCAGCCCTGCCAATGTTTCCTCTGAACTATAGAACACATTACTACCATGTTATGGAGATGGAGGGGCATTTTGGCTTTCCGACTTAAGGGCGATAGACACACTAAAGTGCAGGGTTGTTGTTACCTTAGGACAGGAAGTGTGTTACTGCCCAAAGCCGAAGTCTTCTTCACATGGGCATTTACAAGCATGCACCAGATTCCTGCATATTCTTGTAACTGGGATGACAGGTGTAGATGTGAAGCCATTGCTGTTCCCATTTATGTGCACAACCAGCAGTTACCTGCTGTTGGGGAAGGAAGAATGATCCTACACAAATGGGGGTCTCCCTCCCTGTTTATTTCTTATATGGGTTCTTGTTCCAGGTGTCCAAGCCCCTGCCTTTGCAACATTTAGGTTTTCCATTAGCAGGCCAGTGGAGTGATTCTCCCAGGATCGAGTAGATGATAGACATCAGACTAAGGGGCATAAAGGGGGACCGACGGCTGAGGGTTAAAATAGGGATGGACCAATTTATCAGTGTGGCCAATATTCACTTTTTTGAAGCATTATTTATTAAAATTCTTAAAAGTACAAAAAAGTACAAAAAAGGGATTTTTATTAACAGCTTACCTGTAAAATCCTTTTCTTGTAGTACATCACGGGACACAGAGCAGCATAGCCATTACATATGGGTTATATAGTGTACCTTCAGGTGATGGACACTGGCACTCTCCGACAGGAAGTTCCCTCCCTATATAACCCCCACCCATAGTGGGAGTACCTCAGTTTTGTAGCAAGCAATATGCATCCCAAAATTCCCCATAAGAGGGGTGGGAGCTCTGTGTCCCGTGATGTACTACAAGAAAAGGATTTTACAGGTAAGCTGTTAATAAAAATCCCTTTTTCTTTATCGTACATCACGGGACACAGAGCAGCATAGCCATTACATATGGGATGTCCCCAAGCAATGCTCCATGAGGGGAGGGAGACAACCAGAAAAAACCAAACAAGAGGTGCCACCGGACAAGAGGAGATTAAACTGCGGCCCGCAGTACCGCCTGCCCAAAGGCTGAATCAGCGTTCCTCCTAACGTCCATTTGATAAAATTTTGCAAATGTGTGGACAGATGACCAGGTTGCTGCCCTGCAGACCTGAGCCATAGGGACCTGGTGATACGCTGCCCAAGAGGCACTTATAGCTCTAGTGGAATGAGCCTTAACCGATAAGGGTGGACTCTTCCCCTTCAGGCCAAAGGCCTGAATAATCGTCTGTCTAATCCACTTAGCAATAGTGGCCTTAGACGCTGCCTGGCCCTTCTTGGGCCCTTCCGGCAGAATGAATAAGACGTCCGTCTTACGAATCTGGGCTGTAGCTTCCAAGTAAATCTTTACAGCTCTAACTACATCCAAGGAATGTAGTAACCTCTCTTCCTTAGAAGAAGGCTTTGGAAAAAATGATGGAAGAATCACATCTTGATTAAGGTGAAAATTTGATACCACCTTAGGCAGGAAGGACGGAAGCGGCCGCAAAACGACCCTGTCCTTATGCAATAATAAATAAGGTGCCTTACATGACAAGGCTGCCAACTCCGACACCCTTCTGGCGGATGCCATGGCCACCAGAAACACTAGTTTCCTAGTCAAAAGGACCAAAGGAATCACGGACAAGGGCTCAAAGGGCTGCCTTTGCAAGGCCGATAGAACCAAATTTAGATCCCAAGGATACAGGGGAGCTTTAACCGGGGGATTCACCCGAATAACACCTTGTAAAAAGGATTTCATTAAGGAATGGGCAGCCAACGATCTCTGGAAGAAGACCGACAAGGCAGACACCTGCCCCTTGATTGTGCCGACCGCCAAACCTTTTTCCACTCCCAACTGTAAAAACTCCAGGATTCTCCCAATAGTATATTTGCGGGGATCCCATTTCCTGGTTTCACACCAGGTAATATAGGCCTTCCACACCCTATAGTATATTAACCTGGAAACTGGTTTTCTTGCGTTTATAAGGGTAGAAACGACCTGCCCTGAAAGGCCTCTGTTTCTGAGAATCAGGGACTCAGCCGCCAGGCCGTTAAATTTAGGGCCTGTAAGGCAGGGTGGTAGAATGGCCCTTGTGAGAGGAGGTCCGGACGTAGAGGGAGGACCCAAGGCTCCTCTACGGTCATCCTTTTTATCAAGGAGTACCAAGGTCTTCGGGGCCACTAGAATCGCTGGCTTGCGTTCCCTTTGAATTCTGTGAAGAAGACGGGGTAGCATCCGTATTGGAGGGAAGGCATAGATTAGCGCAAACTGATGCCAAGGACACACCAAGGCATCTGTCCCGCAGGCCAATGGATCCCTCGTTCGAGAGACAAAGTTTGCTACTTTGGCATTGAATCTGGACGCCATAATGTCCACCTCCGGAGTACCCCACTTCCGGCAAATGACCTGGAACACTTCGGGATGGAGGGACCACTCCCCTGGGGACATCTGTTGGCGGCTGAGGAAGTCCGCTTGCCAATTGTCCACCCCGGGGATAAAGATAGCTGAGATGCAGGGGACATGGGCTTCTGCCCATGAAAAGATCCGATCTACCTCCCTTTGGGCTGCCTGACTCCTGGTGCCACCCTGGTGGTTTATATATGCTACGGCAGTGGCATTGTCGGATTGTACCCTTACTGGGGAGCCCTGCAGAACCTCCGTCCAGCCCAAAAGAGCCAACCGAGCTGCTCGGATCTCTAAGACATTTATGGGTAGGGCTGATTCTGCCCTTGACCATTTCCCCTGTAGGGTTAAATCGTCTAGGACTGCACCCCAACCCGATAGGCTGGCGTCCGTGGTTACTATCCTCCATGAGGGGGGATTGAACGATCTTCCTTTCAGAAGATTTTTTGTGACTAGCAACCAACACAGGCTCTGCCTTACCGCATAGGGAAGGGAAATGGGAAGATCCAAGGCCTGGAGTCTTTTGTCCCAGGCCGCGAGAACTGCTCTCTGTAGTCTCCGAGAATGGATCTGGGCATAGGGCACTGCCTCGAAGGTGGCCACTAGCTTTCCCAACAGGCGCATGCAGAGGCGTATAGATGGCCTTGTGCTGCTTAGGACTATGTGGATTAACTCCCTTATCGAGTCCACTCTGGACTGGGGCAGGAAGATCCGTTGTTGTCTTGTATCTAAAATCAGACCTAGATACTCCAACCTTCTTGTGGGCTGTAAAGCCGATTTGTCCCGGTTTAGAACCCAACCCAGGGACTCTAGGCAGTTTACTGCTAGCAACACTGCCCGATTTAGACCGGCCGCTGAGTGGTCGACTACCAGAAGATCGTCTAGGTAGGCCATGATCAGAATGCCCTGTTCCCTTAGGATGGCTAATACGGGGGCCAGGATCTTCGTAAAAACCCGAGGGGCCGTGGCTAGTCCGAACGGAAGAGCCACGAACTGATAATGCCGATAGTTTAGGGCAAAACGCAGATACCTGTAATGGCCTGGGAAAATCGGAACGTGCAGGTATGCGTCCTTTATATCGATGGAGGCCAAGAACTCCTTTCCTTGGAGGGCGGCCACCACCGAACGAATGGACTCCATTCGAAAAGACCGGACTCTTAAAAAGCGGTTTAATAACTTTAGGTCCAGAATAGGCCTGACGTCGCCGTTTGGCTTCGGGACAACGAAGAGGTTTGAGTAAAACCCTTGTCCTTGCTCCCCTGCTGGTACTTCCATAATCACTCCTTGAGATAGGAGTCGCTCTAGGGCGGACAGAAGCGATGCCTGTCTCTGAGGGTCGCCTGGAAGTCTTGACATTTGAAAGTGAGGAGGGGGGAACTCCCGAAACTCCAGCTTGTACCCCTGAGTTACTGAGGACAGAACCCATTGGTCGGTAACTTGGGCCCCCCACAACTCCGAGAACAACCGGAGTCTTCCCCCCACTCGAGAGAGTGGGGGCGCCCCTTCACAAGGCTGCCTTAGGGGCAGCCTTAACCGGCTTACGGTTCCACGGTCTCTTGTTCCCTGCAGCTTGCCCCTGGGGCCTGTTTGCAGCTGCGCGTCCAGGAGGCCGTCGATACTGCCTAGAGAATGAGGGCCCTGGAACTGGAGAGGTTGGGCGCTTAAAAGAGGGACCTCGGAACCTTTTCTTAACCGGTAAAAGGGTGCTCTTACCACTAGAGATCTTTTGAATATATTTGTCAAGATCTTCTCCAAACAATCTCTCTCCTTGAAAGGAGAATCCTGTAAGGAGTTTTTTGCAGGGGGTTTCTGCAGACCAGTTCTTTAACCAAAGTAATCTTCTCATGTGGACCAAATACAGGGATAGGCGGGACGCCTGTTGGATTGAATCCTTGATAGCGTCTACCGCGAAACATAAGGCTCTAGGTAGATCGGCTAAGTCCTGAGCCTGTTGAGCCGGGAGGTCCTTTAGGGCCTGCTTGGCCTGGTCTTTTAAAGCCTGGCAGACGCCAATGGCAGCTACAGCTGGCTGGACCACTGCCCCCGCTGTGGAAAAGGATGCCTTTAGTAAGGTCTCAAGCCTTTTATCCACAGGATCTTTGAACATGTGAATATTGTCCACTGGACATGTTAAAGCTTTATTGACACATGATATGGCTGCGTCAACAGTGGGGACAGCCCATTTTTTTGAAAACTCCTCCTCTAAAGGGTACATAACTGCGAACCTTTTAGGAGGCAGAAAAATCCTGTCTGGCTTAACCCAGTCCTGAAACATCAGGTCCTTTAACAAAGGATGGACCGGGAACACCAGGTTGGCTTGGGGCGCTTTTAGGGAGCCCAATGAGGACACAGCGGAGGCCAGAGGCTGAGGCAAAGGCATTTTAAAAGCTGACCGCACCATATCCGTTAAGGACTGAACCCACAATTTTTCTGCGTGAGAAGCTGAAAAAGGTTCTTCTATAGTAGAATCTTCAGAACCCAAATGGTCCAGATGATCCTCAGCCTGGTCTCCTGTATCTTCCAATTCCTCAGTGGAAAGGACATCTTCCTCAGGAGATTCAAACCTGGGAGACGGGGACCTAGCCCGCTTCTTCCCGGATAAAGAGGCCGTAATAAGAGCGGCCATCCTCTTTTCAAATCCACCCAAGGTGGAGGCTAACATCTCTTCCGTGACATAGGAAGGAGTTGGTTGAATAGGGCCCGCCATAGCACCTAGCAACCCCGATGGCTCACCCAGGGCAGCAACCTCCGGATCCTCCGGGGAGGTAGGGGCAGGTGGATTCTGGGAAATATCCTCCGAGCCCGATGGGGAACCCTTCGGCTTTTTAACACCTTTAGCATTTTTAGCGTTCCCTGCACCCTTAGGAGCCATAACAAATCTGAGATACTCCGCTAATATACAACTAACTGTAATAGCTGGAGAAAAACACACATTTAAATAAATGAGGAAAAAAATTTAGGCTAGGGTAATGTTAGACAGAAACTAAACTTCCCAAAACCTAACAAGAGATAGCAATATTGAGCCCCAAGGGCTTAATCATATCCTAATATTGCTTCCCTTAATGCTGGGCTAAGAGAGTACCAAATACTAAGTACTCTGACTGCTACTTAGTACACCGGCTTTTTAGAGAAAATATGAGCTTAAACAGCTCTTTAGCAAGGTGTGTACAAAAAAAAAAAAAAAAACGGCCACTAGGTGTCACTGTGTCAGCATAACATAGGCAAACCTATCCTGCTCAGCTCAGCATCGCTGCTCCGTGTCCCTTCACAGCCTTCAGCAAACTGACAGGCTAAATAGAGTTTTTCCCTCTGATGTACAGAGGGGAGGGAACTCCCTGGGCGTCCCCCGCCCCTCCACGCAGCGTCGGCGCCTATAACAGTGCGCGCGCACGCGCGCGCGCTCCCGACGCCGCTTTCAGGAAGCAGGAAGCAGAATCCATGTGGGGAGAGGAGCCCGGGAGCTGCTGGAGATACACAGACATCAGGAAGTAAGTAATTTAAACCTGACATGCTCCCTTTTACATTTCATGGAGCAAAACACCTTGTAGCAGCAGCAGCAGTCTATTAGCCCAGCCAGAGGAACAGTATACATGGGTGTTTGAGCCATCCAGTCATGCAGACTTTGTGGTTTCTCTTTTAGCCCATGCACAGAGGCATAAAAAAGGCTTTTCCCCAGAGTCCCCTGTGGGGAGCCCACTGACAAACCAAGTTCCGTAGGCCCCCCGCTTACCTTTCCACGCCGCAGGGTATTGCTCATGCAAGAGGCCCAATCTTCCCCCTTCACCGTGGGTATGGTCATAGACCTTCAGGGACCGGGGTCCAAGTCAGGAACACCACACACCTGGACCTATACAGCACTACTGGCAGCAGGTATTCATAGGTTAAAAAACCCAGTCCTGGAACCCAGAGTCCAGCCCTCCAAGGAGAGGCATTATAGGCAAAACCCCATCCACGAATTGGGGCCCGGGTACCGTCCACTTTGGCTATGAAGCACCTTGGACGGATCCGGTCGGCTGGCCCTGGTCCCAAGGACAAACTGCAGGCACAACCTTCAACGTGCACCAACACCTAAGACACTGGCGAAAAAACTGAGGTACTCCCACTATGGGTGGGGGTTATATAGGGAGGGAACTTCCTGTCGGAGAGTGCCAGTGTCCATCACCTGAAGGTACACTATATAACCCATATGTAATGGCTATGCTGCTCTGTGTCCCGTGATGTACGATAAAGAAAACGCAGTCAGTTACCCGTAGGCCTCGATGCGCCGAGAACAACAATACAGCAACAACCAAAAAACACACAGGCAGCGGAACAGATCAAATTTAAAATAGTTAGCAGATCAAAGAACTATAAAAACCTATGTAATTCCATAGGCTAGACTGAAAAGCTCAGTTTTTAAAAGCTTCCTGAACTTAAAAAGATCATTCTCAAGCCTTAATTTTAGAGGCAGGGAGTTCCAAAACTGTGCTCCCTGGACCGCACTCGTCCTCCCTCCGCATTTTTTCTTACGAAATTTAGGAATCACCAAAATTTCCAAATTAGCCGACCTTAAGGTACGGTTGGGCACATACTTAGTGAATTTTTCCTGCAGGTACACTGGCCCCTTGCCATGGGTAGCCCTGTGCACCATGCATCCAGTCTTAAACAGAACCCGTTCCTTCACGGGTAGCCAATGCAGGGCTCTCAGCGATGGCGTGGTGTGGTCACGACGACCAACACCCATGAGTAGCCTTGCAGCGGCATTCTGAATAAGCTGTAATTTGTGCATGATGTTATTAGGTAAACCCAAGTACAAAGCATTACAATAATCTAATTATTAGTAAAAATGGGTCACAAAACTTACCGATATTACTTCAAGGGGTTGTAACAGGGTGATGCCTGCAGCTGCAGGCATTGTCCCAGTACCGTTCTTTAGAGTAGATGGTCAGCTTTCTTGCAATAACAACCAATAAGGCTCAGCAGCATCTCAGCTGTCATTACAAGCAGTGGGAGGGGGAAAACCCCCTCTCGCTGCTCGCCCGAACTCTCCCATGCTACCAGCCAGCTGCCGAAGACCTGATGCTTTGTTAACCTCTGATCTAGTAACCCGGAAACAATGTCATGACATCACCTCTGAATTAATGGCATCTTAAAAAAGGTGCCAGTTTTCAAAAATAGGTATTAAAAAAACGCTGATCTTGACATTATGAATACTTTCAAGTGCAGGGAAGAAATTTTGGGTCGTATAGACCCCCTTCATTAAGAATACCAGTCACTGCCTATTACTGTCACAAGGGATGTTTACATTCCTTGTGACAGCAATAACAGAGAAACATTTTGTTTTTTTAAATGTACAGAATATCGGCACATAATATTGGCCAGATAGGTGGCCGAAGTTTCGGTATTGTATTGGCACTGAAAAAACTATCATAATTACCTAGGTGGATGAAGCATCGGTCTGATTCTGCATCTGTCCCCCGGCGTCTCTGCACTGAGAACAGAGTGATCGAACACCGCCGATGGCTAAGGTCTCTCGGCTGTCAATCAGCAGCTCTCCTGCTCTGCTCCTCCATGCTAACTGGAGTGCCGAGTTGTGGAGGGGTGGGGAGCGGCCATCTCAGGGGCTCACTTAGAGGCTGAGACAGCCGTAAAGTCCAGGATCCAGACTTCCAGCGTTGTGATGACGCGGGGCCTGGACTGATGTGTGACATCAGCAGAGAGCGGACTTCAGACCACTCTCTGCTTAAAAAGGGTCACAGGAGTGCAAAACTTTTACCCTTAAAAATCTCCATAGGCGACGTTTAAAAAATTCTACAGGTTGCATGTTTTGAGTTAGAGGAGGTCTAGGGCTAGAATTATTGCTCTCGCTCTATTGATTGCAGCGATACCTCACTTGTGTGGTTTGAACACCGTTTTCATATGCGGGCGCTACAATTACGTGCAGGGTTCTGCGCGCAAGCTCGACGGGGCGGTTTAAAAAAAAAAAAAAGTTTTGTTTTCTTATTTGACTTGATTTTATTTATTTTAACACCGTTTAAAAAACAAAACAAAAAAAAACAAAAGGGATGACAGGTCCTCTTAAATATGACATCTGGGGTCAAAAAGACCTCAGATTTACACTAAAATGCAAAAAGACATCAACAAATAAAAATAAATAGACGCATGGGCAGAAGTGACGTTTTCGCCCTGCTATGGTTTGGAGACGGGTGGGGGCCATCTTGCCCTCACTCATATCCATGCCACAGAGGGAGAAGGACCCCTCTCCCGCTGCGGATAACTGATCTTGCGGCGAATCCACCGCAGAGACCACCATTATCGTTTACAGGACCGGCCATGTAAAAGATGTCTCTCTCTGTTGTGGCAGCAGCTGCTGCCTTTACCAAGATATCCATCTTTAAAGTGCCAACGTATATGTACATGAGCCGGTCCTAAGTGGTTAACCTCTCCTAAATGAGGCAACTTGACAGTTAGAAACCGACGTCTAAAACCGTCCATTTAGCTGTGTTTACATCTAGGAGAGTTTTAAAATAAACAAAAAAATAAAATAAAAAAATTAAAAAAAATATTTTGGGCTTAAATGAAAAAAAGTCTATAAACGAAACACTGCTAAATGCAAGTTACCGCCTTTACAGGGCGTTACAGGGATTTGGCATTTCAAATGCCTCTGAACTGCTTCTGAATGGATTTTTCTTTTTGCGTTCCAAAAAAAATGCTTCTAAAACTCAACTGCCTATAAAAAGGACTATACAAGACCACCCTGTGTACATGTACTGAGAAGATAACAGAGGAGCGTTTAGGAGCAGCTGAAAAAAAATGACCAACTGCTCCTAAACATCCGTTTACCAGCAGTAGTGTACATGAGGCCTAACTGAAGTTATATTGTGTGGTGAGGGTTAGGAAACAAGACCGGGAATTGATTTTAAGAAACAGGTAAAGAAAGGTGTGTTCATCAAGAACTATACATTACCTAACCTGCCAACTGCAGCGTCATGACTCAGCCCTTGGGATTTGTCCAGCCCTGTCTGGGCACAGATAAGTATGTGCACATTGTACTCTGATAGTACACATGTCACGGAGAGAAACAGTCTCAATACACAATAGAAGGAATTGCTGCAGTTGGTAAAGTAATGTAGACATATGAACGTGGAAGAGTAATTGCTCAGCAAAACACACATAGGAAACCTGTCATTGGAGAAAGATATTGGTTGCCATTACTGACCTATTGCCCTACTGATGCCTGTTGGTGTGCTGCATTGCTATTCATTCTTAACCAAGATATCTGCACTGCAATAAACCACAATGCATTGTGTATTGCATTACAAAAACAGCATATGCACCCATTTGGGTGCATCAGGCAGTCCATTTAACTACTTGCCGTCGCCGCACCGTCATAATACGTCCACAAGGTGGCTCTCCTAGGCGAGATCACGTATTATGACGTCCTACCCTTTAGCCGCCACTAGGGGCGCACGCGCGCCGCCGGAGGCGCGCGCACGCGCCCCCCGCTCGCCCCCGACTCCCGTGCGTGTGCCCGGCGGGCGCGATCGCCGCCGGGCACACGCGATCGCTCGGTACAGAGCGGGGAACGGGAGCTGTGTGTGTAAACACACAGCTCTCGTTCCTGTCAGCAGGGGAAATGCTTTTCTTCGGTTCATACACTGTATGAACCGAGGATCAGTGTTTCCCCTAGTGAGGCCACCCCCCCCCCACAGTAAGAACACACCCAGGCATACTTAACCCCTTCCCCGCCCCCTAGTGTTAACCCCTTCACTGCCAGTGGCATTTTTATAGTAATCTAATGCATTTTTATAGCACTGATCGCTATAAAAATGCCAATGGTCCCAAAAATGTGTCAAAAATGTCCGAAGTGTCCGCCATAATGTCGCAATACCAAAAAAAAAAATCGCTGATCGCCGCCATTACTAGTAAAAAAAATATTAATAAAAATGCCATAAAAATACCCCCTATTTTGTAAACGCTATAACTTTTGCGCAAACCAATCAATAAACGCTTATTGCGATTTTTTTTTACGAAAAATATGTAGAAGAATACGTATCGGCCTAAACTGAGGAAAAAAAATGTTTTTTTATATATTTTTGGGGGATATTTATTACAGCAAAAAGTAAAAAATATTCATTTTTTTCAAAATTGTCGTTCTATTTTTGTTTATAGCGCAAAAAATAAAAACCGCAGAGGTGATCAAATACCACCAAAAGAAAGCTCTATTTGTGGGAAAAAAAGGACGCCAATTTTGTTTGGGAGCCACGTCGCACGACCGCGCAATTGTCTGTTAAAGCGACGCAGTCCCGAATCGCAAAAAGTACTCTGGTCTTTGGGCAGCAATATGGTCCGGGGGGTAAGTGGTTAAATGAAAGGGCTGCTTTAATGAGATCTCTCTCCTGCAATACAAATACACCTACCTGCTCAGTCTCCGTGGCATATAAACTAAGCTGTGCATGTGAGAATGTGTACTGGGATGACCAACTCTGACACATGTGCAGGGGATAGGTCGTCCCATGCTGGCCAATAAAGATGCCGGCACAGGACCCTTTACCAACTTCTGTCGGTTAGAGAGGTGGTAGGTGTAGTGACTTTAGTTCTGCTTTAACAGAACGGTCCAGCAAAAGTGGCAGATAGAGGGTTGACTAACCCCAGGTTTCTCAACCCGTGGTATCCCTTGAGGGTACGCACAGTGCTCTCACTGCGCTGTTGCCCGAATCCCGTGCACACACAGTCCCCGGCGGCATGTTATAGCAAGTCGGGGTGGGGGGGCGTGGGTGTTATGCCAGCAGCAGCTGCCCAGGGTCTTGCCATTATAATTGTGCCCATCGTGCTGCCCGCAAGATGTTTTCTCAGCCCGAGCTGGCTGATAAGGTTCTGTGGCTGGCCCCATTACTTTCTCTGGATAGGGGTACTTTTTTTTTTTTTTACGAAAAGGAAAACTGTTGTGGTATCTGCTAAGGCCCCTTTCACACTGGGGCAGGGGCAGCGTCGGCAGTAAAGCGCTGACATTTTTAGGCAGCGCTTTACCGCCAATTTTGCGGCACAATTCAGGGTTTTCACACTGGAGACACAGCTCAGGTCAGTTTGCAGGCGCTATTTTTAGCACAATAGCGCCTGCAAAACGACCCAGTGTGAAAGGGGTCTTAGTTTTAACTCGTTACTGGCAAGATCACGAGATGAAAATAAATGATAAAAAAGAAAGTCTAAAAAAAGAAGACGAATGTACCTACCATGATGAAGAATTGGTAGTTGCAATATATACAAATTTTGCTTTTGGGATTAGATACACTTTAAAAACGAATAAAGGAGCAACGATTGTGACAATACAAATCCATTTGTCTTTTACTGCAGCAGAGTATAATGCAATTGAAGGGGAATGAGGCAACTGTTGGACCACAATATGTGTGCAATGCTTAATATGTGCAGATTATCAGACTCCCAGCACTGAGCACAGATGTATTACAATGTAGGGCTGAAACAACTCAATTTAAATCGATTTTGAAAATAGTTGTCAACATTATTTGTTTACATATCAGAAAATACAGTGCAACACTTTTACAGCTCAATACACCATTCATACATGTCAGTATACACAGCTCAGTACACCATTCATACATGTCAGTATACACAGCCCAGTACACCATCCATCCATGCATGCATGTCAGTAAGTGCCTGAAAATGTGTGAATGTGAGAGGAGTGATGCCTCATGGGACATGTAGTCCTGGGCAGGAGAAGGAATGAAGTGATTCTTACAGGCAGAAGATTTTTTTTTTTTTTACCTTGCTATAGGGGCACTCTGAAGGCAAGAGGAGCGCAAAAGCACTGGTGGGGACCCCAGAAGAGGAGGATTAGGGCTGCTCTGTGCAAACCATTGATCAAAGCAGGCAAGTATAACTGGATTTTTAGTTTTAAAACAAACCTATGTTTACAATCACTTTGAAGGGGTTGTAAAGGTTTGTTTTTTTATTTTCTAGATAGGTTCCTTTAAACTAGTGCATTGTTGGTTCACTTACCTTTTCCTTCAATTTCCCTTCTAAATGTTTTTTCCCCCCCTTTCTCTGAATTTCTCACTTCCTGTTTCTCCTCAGTAAGCTTTCCACCATCATCCATGGGGGCTAGTCAGCCAGAACAGCTTACTGAGGAGGAACAGGAAGTGAGAAATTCAGAGAAAGAAAACAAAGAAAAAAAACATTTAGAAGGGAAATCGAAGAAAAAGGTTAGTGAACCAACAATGCACCCTTTAAGGGCTCTGTGCGGGCAAGATGACCCAGAGAAGCTGGAGGCTGATAGTCTGGAGGCAAAATAAGGCATTACAATTACATTTAAAAGTAGGAGGTGCACTGAAATTTCAGCTGCCGAAAATGGTCACCGTCGGCAGTCTCTGACCGTCTCCGGTATCACGTGTGCTAGATTGCAGACATAATACAAGAGATGGTTAGAGATTGCATTTTTCTTGCACTAAAAAGGTGCCAATAATGTCATATTAAAGTTATTATTAAATTAAAAAAAGACTACAGTGGAACCTTGGATTGCGAGTAACGCGGTTAACGAGCATTTCGCAACACAAGCTTTTTTTTCTTCAAGATCCTGACTCGGTTTACAAGTGTTGTCTTGCAAAACGAGCAGGATTCAATCCTCTGCAGTGTGCAGTATCACATTTGGCCAGAAGTGTGGGGGCACCAGTGACACTCAGTCATTCAGAACAGTTCTGAAACACTCGGAAATATTCTGTTCCTGAGCCTTTCCCACTGCAAATCCGAACAGTGTTAAAGCATGCTGCTGCTACTAAACGTCTTATGCTGGCCATACACTTATCGATTTTTGGACGAGAATATTCATACAAAAATTCTTTGTACAAGTCACTTGCTTTTAACATTTAATTTTAAAATGAATGCAGTTTCTGAGAAAAAAAAATAAAAAACATATACACTGTCCAAAAATGTGTTTGAGTTTTTTTTCTTTTTATTATTCAGCTTCTTTGAATTCTCCCATTACTGCAGTCAAAAACGACCGCCAATTTGAGCCTACTAACGATTAGAAAATCGAGCGAACATTCGTAAAACAAAAATCTGTAAAACAGCAGTTTCCAATTTTTTTTCTTTATTAACCACTTCCATACAGGGCACTTATACACCTTCCTGACCAGACAAATTTTCAGCGCTGTTGCACTTTGAATGACAATTGCGCGGTCATGCTACACTGTACCCAAACTAAATTATAATTTTGCTCCCACAAATAGAGCTTTCTTTTGGTGGTATTTGATCACCTCTGGGATTTTTATTTTCTGCAAAAAAAATAAAAAATACGAAAATGTAGAAAAAAAAATTTTTTGTTTCAGTTACAAAACATTGTAAATAAGTAAGTTTTCTCCTTCACTGATGGTACTGCACTGAGAGGCACTGATAAGGTGGCACCAATGAGGTGGCACTGATAGGCAGCACGGATGGGCACTGATAGGCGGCACTAATGTACTGTAATGTGTTGTACTAATGCAGGGCTCGACAAATCCCGGGCGCCAGGTCGCCATGGCGACTAGAAATAGGGTCCTGGCGACTTGAATTGGAAGGGGGGGGGGCAAAAAAAAATAAAAAATTTTTTTTTTTGAGCTGGAGCCATCTGGTGGTGAGCCGTTGGTATTACAAGTTATTACCACCAGATGTGAGCTGGCGCCATCTGGTGGTGGCCGTTGGTATTACAAGTTAAGCATTACAAGTTAAACAGCAATTCTAATGTTGTTTTTCACTATTTTCACTGCCATCTTCTTCCCTCTAATTAGAACCCCCAAACATTATATATATTTTTTATCCTAACACCCTAGAGAATAAAATGGCGATCGTTGCAATACTTTCTGTCACGCAGTATTTGCGCAGCGGTCTTACAAGCGCACTTTTTTTGTGAAAAAATTACACTTTTTTTAATTAAAAAATAAGACAACAGTAAAGTTATCCCCATTTTTTTTAATATTATGAAAGATAATGTTACGCCAAGTAAATTCATACCCAACATGTCACGCTTCAAAATTGCGTCCGCTCGTGGAACAAACTTTTACCCTTTAAAATCTTCATAGGCGATGTTTAAAAAAAATCTACAGGTTGCATGTTTTGAGTTACAGAGGAGGTCTAGAGCTAGAATTATTCCTCTCGCTCTACCAATCGCGGTGATACCTCACATGTGTGGTTTGAACACCGTTTACATATGCGGGCGCTGCTCACGTATGTGTTCGCTTCTGCGCGCAAGCTCGTCGGGACGGGGCGCGTTTTCTGGCTCCTAACTTTTTTACCTGGCTCCTAGATTCCAAGCAAATTTGTCAACCCCTGTACTAATGGATGCCAAGCAGTGCCAAACAATAATGCCTGCCAATCAGTGATGCCCATTGTGGGCACTGATTGGCATTCTTAATTTCTGATTGTCATCCCTGGTGGTCTAGTGTGGCATACCAGTGGTGGGCATCTCTGGTGGTCTAGTTGCATCCCTGGTGGTTCAGTGTGGGCATCCTCAGGGGGGCTGCGCTGATAATCGATCAGCAAAACCCCCCCTGTCAGAGCAGCAGCCGATCGGCTCTCCTCGCGTCTAACAGATGCGAGTGAGGAAAAGCCGATCCTGTGTCCAATCACGGCTGATCACGTGGTAAAGAGTCTCCGTCAGAGACTCTTTACCTAGATCGGTGTTGCAGGGTGTCAGACTGACACCCCGCAACAACGATCGCCGCGATGCGCCCCCCCGGGGGCACGCAGCAGCTCAATATCCTGAAGACATCATATGACGTCCAGTCAGGATATTGAAACCACTTTGCCTCCGTCATTTTGCAATAAGGCGGGCGGCAAATGTTAAAAAAGAAAAAGAAAAAAAGAACGCCGAGTCTGATGATATGTACCAGATTCAGCCTCTAATAAAATGTATATAATATATTAAATAAAATAAATATGTTATTCGTAGATATTGTTAGCTATCCATATAGCTGGTTATTTACATCGCATACAGCTGTTCAAGAATAAAGTGTATTTTTTTTTTAAATCTTTACATATTAAATTACCAAACTTTTTTTTGTTTTTTTATCCATTTAATCGAAACAATATTTGGCCAACTAATCGATTATGAAAATAATCGTTAGTTACAGCCCTATTACAATGTTTATCACACATTGAAGTGAACCCAAACAATTGTGATGCGTTGCTTTTCAAGAATGTGTGCAGTGCACAGACTGCAGTGCCATTCAGTTTGAACAGCATCCCAATGAAACTGGATGAATATAAATAACACATTGTGATGTGTTGGAAAGAATAGCAGTTCCAATTTCAGGTCTGAGTGGTGCAACATAGGGCACACTTATGCACCACAATGGATTGGATAGTTCTGAATGGGTTAAGCATAACACAATTACACTGCTACTCCTATTACATGTTTATTACTGAATCTACTCCATCATTTCAAATACTTTATTTAAAACACAAACAAAACAAGCATTTCTATTAAGCCCTCATGTACACTGCTGCTGGTAAACGGATGTTTAGCAGCAATTGGGCATTTTTTTTTTCAGCAGTTCAGGCAGGTGTAGCATTCACTAGGGCAATGAAAAGTAGGATTCTTATCATGGTGTGCCAGCTTTGTGGCTCAAGTCTTGTATCAGTTACTAGGGCACTGCAATATAAAAATGTGCAATTTTTATTGTGTAAATAAAGATGTCATCATTTAAATACAAAGGACTCCTGCTTTGTTAAAGTGGAGGTTCACCCGGAAATGTAAATTTTTAACATTAGATTGAGGCTCATTTAGTCAAGGGGAATCGGGTAGTTTTTTTTAAAAACGAAGCCGTACTTACCGTTTTAGAGAGCGATCTTCTCCGCCGCTTCCGGGTATGGGCTGCGGGACTGGGCGTTCCTATTTGATTGACAGTCTTCCGACAGGCTTCTGACGGTCGCATCTATCGCGTCACGATTTTCCGAAAGTAGCCGAACGTCGGTGCGCAGGCGCAGTATAGAGCCGCGCCGTATAGAGCCGCACCGACGTTCGGCTACTCGTGACGCAATAGATGCAACAGTCGGAAGCCTGTCAATCAAGTAGGAACGCCCAGTCCCGAAGACCATAACCGGAAGCGTCGGAGAAGATGCATCTCTAAAACGGTAAGTACGGCTTCGATTTTTAAAAAACTACCCGATTCCCCTTCACAAAATGAGCATCAATCTAAGGTTAAAAAAATTCCGGGTGAACTCCCGCTTTAAGGCAGGGATAAAAGTATCGATACCATTAGTTTGCAAGGATGGGTTCACACTGAATTTGGATGTGGCTCATCAGGGGTCTGGTGCGTGCCTGTTCTCCGTTTCAGAGATGAATTTGGCCCAAATTTTTGCCTGAATTTGAACCTGAAACAGAGTCAAAGACGCACAGGACCGTTGTGCAATCCGCTCCACAGCTGCCCTGGAGATAAGTGAACCAGCTCCATTAAAGGGGTGTTCCAGACATTTTTAATATTTATTAAAAGTCAGCAGCTACAAAAAGTCTAGCTGCTGGCTTTTAGAAAACATACTCACCTGCTCCACGTTCCAGAGACACGCCGGCCAGGGCTCCGCTCCTCTCCTCTCCCTACCCTCTCCGGCCTGCGTCTTCATTCTAAGTGTGGGCACCTGGCCGTTACAGTTTTTCGGCTTCACGGCCGGGCACCAACTGCGCATGCGCGAGCGGCGCTGCTCCATCCGACTGGACAGGCGATCACCTGGGATCTGTCACGTGTCCCAGGCGATCGCCTACAAGGAGGAGCTGCCAAAAGGCAATACAACTATTCGCCTTAGCAGCCCCTCGACGGAAGGAGGAAGTGGGACAGGAAGTCTCACTCCTTCTGAAGCCCCCACTCCGCCCCCAAAAAAATTACATGCCAAATGTGGCATGTAAGGGGGGGGAGGAGTGGATTAAGCGGAAGTTCCACTTTTGGGTGGAACTTTGTTTTAAGAGCTGGTCACAATTGCCTGTCATGTAGGGGAAACCCACATCCAATTCCCATAAGTGTGAACCCAGCCTGAAGTTTAAATAGTTATGTCTGGGTTCTTATACATGTCACACAAAGAATTCCTGTAAGTTTGCTCTGCTAGAGCTTTAGGTGATAGAAAAAAAAAAAAAAAGTTTACTTTTTCTCTTTGAAACTAAAAACATGTCATTCTTTCTACTCTGTGCTCTGGCAAAATGACAGCATGTGCAAAAAAGGCCTCCTTAACTTGATACTTACCTTTCACTGTCGCCTCTCCAGCACTAAAATCCCCATGGTCAGCCCTAATCTAAATCTAAAGCCTCGTACACACAATCGGTTATCACGTTCTCTTCTTTCCCGCCGCGATTCTCTGCGTTTTTTTGCTTTGCTTTAAAAAATGTTTCCTTTAATGTTAACCACATCAATACCAGGCACTCCCCAATGCCCCCCCCCCCCCCCGGACAATTTTTTTACTTTCAGTGTTGTCGCATTTTGAATGACAATTGCGAGGTCATGCAACACTGAACTCAAACTAAATTTTTTTAAATTTTAATCACACAAATAGAGCTTTCCTTTGGTGGTATTTGATCACCTCCGCGGTTTTTAATTTTTGCGCTATAAAACGAAAAAAGACCGATAATTTCTAGACAAAAAAAGAAAGAAAGGAAAGAAACCGATGGGAAGCACTGATGAGGAGCTAAAGACAGGCATTAGTGAGTGGCACTGGCATCCATTTATTATGGGGACAGGCTGGCAGCTGATGGGCACCTTTTAATGGGGGCTGTGCTGATGAGCACAGACCCCCCCCCCCCCCCTCTGACAGGGAGAGCCATTTATCGGCACTTCCAAGTTCAAACGATGATCAGCTGTGATTGGTCACAGCTGATCACGTGGTAAGAAGCCTCTGTCAGCGGATTCATACCACGATCAGAGTTGCTGTGTGTCTGTTCGGGTCAACACAACCACTTTGCCACCATCATTCTGTTATATGGCAGGTGTTAAGTGGTTAATTTTAGTTTTTCTAGTTTGACATTTTTATTACCTCACACCTGGCCTCGGAACAATCAGAGACTTCCGGGTCCGCCGAAAATCTCTATCGTCAGCATCTGGCGCCAGTGGTTCCCTTCTCCGACTCACCGATGGCAGGGGTGAGTCGGTAGAAGCACCAGAAAGCTGCGGGGAGACAGACACGTTCCCTGTCACCGCCTGTAAGAAGTATCAAGCGACTAAATCGCTGCTATGATCGTTCTGATGGTGAATCGCTGGCTGAAAAAAAAATATATATATATATATGAAAGGTCTGCAGCTGCATCCATCATTCAGATGCCATTGCTTAAACCTGACATCATATGACGTGGGATAGTGGTTAATAGAACATCTCCTAGTATTATATATTTTATTTTTTGCACACAAATAGAACTTTCTTTTGGTGGTATTAAATCACTTTCTGTTTTTATTTTTAAACATGTTATACTTACCTCCTCTGTGCAAGGGTTTTGCACACAGGGGCTCCGATCCTCCTCTTCTGGAGTCCCTCAGTGGCACGCCCAGATCTTCCTTTTCTCGAGTGCACCAACGTTGATCTGCATTCCAAGGGGGCACTCTGTTGACACAGACAGCAGGACTCTGCCCCCCCTCCCATGTCACTGGATTTAATTGACAGCAGTGGGAGCCAATGGCTCCCGCTGCAATCAATCCAATGAGGACCCGAGACAGAAGCTGGAGCTGCTGTGCTCGTCCCTGGAACGATCGGGTTCAGGTAAATAAAGGGGGGGGGGGGCTGCTGCACTACAGAAGAAGGTTTTTCACCTTCATGCATAGAATGCATGAAGGAGAAAAAAGCTTGAGGGTTTGCAACCCCTTTAACCACTTGCTGACCAGCTGCCGTCATACTGCGGCAAGGTGGCACACCCCGCGAATCGTCTGCTTGGGGAAAAAGCGCTATTATGGATGCCCGGGTGCTCCCATTAGCCAACATGGGAGCCAATTAGCGGGTGGGTCAAACTCAATGTCCTGGCCACCCACGATCGTTCCCCGCAGTGACAGTATGGTGTAGAGCTGCACAATTAATCGTCAAGAATCGTTATCGCGATATTTTTCCCGTTGCAATTCTTGACACAAGGTTTCACAATCTTTGACATGAAAAGAATTTTCTCTCTGCTCTCAGCCAAGTCAAAGTCTGGGCAGCCTGCCAAGTTTTGAAAACATTGTATCACATCAAAGGAATAAACTTCTATATGTAATTTAGGGAACGTTTAACCACTTAAACACCAAACCTTTTTCTCACAGCTCTGTTCAAGTTAAAATCCTTATTTTTTTTGCTAGAAAATTACTTAGAACCCCCAAACATTATATATTTTGTTAGTAGAGACCCTAGAGAATAAAATGGCAGTTGTTGCAATATTTTAGTTTGCACAGCAGTCTTTTTAAATGCAATTTTTTTGGAAAAAATTACTTTAATGAATTTAAAAACTAGACAGTAAAGTTGACCCATTTTTTTTTTTGTATAAATATAAAAGATCTTACGCCGTGAGAATATCGTGATCTTCATTCTAAGCAAAAAAATCGTGATTCTCATTTTGGCCAGAATCGTGGAACTCTAGTATGGTGCTCTGCCTGTGTAAACAAGGCATATCTCCGTTCTGACAGGGGAGATCACACAGATCCTGTCCTTCTGCCAAGTGGGAAGATGGTTCTGTGCGTTTCCCCAGTCACACAATCCCCTATACCAGTGGTATCCAAACTGCGGCCCGAGGGCCGGATGCGGCCCTTTGCTTGCCTTTATCCGGCCCTTGGGGCACTATCCCTCCCACTGATACAAGACACTATTCTGCCATCTGACACCGACATTGGAGCACCATTTCTCCCACTGACACAACTAATAGAGCACTATTACTCCCTATGATACCAGCAATTGGGCATTATTCCTCCCCCTAATACCAGATGTTTACTAACAATGATGCCAGGTACATTTCCACTCCCGCTGGCCAAAGTCTGGCCCTCCAAGAGCCTGAAGGACAATAAACCGGCCCTTTGTTTAGAATGTTTGGAGACCCCTGCCCTATACAGTTAGAAAACACAAACAGGGGACACATTTAACTCCTTGATCGCCACTGATTTTTAACGTCTTCCCTTCCAGTGTCATTAGTACAATGTGAGCATCTATTTTTAGTACTACTGTAATGTTGCTGGTTACAAAAAAAATATAGTGTCACTTTGGCGACTGAACTGTCTGCCACAATCCCACTAAAAAAAAAAAATCACTGATCACCATCTATATGGTCCCCAGTTACAAACTAGGGTTTGTACTCAAGTTGAATCTGTTTGCAAGTCTAAACAGGAAAAAAAAAAATGAAGTGTAGCTCCAGCCAAAATAAAAAAAAAACACTATTTAAGCTTTTTGGATAGCATTGGGTAGGTTCAACACCCCTGTAACATTTTGCGGTCTGTGCCCCTGTTCAGAAGATTTCACCTCACTTTCTGCCCCAATGACAATTGGATTTTGAAAATTTTGGGTTGTTGTGGAAACAAGCCTTGGTGATAAAGCATCAGTGGAGACACCTTTTTCCCCATAATAACTCTTATGCCACATACACAGGATTGGAAATTCCGAAAAGAAAACCGATTATTTTCTGGCGGAATTTTGGCTCAAACTTGTGTTGCATACATACGGTCACACAAAACTCCGACCGTCAAGAATGCGGTGACGTACAACGAGCCATGAAAAAATGAAGTCCAATGATTCCGAGCACGCGTGTTTTTGCTCATCAGAATTGCATACAATCGGAATTTCCGACAAGAACTTATCGCCTCGGAAAATTAGAGAACCAGCGCTAAAAATTTTGCTGTCGGAAGTTCCGTCAGAAAAAGTCCGATGGAGCCTACACGCGGTCGGAATTCCTGACCAAAAGCTCACAGCAGACTTTTCTTATCGGAATTTCCGATCGTGAGTATGCGGCATTACAGGAATGAATTTACTCACTTCCTGTTGTCTCCCTCCGTTTGTCTAGATATAGATATATATAATTTTATTATAATACAGGATTTCTATAGTGCCAACAGTTTGCGCAGCGCGCTTTACATCAGGGAAGACAGTACAGTCACAATACAAATCAATACAGGAGGGATCAGAGGGCCCTGCTCGTTAGAGCTTACAAAATACATATACATTTTCGTGTTCGGTTAATCGTTTTTTAATCTACTAATTTCAATTATAACCCACAGATCTCTCCCCCACTGTATAGGGTGATTAGTGCTTGCTTGGTCTTACCAGAGAAGCCGGCCAAACACGAGCCGTTGAGGCCTGGTGATGACGCAAGTGCGCTGCTCTAGGCTCTCCTAGGCCGCCGCCGGGTGGACCAAGATGGCCGCCGCTCCGGGGGCTAGGCCGAAGCCGCGGCCTTACCTATGGCCCGAGGAATCAGCGGAGCGCCGCAGATCACGTGGTGTGCCGATCTGCATATGGTGACCCGTTCAGATCATGGATCATTTACGATCCGTTGCACCACTAGTACCGATCAAAAGAATTTTGATCAGTCATAAAAATTAACAATTAAAGGGGGTTGTAAAGGTTCGTCTTTTATTTTCTAAATGTGCATTGTTGGTTCCCTTACCTTTTCCTTCCATTTCCCTTCTAAATGTTTTGTTTTCTTTGTCTGAATTTCTCACTTCCTGTTCCTCCTCAGTATGGTGTTCAGTAAGCTGTTCTAAATGACTTTCCACCGCTCGGATGATGGTGGAAAGCTTACTGAGTAGAAACAGGAAGTGAGAATTTCGAACAAAGAAAAAAAAAAAACATTTAGAAGGGAAATCAAAGGAAAAGGTAAGTGAACCAACAATGTACTAGCTTAAGGAACCAATTTAGAAAATAAAAGATGAACCTTTACAACCCCTTTAATCAAGGAATATATATATATATATATATATATATATATATATATATATATATATATATATATATATATATATATATCCATTTGTGGAAAAAATGACAATTTTGTTCGGGTACAGCGTCGCACAATTGTCAGTTAAATCGACACAGTGTCGCACATCACAACAAGTGGCCTGGTCAGGAAGTGGGTAAATACTTCCCGGGGATCAAGTGGGTAAAGTAGCATGGTGCCAATCTGCAAAAAAATGGCATGATCATTAAGGGGGTAAATCCTTCCCTTGCTAAAGTGGTTAAAACGTGCGAGCTGGAGGAGTTTGGCTTCAATTTGTTAGTGGTTCTAAATCTGCTAATTTAATACTCCCCTCTGCTGTGACTCCTATGCTCATTCCTCCAGATTTGTGTCTCACGAATACAGGTGTTACTGGCCAGATCACCAGGTGGAAAACAAAAGGTGGGGAAACAAAGAAAATAAAACTAATGCTGCCACCACAGCTAAGGATCAGTAAGCTACAATATAATACAGTTTTGGGTTTAATAGTACTTTCATTCTGCGTTTTATCGGCCATTTGTTAAGCAGGTGAGAAGCAAACCTGAGTCACTGTGAGATTCCCTCCCATACATGAATGTAAGCCTATGGTGGGGGTGAGGCAATGTGGATGTACAATAAAGATGTCCTATATAATGAATATCTAGGCGATTATATGTGATGAGGAGAAGGTAGGAAGCCTGCCATGGGTGGGGGAGGGGGGGGCTTTGCCTCATGCACACCTCCCCTCACACGATAAGAAGCAATGACAAGGAGCAGGCAGCATGGCGGCGCCGGGTCTACTCACGGGGTACTGCGGTCGCTGTACTCATTGGCCACAGTCTCAATCCCTCCGGCTCTTGCAACCGCGACGTAGCAGCTCTGGAAGCCCAGGTCGAAGCCCACCACAGACATGACTGCAGCTGGGGGAACCGGTAGCGCACAACACGGGGAGGGGAAGACGGCAGAGCGGCCGCACTACACTCCTGCACGGGAAGATGAATGGAACCCTGGAAGATCTCGAAAGATCTCGCTGTCACAGGAGGAGGAAAAGCAAGAAGCAAGCGCCGAAGAATCTCGCGATAAATGGAAACGTCATAGCCTCAGGTTTACCCGGCCAATCCGCTCCTCCCTGCGCCTGCGTCTGGCCAATGAAAGGGAGGAACGGGTTAGCGCATCACTAGAACGAGAAGGAGGGCGCGAGGTGACGAATTCCCTCCTCACGTTGCGATTTCCCTTTCAAGGGGAGGGGGTGGGGCCACGCTTCTGAGGGTTGCGTCATACGTACGTTGATGCAGTTGCTACGGATACTGCAATGTAAGGGGAGGAAGGTCTGTCTCCCCCCTCTAGGCCTGACGTTAGACGCGCTATAAATAAACGGTGTTCTCTAATGAAGATGGCTCTGCTGGTTTTTAATTATCTCCGTGATAAAGTCTAACTCCAGCCAAAATAGAGTGGGAAGGGTACAGTTTCTATAAGAGTGTTATTTCTGCCCACCAGAGGGGAGATTTTTTCTCATTGCCGTAATTTGGGGCGCAAGCAGTATTAAAAAAAAAAAAACATTATCAGGAGTTCAATCCCTTCCTTGAATAACAATGTGTAGAGAACTTGTTAAAAATAGAAGATCCCTGTGGAGAGATTACCCATCACTCCTGTCACTTCCTGTCAAGACAGGAAGTGAAGGTAAATTACCTCAATACGGACAAGGAGGGAAATGAAAACCTGACCCTTTCCCACTCTGTCCAAAAGTAAATCAAACATTTTGGCTTGGAGCTCAGTTTAAAAGGATAGTTCACCTTTATAAAAAAAACTGTAGCCAAAAGCTGGTGTTCTGCCAAAAGATACAACTCGCCAAAATCTCCAACCACGTCACTTCCGTTAACTCTCCAGCAGCTGTAATTGGAGATTTCCACGAGTCGTCTGTTTTCACAGAACACTGGCAGCGTATACACTAAGATGCACTAGTCTGCCCACTAGTAACCAAAAACATGGGCGCCTCCAAGGCGGGCGACAACTTGTTTCCTACTTACCCAGTGTTCTGTCAAAACAGCCAAGTCGTCATGTACCAGAGTGTATACGCTGCCGGTTTTCTGTGAAAACAGGCAACTTGTCTAAATCTCCAATTACTGCTGAGGAAGAATCACCGGGAGTGACGTGGTTGGAGATTTTGGCAAGTTAGGGCTAGTTTACACATGCTTCAAAACATGGCTTCGGACACGATTTGTTAAAGCTCTCTGAACGCCAGTCAAAGCCCTAGTCACTAAATAAAATGGTTAGAATTTTGTACCATTTCCATACTTTACCTATTCCACTCCCAGGTTCTTTTTTTAAACGACTTCAGGCTATTGTACGCACCTTTATTTGGAAGGGGCTAAAACCTCGGATAAAGTTGGAAACGCTTTCAAAATTTAAGGAAGAAGGGGGTATAGGCCTGCCTGATTTTAAACTCTATCATTCTGGGATACATTTAGCTAGAATCTTGGACTGGAACTGTCATAGGGGGCAGAAGGATTGGGTTACATTGGAGGAAGCTTCCTCTACATTGCATCTTAGATTCCTACCTTGGACTCCTTGGGGGAAACTCCCGCAGAACTTGCGGCAGCATCCCTTGGTGGGGTCCACGCTCAGAGCGTTTCACATGATGATGAAACAGCATAAATTGTCCTCATGTCCCGGTCCGCTCACCCCTATTACTCGCAATCCGGATTTCCTGCCTGGGATGGACCTGCACTTTTCTGCACCCACGGACCAAACAATGCCCCTCTTAATGATACATTGTGTTGAGGCTAACACCTTAAAATCCTTTGACTCCCTAAAAAGAGATGTAAATCCCCAGAGCTCTCTTTCATTTTGGACTTACCGTCAGCTGCATAACTATATACAGGTCTCCCAGTTTAAAAAACAATTCTTTAGATCAATAACTCCGCTTTAACAAACTTGCCTGACTGGAGCTCCGGTTCCGAGATCTACTTCTCTCACGTACTCCTGGCTCCAATTAGACAGGGGGGGGATAGCGTCGGGATTACAAGTACAATGGGAAAAGGCGCTCAAAATAAGTTTTACAGATAAGCAATGGAAACGTGCCTGCATTTTTGTCCATAAGTGTGCGATTGGCACGAGAATGCAGGAAATGTCGTATAAGCTTTTAACACAATGGTATACCACTCCGGATAAAATAAAAAAAATGGTACCCGTTGACATCGGATTCTTGCTGGAGATGCGAGCAAGACTCGGGCACCATTGTTTATATTTGGTGGGAGTGTCCGTGTCTGAGACCCTTCTGGGACAAGGTGTGCGAACTGATCAAAGCCATTACGGATACCACAATCTCTCTTACACCTGCTTGTTGCTTACTCCACATTGCGGACTGCTCCATGCAACATTATAAAAAATCATTGACTAGACATCTGCTGAACGCAGCGAAAGTTTTGATTCCCAGGCACTGGAAATCGAAGGATATTCCTTCCATTCCGGAATGGTTTAGCTCCATAGAGAACATCCACCAATTGGAGGAAACGGTAGCAATTGCCAGGGAATCGTCGGAAAAATTCAATCAGACGTGGTCACCTTGGGTGGCGTTCAGGTATTCTGATCAATACTTACAACTCGATATGGGATGAGATTGCTGTTTTGGCTTTGACCATTTCCTGCTCACTCCTTTTGGTACGTAGAGACCTTAGAAGATCCGTTCATTACGGTGTCTTCGGCCACCCTTATTTATTTATTTATTTTATTTTTATTTTTATTTTCTCCCCTTCTTCTTTTTTTTTTTTTTTTTCTTCTTTCTTTTTTCCCCTTTTTGTCTTTAGTATTAGCTAGTAGCGGGTAAATCATAGATAGTGATATTTTTCTCTGCTTTCTTTTGATATAGGATATAAAAATTGCCTATATTCAGAGTATGTATTGACATTTTGTGATTATGTGCTACTGTGCGGTACTTAGGTACCTTGGCTGTATTTGGTACTCTGATTTATCCTTTCTCTAATAAAAAAAAATATTTAATAATAAATAAAATGGTTAGCTTACAGTCCTGTTTACACCTTGCTTTTGCTTTGCTTTTCTTTGGCTTTGCTTCAAAAATTATACCTCATGTTGCTTTAGTGGTGCTTCAAAAGTTGCTTCAAAGCCTCCATAGAAGTCTATGGCAAAGCTTGCTTGAGGCCCAACCAAAGCCTCAGCGAAGCCCCACAAAGCCTTACCAAAGCCCCACCAAAGGTTTATCGAACCCCCATCGAAGCTCCACCAAAGCTTTATCAAAGCCTCATCGACAGGTTTTGAACACTTGGTAAAAGTGTTTTAAGGGGAAGGTGATGGGGCTATAAGGAATAATGAGTGATGAGTTGAGTTTTAGAGGGGTTAATGGCTTTTTAGAAGCCTCATATCTAAGGGGTCACCTTTTTTTTGTTTGTTTATTATAGGGGGGGGAGGGGAGAGAGCCGCGGGGAATAAGTGAGGGTGGAGGTGGACAATTTTTCTCTTTTTTTTTTTCTCTCTCTTTTTCTTTTTTCTTTTCTTTCCCCGGGGGGAGGGGAATGGGATACAGATAGAAATGTTTATGGTATAATGGTGTGATACATTGTAATATATTGTTAAACGGAAAGTTTGAAAAATTAATACAAAATTTTGATAATAAAGAAAAAAAAAAAAGCCTCATCGACTCCTCATTGAAGCACCAAACAAAAGCAAGGTGTAAATAGGACTGTAAGTAAGCTAACCATTTTATTTAGTGACAGTAGCTTTGACTGGGGCTCGTACAGCTTTAACAAAGCGTATCCGAAGCCATGTTTTGAAGCAAGTGTAAAACTAGCCCTAAGGCCGCGTACACACGGTCAGACAAAACCGATGAGAATGGTCTGACAGACCGTTTTCATCGGTTCACCGCTGAAGTGGCCTGATGGTCTGATGTGTGTACACACCATCAGTTCAAAATCCGATTGGGTCAGAACGCGGTGACGTAAAACACACGACGTGCTGAAAAAAACAAAGTTCAATGCTTCCAAGCATGCGTCGACTTGATTCTGAGCATGCGCGGGTTTTAAACCGATGCTTTTCTGTACTAACCATCGGTTTGGACAGATCGGGCAGCGGTCCATCGGTTCGGTTTTGAAGCATGTTTTAAAATTTTGGACCGAAGGAAAACAGACCGATGGGCTATACACACGGTCGGTTTGGACCGATGAAACTGAACTTCGGTCCATTCTCATCTGTTTTGTCCGACCGTGTGTACGGGAACTTAGAGTTTTCGACAGAACACCGGCTATTATTACTTGCGTTCAAGAGACACTGCTGTGCAGCTATTTTCTCCTAGTGTTCAGCCTGGACTCTGTGCTGTCACTTCCTGAACATAGAATGACTGAGCGCCAAGGGTAAAACAAAACATCTTGGGACATGTAGTCCAGGAAGCCAAGATTTGAATTCAGCTGGACTGTTTTGAACACAAATACCAGCCGGCTGAGAGAGAAGAATGTGATGCTGGGAGAGGAGATAAAAGGCTTGTGAGCAGGCAGGATCTCTCTTTTTGGGACCCTGGCCTGGATCTGCAAGTGTAACAGGCGCTCCCTGCGCCATCGTAATGCGTTCCGGCGTGGAGAGCATGCAGCGACCACGCGATAACATCATCGCGCGGCGCCGCGTGCGTTCCACCGTGGAACGCGGAAGTGCGCCGCAACTTACGGCGGTTTTCTTTGAATCAGTGCTTATGCACTGCACCTGCCTCTATCTTATAAACAGAGCGGTGTGCTGACTGCACATCATTCTATTATTGTCAGCCATAGCTCGGCCACGCTACAACCAATGGTGCCATCGTTCCCCATGCTGCAACTTTGACCAGCCTGCAACTCCTGCATTAATGCTGCTACAATTGCTGCAACAGACTGCCGTTGCACAACCTTAGAGACCTTCCTTGCTGACACCCTACACTACGGAATCCCTTGTTGCTACACTGGAGCCCTGCAAACAGATAAGTAGCAATTGTTTCACTTGTAGTACTATAGAAAGATCTGCTGCATATATTCCACCTATAACAATTGCTGTTATTTATTATGGCTTGTAGCTATTAACATACTACTTGGGATAGACTGTTGTGTCTATGACTGTTTGCTAAGGAACATCTTAAAGAGACATCTACTCTCAAATTACCTGAGCTATATTTGCCTCTCATATGCAACTATTAGTTGTCTTTACAACTCATATTTACTACGTGCTTGACGTAAGTGTCATTTGTTTATGGGCCTTGCCCTAACTTGCTGAACATGTTCGCTCTAACTTTTCTATGCTAAGAGTTGATGGTATTTCATACCAACTCCCTTAGTGGCCTAATGCATTTCTATATGTTTAAGTGATATGATGTAGAGAACCCCCAAACTCCTGTTTACGTGGAGTGACGCCTGGGGTCCCGTACTGATAATCACTTGCATTGGAATCTTCAAGTGTATGTTATAATTTTATATGCTAAGCTCTGGTCGCATGTTGTAATGCGTCCATCCTTAGTAGCTCAACGCCTTTCCTTATGTGAGAGAGACATGATGTAGAGAACCCCCAAACTCCTGTTTGCGTGGAGTGACGCCTGAGGTCCAATACTGAATTCTCACATAAAGAAGTGCATTGAAATCCTTGCTACCCGCAGTTGTGGTTCACTCCGTTTACCAGAGCTGTTACAGCAAGCAAGGACTCTGTGTCAGGTGTTGCTTAAGGATAAGGAACCAGAAGGGACATCAGCTGGGCAAAGTCTTTCACAGGAACACAGCAGAGAATCTCCAGATGTGTTGACCAAGGAAAAGGCACAAAAGGAATGAGTGCCGACAATTATCCGACAGCTAAACAGCCTGAGCACAGAGAAGAGAGCTGCTAAAAGCCCAGCCCTGAAAGTTCCCCCCCATATTGACCCCTTCCCCTGGTTTGAGGGGAAAACGTCTATGGAAAGCATGGAGGGGGGACAGGAGCATGTACGTTTGAGGATGAGACCCAAGAGCGATCTTCCGAACTGTACCCCTTCCAATGAACAAGGTACTGTATGCGCCCAGAGAACCTAAGGGAGTCAATGATAGATTGTATCTCAGACTCCTCATGATTCTCAACCTCAACCGGGCAAGGACTTGGTACCGAGGTGACCTTTTTCTGTTTTACTGCACTGTGGCGACCAGGAACCTTTAGAACAATGCCTATCAAAAGAGGGGTTGTGCCTCTGTAACCAAGGATAACCAATGACCACCAGGTAATGAGGTGAGGAAATTACTTGAAATTGGATTATCTCATGGTCAACGGAGCAGTCTCATTAGTCACATCGGCAGGCTGTAAAGGTCTTCCATCAATAGCCTCAACGGCAAGTTGAGTGGCACGAAGTTGCAGCGAAAGACACAAAAACACTATCTATGAACAGACCTGCAGCCCCAGAGTCGATTAAAGCCTGTGTATCGATGGACGACTCAGACCAAGAAAGGGTAACCGGAACTAAAGGCTTATCCTTCACAATAACTGGGGACGCAACAACGCCGCCTAAGGTCTGTCCCCTACAGAAACTCAAGCTTCGGGAGTTTTAAAGACTGGTAGGACAAGACTTCAAAAAGTGACCTGCCTGGCCACAATAAAGGCACAATCTCTCCCTCCTTCTAAAGACCCTCTCCTCCGCAGAGAGACATGGGAAGCCCAACTGCATGGGTTCTACTTCACTGGTGGACTTGGTATCAGGAGGCATGGGAGGTGAGGGAGGCAAGAGTGGGAATGCAAAGCTCAAGGGCCATAAATACAGGAGGCTTCCACAAGCGCTCCTTAAAGGAAGGTCTCTCGTGATTAAATTTTCCAGATCCATAGGTACCGTATTTATCGGGGTATTGCGCGCTCTGGCGTATAGCGCGCACCCCTAAAGTGGACCCGCATTCCTGTAAAAAAAAACATTTTAGTACTTACAGTTTTGGTGTCTTGCGCGGCGTCCATCGGCGGCTTCGTCGGGTCCGGCGTCCGTCTGCGGCTTCGGGTGTCCTCTTCGTCGGGTTTGGCGTCCTTCTGCAGTGTCCTCCCCACTCGATCCCCGCGCCGAGTTCGAACACTGCGCCGGCATATACCGAGCGCAGTACACTCGTGTATAGTCGGGCAGGCTCGGCTCCTCTCGCACTCACGTCCTGGACGTCCTGTACGTCCAGGACGTGAGTGCGAGAGGAGCCGAGCCTGCCCGACTATACACGAGTGTACTGCGCTCGGTATATGCCGGCGCAGTGTTCAAACTCGGCGCGCGAAAGCAGGTATCGGCGTATATCGCGCACCCACGATTTTGCCCTGATTTTCAGGGCAAAAAAGTGCGCGGTATACGCCGATAAATACGGTATGTCTCGGGCTGCTATCTCATCTTTAATGTTATCCGAGAGAGCATGAGAAAAAGCAGCCACGAGGGCCTCATTATTACAAGCAACCTCTGCTGCCAGAGTACAGGATTCAATGGCGTAATCAGCAACAGTTCTCGTATTCTGTTTGATGGACATGAGGCTCTTGGCAGCAGAAGTGAAGCGAGGGGGAACATGAAATACCCTTTTAAAGGATGCCACAAACTCAGGGTAACACAGGACAATGGGTTTTTGCATCTCCCGTAGAGGATTTGCCCAGGCCAAGGCTCTATCAGAAAGCAAATAAATAATGAAGCCTACGTTGCTTCTGTCCCTGGGAAAACCTGGTTGAGAAACCCTCTACATTGAGCTGGATCGCTCCCAAATCGCTAGGGAAGTGGAGCGAAACCAGATGTAGCAACAGGGATGGCCTGTAACACTGGTTGTACCAGAACAGCCACAATGGGAGGATCCAGGTGAGCAGTGCAAATCAGGAGCGTCCGTAGCGCTATGGCAATCTGATCCATGCGGTGGTCCTGCTCATTTAATCTGGAGAAAATATTACCACTCTGTGGATTGCCTAAATCTTCTGAATTCTGGCCTGGATCTGTGTAACAGGCGCTCCTCGCGCTGTGTCTTTACTGTAGTGCGTTCCACGCTGGAATGCATTACGACGACCGCGCAATGACATCATCGCCCGGCGCCGCATGCGTTCCACCGTGGAACGCGGAAGTGCGCCGCACATCACCGATGCCTTGCCTCATATCAGTGCTTATGCACTGCACCGCACCTTAAAGGCATTCAGAGTCCATACAGGCCTTGTTCTATTATTGTCAGCCGTAGCTCGGCCATGCTACAAACAATGGTGCCATCGCTCCCCATACTGCAGCAATTGACCAGCCTACAACTTCTGCATTAATGCTGCTACATTAATTGCAACAGACTGCCATTGCCGGGGACAACCTTGAGACCTTCCTTGCTGACTCCCTACACCACGGAATCCCTTGTTGCTACCCTGAAGCCCTGAAAACAGATAAGTAGCAATTGTGTCACTTGTAGTTCTATAGACAGATCTGCTGCATACTTTCCACCTAAAACAATTGCTGTTATTTATTATGGCTTGTGGCTATTAACATACTACTTGGGATAGACTGTTGTGCCTATGACTTTTTGCTAAGGAATATCTTAAAGGCACATTTACACTCAAATTACCTGAGCTATATTTGCCTCTCAGGCCCCATACTCACGAGCAAACATGTCTGCTGAAACTGGCCCGCAGGCCAGTTTCAGCAGACATGTTTGGTCGTGTGTGGGCGCGAGCGGGCCGAATTCCAGCAAACATTTGCCCGCCGGGCCTTTTCCCAGCGGGCAAATATTCCTGGACTTGTTTTAAAACAGCCCGCTGGAATTCAGCCCGCTCGGACATGTACGGTCGTCAGTACAGACCTACCGTACATGTCCAGGCGCCCGCCGTCCCTCGCATGCGTCGAATGACTTAGACGCATGCGTGGAAGCATTTTAAAGGCGGGCCGCCCACGTCGCCGCGTCATTGTCGCGGCGACACCGCGTCATCGACACGGCGACACCGCGGACACGCCCCGCGTATTGTTTACGCGCGGACTTCTGTACGATGGTGTGTACAACCATCGTACAGAAGCCCTCTGGCAGACATGTATGGTGAAAACGGTCCGACGGACCGCTTTCACCATACATGTTTGTCCGTGTGTACCCGGCCTCATATGCAACTAATATTACCTGAGCCATAATTTCCTCTCATTTGCAACTATTAGTTGTCTTTACAATTCCTATTTACTATGTGCTTGACATAAGTGTAATTTGCTTATGGGCCTTGCCCTAAATTGCTGAACATGTTCGCTCTAACTTTTCTATGCTAAGGGTTGATGGTATTCTCATACCAACTCCCTTATTGGCCTAATGCATTACTATATGTTTAAGTGATATGATGTGGAGAACCCCCAAACTCCTGTTTGCGTGGAGTGATGCCTGGGGTCCCTTACTGATAATCACTTGCATATAGAGGTGCATTGGAATCTTTAACTGTCTGCTATAATTTTAAATGCTACGCTCTGGTCGCATGTTGTAATGCGTCCAAGCTCAGTAGCTCAACGCCTTTATTTATGTGAGAGAGAGATGATGTAGAAAACCCCCAAACTCCTGTTTGTGTGGAGTGACGCCTGGGGTCTAATGCTGAATTTTCACATAAATAAGAGCATTGAAATCTTTGCTACCGCAGTTTTGGTTCACTCCGATCACCAGAGCTGTTACAATCTGCAAGCAAGGAGTCTGTGTCAGGTGGTGCTGTGGCTGAGTCGCAGCCTGTGCAAGGGAGAGAGAGTCACCATGTGTGCAATCAAGGGGCATCCTGTCAGGAACCATGAATCAGACTGAGACAGAAAATACAGTAAAAATCACACCTTTTATTGTAATGGTATAAATGGTACAGATTAGTAAACGTAGTCAGGGATTGATTGCCAATGCAGGTAGCTGGAAAATCCAGTAATCAGGAAACCAGAGATCAGCGTGGTCAGAGGCAAAAGAACAGGATCAGGAACCAGAAGGGACGTCAGCCAGTCAAATCTGCTAGCAGTACACCTAAATCCGATTATAGCAGGCACATCTCCCTACTCAAGTTGCTAAACCGTCGAAAGAAAGTCGGGCCCAGCCATCCACATGCTCAGCGGCTGAATGCTAGTTTGGCTAATTTGCTAGAACTTCAACTGCTGCCTTTTCAGCTGGTAGACTCTGCCCCCTTTCAAGAATTTGTGAAATGTGTGGTACCTCAGTGGCAGGTTCCCAAACTGCATTTTTCCCCCTCGAAAGACCATTCCGGCATGTGGAAGGCAATGTCTCGGTCTCGTTGGACAAGGCGGTCAGTGGTAAGGTGCATATTACCACTGACTCATGGTCCAGCAGGCATGGACAGGAACGTTACCTTTCTTTCACGGCACACTGGGTAACTCTGCTGGCAGCTGGAAAGGATGCAGGACAGGGTGCAGTATTGTTGGAGCTTGTTCCACCACCACGCCTCCAAAATGCTGGTAGTGGTGATTCTGCCACACCTCTCTCCTCCACCCCCTCCTCTTCTTCCTCTATGACTTCTTCCTGTGCAGATTTGTCCTCTGAACCAGCGGTGCTCCGTAGGCATTCTAGGGGCTACGCAAGCAGTGCGCACAACTAGAATATCTGTGAGGGGTTGCAGTGTTGTGGCACCACAACCTAAGGCCCAATTTTTCTGCCCGTTTAACAGGGGTGCGTAATTATAATTATACATCAGACAGGAGGCTCATATCTTATGCATTAATCTTTCTTTATTAATGCCCATAGCATATAGTGCATTGTTCACATTTAACGTAAGTAAAACAGAAAAGAAAAAACTGTACAAACTACACTTCCCAGCAGTCCTTGGGCCGTAGCCACTCCCATCATAGTCTCTATATAAGGACTGCTCTCTCCTGGTTCTTCCTCTTTCTTTCTGCTCATGGCAGAGCACTAGAAGATAAGTATATGCCATGATTTTATATTTATATGTAATTTATTATGTAACATAACGGGGTTACCGGGATTTTTTATCCCTGTGTTGCCCCAACCTTTTCGCTGGTACCCCGATTGTTGGGTATTTGCGGGTGTTCTTACACTGCATCATTATTGATTTTATTATTGTTTTATTATTGTTTTATTGTTATATCCGTCTGTCACTATTCTGGCGCGGGAACGATGTGCTCCGCAGCGCCCCGCTGCTGCGTCCGCGCTCTCTCTTTTCTCTCACTCCCTCTTCAGGCGCCATATTAGTCTGTCTCCTCTCCCCTCACGATATTCTTTGCGCGCGTGTTAAGAGGCGGATCCTCGATTCGTGTCCGCCCTCAGCCTTTCGATAGACCTATTACCTGGAGACGCTTCTACGTCTCCCAATCGCAGTTAGAGCGGGACGCGGAGGGCGGACCTCTTGTCCGCCCTGTCCATCTCAGCTACAGACCAATAGGAACTCCAGAGGCCGTAGTCTCGCGAGACTTTGCCTCTGGAGTGGAATTTCATCAGGCTCTCCTCCCACCGCAAGCCAGTCAACGCCTGTGGTGTCGGAGGTAGGAGCCTGCGTTAGTGAGCTAGTGAGGTAACACTAACTATTAGTTAGCCAGCTAGAGCTCTTTATAGGAATTTATTCCTGACACTGTTAGATACATAACGCTTATTTAACATACTTTCTGGGTCTAATCTACCCCTTGAAACGTTTTCTGACTGTCTGTGTGTTTTGCTATACCACAGAATGGCAGAAGAGGGTTCTTTCCCCGTCCATGATGAAGAGTTGACGCTGGACCCAGCGCAGCTCTTGAGCTCAGCTCAAATTCAAGAACTCATCAATAAATCAGTGCAAGCGGCACTGGCTGCAGCTACCACCTCCTCCGGAGCGCAGCAAGCCCTGACCCTCGCCCCTGTGCCGTTACCACACGGCAGTGAGCCGCCCATAAAAAAGGGAAAATCCTCTCAGAAGAGGAAACATATTGGGACGGCCTATGACTCCCCGGCAGGGGAAGTAAACAATGTGCATAGAGCAGCTCCCCACACGGACTGCCACCCCACACATCCCTCAGACTCCTTTCAACCCCTGGGCCTCAGGGAGTCATCAAAGAGGCATGGATCCGCTAAGCGGACCAAACCCGACTCGTACGTAGTCGAGTCAGACGAGGACTCGTCCGCCGAGTCGGACGGGTCTGGGGTCTCAGAGTCTGATTACGAAGAGGAAGAGGATGCTGGGGCATCAGCGCTCCTACAAGACGCCACCCCTGCAAATCAGGGCAAAGACATAGTGGATGCTCTGGGCGAACCACTGTTCAACCCAGACGCCATCTCCCATCCCCGCTCTGGGGATTGGTCCCCTTTACCCCACGTGTCGCAGTATGTCGAATTTTGGGCACGTAGACCCCTGGAAAGGTCCAACCGTAACAAGCTGCGGGCGGAATGCCCTCGACCACATATTCCAATGAAGGTGGTCATGACACCAGAGATAGACCCCATTCTATCCAAATACTTACAAAAGACAGGGAAGTTTCCCAAAAAGGGGATAGACCGATCCTTTAAGACCATACAGGATCGGATCCTGGATCTTTTTGGACCACTGACAAAGATTCTAAACCTGTCAGAACAGGCTGCGACAACTGACCAGACGGTCGACTTAACCCAATTACGTGGGTGGGCCCAAAGGGCCATATGCCTAGTGGGCAGCGCTAATACCGCCTACTCCGTCGAGCGCAGACGCTCCATCCTGATGCGGCTTGATCCGCAACTGGCACACCTAGCGGAAACCGAGCCAGGCCCCACAGCAGAGGGGATGCTATTTGGTGAATCCTTAGTCAAGGATATCAACAAGTTCGTAGGGCTGTTTAACAGCCTTGACAAGGCTCAAACCTCACTCAAAAGAGCCGGAACGAGTAGGGTTTTTCCCCGGGCCGGCAGAAGTAGGGGCCGTTCTGCCGGCCGCAATAACAACGGCAGACCGTTTCACAGAGCGGCTGCCCAATCTCATTATGCTCAGGCTCCCACTCCATACACCACTATGGCGCAACCAGCACCTTTTTTCCCGCCCCGTGGTAGACCGTGGAGAGGGCGTGGTCACAGAGGATACCCTCGTTCCCGCCCATATACCGGTGAGTACCACATACATTCCAATGCCCCTCACACCTGTGGGGGGCCGTCTAATGTTTTTTACCCACGCTTGGTCTGCGATTACGGCAGATACATGGATACTGAACACAGTTGCAGGGTTCCACATAGAACTTCTGTCCCCACCAAATCTAGGAGTGATACCACCCCCTATCCGATTTGCGGAACAAAACGTTGTTCTGATAGACAACGAACTTCGGGAACTGATATCCAAACGTGCGGTGATCGAAGTCGATCCTTCTTCCCCGGGGTTTATCAGCAACCTCTTCTTAGTCAAGAAGAAAGGGGGAGGCTACCGCCCCGTCATAAACCTTCGGGACTTGAACCAACATGTCACTTATCGACATTTCAAGATGGAGGGTATCCACTGCCTCCGAGATCTCCTCCAACCGGGAGACTGGTTGGTGAAGGTAGACCTAAAGGACGCCTACCTCACCGTCCCCATGCATCAGGAATCCCAACACCTACTCCGCTTCATGTGGTGGGGACGCACTTGGCAATTTACGTGCCTTCCGTTCGGTCTGTCATCCGCCCCATGGTGTTTCACGAAAATCTTGAAACCAGTAGTAGCATCACTGAGGAGCAGAGGAGTACGTCTGATCGTTTACCTAGACGACATCCTCATAATAGCATGCTCCAAAACTTAAGCGTATCGCCACATGGTCTGGACGATCAATCTACTACAAAGTCTAGGCTTCCTGATCAATCAGGAAAAGTCGGTTCTCACTCCGGCTCAAGAGATGGAATTCCTAGGCTTCTTGGTAGACACCAACCAAGCTGTTCTCCGCCTACCCAGCGCGAAATTGGCCCTGATCCGCAAAGAGATCAGAGCAGTACTGCGCAAGGGTTACTCATCTCTACGCGTACTAGCCCGCCTGGTAGGCTTGCTGGCGGCCTCCATTCAAGCCATATTTCCGGCCCCGCTTCATTACAGGGCCCTCCAGAGGCTAAAAATCCTTCATCTGCGACAGGGTCTCCGCTACGCAGACGAGGTGCCACTCTCTACGGAGGCCAAAGTCGAACTGCAATGGTGGCTCCGACATGCCGTCGAGTGGAATGGCAGAACGATCTTCAACTCGTGTCCAGACGTCATCATAGAGTCGGACGCGAGCCGCCGAGGCTGGGGCGCTCGCTTAGGAGAGACCTCGACGGGAGGGACCTGGTCCAGAGAAGAGTCCCTCTTACACATCAATGCACTGGAACTTTCAGCAGCACTATTCGCTATTCAGAGTTTCCTAGCGGAGAGATCCAATTGCTGCGTTTTATTACGAATGGACAATATCGCAGCGGTGCAATACATCAACCACTTAGGAGGCACCAGATCCAAAATTCTGGCGGACATTACCACAGAGATTTGGCACTTCTGTCTGTCTCGCGACATCATCCCTATGGCGGAGTACATTCCGGGTATTTCCAACACTGTAGCAGATTGGAATTCCCGTTATCTTATCGACTCCAGCGATTGGCGTTTGGACCGATCAGTCTTCGTTCAACTGAACCTACTTTGGGGTCCCTTGGGCATAGACCTATTCGCCTCTCGTCTCAATCACCAGCTGCCCCGATTCTTCAGCTGGAGACCAGACCCAGGGTCCTCGGCGGTGGACGCGTTCCGTCACTCCTGGACGGGGGAAACACATTATGCGTTTCCCCCATTCTCGATGATCCCCAAGGTACTACTGCAGATTGCGAACCAGAAGGCGACGGTGGTGTTGATCACCCCATGGTGGCCAACACAACCATGGTTCCCTCTCCTGCTAGAGTTGATCATGGACTATCCCAGACTTCTGCCTCCGCTTCCGCACATCCTCTCTCATCCGACCAAGGGCACTCACCCTCTGGTAGAGGAGGGCACGCTGACCCTCCTGGCATGGTTGGTCTCTGGGTGCCGGACACACACAACGGCCTTTCAAACTCGGCTAGAGATCTCCTCGCCATGGCCGGGGCCCCCGGGACTCGATCGGCATATCGATCAGCCTGGAAACTCTGGGTACGTTGGTGTGACCAACGGCAGGTTGATCCCGTACATGCCCCTGTGACCGTCATAGTGAATTACCTGGCGGATTCTTTCGGATCTGGCAAGTCATACAGCTCCATAAACATTTACAGATCGGCCATATCAGCTTACCACTACCCTGTGGATTCTCTGCCAATCGCAAGCATCCCCTGATATGTAGACTGCTACGAGGCATCAGATTCAAACGGCCTCCTCGCCCTAAATACCAATCCACCTGGGATGTTTCCAGGGTTCTCGACATGTTCGCAGGCTGGGAGGACAACGATACTCTGCCTCTCAAGCTACTGTCTTTTAAACTTACGGTCTTACTGTGCCTAATCTCCATCAAACGTGTCTCAGACGTTAGGGCTTTGGACATTTCCAGGCGTCAGTTTTCACCTCAAGGGGTAAAATTCTCAGTGGTCCGTAGAACCAAAACAGGCCTACAATCGGTGTTTTACCCCTATTTTCCTGCACACCCACGACTCTGCGTGGTTAGATGCCTACAGGTCTACGAAACACGTACTAATGACCTGCGACCCCCGGGATTTTCTCAACTTCTAATATCTTACGTACAGCCACACCAGCCATGGCAATGGCGGGTATAGACATTACCCTGTTTGGAGCACATTCTTCCAGAGGGGCTATGGCTACCAAGGTGGTTACGACTGGAGGCTCTCTCGCAGACCTATTAATGGCGGCCGACTGGTCTTCCGAGACCGTCTTTCGCCTTTTCTATTTCAGACCGGAGGAACATGTCTCCATGTCAGTCTTATGATGATTAAATCTCTGAATATCTTGTTTTACTTTTTATGTTGGTATAGATATTATGTTAAGCTTTGAACTTGCATAAGATATGAGCCTCCTGTCTGATGTATAATTCGAGATTTTCCTAGCTTGTGACGGAAAATATTGATTATATGAAGACAGGAGGCGAGTATCTTCCCTCCCTACCCAACCCTCTCACGATTCTACATTCTATTTCAGGTTATTGATAGCAATCGCGGCCAAGGCATACAAGCGACCTATTGATCGGGTGATGTTCCCCCCTTTCCGGATGACCAGTTGGTCAAAATCTTTCAGTTGGTTAACCCCGTTGGGACCTGTTGCTGTTACCACAGCTGTCTTCAGACGCGGAGACGTAAGGCCGGCTGGCCGAAGAGTCGACAAGTGAAGACAAAGTTCAAGTAAGGATCCTGGTTCCTGTAACTCAAGATTCACATAAAGAAAGAGGAAGAACCAGGAGAGAGCAGTGCTTATATAGAGACTATGATGGGAGTGGCTACGGCCCAAGGACTGCTGGGAAGTGTAGTTTGTACAGTTTTTTCTTTTCTGTTTTACTTACGTTAAATGTGAACAATGCACTATCTGCTATGGGCATTAATAAAGAAAGATTAATGCATAAGATACTCGCCTCCTGTCTTCATATAATCAATATTTTCCGTCACAAGCTAGGAAAATCTCGAATTTTTGATCTAATATTTCTCAGCAGGGCCCGTTCCTGCTCTCAACAATATCTAATATATTTTTTCAAAATTATTGCACCCAAAAAGGGTAATAGTACATTGCCATCACAAAAGAGTAAAAAGGAAAAAAAGAAAGAAAAAAAACATACAGGGGCTCAAACTACTCAAACTCAAACAATAGACATTAAAGATTATTTTCAGCAACTTCAATCATCACAAACGTCACAAATATCACAAGCATCACAAGAACTGCTTAATATGGCGGAATCAACTACAAATTTAGGAATATCTGGGGTTCTAAAACAAGAGGAGTGTCTATTGCGTTCCACAAAGATATACTTCACCAAATAATACTGTCAGGACCTGGGCTGGGACCTCTTCTGTGTCTGTATTTGACTCCTCCCACTGAGCTATCTCAGATGCTGGACAGTTCCCTGCCTGATCTGCTGGATAAACCTATCTTATCCATTAGACTACTCTGCTTGGTGTCTTGATTGTCGTTGAACCTTGAAACCTTGCTCCTCCCATGAACTTCCTATAAAAGCCTTGTCTCAGCACTTTCTCTTTGCCAGGTTATTGTGCCTTCCCTGACAGTGTCTTGCTGTTGTCTTTCCTGCTGCCTGATCCCAATCTGCAACCACCCGTGTTTGACCCTCGGCCTGTTCTTTGACTACTCTACTGCTTGATCCCAACCTGCAGCCACTCGTGATTGATCCCTTTGGCTTGTTTACTGACCACGCTGCTGTTTCCTCCTTGTTTGTTTATCCGCTATTGGACCCCGGCTTGCTCACACCCTGGTGGGGCAAACTTGAGCACCGCGACCTGGTACTAGCTTGCAGCTAAATCAATCTCCACCATTAGGAGCTCTGGGGAAAACCAGCTAGTACTTAGACTCTGCACCTCAGGTGAGCCTGTGTCATCTGCCAGAAGTGACTGCCTGTATACCTGTCCTGCCACTGCTATTGCAATTGGTCTTCAAGCTCGACGCCTGATCACGACAAATACAGAGTTGTAAAGGTAAAGGTGTAAGATCCTTAATCATAAGGGCTATGCTATATGGGAAAATATTTACAATCATAAATTTATATTTACCAAATTATGAACAAATTAAGTGTGAAATAAAATCAGTTGTGGAAGCAATGGAAAAAGTGAAAGGTACAGTAATTATGGGCGGAGACTTAAATTCTATGGGGCAGATTCACGTAGATCTGCGGCGGCGTAACGTATCGCATTTACGTTACGCCGCCGCAAGTTTTACGGGCAAGTGCTTGATTCACAAAGCACTTGCCTGTAAAGTTGCGGCGGCGTAGCGAAAATTCCCCGGCGCAAGCCCGCCTAATTCAAATGATCCGGGTAGGGGGCGTGGATCATTTAATTAGGCACGTTCCTGCGCCGAACATACTGCGCATGCGCCGTCCCTAAAATTTCCCGACGTGCATTGCGGTAAATGACGTCGCAAGGACGTCATTGGTTTCAACGTGAACGTAAATGGTGTCCAGCGCCATTCACGGACGACTTACGCAAACGACGTAAAATTTTCAAATTGCGACGCGGGAACGACGACCATACTTAACATTGGATACACCACCTAGGGGGCATGTTTATCTCTTACGGAAACGGCATAAATTTACTGAGACGGGTAAGCGTACGTTCGTGAATCGGCGTAACGTCTCATTTGCATATTCTACGCCGACCGCAATGAAAGCGCCACCCAGCGGCCAGCGTAAATATTGCACCCTAAGATATGACGGCGCAGGCCGTCGTATCTTAGGCATGTTTAAGTGTATCTCAGTTTAAGAATACACTTAAACATACGACGGGCTTAGATTCAGAGTTACGTCGGCGTATCTACTGATACGCCGGCGTAACTCTTTGTGAATCTGGCCCTATATTGGACCCAACAATAGATACAACTAGTATTCATTCCCATAGGAAAAATAATCAACTAAAAGAATTTAAACATTTACTGCAAAGACATCAAATGATAGATATATGGAGGGCTCAACACCAGATGGAAAAAAACTATACATATTACTCAAATATACATAACTCATACCATAGAATAGATTATTTCTTTATTAACCAATCTGCTCTGATGATGACTCCATCATCAGATATTGGTACTTTCACCTGGTCAGATCACGCCCCGATATATGTGGAACTTAAGATAGTTGAATATAAAAAAACAATAGGGACATGAATGACAATTTAATAAAAAATAAAGAATGTGAACTTGATATATGAAGTAGTGAATGAATTTCACCTGAATGATACCTCAATGCCCATACAATGGGAAACACTTAAATGTGTATTGAGAGGAGTCTTTATCAAGCATGGACCAAGACTGAAAAATGAAAAAGAACAGAAACAGTCCCAACTTATGAAGGAAATCATAAAACTTGAGAATAAACACAGTGGGCCCAGGGCCAGATTAAGAACATCATGGGCCTGGTGCTGAGGATTTTGGTGGGGCCTTTTATAAATAATAAATAAATACGTGGGAATGACATGAACGCAGCCCGGCCAAGGCAAGTGACCAAAGGCACAGAACCCAGAAGGAAGACCGGGTGAAGATGGAAGTGCCCGGGCCCCGCCTGATTCATCACAGCGCAGCACCGGAGGGCTCAGTCTGAAAATTTAAGTGTACCCTAATGTGCTAATATGCTGTGCATACTTGTACGTTGTGGCATAACTTACCCCAGGGCCTCTAAAAAGTAGTAATGTCAGGAAAGTTTACTACCACTTTAATATCACAGGATCCCAGGAGCCTCTCATGGGGCCCACTACTGACCCAGTGGCCCTTGGGCAGTGCCTAAGTGCATAGTTGCCAACATTTAAAAAATATTTTCAGGGACACTTTTTTATATAAGTGCTATATTTAGAGTAGCTGAGATCCCCTATGTTCCTCTATACATCATAGTAGTAATCAGAAAATTAAATGAGTACTAATAATGGGGCAGAACAAATATGAGAACTGAGATTTCCTTTAGTTGAACTAACAAAAGTGTGTCCATTCTAGAGCTGGTAATATTGAGGGTATTCAGTATAATTTTAAAGATCTGTTTTTGTGGGTAAACAACATAGGGGAGGAGTATGGACGGTATATAAGTGGGAAGTATGTGCAGGTGAGGGAGAGGAATGTGAAGGGTCTAACAGTGGGCACTATGTACAGGAGAGGAGTGTGGAGGGCATGACAGTGGGCAGCATGTATAGGAGAGGAGTGTGGATGGTATGACACTGGTCAGTATGTACAGGAGAGGAGTGTGGAGGGTATGATGGTTGGCAGAATGTACAGGAGAGGAGTGCAAAGGGTACGGCAAAAGGCACTATGTACAGGAGAGGAGTGTGAAGGGTATGACAGTGGGCAGTATGTACAAGAGAGAAGTGTATGACAGCAGGCACTATGTACAGGAGAGAAGTGTGAAGGATATGTGTAACGCTATCAGCGTTAATTCACTCAATACGAGCGCAGCTGTATCTCTCACTAACAGCTGCGCTCCGTTCAGAAAGACGTCCGCGTCACTTCCAGTGCGCGGACGTCTGCGATTCACACTGGAACGCGGAAGTGCGTTCCAGCGTACGGCGCCCGGCTCCTTTCACGAGCCCGGGCTATTTAAAGCCTCAGGTACGGCAGCAGGGTGTTCGGATATTCTTGTTGGACCCTGCCGCCACCTGGAACCGGAACCAAGCTACAGGATTCCCTTGTCTCCAGACCCTAATCCCTGGACTCTGAACCCTGGACCCTCCGCTCTGGAATCTCCTCCACTGAGGTCCTCTGCCTACCCCATCTCCTGGATCACCTGTACTGGGACTATATCTCCACTACACTACAGGACACGGATCCATTTCCGGATCAGAACTCTCCTTAGCCATACTGAGAATAGGAACACCAGCTTCAGGTTTACAGCCATTAAGCATCAGACACACTTCCAAACCGCAAGTATTTCTCAGCTATGATGTTTTGCTTATAAGTATATGCTAAATGCTATCCTGGACTGTATCTTTCACTGTGCCGTGTGCCTATATCAACAATATACTTCCTTGAGCTATACCAGTGTGTCTCCTAGTTATCAGTATATGAGTGGTGATACTCAACATTAACTCCAACTCTAATTATCCTGACAGTGTACCCCAGTATAAGTTGTCTTTTCCTCTAGTAGTATCAGGACTGTTTCAATTATAACCCTAATCTGTTAAGCTTAAGAGGAATTAAGCTACCTTTATGTTTTGCTTTCATTGGAGGATATGATGACTTAAACCCCAAACTCTCTAATCAATTGTGAGAGTGAACTGGTGGTTGAAACCTGATAGGCCTCCTCAGCTGGGATCCAAACTTCAAGTGTAGTTCTCTGAGTACAACAGGGTCATAACAATATGACAATGGGCAGTATGTACAGGAAGAGTGTGGGGGTATGACAGAGGGTAGTACGTACCAGAGAGAAGGGTGGAGGGTATGATGGGGCAGTATGTACAGGAGAGGAGTGTGGAGGGTATGACAGTGGGCAGTATGTACAGGAGAGAAATGTGTACGGTATGATAGTGGGCACTATGTATAGGAGAGGAGTGTGGAGGGTATGACAGTGAACGCTATGTATAGGAGAGGAGTGTGGAGGGTATGACAGTGAGCAGTATGTACAGGAGAGGAGTGTGGAGGGTGCGACAATGGGTACTATGTACAGGAGAGAAGTGTATGACAGCAGGCACTATGTACAGGAGAGGAGTGTGAAGAGTATGACAGTGGGCACTCTGTATAGGAGAGGAGTGTGGAGGGTATGACAGTGGGCACTATGTACAGGAGAGTAGTGTGTAGGGTATGACAGTGGGCACTATGTATAGGAGAGAAATGTGGAGAGTATGACAGTGGGCACTATGTACAGGAGAGGAGTGTGTAGGGTATGACAGTGGGCACTATGTATAGGAGAGAAGTGTGGAGAGTATGACAGTGGGCACTGTGTACAGGATAGGAGTGTGGAGAGTATGACAGTGAGCACTATGTACAGGAGTGGAAGGATATTTAGGGACTGCGTAGTGGTTAAGCAGGTCATACATGGATTGAAATTATGCCAATTATGCAGAGACCAGCCATATTCGATCTATAAATGGGCTAGCTGGTTTTACACAAGTCAATCTATTAATCGACTTGAGAACAACCAGCCTGTTAGGTTTTTCCCAAAACAATCAGTGCTGCCAGCTATAGTTAGCAACACTGATCATTGTACTCACTGGCAGAACACAATAACACTGCAGGAGTGATTCCCCCATCCACAGGTCAGCAGGTGAGAGGGTGTGCGGGGACAGGCTGGGGAGAGATAGTGGTCAGTGGCTGGGTAGGCACTGGTAGTATCAGAGCCAGATACACACAGGTTACATACGCCACGATCGTTAGAGCGAGAACAATAATTCTAGTACTAGACCTCCTCTATAACTCTAAACATGTAACCTAAAAAAAAATAAAGCATCGCTTAGGATACCAAAAAAAATTAGGAGCGGTGGATATGGTCCATTGAGCACCTGATAGGTCCGTCATACTCAGTGGTAATAGGAACCAGCAGAGATAAACACTATCATTGGAAAAGAGAGAGGTCTACACCCGGGAGACACAGATACCCTTACTATATGCGCATATATAGCACCTTCCAGGTAAGGGCACTGAGAGACCGTTTATGGATGCAGTCACTATCATCAGTTATTAAGGAGAAGATTCACCCACTTAATACTCCCATCTGAAACGCCTAGTCACAGACACTAATGTTACTGTTTGCACTTAATGTACTTTATTCATAGGAGCATTGTCACTGTGTCATTTTGACCTTTTTGCACTTAGTAGCTATTTTATTGTCACCCTGTGTTTAGTAGTATATTGTGTTTATTATTATTTACATATTTTGTTGTGGTCACCCATTGCACACTGTCGTCTTGAGCGCTTATCACCTTTTATTTAATTTATTCAATCAGCTGTGTATTGTGAACACTTTAGATATAGCTGCTCTAGATCACACGTATGCTCATCTCATTCACTTTTTGTTTACTCACAGTAGCGCATTAGATCTCTCTATTTTTTATTTAAGTGTCAGAATTGGCCTGGGTGGCAAGGGGTTAATTACCATGAGTAATATACAAATAATTATTATAAGCACTGTGATCCTATCAGTTTTCTGCAGTGTGTCAGCTTGTATTTATATTGGCCGCTCTGAATGTAGCTTCTGACAGGCTGTGCAAGCAGGCCCATATCTCCGGAACCATAAATGATAGCCGTCCCATATTTTTACCAGTTGTGGGGTAGGTCTTCACCTGCCTACCCCCCAAATGTGGGGTTTCTGTGACCTCTGGTCGTCGAGCTACAACCCCCGAAGTAGATCTTTTTTTTTTTTTTTTTCTGAATTTTTTTTTTTTTTTTTGGGCAAATGGGCCTATCTTGAAAAAGGGGCCTGGAGCTGCAGCTCCAAGAGGCCCTATGTTAATCCGGCCCTGGGTAGGGGCACACCACACGGAGACCGCTGTGGGAGTTGCAGTCATCTCTGAGGTGGCATTGCCCTGAGTGCCTGTCACATCCGATGAACTGGTCACACTGGATAGAACACTTTCTAAGTCCGGGTTTTCCCCAGGGCTTACATCCAATTAGGAAGGTGGCGAGGTAGCCAAAGGTAGGGTCAGGGTGGATGATATTGAAATCACGTCGGGGTCCCGGACTTTTGGTTCCACGATCACCACCGATGGGGAGGGCTCCTGCCATACTGTTTTCTCCTCCGCGGTAAGGGTAGCAGTAATAAAGTTCACCCGGTACTCCTTCAGAGCCTGCGTGGGTGAAACGGCCACAAACAAGTAGGCCCGGCATTGCTGGCATCGGGCAAAGGGCTGGATCTACACAGACAGGTCCCCGCTACAGGGACAGGTTAGGCCCAGCATCTCCGTCCCTCCACTAGACAGGAGGACGAATTGTTCCTGGGTAGACAAGCGGACAACTGTATCTGTCACAGGCACCCCAGACGGCACAAATGCGCTGAAGACCCCCAGTGAAGTGGTTGGAGGCCTCAGTCTCTGGGAGGCAACGCCCGGTTGTAGGAAGGCAGACATCACAACGCGGTTCTCCTTCTCTCTGGCAGATGGACGGTGCTTTTGCTGCTTGGCGCAAAATCCCACTGTACGTCTCACGTAGGGGGGGGTGGCTCCTCCCACTTGGAAGAACTTGTCCAGGCACGTTACAGGCGCGTGCTATGCTGCACGTACGCCCAAGCTCAGCGGTGCGAGGTTAACTCCCTCATTGCCGGACAGTTCAAAACCACGATACCGAACACTCTTTGCTCTTTAATAAATTACTACTCACTTCTCTTGTTGCCAACGGTAACGGCCGAATCCCAGACGAGCCCACACGTGTAGCGCTACCCCCGAAGGAGCCGCTGGTTGATTTGGGATCTACTCTCTTTGGCTTGGCTCACCCCTATTTAACTGGCTCGAACCCTCCCTTGACACATCAGAATTCTGGTGGGTAAGGTATTGTGACCTCTGCTTGGCTGGGGTCACAATAGCAGGCACACAACATGCAGTGACAATATAACAATAGTATTACCTGCTTTTATGGATGGTTGTCATGAATCAGATGTGATCAGAACTGTGTGGACTGCAACAGAGGGAACCCAGACGTGTTTTAAGTGAAAATATGGTTTATTAAGGATAGTGAAATAATATATTAAAATAACAACCTCCAAAAACACTCCAACCAACACCAACAGAAACCACAAATAATAACAGTAATAGACTAATATGTACAAGTAATAAGGACAAACCGGAATCACAACAGGGCCAGGCCAGGATCGTCAACGGGAGGTCAGCAGCTGGGGAAAAGGGAGCACAAACAGGACAAGGAGGGGATGGATGGATCACAGGGGGAACAGGTGTAGGTACAGAGCACAGAGCACAGAGTACAGGATAACAGGATAACAGGTTCAGGTTCAGGTTTCAGATTAGGGCGCAAGAAAGATATCAAGGCAATGATACTGCCAGGTATTTATACACATCTCCTGCAATCAGGCTGACGCCTGATCGCAGGAGATGTCGGCCCCACACTGCCAAGAACTCCCCGCTGGTGGACGCCAGTACTGCAGCCCAAGGATCACATAATACCACCAGGTGAGAGCTCCCCTGGCAGTCAAAGACTGCAAGGAGACACCTGGTGGTGGGCCACAGTACTACACGCCAAATACCAGGCAGTATCACCAGCGGGGGGAACCTTCCCTGACAGTATCCCCCCTCAAAGGAGCGGCCTCCGGACTCTCCAACTAGCTGTTGCTGGGGAAAGTCCATGCTGTCAAGCCGGGCAGCGGATACAGACATCCCAGGCTGGGCAAAAAGTACATCAAACTGAGTAGCAGACACATCAAACTGGGAAGCAGACAGGGGCAAATCAAGCTGGGCAGCAGACTCCGAGTCATCGAGCTGGGCAGCAGACAGAGGCTCCGGGTCGTCGGGCTGGGCAGCAGGCTCCGGGTCATCGGGCTGGGCAGCAGACAGAGGCTCTGGGTCGTCGGACTGGGCAGCAGAGAGAGGCTCCGGTTGTCGAGCTGGGCAGCAGGCACCGGGTCATCGAGCTGGGCAGCAGACAGAGGCTCCGGGTCGTCGGGCTGGGCAGCAGGCTTCCGGGTCGTCGGGCTGGGCAGCAGGCTCCGGGTCGTCGGGCTGGGCAGCAGGCTCCGGGTCGTCGGGCTGGGCAGCAGACAGAAGCTCAAGAAGTTGGGCGGTTGGCACTGCAACGTCAGGCTGGGTAACTGGCACCGAAACGTCAGGCGGGGTAACTGGCACTGAAATGTCAGGCGGGGTAACTGGCACTGAAATGTCAGGCTGGGCAACTGGAACAGGCTGGACCGCTGGCACTGGAACAACAAGCTGGAATGCTGGCACTGGAACAACAAGCTGGACCGCTGGCACTGGAACAACAAGCTGGACCGCTGGCACTGGAACAACAGGCTGGACCGCTGGCACTGGAACAACAGGCTGGACCGCTGGCACTGGAACAACAGGCTGGACCGCTGGCACTGGAACAACAAGCTGGGCAGTTGGCACAACAGGCTGGGTAACTGGCACAACAGACTGGGTAACTGGCACTGGAACAGGCCGAGCAGCTGGCACCGGAACAGGTAGAGCAGCTGGAACAACAGGCTGAGCAACTGGCACTGGAACAGGCTGAGCAGCTGGTACAGGAACAGGCTGGGCAGCTGGTACAGGAACAGGCTGGGCAGCTGGTACAGGAACAGGCTGGGCAGCTGGTACAGGAACAGGCTGGGCAGCTGGTACAGAAACAGGCTGGGCAGATGGCACTGAAACAGGCAGGGCAGATGGCACTGGAACAGGCTGAGCAGATGGCACTGGAACAGGCTGAGCAGATGGCACTGGAACAGGCTGAACAGATGGCACTGGAACAGGCTGGCAAACTGGCTCTGGCACCTCAGGCTGGCAAACTGGCTCTGGCACCTCAGGCTGGCAAACTGGCTCTGGCACCTCAGGCTGGCAAACTGGCTCTGGCACCTCAGGCTGGCAAACAGGAACATCAGGCTGGCAAACTGGCACAGGAACATCGGGCTGGCATACGGGAACTTCAGGCGGAGGCACTGGCCGGGTAGCAGGTAGAGGTTTGACAGAATCAGGCTGGTTATCAGGTTCAGCTGGCATGCAAGCAGACTGGAGCAGGTTGGTTGGTGTGGAGACAGGTTGGGTTACTGGCAGGATCGTCTTGGTTGGGAAAAACTTTTGTTTTTTCTTGGGCTTAGCCACAGAAGCTCTGTAGGTAAGGGGTGCAGCAGACTGGAAAGGAGGATTGGGATATGGCAGAGAAGAGGGAACAGTAGCTGGAGGAAGTTTTTGTGGGTTTGTTGGCAGCTGAGAAGAGACAGGTGGGTTGTATACAGGATAGGTACAGGGAGCAGAGACTGGATATTGGTATCTGGTGGGAAGCAGTGTATACTGAGCTGCGACTGGGGTTGCCATGGGTGATGGGAGAACAGGCTTTTCAACAGGCAGGTGTCTGATAGTAGAAGTGGTTTGCTGTGGGTTGGCTGGGATTGATTGTAACATATCAGACCATGCAGAGAGTATTGGTTGGACAAAGAATGAATTACATGCTGCCTGTCTGACAAGGGTCTGTACTGACTGAATATATTCCAAACGTTTTTGCCGGGAACAAACTGAATAGTGCTCACAAAAGCATGAGGGATCATCCTCTAGCAGCCACACCAGAGATTCCACCTGATCAGCACTGAAAGGGGGAGAAAAATCATCACAGGTCCCTGGAACACAGGATAGTGCTAGCTCAGCACATATTTGGATCAAAGGCTGCACCTCTCCAAACAAAACACAACCTTGGTCAACCTGGGAGTGGGCCAAACGGATGATCTCAAGCAGCTGGTCACAGGTCCACTCTTTTAGTGTCTGGCGTAGATAGTCACCACTTTTAGACGCCAGCAAAGCATAATAGGGAATCACGTTAGGGTTCATTTCAACAAGCCAATGGAACCAATATGGTTCCTCTGTGCAGCCACTTCTGATCAGGGATGGCCTTGATATACTGTCATGAATCAGATGTGATCAGAACTGTGTGGACTGCAACCGAGGGAACCCAGACGTGTTTTAAGTGAAAATACGGTTTATTAAGGATAGTGAAATAATATATTAAAATAACAACCTCCAAAAACACTCCAACCAACACCAACAGAAACCACAAATAATAACAGTAATAGACTAATATGTACAAGTAATAAGGACAAACCGGAATCACAACAGGGCCAGGCCAGGATCGTCAACAGGAGGTCAGCAGCTGGGGAAAGGGAGCACAAACAGGACAAGGAGGGGATGGATGGATCACAGGGGGAACAGGTGTAGGTACAGACCACAGAGCACAGAGTACAGGATAACAGGATAACAGGTTCAGGTTTCAGGTTCAGGGCGCAAGAAAGATATCAAGGCAAGGTCTAATTGTCACTGCCAGGTATTTATACACATCTCCTGCAATCAGGCTCAGGTGACGCCTGATCGCAGGAGATGTCGGCCCCACACTGCCAAGAACTCCCCGCTGGTGGACACCAGTACTGCAGCCCAAGGATCACATAATACCACCAGGTGAGAGCTCCCCTGGCAGTCAAAGACTGCAGGGAGACACCTGGTGGTGGGCCACAGTACTACACGCCAAATACCAGGCAGTATCACCAGCGGGGGGAACCTTCCCTGACAATGGTCCCTCCAGAAGAGAAATTACACTTCACACAGTTGATATATTTAAATCAAGAAGGATACGTTTACTTTATGTGAACTTAAGAAACAAGCATGGGATTTGAATCACAAACAAATAACTGTTAGGTAATGACTCACTATGATTCCGCAAGGGCCCTTGCAGGAATCAGCAATTAAGTTAACAAATAAAATGGTCAAACTAAAGAATAGCGATATTCACTTAAACTAAAGTAGGAAGTCTATACTCGCCAGCTCCCTCTAGCGAGCAGTTCCGCGGAACAGTTAATATGACGGTGCGGCCGGTTGGTGCACGTTAAATTTGTAATCCACAAGTGGCAATCGGGAAGAAAGTACTCAACAAAGTATCAGGAACAGTAAGCGCTGGTGAATTGATCGCCCGTAAGCGTCAGTCACTTCTATGAACGTTTAAACTGGGCCTTTATGAGTTAGCCGGAGGCCGAACGTGTGTCTGCGGCCTGTGGGGTGGCACTAAGGTGTCTGTCTATGTGGAAGTCAAATGCTGAGCATATGCTCTCTCACCCGACAGGCCGACCCGCCTGAATTCTCCTCAGAAGGCGTGTTAGTAAAACTGTCAGGGCCAAAGCGCTGTACTTCCTCCTTTAACACACCAGCGTAGTAGATTGGCTTCCCGGCGGCTAACTGGGCACTTTAGGCGTGTGCTCATACGCATGTGACCTCTCGGGGCCAATCACCAGCGTGACTGCCCTATTTAAACCAGCTCCTGTCATAAGACAGATTGCTGGTTTATCGTCAGCTACTTCCTGAACCTGTGTCTCTGGAAACCATTTCCTGTTGGAATTCCGTCCGACTCACCTCTCACCTGGAACCTGACTTCGGATTGCTTCACCGCTCTATTGAACTCTTCTGGCCCCGACCTCGGCTTGTGACCTGGACTCTGTTGTTGTTTCTCCTGCCCTTGAACCTCTTGGCTTGTGACCCGGATCTGCTGTCTTCTCTGCTCCCCGAACCTTGGCTTGCACCCCGGACTTTCCAGTTTGTTTCTTGGACTCTTTCAGTACCGGTTATCCGGCTTCAGTATCGTTTGTTCCTGTTTCCGTCTGCAGTCACCCAGAAGCACCTGTCATCTACAACCGTCACCGGTCAACGCTTCTCCACTGGCACCGGTACCGCCTCGTGCTTCCGCCACCTGTTCCAAAACTCAGTGGGCGGGCGCGCTTGGTCGTAAAGGTGAACCACCCTCGGCAGTTCGGTCTCGGTGAGTACTTGATTCCTGATAGTTGACTAGTCTCACAGGAAACTGTGCCTCTTCTAGCCATTACCGATTCAGGTCATCAGGAATTTCTACGACTAGATCTCATTCCTTCACCGCTTTTTCCTATTATTTTAGGACTTCCCTGGTTGCAAACACATCAACCTTGCATCGATTGGCTGAAGAAAGAGGTCAACTTTACATCTTCCTTTTGTGCCCAAAACTGCTGCGCACCCACGGTAGCCACCTGTTCAACTGTGGTAACCTCACCTGAACTTCCACCTCACGTCCCCTCTGTTTACCATGAATTTAAAGACGTTTTTGATAAACAGCAGGCTGACTCTCTCCCTCCCCATCGGCCTTATGATTGCCCGATTGATCTCTTACCTGGCTCTGAAATACCTTTCGGCCGCATCTTCCCGTTATCTGAAACCGAGCTTGCGGCTCTTAAGGAATACATCGACGAAAACTTACAAAAGAACTTTATCCGACCTTCTTCTTCTCCAGCGGGGGCAGGTATCTTTTTCGTTCAAAAGAAAGACGGCTCGTTACGACCCTGTATCGACTACAGAGAACTTAACCGGATCACCATCAAAAATAGGTACCCGTTGCCTCTCATACCAGAGCTTTTTCAGAGATTTCGAGATGCCCAGGTGTTTTCCAAATTGGATCTGAGGGGTGCCTACAATCTTGTTAGAATCCGAGTCGGGGATGAATGGAAGACCGCCTTCAGGTCATTTTGAATATCTCGTCATGCCATTCGGGCTCTGCAATGCCCCGGCCACCTTTCAACATCTGGTCAATGATATCTTTCGTGAGTATTTGGACGATTTTTTAGTTGTATACCTGGACGACATCCTCATTTTTTCCCCTTCTCTTGAGCTTCATAGGCACCACGTCAAGAAAGTTCTTACTATCCTCAGGAAACACAAATTATTTTTGAAAGCCGAAAAATGCGAATTTGAAAGAACGACGATACAGTTTCTAGGTTTTGTCATCTCCACCGGCGGGGTCGCCATGGATCCCCAGAAGATCAAAGCCATCTTAGACTGGCCGACACCAGTGGATAAGAAGGCAGTGCAGCGGTTTATTGGCTTCGCCAATTTCTACCGGCGATTTATCGTCGGGTTTTCTGCCATCGTGATTCCTATCACCAAACTTACCCACCAAGGCAGCCATTTTCACTGGTCGCAGGAGGCTCAGGAAGCTTTTGAGAAACTAAAAAAGATTTTTTCTTCAGCACCTGTCTTACGGCACCCTGATCCAAAGTTGCCCTTTACTTTGGAAGTGGATGCCTCTGAGACAGCCCTAGGAGCCATTCTTTCACAAAGGCAAGGGTTAAAGTCCCTACTCCATCCCGTGGCCTTTGCCTCCAGGAAACTAACAACTCCAGAGAAGAATTATGACGTAGGGGACAGAGAACTCCTCGCTATCAAATTTGCCCTTGAGGAGTGGAGGTACTTGTTAGAAGGAGCAATTCACCCGATTATAATTTTTACAGACCATAAAAATCTCGAGTACTTGCGCTCCGCAAAACGTTTGAGACCTAGACAAGCTCGATGGGCTCTTTTTTTTTACGATTCAATTTCCATATTACTTATAGGCCTGGTTCGAAAAATGGAAAGGCGGACGCACTTTCCAGGATGTTCCCAGAGACTCCTTGCACAGCGGAACCAAGTACCATCCTGCCTTCCCGGAATTTTCTCTTGGTTTCTGAAACTTATCTGTTAAATTCCATCAAAATTGCATCCAGACAAATCTCGGACCCAGTATCATCGTCACTAAAGGAGCGCGATGGCTTATTTTGGCTTCAAGACAGGATCTACGTTCCCACCGAGATCAGGCAATCAGTTCTGAGCACCTTCCACGACCGTAAGTTAGCCGGTCATTTTGGGGCAAGGAAGACCTCTGAACTACTTTCCCGTTATTTTTGGTGGCCAAAATGGAAACAAGACTGTAAAACTTACATTTCTTCATGTGCAATCTGTCAACGCAACAAGGGTCCTAAAACCAAGACCTGGGGGTTACTTAAGCCTCTGCCAGTTCCAGAACGTCCGTGGGCTGATATTGCTCTAGATTTCATCGTAGATTTACCTCCATCGGAGGGCTTCACGACAATCCTGGTAGTCGTGGATCGCCTGTCTAAAATGGCACATTTTCTACACATGGTTGGAACCCCTTCTGCTGCCGAAACGGCGAAAATTTTCTTCAAAGAAATCGTTAGGCTTCACGGGGTCCCCAAAACCATTGTCTCAGACAGAGGGGTCCAATTTACCTCTAAATTTTGGAGAGAGCTTTTCAGATCCCTGGAAGTCAAAACATGTTTGTCATCGGCCTACCACCCGCAAAGCAACGGGCAAACGGAAAGGACGAACCAAACTCTTGAACAATACCTCAGATGTTTTTGTTCCGCCTCCCAAGATGATTGGTCATCTCTATTGCCCACCGCGGAGTTTGCCTACAATAATTCTGTTCACACTACCACCAACCAAACACCCTTTTGGGCTAATTGCGGTTTTCACCCGGCCTTCCTGCCAGACCCTCTCCCGGAGATACCTGTCCCAGCTGCCCAGGAACGTATAACCACCTTACAGTCTAACTTTCGGAAACTCAGGGATGTAATGCAGCAAGCCCAAGAGGATTATAAGAAATTCTATGATAAGGGAAGGAAGGACTGTCCCTCTTTTGAAATTGGGGAAGAGGTCTGGCACTCCGCGGCTAATTTGAAGTTGCCAGTTCCTACCCGGAAGCTAGGTCCGAGATTCATTGGCCCGTTTAGAATCAAACGCAAGATCAACAAAGTAGCTTTTGAACTTTCATTACCCAACTCTTATAGAATCCACCCGGTTTTTCATGCCTCCCTCCTAAAACCTACCATCCCCAACCCTTTTCAGGGAAGGGCAGCTCTTCCTGCACCACCAGTGGAGATTGATGGAGAAGAGGAGTTTGAGGTCGAGGCCATTTTGAGCTGTAGAAAAAAGGGGAGACAACTCCAATACCTGATCAAATGGAGGGGCTACCCTCCAGAAGACAACTCATGGGAACCTTCAAGAAATGTGCATGCCCCTCGGCTAATTCGTGTTTTTCACCAGGAGCATCCGGAGTTGATGGCCAGTTTAGGCGTCCGGAGTCCGCCCCTTGGGGGGGGCACTGTCAGGGCCAAAGCGCTGTACTTCCTCCTTTAACACACCAGCGTAGTAGATTGGCTTCCCGGCGGCTAACTGGGCACTTTAGGCGTGTGCGCATACGCATGTGACCTCTCGGGGCCAATCACCAGCGTGACTGCCCTATTTAAACCAGCTCCTGTCAGTAGACAGATTGCTGGTTTATCGTCAGCTACTTCCTGAACCTGTGTCTCTGGAAACCATTTCCTGTTGGAATTCCGTCCGACTCACCTCTCACCTGGAACCTGACTTCGGATTGCTTCACCGCTCTATTGAACTCTTCTGGCCCCGACCTCGGCTTGTGACCTGGACTCTGTTGTTGTTTCTCCTGCCCTTGAACCTCTTGGCTTGTGACCCGGATCTGCTGTCTTCTCTGCTCCCCGAACCTTGGCTTGCACCCCGGACTTTCCAGTTTGTTTCTTGGACTCTTTCAGTACCGGTTATCCGGCTTCAGTATCGCTTGTTCCTGTTTCCGTCTGCAGTCACCCAGAAGCACCTGTCATCTACAACCGTCACCGCTCAACGCTTCTCCACTGGCACCGGTACCGCCTCGTGCTTCCGCCACCTGTTCCAAAACTCAGTGGGCGGGCGCGCTTGGTCGTAAAGGTGAACCACCCTCGGCAGTTCGGTCTCGGTGAGTACTTGATTCCTGATAAAAACACAGCTCCACAGCACAAGGGGCTGCCTCTTTGATCTTCGGGAACACGGGCTGGATGCTGGAGCCTTGCTTCCTTCTGGATGGCTGCTCTCTCGGGTGGATTGAGGCCCAGGCTTCTGGCCTATTCACACGGCTGTGCTCTGTCAGCAGCTCCGCAGAGAAGAAAATGCAGGTCCAGAGAGGCTGAAATCAGCCGCGCCCTCTCTTTAAGTAACCTCCCCCATAAGTCTGTGCGGGGGTGTCACATGTTCTAATATCGCAGGGCATTGTGGGACGTGTAGTCTGTTTCTCCTAAGAGTAAATGGAGTCCATATCTCCCGCTACTTGCAATCCTACAATGCATAACTCCTTAAAGGTAACTCACATATTTACAAGCATAAATAAAGTCCAGTGGGGATAGCCTGTCATTAGACTTCTGACAGGACGACCCCGCTACACCTGCATACTTAGATGTGCCTGTTGCTTTTATACTCAGTTGTGACATGACGCTACTTGTATATCAAGACATCGCTTGTATATCAAGTCAAAATGTATTCAAAAATGTTGCTTGTCTTGCAAAACGTTCTCAAATCAAGTTACTCTCAAACCAAGGTTTTACTGTATCTCCTAAACTGTGGAGGTTTAGGAGATATTTTGAGCACCTACCCTGTAGGTAAAAGTGGTTGTACAGGGTGTAAAACCACTTTAATTGCTTCATTTACGATTACATATAGCTGGATTCACGTAGGGCGGCGTATATTTCAGCCGGCGTAGCGTATTGTATTTACAATTTACAATCCATACTTAACATTGGCTAGGCCAGCTTTTTGGTGGAATAACTTTACGCCTGAAAACGCCTTACGTAAACGGCGTATCTTTACTGCGACGGGCAAGCGTACGTTCGTGAATAGGCGTATCTCGCTGATTTACGCATTCTAGGCGTAAATCAGCGTTCACGCCCCTAGCGGCCGGCGGAACTAGACAGCTAAGGTAAGACGGCGCAGGCAGTCGTATCTTAGCTACATTTAAGTGTATCTCAATTTGAGAATACACTTAAATGTACGACAGCCCAGATTCAGAGTTACGATGGCGTATCTACTGATACGCCGGCGTAAACCTCTCTGAATCTGGCTATAAATGTTTTTATCTACCATCTATATGCTTATATGGTCCACTTGTTAGTGATATAATTTTTGACCACCAGATGTCACTAGAATGCATGCATTTTTCCAGTTTATTTTAAATGTTTAAAATGTTTCCAAAATTATTTAGGACTGTGATAATTAATTATTGTTCCTTATTTACACCTATTTCATCTAATCCCTTTAGTGTTTATGCACTACTTTTAACCTTCCATATTAGCCCGCATGTTCTACCTATTGTACTAAATTCATCCTATCCGCCTTGGTTGCTGGGTAGTTTTTTCTTATTGGCCAATTAATTACATAGACATAGATGAACTGATAAGTCCCTTGTTGCTAAGGCAAACCCATTGGTGCAGATGGGGTATAAATAACCGGCGCTCATCACATGGCTCCTATCCCTGAGGAAGTCACGTGACCAGTGATGCAACGCGCCGGGTGGAGCCTTGTGAAATCACTTCTGGTGTCTATCGAGAGTGGAAGCGTGGTGACGAGGCGAGTGTGTCACTACTCTCATTTTTCAAACTGCAGATTTTGTTATTACTTGATGTAAGCAGATTTTTAATAAACGTGTTATATTTTAATTGGCAATATTGCACTATGGATGTCTTTTTGACATTCATACAAGAAGCAGTGCTCTATTCGTGGAAATATCTGGTGGTGATCGCATGATGTTTTGATACCAGGACCATATCCAGCCCTATGTCTTGGCTTGGGACCGGAAGGTGTCTCCGCAGATCCATCAGCAGGATTCCCCAGTTGATATCTGATGAGCCTTGTCTGACCTTCTTGGTCATCCTTGGAGGTGAGCGGCAAATCTATAAATTTTTCAATCGATGCTGGATTGAGGTTTGGCCTCCTTCTATCAAGCTACAGATCAGTTAGTCATTTACTTATTTAAGAACTGATATCTACCTCCGATTTTTCACTTGGACTATTTTTGCAGTTGTTTTTTCTGGTAAAGTATTAGGTACAGTATTAGTATATAATATTGAATAAGCGCACCATTACCCCACTTTTCTTTTCTTCTCACCATTAACAAGTTACCAATTTTTGGTGGTTTTGAAAAGATGTTTTATTTTAAAATTAAGTCACTTGAGGATAACTACTCAATTCTTTTTGTATCGAGGCAGCTACAGAGTCTGCTTGGAAGGGCTCAGAATAAAGTAACATTAAAAAAAGGGAGATGTTATTCAAACTCTTATAAGCTTTATATTCGTCCTTATTAATTTGTTTTTTGTTTAGGTAAGGGAATTAGCTAATGGTGTGGATTGTGGGCCACTCATATTTCTTTATCGTACACCACGGGACACAGAGCACCATAGTAATTACTATATGGGTTATACGCCCACCTTCAGGAAATGGTCACTGGCATAATTAAGACAAGAAGTCTCCCCTCCTATATAACCCCTCCCAGACAGGGATTAACTCAGTTTTTCAGTTTTTCGCCAGTATCTAAGGTGTTGGTCACTAGTGTTGCTCACGAATATTTGTATTGCGAATATTCGTTACGAATATTGCATATTCGATTATTCGCGAATAACTCGAATATCGCGGCCAAAATTCGCTATTACGAATATTCACATTTTTTCAAATTTATTTTTAAAACAGATCACATCCTAGTGATCTCCATCGACGTCTAAAAGCATTGCTGGTATGATTAGAGACCTTGGGCCGAGTAGCTAAGCTGAGGCGATCCTTTTATGTTGACGAATATTCGCTATCGCGAATATTCGTATTACGAATATTTGCGAATACTTTCTCCGCCCTTCTTTTGCATCAGAGCCAATCAGAGTTCTCCTACCACAGTTGTCAGAGGTTAGCAACCTCCATAGCAACCAATAGGAACCTGCCTGCACGACCAGTATATAAGATCACTCCCAGCAGTATTTCAGTGCAGATTCACAAGGTGGCTACAGAGAGTGGAGTGTTTCTGTGCGTTTTTCCAGTGTATCACATCTTCAAAGAATTTTCCATCTTTTGTCCCGTGTCATCATTTGCATTTCACCTCTTTAATGAGAATAACTGTTTAACATAAAGACATTTAAGAGATGTCAACGTAAACGGTTTACTTGGCTTTTTTTTAACTCAACAGAATCAGGGGCCCCAGTGTGCGGTTGATCTTTACCTAACTCAATACAGGTCAGTCTAGAAGAGAGATCTGTATTTTCCAAATCTATGGTTATTTAATATTTATTAAACTAATCAATATACAAATTGGTTAAAGTAAACCCTCAAATCTATATAATAATGTATTTATTTTATTAATACCTTGTTGTTAGTTGCAGGGTCCATTACGTAAAACCACACTTTTTCCAAAGGGCAGGTGAAATTGAATGTTTCAGAATTTCGCAATCAATTTCGCATTCGCATTAGCGAAATTTCGCAAACATTTTTTTTTGATAAAATATCACGAATATTCGATTTTAGCGAATATTTCACGAATATTCGTCTATATATTCGTGATATATCGCGAAATCGAATATGGCGTATTCCGCTCAACACTATTGGTCACGGTTAATACTTTGCTAAAGAGTGCTCCATAGATGGCCTGGTCAGGGTCAGAGAGCTTCACTATCGGATCCATTCAATAAGTCTATAAACAAAGACAAAAGTGGATGGTACTTGAGCCTTGGCACGGAAGAACAAGGTTTTGCCTGTAATGCTTCTCTCAGAAGAGCTGGGCCCTGGGATCCAGCGCCTTGGTCACATTGCTATATCACAGGTTTGCTCTGGCAGGGTACCATACAGGTCCAAAGGCCAGAGGAGGGCTGGCAGGGGGGCCAGGGTGGAAATCTCCCCACGGGCTGGTGACACTATGCACAGCCACCGGCCGCCACTACCAAATGCTGTTTTTGCAGAGCAGGAATATGCTTGCTGGAGCTCTGTTAACAGTTCATGGCCGCTGCTCACCTCCCACTGGTGGACTCTGATGTATGGGGGCCTCTGTGCGGACTCTGATGTAAGGGGGGCCCCTGTGTGGACTGTGATGTAAGGGGGGCCTCTGTGCGGACTGTGATGTAAGGGGGCCACTGTGTGGACTCTGATGTAAGGGGGGCCACTGTGTGGACTCTGATGTGACTTCATCCCCTGATGAAGTCACATGTTGACGATACGCGTCGGGATTGGAGGGCTTGACACACTCCAGCATCCGACCACTGGATATACGAGTTCGCCACTCGTCGGATTGATGCAGCAATTTCGATTTTAAATGTGAGTTTTTAAGTGCTTTTAAAATAAACTTTTCACGTCTGACTGGGCTACGCTGTGGTTGTTTATTCCACTTCCCCCCATGTATGACTGCCACATCTGAGTGTCCGGACTGAGCCACAGATAGAGGGGAAGTGTTGGAGGCACAGATTTATTGCGAGTCCGCACTCGTGGAGGAAGGTCTTTTATGTTATATTGTTCATGTGAGTGCATTACTACCTGGGCATTCCTGGGGGGTTTTTGTTTATTGTTGATGATATCACACGATCAGGCTTGTCCTTCTCTCTTACCCCACATACACCACCGAGATCCTCATACATAATAAGAGCCGACTCGTGAACCATTGGGGACACGGGACTCCTAACCCTGGAGAATCAGTAAGGGAGAGGAAGGAGGGACTGACGAGCTCGGCGTTCGTGGATAAGAGCCCCAGTTTTTTCACCCACATGTGAGTGCATCTCCACTGGTTTAAATTAGAAGACATTGTTATCCCTCTCTGTGACGTTATCACACCATTTGGTTTCTACTCCTTTTACTTTTTCATGTAATACACTTTATGGAGACCCGTATGTGATATTCAACAACGGACCACACCCATCAGGATCAGGCTGATTTAATCCAGCTTGCCAGATTAGAGGTGAGCTGCTGGGATCACTAGAGGTGCATATATGAGATCTTGGTTACGGCTCACTCTCTATCTTTCACCCTTTTTGGATACAAGGCCTCCTTCTTCTGAAATACTTTGACCCTTATTCTTATTTTTATTTTTATTTTTTAATTTATTTTTATTTCTATTTTTATATTTTATTTTTATTGTTGTGTTTTTCAACATTTTTCACTTCACAACGTTATTGATTGGATAAAGTATTGATGAACTGCACCCCTACATGGTTGGATTTTGTTGTACCTGGACCTCTTCAGCACTGTGCCCTCGATTAATGACTATTCAACAATATTGTTTACTGGTATATTAGTGTCACTCCCCCTTTTTTGGACTTTCCCCACCCATTTTTTGTACTTGTATATGTATGTGGTTATATGCACACACACATTAATTTGTATAACACTTTACAGCGCAAATATTTCACTTGTTACAACATATATATATATGTACGTTGTCCTTTAAGCCCATCCGTGGGGTCGCGGGCCCGTGGCGCGCTCCTGCGACCTGGTCCGAAGCTCCGTCACCGTGGAGTCCCGCGATCGGTCCCCGGAGCTGAAGAACGGGGAGAGCTGTGTGTAGAAATGAAAACCGCAGAGGTGATCAAATACCACCAAAAGAAAGCTCTATTTGTGGGGAAAAAAACGCGCAATTGTCAGTTAAAGCGACGCAGTGCCGAATCGCAAAAAGGGGCAAGGTCCTTTAGCTGCATTTTGGTCCGGGGCTTAAGTGGTTAAAAATAAATAAATACCAAACATGTTATACTTACCTCCACTGTGCAGCTCGTTTTGCACACAGTGGCCCCAATCCTGATCTTCTGGGGTCCCTCGGCGGCTGTCTCAGCTCCTCCCTGCATCAGCTAACCCCCTTCATGGGAAGCTCTCTACCAAGGGGGTTAGCTTGCGGGCGCGCTCCTGTGACACAGCCGGCGGCCATAGCCGTCGACTGTATCACACGGCCTCAGCCCCCAGTTTGCCACATCATTGCATGTGATTGATAGCAGCGCGAGTCAATGGCTGCGCTGCTATCAATCTAGCAAATCTAGCCAATCGACGGCCAGACTCCGAAGAGAAGAGGACGCCTTGGGACGCGCACAGCAGATTTGGGCTCAGGTAAGTAAAATGGGGGGCTGGGGGGGGGCCGTCATTGCCAGTTTTTTTTTTCACCTTAATGCAGAAAAAATTAACCTTTACAACCCATTTAAGAAGAGCCTGGGTGATATCCTATGGTCTCTCTAGAAGATGTCTTGCCTGTTTGTTCCACTGGAGGGTGTAAAGCTAACATACCTGTGTGTTGACAGCCGCAGTTTACCTTTGGTTATCAGCAGCTCTTGTTGAATACATTTTATGCCTCCCCTGTTGTCAAAAAAAAGGGGGGGGGGCACTGCGCAATCATGTCAGTATGGCCACACACGCCAATGAAGGGTCACTATTGATCCCACTGACACCAATGCTGGATTAGGTTCGCTCTGCAGGCTCCTTCTTCCTCCCTACCTCCCCCGTGACTCCTGTAATGGACCGCCACGCAAGAGCTTCTCCTTCTTATGATTGAGATGACGTCATGAGCGGGGGGCAGGACTCAGCGCCGCCGACGTGCGCGTGTTTTCGGTGTGCACGCAGCTTACGGCACAGGCGCGCGCTAGCAGGCTTTTTTTAAAAGCGCAACTGTAGTGTAGTACTCACTGCGACCTCTGAAATTGAACCCTTTTTGGTTTCGGTTATTTACCGATTTGGGGAGCATGCGGACACAGATCCAATATTTTTTGGATGATAATAAATTGTCAGCTGCGCCTGGAGTGGTATGGGACACGCTAAAAGCCTATATTAGGGGGATGTGTATAAAAGAAATCAGTCCTATTAAAACAAGGAATAGGCAGTGGGCTTATGAGGCTGAAAGGGCGGTGGAAAAAGCAGAGGAGTTGTATCTACAGGACCCTACGCCCGAACATTAGATTAGATTGATGCTCATTTTGTCAAGGGGAATCGGGTCGTTTTTTTTAAATCAAAGCAGTACTTACCGTTTTAGAGAGCGATCTTCTCCGCCGCTTCCGGGTATGGTCTTCGGGACTGGGCGTTCCTATTTGATTGACAGGCTTCCGATGGTCGCATACATCGCGTCACGAGTAGCCGAAAGAAGCCGAACGTCGGTGCGGCTCTATACGACGCCAGCGCACCGACGTTCGGCTACTTTCGGAAAATCGTGACGCGATGTATGCGACCGTCGGAAGCCTGACCCTGACTTCGATTTAAAAAAAACTACCCGATTCCCCTTGACAAAATGAGCATCAATCTAATGTTAAAAATTAAGTTTTCAGGTGAACCTCCACTTTAAAGATCCAGCGGATAAAAGGCTGGAGTCATTGCTTAAAGCCTCATTTTCTATGACTGGTGCTGTAGCGGTTGCAGCAATTGGCATCTGTCAATCCCTTAGAGACAAGGTGAAGCAGGTCGTTAAAGGGGAAGTGGTCCCAGACCTAGCAGATTTACCTAGGGCTCTTTGTTTTGCAGTAGACACTATTAAAGACTCTATCCATCAGACGTCCTGCCTTGTCCTCATGTTAGTTCACATGTGGAGGGTTCTCTGGCTTAAGCATTGGTCAGCAAAATTACCTTGTAAAAAGCTGTTGACTGGGTTCTCTTTTTATGGGGAACGGCTTTTTGGGGATGAGTTAGAAAATAAAAACCAGAAGATTTTGGGTGGAAAGAGTACCCTTCTTCCAGTAAAAAGAAGAAGTAGGTGTCCTTCATTTAAGTGTTCAGCTTCTCCATCTCCTGGGGCAATAGCCCCCAGGCAGTTTTGACGGCCTCTGCCGTCAGCTCCAGGAGGAAGGCCTCAGAACCAAGCTCAGGGTCAGAAAAAGTCCTGGGGGCAAAAACTTGCAAAGCAGGGCCCCAAGCCCTCCCTATGAAGGTTCGCCTCCGCTCGATCGAGTGGGGGGAAGGCTTCGGCAGTTCACAGAAGTCTGGCAAGAGGAAATCCAGGACAGATGGGTCATCTCCACAATATCTCTAGGATACAGACTAGAGTTTCGAAGGTTTCCTCCGCCTCGTTTCCTAAGATCGAGCGTTCCTAAGGACCTTATAAAGAGGGGGTCTTTATTCCAGGCACTAGACCGTCTGCTATCTCAGTCTCACGGGGTGATCAGAGACTCCTTTAGAAAAGCAGGGAACAGGGTTTTATTCAAAACTCCTCACAGTGCCAAAGCCAAACGGAGATGTCAGACCCATTCTAAATCTCAAAAGTCTGAATCAGTTTCTAAACATCCGCTCGTTTCGAATAGAATCAATTCAGTCGGTGGTAGCCACCCTCCGGGGGGGGGGGGGGAACTTCTAGCATCCATAGACATTAAGGATGCGTATCTTCATGTCCCAATATTCCCCGCTCATCAGAAACAGCAGCATTTTCAGTTCGTGGCCTTGCCCTTCGGGCTGGCCACTGCACCAAGGGTGTTTACCTTTGGCAAGACTCAGGGCCCAGGGTATAGCAGTAATGGCATACCTGGACGAAATGTTGCTGATAAATCAGTCTGTAGCAGGGCTAGACTAGAGTGTTGTCCGCACGGTCAGTTACCTAGAACATTTAGGATGGATTCACAACCTAGAAAAGTCATCCTTACAGCCAGCAAAAAGGCTGGTGTATCTGGGTCTGCTTATAGATACAACCCACAAAAGGGTGTTCCTACCCCAGGCAAAGGTCTGCGCTATAAGAGAACTGGTTCATGCCGTCAGGACAAAGGAGAGTCCCTCCATCCGCCTTTGCATGAGGTTGTTAAAATGGTAGCCTCATTCGAGGCAGTTCCCTATGCTCCATTCAATTCAAGGCAGTTGCAATACCGTATCCTGTCTGCTTGGAGCAGGAAAGGCCAGGATCTGGGTTGTCCAATGTGCCTGACTCCAAGCGTGCACCAGGGTATCAATTGGTGGTTGCTGGCCAGGAATTTACAGAAGGGGAAAACCTTCATACCAGTGATTTGGAGGATAGTAACGACCGATGCCAGCTTTTTGGGCTGGGGAGCAGTCCTGGAGGGGAATACCATCCAGGGGAAGTGGTCAGAATCCGAAAAGACCCTGCCCATCAATATTCTAGAAATTCGGGTAGCACGTCTGGCCCTAAGGGCTTGGACAAGCAGGTTATGGCGATATCCTGTCTGACAATGCCACAGCAGTGGCCTATATCAATCACCAAGGCAGCACCAAAAGCCGCGCTGCCCAGAAAGAGGTAAACCATATTCTAGCTTGGGCAGAAGAGCATGTACCTTGCCTATCTGCTATAGTCATCCCAAGAGTGGAGAATTGTGAGGCAGACTTTCTAAGTTGCCAACAATTGCTTCCAGGGGAATGGTCTCTGCCCCCGTCGTCTTTTTGACCAAAAATGGGGTACCCAGAAGTAGACCTATTAGCATTTAGGTTCAATAGAAAGTTGGACAGGTTTGTGTCAAGGACAAGGGATCCACTAGCATGCGGGACGGATGCCTTAGTGACTCCCTGGGATCAGTTCACTCTAATTTATGCATTTCCTCCAGTACAATTGCTTCCGCATTTTCTGCGCAGGATCAAGGGGGAACAGAAGCTGGTAATCCTAGTTGGTCCAGCATGGCCCAGGAGATCCTGGTATGCGGAGATCGTGAGGATGGCAGTAAGGGGTCCTTGGACTTTTCCTTTTCGTCCGGATCTGCTTTCACAAGGGCCAATATTCCACCCTGCCTTACAAACGCAAAATTTGACAGTTAGGCTGTTGAAACCCTCATTCTAAAAGAGCAGGGGCATTAAGGTTCAGTGCTAACTACCCTGATGAATGCTAGGAAGCTGGCCTCCAGAGCCATCTTTTATAGCAGGGGTCCTCAAACTATGGCCCGCGGGCCGGATCCGGTCCGCGGACTGCCCCTTTAATATTGCAGCAGCAATCCCCCTCCCCTCTGCTACCTTTTTATCACACAAGATGAGAACTACGACAGGTCCGGACAAAAGGCGGGTCTTTTGACTTAAGCAGCAGGGCGGTTTTAGCAATCAAACACCTGCCTTTTACTAGCAAAGTCCCACCCTTTGTCAGGACCTGCCATGCTTCACGTCTTCTGTGATTGAGGTAGCAGAGAGGCGGAGTGCTGGGATGTTATAGAAGGGGCGGCAGTGTAATAAAATCGATTGGGAGATCTGTGTTGGGGGGAGATCTGTGACGGAGGGAGATCTGTGATGATGAAGTCTGTTATGGGGGGCTATGTGAGGAGAGGAATTTGTGTTGGGTGGGCTTTATGATGGGAGGAGTCTGTGATGGGGGGGGTCTGCTATGGGGGAGACCTGATGTGGGGGCTTTTTGATGGGGAGATCTGTGATGGAGAGGAGTCTGTAATGGGAGGTTTGTTATTCTGGGCTTTGTGATGGAGAGGAGTTTGTGTTGTGGGGGGGCTTTATCATGGGGAGGATCTGTTATGGGGGCTTTTTGATGGAGAGGAGTTTGTGGTGGGGGGTCTGTTATTGGGGGCTTTGTGATATAGGGGAGTTTGTGTTGGGGGGGGCTTTGTGATGGGGGGTCAGTTATTGGGGGCTTTGTGATGGAGAGAAGTTTGTGTTGGGGGGGCTTTGTGATGGGGTCAGTTATTGTGTGCTTTGTGATGGAGAGAAGTTTGTGTTGGGGAGCCTAATATGGGGGAACCTGTGATGGGGGGATCTGCTATGGGGGGACCTGATATGGGGGCTTTTTGATGGGGGAAATCTGTGATGGAGAGGAATTTGTGATGGGGGGGTTTCGTGATGAGGGGGGTCTGTGTTGGGGAGGGGTTCTGTGATGAGGGGAGTCTGTGAAATACTAATAAGTTTATGTTGATTAAGATTGTTCTTTAAATAAGATGTGTGCATAGGTTCATATTTTTTTTAAACTATAGTCTGGCCCCCCAACAGTCTGAGGGACTGTGAACTGGCCCCCTGTATTATAGGGTGTGGAAGGCCTATGTGACCTGGTGTGAAGACAAGGGTTGGCATCCTTGCAAGTATGACATAGGGAGGATTCTTGCTTTCCTACAGTTGGCAGTAGAGATGAAGCTATTCCTGAGCACTATCAAGGGTCAGATCTCGGCCTTGTCAGTTTTTTTCCAAAGGACGCTTGCCATGGACATGGATAAATCCACCAATTAGGTCACCTCTGTGCCCATGGGATTTTAATCTAGTCCTGTCGGCCCTCCAGGAGCCCCCCTTTGAGCCAATGGAGGAGGCTTCGTTGCTCCTTGTGACAAAGAAATTATTTTTTTTGGTGGCAGTCACCTCCGCAAGAAGAGTTTTTGAATTGCCAGCCTTTTCTTGTAAAGAGCCATTCTTGGTGATTCATAAAAGGCAAGGTGGTGTTACGTCCTCATCCGTCTTTTTTGACTAAGGTAGTGTCTGGTTTTAATTTGAACCAGGATATTTCCTTACCTTCGTTTTTTCCAGAATCATGTTCTGTAGAAGAAGAATTATTGCACTCTCTAGATGTAGTGAGAGCGGTCAATTTCTATCTGGAGGCAGCTGCCCAGATTCGGAAAACTGACACTTTGTTTGTGTTACCAGAAGGTCCCCAGAAAGGGGCAGGCAGCGTCAAAGTCCACCATTTCTTGTTGGATTCGTCAAGTTATTACGCAGGCTTATGATTTAAAGGGGAAGATTACACTTTTTCGTCCTAGAGCACACTCCACCAGGGAAGTTAGTGCTTCTTAGACAGTTCACCACCAAGCTTCTGTGGCTCAGGTTTGCAAGGCCACAACATGGTCATTAGTACATACATTCACAAAATTCTACCAGGTGGATGTAGGTCAGCACGAGGATGCCGCTTTTGGGAGCAGTGTTCTGCAGGCGACAGTATAGGTTCTCACATCTGACAGCAGTTTGTTTGTTTGTGTGTCCCCCTCCCATCAGATGGCATTGCTTTGGGACATCCCATATACAGTAGTAATTACTATGGTGCTCTGTGCCCAGTGATGTACGGTAAAGAAAAATAGGATTTTTTGTACTCACCGTAAAATCCTTTTCTCTGTCGTCCATGGATGGACACAGCTCCTTATATTCTTGACTTGTGGGTTATGTTCCTGTTCTATAGGAGTGGACTAGGCAGAACATGTTAGATATTTAAATACATGTTACTTTAAACAAAGTTGAACAGCCCCGCCCAGGGGGCGGCCCCTCCAGACATAGTCCTCCGCCCTGCAGTTAGCAGCTCAGTTCGTAAAAAGCAGTACAAATTTAAAAAGGAGGGGTGAGTGCTGTGTCCGTCCATGGACGACAGAAAAAAGGATTTTACTGTGAGTACAAAAAATCATACTTTCTCTTTTCGTCCATGGACGGACGCCGCTCCTTATATTCTTGACTTATGGGACGTCCTCAAGCAGTGTCAAAAAACGAGGGGTGGGAACAGCAATCAAAAAACTAACTTCACCCCAAACAAACAGAGCTCTTCAATGGAGGAGTTCCAATTTTTAACAGCCGCCTGCAAAATCTTGCGGCCGAAAGAAGCATCTGAAGATGCACTCACATCAACCTTGTAAAATTTGGAAAATGTGTGACGACCAAGTTGCCGCCTTACACACTTGTGAGACAGACGCTTGATGTCGGAAAGCCCAGGAGGCACCAATAGCCCTGGTGGAATGCGCCGTGACAGGAAAAGGATGTGCCCGCCCCTTAAGGTCGTAATCTGGCTGACGAACTGCCTGATCCACCGAGAAATGGTGGCCGATGAGACCGCCAGGCCCTTTTGTGGACCAGACACCGACACAAACAGTGAGTCAGACCTCCGGAACGGAGTCGTAGCAGATAGGTACACCCGCAAGGCACGTACCACGTCTAAGGTATGTAAAGCAGCCTCTTTGGGATACGACGGCCGAGGACACAAAGAAGGAAGTACAATGTCCTCATTTAGGTGAAAAGCTGAAACCACCTTCGGAAGAAAAGAAGGCTGCGGGCGTAGGACCGCCTTATCCTTATGGAGTACCAAATAAGGTGACTTGCAAGACAAGGCCGCCAACTCAGAAACTCGTCTGACAGATGTAATGGCCACTAGAAAGGCCACTTTCTGAGATAGTGTCAAGAAAGGAATTGTCAGGTCACCTGTGGCCAGGAGACAAGTGCACCCCATTGGGGTCAGGGATGCACCACAGAGTAGTGAACCCTATAGCCGACTGCTGCAATCAGAGAGGAAACGTGAGCCCAAGATTCCCCAGGGCGCAGAGTCTAAGACCCAGCTTTGTGTTCACCAGAGCCTCTAGTGGTGAGGATGGCCTTCGCTGCAGCTGGATCCCCTAGGTCACGCTCTGCAGGGAGAGAGGGGAAGCAGCAACCAGGACAAGCGATAGTGATGGGTAAGCCGAGGTCAGGGCAACAGGAGGAAAAAGGGTGACAGAGGGAGAGGAAGAGGAGGACAGGAGAACCCCCTTCCCAGGAATGCCCAGCTGTTCCATCCTGCCGAGGCAGGAGGCATTGTACTTACCCGTCCCTGCGAGGACCTGCTGGTGCGTTCCTGACAGACCTTCAACCGAGTAGTACGGAGTAGCTGTCGGCCCGGTCCACTGTGACTGAGACAGCAAGCAGCCCGGTCATATGTGAACCCTGGAGCACATAGCTCACCGGCAACCCCTGGAGCCATGGGGTATGTCGTGGCGACCCAGTGCGTAGCTAAAGCCTGCTCACACTCGATGGCCGGACTGGGGGGACTACAAGGATCTATATTATACAGCCTGTCACCCAGCCAGCAGTTCATAGAAAATTCTTAAAAATAAAATCATAAAAATAAATAAAATAATAAAAGATTTCCTCAGGACCTGGGCCCAAAGGGAGCCACATCCTTCTCTACTATGCAGAAAAAAACTAAACTGCTGACTGCAGGGAGGAGGGTTATTCCTGGAGGGACCGCCCCCTGGACGGGGCTGTTCAACTCTGTTTAAAGTAACATGTATTTAAATATCTAACATGTTCTGCCTAGTCCTCTCCTATAGAACAGGAACATAACCCACAAGTCAAGAATATAAGGAGCTGTGTCCGTCAATGGATGAAAAGAGAAATAGGATTTACATGTAAAATCCTTTTCTTGGAGTACATCAGGGGACACAGAGGTCCCTCCCCTCTTATTGGGATATGTATATACTGCTTTGCTACAAAACTGAGGTACTCCCTGTATGGGAGGGGTTATATAGGAGGGGGGTCTTCCTGTCTTGATTATGCCAGTGTCCATCACCGTGGCACCGGACGCAACATTTGGGGGAGCGAAATCCTGCACCAGTTTGTGTCACTTTTCTAAATTCTGTGAAATTCCATTAACTGTGTCCCCGGGGCCCCGGCCACCATTTTGCGGCAGCTGGCGCCCTGTGATTGGGTGAATGTGGTCATGTGCTGCGGCGGGCTGGCCAGTCCTTGAACCTGGGCGTTGTGCATGCGCGAAGGTTGCTCCTGGAGTTTCCTTAAGCCGCCGCCATCTTCTCCTCCACGTCCTGACCGCGCCAGATCTGGAAGCAAAGGAAGTCCAATGGGACTTCATCTGGGACTGAGTGGGAATCATTCCCAAGCTGATCGATGTTCAACAAAAAAAGAAGATGAGTCATGAGTGAGCCTGTGAGGGAGGCATCTCAGATCATGGGAGCAGCCGCCGGTCAGCAGCACTGAAGTTAGGGAGAGTCACGCCACTGAACCGCCACATGTTGTTAATGTCATTGCCAGCCAGCAAGCACACACGCAGCATCATGCCTAAGTACAGTTACATGCCAAAAGCCCCCTCCAAGCACCCCCCCCTCCTACTGCTGCAGGATTAATAATTTACAGGCTGCGTAGAGTATTGTGTAGTGGATAGTGTAGTTTGTGTAGTGGTCAGTATAGGAGTCAGGTAGGTTAGTGTAGTGTTTCTGAAACACAACAAAAGAACAAAAAGCGGCGCCCTCTAAGCGTAGTATGAGGTTTAATACAAAACACAAAATAGACAACAATTCTTATGAGGGGTTACTCACAGGACTGCAGAGGGTACAGGCAATGAAAATAATGGTATCATCAGTGGCTGACTTCCGGGGTACATGAACTCCGCTGTGTAGATCTTGCCTAGGGCTCAGGCAGTCAGCATGGTAGATGATCCCCGGGCGGGGGCCAGGTGCGGCGTCTCTGGGGATCCCTGGATGGTAATTCAGCGCTGGTACAGCAGGGAAATGCAGGAACGCCGTAATCCGGCGTGGTGGAATGCAGCCGTGGAACGCAAACAGCAAAGCGTGACGCGTGATGTAAGATTTTTACAGGTAAGCTGTTATACAAATCGTATTATTTTCTGGGCCCAGAATTTACACTGAGAATTTGGGCCTGGATCCATCTTCCTTCTGCATTAATTGGCATGGACTTAGGGGTATGGTCTGGAGTGACTTAGTTTTTGAATTAAGTAGGCTTTATGCTAGTTTTACTGCCCCAGATGTTCTTATAGTTCATTTAGGTGGGAATGATATAGGGAAAATTAAAACTTTTGATTTAATTTCTAGTATGAAGGATACGTTTTGTTTCCTTAAAATAACTTCTCCACATACAGTTCTAGTCTTCTCAGAAATTGTCCTGAGATTAAGATGGTTACAATCAGTTGCCTTTAAGCCACTGGAAAAAGTACAGAAGAGAATTAATAAAGCTTCAGGGGCAGATCCACATAGATCTGCGCCGGGCGCAGCGTATGTCAGATACGCTACACCGCTGTAACTTACTTTGGCTTTGTTTGAGTCCTCAACGAATTTGCCCTGTAAGTTACGGCGGTGTAGTGTATCTCTCGCGGCGTAAGGGCGCGAAATTCAAATGTGGCGGGTAGGGGGTGTGTTTCATTTAAATGAAGCACGTCCCCGCGCCGAACGAACTGCGCATGCGCCGTCCCTAAAATTTCCCGCCGTGCATTGCGCTACATGACGTCCCAAGGACATCATTGGTTTTGACGTGAACCTAAATGGCGTCCAGCCCCATTCACGGACGACTTGCGCAAACGACGTCAAATTTTCAAAATTATCCGCGGGAACGACGGCCATACTTAACATTGAGTACGCCACCATATAGCAGCTTTAACTATACGCCTGGAAAAGGCCTGTCGGATCTAACCCAGATGCCGTCGTATCTTGTTTTGTGGATACAAAACAAAGATACGACGCGCAAAATTTGAAATTACGCGGCGTATCAAGAGATACGCCGGCGTAATTTCTTTGAGGATCTGCCCCTTAGAATTTATTTTAGTTCCCAATCTGGGCATTTGGTTACACCACTGTGCGCTTGAAGGATGTATTGCAGGTATGTATGGTTTATTTTTAATTATGACCTTCAAACATGCATTGACAAAAGGAAAATTGGTGGGACTTTAAATGAAGCATGGGGAAATGCTTCCATCCCGATTGAAGCGAACATAGGAAGGACAGTGGGACTTTAAATGAAGCAGTTCACAGGTGGGGAGTAAAAATGAAAATAATCAAGTTTAATGTGTATATAAAACATTAATGTATTGATATATGGAAGGTGACATGTGTCAGTGTACACGATGAAACCTACATAAACATATACATATAGTAATAATAAACATATTCATATAGTAATAATAAACATAATTCATTAAACAGTAGAAAAGATTATAATCATTAATTAAATACAGGTGTAAATTCAGCAGCACATAACATGATATAAAAGTATAAATCGTAACAAGTTTAGATGAGAATCATCTTGTTGAGGTAGGTAACTGCATCCTTAGTCCTCGACGCGTTTCTGTGTTTTTTTGTTGTAAAAAACACTTCCTCAGGGGCAGATGCTGGGGATATCTGAAATGTTAAGATATAATTGCGTCAAAATATTGACTAAGTGCATCAGAAAAGCCAAAATGTCTAACCTGGGTACTTACAGTATATATCGCATCAGGATACAGCATGGAAAAGAGGGCCAGGGGGGGATATATCCCCCCCAGTAGCTGGGGTGGTGTGAAATCCAGCACATGTTAGAGTGCAGGGGTGTGCTGGAGGGTCTATTGATGCTTGCTGCTGGGGGATCTATTTTCACTGGTGGGGATCTATTTTTGTGTGGAGGCCTCTTGTTGCTGGGTAAATCTATTGGTGCTAGTGGGGGGTCCTATGTTTCTAGGAGGGAGCAATTGTTGCTGGGAGGGATCTACTGTTGAGGGAGAGGTCTATTGTTGCTGCCTCCTGGAGGGTCTATTGATGCAGTCTGCTGGGACATTTGCTGTTGTTGACGGGGGTCTATTGTGGCTGGGGTGGTATTGTGTTGTGTGTGGGCTCTATTTTGGCTGGGGTAAGGTCTATCATTGCTGGGGGGGGTCTACTGTTGTTGGGGTAGGATCTATTGTTGCTCACTGCAGGGGATATATTTTACTGTTTTTCTTAGTTATCATAAACAAATTTAATGCAAATCACTTAGTAGCAAAAATTATATTTGGTTCTGTATTCTCTAACATGGGCGGTACTGGGAGGTCGGTAGGAGGTGGAGCAAAGGAACAGTGCTCAGGGGCGGATAGGGAGCAGAAACGAAGGGTGAAGATCGGAGTTCCTGCACCTATCCTCTGAGAAAAAAAACCCTGACTGGTTGTAATACTATTTAGTAGATTGGGCACAGGAGAACAATTAGGATGTTGCAATGTAAATTTCATGCAAATGTATATTTGCTCTGTATGATTTATTACATGTTGTTCTTTTCTTTATCTGATCACGTAACCGCTTTTACAAATGGAACATTTTTGGATGCGTGCATATTTGCTGTGTGATTATGAATTATGATAAGGCTATGTTCCTCTCTTCTTTTTCTTTGTATGATAATTCCGAGTATCTGAGCTTTTAGAACAGGCACATTTTGGATCGATGAGAACATGGCATTGTTAAGTGCAGGGGGGATATAAGGAATCCTTTGGGAGAAAGATTGTTTTATTACTGTGTTTCGTGCAGAGTTTTGCAGCGTTTACTGGAAAATTCCTGGCATGGTGTTTCAGCACAGGCCTGTAAGAAAATGTTAAATGTAACACTATGCTGCTGATAGTTACAGAATATTGTGAAGCTGTTAGAAAAGCAAAAAAAAATTATAATAATAATAGAAATGAATTGCAATTCTCAGTAAAATTTTAAATACGCATTGCACAGAATGCATAAAATGAATTAATTATTGTAAGTTTGTCGACAGATGTGAACGTAAATTAATGAAAACTTGCCACAAAACTGGTCTGTGACAGAGGAAGGAAGGGGATTACTCAAAAAATAATAAACAATGGTCGGACTTTGGAGGCAAGACAACAGAAATAGCAAAAAATATTTTTTTACAAAAGTATAAACCAAACCAAAGTGTTCAAAGATAAAAAAAACATACAAGATATAAGAGAGTATGAGTTGTATCCCTTGTGCGTCTACGCGTTTTGCCGTGAGGCTTCTTCAGGACAAGCAACAAGAGGAGACAGTGACAAAGAACAAATCTCACTATCTTTGGACGGATATAACCAGGTATAAAAATATGTATCCGAGTATCAGGGATTCCACATATATAAATGATACTCCATAGGAAGATGATAGGGATAATATAGATGAATATATCCAGGGACTCGCAGAGCAGACCAAATATAAAATATTCAAGCGCAGACCGCAGAGCGCCGTGGTACAAGAGGAGGGGGGGTTGCGGGGTGACACCGCAGCACCATCCATCCCCTCCTCTCACAGTCATGGGCTGTTAGCGGTGCTCGGCAGTCGGCACACAGGCACAGCCCCCTCCTCTCTGTTTGTGTGTACAGAGGGGGAGGGGCCGAGGGGACCTTCTGTCCATGTGCCGTGGCGCTGCCTGCGATGATCTGAGGTACTGAATGGGAAGGGGGGGTGTTTGAACCTGGGGGGATTTCACTGAAGGGGGGGGTGTTTGCACTGGGGGGGGGGTTGTACTAAGGGGGTGTTTGCACTAGGGGGTTTTCACTAAGGGGGGTTTGCACTGGGGGGTTGTACTAGGGGGGGTGTTTGCACTGGGGGTGTTTGCACTGGGGGGTTGCACCGAGGGGGTTTGCACCGAGGGGGTTTGCACTGAGGGGGTTGCACTGAGGGGGGGATTTGCACTGGGGGGGTTGCACTTAGGGGGGGGGTGTCTGCACTGAAGGGGTCTGTGTAACATGCAGGGGTCCAGAGGTGCAGGTGGCTGTGTAATGTAAAAGGGGTGCAGTGATGCAGGGTGCTGTGTAATGTAAAAGGGTCCAGAGGTGCAGGGGGCTATGAGATGTAAAGGGGGCCAGTGATGCAGGGTGCTGTGTAATGTAAAGGGGTCCAGAGGTGCAGGGTGCTGTGTAATGTAAAAGCGTCCAGAGGTGCAGGGTGCTGTGTAATGTAAAGGGGTGCAGAGGGCTGTGTAGTGTAAACGGGTCCAGAGGTGCAGGGGGCTATGTGATGTAAAGGGGTGCAGAGGTGCAGGCGGCTGTGTAATGTAAAAGGGGTGCAGTGATGCAGGGTGCTGTGTAATGTAAAATGGTCCAGAGATGCAGGGTGCTATGAGATGTAAATGGGTCCAGTGATGCAGGGTGCTGTGTAATGTAAAGGGGTCCAGAGATGCAGGGTGCTATGTAATGTAAAGGGGTCCAGTGGTGCAGGGGCTGTGTAATGTAAAGAGGTGCAGGGTGATGTGTAATGTAAAGAGGCCCAGAGGTGCAGGGTGCTGTGTAATGTAAAAGGATCCAGAGGTGAAGGGGGCTTTGAGATGTAAAGAGGTCCAGTGATGCAGGGTGCTGTGTAATTTTAAAGGGGTCCAGTGATGAAGGGTACTGTGTAATGTAAAGTGGTCCAGAGGTGCAGGGTGCTGTGTAATGTAAAGGGGTCCAGTGATGCAGGGTGCTGTGTAATGTAAAGGGGTCCAGAGGTGCAGGGGGCTATGTGATTTAAAGGGGTACAGTGGTGCAGGGTGCTGTGTAATGTAAAGGGGTCCAGAGGTGCAGGGGGCTATGTGATGTAAAGGGGTCCAGTGGTGCAGGGGGCTGTGTAATGTAAAAGGGTCCAGAGGTGCAGGGGGCTATGAGATGTAAAGGGGTCCAGTGATGCAGGGTGCTGTGTAATGTAAAGGGGTGCAGTGATGCAGGGCACTGTGTAAATTTAAAGGGGTCCAGTGATGCAGGGGGCTGTGTAATGTAAAGAGGTCCAGAGGTGCAGGGTGCTGTGTAATGTAAAGGGGTCCAGAGGTGCAGGGGGCTATGTGATGTAAAGGGGTCCAGTGGTGCAGAGGGCTGTGTAATGTAAAGAGGTCCAGAGGTGCAGGGTGCTGTGTAATGTAAAGGGGCCCAGAGGTGGAGGGTGCTGTGTAATGTAAAAGGGTCCAGAGGTGAAGGGGTCCAGTGATACAGGGTGCTGTGTAATTTTAAAGGGGTCCAGTGATGCAGGGTACTGTGTAATTTTAAAAGGGTCCAGTGATGCAGGGGGCTGTGCAATGTAAAGGGGTCCAGTGATGCAGGGGGCTGTGTAATGTAAAGGGGTACAGTGATGCAGGGGGCTGTGTAATGTAAAGGGGTACAGTGATGCAGGGGGCTGTGTAATGTAAAGGGGTCCAGTGATGCAGGGTGCTGTGCAATGTAAAGGGGTCCAGAGGTGCAGTTGTGGAAAGGGGTACACAGTAGTAACAAAAAGATATTGAAGGATACAGAGGTATGCAGGGGGCACAGTGGGGTGTTTTTACATTTTAACGTGTGGGGGGGGTGCCAGATATTGGATCCGCCCCGGGTGCCAAATGCTCTAGGTATGCTCCTGAGTGGGCCGGTCAGGTGCAGTCCTTGAGCCGCTCCTCTCTGACAGTGAGTAATCGCAATTTCACTCCTGTCAAGAGACGCAGCAGCCGTCAATTGCTGGAGTGAGTATTAGCCTTTCTGCTCCCTCCCGCCCTATAGGGGAAGATAGACAGCCGGCAGACTTTCCTTCCTCTCTCCCCTTATCACTTGTCACATGACTGGAGAGAGGAACAATGCTGCCTTTCTGGAGAGCTGTGAATGAGTACAAGTGGGGGGGGGGAGGAGGGGGACACACACTGATGGGGACACTTTGATGGGGGACACCCTGGTGCAATGGGGGACACTGATGCAAGGGGGAAACTCTGATGAGGGACACTCTAATGCAATGGGGGACACTCTGATGCAATGGGGGACACTCTGATGCAAGGGGGGCACTCTGATGCAAGGGGGAACACTCTGATGTAAGGGGGGACACTCTAATGCAAAGGGGGCCCTCTGGTGCAAGGGGGAACACTCTGATGCAAGGGGGGCACTCTGATGTAAGGGGGACTGTGCATCCAAGTGGTAATGATCCCCGGTCATGAAAGGAATAGATAAAAGAGGAAGCAATTCAAATGTAAATATACCAATTTTTTTTGCCTGTTTATGAAATTATAATTATGGACTTATACAGGCATGGACTGGCCATTGGGACTACCGGGAGTTTCCCGGTGGGCGGATGGCTCAGTGGGCCGGTCAGGTGCAGTCCTCGAGCCACTCCTCTCTGACAGTGAGTAATCGCGATTTCACTCCTGTCAAGAGAAGCAGCAGCCGTCACTTGCTGGAGTGAGTATTAGCCTTTCTGCTCCCTCCCGCCCTGCGCCCTATAGGGGGAGATAGACAGCCGGCAGACTTTCCTTCCTCTCTCCCCTTATCACTTGTCACTTATCACATGACTGGAGAGAGGAACAATGCTGCCTTTCTGGAGAGCTGTGAATGAGTACATGTGGGAGGGGAGGGAGAGGGGGCACTCTGATTCAAGGGGGGGACACACTGATGGGGGACACCCTGGTGCAATGGGGGACACTCTGATGCATTGGGGGACACTGATGCAAAGGGGGACACGCTGATATAAGGGGGACATTCTGATGCAAAGGGGGCTCTCTGGTACAAGGGGGGACACTCTAATGCAAGGGGGACACTCTAATGCAAGGGGGGCACTCTGATGCAAGGGGGAACACTCTGATGCAAGGGGAGACACTCTGATGCAAGGGGAGACACTCTGATGCAAGGGGGGACACTCTGATGCAAGGGGGGACACTGAAGGGGCACGCGAATTTTCCCGGCGTGCATTGCTCCCAATGACGTCGCTAGGACATCATTGGTTTGGGCGTGAACGTAAATTACGTCCATCCGTATTCGCGATCGACTTACGCAAACGACGTAAAAATTCAAAACTCGGTGCGGGAACGACGGCCATACTTAACATTGGATACGCCGCATATAGCAGGGGTAACTATCCGCCGTAAAAAGCCGAACGCAAACGACGTAAAAGAAAAGCGACGGGCGGGCGTTCGTTTCTGAATCGCCGGATCTCCTCATTTGCATATTCTTCGCGTATACAAATGGAAGCGCCACCTAGCGGCCGGCAGGAGATTGCAGCCTAAGATCCGACGGTGTAAGTCACTTACACCTGTCGGATCTAAGAGAGATCTATGCGTAACTGATTCTTATGAATCAGTCGCATAGATCCGACCGTCGGATCTCAGAGGTACAGGGGTCAAGTCCTGGGAAAAAAAGTGTGGGAATTCCCACCCAAGATCCACTCCCCCACCAAAAAAAAAAATGATACGCTCATATGCATAATTACTAAACCGCATGTTTTTTTTTTTTTATCCACTGTACCTTAGAGTGTGCGGAGGTCTTTCTAAATCCCGCGATAATTCGCGACAGACCTCCGCAATGTCTCCTGGGAACAATGACAAAAGCTCCCAGGAGACATTGCAGCATTGAAGAAGTGACGGAATACCGGCACACTACCTGATGAATCCATATACAGGAAGCAGCCAGTAACATTAAGGATTACTAAGGTTCGCCTGCCCCTGACATTGAGTCGAGCTGGGCATCGCCGCTTAGTGAAGGATTGGCTCGGGCGACTCGGCTGCTCTAGTCCTGCAAAGGGAACAGAATTCCTGCTGTGAAAAAAGTGCAGGAACTCCGTTCCCACGCGTTCCCGCAGGACTTGAGCCCTGCCGTCGTATCTCTATTTGAATCTCCCCCCGGATGTCTAAAATGTGGTCAAAGATGCAGAGGTAAGGAGGAGAATGGATCCTCCCTATCTACATCGAGCTGTGTGTGGGGGAGGGGGGTGCGTAGTGCAGGAATTTATAGGAGTCAGGTAGGTCAGTGTGTGTGTCAGGTAGGTAGTTCAGTGTGTGTGTCAGGTAGATAGGTCAGTGTGTGTGTCAGGTAGGTGGGTCAGTGTGTGCGTCAGGTATGTGGGTCAGTGTGTGCGTCAGGTAGGTGGGTCAGTGTGTGCGTCAGGTTGGTAGATCAGTGACACCTGAGATGTAAGGAAGCACTCCGCTGGCTGGGGACAGTGACACCTGAGATGTAAGGAAGCACTCCGCTGGCTGGGGACAGTGACACCTGAGATGTAAGGAAGCACTCCGCTGGCTGGGGACAGTGACACCTGAGATGTAAGGAAGCACTCCGCTGGCTGGGGACAGTGACACCTGAGATGTAAGGAAGCACTCCGCTGGCTGGGGACAGTGACACCTGAGATGTAAGGAAGCACTCCGCTGGCTGGGGACAGTGACACCTGAGATGTAAGGAAGCACTCCGCTGGCTGGGGACAGTGACACCTGAGATGTAAGGAAGCACTCCGCTGGCTGGGGACAGTGACACCTGAGATGTAAGGAAGCACTCCGCTGGCTGGGGACAATGACACCTGAGATGTAAGAAAGCACTTCGCTGGCTGGGGACAGTGACACCTGAGATGTAAGGAAGCACTCCGCTGGGGACAGTGACACCTGACATGTAAGGAAGCACTCCGCTGGCTGGGGACAGTGACACCTGAGATGTAAGGAAGCACTCCGCTGGCTGGGGACAGTGACACCTGAGATGTAAGGAAGCACTCCGCTGGCTGGGGACAGTGACACCTGAGGCCGGGTACTCACGACCAAACATGTATGGTGAAAGCGGTCCGTCGGACCGTTTTCACCATACATGTCTGCCAGAGGGCTTCTGTACGATGGTTGTACACACCATCGTACAGAAGTCCGCGCGTAAACAATACGCGGGGCGTGTCCGCGGTGTCGCCGCGTCGATGACGCGGTGTCGCCGCGACAATGACGCGGCGACGTGGGCGGCCCGCCTTTAAAATGCTTCCACGCATGCGTCGAAGTCATTCGACGCATGCGAGGGACGGCGGGCGCCTGGACATGTACGGTAGGTCTGTACTGACGACCGTACATGTCCGAGCGGGCTGAATTCCAGCGGGCTGTTTTAAAACAAGTCCAGGAATATTTGTCTGCTGGGAAAAGGCCCGGCGGGCAAATGTTTGCTGGAATTCGGCCCGCTCGCGCCCACACACGACCAAACATGTCTGCTGAAACTGGCCTGCGGGCCAGTTTCAGCAGACATGTTTGCTCGTGAGTATGGGGCCTGAGATGTAAGGAAGCACTTTGCTGGCTGGGGACAGGGACACCTGAGATGTAAGGAAGCACTCCACTGGGGACAGGGACACCTGAGATGTAAGGAAGCACTCCGCTGGCTGGGGACAGTGACACCTGAGATGTAAGGAAGCACTCCGCTGGCTGGGGACAGTGACACCTGAGATGTAAGGAAGCACTCCACTGGCTGGGGACAGTGACACCTGAGATGTAAGGAAGCACTCCGCTGGCTGGGGACAGTGACACCTGAGATGTAAGGAAGCACTTCGCGGGCTGGGGACAGGGACACCTGAGATGTAAGGAAGCACTCCGCTGGGGACAGGGACACCTGAGATGTAAGGAAGCACTCCGCTGGCTGGGGACAGTGACACCTGAGATGTAAGGAAGCACTCCGCTGGCTGGGGACAGTGACACCTGAGATGTAAGGAAGCACTCCGCTGGCTGGGGACAGTGACACCTGAGATGTAAGGAAGCACTCCGCTGGCTGGGGACAGTGACACCTGAGATGTAAGGAAGCACTCCGCTGGCTGGGAACAGTGACACCTGAGATGTAAGGAAGCACTCCGCTGGCTGGGGACAGTGACACCTGAGATGTAAGGAAGCACTTCGCTGGCTGGGGACAGTGACACCTGAGATGTAAGGAAGCACTCCGCTGGGGACAGTGACACCTAAAATGTAAGGAAGCACTCCGCTGGCTGGGGACAGTGACACCTGATATGTAAGGAAGCACTCCGCTGGCTGGGGACAGTGACACCTGAGATGTAAGGAAGCACTCTGCTGGCTGGGGACAGTGACACCTGAGATGTAAGGAAGCACTTCGCTGGCTGGGGACAGTGACACCTGAGATGTAAGGAAGCACTCCGCTGGGGACAGTGACACCTAAAATGTAAGGAAGCACTCCGCTGGCTGGGGACAGTGACACCTGATATGTAAGGAAGCACTCCGCTGGCTGGGGACAGTGACACCTGAGATGTAAGGAAGCACTCTGCTGGCTGGGGACAGTGACACCTGAGATGTAAGGAAGCACTCCGCTGGCTGGGGACAGTGACACCTGATATGTAAGGAGCACTCCGCTGGCTGGGGACAGTGACACCTGAGATGTAAGGAAACACTCCGCTGGGGACAGGGACACCTGAGATGTAAGGAAGCACTCCGCTGGGGACAGGGACACCTGAGATGTAAGGAAACACTCCGCTGGGGACAGGGACACCTGAGGTGTAAGGAGGCACTCCGCTGGCTGGGGACAGTGACATCAGGGCTCCCACTCATTCTGCATTATGGTGAGTTGAACTATTTAAATTTATATTACATTGTAATAATAGATGAGTCTGTGATGGGGGATCTTTTATGGGGGGCTTTGTGATGGATGACCTTATATGGGGGCTTTTTGATGGGGGGAATCTGTGATGGGGGATCGGCGGCTGTCTCGACTCCTCCTCGCAAGAACTAACCCCCTTCATGAGAGCTCTCTCGCATATGGGTAAGTTCTTGCAGGCGCGCTCCCGTGATACACTTGGCCCCTGTGTCTGTGTGTGTGGGGGGTGTCATTGAAGGACCCTGCCTTGTGGCGGCTCAGGGAGTAAATCCTGATGCCTGATTGCATAAGCTCTTTTATGATCATATCTTGCGGACTATATCTACCCAGCAGTTTATCGCTATCTACACATGTCAGCTTGATCCACTTGATCTGCCACTGGATATTATATCCTGACTATTTGTGGACTTTCTGGGCCAGATTCACAGAAGAAGTACGCCGGCGTATCTACTGATACACCGGCGTACTTTCAAATTTGCAGCGTCGTATCTTTAGTTTGAATCCTCAAACCAAGATAAGACGGCTTCGATCCGACAGGCGTACGGCTTCGTACGCCTTTGGATCGTAGGTGCAATACTTCGGCGCCTGCTGGGTGGAGTTTGCGTAGTTTTCCATGTCGGGTATGCTAATTAGCATTTTCCGTCGATCCACGAAGGTACGCGCGGGCGTCGCATTCTCTTACGTCGTCGCTAGTCGGCTTTTCCCGGCGTATAGTTAGAGCTGCTATTTTGTGGCCTATAGTTAGACTTGCCATGTTAAAGTATGGGCGTCGTTCCCGCGTCGAATTAACATTTTTTTTTTTGCGTAAGTCGTCCGTGAATAGGAAAGGACGTAACTCACGTCGACGTTCAAAAGATGACGTCGGTGCAACGTCATTTCGCGCAAAGCACAGCGGGAAATTTCAAAACGGAGCATGCGCAGTACGTTCGGCGCGGGAACGCACCTAATTTAAATGATCCACGCCCCCTACCCGGATCATTTGAATTAGGCAGGCTTGCGCCGGAGGGATTTACGCTACGCCGCCGCAACTTTACAGGCAAGTGCTTTGTGAATCGAGCACTTGCCCGTAAAACTTGCGGCGGCGTAACGTAAATGCGATACGTTACGCCGCCGCAGATGTACTTGAATCTGGCCCTCTAAGTTTTCTTCTTGTTACTTCTCTGGATTGTTCCCCCGCTGAATTGATATTTCCTCAAATCCCTGGAACGTATGCTCATTATATGGGATTTTCCTATACTGGATATTCCCTCTAAAGGGAGTGGTCTGTGCTTGAATATTTTATATTTGGTCTTCTCTGCGAGTCCCTGGATATATTCATCTATATTATCCCTATCATCTTCCTATGGAGTATCATTTATATATGTGGAATCCCTGATACTCGCATACATATTTTTATACCTGGTTATATCCGTCCAAAGATAGTGAGTTTTTTTCTTTGTCACTGTCTCCTCTTGTTGCTTGTCCTGGAGAAGCCTCACAGCGAAACGCGTAGACGCACAAGGGATACAACTCATACTCTCTTATATCTTGTATGTTTTTTTATCTTTGAACACTGTGGGCCAGATTCTCGTACAGCGGCGTGTTATATGTTAATGTTGTGTGACCCGACGTGATTGACGTTTTTCACGAACCGCGCATGCGCCGTCCGTGGAAATCTTCCAGTGTGCATTGCTCCTAATACGCCGCAAGGACGTATTGGTTTTGACGTGAACGTAAATTACCTCCAGCCCCATTCACGGACGAGTTACGCAAACGACGTAAAATTTTCAAATTTTGTCGCGGGAACAACGGCCATACTTAACATTGGTACGCCGCACTTACGCCACCATATAGCAGGGGTAACTTTACGCCGGGAAAAGCCTAACGTAAACGGCATAACTGTACTGCGTCGGGCGTGCGTACGTTCGTGAATTTGCGTATCTAGCTGATTTACATATTTCGACGCATAAATCAGCGTACACGCCCCTAGCGGCCAGCGTAAATATGCAGTTACGATCCGACGGCGTAAGAGACTTACGCCTGTCGGATCGAAGGGAAATCTATGCGTAACTGATTCTAAGAATCAGGCGCATAGATACGACGGCACAACTCAGAGATACGATGGCGTTTCTGGAGATACACCGTCGTATCTCTTCTGAGAATCTGGCCCTGTGTTGTTTGGTTTATACTTTTTGTAATAAAATATTTTTTGCTATTTCTGTTGTTGTCTTGCCTCCAAAGTCCTATCATTGGTTATTCTTTTTTGAGTAATCCCCTTGCTTCCCCTGATTATACAGATGTGGCAATGTGAGTGCTTCCCCCCTTCCCCTTTTCTTATTATTCATGGTCTGTGACAGACCCAACTGGGACAAGCGCTTTTGGAGGGGACTGCAGGCTAGCCTCTTGCCTACTGACTATGGGCCCCTGCTTTAGAGGGGGCACTATTCCTTGGGAGTAGGGATGAGCCGAACATACCCGCGTTCGGTTCGCACCAGAACTTTTGAACGGACCGAACGTTCGCGCAAACATTTAGAACCCCATTGAAGTCTATGGGACTCGAACGTTCAAATTCAAAAGTGCTAATTTTAAAGCACAATATTGAAGTTATTGTTGGAAAACGTCTTTGAGAACCTGGGTCTTGCCCCAGGGAACATGTATCAATGGAAAAAAAACTTTTAAAAACTAGTTTTTGTGGAGCAGCGATTTTAATGATGCTTAAAGTGAAAAAAATAAATCAAAAATTCCTTTAAATATCGTACCTGTTGGGTGTCTATAGTAGTGGCACATGTTTAGAAATGTCCCTGCACAACATGAGATTACTATAAGAAAAAAGAAATTTAATACTGCTTGTGGCTTTAATGTAATGTTTGGTCCCTGCAATATGGATAAAAATCATTGAAAAAAATAGCATGAGTTTCCCCGCCACCACTCCCCCCAGGTCATTACAAGACCCAGTGCCGATCCTGACCTCCCTGGGGCCCTAAGCAAAATGACATGGCACATTAAAAATGAGAATCGGGTGGTGCGCTGACGACAGTGACATGTCACATTAAAGAAAGTTGAGAAGCGGGGGGAGGGGGTGTTCTGCTGTCGTAAATGACTCAGGCCAGCCAGCGAGTTTAGAAGCGGGGTGAGGGTGCGAAAATGACTTCTCACCAGGCGGGGCCTCTAGTAATTTGGGGGGCCCTTTGCAGCTTTGCAGGGCCCTAAGCTGCTTGCATAGTGAGCCTATAGCGAGGATCGTCCCTGACAAGACCTTTTGGCCCTATATACTTTGAACAGCAGTATACAGGCGTTGCAAACAAGATAAGGACTGTAGGTTTGTTAAGTAGAATCTGAACCATGTCGTACTTTGCTCCTGCATATTGCACAATTTCCTAAAGAGACCCTCAACAAACTACATGACACTTGTGCCTGATGAGGCCACTGATGTTCCAGTGGTGGTGGCCCGTGAGACTGTCCATACAGGCTTGGCCCCCCAAAGTGCACATGCTGTGTGGCAACAATATGTCGATTATTTTAGGGTTGGGGGGGGGGCCATTACAATGCCAGATCTTGGCTGAATACATTTTTGGTTTGGGAAATAAAAATTCTAGAAAAAAGGGGGGTTGCCATCCGGGGCCCCCTTTGAACAAATTCTGTGAAGAACTCCTGTTCTCTGAAGGCCTCCATTATTCCTGAAAGTCAAAATTAAGCAAAAAAAGCTAATGTCAGTCAAGCCTTAGCTTCCTCCCCATATCTAACCCACAAACTCATCCACTGATCATAAAGTCCAAAAATCAAGTTTCGTATCGTCGTATTGCACAATCGTTTTTCCGACGTTTTCTACCGACTGTGAACGACGTTCTCATTCACGCAATATCCCTTTATACACTGCGCTTGTGAGAAGCTCCGCACGTTTCCCCGCCCATGACGATCGTTCTAGTGATTGCCACGCCCCTTTTCAGTCAGTCAATGCAAGACGGTGAAGACATGATGGAGGAGAGACAGCAAGCTGCAAACAGGCAGGAGAGAGGCCAGGCACACACCAGGAGGAGCAGGAGGTACAAAGCCACCAACATGACCTTCGACGAGATGGTTGAGATGGTGGCTATTCTTAAAAAAGAGGACTACGACTGCAAAAAAGGGCCTTACAAGAACCCAAATAAAGTCAAGGCCGAGATCATGAAGAAGGTACGGAGGACTATCTATGCAAAATTCGGGGTGCAGAGGTCCAGGGAGCAGTTGCGCAAGAGATGGTCTGATTTGAAAATCAGAGAGCCGGACCAGATGGAGAGAATTCGAAGAGTCATAAGAAGACGTAAGTAATTTTCATGTGTACTCTGAATATTTGTTTTTAATATTTTGCGGCATGTGCTTTTTATTTCAGGTTGTGTATATATACAGTTCAAGAATAGATGTCTCAAGGTTCATGTTTGTGGGCATAATAATTGGTTGTTCATTCTATTTAAGATTTTTTTAATGTAAGACCAATTTTTTATTTAATGTAGATGGGTTATTAACTAGATTTAAATAATCCAATTTAAGTCAATATACAGTAAAAGGAGAGTATGCTCAGCAGTTGGTTACACATATGGACTCAGTAGCAGAAGTGTTGGCATGGCCGATCCGCCCTATAGGCCCACTATGCAAGCCGCTTAGGGCCCCGCAAAGCTGCAAAGGGCCCCCCAAATTACTAGAGGCCCCGCCTGGTAAGAAGTTATTTTCGCCCTCTCACCCCGCTTCTCAACTCGCTGGCTGCATGGGAGAAGAGGCAAGAAGTCAGCACCCCTTGCTTCTCAATTTAATGTAAGATGTCATTTCCGACAGCAGAACACCCCCTCCCCCCACTTCTCAACTTTCTTTAATGTGACATGTCACTGTCGTCAGCGCTTCCCGCTTCTCATTTTTAATATGCCATGTCATTTTGCTTAGGGCCCCAGGGAGGGCAGGATCGGCACTGAGTGTTGGCCACAAGAACAACCTAGTTAGGGTGTCACACAGAGGTGATCCAGTGTATACTTGTTGTTTTTCCATGTAGGAAACTTGGCCAAAGAGAGAAATGCAGAAGCTTTGGTAATGGATAAAATCCTGTGTTAATGGATTGTAAAAACAGACAAGTGTACCACACTTTATAAAAAGAATGATTGATATTCCTCTTTCAGGCCTCTAATCTTTTTGATTCATGTATCCCTTATTTTACAATCTCATAGGGCGCAATCAAGCTGCAGCAGTGGAGCCGACCAACCCCACACAGAGCCAAGCCCCATCCTCGCCGGATGTGCAGGAAGTGAAAAATGCCACCACATCAGGTCAGTGTCATACAGCACAGCTTCAGGTAATACATGTAGGCCTGCATAATTGTAATACATGTTTTTTTTTTCCAAATTTCAGGAGGTGTTCGAGCTGTTGGGGGCGGATTGGACACCTACAGTGCCCATGTCCTAATTGGGGAGATCATGTCCTGCAGGGCAGAAATAGAGGACACAAACCTCGCCTTAGAGAAGCTTATAAAGAAAAACCAAAAGGTGGACCAAAAACTAAAGAATCTCATTGATGTGCTGGGGAGGGTTTAAAAATAAATAAATAAATTAAAAATTAAAAAATAGATGTAGACAAGTATTTCAAAGCAAAAAAAAAAAATTTAAGAATTTATATTAAGATATTTTTTGAAAAAATAAAAATGACACATTTTAAGTGTGATACAATAAATATTTTTGGATACTCAACAATGTGTGGCTTCTTATTATATCAAAGCTAGCATTCAACTGCTGGGCATGTGGATGGCTGGGAGAGTACTTCTTTTGGCGCTGCAGCAGCTGGGGCAGGGAAATTTGTCTGCTACCATCAGTAGATTTCCCGCATGTACTACTAGGTTATGACACACCTATTTCTACACCTTCAGTCATATCAGTGCAGTCTTCAGAGAGGACTGAGGGTCTAGTGGGGTTGGAGGTCCTAGCTGATGAGGGGCAAGGGGAGGCTTTGTTCTTTGGTGTGGGTTGCCAACGAACTGCATGGCAGGTCGACATATGTCTGGTCAAGCATGTGGTGCCCAACCGGGTGATGTTTTGGCCACGCGAGGTACGCTTGAGACATATGTTGCAAATAGCAACGGTGCGATCTGATGCACGTCTCAAAAAAGGCCCACACCAAAGAACTTCTGCAGTACCGTTGAGACACAGCAGCGCCCTGCACAGGCGTAGCTCTGCGATGTAATGCAGTTGGTGTGCTGCCCTTAAGCTGGCCCCTGGAGAGCATCCTGCCTCTTTGGAAATGTGCCTGTGCCTCTTCCTCCTCCTCCTCCTCTCTCCTATCAGGCACCCACGTAGAGTCAGTGACCTCATCATCCCCCCCTCCTCATCACTGTCGAAAACCTGGCAGCATGCTGCAGCTGGGGGAACATGACTGCCAGATTGCTGTCCCTCTCGGGCACCTGCTCTCTCTGGGCTTACATCAATGCCTTCCTCTATCTGTGTTCCATCATCGGAGCCTTCAAAACGCTGCGCATCTTCATGCAGCATGTACCCAACACTGTGTTGAAACAGTTCGGGGGACTCCTCAGGAGGACATGGTGGGACTAGGGAAGGATTGTGTGATGCCATTGTGCAGAGGGAAGAGGACGCCTTGGCAGCTGCTTTGCCAGACAAACTAAGCTCAGCCTGGGTGAGAGAGGAGGATGAGGACGGCTTGGTCATCCACTCTACTAATTTCTCTGCATGTTGAGGCTCAACACGGCCAGCTCCCGAAAAGAAGGACGAGCGTGTCAGACGGCCACGTGCTGAAGAGGATGCACCGTGTCCACCACCAGCATTGCCTCTCTCTAGATGCAGAGCCTGCTTGCCCTCATGACTCTCTGCCTCTCTTTGTTGTCCTTCCAGACATTTTAATGGCCTGCACAGGACAAAATCAGAAATAAACAGCACATGTGCAGTAAGATCGACTGCGTTTATGTGCAATTAAATAACACACGTGCACTAACAGCAACTGCGTTTATGTGCAAATAAATAGCACACGTGCAGTAACAGCTAATGCGTTTATGGGCAAATAAACAGCACACGTGCAGTAAGAGCGACTGCGTTTATGGGCAAAAAAACAGCACACGTGCAGTAAGAGCAAATGCGTTTATGGTCAAATAAACAGCACACGTGCAGTAAGAGCGACTGCGTTTATGGGCAAAAAAACAGCACACGTGCAGTAAGAGCGACTGCGTTTATGGGCAAAGAGACAGCACACGTGCAGTAAGAGCGACTGCGTTTATGGGCAAAAAAACAGCACACGTGCAGTAAGAGCAAATGCGTTTATGTGCAAACAAATAGCACACGTGCAGTAACAGCTAATGCGTTTATGGGCAAAAAAACAGCCCACGTGCAGTAACAGCAACTGCATTTATGTGCAAATAAAAAGCACACGTGCAGTAACAGCTAATGCATTTATGTGCAATTAAATAGCACATGTGCACTAACAGCAACTGCGTTTATGTGCAAACAAATAGCACACGTGCAGTAACAGCTAATGCGTTTATGGGCAAAGAAACAGCACACGTGCACTAACAGCAACTGCGTTTATGGGCAAATAAACAGCACACGTGCAGTAAGAGCGACTGCATTTATGGGCAAAAAAACAGCACACGTGCAGTAAGAGTGACTGCGTTTATGGGCAAAAAAACAGCACACGTGCAGTAAGAGGAAATGGGTTCATGTGCAATTAAATAGCACACGTGCACTAACAGCAACTGCGTTTATGTGCAAATAAATAGCACACGTGCAGTAACAGCTAATGCGTTTATGTGCAATTAAATAGCACACGTGCACTAACAGCAACTGCGCTTATGTGCAATTAAATAGCACACGTGCACTAACAGCAACTGCGCTTATGTGCAATTAAATAGCACACGTGCACTAACAGCAACTGCGTTTATGTGCAAATAAATAGCACACGTGCAGGAACAGCTAATGCTTTTTTGGCCAAGAATCAGCACACGTGCACTAACAGCAACTGCGTTTATGGGCAAATAAACAGCACACGTGCAGTAAGAGCGACTGCGTTTATGGGCAATTAAATGGCACACGTGCAGTAACAGCAACTGCGCTTATGTGCAATTAAATAGCACACGTGCACTAACAGCAACTGCGCTTATGTGCAATTAAATAGCACACGTGCACTAACAGCAACTGCGTTTATGTGCAAATAAATAGCACACGTGCAGGAACAGCTAATGCTTTTTTGGCCAAAAATCAGCACACGTGCACTAACAGCAACTGCGTTTATGGGCAAATAAACAGCACACGTGCAGTAAGAGCGACTGCGTTTATGGGCAATTAAATAGCACACGTGCAGTAACAGCAATTGCGTTTATGTGCAATTAAATAGCCCACGTGCAGTAACAGCAACTGCGTTTATGTGCAATTAAATAGCCCACGTGCAGTAACAGCAACTGCGTTTATGTGCAAATAAATAGCACACGTGCACTAACAGCTAATGCGTTTATGTGCAATTAAATAGCACACGTGCACTAACAGCAACTGCGTTTATGTGCAATTAAATAGCACAAGTGCACTAACAGCAACTGCGTGTATGTGCAATTAAATTGCACACGTGCACTAACAGCAACTGCGTTTATGTGCAATTAAATAGCACACGTGCAGTAACAGCTAATGCGTTTATGTGCAATTAAATAGCACACATGCACTAACAGCAACTGCCTTTATGCGCAATTAAATAGCACACGTGCACTAACAGCAACTGCGTGTATGTGCAATTAAATAGCACATGTGCACTAACCGCAACTGCGTTTATGTGCAATTAAATAGCACACGTGCACTAACAGCAACTGCGTTTATGTGCAATTAAATAGCACACGTGCACTAACACTGAGTACTATGTTTAGGTGTAAACTAAACAGCATACAGGCAATACAACACGTTAGAGCACTGCAGCTAGCACAATCTACTGCCTGACAAATAGGAATAGCTGATCTAGCTAAGCTATACAGTGTATAAATATATGTACAACGCCTAGGATGTATATATATCCTCTACACACTGTAAATTTAACTAAACTGACTAGCCTGCCTGCTCTATCTATCTATCTATCTGGTAGAAAAGACACTGTGGGCTAGATTCAGATAGATTAGCGGATCTTTAGATCCGCGTAATCTATCTGATTTACGATCCGCCGGCGCAAGTTTTTGAGGCAAGTGCTGTATTCAGAAAGCACTTGCCTCTAAAGTTGCGCCGGCGGATCATAAATCCCCCGGCGGAATTAAAATTCCGCAGCTAGGGGGAGTGTACTATTTAAATCAGGCGCGTCCCCGCGCCGATCGAACTGCGCATGCGCCGCCGGCTAAATTTCCCAGCGTGCATTGCTCCAAATGACGTCGCTAGGACATCATTGGTTTCGACGTGAACGTAAATTACGTCCATCCGTATTCGCGACCGGCTTACGCAAACGACGTAAAGAATTCAAAATTCAACCCGGGAACGACGGCCATACTTAACATAGGATACGCCGCATATAGCAGGGGTAACTATCCGCCGGAAAAAGCCGAACGCAAACGACGTAAAAAAAAAGCGCCGGGCGGGCGTTCGTTTTTTAATCGGCGGAACTCCTCATTTGCATATTCCTCCCGTACAAAAAACGAACCGCCAGCTAGTGGCCAGCCTGGAATTGCAGCCTAAGATCCGACGATGTAAGTCACTTACACCTGTCGGATCTTAGGGAGATCTATGCAGAACCTGATTCTATGAATCAGGCGCATAGATACGATGGACGGAACTCAGAGATACAACAGCGTATCAGGAGATACGCCGTTGTATCTCTATCTGAATCCGGGCCAGTGTCTCTCTCTATCTCTCTCTCTCTAACTGACTGACTGTCTGATGTGGTCTGTAACAACGCCACAACACACTACACGCGGTCTTATATAGTGTGGGGCGTGTACTAAACCCCCTGAGCCATAATTGGCCAAAGCCACTCTGGCTTTGGCCAATTATGGTTCTCCGTTTTTTGCGCGCTGTGATTGGCCAAGCATGCAGGATCATAGTGCATGCTTGACCAATCATCAGCGCGCAATGCCGCAGTGAATTATGGGCCGTTGCGCGTCACTCAAATTTGGCGCGAACGACCCATTTTGTTCGAAATTCATCGGACGTACAAACAGACAATGTTCGAGTCGAACACAAAGCTCATCCCTACTCAGCACTGCCTTACCCCCCTAGATCATTGGAGAGACGGGCCTGGTGCTGATGGAGCCCCATGTGTGACTGGGGCCCCTGGGCAGTGCCCGATTAATAAGATTGCCCTGGTTCAGGTAGATCTCCACCTTTTAAAGTCTACAAGCTATGCTACCTATCGCTGAAAATTGATAATTTCTGATGTACTGACTGCCTATCTCATTTCTTGAGGCCCTAAAATGTCTGGACAGTACAAATACCCACCAAATTATCCATTTTTGTAAAGATGACAGTCCAAGGTATTTAGTAAGAGGCATAGTGAGATTCTTGGCACACAGTGTATCGGCGCCACGTATCCGACCCAGCGTTCGGCGTCCTCTTGACGTCAGCACGCTGGGCGTGAGGTTTTTTCCTTCTTGGCAGTCCCTGGATTGAGGACACTGTCCCCAGACCAAGTCTGTCCCCAGTATTGTCCCCGGATTTGATTTGAACAGGGGCTGGGGCAATTTCAAAGACACTCAGTGCAGAATTTAAAAAAAAAATCTGAATTACACACCTCCACTCCGCCGCTCCTACTAGCTTAGGGGGGGGGGGGGTTGTATTTGTTTCCCATTATCTGTGCCCCTTTCTGATGATCATGTGCTGGTCGGAGCGGAGGGAATATTCCGCCCATTCCACTCCACTTCTGTTCTTCTGTTCTTCTGTTCTTCTGCCTTGGCTCAAGTCCCGGCCAGCTGCCTGCCCGCCTATCTCCTTGCCTTCCCTGGTGGAGGGATCTTCCTCCGCACCCCATCCAGTAGTAGCCGGGGCCCGGAGAGTGAGACTTGACAGGCTGTGAGGCGGGCGGCGACGGGCAGAAAGTCACTGATTGATGCCATTACTAGTAAAAAAATCTGGTCACCTTAATCTAAGGGGGTCGTTGAACAGATGACTGGGAGCTTTGAGTTAAAGGGTCACTAAAGGAAAAACATTTTTTTGCTGAAATGACTGTTTACAGGGTATAGAGACATAATAGTTAACTGATTCCTTTTAAAAATTATTAAAAATAGATAACAACCAATCATATAATGTACCTATAGTTTAGTTTCGTTTTTGCTGTTGTTTCCTGGTTCTCTGATATACAGAGCCAGAGAGCCAATAGATGGCAGTAAAGGTTTTGCAAAACGAAACTGGATTGGTGCTATGGGGTTTTAATCACACCTCCTTGATTAGTCACCACAGTGATAAATCTCCCAGTACTGTAGTGATCAGGAAACAGACAACCAGGAAGTGTCCAGAACAGAGAGGAATTACAGCAACATCAAAGCAAAAACGAACAATGAGGACATGAAACCAGGACTGCAGTAAGGTAAAAAAAAAAATTCCTTTAGTGACCCTTTAAGAGCCTCCTAAGTTGGGTTAACTACTCCAGTCTAAACGTCCAGCTGTGTCTCAGATTTATATGTGTGAACTTTGCATGTAAGTTTTAATCGTGTGGTAATGTTGTTATTGTATGTATGTTTCTATAAAATAAAATTAAATTATATTTGAAAAAAAAAAAAAGCAAAAAATGCAGAGAAGAAACGGCAATAGTGAAGCCCTTAGGTAAAAGCAACACGCAATTTATTGTATGGTACTTACAGGAACAAACAGGCAAACAGGCATCAAAACATATAAAAACTCTGCGGCTCGTAGCGTACTTGTATCGGCCAGCCTAACATGTTTCATCCTATAGTGGATATCATCAGAGGCGTGGCCAAAGATACAAGCACGCCCATATAAATACAAATGTTCTAAAGTCATCCTGGCCCATGATAGGCTCGCAGGGCAACAAAAAACAGCTGTGCACAATTAACGGCCCCAGTCACTCCATCTCGCACATGCCCAGTGCGATCATGTGAGTGAATGACCTAGAAATCATGCCCATATAAAACGGTGATGACGCATACACAGTGCGTCCGCACTAACCTGATGGTCGGGGAGCATGAAACCCCATAGATTCATCACTTCCGGGGTATCTGGAGTACAGCCGCACTCGCGCATGCGCACTTATGATCGGCCGCACTCGCGCATGCGCGATCGCGCTCGGCCGCATCTGCGCATGCAAACCGGAATGTAGGACTCAAAATAGGAATCAAAGCGTCCAACGTCATTCCCAGCGGACAGAACAGAAAAGCCCCACTCCAGAAATGACACGAACGCCCAGAGAAAAGACCAGGGATGGAAACCAATAAGGCAACATCCGGAGCACAACACAAACTTTGTGAAACCGGAAATGGAATTCCGATCCGACAGTGTCTGTCTGTTTGCATTCCAACGTGAATATGAAAGTTAAACAAATATGCTTTACACATATGATCAATAAAATAAATAACGGAATGCAGCATAAATGAAAAAATATGCAAATGTAATCAATCATAAGGAGGATATAGAAGGAGGCTCCTGATTAAATGACAAATGCATTTTAGCTGTACACAATTTCATCCTTTGGGGAAAGCGACTCTCTCACAAGGTATGCCTCGACATCTTCTGTAAGTGGTAGGAGGCACGTGCAATTTTTGGTTCCACTGGCACAGGAGGCGCGGACCCTTTTTCAATTCCACCAGAGCCTCTGCGAACTACCGGCTTATCTCCTGCCAAGCCGCCTGATGTGTTGCAGCGGCTTCTGCGACTTAGCAGTTGGTTTGCCTCTGAGCTGCATTGGTCTGTAGCAGGGCCTTTAATATTTCCTCCATCTTTAGAAATTGCCTGCTGAGTCCACCATGTGTGGGAGATTAGCTTGTGGAGATCACCTTTTCTGGAAATTAAGGTCAGCGTACAGGCAGTGTCTTTAAAATCTGGTGGTTTGCCAGGTTTATTTAGAAGAGGTTTGCAAAGTCATGAAAACAAACTATACAGTAGACTCCTCTCTATACGGTGTGGGGCTGGTCCTCGTCACCCACAAAACATGTGGTAATGTTCTCTCTCCTCGCATATTGTCACACAGCAAAGAAAAGACACTGGCAGACTAGATCTAAAGGCAAAAAAAAATCAAAAAGTTTAGCATCAGTTAAAATATACTATAACAGTAATGATCTATTATTTTAATTAGAACTCTAATGAATTTACATATTTAGATATAATTGAAAGACTTGCAAAAAAAAATCTTATAGCTAAGAGACTAATGCTGTTTACTAAGTAGTCCTAGATCTCCCTCTAGTGAAATCACATCGCCTATTTAACAACAGGTTTCTTCTCCTGCATTTTCACTGTTATTCTAAGTATTATATTTACAGTATCTCACAAAAGTGAGCACACCCCTCACATTTCTTTAAATATTTTATTACATCTTTTCATGTGACAACACTGAAGAAATTACACTTTGCTACAATGTAAAGTAGTGAGTGTACAGCTTTTATAAGGCTGAGTTCACGCTGGCTTAAGTTGTTAGACAGGCGTTAAAAACGCTCCTCAAAAGCCTTCGCACAAGATTTATTAGACAGCACATTGTGCTGTTGACATTCCAAAAAGATGAAGCGTTAGGCCCTGTACACACGATCAGTCCAAACTGATGAAAACGGACTGAAGATCAGTTTCATCGGTTAACCGATGAAGCTGACTGATGGTCTGATGTGCCTACACACCATCAGTTCAAAAACCGATCGAGTCCAACGCGGTGACGTAAAACACAACGACGTGCAGAGAAAAATTAAGTTCAATGCTTCCAAGCATGCGTCGACTTGATTCTGAGCATGCCAGGGTTTGGAAACGATGCTTTTGCATACTAACCATCGGTTTTGACCGATCGGTCAGGCGTCCATCGGTTCAATTTTAAAGCAAGTTCTCTGTTTTGGGACCGAAGGACAACAGACCGATGGGGCCCACACACGGTCGGTTTGGACCGATGAAACTGAACTTCAGTCTGTTTTCATCGTGTGTACAGGGCCTTAGCATCAATTCGCTTTAAAATTAAAGCTTCATGTTGAGTCAGGAGGCGTAGAAGCTTTTCCACGCCTCCCATTCAAGTCTATGGCAGGCGTTTTTTTTTCGAGTGGTTTTGGGGCGGTTGCGGAGCGTTAAAATCCCTCACGTTCCATTGTGGAGCTGTTTTAATGCTCATCAAATGCTACGAAACCGCACATAAGGCGTTTAGGGAGTGTTTTAACACTTGTAAAACGCCGCATTGTAAAGCAATGAGCCTAATGCCCAGACTAAGGCTTTACAAACGCTATAGGATCGTTTGTTGAGAGTTAGTAATTTTGCAAGTCTGAACAAGCCCTAACAGTGTAAATTCGCTATCCCCCCAAAATAACTCAGATAGCCATTAATGTCTAAACCGCTGGCAACAAAAGTGAAAAGTGGCCAAGACTATACATTGGGACCAAAGTGTCAATCTTGGGACCAAAGTGTCAATATGTTACCAGCAGGGGAAGCTCTATCTACCAGCCCCCTTTTGCTCTCCCATAAACTCCAAAATTGGATTAAGTTTTGGGGTCCCCTTGTCCGACCCACCTCCTCAGTTTTTCAGTTTGTTTGAATTTTGAGCACCAGCCGCTACTGGTTGCACAGGAACCATTGCAATACATTTTTAGATATTAAAGTGATTGTAAAGGAAGAAATGTTATTAAAAACAAAATAACAATCATGTTGTATTTACCTGCTCTGCGCAATTGTTTTGTACAGAACAGACCTGAACTTTCTCTTCTCTGATCCCCTGCTGGCACTCTTGTACATATACGAAAATTCTAAATGCCATAGCCAGCAGCTGTAATCATTGTATTCTGATAGCTGGGAAACCTCCCGCTGTCAGAAGACAATAGCGCAGCAGAAGGGATTTCCCCATCATCACTGAATGTGTTATTGGGGGAATAGAGGATTTTCTTTCCATCAGCAACAAGAAAATTGCTTAACCTATGCAGGGCTGGTGCAAGAATGTTCGACACCCTAGGCAAAACCTTGTTTTGCCACCCCCTTGGCTCCACCCCTGACTCCACCCCTTCACTCTGTGTATGTAACCCATGTGACATATCTGACCATTACACTGACCTACCTGACCCCTACACTGGACTACCACTGACCTACCTGACTCCTACACTGACCTACCTGACACCTACACTAATCTACCTGACCTTTATACTGACCTATCTGACACCGAACCTACCTGACCCCTACATTAACCTACCTGACCATTACACTGACCCACCTGACCCCTACACTGACCTATCTGATTCCTAATACAGTCAGTGTTCTTTACTCACCAGGGCCTTATATGCATTCGACGACCCTGCCAGTGGCAGAAACAAACCCTGCCTTTGTGCCTCCATGCTCTAGCTGTCAAGCACATGCATTCTGATGGATAGGTAGAGGGCAGGTGGACTGAAGGGGACGGGCAATGCACTGACACCTTTGCAGCCATTGAGTTACATGCTGAATGCTCAGTGTGCTCCTGTACCTTTAAGAAGGGCTCCCCTTCAGTCCACCTGCCTTCCACCTATCCTTTAGAATGCATGTGCATCCACTGTGGAGACACTTATAAGTTAGTGTTAGGGACCAGAGATACCAGGGTGTCGTGGCAAGGCTCTGTGGCTTACGCATGCATTTGCAAATGCGTGCAGACTAAACACCTGTTTTTAACACATACTGTAAAGGCACATACACACGATCGGACTGTTTGACAACAAATGTCCGACGGATCTGTTTGAACAGACAATCTGACTGTGTTCTAAGAAGGAAAATGTTACTGCGCTGATCTAATTATCCAGAGGTATTTAATCTCTGGGAATATGGACATAAGTGAAATATCAGGGCCACAATGTACCCAATCTTAAGTGTGAATAATCTGAATACAAACAATAAAAAATATAAGAAATATATGAGTCATACAAATGTGACACAGTGATTTCAAACTTAAATCATATATCTAGATCAGTGTGTCAGCATACAATCCATATGCCACAGTGCTTCTATGAGAAAAATGGCTGTTGCTGCTACTGACCAACCAAATAGTGAAAACAATACGAAAGATATTACAAAAAAAAAAAAAATTATATATATATATATGTGTGTGTAAAAACACAATATGCAGTATGCCAACTGCACCGTGAGTTGTCCAATAACCGATATTGGAACAAAATAAAATAAATATCAATAAAAGTGAAATAATTATCAAACAACCATACAAATGTGCAATGTGCTGGCTGCACTTAAAAATAGTCCAAATGACAGGCAATCTTGCTCTTAAACAATAGGTTCCAGCAAACACAAGGTTCAATGTTGGTAATGCTGTGTACAGGAAAGTGCCGCTATCTCTTCCACCCGACAAAGATGTGCCACCATCACCAATGGTTAAAATCAACACTCACCAGACCCCAGATATTATTAGGCTCCAAAGTCTTTTCTTTGTTGGTCAGTGGGTGTTGCCTCCTTTTCCCTTTTACAAGGTGTCATCAATTCCTCAAAAACAAGGGGCTCATCATGGTGTAGTATATTAAAATATGTATTTATTTAAAAAAGGTAAAAAAATATAACACTTACAATATAAAGTGCCTCTGACCGGCACTGAGTGTCTTTGGCAGTGTCAACTGTTAAAAGCCGCTGACCAGCATTTAAGTGGCGTCCTAAGAGGTGTGCTTGCCCCGCTGTGCTCCGCATGTATTGCTACAAGGGGTCCGTGCGCGCTGGTGTGCTGCACCCTCAATGTGTGTGTCCAAACAGCCTCTACGCGTTTCGCTAGTTGCGTCGTCAGGAGAGCTTCATCAGGCAAACTTTTTGTGTTTTTCATCGGACAAATGTTCGCTGTGCAAACCTAACCTATGGCCAGAGGTGTATTTAGGTTTTGTGCTGCCCTAGGACTGACTAAACTCGCGCACCCCCTAATTTAAATATGACACACCCCTTCCTGGCAAGGTCACGCACCTTTCTGTTTAAGATCCGCCCCCTAAAAAAATTGAGTGGGGACAAAAGTTCGGAGGACCAGTTGGGGGGGCAATGAATTCACTTAATTTGCATAGATTTCCTCTCACTTCCTGTTTGGCTATGGGGTAGGAAGTGAAGGGAAATCTCTGCAATGGGACGGGGATGGTAAAAAATAAACTGACAAGGGCTCTACCCCCCCCCCCATTAATCTATCCACAATTAAAAATAAAGTGTAGCCTATAGTTCTACACATTTCTGATAATTTTATGGAGAGGACTAAAAAGATATAACCATGGAAATTATGCAGCAGAAACCCCCCCCCCCACAGTTGCAGAATGCCGGCTGCCTGCATACCAGAAGCAGTGTGGCCGCCCCATAAGACTGCCGCTACACTAACAGTGTAGCGCAAGCCGGCAGGGACTCTTTCCGTGCTGCCCCCTGCAAAGTGCTGCCCTAGGCCTGGGCCTTGTTGGCCTAGGCCAGGATACAGCTCTGCCTATGGCTGTGAAAGTTGGACCATAAGGAAGGCTGAAGAATTGATAGTTTTGAACTATGAAGTTAGAGAAGACTCTTGAAAGTCCCTTGGATGGCAAGAATATCAAACCAGTCAATCCTGAAGGAATTAAACCCTGAATCTTCACTGGAAGGACAGATCCTAAAGCTGAAACTCAAATACTTTGGACTACCTAATGCAACGAAAGGACTCATTGGAAAAGACCCTGACACTGGAAGGAAAAAGGAGAATAGAATAACAGAAAACAAGATGGAAAGATAGCATCATCGAAATAAACATGAAAATAAGCAAGCTCCGGGAAGCAGTGGAGGACAGAAAAACCTGGCCCGCTATGGTTCATGAGGTCACAAACAGTTGGACATGACTGAACAACAACAACAAGCATATAGGAGCACAAACAACCATAAATCCAACACCAGATTTAAGATTTCAAATACTCTTGATTGGTTGGGAATTTGTCAGTTTTGAGCTTTGTGGCTCAGTCTATCATTAGGCAGTATTTGCCGTAAATCTTAAAGTAAACCAGTACTAATACTGGGAAAAGTATCAAGTCCACATTAATATAGGGACACTAAGGACCATGGGCCAGATCCACAAAAGAGATACTCCGACTTAACTGCTGTTCAGTCTGTGTGTAACTTTGGAAACGATCCTCAAAAGGCTTTTTCCAAAGTTAGGCAGAAGATCCGGCATGTGTAATTGAATTACACTGCCGAATCTTAGGATGCAGTACCGCATCCGCCACTGGGGGCATTTCGAGTCGAAATGCCGTTTCTAGTATGCAAATTAGCACTTAAGGCGATCCACAAAGCTTTCCAGCTTCGTTTTTGCGCCGTAAGTGTTATTTTGCAAGTGTAAAATTAGGGCTGGTTCTACAAAGTGTAAACTAGTCACACCTTGTAAAGGCCCATTCCAGCGACGGCATTTGGTATGCTTTCCCGAGGGAGAACTCCACGGCAATTTGTAAAAACAAAACCGGCATGGGTTCCCCCCCAGGAGCATACCAGGCCCTTAGGTCTGGTATGGGTTGTAAGGGGACCCCCCCTACGCCGAAAAATTGACGTAGGGGGTCCCCCTACAATCCATACCAGACCCGTATCCAAAGCACGCTACCCGGCCGGTCAGGAATGGGAGTGGGGACGAGCGAGCGCCCCCCCCCCTCCTGAGCCGTGCCAGGCCGCATGCCCTCAACATGGGGGGGTTGGGTGCTCTGGGGCAGGGGGGCGCACTACGGGCCCCCCCACCTCAGAGCACCCTGTCCCCATGTTGATGAGGACAGGACCTCTTCCCGACAACCCTTGCCATTGGTTGTCGGGGTCTGCGGGGGGGGCTTATCGGAATCTGGGAGTCCCCTCAAATAAGGGGGCCCCCAGATACCGGCCCCCCACCCTAAGTGAATGGATATGGGGTACATCGTACCCCTATCCATTCACCTGTAGGAAAAAAGTTAGTTAGTAAACACACAACACAAGGCTTTTTAAAATATTTTATTATTCTGCTCCGGATGCCCCCCCTGTCTTCGTTATTAGCTCAATTACCAGGGGGGGCTTCTTCTTCCGCTCTCCGGGGGTCTTCCACTCTCCGGGGGTCTTCTCCGCTCTCCGGGGGGGCTTCTCCGGACTCCGGGGGGGGCATCTCCGGACTCCGGGGGGCTTCTTCCATCTTCTCCCCTCTTCCGCTGTTGACTCGGCGAACCCCGGTTCTTCTGCAGATGTCCGGTGCCTTCTTCTTCAGCGCTGGCTGCCTGCTATGTTTGTGTGTTAGCTCGATTTCAAACAGGCAGCCAGCGCGGTCTTCTGTGACGTCATCTTCTCTTCTGTTCTTCTCCCCTCTTCCGATGTTGCCTCGTCGCCTGTTGTCGCTGTAATGATGGAAGCGCGCCTTGCATCCCATTTATATAGGCATCACCGTCCCATCATGCTCCGGCAGGTACCCACGTGGTGGGTGCCTACCCACGTGCACCCACCACGTGGGTACCTGCCGGAGCATGATGGGACGGTGATGCCTATATACATTGTGATGCAAGGCGCGCTTCCATCATTACAGTGACAAGATGCGACGAGGCAACATCGGAAGAAAGGAAGAGAAGACCCTGACGCCACAGAAGACCGCGCCGGCTGCCTGTTAGAAATTGAGCTAACACACAAACATAGCAGGCAGCCAGCGCTGAAGAAGAAGGCACCGGACATCTGCAGAAGAACCGGGGTTCGCCGAGTCAACAGCGGAAGAGGGGAGAAGATGGAAGAAGCCCCCCGGAGTCCGGAGAAGCCCCCCCCGGAGTCCGGAGAAGCCCCCCGGAGAGCGGAGAAGACCCCCGGAGAGTGGAAGACCCCCGGAGAGCGGAAGAAGAAGCCCCCCTGGTAATTGAGCTAATAACGAAGACAGGGGGGGCATCCGGAGCAGAATAATAAAATATTTTAAAAAGCCTTGTGTTGTGTGTTTACTAACTTTTACTTTTTGCCTCCAGGTGAATGGATAGGGGTACGATGTACCCCATATCCATTCACTTAGGGTGGGGGGCCGGTATCTGGGGGCCCCCTTATTTGAGGGGACTCCCAGATTCCGATAAGCCCCCGCCCGCAGACCCCGACAACCAATGGCAAGGGTTGTCGGGAAGAGGTCCTGTCCTCATCAACATGGGGACAGGGTGCTCTGGGGTGGGGGGGCCCGTAGTGCGCCCCCCTGCCCCAGAGCACCCAACCCCCCCATGTTGAGGGCATGCGGCCTGGCACGGCTCAGGAGGGGGGGGGGCGCTCGCTCGTCCCCACTCCCTTCCTGACCGGCCGGGTAGCGTGCTTTGGATACGGGTCTGGTATGGATTGTAGGGGGACCCCCTACGTCGATTTTTCGGCGTAGGGGGGTCTCCTTACAACCCATACCAGACCTAAGGGCCTGGTATGCTCCTGGGGGGTGAACCCATGCCGGTTTTTTCTTTGAAAATTGGCATGGAGTTCTCCCTCTCAGGAATGCATGCCGAGCGACGCTGTAATTTTTTTTTTTTTTTTTCCCGACGCAACTTTTTTAAGCCGTCGCGATCCTCAAAACTCGGCGTAACGTAACTTCGCGCATGCGCAGTACGGCCGGCGCGGGAGCGCGCCTCATTTAAATGGGACTCGCCCCATTTGAATAGGAACGCCTTGCGCCGGCGGAATTTTAGTTACACAGCCTGAAATTTCTAGATAAGTGCTTTGTGGATCAGGCACTTAGGTAGAAACTTTAAGGCAGTGTAACTTAAATCGGATTTTTTAAGTTACGCCAGGTTTTTGTGGATCTGGCCCCATGTACTTACCTTCCCCATGCTTTTTGCAGCACCGTGATCCGCTAAAATGCTGCCTGAAATATCTATGTTAGGGTCCTTTCACACTAGCGGACCGTTCGTCCGCTCATTACAAGTCCGTTAACAGACTTGTAATGACTCCCTATGGGAACGCGTCCGTTAGCGGATGGAGCATCCGCTAGCGTCCGCGTCAGTCGGGATCCGCTTTTCCGAACGGAAGAAACCCTATTTTTCTTCCGTTCGGCCGAGCCGAACCGATGCAGACGGACAGACGGTCCGTCTGCATCAGGTTCCCCATAGGGCAGAGCGGAGCAGAGACAGGGCGGTCCCTGCACTGTGTGCGGGGACCGCCCTATCCGCCGACAGCTGAGCGGGGACCCCCGCTGAGCCGACGGAGACACACGGAGCGGACCCGGAAACGGTCCGCTCCGTGTGAAAGAGCCCTAAGTTTTTTAGCAAAATTAATTTTACAAAGACCTGCCTGCTCCCCCCCCCCCATTCCTACACTCCCATGCATGAAGGCAAGGGAAATGCGATGTGTTTCCTCTCACCCGGAAGTGCTGGGTATTTTGGCAGTAGATCAGGGCTGTGGGGAAATGAAAGCAAGGTGAGTAAATGCTACTGATATGTTCCTAAATCTTTTACCCTATTTACCTACATTATAGCTGCAATTAATAACTCATCCGTATTAGCAAACAAACTTGTGTTTCAGATTTAGAGACTCTTTAAAATAGTTCCTGAGTCATGGAGATTCCCACTTGTATTAAAAATAGCACATGGGGTCACAGAAAGCATGATGCACCATGCTATTTATATGACGTTCACACATTGTCCCCTGTCCATTCTCCAATACAAGACTTCAGACATGCATCAGAACCTTGTGACCCTCATCTTTAATGAACCTAACATTTTTTCAGACTATTTGCTTTTCAAATCCCACATGGCCCAGATATATCTTGTATATAGGGTTGTGCTTCTATGTCTCATATTTGTGTTTTGGTTACAGTGGCTTATAATGTCTTAAAGTAATAATAAAGCCAATTTTTTTTTTTAAATAAAATAAAGCCTCTTTCACATTGAGGTGTGGAGCCGCGGTGACGGTATAGCCGCGCTATTTGTAGCGCGGCTATACCGTCGTATTTACCGCGATATTCGGGCGCTAGCGGTGAGGTTTTAACCCCCGCTAGCGGCCGAAAAAAGGGTTAATACCGCCCGCGTTGCGGGCGGTATTACCGCGGTATTACAGCGCTTTCCCATTGATTTCAATGGGAAGGCGCGGTATAGGAGCGTTGAACACACCGCTCATATACCGCGGTAAAGATGCGGCTAGCAGGACTTTTGGAGCGTTCCTGCTAGCGCACCGCTTCAATGTGAAAGCCTTCGGGCTTTCACATTGAACACTACAGGGCAGGGTTTTTCATGCGGTATAGCAGCGCTATTTTTAGCGCTGTACCGCATGAAAAACGCCTCAATGTGAAAGGGGCCTTAGTTAAAGCGGAGTTCCGGCCACAATTTCACTTTTTAAATATAAATACCCCTGTAATACACAAGCTTAATGTATTCTAGTAAAGTTAGTCTGTAAACTAAGGTCCATTTTGTTAGGTTGTTACAGCATTTAGACACTTTATAAAATAGAAATTGACTGGGGCCATCTTAAAGCGGGGGTTCACCCTATTAAAAAAAAAAAAAAAAAAAAATTTTATTCTACCATTACATTCGGCATCGTAGCGCGAGCTACAGTATGCCGGTCTTACATTTTTTATCCCCGTACTCACTGTGCTATGGATCATTGAAGATTCCGGGGAATGGGCGTTCCTATGGTGAGAGAAGGTGATTGACGGCCGGCCCTGGCACGTCACGCTTCTCCAGAAATAGCCAAAATAGGCTTGGCTCTTCACGGCGCCTGCGCATAGCCTGTGCGCAGGCGCCGTGATGAGCCGAGACCTACTCCGGCTGTCTTCGGGGAGCGTGACGTGCCAGAGCCGGCTGTCAATCATCCTCCCTCTCCATAGGCACGCCCATTCCCCGCGGGAGTCGGAATCTTCAATGATCCATAGCACAGTGAGTACGGGGATTAAAAATTTAAGACCGGCATACCGTAGCTCGCGCTACGATGCCGAATGTAATGGTATAATGATGTTAAGGAGGGTGAACCACCGCTTTAAGTGTGGGCATCATGAAGCCAGACTGTATGACTTCCTGGATTTCAGCCTTGCAGATCTAGCACATGCTCAGTGCTGCACAAGCAGTGTCCAAGTCACATGATTCTTTGAGACTGGGGAGTGCACAGACTCCTGGAAAGTTACACCCACTACATTCCCAGGAGTCTGTGCGGTGTAGGTTAGGAAGCATTAAGCACCTAGGTGCAGGAAGTGGGAAGATTAACTATTCTGCCTAGCAACAACACTTTGAAGGCATCTAAAAAAAAAAAAAATTCATAAAGGACTAATGACATTTTTTTAAAACTACTGATGTAATGTTATATTTATGGGTGGAACTCCACTTTAAGGTATTGCAAAGAGCAGTCCCCTAGCTCTTCTTCTAAAGTCCCCAGCCGGCGCTCTCTGCTCCTTTCTGCACGTGCCCCCATAGGAAGCCGTGTGCTATATGGACACCTGAGCGTTCATAGACACACACAGCGTGGCTCGGCCCCGCCCCCACTCCCTACTCACATGATTTGAGGGACCGACTCCTGCTGCTTGCCTGTGTCTCCAGTATATAAAGGGAGAAGAGCTGCAGCCAGGACAGTGCTGTATACTTGAGGACTCCGGTATGTGTTTGGGGGATTGGGGCAGGACTGTTTTTAGATTATAATTCTTTTTTATTTTAAAACAAATCAGTACAACACATATATATTCAATAAAAAAAAAAAAAATACATAACAGAACATTATTACAAAACAACAGTCACAGTCCATCTTATTATTATACATCCCCTTTAACCTTGTTGTCAAAATCAAACATATATCTCCTTCTTACATATCTCTCCCCTTCCCGAACATCCCTGAGAGAGAAAGAAGAAAGGGAAAAAGAAAAAAAAAAAAAAAACACAACAACCCACCCTACTTCCCTCTCCTCCGACCCTTCTCCATATTTCTGTGGTTTCTCATTAAATCCCACATATACCCAATCCAAGTTCCCGGGCTCCTTCTATACCATTCAGCCTTATCCCCCTTAACCTTCCCCCCTGTGGTCCATATAGGACTTCCAGGGAGTCCAAGTTCTTAAATATTTTTCCCTTTTATATTGTGTTGTCAGGACTAACTCTTCTAATTTGCTTATTTCCCTAACTTTACATATCCACATCTCCGCTGTTGGTGGAACTGGTGACTTCCACCTCTTCGTTATACAGGCCTTAGCGGCATCTAATAGATGGCATATAGTCATTTCCCTATAGGCTTTTTCTGGTATTTGGTTTAAATGCAGAAGATAGAATTCCGGATCTTCCGGAATCTCATAATCTGAGCAAAACTGTAAAGCACTTTTAATCTCTGCCCAAAAACTCCTTAGCATTGGGCACTCCCAGAATATATGTAGCATCGTTCCTTTGCCTCTCTGGCACCTCCAACATTTATCTGATACCTCTGCAAACATTTTGCTTAACTTTTCTGGTGTCCTATACCATCTTGTGAAGATCTTATAGTTTGTCTCTTGTATTCTCACACATATTGATGTTTCGTGTGTTCGCCTGTATATGCATTGTCGCTGTTCCGAACTGAAGGACTTCTCCAATTCCCTTTCCCATTCCTGAACGCACCTCAGAGGGCAACCTCCTGATCGTACTAATAACTCATAGCTTAATGAAAGACTATGTAGTAATGTTCCTTGTTCGTTACATATTTTCTCGAATTTCATGAGTGGTCTCTCAAAGCTCTCTGGATTTGGCAGGACTGTTTTTAAGGCAGGACAAAAGGGGCAGCTGCCCTGGGCCCCGTCATTGTTGTGGGGCTCAAAGCAGCTGCCTCATACTTGCCAACTATCCCAGTTTAAATTCCCTTATCGGTACAAAAAACAGAAAGGGAGACAAGACCTTCACCATATGCCTACCTGTGTACGTATGACAACCGAGCCACGGTTACTCCCCCAAATCCAAGGTTACTGCCATAGCCAAGACCACCTGCATACAAAAATGATTTCCTTGGAAGGATCAAAATAGAAACCTCACAAAGAAAAATAGATAGCTACTCATGCTAAAACGGGCAATAATGGATCATAGATAAAAAATTGATATGTTTTATTAGGTGTCAAAAACCATGTACAGGATAAAAAGTATTTCTCTGATTACAAGAGCTGTAGAAAACTAGTCTAGCTCAATAACAGTCAGTTTTGTGGTGCACAAACAAAATAACATATAGACAAATACAAACAATGAACAAACAATTAACATATACGGTCCGGACGCCTTAGTTCCCACACATGCAAAGAAGCCCAGCGGCTGAATCTCCGCTAGTCTAGTTTAGAAAACACACATATATATATATATATATATATATATATATATATATATATATATATATATTTATGGTCGTTACCCTCTGACCGAGAGAGATGTGGATCACATAAACACGCGACAAGACTTACAACATTAATAGACCTGAAGTGTGCCTTGGTGGTCTGGTCAGTATGCCAAGAAAAGGGGGCATACCCAAGGTAAGTAATGGGTAGTTAATTGAAGAAGGATATGCTGAGAAGTGCCCTGAAAAAGGGAAGGGCGGGAGGGTGTCGAATGCGATTGAATGCGCAGACTCACGGACATGAGGTGAGCTGGAAAGAGTCGGCCCAGTGACGTGTAGTACCGCACACTGAACCGACAAAGAGCATGTGTGAGTGGGCTGCTTAAATACCCTCCGGGCTCCTCCCATAAACTCAGGCCACCATACTGGCCTTCTTATATATATATATATGTGTGGGGGAAATCTATGCATGTGTGGCACCTGGGGGTGTAAAAGAGTAGTAGGTGTTAAAGTGCATTACTAGCTGTTCTGATATCACAGATGAATTCCAGGCTAAGATGCAATTAGTTCATTCTTAAAGGGTCACTAAAGGAAAACAAATTTTTTCCGCTAAATAGCTTCCTTTACCTTACTGCAGTCCTGGTTTCATGTCCTCATTGTTCGTTTTTGCTTTGATGTTGCTGTAATTCCTCTCTGTTCTGGACACTTCCTGGTTGTCTGTTTCCTGATGACCACAGTACTGGGAGTTTCTAGTTTAGTTTTCCAAACCATCATTTCTCTATGGCTCTATACAGCACAGAGGCAGGATAACATGCAAAAACGAAACTGAAAGTACAGGTACATTATATGATTGGTTTTTATCTATTTTTAATCGTTTTTAAAAGGAATCAGTTAACTATTATGTCTCTATACCCTGTAAACAGTCATTTGAGAAAAAAAATGTTTTCCTTTACAACTCCTTTAATGATCCTGAGTGTATAAGCCATATACATCCTGAAAATCAGATATGTGTATAAAGTCACTTCATATGTTATAAGGCTTTGAATCTTAAATGGTAAATTGCTGCTGCACCTAGATCCGGAAATCTAAGATTGGAATCATATGTACAGGGCCGCCAACAGGGGGGTACAGGAAGTACACCTGTAAGGGGCCCGGATGGCAACCCCCCCTTTTTTTTATATATATATATTTATTTATTTTTGGACCCAAAAAACAAGAAAGTATTATGGTATTGCAGCTAGGTGACAGTGTTGCATTATGCACCTCATCCCTTTAGCTGCGTGTATAGCACAGAGAACACTAAGTGGTATTATAGCGGTGCGAATACACAAAAACAATGTCCAGTATAAAACTCACAACGTTTATTCAATACATGGCTAAAAATATATAACAAAAAAAGAGAATGGCCTACACCAATTAAACAATGGTCACATCAAACGGTCACTGCAATATGTCGAACAGATGGCTGCAGTCCAGCATCCGGTCCCAACATGGTTTTATTTTTATTTTTTTTATTAAAGGGCCCAGAGGTCCCCAGGGCCCCGGATGGCAACCCCCCCTTTTTTTATGATTTTTTTTTTTATGTTTTATTAAAAAAAAAAAAAATGTTTTCTTTCATATACAGCTGCTTCTAATTTTCACTGTCCTATTAGCCTGGACCACAAACCCCCCTCACTGTGCTATATGTTTTCTGCTGCACCATTTTAGTCCTCTCCATAAAATGACCAGAAATTTGTGCTTAAAGTAGAACTATAGGCAACATTTTTTTTTTTTTCATTTTGGATAGAGTAAGAGAAGGTTATAGCCCCTGTCAGTTCATTTTTTACCATCCCTGACCCATTGCAGAGATTTCCCTTCACTTCCTGCCCATAGCCAAACAGGCCAGGAAATCTATGCAAAGTAAGGGAATCCTTTCCCCCCCATAAGACCCTAAGAACTAGTGTCCCCACTTGCTAATTTCAGGGTGGGTCTTAAACAGAAAGGGGTGTGGCCTTGACCGGAAGGGGTGGGTCATATTTAAATTAGGGGGTGCCCGAGTTTTGTCAGGCCTAGGGCAGCACAAAACCTAAATACACTACTGCACACAGGTGTTACGCTCCCTAGTCTCAACAAGCACCAAACTGGTTCCACGATAAGGCTGGGTTCACACTACTACACTACTTTCATCCTACTTTGCTCTGCTACATTGGTCCTACATTTATCCTACATTGGTCCTACATCCATCCTACTTTCATGAACAGGATACTACTTTGGTCCGACTTCAATGATATTTAATGGGCCTGAAGTAGGATCAATGTAGGACCAAAAGTAGTACAGGGAGCATTTTCAAAGTCGGACCGACTCGTGTAGGACGCTACAAGACGCTCTCATAGGGAAACATTGAACACAGAGCAAAGTAGGATGAAAGTAGTGTAGTAGTGTGAACCCAGCCTAAAGCACCTCCCTAAGCATTTTTTTAAGGAGTTTTTGTAGAGGTCTTAATAAGCCAACTTTCTTCAGCTGGGCTCATTAACTCCACCCCTGCAGCACTCTCAGCTCTTCCCCCTAGTGGTACAAATCGGCATAGAGCCTGAATCTGGGACACACATTTTTGCCATCCTGAATGCAACCAGGCGATTATATGATTTTTTTAAGAGTACTAAAAAGTAAAAAATATCCAATTTTATTAATCACAGAGAGGGTTTTAATTCAGGGCTCTTCGACCCCTATTGAGGTGGTGTAGTCCTATTTGGGGTTCATTCCCCGGACTACTTAGTGACTGGCTGGACACACATATGCCATTGTATGAGGATGCAGGATTTTTAAATAGAATTTCCCTATATTATCTATTTGAGACAATATGGTTTCATACTCCTGTAGCGGTACCCTCATGAGGGCTGCTGAATGTTGTAGTCCACCTGTCACCCTGCCCAGCCAGGCACTTTGTTTTTTGTTTTTATTGAGGGTAATTAACTTGGATGGAATATGGGAATATGGGACGCCCACTGAATTGCAGAATATTTACATGGGACCAACTATATACACTCCTTGTATGCAGACTATTCCTCCTAAACACCTCCAGCACATCACTTGCTTGTACTCCCAGGATCAACTAGCACATACAGTAAGTTTAGGCCTGACACTGACTTAGCTAGGCTTTGCAGGTTCCCTTTGCGGGTAGGAATTAAGGATCCTTATGGTGTAGCAAAAATATCCTTGGTGCTACACGTGGCTACTGCTCCCAGCCAGCCCTCATGGCCGTTGCTGCCTCTCTTCTGCCCATACTTCAACAGTCCGCTCTTTTGGTTCTGCACCCATCCCAGACTGCTCTCTCCTCTCAGGCGTGCCTTTCCAGTTCTCCTGATTGTGCATCACTCACCAGCCCTCCCGGCTGCGACCTGTTGTTCCTCCCTGGAGACTTGCCTTGCAGTGATCGCTCCTGCTGTTCTCTCCTTGCTCCTGTGCCTCCAGTTCAGGACACCTCCACGTGTTCTCAGAGGGTCCCATCCACACCCAATCTCGGGCCCAAGGTCACCCACCCAGACTAGGGTGCTCCCTCCAAAGGCCACTGACAGCTAGCACTCCATATCCAGCTTCTTCACGAACACCCGCCCCCCCAGCTGGGCTGACTCTAGGTATTTAGGGAGGCTTGCCTCCTGGCCATCTAAGTTGGAGATTGGTCAGGGCACCTTAGAACACCCCAAACAGCTCCACCTCCCCTCTCCACCTCTCTTTACAGAAAGTACCAGAACATTCTGTAAAGAAGTAGAAGGTCTCAGTTATGCTGCTTGTTATCAAACCCTATTGATATCTATCTAGCAACCTAGAATAGGGTGACCGGACATCCCCGGTTTCCGGGGACAGTCCCCGGATTGAGGACACTGTCCCCAGACCAAGTCTGTCCCTGGTTTTGTCCCCGGATTGGATTTGAACAGGGGCTGGGGCAAATTCAAAGATAGTCAGTGCAGAATAAAAAAAAAAAAATTCGGAATTACACCTCCCCGCTCTACCACACCTACTAGCTTAGGGGGGTGTATTTTTTCCATTATCTGTGCCTCTTTCTGATGATTATGTGCTGGTCAGAGCGGAGGGACAATTTCTTCAGTTTTGGACACATGCCCATTCAACTCCGCTTGCATGTTTTTCTGCCTTGGTTCAAGTCCCGGCCATCCGTCTGCCTGCTTATCTCCTTGCCTTTCCTGGTGGAGCGATCTTCCTCCGCTCCCCACCCAGCAGTAGCTGGGGCCCGGAGAGTGAGACAGCAGGAACAGAGGGGAAGTGGATCCGATGGTGGGGCTGCCAGTGCCTTCAAGGCTTCAAAACAGGTGTACTTTGGGGGTGTCTGAATAGACTACATTACACTTTGTCTGTCTTTCTGGAATAATGGATGGTATCATAACTCACAGGCAGCAGGCACTGCTGATTTGGTTAACTTATTGGTCATAAGTTAACCAAATCAGCATCCAGCAGCCATGTTATGTGACACACTTTGACAAAGCCAGCCAGAACCATGATAGAGTGCCTGCTGCCTGTGAGTTATCATAATTCTGATGATGTTAACCAGTTGCTGATTGCCTGATAGCAGATTTACTGCTACAGGGCGGTCGCACTGCGCAGGATCACGTATATACATGATCCTGCATTTCTGGGTATGGGAACCAATCAGCGGCTCCAGCGGACTCGATGTCCACCGGTACTCGCTAATCGTTATGTACATAGGCAAAACGGTGGCCTGCCTATGTAAACAAGGCAGATCGCCGTTCTGTTATTATGGAAGACAATTATTCTGTGTTCCTGCAAAGCAGGTACAGGGATCTATGCCTTCCCTTAGTGAAAGCACCTCCCACACAGTAAAAAAACACTTGTTAGGCACACATTTAACCCTTTGATTGCCCTAGATGTTATCCTCTTCCCAGCCAGTGTCATTAGTACAGTGACAGTGCATATTTTTAGCAATTATCACTATATTAGTGTCACTGGTTCCCACAAAGTGTTACTTAAGGCTCATACACACGGTCAGACATCCAACAAAATTTCCCTTGGATTTTTGTCCTAATTGATTTGTCCGGCCACACCCATAGCATACACACAGTCAGACTTTTCTGCAAACTTTTCTAAAACTTTCCTAACATCACATGTTTTTTTTGCTATTTTATGCTCTTTACCGCCACCCTTTGGTTAACGTCTGCTATTGTTTGTTGCTTTTAACATTGGTTCTGAGCATGCGTATTTGCACTTTGTCCAAAAGTTGGTTGGATTGCTGTACACACAGTCAGACAAGGCACCATCGGACGTTTGCAGACCCAACTTTTTGTTGGATGAAACCCGAAAAAGTTGGTCCGATGGAGCGTACACACGGTCAGACAAATTAGAAAACTTGCAGATTTTGAAGTTGGTTGGCAAAAAGTGTGACCGTGTGTATGGGGCTTTAGTGTCCGATTTGTCCACCGCAATTTCGCAGTCCAGCTATGAGTCACTGATTACTAGTAAAAAAAAAAATCTCCACAGATTTCATTTTAAAAATCTGGTCACCTTAACCTAGAAGGTGCTACACTCCATAGAACCTAGGGGGACTTTCACTAGATTGTTCACCCCATGTGGGGGCAGGTGATACATGATCTATGTATGTTATAGGCAATGTTTTTATGCTATTTTATATGTGATTAATAAAATTGGATATTTTTTACTATTTTTTTATATTTGTGTTGCACATTCTCTGTTTACCAACAAAATCACTGGGTGCAATTTATTTTTGGTACTGCTATTTTGGGATGTGGGTTCATATTAAATCTGGTACACACAGGCCGAATGTCAGGAAGCATCGGCCGGTTAAGAAAAAACTGGCCAACATTCTGCATGTGTGTATGTCGGTCTGTCTGACAGACATACAGAAACCAGCCAGCCAACTTAGACGGGCAAGTGCTGTATTCTCAAAGCACTTGCTCTGTAAGTTGCGGCGGCGTAGCATAAATAGGCCGGCGTAAGCCCGCCTAATTCAAATTTGGAACAGGGGAGCGTGTTTTATGTAAATAACTTGTGACCCAATGTGATTGACGTTTTTCACGAACGGCGCATGCGCCGTCCGTGGAATATCCCAGTGTGCATTGCTCCAAAGTACGCAGCAAGGACGTATTGGTTTCGACGTGAACGTAAATGACGTCCAGCCCCATTCACGGACGACTTACGCAAACAACGTAAATTATTAAAAATTTGACGCGGGAACGACGTCCATACTTAACATTGGTACGCCGCATGTACGCCACCATATAGCAGGGGTAACTTTACCCCGGGAAAAGCCTAACGTAAACGGCGTATCTGTACTGCGTCGGCCGGGCGTACGTTCGTAAATTCGCGTATCTAGCTGATTTACATATTTCTAGGCGTAAATCAGCGTACACGCCCCTAGCGGCCAGTGTAAATATGCAGTTAAGATCCGACGGCGTAACAGACTTACGGCGGTCGGATCTAATAGAAATCTATGCGTAACTGATTCTAAGAATCAAGCGCATAGATACAACCGCCCATATCTCTTTTGAGAATCTGGCCCATAGTGTGTACTAGGCTCTCTGGTTGTTTTTTTCCTCCCATAAATTTTTACATATTTCTGTATTTAGACTCTCAGAAATATTTTGTAGGTATGCAAATTGTGGTATATATTGCAAGTCTCTTCTGCAATAAAAAAACAACCTGCCTTCTTGCAGTGAACAGCAGTAGAACATTACTTCCGCCTTAAGTTGGGAGGTAAGATTCAGCAAAGAACTGGTTCTAAATATGAACATTTTACATCTTTCACCACCCAGTTTTCATTTTTTAAAAGCCTTTTGATTTGCATTCTGCCCTGATGGGCCCAAGGTAAATGCAAATTTTGACATATATTAGCATATCCATTTATATCTGCTTGGCTTGAACCCCAACCATGGTGCTACCTGCCTGGAGTTTGCATGTCCTGTGCCTGCGTAGGTTTCCTCAGGATACTCCGGTTTCTTCCCACACTCCAAAGATATGCTGGTAGGTTAATAGGTGTCACGGAACCCCGTCGCACTCCACTTGAGTGCTTCTGTTAGTACACTGCTTCCTCCAGTCCGGACCTTCAGATATCACATATTACAGCCACATATTGTAACTAAACACCAGACTAGACTAGCTCAGTTACAAATTGCAACATGGAATGTTTTATTGGACAAGTATACAGGCTTTTTTATACACTTGAAAAGGAGGCTTCCCCCTCGTGATCACATTACCCTAACAATATAAACTGGAACCAGAAACATACAGTAACATGAGCTAATTAACCAGCCTAGGTGATTCAGAGGTTGTCTTCTAGCTCACAAAATACAATACACATTATCATAAGTAAAAACACAGGACACCTTCACACAATAGCAGGAGACCACCAGTAGTAAACTATCCGTATCCTACATTGCACAGAAGCCAATGTGATCAGCTCTTTCAATTAACATGTAAAGTTCAGAATCAAATAAACCATGAATAGTCTTTGTATATTTTAATCTTTGTATATTCCTTGGAGATATTGTGGATAAATATGACTGTCCCATCTGAAGTAATCTAAACTACATTCTCAATGTCCATTAGTAGCTGTCCATCATTTTCTCGGTCACCCTGTGCCCTTAATAGACACAGGGTGAATTATACAGAAGAGTGGCCTGGGGAGCTGAAACAAGGGTTTCCCAACCTCTCCAAGGGATTCTGGGTTCCACGGCCCCCCAATAAAGCAACTCCCTTCACAATAGGCTCTTGTCTATATTGGCCCTAGTATATGTATGTATGAATGTGAGTTAGGGACCTTAGATTGTAAGCTCCTTGAGGGCAGGGAATGATGTCAACGTACAATATATAAGTGTAAAGCACTGCATTAATTGACAGTGCTGTGTAAGTACCTGTAATAAAGAAATAAGGGGCTAGATTCAGGTAGAGCCACGCATTTTTACGGCGGCGCAGCGTATCGTATTTACGCTACGCCGCTGTAAGTCAGAGAGGCAAGTGCTATATTCACAAAGCACTTGCCTCCTAAGTTACGGCGGCGTAGCGTAAATGGGGCCGGCGTAAGCGCGCCTAATTCAAATGAGGATGAGGGGGCGTGTTTTATGCTAATTATTGGTGACCCGACGTGATTGACGTTTTTCCCGAACGGCGCATGCGCCGTCCGTGGAATTTTCCAGTGTGCATTGCTCCAAAATTCCCCCGCAAGGACGTCATTGGTTTCGACGTGAACGCAAATTACATTCAGCCCCATTCACGGACGAGTTACGCAAACGACGTAAAATTTTCAAATTTCGACGCGGGAACGACGGCCATACTTAACATTGGGTGCGCCGGGCGTACGTACATTTGTGAATCGGTGTATCTAGGTCATTTGCATATTCTACTCCGAAAACGACGGAAGCGCCACCTAGCGGCCAGCGGGAAAATTGCACCCTAAGATACGACAGCGTAGGCCGTCGTATCTTAGCTAGGTTTAAGTGTATCTCAGTTTGAGCATACACTTAAACTTACGATGGGTATAGATTCCGAGTTACGTCGGCGTATCTACTGATACGCCGGCGTAACTCTCTCTGAATCTAGCCCATGATGTCTGGGCAGATTATAAAGGCTGAAGATTGTGTCTTTTCCTGAAATTTCTACCCTTAAGATCTTCGATATATAATTTATATAGTACATTCTGTTCAGGTCAAATGAAACTTTAGAGGAAAGAAGCATAACTTCTATCAAAGGCAGACTTGGCTTATTGACAGTCTGCATGAATGCAGTTTTTTTGAATCCCGAGCCTACAGCTGAGCTTCGTATTATTTTCATTGTTATTATCATCTTAGCAATGTGTTCTTTCTCCATAGATGATGTCCTCACCAATGACATGATCCGAAATGTGAGCATGCCTGTCTAAAAATAGCAGTGCGAGAATAAGCCAAGAATGGGAACATTCACCACACAAGTGTCTACAGCTCAAAGTGTTACAATGGTATAACCTGCTGCCATGGAAACATTACACAGCTACATGCCATACCTCATAGCACCAAGTAAAAAGGGCAATCGCTGATATAACAGTTAACCAGCCTTACAGTTGGAGATTGTTACTGGACTGTAATGTTAACATGAGCTCATCTGGCTTCATCTAAAACATCAATATTGTTTTAAGCCTTCCACTATAAACAAAAAAATCAACTGTACAGAACATTGCAGAGTCATTAACACTAAACATGTACTGTTGCTGCTGTTACAGCTGGGTTTGTTTAGTAAAGTTGGCTGCAGGCATTAGATGGCTATCAGATGCCCAGACGCAATACTGAGAATATTTTCATAGATAGGTACATAGCCGCTATGGTTGGCATGTTTATAACAAAAGAAACCAGGGTTTGGTTATAGGCCCAGTCACCTACAGCAAAATCCTTGCAAACACAAAATCAATCGCCCAAAATTATCCAACATGGCAAAAAGGTAGCTCATCTTTTGTAAAAAAAGATACGTCGGCGCAAAGGTATGTAAATTGCCTACATCTATAGTAAGGGTATTATATATTTTTTGTCAGAGCTGCACAGTTTCTTTTAATCTACAAACTTCTCCTACCTTTTTTTTTCTTTTTTGCAAAGGTGAACTAGCCTTTTAAGTTCTGCTTCTTACAAACTGAAAAATTGAGTCCTCAAAAGAAAACCATGATTCCTGAGGAAAGCTTGGAGATGTGCCACCGTATTTAGAGTTTAGTATCAACACTCTTTTCTTTCAGCTTTTTAAGGAGGTGGACTGTTAAAACTGAGTTATGGAGAGTGAAGATGTAGAGAACGTCTTGAAGTGCACCAGTACTCAAAAACAACAGCATGGGAATTTAAAGAGGAACCCCTTTTACAAAAAAAAAAAAAACCTGCAAGAGAAAGGCATAATGAGCTAGTATGCACAGCATACTAGCTTATTATGTGGCACTTACCTGCGATCAAAGCCCCCAAAGTCCTCCTCGGTCCCATCCACCACCACTGCCATGTCCCCTCGTAGCTTCTTCGATGTGATTGACCGGAGCGGTGGTGGCGTCACTCCCGCGCATGCGCGGGCCCGGCTTTAAGCCCCCAATGTAACATTAACAAAAACGGCACGCTCACGCGCCGTAGACATCAGTGCCCGTTTTTGTGAAAATATCTCCTTAACCGTGTAGGTTAAGGAGATATTTCTTACACCTACAGGTAAGCCTAAGGCCTAGTACACACAAGAGGATTTATCCGCGGATACGGTCCACCGGACCGTATCCATGGATAAATCCTCTCGAGGATTTCCGCGGATTTTGATCCGATGGAGTGTACTCACCATCGGATCGAAATCCGTGCCGAAATCCCATCGCGATGACGTGTCGCGCCGTCGCCGCGATGATGACGCGGCGACGTGCGCGACGCTGTCATATAAGGAATTCCACGCATGCGTCGAATCATTACGACGCATGCGGGGGATCCCTTCGGACGGATTGATCCGGTGAGTCTGTACAGACCAGCGGATCAATCCGTTGGGATGGATTCAAGCGGATAGATTTTAAAGCATGTCTTCAAATTTTTATCCGCTTGAAATCCATCCCAGGGGATAAAAATCTGCGGAAACAGATCCGTTGGATTGGACACACCAGGGGATCTATCCGCTGGAGCCGGTCCGCGGATCAATTCCAGCGGATGGATCCTCTCGTGTGTACGGGGCCTTAATCTAGGCTTACCTGTAGGTGCATAATGTGTGGTTGGGTTTACAACCACTTTAATATGCAGCAAAATACATGGGATCATCATTTCCAGAGTTTTAAACTTTGGAGGTCCTCTGAAAATAATGTAAGCTATGTGTAGATTTTTTGGGCCAGATTCAGATACAATCGCCTATCTTTAGGCGGGCGTAGCGTATATCAGATACACTACGCCGCCGTAACTTAGTGAGGCAGGTCCCAAATTCTGAAAGAACTTGCGCCCTAAGTTACGGCGGCGTAGTGTAAATGGGCCGGGTTAAGCCCGCCTAATTCAAAGTAGGCATGTAGTGGGCGTGTTGTATGTTAATGACTCGTGACCCCACGTAATTGGCGCTCCAAACGAACGGCGCATGCGCCGTCCGTGAAAGTATCCCAGTGCGCATGCTCCAAATTACGCCGCAAATAGTCAATGCTTTAGACGTGAACATAACTTACGCACAGCCCTATTCGCGTAGACTTACGCAAACGACGCAAAATTCTACGCTGTCCTGACGTCCAAACTTAACATTGGCTACGCCTCATATAGCAGGGGTAACTTTACGCCGAAAAAAGCCTTACGTAAACGACGTAAATCAATGCGCCGGGAGAACGTACGTTTCTGAATCGGCGTATCTAGCTCATTTGCATATTCTATGCGTAAATCTACGGAAGCGCCCCTAGCGGCCAGCGTAAATATGCACCCCAAGATACGACGGCGTAGGAGACTTACGCCGCTCTTATCTAGGCAACAGTGAGGCGTATCTGATTCTATGAATCAGGCGCAGAGATGCGACGCCTCACACTCAGAGTTACGACGGCGTATCTGGAGATACGCCGTCGTAACTCCTTTGTGAATCTGGGCCAATGTATTTGTTTTTAGCACAGATTTAATTTCTTCTTTAGGCCATATTGATCATTTACATCAACACATAGGGCCAAATCCTCAGCCAGGCGGCGTAACTTAACTTTCAGCAGTTAAGTTACACTGACTTAAAGTTTCTACCTAAGTGCCTGATCCACAAAGCACTTACCTAGAAATTTCAGGCCGTGTAACTTAAGTGCCGCCGTCGCAAGGCGGTCCTCCTCTCCGGGGGGCGTGTAAAATTTAAATGAGGCGCGCTCCCGCGCCGGCCGTACTGCGCATGCGTGTGACGTAATTTTCCCGACGTGCATAGCGCGCGAACGTAATTGACGCCGGGCTTTGTGGATTGCGACGGGACACTAAAGTTGCGACGGGTGAAAAAAAATATACGCGCCGGGAAAACAAATAATTATAAAAAAAAATGACAGCGTCGCTCAGCATGCATTCCTGAGAGGGAGAACTCCATGCCAATTTTCAAAGAAAAAACCGGCATGGGTCCCCCCCCCCCAGGAGCATACCAGGCCCTTAGGTCTGGTATGGGTTGTAAGGAGACCCCCCCACGCCAAAAATTCGACGTAGGGGGTCCCCCTACAATCCATACCAGACCCGTATCCAAAGCACGCTACCCGGCCGGTCAGGAAAGGGAGTGGGGACGAGCGAGCGCCCCCCCCTCCTGAGCCATGCCAGGCCGCATGCCCTCAACATGGGGGGGTTGGGTGCTCTGGGGCAGGGGGGCGCACTGCGGGCCCCCCCCCACCCCAGAGCACCCTGTCCCCATGTTGATGAGGACAGGACCTCTTCCCGACAACCCTTGCCGTTGGTTGTCGGGGTATGCGGGCGGGGGCTTATCGGAATCTGGGAGTCCCCTTTAATAAGGGGGCCCCCAGATACCTGCCCCCCACCCTAAGTGAATGGATATGGGGTACATCGTACCCCTATCCATTCACCTGGGGGCAAAAAGTAAAAGTTATTAAACACACAACACAAGGGTTTTTAAAATAATTTATTATTCTGCTCCGGAGGCACCCCCCTGTCTTCTTTATTAGCTCTATTACCAGGGGGGGCTTCTTCTTCCACTCTCCGGGGGTCTTCTCCGCTCTCCGGGGGTCTTCTTCTATCTTCGCTGCTCTCCGCTGTTGACTCGGCGAACCCCGGTTCTTCTGCAGATGTCCGGTGCCTTCTTCTTCAGCGCTGGCTGCCTGCTATCTTTGTGTGTTAGCTCAATTACGAGCAGGCAGCCATCGCGGTCTTCTGTGACGTCAGGTTCTTCTCTTCTGTTCTTCTCCCCTCTTCCGATGTTGACTCGTCGCATCTTGTCACTGTAATGATGGAAGCGCGCCTTGCATCCCATTTATATAGGCATCACCGTCCCATCATGCTCCGGTAGGTACCCACGTGGTGGGTGCACGTGGGTAGGCACCCACCACGTGGGTACCTACCGGAGCATGATGGGACGGTGATGCCTATATAAATGGGATGCAAGGCGCGCTTCCATCATTGCAGTGACAAGAGGCGACGAGTCAACATCGGAAGAGGGGAGAAGAATAGAAGAGAAGAACCTGACGTCACAGAAGACCGCAATGGCTGCCTGCTCGTAATTGAGCTAACACACAAAGATAGCAGGCAGCCAGCGCTGAAGAAGAAGGCACCGGACATCTGCAGAAGAACCGGGGTTCGCCGAGTCAACAGCGGAGAGCGGCGAAGATAGAAGAAGACCCCCGGAGAGCGGAGAAGCCCCCCCGGAGAGCGGAAGAAGAAACCCCCCCGGAGAGCGGAGAAGACCCCCGGAGAGTGGAAGAAGAAGCCCCCCCTGGTAATAGAGCTAATAAAGAAGACAGGGGGGTGCCTCCGGAGCAGAATAATAAATTATTTTAAAAACCCTTGTGTTGTGTGTTTAATAACTTTTACTTTTTGCCTCCAGGTGAATGGATAGGGGTACGATGTACCCCATATCCATTCACTTAGGGTGGGGGGCAGGTATCTGGGGGCCCCTTATTAAAGGGGACTCCCAGATTCCGATAAGCCCCCGCCCGCATACCCCGACAACCAACGGCAAGGGTTGTCGGGAAGAGGTCCTGTCCTCATCAACATGGGGACAGGGTGCTCTGGGGTGGGGGGGCCCGCAGTGCGCCCCCCTGCCCCAGAGCACCCAACCCCCCCATGTTGAGGGCATGCGGCCTGGCACGGCTCAGGTGGGGGGGGGGCGCTCGCTCGTCCCCACTCCCTTTCCTGACCGGCCGGGTAGCGTGCTTTGGATACGGGTCTGGTATGGATTGTAGGGGGACCCCCTCATTGAATTTTCGGCGTGGGGGGGTCTCCTTACAACCCATAACAGACCTAAGGGCCTGGTATGCTCCTGGGGGGGAACCCATGCCGGTTTGGATTTTACAAATTGCCGTGGAGTTCTCCCTCGGGAATGCATACCAAATGCCGTCGCTTGAATGGGCTTTTACATGGTGTTACTAACTTTACACTTTGTAAAAGCAGCCCTAGTTTTAGACTTGGCAAACTAAAACTTACGGCGAAAAAACGAAGCACAAAAGCTTTGTGGATCGCCCTAAGTGCTAATTTGCATACCAGAAGAGGCATTTCGACTCGAAATGCCCCCAGTGGCGGATGCGGTACTGCATCCTAAGATCCGGCAGTGTAAGTCCCTTACAGATGTCGGATCTTCTGCCTAACTTAGGAAAACTGCTTCTGAGGATCAGTTCCAAAGTTAGAACCAGAGATACGATGGCTTACGCCGGAGTATCTCTTTTGTGGATTTGGCCCATAGTTTGTGGTTGCCTCCTAAATAAGGCTGTTTTTAAAGAAGTCATTTTCTTCAACTCAACCTTCCGGTCTCCTGTTCTACTTATAGTGGACCTTTTCTTTTTTCTAAAGTTCACATCAGCATGCAGCTCTGATGTGAAATTCTTTAACAGTCATTTCATAAATAAGAAAAAAATATGTTTTTGGTGTTACTTCCTTTTGTGTTTCCATGTCCTGGTTTTACTTAGGCTCTGGAGATGTAGCCAAGGCCTCACAGATGGGAAAGTAATGTCACCAGTGAGATATACTTCATCTCATGTGTGGTCAGCACAATACTGCAAGCTAAAGTACAAAAATAATTGATGGGCTGGCACAGGGAATAAGGTAGAAGCCATCTCTCAACGTTATTTTGAAAACGGTGTCGTAGGTGCACAAGCAACTTTGAGGCAGCATAACAAATGCAAACAATAAACATAAAAGCAACATTTATCTAGTGTAGTATTTTTTAGTAACGTGTATTTATTTATTTATTTGTTTGTAATGTTGAAAAAAATGTAATAAAAAAATGTAATAAATAAAAAAAAGAGACAATAAATCTCTTTTTGCATTCTAAAAGTGTCTGGTGCCCACTCTTTCATCATGCATTACACCCACAATGTCTTGCAACCCACTCTACACGGAAGTATGTCAGCTGTCCCTAACTCTGGAGGTCATCATTAGGCCTCCAGGAGCCCGGGACTTTGCTACATGTGGCACTTTGTGTTGGTCTAACATATAGCATTCCAATAAAATACATTTACGTTTTTGGTTGTAACATGACAAAATGTGGAAAATTTCAAGGGGTGTGAATACTTTTTTAAGGCACTGTAGTTCAGCTAAGACCCATTACAGGCAAGGACTCACAGCCCCTTTGACACATTAGCACAAATGGAGTGAACAATAAAACACACTTCCTTATGCCTTCCTGTGTCACCAATTCCAGATCCACTTGCTTGCAGATTGCTAGCCCACCTGGCTGCCACCCCCCACACCTAATTGTTTTCTTGAATGGCTCTCTGCCCAGTCCTGCCCAACTGACATATACACATGGAGATTCTCCAGGGCAAGGTTGGATGAAGACTTGGCACAATGCGGTCTTCAAGAGAGATCTGCTACAGATAGCAGTCTCTCCCCTTGTCTGTTCCTGCACAGTGCTGACCCACTCACTGTCTCTCCTTGCTGTCTCCCGCATGAATCCCTCCAACTGTGGTGGGATCCTTCCAGGCCAGCCTCCCGAGCTTCCAGCCTGAGATAACCCCCCCAATGAGGGTCCTTCAAGGGCCATCGACAGCCTCTCCTCAGAACTGCTTCTCCATCTTCCACCTGACTCCCCTGCTTGCATGGCCCATGTCTATTTAGAGGTTATTCCAGTTCCCTACCAGGCCCACTCCTGGGGATTGGCTTAGAGCCCACAAATATTCAAAGAAGCTCCTCCTCACCTCCACCCACTAGTTTTAGAACGTTCTCCAACTTTCCAGATACTAGGTACCGGGGGGGGGGGGGCACCAGAGAGCTACAAGGATGGGTCATCCAGCCCTTGCCTCTCATAAGGCTGCATTCACACCTCGGCGTACTAAATCGCAGCGCTTTGTCCCGCGAATTGCGGCGACAAATAGCGGTGTTTTGTACCGCGATTCGCGGTGACAAAACGCCGCGATTGTGAATGCAGCCTTCACCCCTCTATGGAGATGGTTCACATCTCCTATGCTGAACTCCGAAAGACGCCTGAAAAAAAGGTCCGGGACTTTTTTTCAGGCGACAGGCGGCAGGCGGCAGGCGTTCGGCGTGGAGATGTGAACCATCTCCATAGAGGGCAATGTTACATCATCCCTCTGGCGTGTCGGGGCGGCAGCGGGCGTCACACTACAGGCGACAAAACGCCTAGGTGTGAATGGGCTCTAACCCTCACCCAGATTCAGTGACTCAGGTTTTATCCCTGGGCCAAAAAATACTTTTTGCTACTCTCACTCCTAGTAGCACATGCTAGGAGGGTGCTACATATATATGTATATTTTTAATACATCTCTGCTATTCCTACATTTCACCATGTCGGGCATCTTTCAAGACTCTACTAGTATAGAAAAATTCCTGTTGGTCTACCAAAAATCCCACAAGTATCTAACTTTTTGTGGTGAGCTGACAAATCTATTGCAGTGAAATCCCGAACAGTGTTGTCAGCCTGAGTTCTCCACTGCTAGACTACGGAACACTTCCTTCTTTTGTTATGGAAATGAGAAGAGGGCAGGTTTTATGTAATACAGCAGAGAAAGAATTGCACTGCTTGGGATTTCAGTGCATGAGAAGTAGAGTTATCAGAACACACTGGATTTCTTGTAGATTAACTGCTATTTTTTCCACACTTGCAGCATGTTCTTTTTTATTTTGTTCAGACATACGCTTTGTTTAAAGGTAATGCAGAGTTGCAGAGGCCTCCCAGTGCTATATTTTAGATAAACATATTATTTATTATAGGTATTTATATAGCGCCATCAATTTACACAGCACTTTACATACAGTATATATTGTACATTCACATTAGTCCCAGCCAGTGGCGGCTGGTGAAGTTTTTGGATGGGGGGGGCGCAAGACTCCGCCCCTCCACGTTGGTCCCTCCCACTTCTAATAAGCCACACCCCTTATAGAATCCACCGACTCCGTCCCCTGTATTCCACTTGCTTCCACTCATAGTGTCAGGAGTATACAGCTCAGCGTCACAGGACAGAGTATATAGCCCCAGCATCACAAATCATGGTATATAGCGCAGCCTTACAGATCGGCGCAAACAAACTAAAAAATTACACTGTTAGTAATGAAGGACTCTAAATAGGCAGGAGATTACCAAGACTGCGGACATACTGCATTAGATTACCAGAGACTGCGGACATACTGCATTAGATTACCAGAGACTGCGGACATACTGCAGGAGATTACCAGAGACTGCGACATACTGCAGGAGATTACCAGAGACTGCGACATACTGCATTAGATTACCAGAAACTGCAGACATACTGCAGGAGATTACCAGGGACTGTGGATATACTGCACAAGATTACCAGAGACTGCGGACATACTGCACAAGATTACCAGATACTGCGGATATACTGCACAAGATTACCAGAGACTGCGGACATACTGCACAAGATTACCAGAGACTGCGGATATACTGCACAAGATTACCAGATACTGCGGAGATAATGCACAAGATTACCAGAGACTGCGAACATACTGCACTAGATTACCAGAGACTGCAGAGATACTGCACAATATTACCAGAGACTGCGGACATACTGCATTAGATTACCAGAGACTGCGGACATACTGCATTAGATTACCAGATACTGCGGACATACTGCACAAGATTACCAGATACTGCGGATATACTGCACAAGATTACCAGAGACTGCGGACATACTGCACAAGATTACCAGATACTGCGGATATACTGCACAAGATTACCAGAGACTGCGGACATACTGCACAAGATTACCAGAGACTGCGGATATACTGCACAAGATTACCAGATACTGCGGAGATAATGCACAAGATTACCAGAGACTGCGAACATACTGCACTAGATTACCAGAGACTGCAGAGATACTGCACAATATTACCAGAGACTGCGGACATACTGCATTAGATTACCAGAGACTGCGGACATACTGCATTAGATTACCAGATACTGCGGACATACTGCAGGAGATTACCAGAGACTGTAGACATACTGCATTAGAGAACCCATAATTCTGTGAATTGTGGCCCTAATGAAAGACTTTGTGTAGGGGGTGAAGGTTGGTATTTTACATGTAAAATACATTTTGTAAATAAGTGGGCATGGGGGGGGGGACTGAAGGCTGCTATTTTGGCAGAAATGTAAATAAAATCCGGTAAATAAGCGTGGGGGGTTGGGGGGGTGGGTGGAGATGGCCGCTATTTTGGCAGAAATGTACATTTAAAATAAATGACATTTGGTTAATAAGCGCGGGGGGGGGGGTTTGGGGGGATGGTAGTGATGGCTATAATTTTGGCAGAAATGAACATTTAAAATAAATAACATTTGGTTAATAAGCGCGGGGGGCGGGGGGGTTCGGGGGGATGGTAGTGATGGCTATAATTTTGGCAGAAATGTACATTTAAAATAAATGACATTTGGTTAATAAGGGGGGGGGGAGGGGGATGGTAGTGACGGCTATAATTTTGGAAGACATGTACATTTAAAATAAAAGACATTTAGTTAATAAGGGGGGGGGGTAGGTGGGGGAGGGGGTGACAGACGCTATTTCAGCAGCATATAGGATTAGTGAGCAGAGGAAAAGAGAGGAATGTACTGAAGAACACAGAGGCAATAACGAGGAGGAGAAGCAGAGGGGAATGTACATGTTACATGCTCCTCTGCTCATTAATCGTATGTGCTGCCGAAATAGCATCCGTCACCCCCCCCCCCCCCGACTGTCTTTTACTGTAAAAGACATTTAGTTAATTAGTAATAAGGGGGGGGGGGGGGGTGACGGATGCTATTTCGGCAGCACATACGATTAATGAGCAGAGGAGCATGTAACATGTACATTCCCCTCTGCTTCTCCTCCTCGTTATTGCCTGTTTGTTTCTCAGTACATTCCTCTCTGCTCCTCTGCTCACTAATCCTATATGCTGCGGAAATAGCGTCCATCACCCCCCTCACCCCCCCGCTTATTAACTAAATGTCTTTTACTGTAAAAGACATTTAGTTAATAAGCGGGGGGGGGGGGGTGAGGGGGGTGATGGACGCTATTTCCGCAGCATATAGGATTAGTGAGCAGAGGAGCAGAGAGGAATGTACTGAGAAACAAACAGGCAATAACGAGGACGGGGGGGGGGGGGCAGGGGGATCGTGGCACTGGCAGCTACTTTTTCGGGACTCAGTAATGTAATTAGTCCCGAGGGGGGAGTAAAGTTAAGAGGTGGAGGGGGATGCTGCTGCATACCTTAATGTCCCGGGAGTCGGGACCACACGGGCGCTGAGCTGCAGAGTGTGCCGACGTCACTTCCTGTACCTCGAGTGACGTCGGACTTGGATCAATAGCGCGTGCACCCGCTCGGCCATAATAATAAAGTCCATCGCGCCGAAAATTGTGGCGCGATGGAGAACGCCACAAAGGCATTTTTTGCCTTCCAATGTAGCGCCTCGCCTGCAATCTTGTGATTGCACAGACGTGGCGCTACCGCACTTTACTGTGCCCGGCGCCCGGCGCCGGGCACGGTGCACATAAGGACCATATTTTTTTTTCGTTTTTTTCTTAAAGGGACATGTTTAAAAAAAAAAAAAAAAACTTTTTTTTTTTTTTTTTTTTTATAATTTTTTTTTCTTTTACTGACTGGGGGAGGGGGGGCGGCGCCCGGGCGCCCTCTATGGACGGGCCGCCACTGGTCCCAGCCCTCAAGGAGCTTACAATCTAAGGTCCATAACTCACATTCATACATACACATACTAGGGCCAATTTAGACAGGAGACAATTACCTACCAGCATGTCCTTGAAGTGTTGGAGAAGGCAGGAGTACCCGGAGAAAACCCATGCAGGCACAAGGAAACTCCAAGCAGGTAGTTCCGAAAAAGAGTTCAATTTGAAATATTCTTGTTAATAGAGAAGTTTGGGATTGTTTTTTCTTTATTTTATTAAGAACCTACTTACCGAGGTGGATACAATGCAGCACCGGTCTGATGCTGCATATGTCCCCCACTGGCTCTAAGACTGAGAACTGAGAAATCAAAGACTGCTGATTGTTCAGTTACCAGTGCTCCGTGAGGAGAGAGCTGGTGACTGCCAGTCAATAACTCTCTGCTCTGTCACCCCCCTCACTGGAGTGCTGGGCTGTAGAGAGGGCAGGAGATCAGCTGCTTCAGTCTCCCAGTGGAGCAGCAGAGAGGCTGAGTCAAGTGCCGGTGTCCTGTCGAGAAATGCCCCCTGTCGAATAATGCCCGCCCGGAACTGCGCATGTGCAGCGCATGCGCAGTACGTGGCCGCCAAAATCCACCGAACATCAGAATTTACAAACAGCTGTAGACGGTGCCTGCGCACAATAGCCGACATTGTGCCACACACTCCCGATGCTTGTGCAACTTTGCAAGGGGTGTATTTCGTCATGATGGGCATATGCTGCTAAGATGGGGGCGGAATTTTTTCACAAAACTCAAACATACCTCTTAAACAAATATATCTCTGCTTTTCTTCCTACACCAGCGTGTGGCACAATGTCAGGTATTGTGCGCAGGCGTCGTCTACAGCTGATCGTAAATTCCGATGTTCGGAAGCTTTCGACAGCTCCATACTGCGCAAGCATTGCACAAGCGCAGTACCGGGTGGGCATTTTTCGACAGGGGGCATTTCTCATCGGAACACCGGTCCAGGCTCCTGTGTGGATCCCAACCATATTAAAATGAGTCACAGGTGTGTAGAAACAAACTTCACTCCTGTGATCCACAGGTGAAGTACAGTCAAATGAGCTTTTGGCTGTACTTCTCCTTCAATATTGTATGTGTTTGTGCTGCTATATTTGCTTACTATATACTTTTATAAAGGTTGGTTTCTGCTTTGTAATGTTACACGCTTGTTCAAGATGCTTTAAAAAAAAAAAAATACAAAAAGAAATAAAAAACAAAGTCTGAGTTGTCCAGTTCAATAAAGAAAAATACTTTCCTATGTGGGTGGTATCCTGTCTCAACAGTTGTTGGAAAAGGTGTCAATCGCCAAGTTATGTTGCTTCAACAAAATCAAAAAGCTTGTAAAATATAAAAGCCTTTAATTGGCAATTTCAGATACCATATTCATAGAGCACAAAAGTTCACAATATTTATATATCCAATTGTTGTTGATAACAAAGGGATTCATTTATATTTAATAAGTTAGCGCAATTCACTTTATATTTTATAACTTATATTCAAACTGTATGGTTGAATGTAGGGTTGGGCCGGCATAAGCCCGCCTAATTCAAATTTGGAAGGTAGTGGGCGTGTTGTATTAAAATTAACCGTGACCCCATGCAAATTAATGGCCGAATGAACGGCGCATGCGCGCGCATGCTCAGAATCACGTCGCATATACTCCCTAAGATACGACGGCTCAATGCGTACGACGTGAACGTAATCTACGCCCAGCCCCATTCACGTACGACTTACGCAAACAAACGTAAAATGTGACGGCTGTTCCGACGTTTCCGACGTTCATACCTTAACATGACTTACCCCTGCTTTATGAGGGGTAAACTTACGCCGGACGTACGCCTTACGTAAACGGCGTAGCTTACTGCGATGGGCGCAAGTACGTTCGTGAATCGGCATATCTAGGTCATTTACATATTAGACGCGTAAATCAATGGAAGGCCCCTAGCGGCCAGCGTAAATATGCACCCAAGATACGACGGTGTAGGAGACTTACGTCGGTCGGTTGGAGCCAGAATTCAGGCGTATCTGGTTTTAAGAATACGGCGCATAGATACGACGGCGCATCCTAGAACTTACGCGCCGTATAAGAAGATACATCGGCGTAAGTCGTTCGTGAATCTGGGCCATAGCGTTTACAATTTAGGGGATAGTTTTATGGCATTTTTATAAAAAAAATTTTTTTACTACTAATGGCGGCGTTCAGCGATTTTTTTCGTGACTGCGACATTATGGCGGACACATTGGACAATTTTGACACATTTTTGGGACCATTATCATTTTCACAGCAAAAAATGCTATAAAAATGCATTGTTTACTGTGAAAATTACAATTGCAGTTTAGGAGTTAACCACTAGGGGGCGCTGTTGGGGTTATGTGTGACCTCATATGTGTTTCTAACTGTAGGGGGGGCAGGGCTGATCGCCTTTCCCTATATCAGGGAACAGACGATCAGTGACATTGCCACTGTGAAGAACGGGGATGGTGTGTTTACACACACCTCTCCCCGTTCTTCAGCTCCGGAGGACCGATCACGGGACACCGGCGGCGATCGGGTCCGCAGGTCCCGCGACCACGGTCACGGATGACGTTCAGGTACGTGCTTGTGCCCAGCCGTGCCATTCTGCCGACGTATATGTGCAGGAGGCTGTCCTTAAGTGGTTAAAGTCTATGGGACACAAGGGTTTCTCGTTGCCCTCAGCTATCCGGTGGAGGCAGGATTGCGTGCATTGTATCTTTGCTGGAGATCATCGCTGGAGATCGAGAATGGATTACATCGCTGTAATTACAAGCCATCTCCTGTCGTGTTTAACATTTTGACACTTTTTTGGTGAAATGGTAGGCCTTACCAATTCACATGGAGGGGGGCGGGATCTGGGGGATTCCAGATTCCAATAAGCCCCCCGCCCGCAGACCCCAACAACCACCGGGCAAGGGTTGTTGGGATGAGGCCCTTGTCCCCCATGTTGAGGGCATGTGGCCTGGTACGGTTCGGGGGGGGCACTCTCTCGTCCTCCCCTCTTTTCCTGCGGCCTGCCAGGTTGCGTGCTCGGATAAGGGTCTGGTATGGATTTTTGAGGGAAACCCTACGCCATTTTTTTTTATTTTGGCGCAGGGTTCCACTTAATATCCATACCAGACCTGAAGGGCCTGGTAATGGAATTTGGGGGGACCCCCACGCATTTTTTTTTTAAATTTTTCAATGACTTTTAATGACTTGTATCTGTATTGCCGGGACCCGACAGTTCATTATAGCCGCGAGTAGTTTTAAATGCCTTTTTTTCCTTTAGAAATGTAATTTTGTGCACAGACTGTTATAAACACAAACAACATGCACTACTTTACAGGCATACTATAGACACCCCCAGGTACGACATTTAAAGAAATATTTTACTTTTATTGTTTGACTTTAAGCATTATTAAAATCACTGATCCCTAAAAAACTGAATTTTTTTAATCTTTTTTTTGCATTGATACATGTCCCCTGGGGCAGGACCCAGGTCCCCAAACACTTTTTATGACAATAACTTGCATATTAACCTTTAAAATTAGCACTTCAGATTTCTCCCATAGATTTTTAAAAGGTGTTCTGCGGCTTTTCGAACTTGCCGCGAACACCCCAAATTGTTCGCTGTTCGGCGAACAGCCAATGTTCGAATCAAACTCATGTTTGACCCGAACATAAAGCTCATCCCTAGTGTCAACACTCAATCGTTGTTCCCTATCCAGGAGGAGCAGTGTTGTCACCATAGACCGTTCTACTTATTTGATGTATAAAACCCTACTCCTTGCCATTAAATAAGGGGGAATGTTTGGTAGTTTGCAGAAGAGAACTAGAAAACACTGAGATATCAGCTTACAAGGAATCAAGGAAGCTACAAATAATACAAAACTTCAGGCAGGATCAACTTCTTCCTATATTAGTATAAATTGCACTATACTTGAAAACCAGAAATTACCTGCTTGCTGGCCGTATACTGTACATATACAGTGGCAAGGCAGCTCTCCTGCGCAGGATCACGTACCTAGTACATGGTCCTGCACTTCTGGGTCTGGGGCGTGCGCGCTGGCTACCTGCTCCCGCTGTGATTGGGCACAGTGGGAGCCAATTAGCGGTTCTGGCGGACATTGGGGCTGATTTACTATGCTCTGTGCGCTGCGCTGGTTCATGCGTTAATTAGTACTCCGGGTGAAGCCTTAATTAGGCGCATGAACCAGCGTAGCAGCCGGCACATTGAAAGTAATATGTAAAGCCGCGCCGATCTCCCTATAGAAGTCTATGGGAGAAATCAAAAGTGTTATTATTAAAGGCTAATCTGCAAGTTTTGTCCTAAAAAGTGTTTGGGGACCTCAGTCCTGCCCCAGGGGACATGTATCAATGTTTTGTTTTTGTTTTTTAAACGGCCGTTTTTTCGGGAGCAGTGAAATTAATAATTCTTAAAGTGAAACAATAAAAGTGAAATATTCCTTTAAATTTCGTACCTAGGGGGGGTGTAATGTCAGCATGTGAAATAGCGCATTTTTCCCGCACTTAGAACTGCCCCTGCACAAAGTGACATTCAGAAGGAAAAAAAGCCATTTAAAATTCACACGCGGCTATAATGAATTGTCGGCTCTGACAATTCTGACAGGATTAATTCATAAAACAAAAAAAAAAATGTGTAGGGGTTCCCCCAAATAAAATTACCAGGCCCTTCAGGTCTGATATGGATATTAAGGGGAACCCCGCCGTAAAAAAAAAAAAAAAAGACGTGCGGTTCCCGGCAAATATCCATACCAGGCCCTTCAGGTCTGGTGTGGATTTTAAGGGGAACTCCACCCCAAATTTAAAAAAAAATGGCGTGGAGTCCCCCTAAAAATCCACACCAGACCCTTATCCGAGCACGTTGACCTGGCCGGCCGCAGAAAAGAGGGGGGGACAGATTGCGGCCCCCCCCTCTCCTGAACCGCACCAGGCCACATGCCCTCAACATGGGGAGGATGTCCCCATGTTGATGGGGACAAGGGCCTCATCCCCACAACCCTTGCCCGGTGGTTGTGGGGGTCTGCGGGTGGGGGGCTTATCAGAATCTGGAAGACCCCTTTAACAAAGGGGACCCCCAGATCCTGGCCCCCCCCTATGTGAAATGGTAATGGGGTACATTGTACCTCTAACATTTCACCCCAAAAAAATGTCAAAAGTGTTAAAAATGACAGTAGCCGGTTTTTGACAAATCTTTTATTAAAATCTTCTTTTCTTCTTCCATTCGGGTTTCTTCCGCTGCTTCTTTCTTGGGTCTTCTCGTCCACATCTTGCCCGACGTGTTCTTCTATCTTCTCCGTCCGTCCTTCAGCCTTCTCGTCCACATCTTGCCCGCTGTCTTCTCCCATCTTCTTCTCCGTCCGTCCGCCAGCCTTCTCGTCCACATCTTTTTCTTCCCCGGACCCAGCGCTTGAATTTGATTTGGCCGCCGTGTTCCGCTCCTGGGACCCGCCCCCCTCTGACGCCACAAGTAAACTCCTTAGAAGGTCATGTGCGTCAGAGGGGGGCGGGGTCACAGAGCGTCACACGGCGGGGGAATTCAATTTCAAGCGCGCCGTCCGGAGAAGAAGCCGCCGCAGCTTCCAATTGAAGTTCCCGCACTCATGTGACCCCGCCCCCCTCTGACGCACATATGCCACACGTGGACTTTCAGATGAGTTAACCTGTGGCGTCAGAGGGGGGCGGGTCCCAGGAGCGGGAACACGGCGGGATCTACAATTTCAAGCGCAGCGCGCAGAAGATGAAGAAGATGCGGGACGAGAAGGTCGACGGACAGAGAAGAAGATGGGAGAAGACGGCAAGACGTGGACGAGAAGACCCAAGAAAGAAGCAGAGGAAGAAACCCGAATGAAAGAAGAAGAAGGAACCGCGGAAAGAAGATTTTATTAAAGGAATTGTCAAAAACCGGCTACTGTCATTTTTCACACTTTTGTCACTTTTTTTTTGTAAAATGGTACAATGTACCCCATTACCATTTCACACAGGGGGGGGGGCAGGATCTGGGGGTCCCCTTTGTTAAAGGGGTCTTCCAGATTCTGATAAGCCCCCCGCCCGCAGACCCCCACAACCACCGGGCAAGGGTTGTGGGGATGAGGCCCTTGTCCCCATCAACATGGGGACATCCTCCCCATGTTGAGGGCATGTGGCCTGGTGCGGTTCAGGAGAGGGGGGGGCTGCACTCTGTCCCCCCCTCTTTTCTGCGGCCGGCCAGGTTAATGTGCTCGGATAAGGGTCTGGTGTGGATTTTTAGGGGGACTCCACGCCATTTTTTTTTTAAAATTTGGGGTGGAGTTCCCCTTAAAATCCACACCAGACCTGAAGGGCCTGGTATGGATATTTGGGGGGACCCCCACGCCATTTTTTTTGTTTTTACGGCAGGGTTCCCCTTAATATCCATTCCAGACCTGAAGGGCCTGGTAATTTAATTTGGGGGGACCCCCATACATTTTTTTTTTTTTTAGTTTTAATGAGCAATGACTGTATTCTTTATAGCCATGAGTACTTTAAACTTACTTTTTTTTCACTTCAGAAATGACATCTTGTACAGGGACAGTTCTAAGCACGGGAAACATGCGTGTACCCCCCCTCCCCCCTGTATGAAATTTAAAGGAATATTTCACTTTTATTATTTCACTTTAACCACTTCCATACCGCGCCTATTCTGGCACTTCTCTCCTTCATGTAAAAATTATATTTTGTTCCTGGGAAATTACTCAGGACCCCCAAACATTATATATAATTTTTTAGCAGACACCCTAGGGAATAAAGTGGCGGACATTTTTTATTTGATTTCCAACGGCATTTGCGCAATAATTATTCTAACGCCTTTTTTTTTTTTGCCCAAAAAAAACCCACTGTCCATGAATTTAAAAATAACCAAACAGTAAAGTTAGCCCAATTTTTATGGATAATGTGAAAGATGATGTTACACCGAGTAAATAGATACCGACTTGTCACACAATCATGGAATGGCGCCAAACTTCGGGACATAAAAATATCCATAGGCGATGCTTGTTTTTTTTTTTTACAGGTGACCAGTTCAGAGTTACAGAGGAGGTCTAGGGCTAGAATTATTGCTCTCGCTCTAACGCATGCGTCAATACCTCACATGTGTGGTTTGAATGGTGTTTACATATGTGGGCGGGACTTACATGCATATTCGCTTCTGAGTGCGAGCTTCTAATGACAGGGCCGTTTATTTTTTTGTGTTTTTTAGCTCATATTTTTCTTCTTTCACTTTTTTGTCACTTTTTTTGATTTCGGATCACTTTTCTTCCTATTACAAGGAATGTAAACATCCCTTGTAATAGGACTAGTGTGTGACAGGTCCTCTTTATGTAGAGAGGCGGGGTCAATAAGGCTGGAAAGCATGGTATTGGAAAAAAAAAAAGATCTCATGCTTTCAGCTGCAATCATGTTCGTTCAGCACAGTGGTGTAGTGTATAGCACTTTGACCTAGCAGCAAAAGAGTCGTTGGTTCAAATCCCGCCCGTGACAGCATCTGCATGGAGTTTGCATGTTCTCCCTGTGCCTGTGTGGGTTTCCTCCCACAATATAAAAACATGCTGTACATCGGATCCGGTCTAAATAAGCCCTAATATGCAGTAGTATATTTAGGTTTTGTGCTGCCCTAGGCCTGACTACATTTCTGCACCTCCTAATAGAAAAATGACCCACCCCTTCCTGTCAAAGCCACACCCTGTTTTTGTATCACCCGCCCAGGAATTTTCAGGGCACACACACACACTAGTTCTGGGGGGGGAGGGGGTTACTGGACTCCCTTAATTTGCATAGTTTTTCTCTCACTTCCTGTTTGGCTATGGGGCAGGAAGTGAAGGCAAATCTCCCCAATTGGACACAGATAATACAAAATAAACTGACAGGGCCTCTAACCCTCCCTCACTCTATCCAAAATTAAAGAAAATAAAAAGTGTTGATTATAGTTCTAGTCAGGGGCGGACTGACCATTGAGTCACTCGGGCACTGCCCGAGGGCCACATGCCACTAGGGGGCCCCCATCAGGGTTCCCAGGCTCAGTAAAACCAGGGACAGTATGTAAAAATCGTTTATTTTTTTAGATCTGTCCGAAACTGACATGCTTTTAATGTGAATATGCCAAGATTTTAGCTGCCCCGCCTCTGCACTGCCTCCTGGCATGGTGGCCATCTGTAAGCCAGAGGGGCCCCATAATCTTCTATTGCTCGGGGGCCCCATGAGTTGTCAGTCCGCCCCTGGTTCTAGTTTAAGCACAAATTTCATAGAGTTTTATTGAGAGGCCTAAGAAAATATAACCATGCCAATAGGCCAGGATACAGCGTGGCTAATATGTATGAATGTGTGTGTTAGAGCACCCCACCCAATGTTAACTAAAAAATTATTAATTTGCAAATAAGTATTATCTGCTAATTTTTTGGGGGATGTCTGCACCCCTGATAGTGACAACATTTGTGAGGTGTCTTCACCCTTTCTAATTCATTCACTTCCTGTCACATAGCCAAACAGGAAGTGAGGGTAAAACCTTACTAATATCTTTTCTTGGGGACACAGAGATCAATCTAAATAGTTTCCCATTATGTAAATTGCACTCTAGCATTTTGCTGTGTACACCCCAAATTATTAGGGATCTTGGACTTTGGGGTCCATTTACTAAAGGCAAATCCAGCTGTTGTAGAACTACACATCCCATGAGGCCTTGTAATGCACTGACATTCACAGACATGACTAGGCATGATGGGAATTGTAGTTCCTGAACAACTGGAGGGCCGTAGTTTGAAGACCCATGATTTGGGGTGTACACAGCAGTGCTGGAGTGCAATTTGCTTAATGGGGACACTAGTTAGATTGACCTGTGTCCCCAAGAAAAGACACTGGTAGGGTTTTAACCTCACTTCCTGTTCAGCTGTGTGACAGGAAGTGAAGCCAATTTTAAGAAAAGGGACACAAAGCTCAACCCAAAAAAAGCAGGGGTTCTAACACTCACTTGGCTTCCCTCAAACACCCACAATTAGAATAGGATTGCCTTGCGCTAGATTTAAGCACAGTGCTGTAAATCAGCACGTCAAGCCTGTCCACCAATAGCAAACCCCCCCCCACAGGCCATGTTTGCAGGTTTTACTTCATCTTGCACATGTGCTTTAAAAGACAGTCTGGACAGCAATTCTTGATAAGAGAAATCCACAAAACATGTCCTGTCGGGGGTACTTGAGGGCTGAGGACCACTGCAGAAAAAAGAAAATACTTACTAGTTGGTCTTTAATTTCCTCGAGATTAAACATGGCAAACATTTCATGCCTACACACCAGGAAAGAAGCTTAGACAAAAATCACACATAATTTGTTAGGCCCAAACCTATTTCAGCTGCAGCTGTCAAAATATAGCATGAAAAAGTAACAAAAAACAAACTTCCAAATTTTAAAGTAATTTTTATTGGTCAACAAAACAAGGAAAGCAAAAAAAGACAAACAAACACACAAACAAAAATACATTTCAAAAATCAAAATAAACATAGTTTTAACGTCACAACATCTTGACAAATTTTTCATAAAATAACATGTGAGGTATTGTCGCGTGCGTTAGAGCGAGAGTAATACTTTTAGCACTAGACTTTCTCTGTAGCTATAAACTGGTAACCTGAAAAAAAAAAAAAAGGTCGCATATAGGGAATTTCAATTACTGAATTTTGGCCCCATTCCAGGAGTGTTTTCAATAGTAAAGCGTGACATGTAAGGTATCTATTTACTCGGCGTAACATCATCTTTCACATTATCACCAAAAATTGGGCTAACTTTAGTGTTTTGTGAATTTTTAACCACTTGAGCCCCGGACTATATTGCTGGTCAATGACCGGGCCAGTTTTTGTGATTCGGCACGGAGTCGCTTTAACTGACAATTGCGCAGTCGTGCGACGTGGCTCCCAAACAAAATTGGCAACCTTTTTTTTCCCACAAAGAGAGCTTTATTTTGGTGGTATTTGATCACCTCTGCGTTTTTTGAATTTTTAGAGCTATAACCAAAAATAGAGCGACAATTTAAAAAAAAAAAAAAATAATAATTTAGACTTTTTGCTATAATAAATATCCCCAAAAATATATATTCTAAAAAATAAATAAATCCCTCAGTTTAGGCCGATACATATTCTACATCTTTTTGGTTCCAAAAAAAATCGCAATTAGCGTTTATTGATTGGTTTTGGCAAAAGTCTCCAAAATATGGCATTTTTGTTATATTTTTTTTTTAACTAGTTATTGCGGCGATCAGCGATTTTTATCGGTACTGCGACATTATGGCGGACACATCGGACACTTTTTTGGAACCATTGGCATTTTTATAGCGATCAGTGCTCTAAAAATGCATTGCTTACTATAAAAATGCCACTGGCAGGGAAGGGGTTAACACTAGGTGCGAGGGAGGAGTTAAATATGTTCCCTGGGTGTGTTCTAACTGAAGGGGGGGTGGGACTGACATGGGTAAATGACAGATCGCTGTTCATGAAGGGAAACTCCAGACCAAAAAAAAAAACGTGGGTTCCCCTTCAGGTGCATACCAGGCTCTTAGGCTTGGTCTGGAACATAAGGGGTTAAACCCGCGCCGAAAACCAGCGTGGGGTCCCCCCCAAGATGCAGACCAAGCCCTTATCCCAGGCACGCAGTCTGGCCGGACAGGAATGGGGGCGGGGATGAGCGAGCGTCCCCCCCCTCCTGAGCCGTACCAGACCGCATGCCCTCAACATGGGGGAGTGTGTGCTGTGGGGGAGGGGGCACTGCCCCCCCACCCCAAAGCACTCTTGTCCCCATGTCGATAGGGACAAGATCCTCTTCCCGACAACCCTGGCCGTGGTTGTCGGGGTATGCGGGCGGGGGGCTTATCAGAATCTGAGAGGCCCCTTTAATAAGGTGGCCCCCAGATTCCGGCCCCCCACCCTATGTGAAGCAGTATGGGGTACATTGTACCCCTACCCATTCACCTGGGGAAAAAATGTAAAGAAATAAAACACAACACACATTAATAAATGAATTTATTAGTCTGCCGGGGGTCTTCTGCCGGGGCCCCCCACCACCACCCCATTAGGCCCCGGGCTTCGCCGTCTTCTGCCGGAGCCCCCTTCACCATGAGGCTCCTGCCTATGGGGGAGGGCTCCGTCGCTTTCTGCGGGGGGGTTCACCTACCCCCCCTCTTCAGCGCCGTCTTTCACCGGGACCCCCTTCACCAGTGAGGCTCCTTGCCTTTGGGGGAGGGTCCCGGGCTTTGTCGGTTTCTGCGGGGGGGGTGCACCTGCACCCCCCCGTCTTCAGCGCCGTCTTTCACCGGGACCCCCTTCACCAGTGAGGCTCCTTGCCTTTGGGGGAGGGTCCCGGGCTTCATCGGTTTCTGCGGGTGGGTGCACCCCCCCCCCCCGTCTTCAGCGCCGTCTTTCACCGGGACCCCCTTCACCAGTGAGGCTCCTTGCCTTTGGGGGAGGGTCCCGGGCTTCGTCGGTTTCTGCGGGGGGGGGGTGCACCTGCACCGCCCCCGTCTTCAGCGCCGTCTTTCACCGGGACCCCCTTCACCAGTGAGGCTCCTTGCCTTTGGGGGAGGGTCCCGGGCTTCTACGGTGTTTTCCGCCGGGGGGCGACACCCGCGGGCTTCTGCGATGCCTTCCGCTTCTGCCTGTCTCCTCCGCGGAGCACAGGGCTTTCTTCCGCCGGAGGGCGCCACCCTCCGGGCTTCTGCTGTGCCTTCCGCTTCTGCCTGGCTCCTTCGGGAGCACAGGGCTTGTCTCCGCTGTGTTCTCCCTTCTCTTCCATTCGATGTTGACACAACGAGGTTCCGCGCTGGAATGCCGTCTGAGCAGCGGGCATCGACTTATATAGGGCAATGCCACCGTGTGACCTCAACCCATGTGACATCACATTCCCATCATGCCCAGGGAATGTGATGTCACATGGGTTGAGGTCACATGGTGGCATTGCCCTATATAAGTCGATGCCCGCCGCTGACACGTCATGTCAGCGCGGAACCTCGTCGTGTCAGCATCCAATGGAAGAGAAGGGAGAGGACAGCGCAGACAAGCCCTGTGCTCCCGGAGGAGACAGGCAGAAGAAGGAAGAGAGAAGAAAGAAGACGGAAGAAAGCCCTGGCTCCGCGGGGGAGCCAGGCAGAAGAGGGAGCAGAGAAAAGACCGGGGAGTTGGCGCACCCCCGGCAGAAGACCAGGAAGACCGGAACCCTGGCAGAAAGACCGGGGGATAGGCGCCATCCCCCGGCAGAAGTCGCCGAAGTCCGGATGGCCCCCCCCTAATGTAAAAGAGCTTAAATGGGGTGGGGGCCCCCAGCGGAAGGCTCCGGAGAGGACCGAGGGATGGCGCCCTCCCCCGGCAGAAATCACCGAAGCCCAGGGTCCCGGCAGAAGATCGGGAGAGAAGAAACCCCCCCTTGTGAAAGAGCTAAAGAAGAAAGGGGGGGCTCCGGAGCTGATTAATAAAATATTTTATTCTGTGTGGTGTTTTATTTAACTTTACATTTCCCCCAGGTGAATGGGTAGAGGTACGATGTACCCCATACTCATTCACATAGGGTGGGGGGCCGGCATCTGGGGGCCCCCTTATTAAAGGGAGCTTGCAGATTCCGATTAGCCCCGCCCGCATACCCCGACAACCAATGGCAAGGGTTGTCGGGAAGAGGCTCTTGTCCCTATCGACATGGGGGCAAGAGTGCTGTGGGGTGGGGGGGCAGTGCCCCCCTCCCCCACAGCACACACTCCCCCATGTTGAGGGCATGCGGTCTGGTACGGCTCAGGAGGGGGGGCGCTCGCTCGTCCCCACCCCCATTCCTGTCCGGGCCAGACTGTGTGCTTGGGATGAGGCCTTGGTTTGGATCTGGGGGGGGAACCCCGCGCCGAATCGGCGCGGGTTTAACCCCTCACGTTCCGGACCAAGCCTAAGAGCCTAATGTAGCCCTGGAGGGGGACCCGCGCCGATTTCAAGTTTGAAATTTGGCGCGGAGTTCCCCTTCATGGCTGAAAACAGCTCGGAGATTCCCGTGCGCCGCGTCACGCAGCGCAATCACGGGTACGCCGCTTGGTATTTACCAAGATTTTCACGGCGTACTGACACGGCGCACGGGAAGCTCCGAAATTTCTCTCTACGCATGCCCAGTATGCAAATGAACCTCCCGAGGTTCAGGCGCACTGTGCAAGCGTACGGGGATCTGTTTTCAAAAAACACTTTCACTTTCAATTCGGCCCGCCAAACACATTCAAACACATGTCACTTCACTTCCCCTGCATCCCCCCACCTCCCCCCCTAATAAACTCCCGCCCAAACCCCCGCAATTTACATTTCAATGTGCCATGCGCCAGGTCTATCAGGTGCACAATGCACCCTCTCCTGGGCGCACGGAGCACATTAGTAACTAGGGAAATACACTGCACTAGCAGCGTATTTCTTTAGTAAATGACCAAACGGCTGCTACTCCTGCTTTTACTCCATGAGTCATGGAGTAAAGGCTTTGGTAAATCAGCCCCATTGAGTCCACCGGGACCTACCAATCGTTCAGGACACAAGCAGAACAGCGGTATGCCTATGTAAACAAGGCAGACTGTCGTTCTGTCAGTAGGTAAGGTATTGATCCTGCGTTTCTGCAAAGCAGGAATACAAATCTCTGCCTTCTTATAGTACAAGCACCTCACACACAGTAACCATACAAATTTTAGGCACACATTTAACCCTTTGATCGCCCCTGATGTTAACCCCTTCCCTGCCAGTGTCATTAGTATAGTGACAGTGCATATTTTTGCGCTGATCACTGTATTGGTGTTACTGGTTCCCAAAAAAGTGTCAGGCAATCAATATCCTAGATTGTAAGCTCTAACGAGCAGGGCCCTCTGTTGCCTCCCGTATTGATTTGTTTACTATCTGCCCTTGTGTTGCAAAGCGCAGCACAAACTGCGCTATATAAATCCTGTATAATAATAATAATATACGCTTATTGTTTTTTTATTTTTTAATAATATGTAGCAGAATACATATTGCCAAAATTTATGAAAAAATACGATTTTTTTTAAATTTTTATTGGAAATGTTTTATAGCAGAAAGTAAAATAAACAATAAATAAAAAATTGTCACTTTTTTTATTTATAGCACAAACATGTTGATTGGGAGAGTGACATTTCACTTCCAAGGCCTGGCAAGCTGCATTCCATTAGGCTACTTTCACACTGGGACGCCCGGCTGTTAGCTTTTTAAACGCCGCTCATTTTAGCAGCTCTTTTTTTTATCCCCCCCCCCCCCCCCCAAAAAAAAAAAATGGTACAAAGTCCAGTTTTGCAGTGCTTTCAAGGTGCTGCCCATTCATTGCAATGGGCAGGGCATTTTGGGAGCACTAAATACAACGCTCCCAACCCACCCCAAAGATGCTGCTTTCAGGACTTTGCCTAATGTCCTGCAAGCGCACCACCTCAGTGTGAAAAGTCACACTGCAATGAATGGGAGACGCTTTTCAGAGGCTATTTCCAGTGCTAAAGCGCCTGAAAACTGCCCCAGTGTGAAAGTAGCCTTACATATTTATTCTTGGGAAGAAACGTAGGCTACCCTAGCTGCACCCTGCAGCTCCGGCAGCCTATGTATGGAATGTGGACATTAACCACTTCCGGAACCCCCCCGTCGTTTTACGTTGGTACTTTGAAGAGGAATACCGTTGTTATGGCAGCAGATATCTACCATTACCCCAGTATCCTCTTCAAGAGTGGGCGGGTCCTCTTCAAGAAAAAAGTGGTCTCTGCTCCGGATTTGCAGCAAGATCACTTTTATTGGCGGCAGGAGATGGGCCCGCCCCCCTCCCGCTGCTCTCTGGTGCCCGCTGCCGTTTATCAGAGCCACCGTCAATGGTGAAGGCGATGGGATCCTGTCCCTGGCTTGACATGGAGACGAGTGGAAGATGGCCCCCACCTGTCTCCACATCATTGCTCTTAAAGGGACTTTTCAAATGACATAAAAAATAAAAAAATTATTGCATTTTAGTGTAAATATGAGATTTGAGGTCTTTTTGACCCCAGATCTCATATTTAAGAGGACCTGTCATGCTTTTTTTCTATTACAAGAGATGTTTAAATTCCTTGTAATAGAAATAAAAGTGTTTTTTTTTTAAAAGAACAGTGTAAAAATTAAAATGTAAAATAAATAAGAAAAAAAAAAAAATGTAAACGCGCCCCGTCCCGCCGACAGGGCCAGATTCCAGACAAGGCCACCGAAGCCAGGCCTCGGGGCGGCAGTGGGTGCAGGGGCGGCGCTGGCACCGCTGTAAAAAGGGGCAGGGATGGACTGGCCATCGGGACTACAGGGAGTGGGCCAGTTACAGCGGCCACCTAATCTGCATCGGAGGTCCGCGGCAGTCTACCCGTCAATCGTCGACAGCTGGCGCCTGACGGGTAGATCGAGATTTAGCCAGCATGGAGAGTAGAGCAGGAAGCGTGTGTAATAAGTTCTCTCTCATGTCACTCTGCTCCCCGGCGGCCCCTCCTCTCTTCTCGTCCATCCCCATTTGTTTGTGACATCATCTGGGATGGACGAGAAGAGAGGAGAGGCCGCCAGGGAAGAAGAGTGACATGAAAGAGAACTTATTACACATTATTGTGTGCCCTGTACCCTGATGTGATGTGCCCTGATGTGCCCCGTGCCCTGATGTGCTGGGCTCTGTACCCTGATGTGCTGTGCCCTGATGTGCTGAGCTCTGTGCCGTGCCCTGATGTGCACTGTACCCTGATGTGTTGTGCCCTGGGCCGGTCTGGATGAAGACCCCCCTATGTGATGGGGTGTGTGTGTGTGGGAGGGGGGGGGGTTGAAGGACCCAGCCTTGGGGGGGCAAAGGGAGTAAATCCGGGGCCTGCCCGCCGAGCTCACGCGCAGAAGTGAATGCATACTCGAGTAGCGCCCGCATATGAAAACGGTGTTTAAACCACACGTCAGGTATCGCCACAATCGTTAGCCCTCGGCCTCCTCTATGACTCAAAGCATGCAACCTGTAGAATTTTTTAAACGTCGCCTATGGAGTTTTTTTTGGGGTAACATTTTTTCATCATTCCACGAGCGGGTGCAACTTTGAAGCGTGACATGTTGGGTATCAGTTTACTTGGTGTAACATTATCTTTCACAATATACAAAAATAATTGGGCTAACCTTACTGTTTTATTTGATTTTTTCCCCCCAAAAAAGTGATCCCCCCCCCCCAAAAAAAAGTGACCCCCCCCCCAAAAAAAAGTGTTTTTTTTTCCAAAAACATTTTTTACAAGTGCGCTTGTAAACGTTGTGACAAAAAGTATTGCAACCACCACCATTATATTCTATAGGGTGTTAGAAAAAAATCTATATAATGTAATGTAATTTTCTAGCAAAAAAAAAAAAACTGTTTTTAACTTGTAAACACCAAATCTCAGAAAGAGGCTTGGTCCTTAAGTGGTTAATAAAATGCAGACTTTGCGTTCAGTGAATTTTATAGAGTCACAATGCATAAACGTGTGTGTTTTAACTTCTCTGATTCACCTTGACCAGCAAAAAAATAAATGTATAAATAAATATAAAGAATCATAAACAGCCACACCACACATGGTAATAACAGACACAGACTGGCCTGACCTCTTGCCCGTGTCAAATATGGCCGCCGGAGCCTCGGCGTACCTCGATGTCGCGCTCTCCAGGAGCTGACAATGCCCAGCATGCAACGGGGACAGCGTCTGGCCTTCAGCAACATGGCTACCCCCATGCACCGGCTGATCGCTCGCAGGCAGGCGTAAGTTTCCATTAGGACGCGGTGGGGTGGGGAGGATGTGTGCGAGACGTAGGCCAAGGGTTCGCTGGGGTGTCATGGCGTCATACGGGGCGGGTTAGGTGGGCCATTCGCTGACTCTGGCTGGAGTTCCGGTTCTGTGGGTGTGGATGGAGCTTAGTACGGGATGGTAGTGGTGCTGGCAAAGTGTATCGTCTGCTAGTGTGTGAGCCTGCCATGGTGGTGTACTCTTCAGGAACTGAACCCATGGATTCAGGGGCTCCCAAAGCAGGGCTATTCAAGGCAGAACTGACAGATCTCTATGGGCCTGTATCACTTCATTGCATTTGTATTTCTATACAAGTCTATAAGAACCCAGAACCCTCCTGAAGGGGTGTGTTTACCAAAAAACTGCCTAGGCAGATAAAGGGGTGTCTGTAGATAGAAACTAACAGGACAGCTTTGACTAAAATTGAATAGGACGTGTATGTACCTCACGAAGCCTGACTGGAATTCTCCTGGGATGTTTCTAAGCGAGGCTTAGTCATTACTGTTCACCATCACAGAAGTGAGCGTTTTTCTCTGATATCAATCCCTCTCACATTCGCTTTCTCTTACCCAATGCAGTAGCTGTGAGCTCAGACTTTTAGCGCTCACATCTGTTATGGTGGAGAGGGATGAGCTCCGGCGTGTTCGCACACTCCACGTGCAGAGCCCGCCAGGAAGTGAGCACGGCGCTGTGCTAATCACAGCCAGGGAGACATTTCCCGATGCTCGGCTGCAGAGATTGGGAAATGTCTCCCCCGCCTGTGGTTAGCGCAGCGCCGTGCAGACTTCCTGATGGGCTCTGCACGTGGAGTGTGCAAACACGCCAAAGCTCCATCCGTAATGGTGGAGGTGAGCAGTAATGACTAGGCCTCACTTAGCAACGTCCTGGGAACATTCCAGTTAGGTTTCGGGAAGTTTGTGAAATATGGGAGTCAGCGCTTGGTGGAAAAGAAGAAGGCAGCTAGCAACAAAAAAAAATCTGGTGCACTAAAGTGCAGCGCCTATAGCAGTCATCGGAGATGTAAAACAAAAATGTACAACTGCATCAATAATCTAAATCAACCATAAAAATTCATTACCTGCTTGCCGACTGCCCACTGAATTTTACTGTTGGACCCCTTTCACACTGAGCCACCCATAGCGTCAACGGTAAAACGCCACTATTTTTACCGCCGACGCCATGGGCGGATTTGTGGCGCATTTCGGCTGCTAGCCGGTGAGAAAGGGTTAAAAGCGCCCGCAATGCGCTGCCGGATTTCGGGCAGTATAGCCGCGCAGTCCCATTGGTTTCAATGGCCAGCAGCGGTGGAGGAGCGGTAAACGCACCGCTCCAAAGATGCGGCTTGCAGGAATTGTTTTTACCGTCCTGCTAGCTCAACGCTCCAGTGTGAAATTAGCTATGAATAAGCACTGAGCTACAGTGAAACGCGTCGGCTCCTTTTTTATTTTTTGCTGTGGCATGTATTTTTTGTGACCTGTTTTAATAAAAGGAACGTTTTCTGGAGTGTGGCTGTCCAAGTTTTCCTCCGTATTTTTGCAGCTCCAGTTTGAAAGCCCTCAGGTTTTCACACTGGAGCAGCTGTTTGAGGGCGGATTGCAGGTGCTATTTTTTAATGCTATAGCGCCTGCAATACGCCCTCAGTGTGAAAGGGGTCTAACAGTGTGGACCGGCTGTGCAGAATCACCATTGTTACCCTTAGCTCAGGCATGCATGAAGGAGATTGTGTTTAGCTGAGAAAACCCCTCCTCCTCCTCTCCTTAAGACTCCTGGGATGTAGGACATCATTTGCCTAGGCAAGAAATCAGGAAGTAACCAAGGAAATGTAAAAAGGATGTTCTAGGTTCTTTTTGAGATATTATATTGCAAATATGATTTTTATATGCAATCCTCAAACATAAAAGTAAAAATCTCATGTTCGTGTCTTCTTTTTTTGGAATAGTGTTTGTTTAAAAAAGTGTCATGGTAGATAAACGTGTTCATCCGATCCGCCAGGCGGATGGAAAAGTAGGTTTTTCCTCCGTCACACTTTGGCGGATCGGATGTCAGCGGGCATGTCACCGCTGACATCCGCGGCTCTATGGAGCACGGAGCGCCCATTCAGGTCTGCAAAAAAAACTGGCAGGCGGACCTGAACAGGCCGCCCGTGTGAAAGAGCCCTAAGTGTGCATGCAAGCTAAAGCCCAACTGAACTTTTAAGGGCTTGTTTACACCAGCTTACACACTGAAATGTTGTGGGCTGGTGTCAGTTGTGAAGGGGTGGTGTGGTGGATTGTTACAATACATTGCACGGTAAACTTTTTTTTTTTTTGCTCAAAATGGTAGCTATGCCAGGCCACTAATAATCATTATTAAAATCCATTTTACAAGAGCTATACACAAATTCCTTTGTGGATTACATACATTCTGATGCCAGTCAAGATTATGTAGAAAGTCGTGATCCTACTTATTTGGAGTCAAAAGTCAGGGTCCTTATGTTAGACCTACTAGGGTCAATTTAACGGTTGAGTTTAATTGGTTTTATTTTACCAGAGCAATTCTCTGATTGAAGGTAGACCAAGGCTTTGTTCACACTGTGAACACATGCAGAATCACACACTTTCCAGCAATGCACAATGATGTCTAAGAACCTGCCATCGCTGGAGCATAGGGGAGAAGAGGTTGCGGGAACCAGTCTTACAACACGGAGGATCAGATAAATAAAGCTGCATTTTTAATGCTTAGCACAAACTACTAGTTTTTTTTTTTCAACCCAACAAGGCTTTTTCGGTTATGCCCTTTCCATAGAAGCTGACGGACGAACTGCACTCCGGTGCCCCTCCGGGCTCTGTCATTCCAGCAGGGAGCCCAGTATTTTATCCGATATTTGTGCTGGCTGTAATTACACAGGATAGTCTCCGATCACCTCTATGGTCTAGAACAGGGATCTTCTGACTACGGTCCTCCAGCTGTTGCAAAACTACACGTCCCATGAGGCATTGTAAAACTCTGACATTCACAGACATGACTAGATATTAGGGTTGTCCCGATACCACTTTTTTAAGACCGAGTACAAGTACCGATACTTTTTTTCAAGTACTCGCCGATGCCAAATACCGATTTAATCTCATGTGACAGTGGCACATGTGTCAGTATATATATATATATATATATATTTTTAATTTGTTTTAAATTTTTTATTTATTAATGCTTTTTTTAAAGGGGGGGGGGGGCTGTACCGTGTTAGTGTGTTTTTTTTTTTTGGTGAGATATCAGGGGTCTCAACAGACCTCTGACATCTCCCCTTTGAGACAGAGAAAGGGACTAGGTACACATGTTCCCCAGTCCCTTTCTCAGCAGCCTCAGGTGCGCTGAAAATGAATGGAGAAAAGACAGCGTCTTCTCTTCATTCATAAACTGAAACATTGTAATCACAGTTTACGATGTTTCAGTTATGTGAATGGATAGAGTCAGTAATCACTGACTCTGTCCATTCGGAGCAGTAAGGAGCCGGATTTACCTGCTCCTACTGCCGCTCTTCATCCCGACAGTTCCAGGGGGTGGAGGAGGAGCACGGAGGGAGAGAGAAACACGGCGGGGGACACGGAGGGAGAGAGAAACACGGCGGGGGACACGGAGGGAGAGAGAAACACGGCGGGGGACACGGAGGGAGAGAGAAACACGGCGGGGGACACGGAGGGAGAGAGAAACACGGCGGGGGACACGGAGGGAGAGAGAAACACGGCGGGGGACACGGAGGGAGAGAGAAACACGGCGGGGGACACGGAGGGAGAGAGAAACACGGCGGGGGACACGGAGGGAGAGAGAAACACGGCGGGGCACACGGAGGGAGAGGGCAGCACGGAGGTGGGCTGGAGGAGGACACGGGACAGTCAGCAGTGATTGTGTGTGGAGGAGTTACAAGCACCGATCACCGCTGATTTTAAAGCAGCTGAAAGCTGGGGGAGAGAGAAGCGGAGAAATTACTTTTAAATCTATACAGCGGTGATTGGTGCTTGTAACTTTCCAACGCACTGATCACCGCTGACAGTACAAGTATCGGTATCAGGACAACCCTACTAGATATGATGGGAATTGTAGTTCCTGAACAACTGAAGGGCCATAGTGGAGACCCCTGGTCTAGAAGACTGGAAGCAAAGAGCATTTTCATCACTTCTGTCTTCCCGGATAGAAACTGCGCCATTAATAAATTTGGAAAGCATGTAAAAACACAGATCTTGGTGTGATTAGGTGCTTATAGAAACGGTGTTATAAAATAAACGACTATCACACCACACATGTGAGGTATTGTGTCAGAGCGGGAGAAATAATTCTATCACCAGACCTCCACTCTAACTATAAACTGGTAACCTGTAAAGGCATTTAAAGTGTCGCCTATGGAGATTTTTAGAAACTGTAGTTTGCTGCTGTTCCACGCAACATGTCGCGTAATTTTAAAGCGTGACATGTTGGGTATTTATTTACTTTGTGTACCAAAAAAAATAAAATATTTTGTTTGTGCATTAAAGTTTGTGTGTTTTAATTTTTTTTATTTATAAAAAAAAAAAAAACGCGCAAATACCCTGTAAAATAAAAATTTGCAACACCCACAATTTTATTCTCCAGGGCCTCTGTTTAAAAATGCATATCATGTTTTGTGGTTCTAACTTAATTTTGTAGCAAAAAAGTTATTATTTTTACATCTAGGACAGAAGAGGTAAGAATAGGCTTGGGAAGCTAGTGGTTAATTAACCCAGATAAAGTATGCACAATGGTCCCTTTTTAGATATTTGAAGCAGATAAGACTTTTTGGTTTATGCTGGACAATGATGTATTGCTTGAATCTACAGCCTGCATTTTAACTCCCATTTATAAAATGCAAGGTCCATCAGAGTTCTACTCTACTCTTTCTCCAAAACAAAATTGAGTTGACCTGAGCGCTACTCAGCCATTGACGTAAAGCTTTGTTTTCTATGAAATAATATAAAGCTGCTTTTTTGAATGTGAGACAGGCAGATGGCATTGCTATCTTTTTGGAAAAATCAGCGCTAGCCTACCGTTGCTGGTTTTGATAGAGATTCCAAACCAATGGTTAGCCTTTAATGTGGATTTGGAATGCAGAATACAAGCGTATGCCCTCAAAGACTTAATACAAAATGTAAATGTTCATTTATGTCAAATCATATATTCAGCAGTAAAAAAAATAAAAAATAATCTGTGCTATTCATTTCTATCCTAGGGAAGCAAATAAGCAGAATGTACGTTGTCAGAAGTGCCTAGAGATTGGCCATTGGAGCTATGAATGTACTGGGAAAAGAAAATATCTGTACAGACCTTCCAGAACATCTGAGCTAAAGAGAACATTGAAAGAGAAAGAAGCCAGAATGCTTTTAGGTCAAAGGTAAATGTTGCCTTCAGACTTGTACATTGTCTTGTATTTTATTACAGTGAAATTGGTATATGTTAATTTGGAAAGCTGGATAGAAGATGAAACCTATTTATGTATTAGTTGTTATGAGAAGTATGCACACTTGGGGCTTTTTACAGTTTTTATGTATAAAACCCATATTTAATAATGTGTTTACAGCGTAGCTCTCTTTTTCACTTTTATTGCGTAAAGTAAGTCCTCCAAGCCTCCATTCTCATTGGCATACTGCAACAAGCTTGTGCATCTTTTTTGAGCTTCTCACATTTTTTAACACATTCTTGCACATGCATAAAGACCGTATTTGCTTAGTGTGTTTGGGGTGCCATTAACAAAGATACTGCAAGCACAGCAGGTATTTTTGGGCATTTCTTAAACTCATGCCAAACCACCAGATCCATGGAATATCTCTTGCATGTCACTACTCCAACCATAAAAAAAAAGCATAAAAAAAAAAAGCACAGGTTCAGTGGTGTTCAGTGCCTGACTCGATCAATAAAAACAAATTAAAGTGCACTGTTAAACTCTATTAATGTGGTCCCCTATTCATTATGGTTAGATATTCCACATCCACTCTAGTTTATAATTACGTAAAAAAGTGTATGTGGAGTGGGAGGGAAAGGGTTAATTCTCTGTGAGTTATGGATTAAGGGGAAATCTCCACCTCAATAAGGTCATAAGCAGTAATAGGACCTGACGAAGGTTCTACGTTAACTCTTTCTCACTGTTAAAAGTATGAACAAAAAGAATTGATGAGTCTGTTTTAATCTGTGATCACAATTTTTTCCCCCCAAAAAGTCTTCCAAGATGGCATACAGTGCATCCAGGAAGTATTCACAGCGCTTCACATTTTCCACATTTTGTTATGTAACAGCCTTATTCCAAAATAAATTAATATCGTTATTTTCTTCAATATTCGATTTTAATTCAAAATACCCCATAATGACAAGGTGAAAAAAGTTTGTTTGAAATCTTTGCAAATTTTTAAAAATAAAATAAAAAATTCCTTGTACATAACTATTCACTTTGCTCAATACTTCGTTGCAGCACCTTTGGCACCAATTACAGCCTCAAGTCTTTTTGAGTATGATGCTACAAGCTTGGCACGCCTATTTTTGGGCGGTGTTTTCCATTCTTCTTTGCAGGACCGCTCAAGCTCCATCAGGTTGGATGGGGACCGTCAGTGAACAGCCATTTTCAGATCTCTCCAGAGATGTTCAATTCTGGCCTCTCAAGGACATTCAGAGTTGTCCCATAGCCACTCCTTTGTTATGTTGGCTATGTGTTTAGGGTCGTTGCCCTGTTCTGGAGCAGGTTTTCATTAACTGCTTGCCGACCTGCCTCCGTCATTCTACGGCGGCAGGTTGGCTCTCCTGCACGAGAGCCCGTCATACTACGCCGGCTCTCTCGGCGCGCGCGCCCCCCGCTCACGTGCTTGGTGGGCGCGATCGCCGCCGGGCACACGCGATGGCTCGTTACAGAGCGGGAGCTGTGTGTGTAAACACACAGTTCCCGGTCCTGTCAGGGGGGGGGGGGGAAATGCTGATCTTCTGTTCATACAATGTATGAACAGAAGATCAGTGATTTCCCCTAGTGAGGCCACCCCCCCCCCCCCCCACAGTAAGAACACACCCAGGGACATACTTGACCCCTTCCCCGCCCCCTAGTGTTAACCCCTTCACTGCCAGTGGCATTTTTATAGTAATCCAATGCATTTTTATAGCACTGATCGCTATAAAAATGCCAATGGTCCCAAAAATGTGTCAAAAGTGTCCGAAGTGTCCGCCATAATGTCACAGTACCGAAAAAAATCGCTGATCGCCGCCATTACTAGTAAAAAAAAAAAAAATATTAATAAAAATGCCATAAAATTACCCCCTATTTTGTAAACGCTATAACTTTTGCGCAAACCAATCAATAAACGCTTATTGCATTTTTTTTTTTACGAAAAATATGTAGAAGAATACGTATCGGCCTAAACTGAGGAGAAATTTTTTTTTTTTTATATATTTTTGGGGGATATTTATTACAGCAAAAAGTAAAAAAATTTAATTGTTTTTCAAAATTGTCGCTCTATTTTTGTTTATAGCGCAAAAACCGCAGAGGTGATCAAATACCACCAAAAGAAAGCTCTATTTGTGGGGGAAAAAAGGATGCCAATTTTGTTTGGGAGCCACGTCGCACGACCGCGCAATTGTCAGTTAAAGTGACGCAGTGCCGAATCGCAAAAAGTACTCTGGTCTTTGAGCAGCAATATGGTCCGGGGGTTAAGTGGTTAAGGATATCTCTGTACATTGCTACATTTCTACATTTATCTTTCCCTCAATCCTGATTAGTCTCCCAGTTCCTGCTGCTGAAAAACATTCCTACATCGTGATGCTGACACCACCATGCTTCACTGTTGGTATTGGCCAGGTGATGAGCAATGCCTGGTTTCCTCCAGACATGACACTTGCCATTCAGGCTAAAGAGTTTAACCTTTTTTTTTATCAGTCCAGAGAATTTTGTTTCTCATGGTCAGAGTTCTTCCGGTGCCTTTTACTGAGGAGTGGCTTTCATCTGGCCACTTTACCATCAGGCCTGATTGATGGAGTACTGCAAAGATGCTTGCTCTTCTGGAAGGTTCTCCTCTTTCCACAGAGAAACACTGGAGCTCTGTCAGAGTGACCGTCAGGTTCTTGGTCACCTCCCTGACTAAGGCCCTTATTTCCCGATCGCTCAGTTTGGGTGGTCCGCTCTAGGAAGAGTACTGGTGGTTCCAAACTTCTTCCGTTTACGGATGATGGATGATGTGCTTTTCTGTACTCAAAGCTGTGCCTCTATACATTCCTGTTTTAGGTCTACAGAGAATTCCTTGGACTTCATGGCTTAATTTGAGCTCTGACATGCACTTTTAACTGTGGGACCTTTTTATATAGACAGATGTGTGCCTTTCCAAATCATGTCCAATCCACTGAAATTTCCACAAGTGGACTCCAAGTTGTAGAAACATCTGAGGGATGATCAGTGGAAACGGATGTACCTGAGCTCAATTTTGAGTGTCATAACAAAACCTGTAAATACTTATGTACATGTGATTTCATTTTTTATGAAAAATTTGCAAAGATTTTAAACTTCTTTCACTTTGTTAAAGGGTATTTGTAGAATTTTGAGGGAAAAATTAATTTGTAATCCTTTTTGGAATATGGCTGTAACACAGGGGTCTCAAACTGGTGGCCCTCCAGCTGTTGCACAACTACAAGTCTCATCATGCCTCTGCCTGTGGGAGTCATGCTTGTAACTGTCAGCCTTGCAATTCCTCATGGGACTTGTAGTTTCACAACAGCTGGAGGGACGCAGTTTGGGTCTGGTTACATTGTGGGTCTTCAAACTATGGCCCTCCAGTTGTTCAGGAACTACAATTCCCATCATGCCTAGTCATGTTTGTGAATGTCAGAGTTTTACAATGCCTCATGGCATGTGTAGTTCCGCAACAGCTGGAGGGCCGTAATTTGAGGATGCCTGGTCATGCTTGACTGTTGTGTGCTTGCTTGTCTAAGAATCTGTTTCAATAAAATGCAGTGTATATATGCCAGACTTTTCCTTCTCATTTGTCGTGTTTTCTACTTAAATATCTCAACTATATTATAGAGATGACAAAAATGCAGTGCATACATGTAGGGCCGAAACAACTAATCGATTAATCGGCCAGTAACATAATGGGGTTAAAAAAATGAAAGTTAGCCCTTTATAGTACAAAAAAGCAAATCGCTACTGTAAATATTACTTTCACTGTTCCACAGTAAAAAAATTAACCCCTTACAGTAGCGATTATTTGCTCTTTTTGTACTTATTTTCGTTTTTTTAACCCCATTATGTTACTAAACATCTCAGGCTGGGGTCACACCTCTGTTTTTTGGTGCTTTTTGCAGAAACACACTACAGTTCATTTACATGTTTTCCTATGGGACACGTTCACATCCATGATTTTTTTTCAGCTGCTGCGTAATTGGAAAAGGGTAAGGACTTTTTAACGCAAAACGGTGCTATTTCTTTTTTTTTTTTTGGTTCAATATACTTCAATGGAGAAGCTGCAGAAAAGCATGTAATGTGTTTTTGCGGCAATTTGTGTTTTGTAATCTGCCCAACAACAAATTGGCCCAAATTGTTTTTTTTTTTTTTTTTTTTTAAGGCTATTATCCGATTAATCGAAACAATAATTGGCCAACTAATCGATTATTAAAATAATCGTTAGTTGCAGCCCTACATACATGTCAGTAAAGAATTATTTTATGTCTGTTTCTGCTCAGTATTAATGCCTGACATTATGCTGATCGCCAAAAATGTAGTGTACTCAATCACACCTAGTATTTGTTTTTTGTATTTATTCATATATTTTCTTTTTGTTTTTGCATTAGCAGCAACACTATATCGGAAGCAAAGATGAAGAAGAAAAGGTATGTCTCTTTAGGACTTTTTTGGAGTTGTGTGGTTATTGTTTTGGGTAAATTCCAAAGGGACCTTCATAAGTTACAAGGCAACATTACTACAGGGCGGAATTAGGGCCCATTCACACAAGTAAAGTGGTGCATTTAAGGACCAGCATTGTTTTCTCCAGCACTGCCATCTTTACTGGAGATCTGGCACATGTGCAGTAACGACACAGGTCCTTGTGACCTTGCAGGAATGCCCATACATGCTGTAGATCCAGTGCCCATACACAGGTCTCTGCTGGTATATATGTAACCTCTTGAAAACAGCTCGTCTCACATTCTAGGAGGTAGCTTGTGAGATGTAGTGCATGCATAGACACTCTTCGTTAGTTTTGGCATAGACCTGCAGTATGTCTGAGCATTTGGGGGAGCTATCAGATCAATCTTGCCTAGTCCAAAATTTGGGGACGTAAACGTAAAAAAAAAAAAAAAATTGGGCTAAAATTTGTTAGGCGGAGACAGGAGCGAAGACCTTACGAAAATGAATACAGTTCCACTTTAAGGTGCATTACATTACATTAAGGGAGCAAATTAATTTGAATGGAAAGCCTATCCCATCACCAACAAAAAATTGAACCTTCTGCATTTTTGCTAGTATTGCTTACCACAATTAACATTGTTGTGAATTGGGGTGCCATTCACAATGAATGGCAGTGCACCAAACTTGTAACTTGCTGTAATGGTCCCCTAAACTCAGGCCAATGCATACCAAAGTTAATGGGAGGTCTACATAGACTATAAGTTCATAGGTTATGTGGTAACAATTTTCTAAATAAAAAAATTAGGGAAAGGCTATGCCTATGGCCTTTTTCGGCTATAAACAATGTAAAGGTTATTTCATAAGTTGTGGGCAGTGGTTCAGTAAAAACTGTAGTTGGCCAATGCCTGAAAAGTATCTTTTCAAATCCATGAACACCTGTTTGCAAAAGACGGCACCTCTGTCTAAAGTAAACAGTGCTTGTTCTTATAAGATGCTTTCCCTTGCATGAAACCACATGCCAACAACTAGTCGCTGGACATATTTGCCATTTTGCCATCGTTCTTGTTGCATTAGTCCCTAATCTTAAAGAAAACGGGGGGGTTGTAAAAAAAAAAAAACACACTCCCCTCCATACTGCAGCATCTTTGTTATGCCGCAGCTGTCCCCTGGCAAATTTAAACCCGAGAACTGAGCAATCGATTGACTGCGGATTGCTCAGTTCTTGGTCAGCTATATATATGCGTACGCCTTTGCACATGGGGACACGTTAAAACATTTTTTTTTTTCAATTATTTATTTTATTTTTACACCGTTTCTTTAAAAGCAGACTTTGATCACTTTTTTATTGCTGTCACAATGAATGTACAATAGGCTCTGACAGGTATACCTTATGGAGAGATCTGGGGTCTATTAGACCCCTGATCTCTCCTCTGACCCCCGAATCAGCCGATTAGCCTGATTGGCTGCTTTATTTGGCAGAAACCGGCCAGTAAACTCAAAACCGAAAACCGGAATTGACAAAATAATAGTTTCTTCCCGTTTCCTAATTAGGATCACCTTTACAAAAAAGAGCATCACCGCCAAAAAAAATAAAAGCTGTGAGCATTATCCCAGTATAACCACTGCATCTCAAGGATGTACAAGGGCTTTCTTGGGTGCCAAGTGGTTAAAGGGAAAAATGGTTGCACTATACTTGGCTTGGTTACCACTCCAGACTCCTGACTTGCAGATCTTGGCTGTAGTTAAGACTTGCAGGTATATACTTCATCCTTATTCAAGGACTGTGTTTAGGCATAGCTTTTGACTGTTTGGTTAGGTGGACAGCCAGTCGGAGCCTTTGCCTGAACATAGTGGTGGCATTAATGCGTCTCCCCAGCTATTACTAGATTGAAGAACAGCTAGATTGGTTTTTAGTTGAATACCTGAGTTGATTATGAAGCTCTTTTCTTGCTTGTTGGGTGTTGGGGCAGTGAAAATGGGGATGGTAAAAATCTGTTTACATTAGATCCTCTTTAAAGTTCACAATTTGGCAGGTGACTATGTAGGCATTACATGCACTAACAGACCCTAATGTGGTTAAATTAAAGAAAATGTGTATAAATGTGTTTTTTATATAAACATGAATGTTATACTGTATAACATGTATGTTTATATTAAAAATACATTTATACAAATTTTCTTTAATTTAACCATATTGGGGTCTGTTATGCCTTGTTTCCACTGCACGGATCGGTTCGGGTCAGAAAGAATGGAGCGGTTAGAATGGGACCGGTCTATTCTGCAGAGCATTTCCACTGCAAATCGGACCATCCGGGACCATGCAAGGTTTAGAAAAAAAGCCTAGCACGTCCACCAATCAGTGAGATGTATTTGTAGGTCCGCCCTAATGGAACCGTTCCATTCTCTATGGCCCCACATCTGAAGCAGGACCCAGAATGGTCCGGTACGGTTCGCTTTTATGGCACGCTTTCATAATGGAAACACCCAAAAAAGCGTACCGAACCGATCCGCTCAGTGGAAACGAGGCATTGGTGCATGTAATGCCTACATAGTCACATGCCAAATTGTGACGATGTCCCAATATTTATGGACCCAACTGTATGTAATACATTTTATACACTGTATTTGCCGTTTTTGGTACTAGAGCTAAAATTCATTATGTAAAATCACTTCTTTAAAGGGGTTGTAAAGTTTTTTTTTTTTTTTTTTTACCCTAATGCATCCTATGCATTAAAGTGAAAAAAACCTGGCTATGACGGCCCCCCCAGCCTCCTGGTTTTACTTACCTAAGCCCCGAAACTCCATGCGCTCATTCCCGCGACGGTTTCCCCCAGCTTGAGTCGGCTCCTCATTGGATATTGATAGCAGTGCAGCCATTGGCTCGCGCTGCTGTCAATCATATTCAATGACACGGCGCTCCGGGGGCAGGGCCGAGTGATACAGTGAGCTGCTATAGCCGCGGGCTGTATCACGGGAGCGCACCTGCAAGAGCTTTCCACCATGCAAGCTCGCTCCCATGAAGGTGGAAAGTTCTTGCAGGGGGGAGCCAAGACAGCCGCCAAGGGACCCCAGAAGACCAGGTTCAGGGCCATTCTGCAAAACGAGCTGCACAGTGGAGGTAAGTATAACATGTTTGTTATTTTAAAAAATTCTCTTTAGTGATACTTTCAATGTTGGTTCTTTGGAATCCACATGGCATGACAAAATTAGTGTCTATGGTTGAAATGTATGTTTAGTTTAAATTTTTCCAGGATAGAGTAGAGAAAAGTTAAAGCCCCTGGTAATGTATTTGTTGCTGCCCGTGTACCATTGGGGAATAATAACTTCACTTCCTGTCCCAGAATCACAAGAAGGTAATGGAACCCCAACCCCCCCCCCCTCCTGTGTAAAAAGGAATTCCCTTTTTACACAGTTGTCCCTGAAACAGGCATTCCCACTAGAATCAGTCAATTGGCACTTCCTCCACCTTTCTATTTGAAAGCCAGTACAGAGGTATGGCTAAAGCGCTAGAGGAAGTGTGTGAATGCTTCTGTGGAAAAACAAAATGCACTTTTTTTTTTTTCCAGTAAAAATATGTGCGTTTTGTTTTTCTTAAGGGTGAATTTCGCCTTTAAAAACATTAGGTGAGAAGTTTGCTTTTAAATGTACATATCTAGCTAAAGAAATGTCTTGTCTTTTTTTTCCCCTCTTCAGGCCTAAAAGTGTAACAAGCTCCAGTAGTGAAAGCTCAAGCAGCAACAGCTCAGACAGTGATCCCTCTTCAGACAGCGAGGACAGCTCCAGCTCCTCTTCATCCTCTGAGGACAGCTCTTCCAGTTCCTCCTCCTCATCAGAGGACAGCTTCTCCGAGTCTGAATCAGAGTCTGAGTCTGACTCAGAAACTTCCAGTAGCAGTGATACAAGCTCCAGTAGCAGCAGTGAAGAAGACAGTAGCTCAGATGAAGAGCCACTTAAGAAGAAAAGAAAGCTTTAGATGACAGCCTTTGCCTCCAGTTTTTTTTTTCAAGGCATCCACATTGGAATAACGTTATTCTTGGAGTCTATACTTTAAAGAAATACAGTTTTGATGGTGAACTTAATGTCCTACCCTGTACAAGTTTTCAAACCTTAGATTTTGTTACTGAATGTTTATTTCAAACTAGAAATACTGCTTACATCATTTTCTATTTTTCCTGTATTTTACTCTCTAGAAGTAATGGTGACTTTGTTTCCCTTTTGAAAGACCAAATATTTACCATTCAAAACACACTAACATAATATTCTCTGCACTCCATTTGCTATGTAGGGTAACGTAAAGAGGTTTTCCAATTTTAATCCAAAAATACTTTCAGATTATATGTATGGCATATGTGTTGCAACTATACTTTGCCAAATGTGTGCCACCTGTGAATCTGAATGCTATTTAGGGTTGCACAACTGGGCTTGGCTTCCGGATGATCAGATATGATTCTCATTCTGTTGGGCCATGTCAGGAATTCTATTCCTAGGGACCTGTAGGCCAGTCGAGTTGCAAACTGTTTAAGTGGTGCCAATTTAAGAAGGGCTGAAAACTCTGATCTACATTATTATTAGGTTACAGAAAGCAATATTTGTAACTGAATGCTGCCAGATATAGGTAAACCACACTTTTCATTTGGCTGTGTAGAGTTTGGGCAACAAGCATGTCTGATCATAAGAAACAACAGTTTCACGAAATGGAATCTCTCTATGCGACTGTTAATCTATTCCCTTTTCTATGGAGCATCAATCATCCAAATTGGGTTATTATTGTTTTTGGTAGTGTGGAAGTCATTTAAGGGCAGGTAGACATCCTATCCGCTCCAATTCTTACTGAGACATCTACTTGTTTTTGGCTATTCTTATGGTTATCCAGAGAAAAAACTATTTTGCTTTTGTATTTCGGTGGTGTTCTCAAAGCCCAACTTCCATATTTTACTAAATTAATAAATAAACTAACCGTCATCAGCATGTTTAAAGCTGATATAGTAGCTGCTGTTTTTAATAGGGCACTTACCTGTCCAGGCATCCAGCAGTGTTCTCACCTGAGCCAATTCTTCAACTGGCTGTTTCAATTGGAAGTGGGTAAGAGTACCTGTCAAAACCAGGTGCCTATCCCCCCCCCAAAAAGGTGCCAAATGCAGTGGTGGTGGGGTGGAGACAGACAAGCAGAGCTTCCACTTTTGGGTGGAGCTCTGCTTTAAAAGAAATTTTAAAAAAAAGTACCCAACTTCTGGTGCTGTCCATTGAGATCTGTTGATGGTGCGCTGCTCCTCTACTTGGTTGGTAAAGGCCATCATTCAAGACATTTTTGTGAGCCCAGGACATGATGGACCCTCTCCCCTATGGCACCACATCAGTGTGTGGTGCTCCTTTCTGCAGCATTAAGGATCTGTCAGCTACCAATGTAAGAAGAGGGCATGTGACATGATCAGACCGACGCCTGAATTATTATTATTTTTTTAGTGAGGGGAGAGGGTACAGAAAAGAAAGGAGGTTGGGAGTGCATCTGTGGGGGGGGGGGGGGAGACGTTTAATGGGTATTGTGAGCCCTCAGTTTGGTTTTAAGGAGGTTTTGCATCGAAGTATAGATTAAATTGAAAAACCACAAGTGTGCCTGAGAGCAGAATCTGTATGGTGTTAGTTTATTCATGCTAAATAGTGGTTATTGCACAATGTAAAGAGACCAAAAAGGGAGAGCTGAATACCTCTGTTACCCTCATGGCCTAAATGTGAGCCTTTTTCTTTTTTAAACTTCACATTGCTTTTTGTGCTTTGTTTTTAAGCAGTGTTTCTTGCATATGGTACTGCTTAGACCAGTGGTTCTCAACCTGGGGGTCGAATGACGATTTGCCAGGGGTCCACTAATCGAGGGCTGTTCCTGAATCCTGCACCACTCTCCCAGCCTTTTTGTGGCTGCCCAGCTGGGCTGTCCCTGGAGCCCGCGGCTGCCCACTCGGCCTCAGCACAGCCGCCCATTCAATTCACGGCATGGCTGGGGAGCAGAGACTGGAGGTCAGCTGACTGGTGAGTAATGTGGGTGGGGTCCCTATCGCCTTATTTCAGCATATGTCTCTTTGCTGAGAGACACCACAAAGTCTAAGACACAGGAACACTACCTGTGATTAGAGTTCCCATTAAATGTCCCCACTATAATTCTCAGGTCAGCAGATGACCTTAATCAGGAGCACCCAAGTTGGCTGATCAGAACTCCCTCCAGCATTGCCACTATTCCCATTCCCCCCACCTAGGAGTAAGAGAAGGAATACAAATAGAGAATACATATAAAGGGAGAGGAAAAGAAGGGCAGGAACAAAGAAAAAGGAAGAGAAAGAATAAGAGAAAAAACAAGAAAGACGGTTAGAGAGGGATGGGGGCAAGAAATTAGGATAGAGAGAGATAAAAGGGAAAGAAAGGAGAACAAAGAAAGAGTTGTACATCCTAAAATGTACTGTAAGGCGTTTTAATACTGTACGAGTGGAAGGGACTCACGGAGCGCTAAATGTCCATGGGTTGGGGGCGCACATTTTCTTTTTCTTGCCTTGGGTGCCGACAACCCACGCTTCGAAAATAATTTTACTGTTAGGGGTCCCCACAGCTTGGGAAATTTTATCAAGGGGTCACAGCACTAAAAAGGTTGAGAACCACTGGCTTAGACAAAGGGCTTTAGGAGTGTACAGCCAATCTGTTTGTATGTTTGCTCCCAAGTCAGATTTCTTTCTGTAGTGCAGTGTGCTAGAAACGTGCCTGGGATAGCAGTGGGTAGAAAAGAAACCAGGTCTTCTACACGGTTCAATAGGCATTATGTAGTTAGAGTGTGTTCATTTTATCATATGCATAGAGTGACTGTGCAAAGATAACAAGGTGTAAAAGGTATGTTCTCAAAGCGAACAACTTCTATAATACTGCTTTTGAGAGTTATTTTTATAGAGGAGTATATAACGGAAGATTTATCTGAATAAACATTGGGTGATATCAGGGTGTATTATTAACTGAGTGGCCTATAGTGTTCTATTTTTATGAAAAAAGAGAAAAGAAGTGATATGCCCAGTACTGTACTTTTAAGTATTATAGTTTTATTTTTTTTTGTAAACCTGTCATGATAGAAGTACAGGAACTGCCATTGTAGCTCTGCTTAAGGCCCCGTTCACAACTGAGCAGAGTATTGCAATCATATTACGAGCTATTTAGAAGCGTATTCAAACTTCAGGTGTTTTTATTTTAGCCAATAGAAAGCAATAGGGGGAGGAGATTCAGGGTGGAGAGCTGCTGTTTTGTCAGAAAACATGCAACAAAACACTTGTAAAACACTCATGTTGAGCCTTTTTCAAGTGTTCACTTTGAAGCCCAAGGGGCCAATCTGCCTAAAAAAAAAAAAAAAAAACTTGTACTTTTTTGAGCGACAGTCTTTTGGTATATGCGAAAAAAATGCTCAGATGTGAACTGGGGATATTGAAATTTAATGGAATGCTTTGAGCGAATTAGAGCTACAGGCTTCAAGCAGAAAATCGCTCAGGTGTGAACAGGGCATAAATGCTAGTGGTTTCCCTGTCATGGTAATTCTTTGGCTTTAGTGGTTTCAAACATGGACTCGGAACAAGTATGCAGATTAGTTCTGCGTTCACTTGCTGTTTTTTTTTTTCTGGAAGCTGGAATTTAGAAAGCTCTAAAGTCGAAGATTGCTGATAATTAGCAATTTTAGAGTAAATGCAGCAATGACCGCTCTTATATTTCTGTGATCTGTTTTCCTTTTTAAAATTTTATGTGCAATTAATCAAATTAAAAAACTGAATTGTATAACAAAGTGCCATGTCTGTAAATAAGAAAGTTTGCAACATTCCTGTGTTGCAGGCTTGTCCAGCACAATGAAGATAAATGTCACATTGTATCAATTTTTTGGTTTAATAAATGTATGATGTTTTTTCTTTTTATTATTTCTTTCTTTTAAGTTGAGTGAAGATATAAGCTAAGGTACCATTGGACTATTTATAATATCCTCAATACCTTTAGGAAAAGAAAAAAGTTATTTAAAAACTGTAGCCTCTTTGTATAAAAAAAAAAAAAAATTACAGCAATTAGCGGCATTTGCACTATTGGTTTTCTCTTTGTCCCCCTGCAAAAGTTTCACAAATACTTGTTGAGCCTGCCAGTAACATCCACCTAATGCAGCTTCCTGTGACAGTGAGGTAACAATGCTGCACTGCTTCTGAATTGCAATCTTTTGTAGGCTGTGTGTGCTTGTACTATGGTGAAATGACAATATGTTGCATTGGCACAGCTGATTTCACAAGCTTGCAGGTTGTCAATTGGCAGCTGTCCACTATCTGGATTGACAGTACTGTAAACCCTCCCACTTTAAAGCTTAGTGCACACTGCTAGTTTTATTGTTCAACCCAGCAGGCTGAAAGCAAAAAAACTGACACCTTGGGCTGGAGCCGCTGTACTAACAATCCACTGTTAGTACATCAATCTCCCCTGCTGCCACCCTGCCAGAACACTCCGGTCAGCGCTGATACTGCTGATCGGGAGTCAGTCGGCAGACCTCTTTCAGTTGTGCCCATTCGACAAGCCAGTCGAATGGCCTGCTTCTGTCAGACTGGCTGCAGTACACACAGGCCGAATGTCAGCCGGATTCAATTGAACCAGCTAATGCTGCCTGACATTGGGCCTGTGTGTAAGGAGCTTAAGTGTCTGGGAGGGAGGACATGTTTAAGACAAATTAAGAATTTGCCTCAGTCATGGAAGGTAGGGGAAATTTTTTGTTTATTTGCTTTATGATGCTTGTGTATTTCATGGTAACTGGATTCAGCACTTCAAAAAAATAGCAGAGGGGTAACAAACCCCGGGACTTTTAAGGTGTATAAATGGGGAGATAGAGACTGGTACATCAGATAAAATGAATACATTTTATTACAAAAGTAAAAAAATCATGAGAATATCGCATACATATCAAAAATTCACTGGTTCTATAAAAGCATAATTGACGGACACTACCACACTCAACATGTTTTGCTCGACAGAGCTTCCTCAGGAGATTTCGGTAGGGCGTTTCATATGCTATAGATAACAAAGAGATTCGAAGATTAGAATGAATACTCATGATTTTTTTTTTTTTTTTTTTTTAAGTGTATTTTGTGCGTGTACTCGAGAGAGGAGCCGGTCTGCAGGAGTTGGGAGTAGGCAGGCCTCCCCCAGAGGCAATCTGCCACCTTTCTCCATGCCCCGGGTGGCAATGGCGGGTGTGTGAGGGGGTCCTCCCACACAGCCCGCCCTACCTGCTCCGCTTTGAAGCCCAACGGGGCAGAGGGACTCCCTATAAGTGTGCATAAAGTATCCCGTTCCTTCAATGTTTGCAGAAAATAAATTAAATGATGGTAGTTCTGTTTAAAAAAAAAAACAGATAAATGGTATGTGAGGAATCATATAAAATTACCGTATTTTCCGGCGTATAAGACGACTCGGCGTATAAGACGACACCCTAATTTTCCAGGAAAATGTTTGGTTTTGGGATATACTCGCCGTATAAGACTACCCCCTTCCTACTAGTCTTTCTGGAAGCTGAGGGTTAGCCAGAACAACCGCTGACAGAAACAGGCTTTTTTCAAGCCCCACTGTGCCATTACATGCCCCCACTTCCCCCCCACTGTGCCATCACTCACGTTTTGCAGGCCGGTGACAGTCTCCGTCTGCTGCGAGCGTCCATGATTTCAAAGCCGCGCCGTCTTCTCAGCGTATCCTGTGATTGGCGGAACACAAATCTTCCCAGTAGCGCCTCTGTTCTGTGTTCCGGCAATCACGGATGCCTTCTCATCTTGTCCAAGGATGAGAAGGCATCCGTGATCGGCGGAACACAGAACAGAGGCACTGCTGGGAAGATTTGTGTTCCGCCTATCACAGGACACGCTGAGAAGACGGCGCGGCTTTGAAATCATGAACGATCGCAGCTGCACGGAGACCGTACCCGGCGTATAAGACGACCCCCGACTTTGGATGCATTTTTTTGCATCCAAAAAGTCGTCTTATACGCCGGAAAATACGGTATATATATAATATTGGAAATCCTCTGATAGAAAATCAGGAGGAAGTTACCTTGAAACCTTATTATGTTGGTTGAACCGATTTCAAATTGAAAAATTCAGCTAGAACAGGTTGTCAAGTCTGATGTGAGGCCAGGTGGCAGAGAGGGGCACCCCTTGCGGCTGAGTGCAGTGCTCCCCTGGGAGTGATACAGGGGATACGGTGCACTGGTTGTCAGTAATGCTGCAGACAGGTTGGTAAGCAGGACGTGGCTGGGGGTGCGCTGGGTAGCGATGTCAGTAGCCGTGCAAGAAGAAGTCCTGAGTAGACGGTTGCAGGATAAACCAGGAGCAGGGTTCGCAACCAGGCCAGAGGTCAAACATGTTGAAGAGTTGTAGTGTCTGTCAATTATGCTTTTATAGAACCATTGAATTTTTGATATGTATGTGATATCGTTCGTGTTTTTTTTACTTTTACTTTTGTAATAAAATGTATTCATTTTATCTTGTGTACCAGTGAGTCTCTATCTCCCCATTTATACACCGTAAAAGTCCCGGGGTTTGTTATCCCTTCTTCCCCTCTCCTATTTTTGAACATTTCATTAATTGGGATGTGGTGTTGAATTTGATCAATCTGCCTTACTTTTTCTGGATTCGGCACTTGTTTAGACTATCATTTAGTTTTACTATACTTTAAAATTACTTATTCATCCTGTGATAGTGTGGCAACAATGCTGCACTGTTCATGAATTCAGAGCAGAGTTGCCATTCAGCACCTGAAACTCCCCCTGTATGCTGCATTGTCCGGGGGGGCATGTGAGGCACCAATGGATGTTTTGGCTTAGTGAAGCTTTTAGTTTGATAGAACACTGTGTATCTTAAATAATGGCCATCGTTTTCAACCACTTACCATCTGGTCTATAGCAAAATGACGGCCGGGTGGTTGCGTTATCCTGACTGGACGTCATATGACGTCCAGCAGGATAACATCCGCTGCATGCCCGTGGGGGCACACATCGTGGCGATCGATGGTGCGGTGTGTCAGTCTGACACACCGCTACACCGATCTTGGTAAAGAGCCTCCGGCGTCCAATCACGGCTGATCATGATTAAACAGAAAGCGCCATTGAGCGGCTTTTCCTCACTCGCGTCTGACAGACGCGAGTAAAGGAGAGCCGATCAGGGGCTTTCCTGACAGGGGGGGTCTGCGCTGATTGTTTAAGTAGAGGTCGACTGATATATCGGCCGATATTTGCCTTTTTAATCAGACGAACCGATAGTGTGTACGCGGCATTACTGTTAGATTTTATGAGATGAAGGGGGGAAAAAAAAAATCTGCCTAACGCATCGGCCCAAAAAAAAACAGCATCATATATTGGCCATCCGCCCCTGCGATTTCGGCCAGAGAAAAACTCATATCGGTCAACCTCTATTTATCAGCGCAGCATCCCCCCCCCCCCCCCCCCCCCCCCCCCCCCCCCGGGGATACCCACACTGGATCACCAGGGAACTTGCCAGGACCACCAGGGAAGCCCCCAAAATGTGGATGGCTTTTCACATCTAAAAAAAATATGCTCAATACATGCCAATCAGTGTCCACAAATGGATCAGTCAAGATAAGTGATGCCCAGCAATGACACCCATCAGTGCCACCCATGAGTGCCCATCAGTGCTGCCATGTCGGTGCCTGTCATTGAAATAAATTTTTAACATTACATTCAGCCGAGTTGTCCTAATGACAATCGGCTGTTTTTTATTTTTTTTTCGTACATACCGTATTTTCACCGCCGCTTCCGGGTATGTCTTCTGCAGGACTGGGCATTCCTAATTGATTGACAGGCTTCCGACTGTCGCATACAGCGCGTCACAAGTTGCCGAAAGATACGGCGCCTGTGCACCGACGATCGGCTTCTTTCGGCAACTCGTGACGCGCAGTATGCGACGGTCAGAAGCCTGTCAATCTATTAGGAATGCCCAGTCCCGCAGAAGACATACCCGGAAGCGGCGGTGAAATACGGTATGTAGGAGGGGCGTGGCCTGCATGCATCGTGATGGATGCCTGAGCTAACAGCTCTGACTGGCATCTGGGGATTTCTCGGCCAATCCATCAAAATATCGCTCTGTGAATCGCCTGAGACTGATATTCTGTGAGGGGAGACCACACTCGATGCAGTCACGCAAGCGGATTAAAGAAACTCGCTTTAGAAAGCTGACTGACGACTAGAGAGAGGAACAAGAAGCTACCTTCGAGACGCCATTTTGTGGCCTTTAAGACACCACTGTCTATATTGTGACACAGCACCTATAGGAGGCTCTGAGTTGGATGCCAGGCCCTATATTATTTATGTTCCCTGGTTTTGAATGCTTAAAGACAGACCCAATATCCGCCAGAGGAGTATTGTGTGAAGAAAATGCTATATGTACAAGAGGTAAGAGTCAGCATCTGCAATGTTCCTTAGGCCCTCTGGCTGTGATGATTTTACCTCACAATTCGTGCTGCTGGGATGAAGGCTTGTTAAAAGGGGACTTGCCTTACCACTGACCTCTGTCATGGGATGAAATCATACTGACTTTTTATAATACAAAGATACTAGAGTGATATACATAAGAATTGAACATTACCATATTACCATTCTGTGGTAGATATATCCAGAGACTGGTACATGCCTGTTAAATCATATAGGAATAAGAAAAAGGGCAAAGTAAACAATAAGCAAGCTGCTGTTGCAAGGGATCCTTCTAAGATGTCAACAGTACCTCTAACGTATGCTCAATGCACAGCAAATGTGAATTCATCACATATGGATCCTATTCCCTCTATAATACACCACACTTTACCTCAGGAACCGATCCCTGGGAAATCTAATCAACTGTCGTCTATGTTGATTCCCTCATGTGAAACAGTAAATGCTACAACAAATAGTAAACAGGCTCTTGATGTTACCTTTAATGTGTCTGAACTGTATGCTAGAATATCTGAAATGCTGGAAAGAGGATTGGCACAAACTGCTGAAAGGATAACTGGAGAAATTAGAGCTGATTTTCTAAATCTAGGTTCAAGAATTGAAACTATTGAACATAATTTGGATGTTAATGTTGCTAGGACAACTCAAAATGCCGATCACCTACAATACATGCAGGATCAGCTGGAATTAGCACAAGCCAGGATCGATGAACTTGAAAATAGATCTCGGAGAGGGAATTTTAGGATCAGAGGCCTTCCTGAATCTGTTCTTGATATTGACTCTGCAGTACAGGATATTATCAAAATGTTGTTGCCGCACATTCCAGCCCACAAGTTGGACTTAGACCGCGCTCATAGGTCACTGGGACCTATACGGAAAGATGGCTTGCCAAGAGATATAGTGATTAAACCTCATTATTTTTCTACTAAGGAGGAGATAATGAAATGTTCGCGTCAAAGGGAACAACTAACCTATCAAGGAGCCAATATTCAAATCTTTTCCGATATCTCTCCTTATACGATACAGAAGAGAAGATCGATAAAACTCTGTTATCAGCCCTTCTACAGAAAGAGATAAGATATAAATGGGCTTTTCCTTTTGCTCTGAAATTTTCTTATAAAGGCAACCACTATGCAGTCCACAACTTTCAAGAAGGTGAACGTCTACTGATGAGTCTCAATATAATATCTACTGTTCCTGATATGGACACTTCTCCGATCCAGCAGGGCTCGACTAAAAGACAGACCCCTATAAGTCCGACATCATCTACATGGACAAAAGTCAAGTACAGGAAGGTTAAAGATGACTCTGTTACCTGAATGAGGATGGAAGGGGAATTTTTTCATTTTCCTTCTTTCCTTTGTTTATTTATTTATTTTATCTATTTACCTATTTATTTTTTTTGGGTCATTTGCTGGTAACTATGTCTCTACTCTAGAGTATGAGTATATATAAGTATTTTGGATGTGTTAGTCTATGGGGAGTGGGAGAGAGGGAGAGAGAACATGCATTTAATGCCATCCCCGATTGATGTGTGAATTATATAGAAGTTGTATTTTTCATTTTTTTCTTCCCCTTTTTTTAAAGGGATTACAATGTTTTATATATCATTAGTCAATAATAGCAGGTCAGTGGTGAGTCGCTAGGCCTCAACTCACTCCTTAGATTGACGTTTGGTCGTCCTGGGGTGTGAGTTTGTAGCCCTCTTTATGGGCTATTCTAAATTTCTGTTTTTGAGTGAAGGGAGGGGGACATTGCCTTCCCTTTACTCAGGGCCATCGTTAGGCCCTATAATGTTCTGGTTAATCCTGATAAATTTATTTTTATATTCTTTTCCTTTGACCTTTTCTGTTTTCCTTGATCTTTCTTCCTCTATAGCCTACCTGCCAATTTATGCTCATATTGGGATGAGGTTAATGATGCGGTTTTATGGCTCATCAAATACTTATTTCTCTTACGGTCTTGATTATGAAACCATCACACCCCTGTTAGACTCAATGCTTGGGATCCATACTATTTTAATACATGGCTGGTTCAGTTAGTTCTCCATCTTCCCTTAGTGTTATTTCTCATAACACACAGGGGTTGAACTCTCCAATCAAAAGGAGAAAAGCATTGCAATACTATAAGACCATTCATGTTGATGTAGTACTTCTTCAAGAAACTCACTTTCCAAGGCGGTACACCCCCTCGTTCTTACATGAAAACTTCCCTACATTTTATTTATCCAAAGCTGAAAATAAAACCAAAGGTGTAGCTGTATTGTTCTCCAAACACTGCAATTTTACCTTGTCTAAAGAGTATGTTGATCCGGAAGGCAGGTTTGTCCTGGTTAAGGGCACGATTGATGGAAACTTATACACTTTCATTTCCTACTATGCCCCAAACAAGGGACAAAAATCTTTTTTTGACAATTTGTTTGGGACACTTCAGTCTTTAATGGAGGGAATCATAATTATGGGTGGTGATTCCAATTTGGCCTTTGATACAGGGCTAGATAAATCTGGTCCATCAAAGACTAAATTGATCAGACCAACCAAGGCCAGCACACAAATAGCTCGCTTAATTCACCAATCCGGATTGTCGGATATATGGAGGGAACTAAATCCGTCAGCGAAAGATTATACGCACTACTCTAATCCCCACCGGTCGTTTTCGCAGATAGATCATATCTTTTTATCTACTCATTATATCCCTAGCGCTATACGTTCATCTATAATAGATGTCCCATGGTCTGATCATTCCATGGTCGTATTGACATTGAAAAGGGTACACGCTAAGCAGAAGGTTTCTCATTGGACCCTTAATCAATCACTTTTGAAAAACCCCAATATAGCTAATGAAATTGAACAGGCCATAAAAGATTACTTTGAGGTTAATGATACTAACGAGATCTCCCCAGAAATATTGTGGGCAGCTCACAAGGTAACGATCAGGGGCAAACTAATACAGATAGCGGCCAGACAAAAAAGGATGAAAAAAATGGAAATAGAGAAGCTAGAACGTGAATTTAATACTTTAATCTCGCAACATAAAAGGGACCCTATCGGTTTTCCTACTTCTGCTTTAGACGCAGTCAGAACTGCTCTTAATCTTGCACTTACGGTTAGAGCTGATGAAGCCATTAAGTGGTCCGGGACTAAATTCTATCAATTGAGAGATAGAATTGGCCCGATGTTGGCCAATAAACTTTCTCCCAGGTTTAGATCTAGGATCATTCCTAAGATTAAACATAACGATGGCTCCCTTACTCTAAACCCTCAAAAGGTGATGGAGTCCTTTCAAAATTTTTACTCGAGGCTTTATCATTCCGATGGTGGTTGTGACTCTAGCAGAATTGCAGAATTCCTTGACGGCCTAGATCTCCCAAAATTATCGGATTTACATAGTAGCGAAATGGAAGCTCCTATAACGGTTGAGGAAATTATAGGGGTTATTAAAGGGTTGAAGACTAACAAAGCACCAGGCCCTGATGGATTTTCGTATTTTCCTTATTACAAGAAGTTTTCGATCCTCTTAGCACCCTATCTTGCACGGTTTTTCAATGGTTTGTCCGAAGGTAATCCAATAGGCAGTGAACTTAATATGGCATACATTTCTGTAATCCCTAAACCTGACAAAGATCCCAGCTTAGTTGAGAATTATAGACCAATATCTTTGATTAACAATGACCTAAAAATAATGACTAAAATAATGGCTAATAGACTCTCGAACTTCATAGGTCTATATATACATAAAGATCAGGTAGGTTTTATTCCTAATAGACAAGCCCCGGATCAGATCAGGAGGGCGGTGGACTTAATTTCAATATTGCAAACTGGCTGGATTAGGAAAGACAAACAGGAAGGTATGCTTTTGTCAATAGATTTACAGAAAGCTTTTGATTCGGTTTCCTGGTCGTATATGTTCTTGATTTTGCAAAGGTGGGGTTTTGGTCCCAGGACTTTGGGTTTTCTAGCTGCTCTATATTCTTCGCCTGAGGCCAAGATCCGACTGCTGGGATTATTTTCGGAGACTATCAAAATTAAAAGGGGAACTCGCCAGGGCTGTCCCCTATCCCCTCTGTTGTTCGCTGTTGTAATAGAGTCCCTAGCTATAGCACTCAGGAATGACCCGAATATCAAGGGGATTAACTGTAACCGGAAGGAACATAAATGCGCTTTATTCGCAGATGATCTTCTGTTGTTTGTCACCTCCCCAGGCTCTTCTTTACCTGCTATATATAAACTATTAGATGACTTCTCTGAAGTTTCAGGTCTTACAGTCAACATTGCTAAATCCAGGGCCCTTAATGTGTCACTCTCTGATTCTATAGTTTCCCTCATTCGGAAAAATTATGCTTTTTGCTGGAATACATCGTCCATTAAATATTTAGGTATTAATTTGACTTCGAAATTCGAAGATCTTTATCAGGCCAATTACCCTCCCATGTACAAAAAACTTGAAACTGATCTGGAAGAGTGGAATACACATAACATAGGTTGGATAGGACGGATAAGTTCCATTAAAATGACTCTCCTACCTAGGATCTTATACCTGTTCCGTTCACTCCCTATACCAATAAAGACAAACCATTTGAAAGCCTTCCAGAGCAAAATTACTAAATTTGTTTGGAAGAAGAAGAATCCGCGTGTTTCTTCGCGATCTCTTTTTAATCTGCCTGAACAGGGTGGTTTCGGCCTTCCAAATTTAATGTGGTATTACAAGGCCGCTAGATTGGCTCAACTTTCGGATGTATACGTCCGAGGGGATAGACCAGATTGGGTATGTTTGGAGGAACAGGCTACTCCCTCTTACACATTAGAAGATTTATTGTGGGTTACTCCCAAAAGTAGACCTCCTATTATGTCACCAGCTCTCTCTCAAGCCATGGTACTATGGGACTCCCTTAAAAAAGATCCTTCTTTGATTACCAAGGGTCATCCTTTAGCCAATCTATTTAGAGAACCTGACTTCATCTCTAAGTTAGAAGGGGAATCCTTCAAATGGTGGCTTGACAAGGGGGTGTACCGCATTGGACGTTTCTTTTCTCATTCAGGTCCCCATACCGAACAATATTTTGTGAAAAACCTAGGTCTTCCTCACTCTGAAACAACGGGATTTTCTCATATTTATAAGTATGCTACAAAGCTTTGGTTGGATGAAGCCGTTTCGGGCTCTATGACAGCTTATGAAATTAGATGTGACCAAGCCATAGGAAGAAGAGGGGGGATTTCTCTTATTTATAGATCACTAGCTGATAATAGTCAAAAATTACCACATATGATAGCCTGGGAGAGGGATCTTCAGATTGATTGGGATATAAAGGACTGGTATTCTAATTTTGAAAGATCTATAAAAGGGATTACTAATGTGTCACTTATAGAAGCAAATTTAAAGATTTTCACTAGATGGTACTTAGTGCCCTTGAGATTAGCAAATATTTATCCTTCTCAATCTCCTCTATGTTTTAGAGGATGTGCTGGGGTTGGTTCTATGATTCATATATGGTGGGAGTGCCCGAAAATACGTAAATTCTGGAATATGGTCTTTCACATTATTAGAAGGATAACTGGTTGTAATATTCATCAATCTCCATCGATTGCTTTGTTAAATGGACTTATACCGCAAGCTCACAAGTCTACCAGGAAATTGATATTGTTTATACTTGTAGGAGCTCGAATTTCTATAGCTGCTGCCTGGAAAAGGACGTCTGTTTCGATATTGTATATGAAGAGAAAGGTGACTTGGATAATGGAGCAAGAGAAGAGGATAGGCTTGATGTTAGATTCTGAAGACCAGTTCAATGAAATTTGGGGACCATGGTTACAATACATGGGTATCATAAACAACTTATAGTTTCATAAGACGATTTACTGCTTTTTGTGATGTGGAATTGGCAGGTAGACTCCCTTTTCTTATCTCTCTCTTTTCTAAATTTCCATTCTATTTTTCCTTTTTTGGTTTTCTATATCTTTTTCTTATGATTGGAGTTCTTTACTCTATTTTTTATTTTATTTGCTATCGTAAAGTACATTCATTACATAATAGTGTTGTTTGAGGATCTAATCCTCTATATTCCTATATTTTTTACTTAGTCCATTCTGATTGAACCTTTTGTCGCCATGAGTATTTTGAGATTTCCGGACTTGCCATATTTTTTTTTGAGTTATCGGGATCCATAAACTTAATCTTAAAAATGGTGTCAATTCCTCAAACATTTTGTTACTTTAAATGTTTAGTGATGCTTTAAAGTATCGTAAGGTTATTACACTGATCCGGAATTAACGAGTTGTCGGTCATAATATTAATCTTCTCAATTTAAAAATCTTTTCATTGATCTACTTCTAATTCACAAAGTGAATTTGCTCTACAATAAGTAAGTAGGGGGAAAAAGAGAGAAGACGGTGGGAGTATTAGGACAGAAGGTGGGGTCCTACTCTTAGTGAAATGATTGGATTCTTACTAAGGTAAGGGGGTTATATGAGGGTCATTTATAAATGAACTCTATTTTATTGACTAATATCACATGTGTTATGGTATCACAAGTATCAACTTTTACGTTGCACTTGAATATCTCTCAGGGGAACCTTATATAGGAAAATTTAGGGTAAATACTATATTTCCGTTATAACGGTTTGTGGACACATGATCTTTTTATTTCTTCCAAATCTGTTTATTTTTGAATAAAGATCGTTTATTCGATTGTGACCTAAGTATAGTTAGGAATATGTGATGTCGAAATGTATCTTCCTGTAATGCATTGTGATGTTATCCTTGATGTATGAACTCGATTGTACTGTTTATATTTTCAAAATAAACTTAAACTTGATTGAAAAAAAAAAGAAATACGGTATGTACAGGAAAAAAAAAAACAGCCGATTGTCATTAGGACAACTCTGCTGAATGTAATGTTAAAAATTTATTTTTTGGGTGAACCTCCGCTTTAAGGATGCAGGCAGACGCCTTTTCTTTTTACAAAATACTAATGTTATGAACCACTGCCTTTCCTATTTTTTTTTTATCTGTATGTCAAAATGGCTGACATGTATCTACTGTTAATTTTTTTTAAGTTTTGACAAATTGCTTGGACTAATCTACCCTCGTTTGGAGTGACAAAACACATGCTACAGAGCAAGCATCCAGCCTGCAGAAAGATTACTTATCACATTAAGGTACTTTTCACCACCGAAGTCCATTGTCATTGTTAATTGTGAGCATGGAATGTTGAACTGTCAAACATGTGTAATTATAAATTAAGAACCAGACAGAAATCGACAACATAATTCTTTATTCAAGTGTCATCTTCTTTTTTTTTTTTTTTTTTAAATAATAGCTAAAATAGCCAACATAAAATATTTTTTAATAAAAAAAACTATAAGCTGGTCCCACGCACGCAGACACCTACAACGATTTTGTGGGGATTGCCTGATTGAAGCAATTGGGGATGGAATGGAATAGGGAATGCGACTGTGTGGTGCATCATTTATTGAAGTTGCCTGTTGAAAGCTAGGATAGGATGGGGGAACATAATGGTAAGGTCGGCGTTGTGGTTCAGGGTACGGCCGGGCCTGGGGTAGTAAATGTGAGGTCTTGCTGGTGGCACATATGCCCTTTCAAATGAAGCTTCCTCACGTGGCTGTGAAAATGCTTGCAGCACTTGTTCTACAGTGCTTTGCATTTCCAAATATCGATCTGGTTTGACTTTTTTGATAAGAGGGACAAAATTGAGCACCAGTATAGTATCTGGACAAAAAAGGGAAACAACCTTTTCAGACATTATTTTCAACATTTCAAGTAGACACTCACTTATGCCTGGTTGCGATACAGGTGCTCGCCTATGCGCCACTTTGGCTGGCCGACCAATGTTTGCAGGAGCAGAGGAGGGCCTAGGGATAGCCTCTGCCACTGCAGATTGCTCCTCTGTGTTTTCTAGCCACAGATTTGAGGCTATTTGGATTTCGGCAATATCATCAGTGGGTTCCTGAAAAACAATATCTTCTGGTGCCTCTGATTGTGCCTCAGAATGGCCCTCCGGTTGGTCCTCTAACACATCTTTTTCACCCCAACTAGCTTGTGTCCTGTGTGAAAATAAAGAGTGTAAGTTAACAAGGCCAAAACAAGAGTAAAAGTTTGCCTGATACATTGATGATGTCGATGATAACTTTCTCCCTCATCTCTATAATTGGTTTAAGAAATTATAGGTCCCTGACAAACATATAGGGTACCCTAGCTGTTGCCCCTGAGCCATCTTCACTTTTTGACGTGTCGATTATATTTTTTGTAGGCATATTGCATGCTACACCACCTTGTTTAAGTAGGGCACTGAAAAACAGACAAATGAATCATAATGTTATTTTTTTTTTTTGTTAAGGTACCTAGGTACAGGAAATTTGTTTGGAAGTCTGCACTATGAGTACAAGGTTGGAAAATCAACTATAAGTGGCATTATTCATGAAACGTGCATTGTCATATGGGAAGAACTGAAGCATTTGTTACGAAGAAGCCTACCAAACAAGATTGGTTGAAGGTATCCAAGCAATTCTGGGAGCGTTGCAACTTTCCAAACTGTCTGGGAGCCATCGATGGATAGCGCATCATCAAGCCATTTGATAGTGGGAGTCAATTTTATAATTATGAAAAATATTTCTATGGTCTTAATGGCAGTGGCAGACACCAATTATAAATTAATTTATATTGATGTCGGTGCTTATGGCAGCAACTCTGATTCAAGTGTATTTGCACATTTCTTATTTGAGGCGAATGCTGAGGGAGAATACACTTGACTTGCCAAATGATTCTTCCTTGCCCGGAACAACTGAGCCTGCCCTCCCGCATGTTTTTGTAGGCGATAATGCTTTTGCCCTTGGAAAACACATGCTCAGACCTTTTTCAAGTCGATCGCTGACAAACAAAAAAAGAGTCTTTAATTATAGGCTCACTAGGGCACGCCGAGTAGTGGAATGTTTGGGATTCTCTGCAATAAGTAGAGATTCGTGCATACTGCCATAAACCTCAGTCTTGAGCATGCTGTCTCTGCTGGTAAAACAGCATGTGCACTGCACAACTATGTATGAGAACGTGACGGATATATTTTTGAGGATTCCCTGATGCATAACATGGAGGCGGCACAGTGGAATATTACTAGGGGCACTACCAGTGGCAAAATTATTTGTGATCAATTCCTAACATACTTTGTTCTCAGCTGGTGAGGTACCTTGGCAGATGGATTCTATTTTCAATTTTTTTTTTAAATTATCCAGCATACACAAAACAGTCGATCCATTTGGTCTGATGCATCGATTAATTAACACAACACAAACTTATACAGATCCAAATGTACAACCTCAGTCCAAATTAAGATGAATATATATACTGCCATACAGAGCGACCAATATAAACACTTCAAAATATAAACTATACAGTAAATGAAACAGTCCACACTCTGAATTCGCTTAATCCTTGCCATCCTGAATACACGGACTATTATTGTAATATTTGGGACACCTATGCTAATCTTAACTTCATAATTGTGCTTAATTCATGTCCTCCTCCGTCGCTGTCTGACGCCGTTATGTGTGCTCTGTTGTGGGTCATTTAAAAAAAACACAAGGGGCTTGGCCAAGTTAAAAGGTCACTTGTCATTATGATGTCTTTGTCCCGCCATCATGGGTCATAGCGTAACAAGGGGCTGACAACAACAGATGGCCACTCCCCCAAGGATCTGGGACCAACCTTGTTAAAGTGAGTATGCAGATTCTTAAAAGTCCCACGCACGCAGACACCTACAACCAATGGCCAAGGATGTGGGAATGAGGCCCTTGTCAACATCAACATGGGGACAACGTGCTTTGAGAAGGAGCCCAAATCACTTTACCCATGTTGAAAGCACGTGGCCTGGTATGGCTCAGGGGGGAGGGCTCGCTAGCACACTTAACATGCCCTGACAGGCTGCATGCTTAGATAAGGGCCTGGTATGGATTTGTGGGGGACCGCACGCTGGTTATTTTGGTATTATTTTAGGTATAAAATGTTAACATAGCTAAATAATAGGAGAGCATCTACAGGTAGAGAATAAGAAAAAAAAACTTTCATTTGTCAGCCTGAACTTGGGATGAGCACATGCTCCACTCTGGCAATATGTTTCTGGCTATTTCAAGCCATGCTTGTTTTTTCAGCACGTTGTCCTTATATTTAAGATGCTGGGTGTCATAGATCATTGGTTTCTCCCTGACAAGTCGGATCAGCTCCTCACAATCCACAGACTCCTTCACCTTTGCAGGAACTTTTTGGCTCCGTCTTTTCGACATGGCTCCTCAGGTCAGCAGCATCAAACAGACAGGGGAGGAACTTGGAAAAGGGGGAGGTAGAGGAGTAGGTGAGAAAACTTCTGTTCACACCGCAACACATCCACGAATCAGATGCGTGACCATAGAAGATAATGAGCCTGAATTTGCACATGAGCCACACCGCAATGTCGAGAAAAGGCACATGTTCTTAAAGCACTGCGCAGTGCGAATCCACCGCAGATATGTGAACCAGCCTCATTAAAATGTATGTATGCATGTGGTGTGCGCACCCCCTGTTCTGTAAGATACAAGGCCACAATGCTTTCAGCATCGGAGGCATGCTTTGCAGGGGGTGGGTAAAGCCTTTATTCCCTTGCAAGGCACACTGTCCTAATGTTGAGGAATCCTGTTCTATAAAAAGCATGGAAAAAATAAATCACAATCGGCACCAGGAGCATTACCTACTATTAATTGGCCGCTAGCTCCTGCATTCATTGAAATCTCTCTCCACTGATTCCCCTTTTACACCCGCTGCCTATACCAGTCACTCCATGCCCTTAATGTGCTTCTTCTTGAGCCGCTCCTTTGTTGCCTTGGCAGTATGTTTTGGGTCATTGTCATGCTGGGAAACAGCCCCAAAGCATAATGTTTCCACCTCCATGCTTGACTGTAGGGATGTTGTTCTTGGGGTCATAGTCAGCATTATTCTTCCTCCAAACATGCTGAGTTCAGTTATAGTAAATTTTAGTCTCATCTGACCACAGCACTTTCTCCCAATCCTTCTCTGAATCTATTCATTGGCAAATTTCAGACAGGCCTATACATGTGCTTTTTTCAGGAGAGGGACCTTGCAGGCTCTGCCAGATTTCAATCCATGGCGGCGTATTGTGTTACCAATGATTTTGTTTGGTGACTGTGGTTCCAACTGCCTTGAGATCATTCGCAAACCTCCTCCTGTGTAGTTTTGGGCTGATCCCTCACTTTTCTCATGATTATCCTTACCCCATGAGGCGAAATATTGCATGGAGTTCCAGACCGAGGGTGATTGTTTTTTTTGTATTTCTTCCATTTGTGATTAATTGCTCCAACAGTTGCCCCTTCTCACCAAGCTTATTGCTGATGGTCTTGTAGCCCATTCCAGCCTTGTGCAGGTCTACAATCTTGTCCCTGACATCCCTTGACAGCTCTTTGGTCTTCCCATGATGGTAAGGTTTGAATGGAAGAACGAGATTCTGTGGACACCCAGGTGTCTTTTATGCACATAACAAGTTGTTTGTTTGGAGCACCTACTTAAATTGACAGGACTAAATCTGTGTACCACATACTGTAGCCAGTCTGTGGGAGACAGAATTATTGTTGGCTGTTAGGGGATCAAATACTTATTTTATTCACTGAACTGCAGCTCAATTTATAACATTTGTAACCTGTTTTTTTCTGGGTTTTTCGTTGATATTCTGTCTCTATCATTTAACATACACCTATAATAAAAATTATAGACCCTTCATTTCTTTTTTTTTTGTTTACAAAAAGCTTTATTTGGAAGACAGGAAAATTACAAAAGAATCACAGTACAGAGTAACAAGATTGTACGGTAATGGGTAGATAAAAATGGAATATACAAGAATGCGTTGTCATGCATAAATAGAGAGGGTGATACAATGGCATTATCTATTAGTTGGAAATTTGCATTATATAATGGTCTATATCCCAATTCAGGACATTTCTCTATAACAAGCGGAGATAATTAAACCAAACAGAACTAATAAGGGACAATACATAGATAGTTGGATAGGTTGAATGATGTTTAGGTAGAGTCTTCATGGCGAAGACCAGTAGCTCCACTTATTATTAAAGATATGTAAGCTATCTGATAATGTATGATGGATTCTCTCAGATAAACTGAGTGCTTCCATCCTGGATAGAACCTGGGACCAGGGTAGGGCGGGTGATCTCCAGTTTAGAGCTATCATCCACTGAGTGGAACTAATCAAGGAATGAATCAGTCTGATGCAAGGTGGGGGGACATTTGGAATATCAGCATATAGTAGGCAAATAAGAGGAGAGAGGGTAATTTTTTTTTCCATGTGGATTCCAGTTTATTGGTCATAGCTTGCCAGATAGGATCTAATAATTTACAGCTCCAAAAAAAGGTGAAGATAGTTTCCCTCCTCTGGGCATCCCCTGAAACACGTAGGGGAAACAGAGGGGTAGAAAGAGTGGATCCTCACTGGAGTCATATACCATCTTATAAACAGTTTCAATGGTGTTTCCTTAAAAGCTACTGCGCAATTGCATTTGCGTAGATTGTCAGTCATCTTAAGCCAGGATTCAGCTGTAAGTGAACAGTCTAAGTCAAACTCCCAGCTGAGCATTGGGTTTGTTTTTTCTGGTTGAATTGAGCTATTCAAAAATCTATAAAGGAGGGAAATTAAGCCTTTGTCCCTGGGGGAGGATACACAGATGTGTTCAAATAAAGTGCTGGGTGGTTTAATAGATAACGAATAATAGGTGGCATAGAAATTTTGTATTAAGAGATATTGGGGAAGCTCCGAGGCAGGAAGGTTAAATTTGGATTGAAGAGCAGTAAAGGTGGGGAATTTCTTTTCAATTACTAATGATTTGAGTGTAGTCAGTTCTCTTTGGGTCCAACAGCGTTAGAGGGACTTATCTATGTAAGCTGGGGAGAATCTATGATCTCCCAGGTAAGAGGCCAGTGGTGGGGTCTCAGAGGACAGGCCAAAGGATAATTTAATTCTATTCCACAGCTGTAGTGAGTGTGCTACGATTGAATTACCGGTACTTTTAAGTAGAGAGTGATGAGATTTTATGTTGGACCATAAAATACCCTTCAAATTCAAGGGGGTTATGGAGGAGGATTCAAAGTTCAACCATGGGATAAGAGTTTCAGAGGCATACCATTGTGCCATCTGCGAAAGTCTTGCAGCTAAGTAGTAGTGCGGAAGGCCGAAACCACCTTTACTTTGGGGTCTGTGCATGATAGTGTAACTGCATCTTGGTTTACGGTTATTCCATATAAATTTGTTTATTTTACGTTGGAGTGCTTCTAGGCGTGTTTTTGTGATGTTGATAGGTAGGGCTTGGAAAAGGTAGAGTAGCTTAGGTAATATTGTCATCTTAAATGCACAGATTCTGCCCAAAAATGAGATATGATATAAAGACCAAATCTTGATTAAGGAGCTTATATGGGAGAAAAGAGGGATATAATTATCTTTATATATTAGCTTATGGGATGCTGTTATGAACACCCCAAGGTATTTAAAAGAGTGAAGGGACCACGCAAAGTTGAATACGCTCTGCAGGTGAGATAGTAGGGGTTGTGGATAGTTGATAGGAAGCATTGCACATTTATTAGTGTTAATGAATAGGCCAGGACTCTTCATTTCTTTATAAGTGGGCAAATTTACCAAATCTGAAAGGGATGAAATAAATAATTTCCCCACTGTACACATTGGATTAACAGTAAGTAATGTCACTTGCAATGATTTTTTTTTTTTGACTAAACATAGGCTTTAACCACTTAAGAATCGCCTCCTGCACATATACGTCGGCAGAATGGCACGGTTGGGCACAAGCACGTACATGTACGTCCTCTTTAAGAGCCGGACCGCAGCTCCATGACCAGGACCACGGGATCCGCGGACCCGATCGCCGCTGGAGTCCCGCGATCGGTCCGCGGAGCTGAAGAACTGGGAGAGCTGTGTGTAAACACAGCTTCCCCGTTCTTTACTGTGGCGCCGTCATCGATCGTGTGATCCCTTTTATAGGGAACCACAATCAATGACATCACATCTACAGCCACACCCCCCTACAGTTAGAAACACAGATGAGGTCATACATAGCCCCCTTGTGGTTAACTCCCAAACTGCAATTGTCATTTTCACAGTAAACAATGCATTTTAAATGCATTTTTTGCTGTGAAAATGACAATGGTCCCAAAAATGTGTCAAAATTGACGGAAGTGTCCGCCATAATGTCGCAGTCACGAAAAAAAATCGCTGATCACCGCCATTAGTAGTAAAAAAAAAAAAAAAAAATTTTATAAAAATGCAATAAAACTGTCCCCTATTTTGTAAACGCTCGAAATTTTGCGCAAACCAACCGATGAACGCTTATTGCGATTTTTTTTAACAAAAATAGGTAGAAGAATACGTATCGGCCTAAACTGAGGAAAAAAAAATATTTTTATATATTTTTGGGGGATATTTATTATAGCAAAAAGTAAAAAATATTGAAGTTTTTTCAAAATTGTCGCTCTATTTTTGTTTATAGCGCAAAAAATAAAAACCGCAGAGGTGATCAAATACCACCAAAAGAAAGCTCTATTTGTGGGGAAAAAAGGACGCCAATTTTGTTTGGGAGCCACGTCGCACGACCGCGCAATTGTCCATTAAAGCGACGCAGTGCCGAATCGCAAAAACTGTCCGGGTACTTTAGCTGCGTAAAGGTCCGGGTCTTAGGTGGTTAAGGAAAAATGGAATCCCTCCATATTCGCTTGCTGACCAGCCGCCGTCGTTGTACGGCGGCAGGTTGGCTCTCCTGCAAAAATAGTTGTAGCCAAACAGCGACAGGCATGACAGCGGGCAGCACTCGTGCCCGCTGAATGCTGCGGGAGAGTGCCCAAAGCACCTTGCCCCCATGTTGATGAAGACAAGGGCTTCTACCTGACAAACCTAGCCAGTGGTTGTCGGGATCTGCGGACAGGGGGCTTATCGGAATCTGGAAGCCCCTTTTAACAAGGGGACCCCCAGAACCTGGCCCCCAGCCTATGTGAATGCGTATCGGGTACATTGTACCCCTACTCATTCACCAAAATGCAGTGAAAAGTAAAAAAAAAGACAGTTTTTGACAATTCCTTTTATTAGTAAAATAGCCGAGCCACAGTCTCTCCTGGTGCCCTCGTCGTTTTCCGCCACCATTTCCTCCCCGAGCTGTCATCTCCCGGTGTCGTCTTCTTCCTCGCTGCCACCTTCTTCTTTTTCCTCTTCTCGTCACTGCCTTCTTCTTCCTCCGTTGTTATGTTCCCTGCTGTCCGGCGCCTGTTATAGGCATGGGGCGTGGCCATCCAATGACGTCACATGTGATGTCACAAGGAGCCATTCCCCCCCATGTTGAGTGCAATCGTCCTGGTATGGTTCAGGAGGGAAATGGCCCCCTCGCTTGTCCCCTCTCTTTCCTGACCTGCCAGGCGGCATGCTCGGATAAGGGTCTGGTATGGATTTTGGGGGGACCAAAAGCATTGTTTTTGTCTCATTTCAGTAAGTAAGGGGGAAGAAAATCTTTGGGAAAGTCCAAAAAAAAAAAATGTTTTCACAAGAAAAGAAAAGTCCAAACATTTAAACCCACCAAGCCAGAGGAAATGTCCTTCCTGCGATGCTCCCCTTAGAGATCCATGGCAGAAGACATGTGCAGGTCCTGTATTAAAGACCTGGTTTACGAAGAAATTTCCAAGCAATACAAAGACTTTTTTTTTCTCAGTACGGGAACTTACAAACTCGCTGAGTTCAGTTAAATCCATGCTGGTACAGAGTCCGGCAGTTCAGGCTGAACCCCATTATCCACCATCCAGCCCGAGGGCATCCACCTCTATTGCAATAGAGGTCGTGGATTTGGGAAATGAGGGGGCAAGTACCCTTCCCTCCCTCAGGGACTCAGAAGAGGAAGAGAGCCTCTAGGTACAAGCTATCGTTTGAGGAAGTAGATGACCTTTTGAGAGCAATCTATACTACCCTCGAAATCCAGGTGGAGAAAGTGTAATTGTCGGTTCGCGACAAAATGTACCAAGGACTAGATGACACTAAACATAGAGTGTTCCCAGTCCATAGGATCCTCTCGGAGTCAGTAAAGAAAGAATGAAAGGACCCTGAAAAAGGCCCCTTCTTCTCCAAGACCCTTAAAAGAAGGTTTTCGTTTGAAGAAATGAAGTTAGAAGTATGGAATAATAGGATTTTTATAACAGCTTACCTGTAAAATCCTTTTCTTGGAGTACATCACGGGACACAGAGCTGCATATTCATTACTATGTGGGTTATAGAGTCTACCTTCAGGTGATGGACACTGGTGTAATCAATTAAACAGGAAGTTCCCTCCCTATATAACCCCTCCCCTACTGGGAGTTCCTCAGTTTTTGTAGCAAAGCAATAAGTGTCCCAATATCCCCAAACAAGAGGGGTGGGAGCTCTGTGTCCCGTGATGTACTCCAAGAAAAGGATTTTACAGGTAAGCTGTTATAAAAATCCTATTTTCTTTATCGTACATCACGGGACACAGAGCTGCATATTCATTACTATGTGGGATGTCCCAAAGCAATGCTTACTGAGGGGAGGGAGACACCAACAACGCAGACCGCCATCAGACGTGAGGACCTATAATGCTGCCTGCAGCATACTGCGCCAAAAAGCTGCATCCTCTTGCCGTCTTATGTTCACCTGATAGGAGTTAGTGAACGTAAGCACAGATGACCAAGTTGCGGCCTTGAAAATCTGCGTCATAAAGGCTTGGAAATGCATTGCGCATAAAGCGCTTACCATCCTGGTAGGGAGCACCCCCACAAAAAAACAGGGGAATCCTACTCTAACCACAAGCCTGAATAATAACCTGATGAATCAACCTTAAAAACAGTTGATTTTAGACGCTGCCTGCCCTTTCCTGGGGCCTCCTGGTAGCGCAACAACATCAGTTTTCCGTATCCGAGCAGCCGCTTCAGATAGGCCTAGACCCTTCTTACTCCAACGAGAGAGAGAGTGTAACCATTTTAATAGCTGACCTGAACACTGCCTGCCCATCTAGGGTCTTCTGGCAGCCCAATAAAAACGTCAGCTTTCTATATCTGAAACCTTCAGATAGGTATTTAACTGCTCTCATCTCAATTGAGAGAAAAGCAATAACCTTTCCTTCCGTGAAACAAGGTTTTGAAAAAAGGGAAGGTAAGAATATCTAGATTCAAATGAATACTAGATCCTTCTAGTAAATAAGGTTGGGTGAGGATGAAAATCACTCTACTTGTAAGAATAATTGAGTATGGCTCTATACCAAGAAAGTTGCCAATACTGAAACTCTTGGAGGCTACCACAACCAAGAACACCAATTCCCTTGTTAAAGGATGAAGGGAAATATGGTGCATCGGCCCAAGGAGCTGACCCTGTAAGCCGACAAAACTAGAGCCAATCCTCCGAGCACAAGGGCGACCTAACTGGTGGACTTATACAAGGGGTGACGTGCATAAAAGCCCGGACCAAAGAGTGTGAAGTAATCGACCTTTGGAAGCAAGGCCGAGATCGGATCCTTGATATAACTTAAGGCTAGCTCCGTCTCCTTTCCAAATGTAGGAAGGCAGGAATTTTACCTTTGACAAACTTCCACGGATGCCACCATCTGGTTTCACACCAGGAACATGGGCCTTCCAGACCGTAGGCTATCTGGTCCTGGAGGCCAGCTCTCTTGTATGAATCAAGGGAATTGCCGCTGATTCTGAAAGCCCCGATCCTCGAGAATGTGGTCTATAATAGCCAGACCATTAATTCACCTGTTGCAAGGCAGAATGTAATACCCCCTGCAAAGTAGGCCTGGACAAGATGTAAGGGACTGTGGGTCCTCTACTACCACCCTTACTGTTCCTGCACCGAGAGGTCGTCAGGGTTATGCCGGAGTAATCAGGCCAGCTTCCGTTCTCCTCTAAATGTTGCATAGAAGCCACAAAAGTCGCGGCACTGGGGGGAGAGACACAACCAGTGACAACTGGTCCCCCCCCTCGGATTAAAAACACATCTGCCCCGCATGCGGGTGGATCCTTTATCCTTGACCCCAAGCTGTTCAATCTCTTGTTGAGCCTGGACGCCAATACATCTTATGTACAGGGTACTATTTCTGTGACATTTGGTCAGGAAAACAGTCGGGGTGTAGAGGTCATTCTCCCGGAGACACTTGTTGACGGCTCCAGCGAATCGCCTGCCAATTCTGCATTTCATGAAATGACGAATGCCAATAGGCAAGGCACAAGCTCCTCCTTGGTAAATTAAGTAAATCACTAGTATGGCATAGTCTGATTGTACTCTGACAGAACCAACCTGCCACCTGAACGTTCAGGCCCCTAAGCCAGATGCTCCATCGGTAGCTCTAGCTGACAGATAAGGCTCCTTTGGAGCTTGACTACTTCTCCTGGGCCATGGTCTCTTCCTGACCTGGCAAACCCTTTTAGTTAAGAATCACCAAGAGGAATTCCAGCATATCTCTGGGACCGGGTTCTTTGGATAATGCTAGGTCAAGATCCACTCTTTCTAGGCCGACAAAATACTGTTTATAACAGCCCTGAATAAAAGTTAGTATAGGGAACTGTCTTGAATGAAGCCAGCATCTTCCCTAGTGCCTTAATCAAAAGGCCAAAAGTAAGGAACTGTTCCTTGCCATGACCACATAGACCAGTTTTCTTATAGCGATGGTCTTGTCTGAGGCCAAAAAAAAAACTCTCCTTTTTGGACTGTGCCAAACATACCCAGCTTCTTGTCAAATGAAAGAATGTATCTTTAGAGTTCCAGATACTTGACCATGCTGGACACCCTTAGGTCCAGCCATGCTACTGACTGACCCATCAGCAGGAGTTTGCTTCGGTATGCCATTACTGCTATACCCTGGGCCTACAGACCTGCTAGAGGCGGGCCCTAGCACCCTGACAACCCAGGCATGGAGGCTAACCCAAAAGGGCAAGACCACCAACTGGAGATAGTGCTGTTCCCCTGCGAAACGCAGACAACCTCTGCAGACCCAAGTAAATAAACACATATGCAACTGGCTCCCCATGTGTGTATGTGGCAAGTGTTAAAGCCATATGCCTCAATGGAAGTGTGTGTACATGGCAGCGTGTGTTCCTGGAAGCATGAATTCATATAAATATGTTTTAAGAAAAACATGCATATAGCATGTGTGCTCTGGAACAAGCATCTTGCAAGCAAGCATGCGATATAAACGTGTTATGCAACAATGTGCAACATGAACCCATGCAGACACGTATTTCTATGCAAACACAAGGAATCCTGTATTGCTTAATTAGGCCGCCGTGTACAACTTTAAAGTAATCATGCATCCTTATGCGATTCAGCATCTTCCATGCGATCAACATCTTATGCATTTTAAGCACTACTGTGCGGACAAGAACCCTTGTGTGACCAAGGACTCTTGTGTGACCAAGCACCTCTGTGCGATCCAGCATCCTTATGCACTCAAGCATCTTACTGCGACTTTAGGCATTTCTGTGAAACAAGCCTCTCTATGTGATCAAGTATCCTTGGGTAATCCAGGACGCTGTTGATCCGACAACCATGTGTGATCCAGCTTATTTTTGCATTCAAGCATCTTTAAGCGATCTTTAGGCATTCTTGTAGAAATAAGCCTCTCTGCGACCAAAATATCCTCGAGTAATCAAGGACTTGGGTGATCGGGTAATCATGTGTGATTCAGCATTTTTATGCCTTCAAGCCTCTTTATGCGATTCTAGGCATTTCTGTGGAAACAAGCCTCTGTGTGACCAAATATCCTTGGGGAATCAAGGGCTTGGGTGATCAGGTAATCATGTGTGATTCCAGCATTTTTATGCCTTCGAGCCTCTTTATGCGATTCTAGGCATTTCTGTGGAAACAAGCCTCTTTGTGTGACCAAATATCCTTGGGGAATCAAGGACTTGGGTGATCAGGTAATCATGTGTGATTCCAGCATTTTTATGCATACAAGCATCTTTATGCAAACTTAGGCACTTCTGTGGAAACAAGCCTCTCTGTGTGACCAAATATCCTTGGGTAATCTAGGACGCAGATGATCAGGTAACCATGTGTGATGCAGCATCTTTTTTGCATCCAAGCAACTTTATGCGATTTTAGGCATTTCTGTGGAAACAAACCACTTCTGTGTGACCAAACATCCTTGGGTAATCAAGGATTTGGGTGATCAGGTAACCATGTGTGTGTGATCCAGCATTTTTATACATACAAACGTCTTTATGCGATTTTAGGCCTTTCTGTGGAAACAAGTCTCTCTGTGTGACCCAATATCCTTGGGTAATCCAGGACTTGAGTGATCAGGTAACTAGCATCTTTATGCACTCAAGCATTTCTATGCAACTCTAACAAACATGCAACACCATACAGACAGAAACATGTATCCTTATGCGATCCACAATAAAACATGCTTTGTTACTTGTTTTTATCCCACATGCATTCCAAACTCATGTATCTTATGCAACATGCGGACTGGTAAAAAGGAAGTTATCCTCTGTAGATGTGCGTTTCCTCAATTAAGAGACGTTAGCAATGTGTACCAGCAACTGTGCATCCCTCAGATGTGCATTTGGTTAGCCTGAAGCCGACACCAGGCTGAGGACCATATGGAGGTCTTACTAGCCACCTATAGGAAAACCTCTCTTTACACTCTAAGGAGAAGATAGAGGCTTTGGCCGAGTAGGCAGAGGGAAATTATATGCAGCATGAATCTCTGAAAAGACTGCAGGTGCAATCAGAACCTGTAGGGCTATTGATAGCTTCTCCTCGTTAGGCTGCAGCTCCTGTCTCCTGTCCTCTGACAGTGAACCTTCATCCCCAGCTCTTCTAATCCCTTTGTTTAAGGATTAAAGCAGGAAAAGGGACACACCCTGCTTTTTTTTTTTTTTTGCTTCTTGTGAGGATGCTGCGAACATAGCAGTTAACCTCTTGTAGAACAACAAATGTGACGCAAAAAACAAAACACATGCAGAGTGGCTGCAATGTTGGGGGAGGCTGCATTGATTGCCTGACAGGTCTGATGGCTCAATCTGTGAGCTGTCTCTACAGGGGAGAATAAGGGGCCACCAGGTTCAGGTGGCGATTCCTTTTTATATTCCTACCCCTGACCTTATTCAATGGGGAGACCAAAGTCCTAAGCTAAAAGCAGAGGAGCTTAACCCAGGTGCATCAACAGCTGAACATAGTCTGGCAGCAACAATGCCTGCTAATCTGCACAGCTAGATGCGGAGTAGGCGTCTTAGATGAATCTGTATCCAACTCACACAAGGTGCTTGCGTTTGTGTCCCCCTAGCTTTACAGAGCTCTGATGTCTGGGCCTTTTTGAAGAGCCCTCTCTGCGACTGCGAGCCGGTGAGCACGTGCGACATGGTAGAGCCTGAAGCTGAGGAAGTGGGACGCACAATAGACCAGCTAACACTTAAGCTTCCGTCTTTGGAAAGCATGGTAAGCGAAAACATCAGGCATGTCTTTTACTGCCCATAGTAGTGGAAAAACAGATAAGACTTGCAGCTACTCATGGAAGACAATGCTTTGCATAGGATTAAGGGCATTTTTTTATTTTTTTTTATGTACCAGCCCCTTCAAGGGGAGATATATGGGTACTACAGCCATCCTGTCTGAACAGACATAGTGGCCCAGGCTACATGCTGGCTAGGGGAGGTATATGGGTGCCCTGAGCCATCCCGTCTCAAAAGACATTGTGGTTTACATTGCCCATGCATAAAAACATAATATAGGCGAGACCCATAGTCCCCTACAGAAGACCTACTGTCGAACCAAGTCCCGTAGGTCCCTCTCTTACCTTTCCACGCTGCAGGGTATTGCCAAGCAAGAGGCCCAATCTTCCCCCTTCACCGTGGGTATAGTCCTAGACCTTCAGGGTCCATGGCAGGAACACCACAACCCTGGACCTATATAGCACCCTGGCAGCAGAAAAAACATTTGGTCCTTAGAAGCCACAAAGTTCTGGAACCCAGGATCCAGCCCTCCGCAGAGAGGCATTATAGGCTAAACCTCGTTCTTCGTACCGAGGCCCGGGTACCGTCCACTTTGGCTATGAAGCACCTTGGACGGATCCGGATTTATGGAGGCTTTTTACATCCAGCATGGATCCCTCCAGTGGAGCTCCTAAGAGCACATGTTAACTCGTGACCAACACCTTAGACACTGATGAAAAAACTGAGGAACTCCCAGTAGGGGAGGGGTTATATAGGGAGGGAACTTCCTGTTTAATTGATTACACCAGTGTCCATCACCTGAAGGTAGACTCTATAACCCACATAGTAATGAATATGCAGCTCTGTGTCCCGTGATGTACGATAAAGAAAAGAAGCCACGGGTAGATGCCACATTTTTGCAGGTTTCCCGTTGCACAGACCTAGCATTCGAGGATATGGGAGTATTGAAGGATGCGATGGAAAAAAGAGCCGACTCCCCCCTGAAAAAAGCATGGGCTTTCACCTCAGCCAGCCTCAAACCCGCTATGGCTTCCACGGTTGTCGCCAGGAACCTCTGGGTCGAGAAGCTGAAAAGCCATGTAGAGGCAGGCACGTCATGGAAAGATCTTTTAGAATCCTTCACGCTGATATTGAAAGCAGTAAAGTACATGGCTGATGCTTCTGCTGAATCAGTTAAGATGTCGGCAAGGTCATCAGCATGCGGTCTGGCTAAAAACTTGGTCCGGTGACACAGCCTCCAAGATTAAGCTGTGTGGCCTGCCTTTTTCAGGCGATCTTCTTTTTGGTCCAGACCTTGAAACAATCTTGGATAGAACAGCCGACAAGAAAAAGGCTTTCCCTTCCAAGAAGAAACAACTGATCAAAAATGATTTTTGTGCTGTTCAGCAACCCCACAAAATAGGGAACAAGAGCGCAAAAGCAGCTGGGGCTCCCAAAGGGGTAAAGGAAGAGGAGTTCTCTTCAGATCTCCCCCAGACCAGTCGCTTAAAAGCAAATAACAGTCTTACCCCAGTAGGGGGAAGATTGTGTCTTCTTTCCTCCTACAGTGGAACAAGACAACTACAAGCCCGTTTGTGAGAAATGTCATTTCTCAGGGATACACTCTGGAATTTTCATAGCAACGCCAAGCAGATTCTATGTTACGGCCCTGGCAAGGGATCAGGAAAAAGCTTCTGCAATGATGAGCCTGTTGTAGGATCTGATTTAACAAGTGATTGTCCAGGTCACAAAAAATCAGGAAGGCCAGGGCTTCTATTCCCATATCTTCCTGGTGAAAAAGCCTTCGGGGAAGTACTGGTTGATTTTAAACTTAAAGATTCTGAACAAATCAATCCACTACAAACGATTTTGTCTGCGTCCGGAACCGGAAGTGTGTGTCTGATTGGTCGCATCGTCACTTCCGGTTCACGGACCTTCTCGAGCTTGAGTTCCACGCTGACACGCACTTCCGGTTTCCGGACGCTGCCAAGATCGTAGAGTTTCTCCATGAGGGAATGGAGAAGGGGCTGGCAGCCAGCACCCTGAAAACCCAGGTGGCGGCTCTATCAGTTTTTTTGGGGAGGACTCTATCCAGAGAAGTTTTCATTTCAAGATTTTTTAGGACACTTGCACGAAATAGGCCAGTAGCCTTCAAAGCTTTTCCCAGTTGGATTTATCTTTACAGGGTCTGACGGCAGCTCTGTTTGAACCCTTACAGAAATAATCCTTACAGAACTAGGGGCCAGATTCACAGACATTTAAGTTGCTCCCCCGCGGCGTAACGTATCTGATTTACGTTACACGACCGCAGGTTTACAGCGTAAGTGCCTGATTCACAAAGCTCTTACCTGTAAACTTGCGGCGGTGTAACGTAAATGCGCTCGGCGCAAGCCCGCCTAATTCAAATGGGGCGGGCACCATTTAAATTAGGCGCGCTCCCGCACCGAACGTTGTGCGCATGCTCCGTTTTCAAATTTTCCGACGTGCATTGCGCGAAATTACCGCGCCCCAACGTTTTTTTTTAAATGCGACGTGTGTTACGGCGTTTCGTATTCCCGGACGTCTTACGCAAAAAAAGAAATTTCGAAATTCGACGCGGGAACGACGGCCATACTTTAACATGGCTGATCTAAAGATAAGCCATGTTAAAGCAGGTGTAACTTTACAACGGGTAAAAACGACTAGCGACGACGTACAGGATTGCGACGAACGCGCGGATCTTCGTGGATCGCCGCAACTAGTCATTTGCATATTCTACGCCGACAGCAATGGCCTCGCCACCTAGCGGCCGGCATAGAATTGCATCCTTAAGATCCGACAGTGTAAGTCAATTACACCTGTCGGATCTTAGGGCTAGCTATGCGTAACTGATTCTATGAATCAGCCGCATAGTTAGGACGGGCGGATCACAGAGATACGACGGCGTATCAGGAGATACGCCGTCGTATCTCTTTTGTGAATCTGGCCCTTAGTTCTTAAGACAATTTTTCTGGTAGCCATCACGTCTGCAAAAAATAGTCAGCGAGCTTTAGGCCCTGGCAGTCACAGAACCCTTTCTAAAAGTACTGTCAGACAGAGTGATCCTTCAAACAGACCCAGCGTTCCTACCTTTTCACCGTTCACAGGAAATAATCCTGCCCATCTTCTCCTCAGCTCCTGCCAATCCAGGAGAAGAAGCTTTCCACACACTGGATGCGAGGAGATGTCTGCTGCGTTTTCTTACAGTCACCAAAGAGTTCAGGAAATCAAATGCTCTTTTTGTGATTTTCTCAGGCTCTCGTAAAGGGGAGAAAGCTTCCAAAAGCAGGCTGGGCAGATGGCTTAGGTCAGCAATCACGGAGGCCTACAAGGCTAAGGGAGAAATACCACCCTCAGATATTGCTGCTCATTCCACAATATCAACAGCAGTTTCCTGGGCCGAAAAGCACGGTGCCATGCCTGAACAAATTTGCAAGGCTGCTACTTGGTCCAACTACTCAACATTTCTCCGACATTATAGGTTGGACTTGCTGTCCGCCACAGATCAAGCCTTTGGCAGGAAGGTACTGCAGGCAGTAGTCCCAACCTAGGGTAAGTTTCTCGGTTATCCCCTCCACATTTCCAAACTGCCATTCAGGGACACCCCTTAGCATACACCAGTCGGTGACATCACAAGGGGGCGGTGCCACCATGTGACATTGCTGGGTGGTCCAGCCCCTTACCTATTTAACCACTTAAGACCCGGACCAATATGCAGGTAAAGGACCAGGCCCCTTTTTGAGATTCGCCACTGCGTTGCTTTAACTGACAATTGCGCGGTCGTGCAACGTGGCTCCCAAATAAAATTGGCGTTCTTTTTTTTCCCACAAATACAGCTTTCTTTTGGTGGTATTTGATCACCTCTGCGGTTTTTATTTTTTGCGCTATAAACAAAAATAGAGCAACATTTTTGAAAAAAATGCAATATTTTTTACTTTTTGCTATAATAAATATCCCCACAAAAGATATAAAAAAAACAAATTTTTCTTCAGTTTAGGCCCATACGTATTCTTCTACCTATTTTTGGTAAAAAAAAAAGCACAATAAGCGTTTAACTATTGGTTTGCGCCAAATTTGTAGCGTTTACAAAATAGGGGATAGTTTTATGGCATTTTTATTAATATTTTTTTTTTTTACTACTAATGGCGGCGTTCAGGGGACAATTTTGACACATTATTGGGACCATTGTCATTTTCACAGCAAAAAGTGCTATAAAAGTGCATTGATTATTGTGAAAATTACAATTGCAGTTTAGAAGTTAACCACTAGGGGGCGCTGTAGGGGTTAAGTGTAACCTCATGTGTGTTTCTAACTGTAGGGGGTCGGGGCTGAACTTGTGACGTCACTAATCGTCTTTCCCTATATCAGGGAACAGACGATCAGTGACACTGCCACGGCTGGGCACTTAAAGAGGACGTACAGGTACGTGATTGTGCCCAGCCGTGCCATTCTACCGACGTATATCGGCGCTAGGCGGTCCTTAAGTGGTTAAGCATTTGTTTCATATATGTTAGCCCAACATTGCAGGCAGCCACTTAGAGTCACAGAGTGTAATTGTTTTTACAATGTTGGGCTACCATTCATGAATCAAAGGAGGAAGCCAGAGCTATGGCGGCTCAGTCTGCCCTCGTCCCAAAAAAATTCCTGAATGTTCCCAGTGTCAGTTTCATTCCAGGACACTATATTGTCCCAGAATGAAGTTGCCCGGGTCCGGGGACTGAGATGTCAATTACGGCATAGTCCCGGGCAATCCGGGACTTGTGGGCACCCTACTTCTCCAAGGTTGTCCTGAAAGGCAATTTGAGAAAGACTTAGTTAGACTTACCGGTGACGGTATTTCTAAGAGCCTTTCAGGACAACTGCTACTTCCCTCTTCTTAGAAGTGGTTTTAAGTGTCTATCATGGTTGTTTGTGGTGTTCTATGCTTTGTTTTCCAGTATGTTGGAGACCACACAATAACTAAGGCCATGGTGGAAGAGGAGGGATTTAAAGGCTGCATGTGTTTCCTGTAAAAGTGGGCAGAGATGCCCTCTTTCCAAGGTTGTCCTGAAAGGCTCTTAGAAATACGGTCACCGGTAAGTCTAACTAAGTCTTTTATTTATTTGTTTATCTTGGCACTTAGTTCTGCACTCCTGTTACCCAGACTGTGTAATCAGCCACTGGCTCAACCTCCCATGACACTGCTAATTTAACAGTTCCCTAGGGGATGTTCAAAGTTCGGAAGTTATATCTGATTTCATAGATTAACCAGGCTTGTGGCAGGTTGCCTAAGGACAGCAAAGTTATGAAACCCATACATCATATATATTGTATTATTAGGGCACCAGTTTGTGTGCCATTACATTTAAATATTATGAAGGGTTAAAATAGTTGATTTCCATTTTAAAGATGGTGATGGTGTTATCTGCACATGCTCTTGATGATCTCAGAGTAATGTAATGCTTCAGAGGACATGACAGGTGACTTTATCATGTTGACAGTGTTAATTTGATCAATTACATATTTTTTTTTTTATTAAGTTTTCATACAAACAACACAAACGCAAGGTATGCAACATACCTACCCTGACCGAGGCCATGCAGGGCCGACATACAAACAATTAACATTTAAACCTTAAAACCTTAAACCCCCACCCCTCCCTGCCCCAACCCCGACCAACCACTTTGCCTATACAGCCAAATAGGAAAGCACCAAGTACCAACCAGGAAGTATAATGTCTCCAAACAAATCAGACTTAGTGAAATCAGATTAAGTCAAATCAAATAATATGAAATACAAATAAAATATAATGAAATAAAACGGAATTGTCCTCCCATGTCAAAATATGCTATTACTTATAAAACAGCTCTATTCAGAAGAACCCCAGAGGGGGAATGGAACCCTATCGTATTAAACCAGCAACCTTAACCCACCGCGTCCGAGGAGTCTAGCCAAGCTTGCCAAACTCGCTTGAACTTTTTTTTCACAACCTCTTGACCTGTAAGTAGCCTTATACAGTACATGTGTATTACAGAGTTGACCAACCCCTTCCAGAATGACAACGTTGGAGCATTGGAGTTTTTCCATTTCAATAGGATAGCTTTCCTGCCATAAAACAGCCCAATATTCAATAAAGTACGATGTGCCAAAGAGGGAACAACCTCCTCTACCACCCCAATAAGGCAAACCCTAGCGGTCAGGGGAACAGGAATACTGAGCACCCCTGATAAACACTCTACCACCTCTGCCCAAAAATTTTGGATGTGAGGACACGTCCAGAAAATGTGTTCCGAATCTGCTGGAGAAAAATTGCACCGCCAACATTGACCATTAGTAGATGGGTACACACGAGACAACCTGGCTGGGGTGTAGTAAATGCGATGCAAGAACTTGAATTGTATTAGGCGATCTCTAGCAGAGACCAGGTGCTTGAAAGGGCGATCCCACATGTCCTCCCAGTCCTCCCCTTGAATGTCAGGAATCTCCCTCTCCCATCTCTCCCTACATCTAGAAACTCCAAGTGGCGTTTTTGTAAACAGGGATTTATATACCGTGGACAACGTTTTGGTCAATTCCTCATCCTTTAAAAGATTCTCCAGTGCCGAGGGAAGGAATTCAACTTTGCGATCCCCGAACTGCGCCCGAAAGGCATGGCGCAGCTGCAGGTATCGAAAGAAAAAGAAATTCGGCAGATCATGCCAAGCCTTTAGTTGAACAAATTAAATAAGCTCACCCTCCCTAGTGACGTGTTCCAGCAGTTTGACACCCCCACAAGCCCAAATCATCGGGTCCGGGAGGGAGTAAAAGTCCGGCAGATTCGGGTTCAACCACAGCGGAGCTGAGGGTGAAACCCCCAAATAGGAAGGTGACATCATGGTGGTAGCGACCTCCCATGCCCGGATGGTAGCTTTCATAGTAACAGTCAAGGGTAAGGTGGATTTAGGGCCTCTATACAGAGCTAGCCTCAAGCTTTCATAAGATCCCAACAGTGCCGCCTCCAGAACAGTGGCCGTGTCGACCTCGTCCGCCAGCTACCAACGCCTGGCGAATACCATCTGGCCTGCCAGATAATACTTCTGCAAGTCTGGAAGTGCCAACCCCCCTTGTCTCCATGGTTCCTGAAGTACCTTAATACCAATTCGGGGTGACTGCAGTGACCAAATAAAAGCCCCTATTATGCCGTTCAGCGTAGTGAAGAAAGCTTTGGGGATCCACATAGGGGAGTGGCGCAGAAAGTATAAAAGTACAGGTAAAAATTTCATTTTAAGCAGGCTAACTCTTCCAAGTAATGAGAGGGGCAATTTTTTCCATGCCTGAACCTTCTGTTTCAGAGTAGCCTCCAGTGGGAGGAGATTCAATGACATATAGTCAGCAATATCAGCAGTCATTTTGACACCCAGATATGTAATAGATGAAACCCACAACAACGGTAACACATCATCCCGCTGCAGCTGAGCCTCGGGACCCAGAGGTAGGATAGATGACTTGCACCAATTCACATGCAGGCCAGAAAAGGAGGCAAACGTATCCAGGATCCGCAGGGCTGCCTTAAGCGACAACCCCGGATCCCTAAGGAACAGTAGCAAGTCATCTGCATAGAGTGCCACACATTCCACAACTGAACCAACCCGAATCCCACCTACCTCTTCAGACCGTCTAAGTGCCCTGGCCAAGGCCAGATTAAGAACATCATGGGCCTGGTGCTGAGGATTTTGGTGGGCCTTTTATAAATAATAAATACATAAATATACAAACAATTTTTTGTTATAATAAATGTAATTAAAGAGAGAGAGCTAGGATGAGAGAGGGGTGAGGGGTAAGGGAGGGAGGATGAGAGAGAAAGGGGGGGATGAGAGAGAGAGGATGCACATGAGCATGCATGGGAATAACATCAACGCAGCCCAGCCAAGGCAAGTGACCGAAGGAAGACTCGGTGAAGATGGAAGAGCCCTGGACCCACCGTTCTGATCACAGATCGCAGCACTGGAGGGCTCAGTCTGACAATTTAAGTGTACCCTAATGTGCTAATATGCTGTGCATTCTTGTACATTGTGGCATAACCTACCTCAGGGCCTCTAAAAAGTAATAATGTTAGTGAAGTTTACTACAGCTTTATTATCACAGGATCCCAGGAGCCTCTCATGGGGCCCCTTTCTGACCCGGTGCCCTTGGTCAGTGCCTAAGTGCATAATTGCCAACATTTCAAAAATATTTTAAGGGACACTTTTTTTTACAAGTGCTATATTTAGAGTAGCTGAGATCCCCTATGTTCCTATATACATAACAGTCATAATCACAAAATTAAATAAGTACTAATAATGGGGCAGAACAAATATGAGGACTGAGAAGATTTCCTTTAGTTGAACTAACAAAAGTGTGCCCATTCTAGAGCTGGTAACATTGAGGATATTCAGTATAGTTTTAAAGAACTGTTTTTGTGGGTAAGAGGTGTAGTGGAGGGGTATGAATGGTATAAAACTGGGAATTATGTGCAGTGATGGAGAGGAATGTGGAGGTTCTAACAGTGGGCACTATGTACAGGAGAGGAGTGTGGAGGGTATGACAGTGGGCAGTATGTACAGAAGAGGAGTGTGGAGGGTATGATGGGGGGCAGTATGTACAGGAGAGGAATGTGGAGAGAAAGATAGTTGGCAGTATGTAGAGTGTGAAGGGTAAGGTTGGGTTACAGTATGTACAGGAGAGGAGTGTGGGGGGTATCACAGTGGGCAGTATGTACAGGAGACTAGTATGGAGGGAATGACAGCTGGCACTATGTACAATAGAGGAGTTTATGAATGTGGGCAGTATGTACAGGAGAGGAGTGTGGAGGGTATGACAGTGAGCAATATGTACAGGAGAGGAGTGTAGATGGTATGATACTGAGCAGTATGTACATTAAATGAGTGTGGAGGGTAAGACAGTGAGCAGTATGTACAGGAGAAGAGTGTGGAGGACATGACTTTGGTATGTACAATAGTATGTACAGGAGAGGAATGTGGAGGGTATGAGAGCAAGCAGTATGTACATGAGAGGAGTGTGGATGGTATGATACTGAGCAGTATGGACATGAGATGAGTGTGGAGGGTAAGACAGTGAGCAGTATGTACAGAAGAAGAGTGGGGAGGATGACAGTGGGCAGTATGTACAGGAGAGACGTGTGGAGGGTATGACAGTGAGCAGTATGCACAGGAGAGGAGTGTGGAGAGTATGATGGTGGGCACTATGTATAGGAGAGAAGTGTGGAGGGTATGACAGTGGGCACTATGTATAGGAGAGGAGTGTGGAGGGTATGACAGTGGGCACTATGTATAGGAGAGGAGTGTGGGGAGTACGACAGTGGGCACTATGTACAGGAGAGAAGTGTATGACAGCGGGCACTATGTACAGGAGAGGAGTGTGGAGGGTATGACAGTGAGCACTATGTATAGGAGAGAAGTGTGGAGGGTATGACAGTGAGCACTATGTACAGGAGAGAAGTGTGGAGAGTATGTACAGGTGAGGAGGATGAAGAAATCTGGGAAGGAAAAATGTAAAGGTTTGTGGATGTTTATGAAATGCGTAGTGGTTAAGCGGTACATACATGGATTGAAATTACGCCAATTAAGCAGAGACCAGCCATAGTCGATCTATGTATGGGCTAGCTGGCTTTACACAAGCCAATCTATTGTCTGACTTGAGTACAACCAGTCTGTCAGGTTTTTCCCAAAACAATCAGTGCTGCCAGCTATAGTTAGCAACACTGATCGTTGTATTCACAGGCAGAACACAATAAGGGCTCTTTCACACGGGCGGCCCCTTCAGGTCCGCCTGCCAGTTTTTTAGGCGGACCTGAACGGGCGATCCGTGCTCCTCTATGGAGCCGCGGATGTCAGCGGTGACATGCCCGCTGACATCCGACCCGCTCCAATACGCCAAAGTGTGACGGAGGAAAAACCTACTTTTCCATCCGTCTGGCGGATCGGGTGAACACGGACATATGGTCCGTGTTCATCCGATCCCCCCATAGGGGAGAGCAGAGAAAAGACAGGGCCGTCCCTGCACAGTGTGCAGGGACCGCTCTGTCATCCGCCGGCTCAGCGAAGTGATTCCCGCTGAGCAAGCGGAGGTTCACAGGGCAGATCATTACTGATCCGCCCCGTGTGAAAGGGGCCTAACACTGCAGGAGTGATTCCCCCATCCACAGGTCAGCAGGTGAGAGGGTGTGTGGAGACAGGCTGGGGAGAGATACTAGTCAGTCCCTGGGAAGACCCTGGCTAGTATCAGAGCCAGATACACACAGGTTACATACGCCACAATCGTTAGAGCGAGAGCAATAATTCTAGCACTAGACATCCTCTGTAACTCTAAACATGTAACCTGTAAACAAAATGTAAAGCATCGCTTAGAACAGTGGTCATCACCCCTGTCCTCAGGGCCCACTAACAGGCCAAGTTTGCAAGATAACTGAAATACATGACAGGTGATATCATTTGCTGCTCAGTGATTGCATTATTCTAGTCTGCATCTCCCCAAGGTAATACATAAAACCTGGCCTGTTAGTGGGCCCTGATGATGGGGTTGATGACCGCTGTCTTAGTATACAAAAAAATCGTGCTAACTTTAGTGTTATTTTATACATATAGCACCAAATCTCCGAAACCATAAATGATAGGAGCCCCATATTTTCTGACCAGTTGTGGGGTGGGTCTTCAGCTACGTACCCCCCAATGTGGGGTCTCTGTGGCCCCTGGTCGCCGAGCTACAATCCTCGAAGTCGATCTTTTTTTTTTTTTGTGATTTTTTTTTCTTTTTGGGCAAATGGGCCTATCTTGAGGAAGGGGCCTGGAGCTGCAGCTCCAACAGCCCCTATGTTAATCCGGCCCTGGCAATGGGTTCCATCATCAGTGCAAAAAGGAACGGAGAGAGTGGGCACCCCTGTCTCGTTCCCCTACCTATTGCAAAGAATGAAGAGACCTTAAAACCCAAACGGACAGCCGTCCGAGGGTTATCATACAGTAGTTTTATCCATTTGCGGAAACCAGGACCAAACCCCATTTCCTCTAACACCTTGTGCATGTACTGCCAATCAACGGAATCAAATGCTTTTTCTATGTCAATGGAAACAATCACTTTGGCCGGGCAGTCAGCATTATCCAATTGGAGAAGCGTGAACAGCCTCCTCAGGTTTGTGTCCGTCGACATACCAGGCATAAATCCCGTTTGGTCAACGTCCACTAGGGTTGAAATAACCCCAGCCAACCTCGACGCCAGAACCTTAGTAAGGATCTTCAGATCCATATTAAGCAGTGCAATAGGACGATAGGATGAGCACTCCAATGGGTCCTTGCCCAATGGGTCCTTGCCCAGCTTCAATAGGAGCACCATGTATGCCTCCATCATGGACTCCGGTAATGCCCCCTTCTCCTAGCAATGCCCAAAGAGCCGGTTCAGTCTGGGTGCCAGTTGAGATTTATACGTTCTGTAGAAGTCCTCCGGGAAACGATCCGGACCCGGCACCTTCTGCGGAGGGAAAGCCTGCATAGCTGCCTCTATCTCGAGAACCGAAATGGGCTTATCTAAAGACGCAGCATCCTCGTCCGACAGACGTGGCACGGCTACGTCCCTCAACAACTCGTCCAACTCAGTAGAATCATACGCCGGGATGGGCGAGTATAAAGCCGAGTAATAATTCAAAAATTAATCTAGAATTTCCGAGGGATCCGTAATTAGGGCTCCCCCCCTACCCCTCACCGCAGGTATACTAACCGTCGTTTTCGGTTCCGCAGCGAGATTGACCAGCAACTTACCATTCTTGTCCCCCTCCGCAAAAATAGTTTCTGCCCTTCTCCTCACCTCAGTATGCACCAAATTCGAGAAATGTAAGGCAACCGAGCGCCTAGCCTCCAGTAAGGACACATAGTTGACCTCCGAGGGAGAGTCTGCATGCGCTTTAGCACTCTCCCGCTCTTTGGCCGTCAGCAACTCACTCTCCTGATTATGGTCCCTCCTAGCCGACTTTATGGCCGAGATACACTCCCCCCTTGTCGCTGCCTTGAAGGCATCCCATACCACTGGAGGTTCAGCCGAACCCTCATTAGCCTCCCAGTAAGTATCCATGAAATTTTTAAGGTGGTCAAGCACCTGATCTTCTAATAATCATCCTGGTGACAGTCTCCAACCCCCCCTCGTTCCTCCCTCCGGGAAGGCCAAGGTGGCCACAAGTGGATTATGGTCCGAAGGGCCCCCTACCAAGTACTCCATCATGAACACATTTTGTAAAACAGGGGCATTACCGAACGCCAGATCTATCCTAGTTGCGGATCTATGGGTAGAGGACAGGTGAGAATACGAGGTAATACCTGGGTGTTTCCATCTCAACAGTTCAGTCAGGCCCGCCACCGACACCCAGGAACTGAGATCCCCCGAGGCTGATCTAGCAGCATTGGAGGAGTCCAGGACCGGGTCAAGGATAGCATTAAAATCCCCCATGAACAGCGTCGGGAGATGTAGATAAGGGCCCAGTGTTACCAACAGGTCATACATTAAGTTTGCTTGAAAAGGGGGGGGCAGGTACACATTCACTAACAAGAGTTTATGAACGGATATGTCCAAGAGGAGTGCCACATATCGCCCCCCAGGGTCGGTAAACACCTGGTGAACTACACACTGGACAGCTTTACTTATCAGAATTGCAACCCCTCTGGAATACGTGGAGTAGGTGGAATGAACCGCCCTTTGTATTCAGTGCTTACGCAGTGCCAGAATCTTACTGCCCTCAAGATGGGTCTCCTGGAGGAGGACAATATGTGGCATGACCTGCCTGAGGTATTGAAATATTGCCGCCCTCTTGAACTTTTTGTTCAAACCCCTAACATTCCAAGACAATATCTTAATACGACTATCCATTATAATGTTTAAAACAGTGCAACCTCAATAGCAAGACAATTAAGCAAAATGACACGAGCAAAAAAACCCTATGAGAGGACAAATAGTCAGTAAAGTTCCAAGGTGCAAAATGCAAAAAGGTCCCATGATGTTGGTCAAACAAACCCAGCCCCCAACCCACCCCCCCCTGCTGTTATACCAGAAACCAAAACAAAAAGAAAAAAAAGAAAAACTGTCCGGTATGCAGCTTGGGCCGCGTAACAAACAAACCTGAAAGAGGTCCGCCTTAAGCGACGACAGTTCGGCATAGACTGGTATAGAAAATCCATGTCCTTCACCAGAGCTCCCTTGGCTGATCAAACCGGATATAGTGCAGCCGATCGATTATAGCACCAAAACGCGGGTCAATAAAAACTTCAGCAAACCACAACTCACAAAGTGGTTAAATAGGTTGCAGCGTGTATCACAACCCACACAGCTCCCAGTCACTGAGCTTACGTGAAATAACCCCAAAAATTCAAAAAATAAAAAATGAAAACCAGTAGGAATAAGTGGCACTATAGGTAAAGCGAAACATTAGTAGCTGGAACACAAACATAATTGGGGTATCAGCGAATCCAACTGAAGCAAGAACCACAGATGTTAACGAGACCTCATGGTGACCGATCCAACCATTCACAGGCGTCTTGCGAGTTGTCAAAGAGTTTCACCAATCCCTTGTACTGCACATGGAGACGGCTGGGATACAACAATTAAGTCCTTTTCCCTAAGCAGCCTCTTCACATCAGTGAAGGAGCGACGCATCTTCCGCCGAAAAATCCAGAAAAAGCATAATCCTTGCGTTCTCAAACTTCAGCTCCTTGTGCTTCCGCGCCTCCGTCAGCAGCATGTCTTGGTCCCTATAATTAAGGAACCTGACCAGAAACGGACGAGGAGGAGCGCCCAAAGGCCTAGCTGCAGTGGGCACTCTATGGGCCCTCTCAACAATGTATGTGGGAGGTAGATCCCCCAGGCCCAGTAGAGACTTGAAAAATTGCTCTGCAAAGGTAGCAGTGGCTGCCCCCTCTGCTCCCTCAGGTAGGCCCACCACGCAGATGTTATTTCTCCTTTGACGGTCTTCGGCGGCGTCCTCTCTGTGTTGCAGGGTCCGGACCATGTCTTGCAGCTCCGTCAGTTGAGAGCTGTGGGCATGGGAAACGTCCTCAACCCCGGAGATACGGTCCTCAGCAGTGGTTAGTCTGCCCCTGATCTTATCCAAGTCATGGCGAATGAGATTGCATTCCGTCGCCAGGCAGTCTATGCGACCCATGAGCTCAGTCTTTGAAGCGGCTATGGCTTCCAGGATAGGACCTGTTATGGCTGCGGTGTCCACTTCAATCTCCTGCGGTATAGGGGAAGAAGCCTCAGATACCTGCGATGTTGTGTTCTGCTGCAGCGCCGTCTTTCCCGGGAGAGATTTGGCGCGCTGAACGGAGGAGCTGGGAACCAAGATGGCGTGGGCGGGGCCAACCGCCATGCTGCCCTGCGAGCGGAGCTGTCGCTGGTCCAACAAAGGCTGAAAGCGCTGTTCCTTCCGCTTTTTTGAAGACGAGGAGGACATCTCCGTGTTCCTCTGTGACTCCCCCAACCGGGCACACCACCACGAAGCGGAACGATCGATCTGGCCGCTGTAAAACAGGATTAATTACAGGATAGCAGCCGGAGCTCTGAGAAGACATGTCTTGCCGCGATCACATCTGGCCACGCCCCCCTGGTCAATTAAATTAACAGTAGTTTAGTAGACTAAAACAATTCAGATGACTAAAGCACCACACACACGGGTCGAATGTTGGGAAACATTGGTTTGTTAAAATAAAATGGCCGACTTTCGGTCCGTGTGTTTGCCACTCTGTCAGATGAGCACAGACACCAGCTCAAAAAACAGCAGCCAACCGAGTTCTGATCAGCGCTCTCAGCCAATGGTGGAGAGCTCTGATCAGAGTGTTCTGGCAGGGTGCCATCCCCCTGTCAGAACACAACAGCTTAGGGAGGGATCGCTATACTAACTTTGCCTAGTTAGTACAGGGGCTCAGACCAAAGCTGACAGTTTTTCTTTTTAAACCCGCTGGGTTTAAATACGACTAAAGCCGTGGGGCAGATCCACAAAGAAATTACGCCGGCGTATCTATTGATACGCCGGCGTAATTTCAAAATTCCCGCGTCGTATCATTGTTTTGAATCCTCAAAACATGATACGACGGCATCTCGGCTAGATCCGACAGGCGTACGTCTTAGGCCCCGTACACACGACCAAACATGTATGCTGAAACTGGTCCACGGGCCAGTTTCAGCATACATGTTCGGTCGTGTGTAGGCGCGAGCGGGCCGAATTCCAGCAAACATTTGCTCGCCGGGCCTTTTCCCAGCGGGCAAATATTCCTGGACGTGTTTTAAAACCGTCTGCTGGAATCCTGCCCGCTCGGACATGTACGGTCGTCAGTACAGACCTACCGTACATGTCCGAGTGCCCGCCGTCCCTCGCATGCGTCGAATGACTTCGACGCATGCGTGGAAGCCTTTAAATGGCAGGCCCGCCCACGTCGCCGCGTCATCGTCGCGGCGGCGACGACGCGGACACGCCCCGCGTAGTGTTTACGCGCGGACTTCTGTACGATGGTTAGTACAACCATCGTACAGAAGCCCTCTGGCAGGCATGTACGGTGAAAACGGTCCGACGGACCGCTTTCATCGTTCATGTTTGCTCGTGTGTACCGGGCCTTAGTACACCGTTGGATCTAAGATGCAATTTTTCGCCGGCCACTAGGTGGCGTTTTCGTCGAAATCCGCGTCGAGTATGCAAATTAGCTATTTACGGCGATCCACGAACGTATGTCCGACCGGTGCATTTTTTTCCGTCGTTTGCGTTCGGCTTTTTCCGGCGTATAGTTAAAGCTGCTATACTGAGGCGTACTCAATGTTAAGTATGGCCGTCCTTCCCGCATACAATTTTGAATTTTTTGCGTCGTTTGCGTAAGTCGTTCGCGAATAGGAATTTGCGTAGAATGACGTCACCGTCGTAAGCATTGGTGGGTTTAATTTCGAGCATGCGCACTGGGATACCCCCCGGGACGGCGCATGCGCAGTTAAAAAAAAACGTTGTTTACGTCGGGTCACGACGTATTAACATAAAACACTCCCCCATCACAGCCATTTGAATTCCGCGCCCTTACGCCACGAGAGATACACTACGCCGCCGTAACTTGCGGCGCAAATTCTTTCAGGATTTAAACTAAAAAAGATAAGTTACGGCGGCGTAGCTTATCTTAGATACGCTGCGCCCGGAGCAGATGTCTGTGGATCTGCCCCATGGTGTGTGAGACTAGCCTAGCTCTGAGAAAGGGGATGCGCCCCTGAAACGCGTTAGCTGTTCCCGTGTTCTGTGCATGTCCATGTACTGTGTTTATGGCCTTTTGTCAGTTGAATTTTGTGAGTACCCACTTTTATACTACAAATTTTTATTATTAAATTATCTCTGGTAATGCACTAGGTGTAAGCGCCTTCCATTTCTGTTTTTCTTGTAGTTAAATGGCATTTTAGTCAAAAGACTATTACTAAAACTAAATCGAAATTTGACTTCAAAATTAACACTGCATGTTGGTAAGTGGCTCCCAGTAGACTTGGAGATTTACCCTGGGTTTACAAGACAGCGAATGGGAAAATGAATAGTTTGTGGATAATATATTATAAGCCAATCATTTATAGTGTTGTGTGCCCTTTATAAATGTGGGCATTTCATTTTTGACTTTTTATTAAAAAAAATTATGTAGTCTCTTATTTTGATTTTCACAAACATTGAGCGTACAAAGAAGAGAGAGCCCAAACTGTCACGAAGGCAAAGGTTACAGACTTGAATTCGGCAATGAAAGCATATTGGCATAGCCATTAAAAACCATACAGGTTGAAATACACGCTTATACCCGCATTGAACCAGTCAATATTTATGATCCCAGTTGTAAAACATGTTTATGAGGACCAGGATGGGACGGGGTGGGTAAAGGGGTGTGTGATGGGCTGGTGGATGAGAAAAGTGGTAGAGAAACAAAATGAAAAAATTAAATAACAGAACAAAACAAAAACACACAACAGCCAGCACTATCACTGATAAGATGAATGATATTTAAAAAAATATTCCACGGAAATATCCCTCGAACTTTAACAAAACTAGGCTCGATCAGTTCCTTTACTTTAAGGGTGTATGGTGCCTTGAGGCCGATGGCTGTGGGGACTGTTATATACTGGCAGTGCAATGTTTCCAGGTGGCCCAAATCCCATAGAACTTTTCATATCGGTCCCTACGTGTTGCCATCCACTCCTCTGCAGCCATTATGTTATTTACCAAGCGGATCCAATCAGCTCACTCAGGAACATGGGCTGTTTTCCAGTGAACAGGGATCAAGAGCCTAGCTGCATTCAGGAGATGAGGTAGGACCGACTTGCTGTAATGGCTGAGAGGAATAGACGGCACGTGGAGCAGGAACTCCAAGGGAGAGTCGGGCATCTTAATATCCAAGATCACTTTGATCTGAGCCCTGATATCCTGCCAATACGGACGGAGCTTTGGGCACTCCCACCAAATATGCCCACAGCCCCTCCAGCAGGCACCAGAGACTGTTGGAAAAATCCTGGCCAAATTAGCAGGTACTCTATACCAGCGGGTCAAAAGTTTGAAGCAATTTTCCTGCATCTTTGTGTCTACAGAACTCGCATGGGTAAGGCGATACAGGTGGTCCAACTGAGTCTCTGTGAACGTATGCTGCAAGTCTCTCTCTTACTCCCATATGCAGACTGGCTTACCCCTAGACTAGTGGTTCTCAACCTGGGGATCGGCACCCCCTCGGGGGTCGAATGATGATTTGTCAGGGATCACTGAATACTGGGCTGTTCCTGAAACACCGCTCTCCCAGCCTTTTTGCAGCCGCTCAGCAGGGCTGTCCCTGAAGCCTGTGGCCACCCAGCTGGGCTGTTCCTGGAGCCCGCAGCCACATACTCAGCCTCTTCGCAGCCGCCCATTCAGTTCACGGCATTGCTGGGGGGCAGAGACTAGAGGTCAGTTGAATGGTGAGGAATATGAAGTGGGAGGGGATGGAGCTACGAGACACCACCAAGTCGGAGACACACTGAGTAACACTACCTGTGATTATAGTTGCCATTAAAAGTCCCCACTACAGTTCTCAGATCAGCAGATGACCTTGATCAAGAGTGCCTAAGTTGGCTGATCAGAACTTCCCCCAGCATTGCCACTCATCCCAACTCTCCCCACCAAGGAGTTAAAGAAGGAATAAAAATAGAGAATATATGTGAGGAAGGGGGAAAGAACAAAGAAAAAGGCAGATAAAAAAAATAAGAGAACAAGAAAGACGTCTAGAGAAAGGGACTGGGGGGAAAAACAAGAAATTAGGATAGAGAGAGATAAAAGGGAAAGACAGGAGAACAACGAGAGAGTGGAACATCCTAAAATGTACCAGAGGGGTTTTGATACTGTACATGTGGAAGGGACTCAGGGAGCACTAAATGTCCGTGTGTTAGGGGCTCAAATTACTTGTCTTGTCTTGGGTGCTGACAACCCATGCTATGAAAATTATTTTAATGTTTGGGGTCCCCACAACTTGGGGAAATTTTATCAAGGGGTCACGGCACTAGAAGGTTGTGAACCACTGCCCTAGACTCTGACGATTGCAGCATCTCATACAAGACTGAGATTGAGTGTGGAATGGGGCAGCTGACATACATAGCTTCTCAAATGAAGTGAGGGAGGATGGGGGTCTGATATCCTGAGGCAAGCTAAGGACAAAATTATGCAACTGCCTGTAGCGCCAATCATCCAGCAGGAAGCTACCAAATTGGTCACAAAGCCAGTTCAGGGATACCAGACCCTGTTCTTGTACGAATCTACCACAACGCACCTCTCCATCCCCTGCCCATATATGAAAGTAGGAGAGATGTTCCCCAGGAATGAATCAGGGGAAGCCTCCTAAAGGAGCAAGGGGGGAGACCCTGTACATTGAGAGCGTCCCATATTTTCAGAGCATTGGTGGTGACAGGGGAGACAGAATCTGAACTAGCCCCGAAGCTCTCTGGAGAGCCAAGGGGAGTGAGATAGGTTGTGTCCAGCCAGGAATTCTCTAAGGGGACATATAATTTAGTGCAGGGGTGCCCAACCTTTTGAAACACGAGGGCCACTTAAGTGACTTGGTAACTGGTCGCGGGCCACAATCAGCGGAGCAGGTGGATGGCAGGTCCGTGTCCTCTCTGCATATGCATATAGTGGGGGACAGAGTCAGTTCGAAAATGTATTTCCTGCACACAACTTGCTACGTTTATGCAGAGAGCCCAAGCCATGTACACTGTAGGACACAATTTTCAGGAAAGTCACGAGGAGTCCATATGTGGAAATCTGTTGAAATAATCAGGAACAGTGAAGAGAGACCTGCAGCAGCCTGAACCATGAAAGAAGGCGTGCTGGTAAGTCAAAAAAGACAAACGAAGGTCTAAAAAACAACAATCAAACATAACATACACTAAATAGAGTGCCTGGCAGACGATCAAAAAAATAGCAGTAACGACGGCACAAAGATCGACACCTGGCTTCATGGCCAAATAGGAGGTGGCGATTGGTGCACCGCAGTTTTCCCCAACCGGCAAACATAACTCAGGAGGTGTGCCTGCTTCAGCGAAAATGCACACCCAGGTCCTGGGTGTGCGTGTAAGTGATTTGCAGCAGCAACAATAACATCCCTATGGGAAAAAGAGAGTTTAGTAAAGATTAAATCAGTCACTCGGGGGGCCACTGATGAAAAAGGTGATGAGCCATCCATGCGAGTTGGACCATTGCAAGGTCTGTTCCAGCCCCTGCGACAAACAGGTTGCCAGGGCTGCGGGTGATCAAGAACAGTGATCTCCGGGGTGGTGGGCGAATCTGGAATGTCCATTGAAGGCAGTCCAAGGCAAGAAAAAAATTGAGGTAGATGAGATTTATTTCGCAAGGTGACCTGGCGACCATCTTTAGTGACCAAAAGGTCAAAATAGGTGAAAATAGGGACAATTTGGCTCTATCAAAGTCCATGTAGCAGACACCTCTGACACAAGACATGATGTCCTCCTTCAGCGAGTACTTGTGGAGTTTGCAAATGATAGCCCTTGGCCTTCCGACGGAGGTCTTAGAGCTCTATGAGTGTGATCAACTTCGGCGGCCCTCTGCCCAAGATCTGCTTAGCTTCTGTTAGGCCTCTAATGTGAATATTAACCCTGCAGCTGCAGTTTTCAACATCATCTGGTTGGTCAAGCAGGGAGTCAATACACGCTGATCCTGTGTTTTACAGTGTGCCTGCAGGGCTTGTAGGGTGGGTGTGATGTCCTCTACAGAGGTCTCCAGAGCTTCTACTCTACCCCCAAGGTGGGCCGTGTCAGCTTGCAGTGCTTCAATATCTTCCCTCAGAACTTTCTCCATTCTAGCTGCAAAACTTCGCTGGCATCCCGATGCGGATGTGTGCCCTCTGTTTAAGCAGCCGTGTAGAGGATTATAGAAGAGGGCCGGCTGGAGCTCTGCTGAGGCACGGCCTTATGCTCTCATGCCGCGGCCACCTTTTGACATTTTTAATGGTTTGAAATAACAGTTAGGTTGCCTCTTTTTATATTGCATGTTTTTCTGTCATTAATTATTGTTTGTACATGAATTATGGGAGATGTTTATATATAGTCACCTTGGATTTGGAATACATTATTCATAATAAATCCTTTTACAGGTAAAGATCCAACATATTTGGTGAGTACACATCTATGTGGGGGTGGAACCAGGGCCACCATCAGTCGGGTACAGGCAGTACACCTGTAAGGAGCCTGTGGTACCCAGGGGCCCAGATGGCATCCCCCTTTTTTTTTTCCATCAGCACCCAAAGCCCCCCGACCTCTGAGGCCGCGTACACACCATCGGTCCAAAGCGAAGAAATTTTTAAATTTTGTGATTCTCAAACAAAATACAACAAAAAAAAGATATCTAGAAAAAAAAAGATATATATTTTTTGATTTTATAAACAAAAAAAAAGATATTTTTTGATTTTATAAACAAAAAAAAAGATATTTTTGGATTTTATAAACAAAAAATAAACAAAAAAAAGATATTTTTGGATTTTATAAAAATAAAAAAATATATTTTTGGATTTTATAAAAATAAAAATGATATTTTTGGATTAAAAAAAGAAAAAGATTTTTGAAGTGAAAAAGTTTTTTGGATACTCAACAATGTGTGGCTTATTACAGGGAGTGCAGAATTATTAGGCAAATGAGTATTTTGACCACATCATCCTCTTTATGCATGTTGTCTTACTCCAAGCTGTATAGGCTCGAAAGCCTACTACCAATTAAGCATATTAGGTGATGTGCATCTCTGTAATGAGAAGGGGTGTGGTCTAATGACATCAACACCCTATATCAGGGGTGCATAATTATTAGTCAACTTCCTTTCCTTTGGCAAAATGGGTCAAAAGAGGGACTTGACAGGCTCAGAAAAGTCAAAAATAGTGAGATATCTTGCAGAGGGATGCAGCACTCTTACATTTGCAAAGCTTCTGAAGCGTGATCATCGAACAATCAAGCGTTTCATTCAAAATAGTCAACAGGGTCGCAAGAAGCGTGTGGAAAAACCAAGGCGCAAAATAACTGCCCATGAACTGAGAAAAGTCAAGCGTGCAGCTGCCAAGATGCCACTTGCCACCAGTTTGGCCATATTTCAGAGCTGCAACATCACTGGAGTGCCCAAAAGCACAAGGTGTGCAATACTCAGAGACATGGCCAAGGTAAGAAAGGCTGAAAGACGACCACCACTGAACAAGACACACAAGCTGAAACGTCAAGACTGGGCCAAGAAATATCTCAAGACTGATTTTTCTAAGGTTTTATGGACTGATGAAATGAGAGTGAGTCTTGATGGGCCAGATGGATGGGCCCGTGGCTGGATTGGTAAAGGGCAGAGAGCTCCAGTCCGACTCAGACGCCAGCAAGGTGGAGGTGGAGTACTGGTTTGGGCTGGTATCATCAAAGATGAGCTTGTGGGGCCTTTTCGGGTTGAGGATGGAGTCAAACTCAACTCCCAGTCCTACTGCCAGTTTCTGGAAGACACCTTCTTCAAGCAGTGGTACAGGAAGAAGTCTGCATCCTTCAAGAAAAACATGATTTTCATGCAGGACAATGCTCCATCACACGCGTCCAAGTACTCCACAAGTGGTTGGCAAGAAAGGGTATAAAAGAAGAAAAACTAATGACATGGCCTCCTTGTTCACCTGATCTGAACCCCATTGAGAACCTGTGGTCCATCATCAAATGTGAGATTTACAAGGAGGGAAAACAGTACACCTCTCTGAACAGTGTCTGGGAGGCTGCGGTTGCTGCTGAACGCAATGTTGATGGTGAACAGATCAAAACACTGACAGAATCCATGGATGGCAGGCTTTTGAGTGTCCATGCAAAGAAAGGTGGCTATATTGGTCACTGATTTGTTTTTGTTTTGTTTTTGAATGTCAGAAATGTATATTTGTGAATGTTGAGATGTTATATTGGTTTCACTGGTAAAAATAAATAATTGAAATGGGTATATATTTTTTTTTGTTAAGTTGCCTAATAATTATGCACAGTAATAGTCACCTGCACACACAGATATCCCCCTAAAATAGCTAAAACTAAAAACAAACTAAAAACTACTTCCAAAAATATTCAGCTTTGATATTAATGAGTTTTTTGGGTTCATTGAGAACATGGCTGTTGTTCAATAATAAAATTAATCCTCAAAAATACAACTTGCCTAATAATTCTGCACTCCCTGTATATCAATGCTGCCTAAAAGAACAAATCTAGATTTGTGGTGTTTACATTGACAATGATGGGTATTTAGTACAGGAAAATAAACATGGCACTATGATAACCTAGGAGAAAGCTACAATAAACCCAAATTAGAAAATAATCAAACAAGGAAAAATAACAGACTTTTTCTTCCAGAAAAAATGATTTTATTCAGCCAAGATCTGGCATTGGAATGGCCCCCCTACCCATAAAATAATCTACATATTTTTGCCGCACAGCACGGGCGTTTTGGGGGGCCAAACCTGTATGGCTAGCCTCACGGGCCGCCACCGGAACATCATCATTGGCCTCATCAGGCCCAAGTGTCATATAGTTTGAAGAATGTCTCTTTAGATAATTGTGCAATATGCAGCAGCAAAGAATGACATGGTTCCATTTATATTCTGCCAGGTTAATTGCAGTCAGAAATAAACAGAATCGGCTGGCCATGATGACAAAGGCGTTCTCGACCACCCTTCTGGCTCTGGCCAGCCGATAATTAAAAACCCTCCTCTCAGGGGTGAGGGTACGTTGGGGAAAAGGCCTCATGAGGTGGGGACCCAAGGCAAACGCCTCATCAGCGACGAAGACGAATGGCAGCCCATCTTCGTTCTCCTCTGCAGGTGGCAATCCTAGGTCTTCAAACACCCTGCCATCCGACATCTGCCCATTTTTCCCAACATCAAGAAAGAGAAATTCATACTTGGCCGACACCACCGCCATCAGCACTATACTGTGGAACCCCTTATAATTAAAAAAAATGGGATCCCCAACGGAGTGGTGGCACGATGCGGACGTGCTTGCCATCAATAGCTCCTCCACAGTTTGGAAAGTTCCAATGCTGAACGAAGTCCGCTGTCACAATCTGCCATTCTTGTGGCATGGTGGGGAACTGTAGAGAAAATAAAACAAAAAATATTCAAACAAACATTGCAATCAGAATAGCTAAAAACATTCTGGAGAAAAAAAACAGGAGATCATTAATTTTAAGTATTATTTTAAGAGCCAGAAATAATAATGGATCACTAATCAGATTCATCACCACCTCTGATGGCCCAAACAATTTATGCTTATGGGGAGGGGGCAAGATGAGTTGGGGACATCAAACCCCCCCCCCCCCAAAAAATGCACTCTATCTGAATTCAAAAACATTTTTAAAATGCACACATTTAGGGGGGGGGGGGTGGGCAAGGACTACAATGGAGCCAAAAAAGACTTGGGGATATAGGGAGACACCAAATGGAGCACTACAATGGAGCCCAAAAAAAAGACTTGGGGAAGTGACTAGGCTAGGTGTGTTTGGGCCCAGAATAGAATGCTGGAGAGGTTGGCTATTGGAAATATGCATGTAGGCCAAAAAAAGCATAACAAGTTTACAGCATGCATGGGGACAAAGGGAACATTCACAGCATATTACAAACAGGTTAATTAGGGACTGATTGAAAAAAACAAAACAAGCAATAAATACTGTACATAGTTTGTGAGGTTAAAGGACACAACTTACCTTAAATATAGTCCTCCTGCAGAACCTGGATTATGGCAGAACAGGTACCCGGGATTATGACGCCCAGAGCCTGGGGGGAGATGCCCGTCGAGAACTTCAAGTCCTGCAGACTTCTCCCTGTTGCAAGGTAGCGCAACGTAGCAACTAGCCGCTGCTCAGCAGTGATGGCTTCCCGCATAACGGTGTCCTGTCTGGTGATATATAAATGGCGACACCGAAGCCAAAAGCTGCTGGAATACGGGGTCAGACATCCTCAGAAAATTCCTGAAATCATCAGGGTTATTTTCTTGGATCTCCCGCAGCAGAGGCATATGAGAGAACTGGTCCCTGCGAAGAAACCAATTCTTGGCCCACAAACTCCTCCTCACCCTGTTCATGGACCGGAGCCGAGATAAAACAAATCCCTGCACCAAGCACAGCACGATCTCGGCGACGAGAACGTACCCGTAACATGGCTCGATAACGGTCGTCTAATCAGATCGGACTAAAAAGAACGCCCCGAAGAACAGAAAGGCCTCTGAAGAACGACCTGAAAAACAGTAACGAGCAGACAAGAACGCACTGCAAAAACAAATACGAACTGACTGCAAGCACTGAAAGACAGATACAAACCCAAAAGCACCAAATGAACAACAGAAAACGATCTTTAAAGCACGAAGACTGAAAAGCGTGAATTGTCTCTCACCAAACTTTTACTAACACGCGGTAACACAATATCAGCAAAAGCAGCCCCAAGGGTGGCGTCTTCCGCATGGAAATGGCCCTTTATAGTGCCGTCGTATGTGCTGTACGTAACCGCGCTTTGCTACAGTATTTTGAAAAAAGGATGGTGTGTGGGCAACGTCGTTTTTAATGATGAAGTTGGAAAAACTTCGTTTTTTTTGCATGATGAAAAACGTTGTTTTGTTTCATGATGAAAAGTGATCGTGTGTACGCAGCATCAGAGTAGAATATACTATTTTCTTTTTTGTCTTCTCTTGGACCTGTTGGGATGGGATGGATGTCCATCCTCATCCTCTGGCTGGAACCAAGAATTTGGGGGGGAGGGGGGGGCAGAGTGTCTTTCCTAAGGGAGAGATGCACTGCCCTAATGTATACTGCTAGCTGCAGGGATCTGTAGTTAGGAGTGCCTTATTCATACTGTACAGATGTAAATGTCTATCATAAATTTATATTTGTGTATGTAATTTATTTGTACAGCTCCCCCACCCAAGTTGTTTCCCTTTTCCCTTTCCAAAGTATCTTATGGGAAGCCCGAACATGCAGCCCGTATCTTCCGGGTCTGATCACTTGACGCGGTGACGTCAGAACGTCGCCTCCCAACGCTTCGTCTCGATGGGGACGTGATCACGGGATCACGTCCCCATCGAGACGAAACATTGGGAGGCGACGTTCTGACGTCACCGCGTCAAGTGATCAGACCCGGAAGATACGGCTGCATGTTCGGGGAGCCGTCCGGCTTGTCTTTTTATATGCTTCATATTACTGATTTGATGTAAGTGCACATCTTTTTACTACTTATTAAATACTCAAGGATTTTACGCTATGCAAGTTCCCTCCTCTTTTTTATATACTCCATACTGGTGTACTGTTTGAGGCAACCCATCAGTGTGAGTGTCCTGCCCTGGCGATATGAATCAAGGATAAAGAAAGTCACCGCTCCAGGTGGGTCTACTATATGGTCATGCACTGGTACAGGATTCCAAGGGTGCTGGCGGTGCACTAGGCAAGCATAAAGGTTGAATGAAGGATGGATGGCCGCACTCCAAAAACCGTACAGGTTGTCTTTTATTAAATGAACAGCAAAAGCATTTCCAGATCACAGCAACAGAAACAGGGGACAGCCGACGTTTCGCACAAAATCAGTGCTTATTCATGGCCATGGAAATGCTTTTGCTGTTCATTTAATAAAAGACAACCTGTACGGTTTTTGGAGTGCGGCCATCCATCCTTCATTCAACCTTTATGATTCAAGGATACCATCAGTTCATGCTGTATTTGATCTCCTTTAATTAAGAGATCATATATTTCCGGTAAGAGGCAGTGTGTGATCGCGGTGGAGGTGCTTCTATCATCACTTTTTCCCAGGACGCTTGTGGATAAAAAATGTTTCACTTGGGAGATCATTGAATATAAACACCTTTAGCTTTGGAAAAAATGAGAAGAGGGGGGAAAAAAGAGGTAACCAAAAGGACCCCGGGGCTTTTGAACGGTGCAAATAGATAATCAGACAAAAATTGATTATAAAATTAGAAAATATAATTTATTACACAAATAATTAGTATGCCATAAATACGATAAATTTTAAATACATCTCGATTAAATACGTGATATCAAGACGAAGCATTGTTTAAGTCAGCTCTATATGTTTCACTCCGATGAGTTTCTTCAGGAGCTTTCAGACATACAATGCTAAATATCAGAAGAAAAAACAACAAGACATATAATTAAATGACTGTTGAAAACAATCATTTATATATCAATACATTTTGATAAATAATGTCAAAAAAAGGAAAAGAAAAATATTGATCATGAATACATCAGTTATTGTAGATAATGCATGCTCAAGGATCTCAACTATATATAAACAGGGGCCAAAAGTAAAAACAATAATATTTACTTACCAAAAAGGTAAAACAGCAAAAGACAGCAGACCATACAAGAAGGAACCAGAGTCCTCAGGGAAAACAGAATAGTTCAGGAGAACCACAGCAGGATTTTAAGCCATTAATAGAATTAATCTGAAAAATCATGAAAGCACATGTGGAAACACATATGCAAACTACTCTCAGTTGTATTATGCAACAGTGGGTGAAAAGAATATACACTCCAAAAACTTTTATAATGAACAATATATGTAATATATATACCTGTCAATAGTAAGCAAAAATGCCTATTGTCAGTGAAGACAGTCTAATGTTTGCCATAGATATGGATTGAAAGAGGATAAAGGGGAAGGACACTCTCACAGCCCCTCAAATGACCTGATCAAAAAGCGGCATCCGCTCTGTTAAGGAAAAGGGGAGAAATAAAATGTATATTATGAATAAATGGGGATAGTTAGGTGCCAAAAAAATGCACAGAGCAAACAAATCCCTAATGCTCACAGTGTGTAAGCACAGAGCCAAACAGCTTGTGAGGTAAATACCTGATTAGGACAAAGTCCAAAGATGAAAGGGCAGAGCCACCTAGGTAGCTGTGCATACAGCAGCCTTTCCTTGCATAAATTAGGTCTGGTCTCAGCTGGAGCGCCTAACACAGCGCTTGGGCTTTAAATCTGCCACCACGGCGATGATTGACCAATCAAAACGCCGCGGTGCAGACATGTGACCAGGGCGTCAGCAGAAGGAAAACAATCCACCCAGCTGACAAGCTCAGCTGGTCCCAATGTAGCCAAAAGTAGGACGGCACACACGAGACCAAAGAAAAGGTCTCTGTGGGCGGTCCAAAAACGATCGGCGCCATTTTGGAGGCTGGAAAGGTTTCCAGTACAAGATAGCTGGAAGGCAAATGGAATAGACAGCGCAGAAGCGCTGAAAAAATACACAAAACTCAAGCTGGGAATGGATGTGCTGGCGCAATTGGTCTAAAAGAAAGGGACCTGAGGGGAAACAATAATGAAAGGGGAGTGATAAACCCTCTTAACCCCTGCAGCTCCCTACGTGTCCGTATGGCTCTCCTGAATCCATCCTGCGCCCAGAGGCATGAGGGAAAACATTCCTTGGTGTGCCGTCATTATAAATAAAAATAATACAATGAAAATAAAACAATATGATATATTGTTACTACTTGAAGGTAGAGAAAGCAAGTTGTTTTGACATATAGTGTTCTTAATTAATATTTATAAATAGCACTCTGTATTTATGAGATCCATGAGCGAGCAGATCCAACAATCATTAAACACAAAGTTTTGTTTGGAGAGACAATCCATACATAATTGCATAAGAAGTTACAGTATGATAAACATACAGTGATTATTACATCTGGAAAAATCCTAAGTGATTTTTGGATTTCAATAAGAAGAAAAACAGAAAACAAAAGACAAAATAAATAAAATGAAAATAAAAATAAAATGAAGAAAAAGAAATTAATTGTAATGAATGAGTAGATGAAAAATAAATAAAAGTAAAAAAGAAATAAAATTTTATAGAAGATACATATGAGTATCAATATAAAATGATGTTGATAAATATTACTATGAAATCAGAAACATATATATATATGTGATATATGAATTGTGAATTTTAACAGTAATGATATAATAGAAGTAAAAATGAAAGACAGCCCTATAAAAAAGGCTTGAAGCTCAAAGCTTCATTTAACCCGGGAGCAATCAAAGCGGACAAGGAGTAAATCCACTTTACCTCCCTTTGGAGCAGTATTTTATCATAGTCACCCCCTCTCTCACCGGGGGTGATGTATTCCAGGGCAGAAAATTTCATTTTATGACTGTTGAATTGGTGGTGAATGCCTGAGTGGCGGCTTATCGGGGTTTCCATCTTTTTCTTAGCAATCAAGGCAACATGGTCCCTGATCCTATGGAAAAATGGACGCTTGGTTTTTCCCACGTAAAAAGCCCCACATTCGCATTGCATCAAATATACTATGCCAATAGATTGGCATGTTACGGAAAAAGTGGGTTTCAATATTTGTCCATTTGGAAGATTCACGGTGGTGGAAGCGTGAATATAGCAACAAAATGGGCATTTGTGGCATGGTCTAGAGCCCCTGGGTCCACACAGGCGTGTATTACCTAAGGAATAATGGCTGCGAACCAGGCGGTCCCGCAGCGATCTAGATTTCCTAAAGGTAATCTGTGGATAGTCCTGTAAATGTCTAGACACAGCTTCATCGCTGAGTAAAAGACACCAATATTTCTGAAGGATGGAGCGCACCTTCTGGTGGTGGCCAGAAAAGCGTGTGATCAATCGTATGCCCGGATCGGGTTTGGAAGTTTTTTGGTCATGGAGCAAGGAACTTCTTTTGTTTTGCTTTGCCCTGAGGTATGCTTTTTTGAGGCCCTTTTTGCTATATCCTCTCTCTTGGAATCTGGTTTGCAATAACTTTGCCTCATGCTCAAAGTTAGATTCTGTGCTACAATTGCGACGTAGTCGCAAATATTGTTCATAAGGAATATTAGAGGTAAGAGATCTCGGATGTGAGCTAGAGGCATGCAAAAGTGCATTGCCTGCCGATGGTTTACGGAATAAAGATGTCTCAATCATTCCTACATTGTCTATTGAAATCTGAATGTCTAGTCATTGTATTATTTTTATTTATAATGACGGCACACCAAGGAATGTTTTCCCTCATGCCTCTGGGCGCAGGATGGATTCAGGAGAGCCATACGGACACGTAGGGAGCTGCAGGGGTTAAGAGGGTTTATCAATCCCCTTTCATTATTGTTTCCCCTCAGGTCCCTTTCTTTTAGACCAATTGCGCCAGCACATCCATTCCCAGCTTGAGTTTTGTGTGTTTTTTCAGCGCTTCTGCGCTGTCTATTCCATTTGCCTTCCAGCTATCTTGTACTGGAAACCTTTCCAGCCTCCAAAATGGCGCCGATCGTTTTTGGACCGCCCACAGAGACCTTTTCTTTGGTCTTGTGTGTGCCGTCCTACTTTTGGCTACATTGGGACCAGCTGAGCTTGTCAGCTGGGTGGATTGTTTTCCTTCTGCTGACGCCCTGGTCACGTGTCTGCACCGCGGCGTTTTGATTGGTCAATCATCGCCGTGGTGGCAGATTTAAAGCCCAAGCGCTGTGTTAGGCGCTCCAGCTGAGACCAGACCTAATTTATGCAAGGAAAGGCTGCTGTATGCACAGCTACCTAGGTGGCTCTGCCCTTTCATCTTTGGACTTTGTCCTAATCAGGTATTTACCTCACAAGCTGTTTGGCTCTGTGCTTACACACTGTGAGCATTAGGGATTTGTTTGCTCTGTGCATTTTTTTGGCACCTAACTATCCCCATTTATTCATAATATACATTTTATTTCTCCCCTTTTCCTTAACAGAGCGGATGCCGCTTTTTGATCAGGTCATTTGTGGGGCTGTGAGAGTGTCCTCCTTCCCCTTTATCCTCTTTCAATCCATATCTATGGCAAACATTAGACCGTCTTCACTGACAATAGGCATTTTTGCTTACTATTGACAGGTATATATATTACATATATTGTTCATTATAAAAGTTTTTGGAGTGTATATTCTTTTCACCCACTGTTGCATAATACAACTGAGAGTAGTTTGCATATGTGTTTCCACATGTGCTTTCTTGATTTTTCAGATTAATTCTATTAATGGCTTAAAATCCTGCTGTGGTTCTCCTGAACTATTCTGTTTTCCCTGAGGACTCTGGTTCCTTCCTGTATGGTCTGCTGTCTTTTGCTGTTTTACCTTTTTGGTAAGTAAATATTATTGTTTTTACTTTTGGCCCCTGTTTATATATAGTTGAGATCCTTGAGCATGCATTATCTACAATAACTGATGTATTCATGATCAATATTTTTCTTTTCCTTTTTTTGACATTATTTATCAAAATGTATTGATATATAAATGATTGTTTTCAACAGTCATTTAATTATATGTCTTGTTGTTTTTTCTTCTGATATTTAGCATTGTATGTCTGAAAGCTCCTGAAGAAACTCGTCGGAGTGAAACATGTAGAGCTGACTTAAACAATGCTTCGTCTTGATATCACGTATTTAATCAAGATGTATTTAAAATTTATCGTATTTATGGCATACTAATTATTTGTGTAATAAATTATATTTTCTAATTTTATAATCAATTTTTGTCTGATTATCTATTTGCACCGTTCAAAAGCCCCGGGGTCCTTTTAGTTACCCCTTTTTTCCCCCCTCTTCTCATTTTTTCTTATCATTGGGGTGAGGTGCCTGTGACTACTGATATTTGTCCACAAAACGTATACCTTTAGCTTTGGACTTTATGGTGGATTGTGGCTAATCCACAATCGTGTATTATATTCACAATTTATTTTGTTCCTAGCATGTTTATTGGTGTCACCTTGATTTTTCACACTATTTGCACTGTTTTCAGTGCATCTTACTAATAGATATATTTAGGGCAACTTTTTTTTTTTTTTTTCATTTAGATGCTGGGCATGTGGGTGGCAGAAAGTGTATTTTTTATTTGATGCAGCAGCCGGGGCAGAGAAATTTGCCTGCTAGTCTCAACAGCTGGTGGTGTGCTGCTGGCAGACGTGTTGCAAGGTCCTGTGACACCATTTGCTATACCATCATCCCTGTCAGTGGAGGCTGCTGAGAGCTCATGAAATATAGCAGGGGTATATCTGAAGGGTGAGGAGTGAGGAGGAGAAGAATTGTGTACCTTATGTGTGGCTTTCAGGGGTTCTTGCCAACGGGCTGAGTGGTGGGAGGCTAAATGCCTTGTCAAGCACGTGGTATACAAATGGCTGGTATTTTGCCACGCTTGATCTGCTTGCGGCAGAGATTGCAAATATGCAACTTGCAACAGTGTGATCGGCTACACATGTGCTAAAACAGGCCCACACAGCTGAGCTGTGGGAAATGGGCCAGGAGATAACAGCTCCACAATCTGATGGAATAGGGTGGCTGCTCTCTACTCTTCCATGATGGTTGCCTCTGGAGGACATCCTGCCTTTTTGGGGCTGTTTCTCCCCCTCACTTTTCTTCTCTGCTCTATCTGCCACCCATGTCAGTGACCTCATCATCATCATCCACTCCATCCTCACTGGAGCCAACTTCCCTCCATCCTCATCATCACTGGAGCAATACGCTTTGGCTGGGGGAACATGACTGCCAATTTGTTGTTTATCAGTGTTCTCCCCTCTCTGGCTCATGTTATTCCCTTCCTCTACCCCAGAACCAACATCAGAATCAAGTAATGTCTGTGCATCCTCAAGAAGCAAGTGGCTGACACTGTGTTCAAATAATTCAGCTGACTCATCCATACATGATGCTAGGGCTATGGCAGGAGTAGCTGTACACAAGGAGGCTGAATAAGCCGCTCTGGCAGCTGCGGTGGACTGCGCACTAGTGCCAGCTTGGGTCATAGAGGATGGTTTATTAAAGAGGAAGTAAACTCAGAAGAAATATTCACAGTAATCATATGGCCACTATGTATAGAGTTTATAAACTCACCAGGATAAGAATTAACATTCTAGGATATTTCTTGCTGTTTCTGCAGCTTGGTATCTTTTTTATCTTTTCCTGCCTAAGCCAGCGCCATATTTGCAGTTGCCTTCCGATTCCAGTCTCATCTGTACTTCCGCCCTTTTCTCTCTGAACAAGACAGAATCTCGGGCATGCTCAGTAAAGATTAACCAAGCCTCGTTTTAGTATAACGTTACCATGGCAACGGCCCAGCAAACCAATAAGAGCACACATGCAAATTTCCTCCCACTGAATGAATGCCTTTGTTTACACCCCCTGTGATGTTGCTGGTCACATGGGGAGTTTCAAGAACACTGAGATCTAGTGGGATTGTGATGCCGTGGAGCTCTTCTATCAGAGGCACGGCACATAGATGAATAGACTGACATCTTGCTGAGTGTGCCGTAAATGAGGGACAAAATGCGATTGCGCGAGTGACGTCACTAAAACGTATATCGTCGATATCTCCCAAACAGAGCAGTTTGTGACATTTCTAAAGCCACCTACAAGTAAGTGATTGCAAGTTGCTTTACATAAGGTAAAGTTGGACAGGGGGGTTTACAACCACTTTAAGCCAGTCCACCACCTCCTCTGGATGCTATGGCTGGATAGCATGGGTAACATCACTAAACAGAGACAAAAACCCCACTCAGCAACCCCCCCAAAAAAGGGGGGGTATACAGTACTAAATGTTGTTTAATGCTGTGTCAAGCACTACACTAACACACTACACTAACACTATACACCCAGAGTGACAATAAGTGAACACACTAACTCGCTAGTAGCAAACTGAGCCCTGCTCTATCTCCACTCCAACAACACACTGCAAATTCTTCCATTGAAAATTAACCTTTTATAGTGTGGGGTGGGAGTATGAGCACTGAGTCGTGATTGGACAAAGTAATCATCACTTTGTCCAATCAGGGCTCTGACAGGTCAGGTTCAAGGTTTCATCTAATTAGGGCCCTAGAATGCACTGTAAAGCACTCAGCGAATTTGGGTGTTCAGCGAATGGGCGAACAGGCGAGGCTCAGGCTGAACTTGTCCTCAGCCGGAACCGCAACTGGAATGATGTTGAGTGCTTAAACTGTAAGTATACCCCCATATCGTTTTCAGTCAAAGAAGCTGCCATCTTAGCCTCTATTTAATCTACAACTGCCATGATGCTGTACATGTGATCAGTTTAGACACCAGCCATTGGATGGCTTGACAGTTTGGTTGAGAGCACAACCAATGGTAGTGTTACATTTCCGTCATGTGCCGGAAATGAAACTGTTTTATGGATGGGTTTACTTCCACTTTAAGCAGCCAGTCAGTGTGAGTCTTGGTGACATGGCATTCATGATGTAGGTCCCTGGTAGTGAGGGGGTTTGTGAGCTTGGCCCCCACCCTAGTACCCAACATACAGGGCCCAATATCGCAGCACAGGGTATCCCATGTATGTTGGCAGGGGTGTCACGAAAGAGGAGTAGAGAGAGCCCTTATGAAAAGAGAAGCTCAGGAACATGTGAAGAGATGATCTCTATGTGTTAGGGAGAAGTCACTGGGAGTGAGGTGACATGTCAAGCTGTGGTACAGGCTCCACAGTACCCACTCAAAATTGCTGCATCTCTTAGGAAAAGCTAAAATAAAGTCAAAAAGTGAAACATACACAAACGGTTAACTGTGCAAGTAGGGCATGCTCACTTCTAAGGTGGACTGCTGCCTTAACGATGATTTCACGTGACAGCAGCCTCAGCCTGTAAGTGCATTGTTCTGGGAGGTAGTCTATGGATGCCCCCCCCAGAACTATAGTACCACACTGTAGCCGTCTTTTGGCTATAGCTCGGTACTAAAATGATTGTAAATCCTCACACATACCCCGTGAAGTGAACGGCCTAGGGTCATACACTAAGATTAAACAAATCATCCTCCATATGTTGTATCTGTTTATCTGCAGCCCACTCTTCTCTAAGTCCAAACTCTAAAGCTTTTCCGAACCTCCAGAAAGCAATAGGGGGGGGGCGGAATTTATACTCTCCAGATCTCAGTGGGAAAAAACTCTGAGAGCTGATTCATGGAAAGAGAAGCAAAGGGACTACCCCCCACCACCACCATTTTTACACAGCACTCAGAAACAATACAGAGCTGAGGCTGTTAATCACAGGCTGTGTGCTGGTGTACCCTCCCCTGTCAGCTTTTTTCTCTTGGTGTCAGGATAACTTGTCAGAAGTATACACTATATTGGGATATGTTTTTTTTTTTTTTTTATATTTCCGGACTGAAGTTTACAACCACTTTACACAACACTTAAATGCATGCAATGCCCACAGATTCCACTAGATGGCCCACCAATCTCTTTATATTCATGTTATGAGACTAAAATCGAAACAATGTCTTCCTTGTGTAATATTTGCTTCACAATCATTCAGATGTAAGTTAGGATGTGCAATTGTAAAATTGCTGAAGCTCGCAAGAGAGTTCAAGCAATAATATCGCAACCACACCAGACTCCTAGCAGGCGACAACGACGTTCCGGTGACCTGACCTTTGACCGTCTGTCAAGTATTTGATGGGTTTATTTTAGTCTGTGATACGCAGGCGCGAACATTGGAGTATGTGATGGCTTTTACGTGACCATCTGACGGGGCTTTCGGGTGTACGCGCGCGCATGGGCAATACAGCGAACTCGTCGAAAACTCCTTCCGGAAATTACGTGTTTGGAGTTTTTGACGGGTTGGAGAATTTGACAGAACACATGTTCTGTTAGGTTAGTTCCGTACGCATGCGCCGTCTCGCTCTGACTAACCGGCTCGCGCCTAGGCCCAGAGAAGGCCTGGGAAGCGCCGCCTTGTGGTACGTCACGTGACTGGAGGGGAGCCCCTCCCAACACTAGCTGAGAGACACCGAGACCGGGAGAGAGGAGATACACCGGGAGAGCTACGGAGACACGGGCTGTTGTATCTCCGAGAGGGGAGAGACACACGGCGGGCGAATAATGAGGAGACTGGCCGAAGGGAGGACATTGGAAGCGCGGCGGAGGTGCTGAGAGGAGACACACTGGGCTCTAATCCCCCCGTACCGCCCGGTGGGGGAGGGAGAAGACTTGGCTGCTGTGGCAGCGCCCGGGCCGGAGGCCTCTTACAGACAGGAGGTGGAGCTGAAGGTAAAGAGATGGCCTGGACTGTGTCCGTGTGTCTGCGCCATCACACAAGTGTACAGGGAGTGCTAGCTTCCAGGATCACCTGCCCCTCCTCCATGGCTGTTGCTGACCCGATCACCCCTCAGCAGGGGGTCCCTCTCCTCATCATCATCTCCCCCATTAACACATGTGTTGTCACTAGGGAGGGATGATGATGTGTGATGGGGGGGGGGGGGCAGACCAACATCCCCGGATTACAGGCAGCTTTGTTTACACTCCACAACCAGCCAGGAGAATGTAGAGGGCCTCTAGCGTCTACCATCAGCACTGGGTTATCCCATGCCAGCCCTAGAAAATGGGGGATCATACTTTGAATCACTGTGGGGCAATACAGACAGTTCACATTTCAGACATCAGTGTAATTCCCCCTGAGCTTACACCCCAGGATAGGGATACTTAAACCAAAAATGTAATATCCTTAGATGTGATGGCTGCGTTCCTTTTCTTTTATAGGCCGTCCTTGAATTTCACCTGGGGATCCAGCCAGTAAGTCTGTTTTTCCAACGGATGAAGCTGTCCTGCAGATGTAGCAGTTAGTGTTTTGCGACAAACCCTTTACCACTGACAGGAGTGCTTACAATGATCAGCTTTTAGTTATTTCTATAAAACCTTAAGATCCCTTTCACACTGGAGCGGTTTGCAGACACTATTGCGATAAAAATTGCGCATGCAAACCGACCCTAAACGCCCACTGTTGTGTCTCCAGTGTCAAAGCCCCGAGGGCTTTCACACTGGAGCGGTGTGCTAGCAGGACGTGAAAAAAAGTCCTGCTAGCCGCATCTTTGGACTGGTGTGTATACCGCTCCTACCCATTGAAATCAGTGGGAAACCACGGCTGTACCGCCGGCAATGTGCCTCCGTTGAGGCGCTTTGCGATGGTTTTTAACCCTTTCTCGACCTCTAGCGGGGGTAAAACTGCCCCGCTAGTGGCCGAATAGCACCATGAAATTGGTGGTAAAGCAATGCTTTACTTCCGCCTCCGCCCCAGTGTGAAGAGGCCTAAGTGCCCCATTCACACCAGAACACAGTGCAGGAAACCTGGGTTCCTTTTCCCACACTGCGTTTGCAAATGTCAGCATTAAGTTAACAATGCCCCAAATGTGCGCTTTCCTGCACCTGATTGCATGCACTACTTCTGTGGTCCTGTGCAATTCAACCCGTTCAAACTGAAAGGACTTAGATTGCTCTGTGTGTAAGGGCCAGTTGAGACCAGACGCGTTTCCGTACAGTTTCGTTTGCATTTTTTCTGCACTATAAACGCATGCAGTGTTTTCTGTGTATTCCAATGGCTCTAGTTCACACCATGCAGTCAGTTTCCGGAGCAGAAACTGTGTGAACTAGAGCCATTGGAATGCATGGAAAACATTGTGCATGCATTTTGTGCAGAAAAAAAGCACACAGAACTGCGTCTGGTGTGAACTGGCCCTTAAAGTGTGATTCTTGGTGTGAACCGGCCCTTATCCTGAAAGGAAAAAAAACAATGTTCCTATGCCCACGTCGCATTGGCCTGTTTTGACACGCGGTTTGACATGTCAAATTGCCAGGAACAGCACCATCCGAATCAGTGCGACGCCGCACCGTTTCACAAAAGTAGTTCCTGTACTACTTTTGTCAACTTCAGGGGGGATTTAAATGGATATCTGTGCAGGCACCTGCACAGATGTCTCTGGAATCACTCCCGAAGTTGTACTGACGTGGGTTTGGAGTTGTGCGAGTTCATCTGAACCCACAGGATCTCAAACCCACATCGGTGTGAACCTAGACTATATCTGCTTTATAAATGTTAGGCCCCTTTCACACAGACAAAACTACCAATATGGTCCACCTGTGAGACCATCCATTGCTCTCTATGGAGCGGCATATTATTATTATTTAGGTACTTGTATAGCGCCGTCAATTTGCGGAGCGCTTTACATATACATTGTACATTCACATCGGTTCCTACCCTCAAGGAGCTTACAATCTAAGGTCCCTAAGGGCCCTTTCACACGGGCGGATCAGTAATGATCCGCCTCCGTGTGCCCGCTTTGCTCAGCGGGTATCCTGCAGAAAATCCCCGCTGAGCCGTCGGCTGACAGGGCGGTCCCCGCACACTGTGCAGGGACCACCCTGTCTTTCCTCCGCTCTCCCCTATGGGGGATCGGATGAACACGGACCGTATGTCCGTGTTTATCCGATCCGATCCGCCAGACGGAAGAAAAATAGGATTTTCTTCCGTCTGAAAAATCGGATCTTTGCGGAGGCGGGTGATTACGGGTGTCAGCGTATGTTCATCCACTGACACCCGCAATCACAAAGGGACCAATGTATGTCCCTTTTTCATCCGCAACGGATGGATGAAAATGCGGACATACGGTCCGCACATGTGAAAGGGGGCTAACTCAAATTCACATACTAGGGCCAATTTTAGACAGAAACCAATTAACCTACCAGCATGTCTTTTTGGATTGTGGGAGGAAACCCACGCAGGCACAGGGAGAACATGCAAACTCCAGGCAGGGATTCGAGCCAGTGACCCTTTTTACTGCTAGGCGAGAGTGCTACCCACTACACCACTGTGCCACCCAGATGTCTACGGACATGTCTGTTGACACCCAACAACATCTAATCCAAGCCTATTCGCTAAAAACAGTCCCTCTCTGTCTGGCGGATCAGATGGGAATCGGGTGTAAATTGACAGGCAGTCAGTTTCCATCCGACAACCCAGAGGACAGAGTGCGCTCTGCATCAGCAGAATGGACACAGGCCTATCACCCGCCTGCTCAGCGGAGAGTTTCCCCGCTGAGTAGACGGATCCACTGGTGGACTCTGCCAGTCTAAAAGGGGACTTGGCTGGAGTTTGGCTTCAATTTGTTAATGTATCGAAATCTGATGGTACACCCAACATTCCCCTCCCCCTCAGACTGACAATGTTGCTGTCTGCTGTGCCTCCAGTGTGTATTCCTCCAGAGGTTTGTGACTAATACAGGAGGTGCATTATCGGCCAGATCACCAGGGGAAAACAGAAGCAAAGCCTAAAAAAAGAAAGAAAACAAGTGCAGCCACCACATCCTATTTTGAGTAAGCTGCAATATATTACATTTTTGGTTTTAGGTTTAATATGGCTTTAACATAAATGACAGCTATGTTCCTATGGGGCCAGTGAGGTTTAAAGATTCCTATTTAGCTTTGTGAATTGGGATACTTGATAAATCGGTGGGGTAAGTTGTATGTCTACTCTTTTTACAGCGGTTGTTGGTTTCTCCAGGCTTGTGCTTTCTTCTGATCGTTTTTTCTTCCTTTGTCATTGGGATTCAATTTTTTATTTTTTCAATCATTTTCCTGCAGATGAATCTCACGGGGAGTTATCATTTCCAGCCAGAGTGTTGTGATTTGTTGTCATTCCCCGATGGCAATGAATCCATCTGTTTGGGTAGTTAAAGCATTAATTGAATAGTACGGGGAATACGCATGGCGATGCCTACTTTCCAAACCTGCTAATGTGTAGTTGATGGGATTTCCAGTGCATGGCTAGCCCCATCAGGATATGTAATGTGTGTCCCTCCCCCAGCCCCTATTTATAACGGTCTCAGTGCTGACATGAAATGTGTGTCAAGCTGGAGGGGGGAGGTTAGACAGACACTTTGCTTTTGACCGTGGCCCGGGCAGTCCCTTTGTGGTTATTGGTTGTGAATTCATCGTTTTAAACATGGTTTCCTGATTCCAGTAACATGGTGTGGGGGGGAGCCTGTGTGGAGACATTTTTAGGTGTGACATCCTCTGTTTAAAAAGCTCTTTTTGTTTTTAAGTAGGAACCCTACTGTTGGTGTTGATCCTTTCACAGATTTGTACTGAGCGGGCCTGCAGACCTCTCATCTGTTAATGCAGCCTGTCTGCTTCAAACGATTCCTTTGTGATGACAAGTTGTAGCAATATACACACAGAGGCTTGATGGGAAATACACATCTTCCTCATATGTAGTCTTTTCCCCTTTCCATCTCCTTTTTATTTTATTATATAGATATATATATATTTTTAAAGCTCTGTTTGTTTATACTTGTCTGCTGCTTTATGTTTTTGTGCAGTGTTGAAAGGAAATAGCATCTTTTCATGGCTCAGCGTGTGCTGTGATGGGCTGAATCTCCAGTAATTGACGTCATGGCTTTGTTCCTAAACTTCAGGCCAGCGAGCATGTCTGTGGCATCACTGATGGGGGATGCTAGAATGGAGACATAGGAGTGCAAGGAGATGATGCTGTTGCTATCATACCTGCTTATTATAGATTTGTGGATAACAGTCTTTTAGGTGGATTCAAAAAGTGTCTGTCGGCAATACACGTTTTCCATCAACAGACACATTTATTTCTGTTTGTTTTCTTAACTAGGAAATTGATTTCTTTTTGGAACATGTTATTTGTATATCACTGGATTGTTTGCTACACATATTCATAATACACTGTTTGGGTTTGATTAAGTACTGTACTGAAGAAATGTTTACATAGACTATTTTTCTTTTCTTATGAAAGTGGGAACGTTTCACGTAGGCAGCTTTTAAAGTGCCGCTGCTTCTCAGCAATTGGAAGCAAGACTCAGTGATACCTAAACAACAATGTTTGATTTTAGCATTACTGGTTGATGCTTTTGGTTGGCCACTGAAAAGAAGCTTCTTGCAGTTGTTGAAGAGCCCTCTGGCTGAACCAATACGTTATACTTCAGAGGTGCCTGTAGGTGCTATCTCTAAAGGTGGACTTTCACCTTCTGTTTTCCAAACTAGTCTTTCATAGCGATCTCTCCCAGTGCTGTGGAGTCGCTCATCTTGCTGCCGCAGGAGGGATGGTTTCATTCTATGTCACATAAAGAATAAAACTAAAAGATGTGGGTGTAGCAAAGAAAGAATTAACATTAACGTCCCAGCTGCTACCACCTATGTTTTTGAGTTGTATGGATTGATCTTCCAGAGCCATTTTTTGCAGACGTTTTAAGTTATTTTAGGCCTGAAGATTCCATAAAACCCCCAAACATTATATATTTTCTGAAAGCAGACACCCTAGAGAATAAAGCAGTGATAGTTTCAATCTTTAATGTTGCACAATATTACCACAAAGGTAAGTTAAATTGTTAAAGGGTCACTAAAGGAATTTTTTTTTTTTTAGCTGAATAGCTTCCTTTACCTTACTGCAGTCCTGGTTTCATGTCCTCATTGTTCGTTTTTTGCTTTGATGTTGCTGTAATTCCTCTCTGTTCTGGACACTTCCTGGTTGTCTGTTTCCTGATCACCACAGTACTGGGAGTTTTCTCACTGTGGTCACTCATCAAGGTGTGATTACTGTGTGTCTAAGGCTCCATTCACATCTATGCAACAAAACGCCCAACGCTTCTGCCGCTAGAGGGGAGAATTCCCATTGCTGTCTATGGAGATGGTTCACATCTCATAGACGCCGAACGCCTGTCGCCTGAAAAAAAGTCCCAGACCCTTTTTTTCAGGCGACATTGGCGTTCGCCCATTGACAGCAATGGGAATGCTTTGTTAAAAAAAAAAAATAAAGTTTCACACTCGCGGCAAAGTACGCCGCGTACGCCGTTGTCGCATAGATGTGAATGGAGCCTTAAACCCCTCAGCACCAATCCAGTTTAGTTTTACAAAGCATCACTGCCCTCTATTGGCTCTCTGGCTCTGTACATCAGAGAACCAGGAAACAGCAAAAACGAAACTAAACTGCAGGTACATTGTTTGATTGTTTTTTTATCTATTTTTAATCATTTTTAAAGGGAATCGGTTAACTATTATGTCTCTATACCCTGTAAACAGTCATTTCAGCAAAACATTTTTTTTCCTTTAGTGACCCTTTAGGACACACAAGTGCAATAAATTGCCCAATTTGTTGGTAAAATACCTAATATGTCAGAAGCTTAAATTTGCATGCACCTGTGAAATGGCTAAACACTTCAATACTTTGTTTTCTATAGGAAACATTTTACAAAGCCCCCTAATGGGTCATCAGTGTAGTGCTAGAAATATTGCTCTCACTTCGGCGTGCATGGCGATATGTGATGTTATTCGCAGTCACAAGTTTTCATGCCCCCTAATGCATGCATTCACTTTCATATGTGGGGCCTCAAATTTATTTTGGGAGGGATTTTATGTTCTTGGGTGTAACTTTAATCATGTGCTGATTTTTTGGTGACAATTTCGCTTTAATGTGACATCCATTACCTTTTTTTTTTAGACCATGGTTGTCTCCCCTGTGCTCTACTGTATGTAATGCAATACAGATCACACTGCATTACGTTCTTTCCCAGGTATGATGGCTGGGGAAACTGACAGGGAGACCCGGAAGTGATGTCTAACACGTTGCTTCCAAATCAAGAAGAGTGAACACGCATCCGTTTAGCTCCATCCATGCCATCTTTAATGTGGAGCACGGGATACATGGGTGGGGGGGTTTTCTTGTCGGATATTACTCAAAATCCTTGTGGCTGCAGCCACCGGGAATGTGTGTAAAACCCCCCTGATGTCGGTGTATGTATGTATGTATGTATGTATACACACACACACACACACACACACACACACACACACACACACACACACACACACACACACACACACACACACACACACACACACACACACACACACACACACACATATACATACACACACACACACACATACACACACACACATACACACACACACATACACACACACATACACACACACACATACACACACACACATACACACACACACATACACACACACACATACACACACACACATACACACACACATACACACACACATACACACACACACACATACACACACACATACACATATATATATATATATATATATATACTAAAAAATAATAATAAGAGTATAGTCCCTGGAACAAGTGTCTTTGTTAGAAGATTTCCCCATACGTCCTCTTCTGGGGACAGCTCTAAAATGTTGGATTTCCCATCACTTTATTTTGATGAACGTTGTGGTGAAAAAACTTGTCAGTCTTCCCCTTCCCTATGCGATTCAAACCGACAAAAAAAAGTTTGTGTAAAGAAACTCTTTAAACCCACTCAAGTCTTGCTGCAGGCCAGAGGAAGCATTTTCTCAGTCGCTTTTTTCCCCAGTAGTGCTCATTCACATGGCCATTCCTTACCCAGGTCAGCCTATTTCTGTGCCAGGTATGGCTACTCAGACTGTATAAATCAATGTCATGCAGAGAGGCATCAAAACAAGTTTTATTAAGAAAAGAAAGTCTGCAATTATCTTTTAAAGCGGTAGTAAACCGCTGCAGTAAAAAAGAAAAAAAAAATCCCCCGTAAGACAATTGCATAATGTGCTAGTATGCATCACATTACGAAACACTTAACTTAGAACCAGTGGCATGCTGTTACCCCTCACAGGGCTTCCCTCTTCCCCAGGTCTTCCTTCCTGGTTTGCGGATTCCGACTGCATGAGTGGTTGGAGCCGCAATGACATCACTCTCATGCATGGGTGCGGGAGCTCTCAGGTGCTTCTACCAGCTCGCCTGTGCGAGCTGGAGAAGGAATCCGCCAGTGGCGGAAGTTCACCATAAATAATACCGATGACTAGATGGTGCCTCGCAGTCTCTATGATCTTCAGAGGCCCTGGCGCGACCTTATAATGTCACGTCTAGCCTGGCAGTTTTTATTACTTCCATCTACTTGGATGGGAAGGCTTGGAGCGTGGTTTTGATATATTTTTATATACATCTCTCTTAGCCCTTTCTGCCTAGAGGAGAGATGTGGGGACTTATAGACCCCAGATTTCTCCATAAAGAGGACCTGTAATGCCTTTAAAGCACCCCCGTCACCGCGTGCAGAAGCGAACGCATGCGTATGTCGCACCCACATGTAAAGGCCATTCAAACCACATGAGAGGTAACGCAGCAAACGTTCGAGCGAGAGCAACAATTTTAGCTCAAGACATCTTCTGTAACTCTAAACAGGTAACCTGTAAAAAAAAATAAAAAATTAAACGTCACCTATCGAGATTTTTAAATACTGTAGTTTGTCACCATACTGCGAGCGCCCGCAATTTTTTAAAGTGTGACATGTTGGGTATCTATTTACTCAGTGTAATATCTTTCTAAATAATTTCACAGCAAAAAATAAGATTTTAAGGTGGAGTTTCAGCTTAAAAAAAAAAACAATTTAAAAGCCAGCAGGTACAAATACTGTAGCTGCTGACTTTTTTTAATATGAGGAAACTTGCCTGTTCATGGATCCCGCCTTGTCAGCCCCCCCAAAGCCAATTCATCAGCTTGAGTGCAGGGGCCACAATTGCCACTAAGGGAAACCAGCAGTGAAGACTTCACAGCTGGTTTCCTACTGCAAATAGCAAGGGGAAAGGGAATTGCCGCTCCAGGTGGGAACCCAGATGAATATCCTCCGCTGCAGACAACTCAGGTGTAGTCTTTATTAAAAGGACAGCACTATAAGTCACAGCAAAATGAAATAAAAACCCGACTACTGACGCGTTTCGCACTGAAACTAGTGCTTAGTCATAGCCCTATGACTAGGCACTAGTTTCAGTGCGAAAGGCGTCAGTAGTCGGGTTTTTATTTATGTTTGCTGTGACTTGTAGTGCTGTCCTTCTTTTAATAAAGGCTACAATTTGTTCAGAGTGCGGCTGTCCAGAGACAATTTTTGTTCCTGCTTTTTTAAAGCGAAGCAGTGCTGAATCGCAAAAAAATGGCCCGGTCATTGGGCAGCCAAATCCTCCGGGGCTGAAGTGTTTAACCACTTAAGACCCGGACCAAAATGCAGCTAAAGGACCTTGCCCCTTTTTGCGATTCGGCACTGCGTCGTTTTAACTGACAATTGCGCGGTCGTGCGACGTGGCTGCCAAACAAAATTGGCGTCCTTTTTTTCCCACAAATAGAGCTTTCTTTTGGTGGTATTTGATCACCTCTGCGGTTTTTATTTTTTGCCCTATAAACAAAAATAGAGCGACAATTTTGAAAAAAATTTAATATTTATTACTTTTTGCTATAATAAAATATCCCCCAAAAATATATATATATAAAAAAAAAATTCCCTCAGTTTAGGCCGACACGTATTCTACCTATTTTTGGTAACATTTTTGGTTTGCGCAAAATTTATAGCGTTTACAAAATAGGGGATAGTTTTATTGCATTTTTATTAATTATTTTTACTACTAATGGTGGTGATCAGCGATTATTGTCATTTTCACAGCAAAAAATGTTTTTAACCACTTCTCTACTTTGGGTGTTTTTCAGATTTGGTGTTTACAAGACTAAAACAGTTTTTTTTTGCTAGAAAATTAGAAAACTACTTAAAACCCACTAACATTATATATTTATTTTTTTCTAACACCCTAGAGAATAAAATGGCGATCATTGCAATACTTTTTGTCACACCATATTTGCGCAGCGGTCCTACAAGCGCACTTTTTTTGGAAAAAAAATCACTTTTTTGAATTAAAAAATAAGACGGCAATAAATTTGGCCCAATTTTTTTATATATTGTGAAAGATAATGTTACGCCGAGTAAAATGGTACCCAACATGTCACGCTTTCAAATTGCGCCCGCTCGTGGCATGGCGTCAAACTTTTACCCTTAAAAATCTCGATAGGCGACGTTTAAAAAATTCTATAGGTTGCATTTTTTGAGTTACAGAGTAGGTCTAGGGCTATAATTATTGCTCTCGCTCTAACGATCGCGGCGATACCTCACTTGTGTCGTTTGAACACCGTTTTCATATGCGGGCGCTACTCGCGTATGTGTTCGCTTCTGCGCATGAGCTCGTCGGGACGGGGCGCTTTAAATTTTTTTTTTTTTTCTTATTTTTTTTTATTTATTTTATTATTTTTTACACTGGGGGAAAAAAAAATGATCACTTTTATTCCTATTACAAGGAATGTAAACATCCCTTGTAATAGAAAAAAGCACGACAGGTCCTCTTAAATATGAGATCTGGGGTCAAAAAGACCTCAGATCTTATATTTAGACTAAAATGCAAAAAAAAAAATATTTGAAACTGTCATTTTTTCAAATGACAAAAAAAAAAAAGTTTCTTTAAGAGGCTGGGCGGGACTGACTTTTTGACGTCACTTCCGCCCAGCAGAGCTATGGGGGATGGGCGAAAGAGATTTTCCTTCAGTCTCGTCCCCAGTCACCAGACGAACGGTCCCGATCGCCTCCGCCGCTACCGACGGCTACGGTAAGCGGTGGAAGGCGCGGGAGAGTGGCGGGAGGGGGGGGCCCTCTCCCGCCGCCGATAACGGCGATCTCGCGGCGAATCCGCCGCGGAGACCGCCGTTATCGTTAACAGAACCGCTAAAACTAAAGATTGATACCTCGGTTGTGGCAGCAGTTGCTGCCGTTACCGAGATATCAATCTTTAAAGTTAGACCGTATAAAGACGTACGGCGGTTTAGAAGTGGTTAAAATGCATTGTTTATTGTGAAAATGACAATTGCAGTTTGGGAGTTAACCATAGGGGGCGCTGAAGGGGTTATGTGTGTTTACAACTGTAGGTGTGACGTCATTGATTGTGTATCCCTATAAAAGGGATCACACGATCGATAACGGCGCCACATTGAAGAACGGGGAAGCCGTGTTTACACACAGCTCTCCCCGTTCTTCAGCTCCGGGGGCCGATCGTGGGACTCCATCGGCGATCGGGTCCGCGAATATCGCGGCCCGCGACCCCACGGCTGGGCTTGAAGGACAACGTACATATACGTTGATGTGCCAAGCCGTGACATTCTGCCGACGTATAAAAATATAAAAAAATTGTTCGGGTACAGCATTGCATGACCATACAATTGTCATAAAGTGCAACAGTGCTGAAAAGTGCCCTGTATTGAAGTGGTTAAAATGCTGCCTGGCTGTTGTGCTCACCCGCTGTCTTTAGTACTTGGAGTTATAAACTCAAAACAAATATGCAAATGAACTCCTTAAAATAGCAATACTTTTTCTTTTAGTTTTGGATAGAGTCCAGAGGGATTAGCACACCTGTCAGTTTTTACTGCTGTCTGTTTCCCTATTAGGGAGAGTCACCCTCTCTATTTTTCCTGTTAACCATTATTATTGAAAGCAAATTAAGAGAATTATTGGAAAAGCACACATTTTCGGTTGTGCCCAGAAAAGTAATGAGGGGAAATGTTCTGATAAGGACACTAGTTCTGGTGACCTGTGGTCCCCAAACCATTTTTTGTATTTGCAGGGATTCCCTTGCTTCCTGTGGGACAGAAAGTAAAGGTAAACCCAATGGAACACCTAAGAAAATAGACAGGGGCTTTAACCACTTGCTTACTGGGTACATATACCCCCTTCCTGTCTAGGCAAAATTTCAGGTTTCGGCACTGACACGCTTTGAATGACAATTGCGCGGTCGTGCGACGTGGCTCCCAAACAAAATTGACATCCATTTAAAAAAAAAAAAATCACAAATAGAGCTTTCTTTCGGTGGTATTTGATCACCTCTGCGGTTTTTATTTTTTGCGCTATAAACAAAAATAGAGCGACAATTTTGAAAAAAAACACTATTTTTTACTTTTTGCTATAATAAATATCCCATTTAAAAAAAAAAACTTTTTTTTTTTTCAGTTTAGTCCGATACGTATTCTTCTAAATTTTTTTTGTAAAAAAAATCGCAATACGCGTATAGTGATTGGTTTGCGCAAACGTTATAACGCCTACAAAATAAGGGATAGAATTATTATATTTATTTTTACTAGTAATGGCGGCGATCTGCAATTTTTGTCACGACTGCGATATTATGGCGGACACATCGGACACTTTTGACCCTGGGAGTGATTCTTACTGTGGGGGGAGGGGACTGACTGGGGGAGGTGACCAATGGTTGTCCCTATGTACAAGGGACACACCATTGGTCTCCTTTCCCTAACAGGACGTAGAGCTCTGTTTACACACAGAGATCCGCGTCCCTGGCTCTGTGACTGCCGATCGCGGGCAGCTGGCGAACATTGCGGCCGCCAGGCACGCACATCGGCACCTGTGTGACGCGGCGGGCGCCCCCCAGTGGCGCGCGGCCGGAGGCCGTATATTGGCGGCCTCCCGGCAGATCAGAGCCACCTTGCGGCCGTAAATTGTCGGCTGCAGGATGGCAAGTGGTTAACTAGGGCTGCAACTAATGATTATTTTCATAATCAGTTGGCCGATTTATTGTTTTGATCGGTTAATTACCTTAAAAGTGGGGTGTATAATTTAGTTGATATGTAAAGCTTAAAAAAAGCAATTTATTCTTAAATATCTCTATGAAGTGGTAAATTTATAAATAACCAACTATATGGCTAGGGAGCAAAATCTCTAATCCACTCTGAGAATAACAGGCAGATATACTGTATATACTATTAGAGGGTGAATCTGGTAGATAGAAATAATAGAAAACTTTTCAGACAGATTTTTTGCATTAATATTCTCGTCTGAAAATTGATCTGTGTGGCTCCATACAGACCTATGCAGTTTGCTTTTGATCTGTTTCTGCAGTGTGTTTTGCTGTGCGTTAGGATTTTTGCGCACGCGATTTTGCTGCAATTTGTGCGTTTTTCATTTTGTATGCTTTTTTTTTTTGGTCCAATTTGTTGTTGGCCAGATAAAAAAAAAAACACAAATTGCTGCAAAAACGTATTGCATGCTTTTCTGCAGCTACTTCACTGAAGTATATAGAAACAAAAAAAAGCACCGTTTTTGCATTGAAAAATGTCCTTGACCCTTTTCAAATATGCGGCAGCTTAAAAAAGCTTGGATGTGAAAGTGTCCCATAGAAATGAACTGTAGAGCATTTCTTCAAAAAATGCATAGGTGTGAACCAGGCCTAAGACGTTTAACATAATGGAGTTAAACAAACAAAAAAATAAATAAATTGGCCCTTTATAGTACAAAACGAGCAAATAATTGCTACTTTAAGGGGTTAATTTTTCAGTGAAAGTAATATTTACAGTAGCAATTATTTGTACATTTTGTACTATAAAGGGCTAATTTTACTTTTTTTTTTTTTAACCCCATTATGTTACTGGCCGATTAATCGATTATGAAAATAGTAATTGTTTAATTTCATAATCAATTGTCGATTAATCGATTAATTGTTTTGGCCCTAGCTTTAACCCTCCCATACTCCTATCCAAAATAAAGACAATGGTTTTGCCTATAGTTCTGTTATAATTGTAAGTTTGTTTAGCATTAGTATGACCCCTAAGCAATGAGCAGTTTCAGGTAACCTGTGGCAGCTTCAATGTTTAGCTTTTTGTGGTATGTGTGTAGCGTGTTTGCGTTTTTTTTTTTTTTTAAAGATGGGAAAGTCACTTGCTAAACTTGTGAAATGTCTTTTCCATGGATGATCGCGCCTACCATATATTTTTTCACAAATGGCAGCAAGCTATAGACTGGACAAGGTTGTTAATCTGTTGCTACGTATGTAGCAGTGCCAGATAATATGGAAAGAATGTTAATGGATACAAGAAATGTGCATGATTATTGTGTATGATTTTACTGCTATGTTAAATGGAAGCTGTATTGCTTTATGGTCACGTTTTAATTTTGAACTGTGCATTTGTAGCTATATACAGTCATGGCTGAAAATATTGGCCCCCTTGCATTTCTGTCAGATAATGCACTGCTTCACCCAGAAAATTGTTGCAAATGTTTAGGCCAGGCCTTGACAAAATTTGGGCGCCCGGTCGCAATTGTGACAAATTGTGGCCTGGCACCCGGGGAAGCTTAGGCCTGCAGAAAGCCGTGGCCTCAATTACCGGCGACCGCGCGCCCCCAGCGATCGCGCGGCGGGGGTGTGCATGGAGACACAGGATTGGGGCGGCCGATATTTATAAAACAAAAAAACTCATCCACTCCTTCCTGCTTACTCCTGTCACTTTAGCACACACTTGATGTCCTCAGCACTGGCAGGTGGCTGTCTCTGTCTGTCTGTCTCTGTCTGTCTGTCTCTGTCTGTCTGTCTCTGTCTGTCTGTCTCTGTCTGTCTGTCTCTGTCTGTCTGTCTCTGTCTGTCTGTCTCTGTCTGTCTGTCTGTCTCTGTCTCTGTCTGTCTGTCTGTCTCTGTCTCTGTCTGTCTGTCTGTCTGTCTCTGTCTGTCTGTCTCTGTCTGTCTGTCTGTCTCTGTCTGTCTGTCTCTGTCTGTCTGTCTCTGTCTGTCTGTCTCTGTCTGTCTGTCTCTGTCTGTCTGTCTCTGTCTGTCTGTCTGTCTCTGTCTGTCTGTCTCTGTCTGTCTGTCTCTGTCTGTCTGTCTCTGTCTGTCTGTCTCTGTCTGTCTGTCTCTGTCTGTCTGTCTCTGTCTGTCTGTCTCTGTCTGTCTCTGTCTGTCTCTGTCTGTCTCTGTCTGTCTCTGTCTGTCTCTGTCTGTCTCTGTCTGTCTCTGTCTGTCTCTGTCTCTGTCTCTGTCTCTGTCTCTGTCTCTCTGTCTCTGTCTCTCTGTCTCTCTCTCTGTCTCTCTCTCTCTCTCTCTCTCTCTCTCTCTCTCTCTCTCTCTCTCTCTCTCTCTCTCTCTCTCTCTCTCTCTCTCTCTCTCTCTCTCTCTCTCTCTCTCTCTCTCTCTCTCTCTCTCTCTCTCTCTCTCAAAATGGTTTATTTTCTGACCGCCACTGAGTATATCCTCCTCTTTCCTCTGTCAAGATTTCCTTATTGCCTCAAAAACAAGGGGCTTATCAGTAGGGGCGTAGTATTTAAAAATGCTTATTTATTAAAATAATAAAAACAGTGCACTTACAAGAAAAAGTGCCTTTGACCGGCACTGAGTATCTGTGTAAAATATCGGCCTAATTGTGATCGGCCGATTTATCAAAAATGGGCAAATATCGGTCTACCTCTACTCCTAACAGCAGCTGTAAAAATGTCCCGTGTGCATGAGCCCTAAAACCTTCCCCAATAAAAACAAGAATTCTGCTACATGTCTTTGGAAAAAAATAAAATGCCTATAAGTGTATGTTGATTTGGTTTGTATTAAAGTTGGTGTATACAAACTATGGAATATATACTGACATGTTGTTTTTTTTCTTTTTTGTTATACTACTAATGGTGGTGATCAGCGACTTTTAATGGAACTGTGTGATAGTGCGGCAGGCAATCTCACATTGGGTGGGAACTGACTGACACCACCAGTGACAATACTATACGTTGTGACTGTACTAATGACGCTTGCTGGGAAAGGTTTAACAAGGCAATAAAAAGGTTAATGTTAATGTGTGCTGCTCTTACTAGTAGATGTGGCTTTGCTTGCAGGGAAAAAAAAAGTGGATTCCTATGTTGTTGGTAAACACAGGGCTCTATACTCTGATTCGCTAAACTGATCAGCAGTAGATCTGTAGGAATTTTTTTTTTTTTTTTACTTTTGGATAGAGTAAGGAAGGGTTATATCCCTTATTACTTTTTTGTGTCCCATTGGGGAGAATTCCCTTTACTTTCTGTCTCATAGGCAAACAGGAAGTGGGAGTAAATCCCTTGGGGATACCCAGGGATTTCCCCTCTTTTCTGGGGACAACCCAAAATGTAGTATTTTCTTTTACTTCCACCTTCAATAATAATGCTAAACAGGAAAAAAAGAACATTGCTCTTTGTGGAAGTAGTACTCCCTCTTTTAAGGTCCAAGATGCTCCCTGCTAAGTTAGGCAGAGTATTTTTCTTTACTTGATTTTAAAGCAACTCCAAGGCCTGTATTTGCAGTAAATGGAAAGTATCCTGTGCTCTGGTGGCCACTGTATTTGGTTCAAGTCTTCATTGCGCTGCCCCAGGATATCCCTGCAGCTGTGTACCTTCCTGTGCTGCGGAGGTTAATATCTAGCAACAAGTTCCCACTCCTTCATTCCCCTTGCCCTAAAGCTCTTGTTATAATGTGCCTCTAAGTGAGCCTTCTTTAACAGTGCCATGTCTGTTCTCCCCCTTCATCGCTATGCCTCTATTTCTCTTGGTCTATTCTCGAGTCCTCTTCCCCCTTTTTTTTTTTTTTTTTTGTATGGCCAGCCATGGATGACAGTACTCCTTACATGCAGACAGGGGTTACTACTTCCAAGCATTTACTCCTGGCAAATGCCAGGGTTGTGCATGGTGCTGCACAGTTGGTTCTCAAGGTACAGTTAAAATTCAAGCAGGCAAAGCTTTTGGTGTAAGATATCTACAGAGTAAGTTCTGCCTTAAAACCCACCACCTACAAATTTTTGAAGCCCTAACTAAAGTTTTAATTTTAAGAGAAGAAATGCATAGGAATACAATACACTACCTTAGATTCTTGGTGTATACTGATCCGAATGCAGCAGTATTGTGTATTATGGGCCTATTCCCACATGTCTATTTATTTATACAGGATTTTTATAGCGCCAACGGTTTACGCAGTGCTTTACAACATACAATTCAATGCAGGAGTAATCGGAGGGCCCGGCTCATTGATACAGTGATACAAAAGGGGATCAGCTGATGAAAGCGAAAATGTTTTGATTTACGCTGCTAAACATTTACAAGGAAAGTTTGTGTCCACAGGTCGATTTTGATGATCCGTACTTTATGCTGTATGTTTTGCAAATAGAGATGCACCAAACTTTCGGCCTCTGAAACATTTCGGCCGAAAATGGTGTTATCGTCATTTGGTCGATACGAGAAAAAGGCACCGCAAATATGCAGCGATTTTATGGTGTGCTTTTCATAGGTCATGTGATTTAAAACCATATAAACGTAACACGAGTGCATTAATGATGTGTTCTTGCTGCGTTGGAGGAGCGTTTTTTGTGTTGGTTTTTATGATAATTTTTTTTTTTTTTAAGGCTCAGGTCACACTGCAGCGTGCGGGATCCCTGCAAATCCAGTATGAGTTCTCGCATTGCATGTCTCCCGCAGGCAGTTCACACTGCCCTATACAAACTGCTGGGAGTGTCAAAGTTAATGACACCCCCAGATCAGTTTGCATATCGCAGTGCAAACTGTCAATTCAGACAGGAATCGGATCGCATGAGTGTGAACCTCTTAATTGCAAACATTTCCATGCGTATAGTGAATGGACATGCCCATATTCTGTGCCACTGCTGCCTAGTGAATTCAGTACCAGGGGCAGGTTTAAACTTCAATGTCTATGCGGAGGCTCAGGCGCAGAATAATCTCGGCCTTCAGTCGTTCTGAGTGGTTTAAGACCAGTGTCGTCATACACCTGTGTGGCAAACTACACATTGTTTGTACATCTTCCCCAGATAAATCCTTCACATGATGGCAGTGCAGGCGCAAAATGACCTTAGTCTTCAGTCATTCACAATGTCTTTGGGTTGAGGTCATTCTGTGCCTGCCCCACCTCTGCCTAGTAAATGACTCATTAAAGGAAAATGTAAACATTAAGAATGTCTAGGCAACAACGGTGAGCTGTAGACCGTTTAGGAAAGAAGATACAGTGGAACCTCGGATTATGAGCATAATCCAATCCAGGAGAATGCTCATAATCCAAAGTAGTCGCATATCAAAGCGCGTTTCCCCATTGAAGGCAATGGAAACGAAAATGATTAGTTCCGCATTCCGCAATGGCATGCAATACTGCATTCGGTCAGAGGCGGTGGGTGCGACACTGCACACCGCGTTGGCCTGAATCCTGCTTGTTTTGCGAGATAACACTCGCAAACCGAGTTAGGGTATTTTAAAATACAGTGCTCATATTGCAAAACGCTTGTTAACCCCGTTACTCACAATCTGAGGTTGCACTGTATTTGACTGTATTTTTATTAAAGAATTAGTGGCATCATCCACATACAGAAAGAGATGGGTCAATGTAAACGGGGTATGTTTAGTATTCATTTTGCATCCAATTCTGACCCTTTGTGGCATAGTCTACATTTCAGCAGCCACTTTTTAAGACTCTATAAAATGTCTCTCTGTAGCAAGGGCAGTTGTTTGCAGCATCTTCATAGTTTTATACAGCCTTAAAGTGATTGTAAAGTTTCTTTTTTATTTCTATTAAAATAACTAGGGTTGTCTCGATACCACTTTTTTAGGACCGAGTACAAGTACCGATACTTTTTTTCATGTACTCGCCGATACGATTACCGATACTTTTTTTTTAAATGTGTCCCCCCCCCCCCCCCACAAATGCAGCCATGTGTCGTCCCCCCACAAATACAGCCATTTGTCGTCCCCCCCCCCCACAAATGCAGCCATGTGTCCGTCCCCCCCACAAATGCAGCCATGTGTCCGTCCCCCCCACAAATGCAGCCATGTGTCGTCCCCCCCACAAATGCAGCCATGTGTCGTCCGTCCCCCACAAATGCAGCCATGTGTCGTCCGTCCCCCACAAATGCAGCCATGTGTCGTCCGTCCCCCACAAATGCAGCCATGTGTCGTCCGTCCCCCACAAATGCAGCCATGTGTCGTCCGTCCCCCACAAATGCAGCCATGTGTCGTCCGTCCCCCACAAATGCAGCCATGTGTCCCCCCACAGAGAAAGCCAAGCCCTCCCGCAATCCTGGGATGGGTGATCTGTCTATCAAAGTGCCCGGACAAGGGGGAGGGGCTATATATGACGAGGCGCAGCGGGGAACACACAGCTATTCAAATGCCTCACGCTGATCAACTAGGGGGGGTTGGCTTGGCTTTCTCTTTCTCTTTGAGGACTGCTCCCCTCTCCGCCCGCTCTCTAGAGAAAAAAAGTATCGGGTGAAGCATCGGGAGCATTTGCGCGAGTAAAAGTACTCGCGCAAATGCTCGGTATCGGGAAAACCCTAAAAATAACAAATGCTCTACTCTGTGTAGTTGGTTTTGAACAGGGCAGCCCAGATCCTCCTCTTTTTGGTGTCCCTGACTGGAGCTCTTGGTCTCTCCCTCCTGTTGAGTGCCCCCACAGCAAACCGCTTACTATGGGGGCACCAGCTCCATGTGATGAATGACTGCTATCACTGCAGTCCCAACAGTGCCCACTAGTGCTGCATATCGGTGCCTCCTCATTAGTGTCCCCCTCATCAGTATCACCTCATTGGTGCAACCTCGACAGTGCACATCAGTGAAGGATTTTTTTATTTTTGTATTTGCTTGGTAAAAAAAAAAAAAACAGCGGTGATCAAATACCACCAAAAGAAAAAGTTATTTGTGTGAAAATCAAATAAAATTGTCATTCAAAGTTTGACGGCGCAAAAAATTGGCCTGGGCAGAAAGACGGTGAAAGTGCCCAGTAGGCAAGTGGTTAAAAAAGTGACAAGCCTGCAGTATATATTGGTGCTTTACACTCCAGGCATAAATGGTCATAAGCATGTGATTAAATGCTTAAATATGTGGATCTTCCAGTGTGAGGCAATTTCCGTTGCTTAGTTTATTTTGGTTCTTCTTTATAAAACACTGGTGATAAAGTGTTCCTGTCTTGGTCATATTATTACTGAAGTATTAGCTGGCCCTATAAGATTTTTTTCTAAATTGTATGACTTGGTAAATATCTTATTGGCTGCAAAATGAAATTAAACTAATTAACTATTCCTAGAAGAGGCTACAAGTTTAAAGGATAACTAAAGGCCAAACCCTGGTGTGTGGGTTTTTTTTTTTTTTTTCAGTTTTGGACAGAGTGGAGCGGGATTAGAACACCTGTCAGTTTTTTTTTTTGTTTTTTTTTGCCATCTGTGCCCCTGTTGGGAGATTCCCCCTCTATATTTGTCCTGTTTACCATTATCATTGAAAGTAAAAGAAAATCCCAAGTTTTGGGTTGTCCCCAGAATAGTGATGGAGGGGAAATAATCCGATGGGGACACTAGTTCTGGTGACCTGGGGGTCCCCAAGGAGTTCCCCTAATTTGCAGGGTTTTTCTCTCCCTTTCCTCTTTGGCAATTGGACAGGAAGTGAAGGGAAATCTCTGCAATGGGACACAGGTGGAGAATAAAAATCTGACAGGTTATAACCCTCCCTTACAAAGTTTTACCCATAGTTCTACTTTCAATTTTATGCAGTGTAATTTTATTAGTTACACAGTAACTCTAAACTGATGCACTGTAAAGGCTTTTTAAAGTCATCTATGGAGGTTTTTTGTGTTATTACGGGCACATGACATGAGTGTTTGTTATGCGTACTAAAAAAATGTTTTTTTTTTTCCCCCTGTAAATTAGCATTTCATAAACAGTTGCACAAATATCATGCAACATAAAACTTTGCAACTTACTATCTTTTTAATTCAGGGTCTTTGCTTTTGGAAATATATAATGCTGAGGGTTTCAGTACATTTTTTATGGCCAAAATTGTTTTTTTTTTTACATGTGTGCAAAAAAGAAAAAAAAATGCTCTAATGCCAAACTAGTTAAATTTACGTTGAAGTAGAAATAAATGCAATTTTTCATTTTGGATAGCGTAATAATAGTTTTTGATGACTACAGGACAAACAAAAAGGGTGAATCTCTCTAACAAGGACACAGACAACAATAAAAACTTGACAGGTGTTCAAGTGTACATGAGTCCTTAGGTGTAGGGTAACTAAAAAGTACATCTACTTTTTTGATCCCATGCCCCCTGACCTAGACCAGTCCCCGCAGCTTTATCTACCCCACCCACCAGCAGTAACAAGTCCTCTGACATCGAGTACAATGACTTGCGTTGGACCTGAAGCTGCTGAGGGACATAAGGGAGTAATGGCCCGTACACACAATCCGAATATCGTACGACGGATCATACGACTTTTTTCGCTTAATAGTCGCAAGTAAAATGAAATAGGTTATTAAAGTCACAAATTCTCGTACGACCGAAAAAAATAACCGGAAGTGATGTCATGTGTTGTAATGTATTTGTATTGTATTTTCGGACGACAACTGTACTGACTAAACGAAAATCGTACGATCTTACATCGTACGAGGAAAATTTTCGTGCATGTCCGATCGAATAATATCGGATGAACGGTCGTGATCGGCTCTCGAAAGTAGTGTACACACGATCCGAAAATCGTACGATTCTTCATCGGTCGATCGTTTTCGTCCGATATTCGGATCGTGTGTACGGGCCATAAGGGTGTCAATCGTTTTTTTTTTTTCAGTACCTCGTACTTATTGGAGCATTTAACTCTTGCAGTGCAGGGCCAGCTCTACTACAAGGGAATGTTTTATTTTCCCTCCTTTTTCTGGACATAGGCTTTAGTAAAAGCTGTTGCACCAAGCAACTGGTCAGCTTCTGTCCATGACAGGCCTGCCCTTGGATAATGATGGGTGAATTTGGATGCTATGAGCAGTACACATTGCTGTACAGATTTCTCTTTGAAATGTCTGTTTCCTTAGATTGGCATTCTAGTGTGATTACTATAAACCCAAGTCACATGGAGGTTGGCTCATTTTCTTCAGACTGTCAAGGAGCAAGGGTCATTGTTGGGTCACATTATCTTTTGTTTCCAGTAAAATCTTTTTGGATTCCAAAGGGCAGAAAGGATGGAGAATTGTGGGCAGTGAAATTTATATTCCATACTAGACTTTGAGTTTAGTTGTTTTTTTTTTGTTTTTAATAACCTGTCCTAAATCCATCATGCCCAAAAATGTGTGTTTTTTTACCGTGGACATTTACATTTTTTTTTTCACGTATTTTGCTATCCACGTTTTATAAGTACATCTGACTATTTAAGACACTGGGCACTTGCCTACAGGCTATATGTAAGCCCATTGGATTTGAAAAACCTTCAACTTTTATTTTTTAATACATATAGTGATGCCTTAAACAAATACAGCTGTAAGTAATGACCATGAGCCCTACCTCCCATGATTTTTGTCATTTGAAAAGTGTTTTTTTATGTAATGGTGAAGAAGGGGCACAGCAGGCAGACAATCCAAACCACCCAGATTAAACATCTAGCATTTGCATAATGATTATTTTAAAACCATTTTACACTTGTATAAAGACCTGAGACTTTGGTTTACGTTACTAAAAATTTAAGGCTTTTTATTCTTTGCATACCTCATTTTTATTTTTTTGCCATTATTCTCACAGTAGCCATTTTTACTAAGGAAAGCAAAATCCATTTCCCTTAACTTCCTGGTACTCGGTCTGAATTATGTGTCTGCCTCCTGTAACATGTGACAGGAAGTTCCCAAGATTCTGCTGTAAGACCAAGGTGACATCACCAGTGCCTTAAACCAGTACGTCGAAAAACAAATCTTTAATGAACGTAAGATCATTTTGAATCCGCATGAGAAACTATATGCTTAACCACTTCCATACCAGGTACTTACGCAGCTTCCCGCCCAAGCCAATTTTCAGCTTTCAGCACTGTCGCACTTTGAATGGCAATTGCGCGGTCATGCTACACTGTACCCAAACAAAATTGGCGTCCTTTTTTTCCCACAAATAGAGCTTTCTTTTGGTGGTATTTGATCACCTCTGCGATTTTTTTTTTTTTTTTTTTTTGCGCAACAACTATAAAAAGGCTGAAAATTTGGAAAAAAATACGTTTTTATTTTTTTCTGTAAATTTTTTTGTAAATAAGTTTTCTCTTTCAATTACGGGCACTGATATGGCGGCACTAATGGGCACCGATGAGATGGCACTGATGGACATCGATGAGGTAGTACTGACGGGCACAGATGAGGTGGCACTGATTGGCGGCGCTGGTATGCGGCACTGATGGGCACTCATGGGCGGCACTGATGGGCACTCATGGGCGGCACTGATGGGCACTCATGGGCGGCACTGATGGGCACTCATGGGCGGCACTGATGGGCACTCATGGGCGGCACTGATGGGCACTCATGGGCGGCACTGATGGGCACTCATGGGCGGCACTGATGGGCGGCACTGATGGATACTTATGGGTGGCACAGATGGGCACTGATAGGTGGGCACTGGGCATGGATGGGCACTGTGGGGTGGTGCTGATGGACACTGGGGTGGTGCTGATGGACACTGGGGTGGCGCTGATGGACACTGGGGTGGCAGCACTGATTTTTGCCAGGTTGCCAGTCAGTGCCCATTTGTGGGCACTGACTGGCATCTTTTTTTTAATGCTTTTTTTTTTTATTTTATTTTTAGACTTTTTTTTTTTTTTTTTGCGGGCTTTTTTTTTTTTTTTTTGCCCACCCTGGTGCTCCAGGGTGGGCATCCCTGGTGGTCCAGTGTGGCGATCCGAGGGGGGGCTGCGCTGATAAACAATCAGCGCGAACCCCCCCTGTCAGGAGAGCCGCCGATTGGCTCTCCTCTACTCGCGTCTGTCAGACGCGAGTGAGGAAGAGCCATCAACGGCTCTTCCTGTTTACATCGTGATCAGCCGTGGTTGGACACGGCTGATCACGTGGTAAAGAGTCTCCGCCGGAGGCTCTTTACCGAGATCGGAGATGCAGGGTGTCAGACTGACACCCCGCATCACCGATCGCCGCGATGCGCGCCCCCACGGGCGCGCGCGGCATGAAATCCTGCAGGACGTTCTAGAACGTCCTGTCAGGATTTCATAACCACTTCCCGGACGTAAATCGGCTATAGGCCGGGCGGGAAGTGGTTAAGTCCACTTTAAAGCTGAAAGGCATCGCAAAACATTGCAAGAAAACGTCTTCCAACTGCTTCCTGTAGGTCTTGATGCCATCACTCTGTCCCACTGCTGCCTCTGAAATCATTCTTTGTTATTTTTGGGGTACACATTCTAGCTGTATCAACTGAAATAATAAACTATCATTTTTAATTTTCTGTATTAAAACGACTGGTTGCTAGAGATCCATAGCCATGTCCAAGCCCTTCAGTTTTATGGGCTGCTAAGAGAATGGCGATTAAACTCTTGCTGTGTAGAGTTTTGTTAAATAGTGGTGTAATGGTGTCAAACTGATGGTCAACATTCACAGATTTGAAAAACCAGTTCCAGATTATTACTTTATCCCTCATAAACAGTCAATTATTTTATTGCTGTCGTGCAAAGGTTGACTCCACTACATAAGTCATGTGATATGTCTCTTCTGTATATATCTAATCCTTCCCCCCCTTTTTTTTGTATAATCTGTATTTAAAGTGATTGTAAACAATCACATTCTAACACGACCTATTCAGTTTAAAATAGAAATGAAAGGCAAAACATTTTTAGATAGATATAAATAAAACATAATGACTTTTTTTTATTTTTTTATAAGTGATCACATTCCCTCTGTTCTCAGTTGCATAAGAGTTGGGGGAGGAGAAGCCGCATCGCACTGAGCTTCCCAGTGAATGGCTGTGCAGCGAGGGCTTCGGGACAAGTCAGTTTTTAATAGGAAAGCAGATGGACTGGCAGGAACACCAGGTATTTCACATAAAGGAAGCAATAAAAAGAGAACAGAATACTTTCCATACAAGTACATGGTGTACAGCAAGCACATATCAGGAATATGAAGTGCCATGTTATCTCATATTGTTAGTGCACACAGAATGTGCTGTATAAGCTTTCCTGAGCCCTTGAGATTGTAATATATTAAGAAATGTCCAAAAGTAAATGCTGTTTTTCACGCTGTCAGATTTTTGTTCCCGTTATGCAAACCTCTCTTTGTGACCAGATACCATTTGTGCTTACTCAGGCAGGTTCTGGGCAGTCAGGGTTGTGTAATTGTTTTCTAAGAAGACTGAACATACACATGAAAATCGTTGGCTGAGATCCAGATTCAATAAACCGTTTTTATATATGTATTTAATGACTTGAAGTAAATGATTCCCCATTACAGTTTCTTTTTCGACATTCAGGCCTTTTTAAGACTTGATCAGACTGCAGAAGTCAGACTTTGCTTGCTAGCTTTAAGACAGTGAGGTGTAGCCAGAGTTTTATCCTGTTGGCTGGAGGAAACATAGGAATGTTTATGTGGCTTGTTCTAGGCAGACTGCCCAGCACTGGCTGTGGTGGGCCTGGTTCCAGAATTAACTGGAATTCCACAATGCTTTATTTTCATAGCACAGAGCAGCCATGTTGAGACGAAGGCTAAATACAGTTAACCATATACATTTTATCAGAACTTTTTAGTTTTTGTTGATACAAAATGTTTTTAGCAGAATAATATGGCTGCAAAGTAATATGGGGGTATTCACACTGGCCTAGTGCATTGTGGTGCATTACAGCAAATCTATTACCATGCAGTATTTTGCACATTTTAGGTTTTGCTAAATAAAAGCAGCCTATTTGTTTGTAAAAGACTAATTGGCGTGTATTAGCACTGTGGTCCTTTGGTTTGAATACTGGTCAGGGCACAATCTGCATGGAATTTGACTGTTTTTCCTGTGGCTACGTGTACGCCAGGTACTCCGGTTTCCTCCCACACTCCAGAGGCTTGCTGATTGGTTTTGTCAGCGCTATATTAATAAAATATATATATATATATATATATATATATATATATATATATATATATATATATATATGCACTTGGTGTTGTTCCTTACTGTAATGTTTCTCAAAACAGGCGTTGTGATCTATTGTGTTGTAAAAAAAATATTTCTGCATGTCGGTTAAAAATTTGCATTGCAGTGCTTAGAAGCCCATTCACACAAATGGGCTACCTTCATGTTAATACCTGCTGGAGAGTGTTCAATTCACAAGCAACGTTTGCTCATATATGGTAGCATTATCCAAAAATATAAAAAATTTTAAGCAGGATATCATCCAAATTATTATACGGCCAGGTTTACCAGTGTATACTTTGAGATGCCTGTTCCATAGCACAGACAAGTGCTAAATTTAGCTAAAGTGCTTATTCCGAAGTATTGGCGCACACAAAAAATACCCACAATTTAAGGTTGGGTTTTTAGAGTAAACCAGATAATCTTTATGGAAGATTTACTTCATATAAATGAAGATACTCTTGATAAATTTGTAGAAATATGGAAGGAATGGTCGATATTTAGAAAATCGGAGAGATACAAGCAGGTAAAATAAGATCATGCATCACGGGACACAGAGTTAGGCTAATATTTATTACCTAGTGGGTTATACACCATCTCTAGGTGAATTGAAATAAAGATAAAAGGTCTGCAGTCACCGGTGATACACCTCCATCCCTGTATGCATATGCAGAAAGAGTCGCCTATGGGACTTTAAATGAGGTGGTCACAGTTTGCCACTGAGTAACAAAAATACTTTATCACACCGTATTTGCGCAGCGGTCTTACAAGCGCACTTTTTTTTTTGAAAAAAATCACTTTTTTTTAAATTAAGACAGACAACAATAAATTTGGTCCAATTTTTTTTATATATTGTGAAAGATAATGTTACGCCAAGTAAAATGATACCCAACATGTCACGCTTAAAAATTGCGCCCGCTCGTGGCATGGCGTTAAACTTTTACCCTTAAAAATCTCTATAGGCGACGTTTAAAAAATTCTGTATGCGTTCGCTTCTGCGCGCAAGCTCGTCGGGGCGCTTTAAAAAAAAAAAAATTTTTTTGTTCTTATTTATTTTTACTTTTATAATTGCCACTGACAATGCCACTGCTGTGGCCTATATAAACCACCAGGACAGTATCCAAAGTCGTTAAGCTCCGAAAGAGGTGAACCACATACTAGCCTGGGCAGAGGGACATGTGGTGGTTCATATCCCGGGGTTAGAGAACTGGAAGGCAGATTATCCCAACCAGGAGCAGATCTGCCTGGGGTAATGGTCCCTACACCTGAGGGTTTTCCAGGAAATTTGCCAGCAATGGGGATGGCCAAATGTGTAGAACACGTTTGCGAAGCCATTACTACTTATTCTAATCCCAATCACGCCACAATTTTGTGGTAAGTCGTGCTGTAATCACAACACTTGTCACTCAAAAAGGAACACAAGATTATTTTGGGCATCAGCATCGCTGTTTGCTGCAATTTGTCCACGCGACATTCACAGCGCGATTGGGGTGCAATTAGAAGTAATTGCTTCGCAAACACGTCTCACAGCAGTTTGGGATTGTGGCGATTTCACCCGCGATGTGGTGTGAATGAAGCCTTAGAAATATATTTGCCTAGGAAAATGGTGACAAGTTCAATTTTTATCTTACCCGCGGTATATGGATATGCTATGATAAAATAAGGGGGTGGGAAGAAAGGGAACTAAGCTTCAGGAATAATATGTAGAATGGAAGTATTCATTATGTTAGCACTTTAAAGGAGAAGTCCAGCCTGAGCTTGTTTGGCTGGCGTACTTTTATGGGTTACAGGAGCGCAGTTCGTTTTGCATTCCTGTGACCTGTTTTCATCAGGGAGCGGTGTAAAGTCCACTCTCTGCTGACGTCTCGAATCAGTCCAGGCACTGCGTAATCCTGACAATGGGAGTCTGGATCTCAGCGAGCCACTCCCCGCCCCTCCACAGATCAGTTCTCCAGTGAGCGTGGAGGAGCAGAGAGGAGAGCGTGTGTTTTGTTTTTGTTTTAACCCCTTCCATACAGGGCATTTTCACCCCCCCTTCCTGCCCAGACCAATTTTTAGTTTTCAGCGCTGTTGCACTTTGAATGACAATTGCATGGTCATGCAACACTGTACCCAAACGATATCTCCCCCCCCCCCCCACAAATAGAGATTTCGTTTGGTGGTATTTGATCATCTCTGCGATTTTTATTTTTTGCGCTATAAAAAAAAGAGCGACAATTTAAAAAAAAAAATGTTTTACTTTATTTTTTATAAATATCAATTTAAAAAAAAATATATATATATTTTTTCTTCCTCGGTTTAGGCCGATGCGTATTCTTCTACATATTTTTGGTAAAAAAAAATGCAATAATCGTATATTGATTGGTTTGCACAAATGTTATAGCGTCTACAAAATAGGTTATAGATTTATGGCATTTTTATTTTATTAATTTTTTTACTAGTAATGGCGGCGATCTGCGTGTTTTTTCTTATTTTTTATTGTGACCGTGACATTGCGGTGAACACATCGGACACTTTTGACACGTTTTTGGGACCAGTCACATTTATACAGTGATTAGTGCTATAAATATGCACTGATTACTGTGTAAATGTGACTGGCAGGGAAGGGGTTAACCACTAGGGGGCGCTGAAGGGGTTAAAATGTTCCCTATAGTGTGTTCTAACTGTAGGGGGGAGGGGACTCAAGGGGAGGAGACCGATGTGTGTTCCTATGTACTGTCACACCGTATTTGCTGAGCGATCTTGCAAGCGCACTTTTTGGGGGGAAAAATACACATTTTTTTTTATTAAAAAAATAAGACAACAGTAAAGTTATCCCCATTTTTTTTTTTTTTTTTTTTTTATATATTGTGAAAGATCATGTTGCGCCGAGTAAATTGATACCCAACATGTCGCACTTCAAAATTGCGTCCGCTCGTGGAATGCCGACAAACTTTTACCCTTTAAAATCTCCATAGGCGACGTTTAAAAAATTCTACAGGTTGCATGTTTTGAGTTACAGAGGAGTTCTAGAGCTAGAATTATTGCTCTCGCTCGAACGATCACGGCGATACCTCACGTGTGGTTTGAATTTTGTTTACATATGCGGGCGCTACTCGCGTATGTTTTCGCTTCTGCGTGCAAGCTTGACGGGACGCGTTTTCTGGCTCCTAACTTTTTTAGCTGGCTCCTAGATTCCAAGCAAATTTGTCAAATCCCGTGACTGCATATAGTGTAAACAAGCCATAAGAAGAGGTAAACGTTTTTTTTTTTGGTTGGTGTTTTGAATTTTCGTAATGGTAAATTCCCCAGTCGTTTTGAGCTACCTTTTTTAGATTCAGAAGTATCGGAACTCGGAAGAAAGGTTCATAATATAGTCATAACTGTCTGGGACCTTATTGTCCAGCTATTTGTAAAAAAGAAATGCAAGATATTATATTCTGGTCATAGAGGCTGTGCTGTTCAAATATTAGGTGCACCTTTCCTATATTGAAATCTTGAAACCCAGCAGCTAATCCCTACTAATCCGGACATTTTCTTTCATAGGATCTGTTTAGCAGCTTGTCAAACATGGTGCTGTTGCTTTGCTCACAGCAGATGTAGGCCTTTAAGCCGTCTTTGAAGGAGGTAGAATATTTGGTTTTGAGAATGATCACACATTTGTGTGTGTAAAGTGTATGTAAACCGTATTTGCTGCCTTTTGGTCTTTTTTTAGATGTACCGTAGAAAGCAATTTGATATATTTGTTAAAGTGGAACATCACTATTTTAGTACACATTGACTATTTTTTAATCTTTATGCTGCTAGAATTCGTAAATGGTTAGGAAAATATATTCTATTTTCTTATTTTAAACTTTTTGCATTTCTTTAGCTACTTCCTGGTTTCTTGCCTAGGTAAATGTCATACATCCCTGGAGTTTTCATTGGTACACCCTCCTGCCTGCATGCCTGAGCTAAAAACAGATGGATTTTAGGAAGTTAATACTATATGATGCATCTGCCCTTACTCAAGATGACCACTGCCAGAAATGCTGGGGGGGGGGGGGGGGGTTTAAAGTGATTTCTTAGCAAAATAAAGCATGGATGGATGGGGTAGTTTGCTTTTAAATATTACAAATTATTTAAATAGGGCTTTTGGTTTGTGGTACAGTGTATTTCTGCTTTAAGTGCATAAAAATGCCTGTTCATGTCAGAAATTTGGAACTGTCTTGTGCGTGTACTGCCTGTGCCACCTCGAAGAGGATTATTGCTGGCACTATAGGATCACTGGCCTTGCTGTGGAGAATAGTATAGGGGTGGGTAAATGAGCCAAAAGATGTCATTGCATGTCCTTTTAAGGTACGTTCACTAGGGCTGCAACTAACGATTATTTTCATAATCGATTAGTTGGCCGCTTATTGTTTCGATTAATCGGATAATGGCCTTGAAAAAAGAAAAATTTGCGTTTTTAAAAAAATTTGGGCCAATTTGTTGTTGGGCAGATTACAAAACACAAATTGCTGCAAAAACACATTGCATGCTTTTCTGTAGCTTCTCCATTGAAGTATATTGAACCAAAAAAAAAAAAATAGCACCGCTTTGCGTTAAAAAGTCCTTGCCCTTTCCAAATACGCAGCAGCTGAAAGAAATCATGGATGTGAACGTGTCCCATAGGAAAACATGTAAATGAACTGTCATGTGTTTCTGCAAAAAACACCCAAAAACAGAGGTGTGACCCCGGCCTGAGATGTTTAGTAACATAATGGGGTTAAAAAAAAAAAATAAGTACAAAAAGAGCAAATAATCGCTACTGTAAGGGGTTAATTTTTTTACTGTGGGACAGTGAAAGTAATATTTATAGTAGCGATTTGCTTTTTTGCACTATAAAGGGCTAATTTTAGTTTTTTTTTTAGCCCCATTATGTTACTGGCCGATCGATTATGAAAATTGTAATCGATTAATTTCATAATCGATTATTTGTCCATTAATCGATTAGTTGTTTCAGCCCTAACGTTCACACTAGGTTGCAGCCATAATTTATGCAGGGCCGTCTTTAATATTGACTGGACCCATGGCAAACATTTTCTTGGGCCTCCTCTTCCATGCAATTTCGCTCTCCACATGCTTTGAGACATACAATAAATGGCAGCTAGACTAAAAATCAGTTTTACTGAATCGGATCAGGCAGCGATTACGATTGGTTGTCAGAGGTTACAGTGTATCATTACCTCTCACTGACTGGCTGCTAGAGGTTATAGCACACATTATGGCTCACTGTTTATTTTCTAGCTGTTACAGCACATGACTTCTGCTTTGGTTGCTAGAGATTGCTGTAAATCAATACTGCTCACTGATTGCTAGAGGTTACTGGACATCTATACCACTCACAAATTGGTTGCTAGAGGCTACTGCACATTACACTGACCACCAGTGTAAGGGTAATTCTGCACCTGCCACCGATGTAAAAGGAAATGTACACTGATCACCAATGTTAAGAAGAATTTACACCGACAACTAATGTAATGGTTGATTTTACATCAAAAGCCAATAAAGCGGGGTTTTCTACACTGGCAAATGTAAAGGGATTTACACGCACCACCAATTTAAAAGGGGTTTCTACATGGACCACCAATTTAAGGGAAGATTTAAAACTAACCACAAATGCAAGTTTGGATTTTTTTTTTTTAACAATTACCAATATAAAGAGGAATTTCTACACTGGCCTAAGTATAAAAAAAATTATTAAATGTCCCAGTATAAAAAAAGATTTAATTGTTTTTTTATACTGGGACATTTGATCATTTTTTTTATACTGGGACAGTTAATCAATGTCCCAGTATAAAACAATTTAATTGTGTTTTTATACTGGGACATTTAATTTTTTTATACTGGGACATTTATGTCCCAGTATAAAAAAAAATCATAAAATCATAAATGTCCCAGTATAAAACAATATAAAGCGCCCACTGTACTTAGTCTCAGCGCGGGAATGTGAGGGGGAGCCGTTTGCGGGAAAGCATAGAGCAGGTGGACGGATAGATGAGAGATGACGTAATTCTCTCTCTCTCTCTCTCTCTCTCTCTCTCTCTCTCTTTCTCTGCTCTCATCGGGCGGCTGCGCCAGGTCTCTGTAGCGTAGGGCGGGAGAGCGGCGCGCCTCTGTGTAGCGCAGAGAGTTGGCGTCGGCTGCGTCATCTCTCTTCTCGGGCAGCTGAATTTGCAATGGATCTCCCGGATATATCGGCGGTAAGGCCCGCCAATGTGTCCTGTGTACTGCGGCCCAGCTGGAGAGGCGCTGCGGCCCGGCTTTGGGCCGCGGACCGGGGGTTGAAATTATTATTATTCTTCTTCTGGCTTTATTTAGCGCTAACAGTTTGCACAGCGCTTTACAACATCAGGGAAGACAGTACAGTCGCAATACAGTGCAATACTGGAGGGATTTAGAGGGCCCTGCATGTTAGAGCTTACAGTCTAGAAGGGTGGAACAAAGGGTAGTAGCTGTGGGGGATGATCAGATGGACAAAATGAAAATACAGTTGTTGGGTAGGATAGGCTTCTCTGAAGAGGAAGGTTTTCAGGGATCCTCTAAAATCTAATGGAGAAGGAGATGGACAGATTGGGGGTAAGGAGTTTCATAGCCTTGGAAAGGCTCTGAATAAGTCCAGGAGACGAGCATGGGAGTAGTTGATGAGAGAGCTAGAGAGAAGGAGGTCTTTAGAAGAAGGAAGAGAACGATTAGGTTGGTATTTGGAGACTGGTCAGTGATGTACCTGGGGGCTAAGTTGTGGATGGCTTTGTAGGTAGTTAGTTTTTTAAATGTAATTTGTTGGGTAAGCGGAACCCAATGGAGGGATTGACAGAGGAGTAGCAGAGACAGAGTGGCTGGTAAGGTGGATGAGTCTGGCAGCAGCATTCATGATGGATTGAAGAGGTGATAGAATATGTAGAGGTAAGCCAATGAGGAGGGAGTTGCAGTAATCGAGGCGAGAGATGACCAGGGAGTGAATTGAGTTTTGTTGTGTCATTGGCTAGAAAGGGGCATATTTTGGAGAGGTTGAGGCGGGAAGATTTGGACGTGGGGCTTAACCACTTAAGGACCGGACCAATATGCTGCTAAATGACCCAAGGGGTTTTTACAATTCGGCACTGCGTCAGTTTAACTGACAATTGCGCGGTCGTGCAACGTGGCTCCCAAACAAAATTGGCGTCCTTTTTTCCCCACAAATAGAGCTTTCTTTTGGTGGTATTTGATCACCTCTGCGGTTTTTTATTTTTTTGCGCTATTAACAAAAATAGAGGCCGATACGTATTCTACATATTTTTGGTAAAAAAAATCGCAATAAGCGTTTATCGATTGATTTGCGCAAAATTTATAGCGTTTACAAAATAGGGGATAGTTTTATAATTTTTTTTTTTTTTTTTTACTACTAATGGCGGCGATCAGCAATTTTTTTCGTGACTGCGACATTATGGCGGACACTTCGGACAATTTTGACACATTTTTGGGACCATTGTCATTTTCACAGCAAAAAATGCATTTAAATTGCATTCTTTATTGTGAAAATGACAGTTGCAGTTTGGGAGTTAACCACAGGGGGCGCTGTAGGAGTTGGGGTTCACCTAGTGTGTGTTTACAACTGTAGGGGGGTGTGGCTGTAGGTCTGATGTCATCGATCGGGTCTCCCTATAAAAGGGATCACTCGATCGATGCAGCCGAAGCACAGGGAAGCCGTGTTTACATACGGCTCTCCCCGTTCTTCAGCTCCAGGGAGCGATAAGAAGGGGTTAAGGAAAGCTATTATCGGCAAGGTGGACGCTCAGTCAGTTGTAGACTAGAAGGTCAAGGAGTTTGGCTAAAAAGGGGAGCAAGGAGATAGGGCATAGGTTGTTAAGATTGGATGGGTACAGTGAGGGCTTTTTAAGTATGGGGCTGACTACTAGTGCATGTTTTAAAAAGTTAGGGAAGATGCCAGTAGAGAGGGAGATATTGAAGATGTAGGTTAGAGAGTGTAGAATAGAGCCAGAGGGTGAACGTAGCATTTGCGAGGGAACAGGTTCCAGAGGGCAGGTGGTAAGATGGACGTTGGCAAGTAATTTATCAACCTTGTCTATAGTGGTGGGGTTGAAAGGGGGAAATAATGATTGTACCTGTGGGCATGAGGTGTTAAATGTGGAGGGTATCTGAACAGTGGAGATCTCCTCGCGAATTGTATCAATCATTAATTGTTAATGACACCCTTATGCATCGACTGAGATGTGTGTATTCGCATACAACAAAATTCAGGGTGCTGTGGCACCATGTTCTTTTTGAAGAAGGGTTCCACCTCCAATTTGCTTACATTTGCAGAGTAGGCTGATGTTGGGTTTAATGACTATAGTTGTAGGCAGGACTTTTAAACATGCTCCTTTACCTCCCCTAGTGGGCAGCATTCAGCAAAAGTGATCTCAGGGAGACCTGATATACATATGAATGCCGCCTCTATTTACATATCAATGGTGCGGTCCACGACTATTCACAGATTTAATGCAGCCGCTATTTACATATCGGTGCAGGTTATTTACATGCAAACACAGGGTCTGCAGTAGAGGTGTGCATCTTCACTGGTCTCATTATTTGATTCCGCAATGCATCACGATTACTGATGAGCTCCAACTTCCGTTTGGGCCGCCTAGGCGGTCCTTCCGCCCTGCAATCTTCTGGGGCACATCACAGGTCCCAGAAGTTTGCCCGGCTATGCAGGACAGCGCAGTGAGACATGCACACCCAGCTGTGAAGCTGCCAGCTGTCACAGCCAGATGCCCACAGTAGTATTGCCAGTGCTGTGGACAGGTGGGGGAGAGAATAGAGGGTTCGGGTGGCCATGGTGCACACACTCGTGGAATGGTGACAAACTACGGTACCTAAAAAGCTCTATAGGTGACGCTTTAATAATAAATAACGGCTCTTCATTGGATGATCGATGGCAGTGCAGCCATTGGCTCCCGCTGCTATTAATCAACTCAATGACACAGCGGCCGCAAGCATACCCCCCTGGGAGATCGCTTTTAAGAAGGGGGGTTAGCTCCTGCGGGGAGGAGCAAAGACAGCTGCCAAAGGGACACCAGAAGACGAGGATCGGGGCCACTCTGTGCAAAACGAACTGCACAGTGAAGGTAAGTATGACATGTTGTGTGTGTGTTTTTTTTTTTTTTTTTTTTTAAACAAACAAACCCATTAAGGGAAATCGGCAGTAAAGCCTTTCGGCTTCGTTGCCAGTTCCCTACTGCGTATGCACTAAGCATGCTGTGCTTTCTAACTGGCCCGGTAGTGGAGAAAGGAGGAGCGGGGATGAACTTCTGAGGGACAGTGCCGTCTCCCGGAAGTGGGAAGGGTGCCTGTCAAACAGCAGATAAGTGGATGTTTGACTTGGGTGGAAATCTCGTGATTTTATTTTAATTTTTTTAATAAATTAGCTTAGTTTACAAAGATTTTAAACAAACTTCATGTTGTCGTCATGGGGTATTGTTTGTAGAATTTTTAGGAAAATAATGAATTTAATCCATTTTGGAATAAGGCTGTACCACGACATAATGTGGAAAAGTGAAGCGCTTTGAAAACATTCCTGGATGCACTGTTTTTTTTTTTTTTCTAGGAATGAGCTCCACTCATCTGTTAGAGATTTTCCTCTTAAAATTGCAGTTTAGCACAATAAAAAGGTACCTATTACTGAAGTCACATCTGCCCTTTCCTGTTGAATCTGATACAATTTGAGTGTCCTACTATTAACCACTTCCCGCCCAAGGTACATCTATGGACGTCCTTGACTTTGAGCAGGGATATCTGAATGATGCCTGCAGCTACAGGCATCATTCAGCTATCGTCTTTTAGATCCGGGGATTCTGTGCACCGTAAGAACAATAATAGCGGCTGTTCCGCCGCTTCATCGTTCTTACAGGCGACGAGAGGCGACGTCCCCTACCGACTCACTGATGCGTTGGGTGAGTCAGAGAACAGATTTGACGGCCCAGGCTGAGTCTCTATGATGACTTGGAGGCCGGGAGCAATGTTATGATGTCACGCCCGGCCTTTTTTTTTTTCTCAGGCTTCCCAGCTTAGATTTAAGATGTGAGGTCTTATTGACCCTATATTTCACTGTAAAGAGGACCTGTCATGCTTCTTCCTATTACAAGGGATGTGTCAAAGTAAAAAGTGCCCCTGTCCCTGGTATTTTCACACAGAAGCGAACGCATAGGTAAGTCCCGTCCACATATGAAAATGGTGTTCAAACCACACATGTGAGGTTTTGCTGCGAACGTTAAAGCGGGAGCAATAATTCTAGCCCTAGACCTCCTCTGTAACTCAAAACACGTAACCAGTAAAAAGAAATTCAAGCGTCGCCTATGGGGATTTTTAAGTTCTGAAGTTTGGTGCCATTCCACGAGCGTGTGCAATTTTGAAGGGTGACATGTTGGGTATCTTTTTATTCGGCGTAACATCTTTCACATTATGCAAAAAAAGGGCTAATTTTAATTTTTTTTTTTTTTTTTTTTAAAGCATGAAACCGTTTTCCAAAAAAACATGTTCGAAAAATTGCTGCAGAAATACTGTGCGAGATAAAAAGTTGCAATGGCCGCCATTGTATTCTCTAGGGTCTCTGCTAAAAAAATACATAATGTTTGGGGGTTCTATGTAATTTTCTAGAGAAAAATTTATGATTTTTACATGTAGGAGTGAAGTGTCAGAATTGGCCCGGATGGGAAGTGGTTAATGGCCAACAAGCATCAGGTAGCGTTATCGATCATTTACATTATAGGACAGGCCCACCTGTTCCTTGCTTACCTCAGCAAGTCGGTCACAGTCTTCTCCGCTATTTCCAATCCTCCACCTCCAGTGCCTGAACTTGTCATAGATTTGAATAGACCCTACTGTGAAACTGGAAACATCCGGCGTATGGCTTGGAAGAGGCAAACAGGAAAGCAGTTATTTGGATGCAAGTAAGCAGCTGTGTGCAGCGTTTACAGATTGGTTTAGGTTAGAGGGGCTACAGAGGGTAGACAAGTGTTATTTTTTTCCCTCTAAAAATGCACTCGTCGTTTTAAGAAGTACATAGGAAATGTGACTAGTGTTCTCAGTTTACCTGTCCATATCATTTCAGGTACTGTGACCTTTTATTCACGCACATGAATTGCTGTCATTTCCAAACCCTTTATCCCAAGTGACTGTTATATGGTGTGTGTGTGTGTATAATGGCATTGCAGTTTGGAGACCGTGATAGGCAACAATACAAGTGAATTTTGTCTTATTTAGTAGAAATGGCTTTTAAAACGGAAGGGTTCTGGATAACCTGGGAAAGTTCTGAGCGATAGTGTAGCGATAGTGTAGCGATAGTGTATGTACTATCAAAAGTTTGTCCATTCTGGATATAGAAAGGATCATGATTGACCAAGCAGAGTTTCTACTGCAGTGCTTAACGTTTTCATAGATCAGGTTAGCTTGCTGGAATACTGTTATTGCTGTGAAACATTGGTGATTGTCAGAGCAGTTCCATGAGCTGTAGAAAGAATATGGAAACCCTAACAATGTACTTCGTTTTTGCTCCCTTTTTATTTGTTAAAAATACTATACACCAGGGTTCGACAAAACCCGGGTGCCAGGTCGCAATTGCAACTAGAATTGGCGACCTGGGGCGGCAAAGCTGGGGTATCCTGTGTCTCCGTGCGATCGTGTCTGGCCGCGCCGGGCGGTAATTGAGGCCGCGGCCTTCTGCAGGTCTATGATTCCTTCTGTGATCTGGTACCCCGAGTAAATTGATACCCAACATGTCGCGCTTCAAAATTGCGTCCACTCATGGAATGGCGACAAACTTTTACCCTTTAAAATCTCCATAGGCGACGTTTAAAAAAATTCTACAGGTTGCATGTTTTGAGTTAGAGGAGGTCTAGGGCTAGAATTATTGCTCTATCAATCGCGGCGATGCCTCACATGTGTTGTTTAAACACCACTTTAATATGCGGGCGCTACTCACGTATGCGTTCACTTCTGTGCACAAGCTCGGCGGGACAGGGTGCGTTCCTGGCTCCTAACTTTTTTAGTTGGCTCTTAGATTCCAAGCATTTGTCAAGCCCTGCTATAGACAGCATTTTAGTTATACCTGGTTGATAGGTGAAATAAAATGTTGATCACATCAAAACTTCACAGCTGTCATTGCCATTGCAGACTACCTGTGTTATCTCGGAGCCTATTTAGCACTCCTTGTTTCTTAGTTTGGACTTCAGATTCATGATCATGTTGTAGGGATCTGAAGGAGGGCTAGGTTGAGTAGATAAGTAAAACACACCGTGTAGGATTGACAACTTAAATTTTGTGCGTTGTCAGTCCACAAATAAACTTATGAACTGGGCACATTTCTGGCAGTTTCACAAGCGTTTTCCTTTGCTGACATCACAGAAATCAGTTCAGGCACTGCGTCATGCCGACAATGGGAGTCTGAATCCGCCAGGTGCCTGAACTGATGCCCGCAGAGTCGCCCCCGAAGTCGTGCCGCTGCAGTGTGAACCGACTCTAAGGGTGGATAATTAATGTAGCATTTACTTTCTGGAATCCATCTTCCTGTCGCTCAGGCAGGAGGGTGTGCTTGGCTGACTCTTGGCTGACTCTTGGGATATGACATTTGCCTAGGCATGGAAACCAGGAAGTAAGAAATTTTAAGACTCGTAAATATGATATACTTTGCTATCTATTTACTGATGCTAGCAGCATTAGGATTACAAATGTTGATTGAGAGAGTGTAGTCAAACTTCGTGCCTATTTTTCATGACTTCATGACTCCAATTGCAAGTGTAGATGAGGCCTAACATTTATCAGTAGAAATCAATACTAAATTGATTAAACCATGCTCCTTCAAGCAAAAGTGATTTCAACTGAGCACCACACAATGGTATGATATGTCCAAACACAAAATAAGTTTAGTAGTGCAAATAGTTTGAATATTCAAACAATGTATTAGTCTTCAGACAGTGTACACAATCTTAAAATCCCTGAGGTAGGCGCTGAGATAACACCGGTAAATTTGACTGAAATATCTTCCATCACCTGTCGCACATCCTACTCACCAGACTTCCATGACTCCTATTACAGGTAGTTATAAATAACATATGGGTATATCCAGCAGGAGTTGTGCACGATCCCAATGATGATCCCAGCGTTTAAACGACCTCCAGGACACACACACCAGAGCGTTTGAGCTTATTCCCAGGAAAAAAAGATTTAAAGGGAAGTTGTCCAATGGTTAGTAGGAAAAATTTAAAAGAAAGACCCCTTTCACACTGAGGGCGTTTTGCAGGCGCTGTAGCATTAGATAGTGCCTGCAAAGCTCCCTAAAACAGCTGCTCCATTCACACTGGAGCCGTGCGCTGGCAGGGCGTCAGAAAAAGTCTTGCCAGCAGCTTCTTTGGAGCAATGAACTCACCGCTCCTATAGCGCCCCTGCCCATTGATAAATAGGCAGTACTGCTGGCAAAATGCCACTGTAGCGCGCTCTGCGGGCAGTTGTAACCCTTTTTCAGGGTAAAACTGCCCTGCTAGCGCCCAAAAAGCGATGCAAATCTGACGGTAAAACCCCCCTAAAAATAGCGACGTTTTACTGCAGACGCTCAGGGCAGCTCTGTGTGAAAGGGCTCAAAGAGCTTCCATAGTGAAGTATGTCAGTTTTATTCATAAAAACAGGTAAAAACAAGATAAAAAAAAAACAAGATAAAAATAGAAAATTCTTGCAGCCTAAAAATCCTTGTGCATGGAAGCTCAGTGGTGCGTTCCAGCTGCACTTCAAAAACGGGGGAAATGACGTATCCACCCTAACGGTTTCATTGGTGCACACAAATGTCTTTAGGGGTCAACGTGCTGTTACTAATTATCCTTCCACTTTGCGCTGGTTTTGGGGTTTTAACCCCTCATTCACATTCTATCATTTATTCACTCGGTTCCTCTGGTGTTGTAAAATGACATATATTGTTTCAGTTTGCATGAACATTGGGTCTGCCAGCAAACTGCAGTAGTAAGAAAATTGCCACACTGGCAATTATTGTTTTAGTGCAGTTTTGAGCTGTCCTGTCAAATAAAATACAGCAGGTATATACAGGTCTATAGCAGAGCAGTAAAGTGGGAACAGGGTTGCTGTTTGGCTTCTACTTTGCCCTATACACTGAAAGAATAGATGGAGTGTGTGAGCAAAAATGGCTAACAGGAGAATTGTGAATGGTGGATCCAATAAGACAATATGACAGGGGCTGAGGCAAATCAGTCCTTAGATGTGGTTGCTTTATTAGGGCCTGTTCACACGTGTGTCTGCAATTCAGCTGCGTTTTATTTGAGATTTTCAATGCGTCTTTATTTCCCAGGTATCAAAGCATGCATTTCTGCATTTTAGCTGTGTTTTTCTATTGAGCATTTACCAGTTGGTCAGCTTGATTTTGTATGGCAGCACATTACAGTGCACAATAATCACTTGTTCGTGTTTTGCAATAGACTTTTATATAGGCTTGACAATGCTGTAGAACAGGAAATGAATCAGACAGGTCTTATTTTCTAAATTGCGCTGCAAAACAGGGCAGAGATGTGTATTTCACTTGTTTAACATTGGGATTATGTGCACATTGTAGTGCTTTGCAATGGCACAGCGTGAAGGGGCCCGGTGTTTTTTTTTTCTTCCATTTGGCGATCAAGCCTGTGTTATGTCTTTAACTTCGTTTTAACAGACCAAGCTTTCCATCAAAGGTGTCAGAGAATTGAGTTAAACCATTTAACACTGACAGGGGTGTCTACAGTGGTCAGTTTTTATTCATTTATGTAAAACCTTTATCCCAAAACTAAAAAAAAAAAATATTGTTTAAATGCTTACAAAGCATTACCTGGCGTTCAGCCTTTATTTTAGTCAAGTCTGTCTAAATTGGGGTAGTTGTAGATTCCCCTAGCAAAAGGATGAAAATGTTGCTGTCTGAAGGTGTTGTGTTTTTTTTTTTTTTTTTCCTCTCCTCCTTTTGGAGACACCCTAAAAATGGTTATAAAGTCTAAAGATTTTTTTATCTTTGTGCATTCCATGTGCAGCAGCCCCCCTAATACTTACCTGAGCCTCCTCTCGATCTAGCGATGTTGCACAAGAGTCTCGGCTGGGACTCTACCTCCTCATTGGCTAACAAAGCAGGGGGGAGCTATTGGCTCTTGCTGCTGTCAATCAGTGAGCCATTGAGGAGGGTGAGGGGGTGGGGCTCTGTGTCTGAATGGACTCGGAGCAACAGCTTGGGTGCCCCATGGCAAGCTGCTTCTGGTGGCAGGAAGGAGGGGCCAGGCGCATCAGGGAGTGACCCCCGAGAATAGGAGGATCCTGGCTGCTCTGTGCAAAACCACTGCACAGAGCAGGTAAGTATGACATGTTTGTTATTTTTAAACAAAACAAGAATTTAGTATCACTTAAGCCTGGTACACACTATAAGGTTGTGTGTGTTTGTTTTCCCCAACCAAGCAGGCTGAAGAAAAAAAAACGAAATCGCTCCAGAGGAGCAGCTGTACTAACAATCTGTTGTTGGTACAACAATCTCCCCTGCTGAGCTATTGTGTTTTGACAGGGGGATGCCATGCTGCCCGATAATAGGCCTGTGTGTAAAGCCCTTAAGACTGGAAGTGTAATGCTGATCAAATCACTGGGAGAAAAAACGCTACAGTCAACAGATTTAAGGAAAGCTGCAATATGTTGTATTTTTGGTTATTAAGTTTTTACATGCTTTAAGCCAGAGATATGCAATTAGAGGGCCTCCAGCTGTTGCAAAACTACAAGTCCCATCATGCCTCTGCCTCTGGGTGTCATGCTTGTGGCTCAGTCTTGCTATGCCTCATGGGACTTGTAGTCCTGGAACAGCTGGAGGTCCGCTAATTGCATATCCCTGCTTTAAGCGATCAGTGCTCATGGGTTACGTGTGTTTGTTTTTTGTTTTTTTGTTTTACATTTTTCTTCCAGATGTAGAATGCTACTCATAGTCTGTCTTTTTATTTTTTAGGTCCAGTTGTGGGGAGGACAAACTTTCAGAAGCATGGTTGAAGCGCAGACCTTCATTGTGCACACAGTCAGAGCGGTTGTGACAAATGGTATAGTGTTCTTCTATTGTTTCACACATGTAAATGTAATTTTAAAGTGTGTGTGTGTGTGTGTGTGTATATAAACGTAGAATAGAAAATGCAGGCTATAAGAGAAAATGTTAAAAGCAAGCAGGAATCTGCTTTCCTTATTGGAAGTTTTACCCTGAACTTTTGGCAGTTGTAAAATTGTAGATTTTATTTTTCATTACATTCTTTAGGAGAGACGATGGTAGCCAATGAATAGGGTAAATGCCCACAGTGGGGACACAGACCGCAATAAAACCAAATTGACGCTTTAACACTTCCCGTGTTATCCAAAACTTAAAATATTAGTTTGGCTTTAAATCTACTTTAAATGAGCTCCTAGAAAGGCTAAGGCCGTGTTCACACTTTTGCCGCATGCGACTCACAGCAGGGTTCCGGTTACGTTCACGGTTTCTGGTCCAATTTCAGATCTTGTACCTGAAATGGACCAAAAGATGCACAGGAGTCCTGTGCAAATTTGCACTTGAGCCGCAGCGGAGATATGTGAGCCGGTAACAATCTCCTACCGTGTGAATTCGATATGGGGGAAACCCACATACATTTCGCATAGGTGTGAACCCAACCTAAAACCTTTGTGTTGGCCTGTTCCTGCCGTTGATTTAGAATATTATCACACAAATTATCATCGTACAAATATTGGCACACAAATCTTTAAATTTGTATCAATGGTCAAAATTGAGGGTCCTATATTTCTAGGGCCGAAACAAAGAATCAATCAACAACTAATCGATTATGAAATTAATCGAATACCATTTTCATTGATTAATCGGCCAGTAACCTAATGGGGTTAAAAAAAAAAAAAGCCCTTTATAGTACAAAAAGAGCAAATCGCTACTTTAAATATTACTTCCACTGTCAAAAAAATGAACCCCTTACAGTAGCGATTATTTGGAAAGGGCAAGGACTTTTTTTTTTTTTTTTTTCTAAGGTTATTAATCGAAACAATCGGCCAACTAATTGATTATGAAAATAATCGTTAGTTGCAGTCCTATATTTCCACATTTGAAGGTCAATTATTTTTAGCCTTCTGCTTTTAATCTGAATGATCTTAGTTTGAAAACTTTGCTTTTTTGAAGAATCCCACCCATTTACACATATTTACTATGCCCAGGGAATAGGCATTGTTGTGTCACACATTTCACAGATTCTGCCTTCTGAAATACAGGTGCTGAGAGGAGGAGTTTCAGGAGTCAGTACAGGAATCGCTGCTTGCAAGCAGCAAGGTCATGTAGGATGTGCAGTCCTTAGAAATTCAAGTGATTTCTAAAGTGTGTGTATATATGTTTGTGTGTGTGTGTGTGTGTGTGTGTATATATATATATATATATATGTATGTATGTATGTATGTATGTATGTATGTGTGTATGTGTGTGTATATATGTGTGTGGATAGATTTAACAAACATGTCATACTGGCCTACTCTGTGTAATGTTTTTGCACAGAGCAGCCCTAATCCGTTTTTTTTTTTTTTGGGGGGGGGGGGGGGGGTCCCCTTCCAGTGATCCTGGCTCCAAAGCCCCCCTCCCTGGCCGAGTGCCCCCAATAGCAAGCCTCTTGCTATGGAGACACTCAAGCAGGCTCGTTCCCAAGCCACGCTCCTGTGATTGGACATCGTCCATTCACACACACAGCTCTCTCCTCTTTGGCTCGCTGGGGGGAGCTGTACCCAGAAGGTTTCTGCCTTCATACATAGAATGCATGAAGATAAAAAAAACTTCTACCTTCAGAAGCAATAAAAAGGGGGAAATAAGCTGAGGAGTTGAAAGACATGGCCAGCTGAAAGTTGGCACTAACAAGTTATTCTTGTAAGTTTTAATTAAATTGCCAAAAATAACTTTTATTTTTATTTTACAATGCTGATGTTATAAAATGAAAGTGTATTCTGTGACTTTAGACTGCCTTTTACTTCCAGCATTTCTAAGTAAGGTTAGTGCTACACCAACAATTCATAGGCCTCTTTTACATAGGGGCATGAAAAAATAAAATAAAAAATGTAGCCACGTTAGCTTTTAGCAGCATTTCTCTGCCTCTATTCAAAATCGGTGGTTCCCTATGAGAGCCCATTGATTTTGAATAAAAGTCGGGCCATGATGATCCAACTTGTGGTGTCTTGTGCGCTGAGGACACGCGCCAAAATGCAAAAAATAAAAAAACTGGCGTGGGTCAGTGATTTTCGGTCTGAGATTTTAAGGGGAACCCTCACGCCTATTTTATTCACCAGACCCTCATCCGAGCACACGGCTCGGCAGATCAGGAAAGGGGAGTGGACCCGACCAGGCCACATGCCCTCAACATGGGGGGGCAGGTGGGTCCTGTGGTTACTGGGCTGCTTTAAAACTGATTCGCAGGTGGAGAGCAGGTCACCTGCACTGAAAGTGCACTACACCTGCAGAATATATTAGAAGTCTATTGCAAAGTGCAGGAAAGCCAAAGGTACACTGCGTTGCGCCCGTTGTGTGGGCAAACCGCAGTGCATCAGTCCGAACAATTTGACCCTCCATTCACCTCGAAGTAGTGGCAGACATAAACCGACTTGTGTCCTACCTCCAATACAATCAGCTAAAAAGTATAGTGGACATACCACCCACCCGCTCCGCTCATTGTGGCCCACAACCAGGTACCAACTCGCTTAAGTGGCCCCCGCTCTTCAAAAGGTTGGGCACCCCTGACATAAGAGATTGATTACATAGTAACGCTACCTAAAATCTCCCATGATTGCACATTGCTGAGATTTTATTTAATAGCCAAAACTGTGGGCAATTGTACCCCTGTCCTCCTTTTTTTTTTTTTTTTTTTTTTTTTTTTCTATAGATTTGTTTTGGGGATAGGAGATTCGTTCAACCATTTAGTAGAATATTTGACAGATCTCCTGAATTTGCACAGAAATAGTGATTTTGGTCACTTGGGAGCATAAATCAGTAGTAAACGTAAAATATATATTGCCAGTAGGAACTTTTTGGTAGAAGAGACTTTATAAGGCTTTTTTCACCTGCTAGAATTTTTTTTATCTGTACAGTAACTGTCGGGCATACGCAGTGCAGTGTACAGTCCTGGCCCCTTGCAGATGACAGGAATGGAGCTAAGTTTCCCTCATCCACTTTGTCCCTGCAGGTGCCACGTCCTCCTTGCTTTGCCCTTGTGAGGGCTCTTATATAACTTCAAAAGCACCAAAACACACAATCACTTCCAGCGCTTGGTGTTCTGCCATAAAGTCTCAATGTACAGCAGACCATCAATGGCAAAAGGGGGGCTGGACTGAGACCAGGTTCAGGTAAGTATTTAGAAACAAAACGCCTAGTGCATTACCCCATGAGGGGATAAAACACGTCATATACAACTCCAGTGACAAGGAAAGGAGCTTGCCTTCCACCCAAAATGCGTTGGCATTCCAATCGCAGAGATGTGTGATCCTTGTCACTGGAGTTGTATATGACATGCGTTTTTATCCTTTCATGTTTGTGAGTATGCTTTTGGCGATTTCTAAGGTAATGCACTAGGCGTTTGTGGCCTTTTTTTTCTGTTTCTAGTGATTTTGGAGTTTCCCTGCTCAAGGAGAGCAGCATCGCTAGGTTTGACTGTTGTCATTTAGGGGGAGGGTGATGATGGGGGTACTGCATTTTTTTTTTTTTTTTTACCTTAATACAGAGACTGCGTTAAGGTAAGCAAACCTTTTAGCCTTTACAACCACTTGAGAGGACATCAAGAATGGTGATTTCTGGCTGATAAAAGTAGCACCTTGCTACTTTAATTTTTTTTGTCAAATGGGTAACGGGTTCATATTATTACACAGGTTCAGCAGAGCATGCATTAGTGAGTACCTGACTTTATATCTACTCATATATTTAATTCTTTTGTGTGCAAGTAAGCCAAGTGCTGTCTACTCTATTATTTTCCTTATGCTTTTGCCCAGTAGGCAGTTTGCATAAGCAAAGTAATCCCATAAGCTTGATTGACATAAATGTTCTTACTTGTTAACCCACTGAGGACTGGTGACCTTAACTTTTTCAGCTAAAGGATTTTTCTCTTATCGTCCATGGACGGACACAGCTCCTTAAATCTTGACAAGTGGGTTATGTTCCCTGTTTACAGGAGAGGACTAGGCAGAAACATGTTAAATAGTTAAATACATGTTACATTAACAGAGTTGAACAGCCCCGCCCAGGGGGCGGTCCCTCCAGACATAACCCTCCTCACTGCAGCTTGCAGCCTCAGTTTCGTTCTGCCTAGCAAAGGAGAAGGACGTATGGCTCCCTTTGGGCCCAGCGCCCTGAGGAGAAATTTTATTTTATTTTATTTTACTTTACTTTTTCTTGAAAAATCTTCTTTCAACTGTTGGCTGAGAGACAGGCTGGATATTATAGATCCTTGTAGTCTACTCAGTCCGACCAGCAAGCGTGGGCACACCTTTGCAAAGAGGCTTGGTCTGCCACGCCATACCTCATGTTTCCTGAGGTGGCCGGTGAGCTTTGCTCCGAGGTCCACATATGACTGAGCTGTGGTGTTGCCTCAATCACAGTGGACCGGGCCGACAGCTACCTCCATTGCGGTTGTAGGTCTGTCAGGAATGCGTCAGCGAGTCCTCGCTCGGACGGGTAAGTACAGTCCCTCCTGCTTCGGTGGGTTGGTACAGCTGGGCATTCCTGGGGTTCGGGGGTCCCTTCCCCTTACTTCCCTGCTCCTTTCCCTTGCTGCATTGCTAACATTGCCGCTGTCAGGGGGGAGGGGGCCTTCCTGAGGGGACTGTGTTATCTGGCCTGTGTTTTTTCTTTTTTGTATTGGGCTTTCCTGTGAGGTAAAAAGCCCTGTGATGAGCACAGATGTTTATGATTATACTTCAGCAGACGCTGACTGATTGGTGACACCTGTAATGGTTTTGCTTTTTATGCTGTATCTGTGTCTTATCCTTAAATAAAACAGCCCTATGAGGCTTTTCCTGTTTAAACACAGGTCCCTGCAAAAGTTACCTCACGGTTCTTTTCCTCACAGGCAGCGCTGTGCAGTCTCCTCCTGAGGGAGTCCCCTGGTTACCCCTGGTCAGCGCAGCAAGTGGGTGAGAGGCCCTGAATAGGGCTCTAGGAGCTTTTGTCTATTTGTATGGACAGGTGTGCATATTATAATACACACTATATGTAAATATTGGAGTCAGTATCTGGGTCCTTCCCCACATGCTGGTGGTGGCAGCAGGTGTTAGCACCTGTGATTCCCACAGAGTTTTTATTGTTAGTCCTGGACACAGTTGTGCCAGGGTGGGGGTGGACTGCGGGCGGGCGGTAAAAGAGTGCCCCCTTCCCCCGTTATCCCCTGGGGAATGCTCTGTTATGGAGCCATGGACTAGGTACCTAGTTAAAAAAAAAAAAAAAAGGCAGAATAAGGCATTTATGGGTGCGCTTTTTACTGCTGCAAGGGACTCTCCTAAGCTGCATAGTGCAGCTGGGTTTCCGCTGAGGGCTCGGTCTTTTTTGGATCACACAAATCAGACCGCTGTGTAGGTTTTTTCCTTCTGTGCCCTTCTTTGATAATTTCTGAGATGCGGAATGAGAAAAGCCACTGAGGGCTTTTGTAGTCCCTCACCGCCGGGCGGGAACCCCTACTTGTATGGATCTGACTGATAGAAGATCCGAAGTACTGACCCGTTCCATGTTTACCATGCTGCGGCCTATTGTGGCCACTACACTGGGGTCTCAGTGGTCGCTGGCGCTATTTTTTGGGAGATTTTTCAATTACATTGAAGACTCCCATTGGCGCCCATTTTGTCGTAGCCACGCTATGGCGCAGCTTACATTGTGCTGGCCTTTTTCCTGTGGCCGCGTTCTGAACGCTCGGCGGCCATCTTGGAGTAGTCCTGACCCCTAGTGCTGTATACAACTCACAGAGTGAGCATTTTGCACCAGACAGTGGAGGAGCACCGACTCTCTCCTGAGGTTATTAGCCTAGCGGACCAGCTGGTCCAGGGCCTCATATAGGTCTGTGATGCTTCATTGAATGCTGCGCCCTTGTTATCCAGGGCGTCTGTTTCAGAATGGTTTTATGCACACGGTGGTGTAGTGCTTAACTCCATTACTTGGCAGCAAAAGAGTCATTGGTTCGAATCTGCACACTGACGCCAATCTGCACACTGACGCCAATCTGCCTGGAGCTTGCATTGTCGCTCCCTGTGTCTGTGTGGGTTTCCTCCGGGTACTCCGGTTTCCTCCAAAGACATGTGTGCATACACCTACATAATATACATACACACTATGTGTGTGTATTATTTAGGGGCAACCCTCCCAGGCCGTCAAAGGCCCAGCTGGGGGACTAATCTGTCCCTGGGTGCATAAGCCGATCACGCCGGCACCCAAATCCTGCCAATGTATATAGCCTTCCCTCCCTGTCTCTAGGTGGGAGGGGCGGCTTGCAGGTTCACAATTCAGTGAAACCTCCCTGCTCTCCGACTAGTGGGTCTGCGAGGTGGTCTCTTCGGAGTACTAGATAGGGTTTCCTCCTATCCACAGAACAAAGTTCTGTCCTTGTGTCTTCCCCTCCCGGCACGTCGGTCTGCCTTGGGCAGTGTGGGATTTGCTAAGCTGCAAGGTAATTTTACCTTTCCTGCAGGACGAGAGTTTTGGGGTTTTCTATGGGCCTCAGGCCCTAAATACCTTTGTGAACGTCGGGTAGTTCCGCATGGAATCCATTTGTTCGGTGGTAGCTGCGCTTCATCCGGGGGATGTCCTGACGTCCTCGGACATCAGGGACGCATACATGCATGTCCCGTTTTGCACATGTCACAGTGTTTTTTTTCTGTGCTTCGTGATGAGAGAAGGGTCTCTGTCAGCCTGTGGCCCTCCCTTTTGATCTGGCGTCAGCACCATGGGTTTTCAGCTAGGAGCTCGCACTTATTTGAATTTTGTTGGGACAGCGAGGCTTTGCCTCATTGGCTACTTTGACGACTTTCTTCTGAGAGCAGCTTCTGTCTCCGACCTAGTGGATGGGTTATTCCCATTCAGACCCTCCGAAGATTCGGGTGGATGTTAAACGTTTAGGCCAGAAAGTGTAGCTCAGTGGCAGCAAGCCTGCCCTACATGTGTGCGACCCAGGGTTCAAATTATGGGCATGCTAGGTTCCGACTCAGCGTTGGAGTATCTAGTGTTGATCCAGACTCCTCAGTGGCAAAGGTCCTTCTTCCCCTGGAGAAATTGCAGACTCTTCAGTCTGCGGAGAAGGTATTGGCATCACGCAATCGGTCTTCTCTCCGGGCGCCTGCTGGTTCAGGGTCTGTGGGTAGCCTCCTTCAAGGTGGTACTGTATGCCCAGTTCCACACCCTGGTTTTCCAGTGGAACTACTGTCCAGGTGGTAAAAATCTCTTGTCTCTGAAATCATTAGATTCCTGTGCGCCACCTAGTCAGAGTCTCTCTGAGTTGGTGACAGAGATTCCCGACTCTTCGGTCCGGGAAGTTGTTCCTTCCTTCCAGTGGTCGGTGTTTACGACGAATGCCAGCTCACGGGTTGTGAACCTGGAGGTTCACAAAACTGGGGGGGTCCAGTCGGCCCTGAGTCGCTGGACTTGCGTGGACCTATGACCACACCTCCTTGAATGTGTCTGGTCTCGGTAGCTACCCAGGGTCGGGCCTGGCTAGTGCCTGGTGGAAGACCGCCTGGGAATACCAGGTGCTGTCTACTGTTCATTGTCCTACTATTTTAGGCGATCAGGCTATGCTTCTCCTTGTGGTCGACCAATCTGGTTTCAGCCGGACAACGCCACGGCCGTGGCTTCAGTCTACCATCAGGTATGCCGGCAGGCAGACTACTGGAGTCGCCAGATGCTGGACCAGGGCGACTGGTCTTTGTGCTTGGGGTGTTTCGGCTCCCTTGCAGGAGGTGAGCCTCACATGGCATGGATCTCCTGGCAGCTTGTCTCCGCCGCAAGGGTGTCAGTTAGTGGCCAGGTCTAGTGATCTTGTACAGACGCGTCAGTCGCGCTGGTGGCCCTGTGTTGTCTGTATCGGTGATTTTTTGCCATTCCTCCATGGTAATTGCTTCCTCGGCCGCTCCACAGAGTGGATGCTGAGGAGATCCCGATGATTCTAATCGCTCCAGATTAATCTCGGCGTCCTTGGTACGCTGATATCGGGCGCCTGGTAGCGGAGGCACCCTGGCGATTGCCAGGGCAGGAGGTTCCTGTCTCAAGGTCCCATACTTCCTCCTGTTGTACAGTCACTGACTTGCTTAACATGGTTATTGGAAGCCAGACTTTAGGTGACCAGGGTCTGTCTGACTCGGTCATCTCAACAGGGCACCGTAGTCTTCTTCCGGAGGATCTACCGTCGCACCTCTCTTGGTGCGAAGGGATGGAGTGACGTCCACGGGCGTACTTTCAATGTCCAGGGTCCTGCTGTTTTTAAAGCTTGGATTGGATCTAAAAATTGCTTAAAGCACCGTTTGGGGGCAGATTTCAGCCTTGGCTGTGTTCTTTTAGTGGCCTTTTTGCGGCCCGTTCCCTGGTGGGTCCCCTTTTTTTGTGCGCAAGGGGTTTGTCATATACTTTCCCCTCTTGGCCCATCTCTTCCCCCATGAGTTTTGACTCTGGTGCTCTCGGTTCTTCAGGAACCTTCCTTTTGGAAACATCAGAGATTTTCTCTTGACACTATCTCAGAAGGTGGCCCCTTTAGTGGCCTTTACCTCTGTTAGAGGGGTTTCTGAGTTGGCGGTCTTGTCTTGCAAGCCGCCATGCTTGATCCCCCATAAGGATTAGGTGATGGTGCGCCCGCGACCTTCCCTTCTTCCGAAGGAGGTTTCGGCCTTTCATACTTTAGGCGTGGTACGCGCTTTGCGGGTATACCAGCCTACTACGGCTCCATTTCGGAGCTTCTGACTCTCTTTTGTGTCAGGTGTCTGGTCCACAAAAGGGCCTGGCGGTCTCGTCGACCACCATTTCTCGGTGGATCGGGCAGGCCGTCATACAGGCCTATGCTCCTAAGGGCGGGCCCCCCTTTCCGGTCACGGCACTTTCGACCAGGGCAATTGGTGCTTCCTGGGTTTTTTTTTTTTTTTTTTTTTTTTTCCCGACATCATGCGTCGGTCTCACAGGTGTGCGAGGCGGCGATTTGCTCGTCCGTTCACGCTTTTTCCAGAATTTACATGGTTGCTGTGAGTGCATCTTATGATGTTTTTTTCAGCCGCTAGTTTTTGCCGGCGGCTGTTTAAAGTTGCACCTCCTCCGTTGAGGAGCTCTGCTTGTTTTGGGGTGAAGTTAAAATTGTTTTTACTGATATATTTCCCACCCCTCGTTTTTTGACACTGCTTGGGGACGTCCCACTTGTCAAGATTTAAGGAGCTGTGTCCGTCCATGGACGATAAGAGAAAATAGGATTTTTTGTACTCACCGTAAAATCCTTTTCTCTGAAGTCCATGGACGGACACAGCTCCCACCCCTCCTTTTTAGGTTTGTACTGCTTGTTACGAACTGAGGCTGCAAGCTGCAGTGAGGAGGGTTATGTCTGGAGGGACCGCCCCCTGGGCGGGGCTGTTCAACTCTGTTAATGTAACATGTATTTAACTATTTAACATGTTTCTGCCTAGTCCTCTCCTGTAAACAGGGAACATAACCCACTTGTCAAGATTTAAGGAGCTGTGTCCGTCCATGGACTTCAGAGAAAAGGATTTTACGGTGAGTACAAAAAATCCTATTTTTTCTTTTTGATGGTTACCTTTCAGGGGAGCATTTTAAGAATAGAACGAAAGTTCAGAATTTGTGGAAATTGGACACTGATGTCTTCTGTCCCAACCACCTCTAAAAGGAAACTCCTAGTGAGGCCTGCATGGCTGACCCCTCTTTTTGAGTCTTTTTTTCCCTTTGCTGTCATGCTGATGTATTTTTTAAGTCCGTTGGTTTTAAAAAGTATGCAGTTTGACTGCTCTAACTTAACTTATGAACGGTCTGATTAATGCTGGTCCAGATCAGCATTTTTAGAAGCTCAATGAACGGCTGTGTTAATGTTAATTTTTTCTTGCATTTTTAGGTGTTTAAATTAAAGTGGAGTTCCACCCAAAAAAATAAAATGTGCTTGAAATAATAATAATAAAAAACATTTGTGTATATAAATATTATATATATATATATATATATATATATATATATATATATATATATATATATATATATATATATATATATATATATATATATATATATATATATATATATATATATATTATATTTTACTGAAAATAGCTGTATGCTATGTGGTCCCTCAAAATCTGCCTCCTTCATTACCTCGGTTCCTGTCGTCACTTCCGTCTTAGCCTCCGCTCGCTACTGCTCCTGGGAAGATGTGTGTCGTCATTTCCCAGGAGTCAGTGGGAAGCGCAGAGGGCTAGGTTGCCATAACAGGGCGAGCACTTCCGCCGCCCGTTATGGCAACCTGTATACTTTACAGCTACGGCGCATTACTGCGCATATGCGAGAACAAGGGAAAGAGTATCCAGGAACTAAATGCTTGTAGGCTTCACATGCCCACAAGAAAAATGACAACGGCCTACCCTGAGTTATAGAAGTTTATTTCAGCGATTTAAACAGGACATCTGGGGAGGAATTAGTCCAAAGAAAAGAGTATGAAATAGAAATGTTGTGTTTTTTTTGTTTTTTAAATTGGGTAATGTAGTTGGAACTCTGCTTTAAGGTCAGGTTAGTTGTAAATTTCCAACAGTATCAACAGATATCTTTTCTTAACAATCTTATCAAATAAAAGTAGCAAAACACTTTCAATGGTATTTAACAGAAAAAAAAAGTGAGCAAATATGTCCATTGTTTAGCATTATCTGCGCTTCAAAGTTGAAGTTGAACTAAAGGTTAAAGCCCCGTACACACAGGCAGAATGTCAGGAGACATTTGCCTGTACAAAAAATACAGGCCGACAATCTGCTTGTGTGTATGTCGGTCTGTTTGGCTGGCTTCTGTCGGACGTGTATGCTGGAAAAACTGCGGCCGGCCGACTCCTGATCAGCACTCTCAGCCACAGGCAGAGAGCACTTATCGGAGTGTTCTGGTGGGTGAGCTATCCCCCTGTCAGAACACAACAGCTCAGCGAGGACGATCGATGGACTAACCTCACATGGTTACTACAATTGCTCCCGACCAAGGCTGTCAGTTTTTTTTTCATGCAACCCACAGGGTAGCACAAAAAACTAGTGTGTACCCGGCTTTAGTGATTTTAAGTTGCCAGCATTGAAGTATGTAGGGGCCCTGTCTCCATCAGGACCTTTTTCTATTGAATTCAGCCGAGCTGAAGCTATTACCCTGTGCATCATTGGAAGCTGAGGCAAGGCATCCCTAAAGTTAGCATTTTCATGAAATCATGGAGCTGGTACCACAAGGGACATTTTTTACTACTAGTAAGTTCGGTCAGTAATGCTCTAAGGCTAAAAATAATTTTTAGCTAAACTTCAGAGAGAAAAAACTTGTGAAATGGAGAACTTTAAAACCTCCAACAGTTAAACTGAATGAGCATTTGATCATTACTTCCTGTTATGCTAGGATTTGCCAGCCAACTGCAAGAACTTTGACCATTGCAAGTAAATAAAAATAGATTTTCATGCTCTTATTTTGTTTCAGAAAGTAAGAAAACTTGTGTGTTTTTTTTTTTGTTTTGTTTTGTTTTTTTAAAGAGACATGCATTTAAAAGTGAATTTTTTTTTTCTTGGTGTGCTAGATTTCGACAGATATTTTTCTCCTTTTGATACATTCTCTCATGGAAAGGCAGGATTTTGTCGCAAGCTGGGGCAATATTTAATGGGCATACTAAACACAATATTGCAGGGGGTGGGGGCTGGTCTTTGCTCCATCAGCTGCACAGGCATTTCCCCCCATTTTTTTGGGGGGAGAAAAAAGTGTGCCTTATGGTGCAAAAAATGCGGTAAATGTTTTTCAACGAGTGTCTTGGCACAACTCGAGAGCGAGCCTGCATGAGTGCCGCCATAGGAATCGGCTTTCTATGGGGACACTGAGTGAAGGGGAGGAACCAGGAGTGCCAGCAAGGAAACAGAGAAGAGGAGGATCGGGAATCCTCTAAAAAAACAAGTGAGCATTTAGGGGGGGGGGGGGGGGGGGGGGGGGGGGGGCTGCGGCAGGATTGCCCATAAAAGGATTTTACTTTTAAATGCAGAGAATGCATTAATGTAGAAACCTTTACAACCACTTTAAGCAGTGTCTTGAAATTTTACTTTTATTTTATTTTGGATTCATGTACCTACAGCTTTATAACTGATTGATTTAGGAGGCTTTAAATAGAGGAAGCAAAGGATACACAGAGATGAAACAAACCCTGTTACATTAGTTGTACCTGTTTATCTGTAGTCTTATCTACAGTCGTTCAACGTCCAGAATTTGTACAGCTTGTCTGAATTTTTAGAAAGCTGGGAGTTCAAGTTACACTTTGCAGAGCTCATTGGGGAGAACTGAGAGCTAATTGGAAGGCAGGGACACCCCCATTCACACAGCTCACAGTAACACAGCTGAGACCTTCAATCACAGGCTGTGTGCTGGAAATCCCTCCCCTGTCACCTTTTTACCTCTTGGTGTCGCGAAAAATTGTCAGTGACCCATGCAGATGGCGGAGGAATGAGGCAGCAGACAGACACACTATAGAGCAGGGATCCTCAAACTACGGCCCTCCAGCTGTTGCGGAACTGCACATCCCATGAGGCATTGTAAAAATCTGACATTCACAGGCATGACTAGGCATGATGGGAATTGTAGTTCCTGAACAACTGGAGGGCCGTAGTTTGAAGACCCATGCTATAGAGGGATATGCTTTATTTATGTTTCATGTCAGAGGTTTACAACCACTTTAATTTATTGTGAAGTTTGAAATGCTGGCTGTGCTAACTGTACCACAGAAGTGCCACCGCTTTGATGCCTACAAATACTATACATACACTTCAATACCTGTGTCTTTTTGGTGTAGGCTTCCATCATAGCTGTAGTCTAAACGGTTTGCCAATCTTTACTATACTTGTCCTTACATTTGTACAATTTAAGAATACAATTTAAAAAAAATACACAAAGTACAATAGAATAAATGGATATTTAGCATTCATTCAAGTATAGGCAAATCTAAAATGCAATGATGACCAGTTTAGCGGCATTATTCTCATGTCGCTCAGGCCCCTTTCACACTAAGGAGTTTTTCAGGCATTTTAGCACTAAAAATTGCGTATATTACAGGCAGGATGAGCAGGTGAAATGTAAACCAAAAAGTGCTGACCAATGAGAATCTGTCTGATCAATGCTGAAAGCGCAGAGGGAGAAGAGCGGACACGTCAAATTCTCAGATTGCAGGAGTTTTGGTTTATCTGTATATCTTTGGAATGCGAGTTTCACCATTCCTTGGGGGATTTGCCTATTGTCTCTTAGTAAGTTTAGTGCTGGGAGTGCATCGTTTTCCACTTGGCTGTTCTTTGTATATCAAAGCAGTTTTTTATAAAAAAAAAAAAAAAAAAAAAACTAGTGGGTTTTGAGAGGAAATTTTCAGCTGTAAAAACACACTAACATGAAAGGCTTAAAATGGCAAAAAACACTGAATGTGACTATTTGGCATTTTTGAGTCTTGAGTATTTAGAGCCCTTTTACACTGCCGTTTTTAACGGCGCTTTGCAGTAAATTTAGCTGCGCTTTTCACCTACAGTGTGAAAGCACTTGGGCTTTCACACTGGAGCTGCAGTGGAGGCATTTTTCAGGAGCTTTATTGGTACCATTTTTTTAAGCCCTTTAGCTCCTAAAAAACTGAAAATGCATTTGGTGTGAAAAGGGGTCTTATAGGAGTAAATTTTTGCTTAAAATTAAATAATAAAATAAAAGCTTTTTATAACAGCCAGTGTGCATGAGGCCTAAATGTCAATCTTGTATGGAGGAGTTGCTAACCCCTAAGCCTTATGTACACTGCTGCTGGTAAAGGGACGTTTAGGAGGAGTTGGGCATTTTCTTCAATTTCTCCTGAACTCTCCTCTGTTATCAGTACACAGGTTCATTTCCAGGCAGTTGAGTTTAGAGGCTTTTTTTGAAAAGAAAAAAACACTAAGTTTAGGGGCATTTCAAGCACCAAATGCTTCTAAATGCGGTTAAATTAGATAATCCGCGTTTCGTTTACAGGCGTATTTCGTTTTTGGCCATTTAAAAATCAAAATCAAAACACTTCTGAACTAAAACGCCACTAAACGCAGCAAAACTGACGTTTTAAACATGAATTACTTTGTCAAGTTATATCGTTAAGTGTTGTAAAAATGTCAAGTGTACATTAAGCCTTAAAGACCTAATTTGGTGATTTGCATGTATATTTTAAAAACTTCTTTACGATAGAAATGCCATTGACCTTTCCCATAGAAAATAATTTGTTTGTTTTTTTCTATCAAAAAAAAAAACATACCCTTGCGTCTCTGTGTGTTTCAGTTTAGTAAAGTTAAAGCTGTTAAGCAAGTAAATTGATAGTACTGTTTGATTAACATCCTGTTTCCGTAAAAGCAGGAAGTTACTTAACTGTGGTGAACAAAGTGTGGTTTATAACTATTACCCCTGTTGCAATATTTTAAGGCTAGTTGGACTTATTCCAAGTCAGTATACAAGCCAGTTTACACAGTCACGGTTCAAAAGGATGGCTTTTTTTTTTATTTTTTTTGGCGCTTTTAAAAACATGTACATTTTTCAATATATAGATTTTTAAAGTCTGTTCTACTTGGTAACGTTCTACTTTGTGCAGCCACTGGTTTTAAAGTGTCATCATGGGTCACTGCTTAAAGGGTCACTAAAGGAATTTTTTTTTTTAGCTAAATAGCTTCCTTTACCTTACTGCAGTCCTGGTTTCATGTCCTCATTGTTCGTTTTTGCTTTGATGTTGCTGTAATTCCTCTCTGTTCTGGACACATCCTGGTTGCCTGTTTCCTGATAACCACAGTACTGGGAGATTTCTCACGGTGGTCACTAATCAAGGAGCTGTGTGTAAAACGAAACTGGATTGGTGCTGAGGAGTTTTAGACAAAGTATCACTGCTCTCTATTGGCTGACTGCCCTCTAGTGGCTCTCTGTACATCAGAGAACCAGGAAACAACAGCAAAAACGAAACTACACTGCAGGCACATTATATGATTGTTTTTTTATCTATTTTTAATCATTTTTAAAAGGAATCAGTTAACTATTATGTCTCTATGCCCTGTAAACAGTCATTTCAGCTAAAAAAACTTTTTCCTTTAGTGACCCTTTAAGCAAAACATAGTGTTTGTCATCTTGATCAGTCAAGTACAATGTTTTCACAAGAAGCTCTTCCCTTGTGAAGGGTTTTCTTAATTGCATAATGTGTGTGTTTTTTTTTTTTTTTTTTCTTTTTCTAAGAGGTAGAAAAATATATTGATAGTTTGTAGAAAATCTGACTGTCTCATTGTTCAGTGTGTAAATGAGTAGAATGTTCGCTGTAAGGCCTCATGCACACAGGGCGTTAAAAAAACAAAATAAAGATCCAACTGCCAACGCCAGGAAAAAGCAGCTGTAAAAACGCGCTTTTAGTAGCTTTTTGCATTGACGTTAATGCATGTTTAGCAAACCTACCGTATATTTTAGCAGCGTTTCTCTGCCTTTATTCAAAATCAATGGTTTATTATGAGAGCCCATTGATTTGAATAGAAGTTGCATGGTGCAGCTTGTGCGCTGAGGATCTTAAAGGGGAACCCTCTCCAAAATGAAAAAAAAAAATATGGTGTTGGGTCCCCCCCCTTCGGTCTAGTATGGATTTTAAGGGGAACCCCCATGCCAAAAAAATTGGGGTGGAGGGTTCCCCCCGAAATCCATACCAGACCCTTATCCAAACACGCAGACCGGAAGTCAGAAAAGGGGGGGAATAAGCAAGCCCTTTGGGGCAGCGGGGTTCTGTTGATGAGGACAAGGGCCACTTCCCAACAAGGGAAGGGAATAAGCTAGCCCTTTGGGGCAGCGGGGTTCTGTTGAGAACAAGGGCCTCTTTCCGACAACCCTGGCTGATTGGTTGTCGGGGTCTGCGGGGCGGGGGGCTTATCGAAATCCACCCTATGTGATTGAGTATATGGTACCCCTACCCATTCACCTAAAAAAAAAAAATTTGTTGGGAAGAGGCACTTGTCCTTCTCAACATGAGGATAAGGTGCTTTGGGGTTTCATGTTGCCAGGTATGGGGGGGGGCTAGTTTCCTTTAAAACCATTCCAGACCAAAGAGTCTGGTATGCCCTGGATTTGGCGAGGTTTTCCCTTCAAGTTCCGCAGCGCACAAGCTGCAGCGCACGTTGGATCATCATCCGACTTCTGGTGTGACTTTTTTTCAAATCAATGGGCTCTAATGGAGAACCAAAAAAATAAAAAATTGCTTGACAAGGCAACGTTAAGTCGTGTTTAGCAGCTTTTACCAGTGTCAGACATTTTTACAGCTGTAACGCCGGTCCTAAGAACGCGCTGGCCCTGTTTTTTGTTTTTCCAGCTGGAAACCGCCTATGTCACTTAATACAAAAGAAAAAAAAACTGCGCTAAACAAATATAAAATTAACATCAATAAAGATCAGAAGCAGCAATTGGATGAATTGAACACAAATAACATAATACAAATAAAAACTGCGCCAATGAGAAGAACTAGCTACCAAGTGCCAGTACTCAATTTACAAAGAGTAAAGTCTTTAAACCCCAATAGTGATTGAATAATAGGGGTATAAAAGTAAAATCCCAAATGTGTAGAGTGGATCACGTCGGAACCCACAGACAGGATAAAACGGCACCACCGTGAATATGACTTCTGTGAGGAAACCACCACCTTATGGAAAGCCGCTTACCGGAACAACCAGATTCATAAGCATATAGATATAAACTCCATCCACGGACTGAGACACCGGATTAACAGGGATTCCAATGGGCAGATATCCAATGGTAAGCTCACTTGCTCATAGGTAAAAGGTCCTCGGTTCATGGGTATATAATAAAAGCAAAGAAGAAACGTACTGACAAACATAAAGCGTTTAAAGCATGTAAAATCGATGCCGGCAGGCACTATAGGAGCCCTTCCTCCTTCTGTTGAGCGTGGTGACGTCGGTGTACGACGTCCCAGGCTTTTAGAAGCTGTCACTTGCAGCTTCTAAAAGCCTGTTTATGCATGGATACATAGAATAACATGGAAAGGTGTTTTTAAGCTGCAAAAAAAGTCTGACGCTGCTAAAAGCAGCTGTAAAAATGCCTTGTGTGCATGAGGCCTTATACTCAAGCTAGCATGCTTGACCACAAGGGCACTCGCACATGGTACTGATGTATGAACATCAGATTTTTGGCAGAAAAATTCCTGCCTAAAAGCACAGGATTCACTGCATAACCAGCTCCACTACAAAAGGTTTTACCCCTTCATGACAAGGCAATGTTTTGCTCTTCAGTACTGTACTACTTTAACTGGTAATTGCATGGTCATGCAACGCTGTACGCAAATAAATTTTTTAGATATATATATATATATATATATATATATATATATATATATATATATATATATATATATATTATATTCCCCCCCCCCCCCCCCCCCCCCACACTCGAATAGAGCTTTCTCTTTGAGTTATTTTATCACCACTGTTTTCTTTGTTTGTTTTTTTCTTTTTTTATTACATAAACAAAGATGTAAAAAATGTTGGCCAAAATGTATTCTGCTACATGTCTTTGGTAAAACAATACAGTAAAACCTTGATTTAGAGTAACTTGGTTTGAGAGCGTTTTGAAAGTCTAGCAACATTTTTTAATACATTTTGACTTGATATACAAGCAACATCTTGATAAGAAGAGTGTCGTGTCACAACTGAGTATTAAAGAGAAGAGAGGCACCTCCAAGTGTAGCAATATGGTTACATTTAATGAAGGTACAAGATTTAGCAACATATTGCTACACTTAGAGGTGCCTCTCTTCTCTTTTATACTCTGTAGCTCCTGCTGGATTTAGCTTCTAATCCCCTTGTGGAGTCTTCCATTTGTGGATGGATATTTTATGGTTACTCAACCTATCACATTGCTATAATCTTTTTATATGGGCTATAAACTGAAGGACCTATGATAAAATGGTTATGGAATGAATGAATCGTGAGTTTCCATTATTATGGGGAAATTTGCTCTGCTCTGATATACAAGTGTTTTGGATTAAAAGCATGTGTCTGGAACTAATTATACTTTCAATCCCAAGGTTTTACTGTATCCCAATAAGTGTATATTGATTTTGCTTGAAAGTTATAGTGCCTACATGGATATACACATACATTTTTTTTTTTTTTTAAAACAATATCTGTGTTCAACGACTTACAATGGGACGGGGAATTTGACACTTATAATGGGAAGGAACGAACTGCCACTGACATTACCAGTGATAATAATATACACTGTCACCGTACTAATGACACTGGCTGGGAAGTGATTAACATCTAGGAGTGATTAAGGATTTAAACGTGTGCTTAACATGTGTATTATGTGCTGATTTTTATTAAAGATCTTTGTTTCTTGAAATGGTGAGATTGCCAAAACAGTGCTCTGTACAGAGAGAACAATCATTGAATTGACCATAAATCTTTGGCTGGGACCTGCTGACAGACTCCCGCTGTGTACACTCACAGTGGGTGTTGGCGGGAATGCATGCACCCTAAACCCGAAACCGGGCAGCGATGTACCAGTATGTCACTTTGCCTGCACAGGACCCGTTCGCATTGCAGGCAGGCGGTCCGCAAGTGGATAATTTGTGCATGTTCACACGTCTACATACGTACCCCTAAAAATTCTTCTACTGTTACTTGTGTCATATGTGCGTGTACAATATTTTTTATTTTTTTAAATCAATAGTGCACATGTGTATAGGCCCTTTAAACCATGAAAAGGAAAAGTTTGAACTGGTTCATGGTGATAACATCTGTCTTAAGTAGTGCCTTCCAAAGAGTTCAGATGCAATATACAGCCCAGAGTTATGGCAATGTGTTTTATATACTTTGTACCAAAGCTTATGCTTCTTCGAGTAGTGCAGACAAAAAAACAAACCATAAATGTCCCAGGTTCAATACAACCATGAAAGCACAAAGAGCATCCCAGGCAACGTTTAGCACTTCTTGCAGTGCTTTCACTTAAAGCGGGGGTTCACCCTGTTAAAAAAAAAAAAAAAAATGTTTTTTTTTTATTAGACCATTACTTTCGGCATCGTAGCGCGAGCTACGGTATGCCGGTCCTAAATTTTTAATCCCCGTACTCACTGTGCCATCGATGATTGAAGAATCCGGGGAATGGGCGTTCCTATGGTGAGAGAAGGTGATTGACGGCCGGCCCTGGCACGTCACGCTTCTCCGGAAATAGCCGAAATAGGCTTGGCTATTCACGGCGCCTGCGCGCATAGCCTGTGCGCAGGCGCTGTGAATAGCCGAGACCTACTCCGGCTGTCTTCGGGGAGCGTGACGTGCCAGAGCCGGCCGTCAATCATCCTCCCTCTCCATAGGCACGCCCATTCCCCGCGGGAGTCGGAATCTTCAATGTGCAATAGCACAGTGAGTACGGGGATAAAAAATTTAAGACCGGCATACCGTAGCTCGCGCTACGATGCCGAAAGTAATGGAATAATGAGGTGAAGGAGGGTGAACTACCGCTTTAAAGTATCTCACAATAGTGAGTACACCCCTCACATTTTTGTAAATATTTTAATATATCTTTTCATGTGACAACACTGAAGAAATGACACTTTGCTACAATGTAAAGTAGTGAGTGTACAGCTTGTATAACAGTGTAACTTTGCTGTCCCCTCAAAATAACACAACACACAGCCATTAATGTCTAAACCGCTGGCAACAAAAGTGAGTACAACCCTAAGTGAAAATGTCTAAATTGGGTATAGAGTTCACCAGAGCTTCACAGGTTGTCACTGGAGTTTTTTTCCACACCTCCATGACGACATCACAGAGCTGGTGGATGTTGGAAACCTTGCACTCCTCCACCTTCCGTTTTGAGGATGCCCCACAGATGCTCAATAGAGTTTAGGTCTGGAGACATGCTTGGCCAGTCCACCACCTTTATCCTTGGCTTCTCTAGCAAGGCAGTGGCCGTGTTGGAGGTGTGTTTGGGGATTATGCCGTTATGTTGGAACACTGCCATGTGGCCCAGTCTCCGGAGGGAGAGCTTAAGTGTGTCACAGTACTTAAGTGTGTCACAGTACATGTTTGCATTCACGGTTCCCTCAATGAACTGTTAGCTGTAGAATTATTGTTTGATTACTAGTTGCAAAAAAAATTTGGAAAAAAAATTAACTGTAGCTCCCCAGTGCCGACGGCACTCATGCAGCCCCAAATCATGACACTCCGACCACCATGCTTGACTGTAGGCAAGACACACTTGTCTTTGTACTCCTCACCTGGTTGCTATCACACATGTTTGACACATTCTGAACCAAATACGTTTATCTTGGTCTTATAAGACGAAGGGACATGGTTCCAGTAATCCATGTTCTTAGTCTGCTTGTCTTCAGCAAACTGTGGGCTTTCCTGTGCATGATCTTCAGAAGAGGTTTCCTTCCGAGATGACAGCCATGCAGACCAATTTGATGCAGTGTGCAGCGTATGGTCTGAGCACTGACAGGCTGACCCCCATCCCTTCAACCTCTGTAGCAATGCTGGCAGCACTCATACGTCCATTTCCCAAAGACAACCCCTGGATATGACGCTGAACAGGTGCACTCAGCTTCTTTGGTTGACCATGGCAAGGCCTGTTCTGAGTGGGACCTGTCCTGTTAAACCACTGTATGGTCTTGGCCACCGTGCTGCAGCTCAGTTTCAGGGTCTTGGCAATCTTCTTATAGCCTAGGCCGGGGATATGCAATTAGCGGACCTCCCAGATGACAGCCACAAGCATAACGCCCAGAGGCAGAAGCATGATGGGACTTGTAGTTTTGCAACAGCTGGAGGTCCGCTAATTGCATATCCCTGGCCTAGGCCATCTTTATGTAGAGCAACAATTCTTTCTTTCAGTTCCTCAGAGTTCTTTGCCATGAGGTCTGGGTGACGATGAGGTTTTTCGTGGTCAATTTGTCAGTAAATGGCCGGTGTTAGGACTTCATTCATCACAACACCATGGTTAATATGGTGTCAGGATGATTGAAGCGCATTATTTGTATTATATTGTAATATAAAATTAAATAGTTCAACTCGCCATAATGCAGAATCTGCCACCAGATGCAGCTTGCCCCTTTCCACCGTGACTGCCACCAGATGCAGATTGCCATAGTCGCTTGCCACATGCCACCAGATGCAGATTGCCATAGTCGCTTGCCACATGCCACCAGATGCAGATTGCCATAGTTGCTTGCCACATGCCACCAGATGCAGATTACCATAGTCGCTTGCCACATGCCACCAGATGAAGATTGCCATAGTCGCATGCCACCAGATGAAGATTGCCATAGTCGCTTGCCACATGCCACCAGATGAAGATTGCCATAGTCGCATGCCACCAGATGCAGATTGCCATAGTCGCTTGCCACATGCCACCAGATGCAGATTGCCATAGTCGCTTGCCACATGCCACCAGATGCAAATTGTCACTAAGCACATTGAGTTCCGCGTGAGAGAGAACAGTGGTGATGTGGGGCGGGCGGTAGGAGCTGATGTCATCTCTCTGCTTGCCTGCTTCACCCCTAGCAGTGTAGTGATGGGGCTGTGGGGGCGGAAGTGCAGTGGGGCTATGTGGGCGTAAGTGCAGTGATGGCGGTGATCTCTCTGCTCGCCTGCCGCACCTTAGATGGCTCAGACTTAGTGGCCCGCCGGTAAACATGCTGCGGCCCGGTAGTGGGCCGGGGGTTGGAGACTCCTGCTATAAATGGTAACTAGTTAAGCAAGGGAGAAAGCAATAAACTTTTATAAAGATTTGTGATGGACTCGAATTACTTTCTTTAACCTTTTTTGTATATAAGCTAAAAATATATGAACTAAAAATGGTTTCTTGCATTTAGGAATGATTAGTTTAAGCTGGATCCTTCTAGGTTCAGAGTTCTTAGGAAATCTGACCCATACACAAGTGACTAATCATGATCATCCTTTAACTGATCTGGACACTTTGCAGGTAACAACATGAAGATTTCAATTTGGGTGCTTTCATACAGAAACTTATGGAAGACCTATTCTGAATATGAAATCCTTCAGGAGATGATTTTAATGAGAATGTAATGGATCTAACAATGTAGTACATTGCGTAATGGGATTAAATAGAGTTGTGCTTTAAATGTGTTGGACCAGTCATGAAGTAACACAATAGAAAATGTTTTTCAACAGTGCAGCCAAATAGATTGCTCAGTAGTACAACGGCAAATCCATCAGCTTCTTTTAGGTTAACCTTACACGGTTAGATTTTTGCCTTTTTAGCCTGCAGGCTGACCAAAAAAATATCCTAATGCATTTCTCCAGCCAGGCTCTACAGCACAGATGGACAAGTCTCCCTCTGTGGTAAAATCTTTTGACAGCTGCTGATGGGAAACTGTCAGCTAAACAGCGGTGGTATCCAATCAGCTTCTTTGATTTTTATTTTCAGTCGAAGGATGTTGAATGAGAAGGGGATGGCAGGGCCACCCACAGAGCAAGTTTTGGACATTTCATTTAGAACTGGATAACATTTCCATACTGCATGATCCGCTTATGCCAGTAGAGTGAAGTCAGTGCAGTGAAATGTCTGTTTTATTATAAAAGTACTTTACTACGTGGCACTCTTGGTTTTCTTAACACTTTTGGTGAACAATCTTTCTTTTTACATCTAGACTTACATTTTGTTATGGGGTTCTTGGGAGGTTTACATTCACAGTTGAAGAATTGCAGTAATAAACTGTACATAGAATCTGTACGGGGAGATTTGTTCGGGGAAATGTAGTATAGTCAGTCTGAAATTGAGGAATTTTTTAAGTTGTTATACACCCATGTAATTATGTGTTACATGTGATAGATTGAAACCAGTGATTTGATTTTCTGGCATGCATATTTGAAGCTGAAAGATATTTCAGTGATTATGTAACAGTACCCAACATCTGGTCATAGCTTCCATAAAATATTTTTTTTTCTAAATTTGTGTAGATGGTTGTGCTGAATTAGAGCATCTGTGTCTCAGTTAGTGGACCCTTTGTGTCACCAGGCGAATGTAGGCCCTAAAGAGGGTGCAGGGTCTAAGGCAGTGTTTCTCAATCGTTTTCCAGCCAATATAACCTTTAAAATTATGTACAATTTCGAGGCACCCCTAATAGTTTTACATATTGCAGCAACTTATTTCTTGCAAATAAATTGCACTTTTGTACACTGGTACTGACTAATATTCCAGCATTTGTTCTCACTCATTTTCTCTCCACTATGCTACTTATGTGACCCTAGTGCTGGCACCGAGGGTCACACAAGGATGCTGTCAAGGTGACAGATGTTCTCCTTATCAACTGATGGCCTCAGCAATTGTTAGGGCGCTTGTGGCTGGCCCACATGGTGCCCAAGGTTGTAATGTTGCATTATGAAAACCTATGGCTTTGTGTAACAAAAAGGCAGGTTTGATGTACCTGCTGGCTTGTACACCATTTTTGGGCAATTTAAGGTCGTTTTTATACATTTTGTCAAGGCAACCTCGAAGAACCCAGACTGATCTAAGGTACCACCTGGTGTTTACCAGAGTATCCCATAAAAATGATTGACTTTGCCGAGGATGGCTTCCGGGTTGTGGCCCTCAGTTGCACTTGCAGTGTTGACAAGTGGCATTCAAGGTAATGGTCAAAAAGACAAAAGGTCAGAGCTGCTGGATAACAAGGATAGTCAAATAGGAACAGGTCATACGTGGGTTTCAGAACTGGAACATTTATCGCACGTACAGTGTTTAGCTAAAATGAGTACACCCAACAGGTTTGTCAGAAAATCTTTACTTTCCTTTCTGAATCAACATTAGTTCTATCACTACTGGCGATCAGGCCCCTTTGTGGGAGTGACCCTTGATGTATCTCCTCTCCTTTTTCCAATTTCATAATTCAGGATGATGGTACCCATCCTATATTCTTTTTCTAACAATGAGGCAACCCCTTTCTATCCAACATTTTCTATGACAGGGCTCGACAAAATCCGGGCACCCGGTCGCAATTGCGACTAAAATTGGTGCCCTTGCGCCCTGCAGAAGGCCGCAAAGCCATGGCCTGAATTTCCGGCAATACTTTCAGTCACACCGTATTTGCGCAGCGGTCTTACAAGCGCACTTTTTTTTGGGGGGGGGAATAAGAGCGCAGTAAAGTTAGATATCCCCAACACTTAGAGGATCTCACTGTATCCTAATATATATTTATATATTTTTTGGACACATATTGCATATTTTGAGTTTGGTCACTCATCTTTTTCCTTGTTTGAGGCTAATTCGGTTCACTTACGTTTTATTTATATATTTATTTATACACCTTGGTTGTGATTTATCACATATCTGGAGCGCTTATCATTTATTTATCTTGTTTCTATTTTTTATGTGTTATGTGAACACTTTTAGATATAGCTGCCTCAGGTATAATTTGTACACAATTTTGTCATATTTTGTTTACTCGCAGTAGCGCATCGGAACCTATTATATATTTAGAGCACAGTAAAGTTGGCACAATTTTTTTATTTTTATATTGTGAAAGATGTTACGCCGAGTAAATTGATACCCAACATGTCATGCCTCAAAATTGCATCCGCTCGTGGAATGGCGACAAACTTTTACCCTTTTAAAATCTCCATAGGCAACGTTTAAAAAAATTCTACAGGTTGCATGCTTTGAGTTAGAGGAGCTCTAGGGCTAGAATTATTGCTCTCGCTCGACCAATCGCGGCGATACCTCACATGTGTGGTTTGAATACCGTTTACATATGCGGGCACTACTCACGTAAACGTTCGCTTCTGCGCGCGAGCTAGGTGTGACGGAGCGCGTTTTCTGGCGTTTCTGCCAGTTTAACGCCGTATAGTTCTGTGTGCTTTACTGCCAGTTTAACGCTATATAGTTTTGTGTGCGTTACTGCCAGTTTAACGTCATATAGTTCTGTGTCCGTTATTGCCAGTTTGTTGTTGCATTGAAGTGCAACAACATCAAACCCTGTTCTATGAGACAGTGACCCTATTCTACAAAATGCTCCCACAAATGTGGGTCGTTGATTGCAACCAAGATTTGGTAATTTGCACACACAAGTATTTTTTCTAACAAATTCATTCAAGACCGTGTTGCAAAAATGAATATACCCCGATGAAAGTCTTAGGAGCAAAGCTAAATTTTAGACAATCTTTATTGATAAGAATTCAACTACAGGTGAGTCATTAAACAGGTGTCCAGCAGACCGTTGATTATAAATGGAAGTTACTTAAAACTTCTTCCTGTTTTTTAGGCTGTCAGTAATGGCACTGCATAGAAGAGAAATGTCACAAGGCCTGAGAGAGAAACTTATTTCTTTACACAAAGATGAAGGCTGCAAGTAGATCACAAAGCTTTACTTATCAGTCAAAATACTGTAGCAAAAGTGATACAAAAATTTATCAAATATGGAACTACAAACATAACTCGGAAAAAGGGCAAAAGGCAGCCCTGTGTCAGACTTTAGATGCACATTGGACGATAATAGGCGACAAGCCTTCAAGACAGTTAGACAGCACTCAAGTCACCGATTCTTTGGAGAGCAAACGGCAATATATAGAAAGCAAATTCAATTGTTACCTATGCCAATAGTCAGCAGACGTTGTCCCAGGGGCTCCAGCAGTGTCTGAAAAGCTGGAGCCTGCGGCCCTTTATACTCCCCATCCGGTCTGTAGATCGGAAACGGACGCAAGACTGAAACGCGCATAAGCAGCCCTTGTCGCTGACGTCACTCAGTGCTTTACACACCAATGGTTAGGGGTGTCGGAAAGAACACAGGAGTTCCATCTAGTGGATGGAAAGAAGATTACACCCAACTAGTGAGGAACCTCACTAGAAGAGAGCGCTCTCTTCCTTTCCTCTGTGAGGTTCCCCACTAGTTGGGAGTAATCTTCTTTCCATTCACTAGATGGAACTCTCTCTCCCCCTCTCTCTCTCTCTCTCTCTCTCTCTCTCTCTCTCTCTCTCTCTCTCTCTCTCTCTCTCTCTCTCTCTCTCTCTCTCTCTCCCCTCTCTCTCTCTCTCTCCCCTCTCTCTCCCCTCTCTCTCTCTCTCTCTCTCTCTCTCTCTCTCTCTCTCTCTCTCTCTCTCTCTCTCTCTCTCTCTCTCTCTCTCTCTCTCTCTCTCTCTCTCTCTCTCTCTCTCTCTCTCTCTCTCTCTCTCTCTCTCTCGCTCGTGCTCTTTATAATCCATAGCAACACCAGTAAATAAGCTCTTGTGTTTCCAGGTTACATCCATTATCCAATTTTATTTGTAGGCTGTTAAGCTTCTGGACAAAGCAACATAAATACACTTTTTATGGTTTTGGAAATTCAGAAGTGAACTATTTTGAAGAATATTTCCTCAGCATGGAAGAAATAACTGATTTTTTTCAACTTCTTGACTTTGTTTCTCCTTCTTTTTTAGCAATATGAACCGTGAAGAACGGAACGTGCTGCGTATGAAAGAAAGGGAAAGGCGAAATCAAGAAATTCAGCAGGGCGAAGAGACCTTTCCATCTACCTCTCCTCTCTTTGCTGAACCTTATAAAGTTGTAAGTGTTTTTCCACTAAATGCTTATAAACTGGGCAGCACTGATTTATCAGACTCTTTTCTGTAAGTCTTTCTTTGTTACAAAAGGTCTCTATGGACTCTGTTAGTCTTGTGATTTACTGTACACAAGCACACATGATGTACTGCATGTTTCCACCCCCTCCTCTTTGCTGGCAGTTCCTGCTGCTTCTGACTTGCCTTTTTGCAGGACAGTCTGTCAGCAGTGTGCACTCTGTCCCTTTACTGCTAGCATACACAATACTTGTGAGGTACATTACATGCCTTGACTTGTAGGTTTCTAGTCTGCACTAATGTGTCATTGGAATTTCTGTCCTTCCAAAGTTGAGATCACCTAATTGCTTCCGGATTAAGAACACAGTTTTTCAAGCTTCATAAATTGTTAGGTGTAATCTGTGGATTTATTGTGAATGCACAGACTGGATAAACATGATGTAGTAGACACATACTGCCATTGACACTACAGCTTAAATAAAAGCTCAGTCAGTCGCACTTCCCTTTTATCAAACATGACTCCTGTAAAGTTTTCCTCCTGATAAGAATGGGTGGGTCTAGGCACGGATTTTATGTTTGCTGTATAGTTGAATGTGAATATTGATCCGAACAGGTATAATAGACGGTTTCTGTGACATTGGTTAAAGTGGAACTTCAGCCAAACCACTAAATATGCAATTCAATTAAACATGTTTATCTGCAGAAGGATTTCTAATTTTTTTCAGCTGAACTTGTAATTTTTTTTATTTTTTTTTTACCCACCACTTCCACACGGCAAAGCAAGGAGCTTATTTTGTTACTTGTTCAGCAATGCAGAAATGGAGGGTATCTTGCTGCTTTCTCAGCAATAAATCAGTATCGCCTCTGCCAAGTTAGCAGGTAGGTGATGCGGGAAGTGGCATCATTTTGGCAGTGTGATGTGGCAGAGGTATGTCAATCTTTGCAAATCACTTGTTCAATCTGAGTTTATTGAAGATTTTTCATATAAATTGGACACAGAATGCAAAAAATAAGGGGGGAAATTATACAATATACGGCATAACCAGTGTTGCAGTCGAGAATAATTGGCATGAGTTATTGGGTCCAAATAAGACCAATTTGCATTTGTCTTAGTATCTGCATGTCTTTACTTCATGGGTGCATCAGAATTATTGAAGGAACCTCCAAATGGGAGGATTATCAAATTTACATTTGGAGATGGCATTAATTCAAGAATTTGTGCCAGTGATCTATTTGATGTATAACACCACAACACCTGGGTAAGGGTGCGTCGTGTGGTGGTGTGTTTTTTTAGCTTTGGGGGGGGGGGGTGGTTGTGTGTTGGCAGGAGAAGATAATTTTAGTAGGGGAATCGGACCATCCATTGCTGTTTTATGGAGCAGCGGATGTAAACCATCCATCGATCAAATCGGATGACAGTCAGATGTAAATGGACAGGCGGCTCGTTTACATTCAACCGCCCATAGAGAAAAGCGGGCTGTGCCTGCTCTGCATATGTGGAGCTGACACGGACCCGTTGTCCGCCTGCTCGGTAAAGATTGGCGTGACAGATTCATCCAAAACAGGTGGATCCAGTGGCAGAGTCTGCCATTGTGAAAGAGCCATTGGAGAGAAGATGGACTGCTTGAACCATTCGACAGAACTCTCAGGAATTCTATGACAAAAGTCCCTGTATAGGAACTTTTGATTTTGTTGATGACCTAGACATGGTTTTAAATGCTAGATATGAAGTTTGGTTCTGTTGCCCACTCTAGTAGGGTTGGTGAGACGTGCCAGTGGCAGGGGATCACAGTACGGATGGCAGTTAGGAATTGTCATAGGATATCATCTTTTTTTTTTTTGCTAATTCTTGGGAAGGGTAAACAATATTTCAGTTGTATTTGCCTGCAGTCCTTTTTTATAAGTCCTGTATCAGGATGTATTTTTATGTGGTGATATGGTCTTTCATTTTTTTTCACTATCCATCTATATAGCAGTGTTTCTCAACCAGGGTTCCTTGGAACTCAAGGATTTCTCCAGAAGTTGCTAGGGCTTCCTTGTTCCCACTGACACCACTGCTTTTTAGCTATCTGTAAGGGGGTAATTCTTCCCAATGACCACAAGTGTGTAAACGGCATTCTTATCACTGACCATCACACTAATAATGTAAGAGATGTAGTCCTTTTTAATAGGGGTTCCTTGAGACTGGGAAGTTATTTCAGGGGTTTCTCTGGGTTTAAAAAGGCTAAGAGAGGCTGATCTAGAGTAAGTTTTATGCCAGACAGTTTGTTTACAATATTCTGGAGATTTTAAAGTGTTCATGTTCCTCACTATTTTTTGTAGGCCTAATCGAGTTGTATATCCTGGGTATTTTGACAAATATCTGTCTTGACCAGTGTAATCCATTCAGCCTGTTTGAATATTTTCTGTTCCTTTTTTGTGTGTGAAAATAAACGCCATGTGATAAGTACCAACATGGCATTGGCCTATGTGGACATCCATTTTATTTTGAGCATTTCTAAACTGTTGGCCAAGATCTGTTTTGAAAACTGTGTGTGCTTATAGTTTGTGGTTTGGTTAGAATGTGTTGCATCAGACAGAATATACAGCTTTATCTGATCGTAGGTGTCCATACTGCTTGAAACAAAAGGTGCACAGGTAGTAACGGTAATTGCTTCATAATGCATTATACACAGCTGTACTCTAGGAAATCACGAGGATGAACAAGGAGCGCTGTAACTTAAGGTCACAGCATTTATTCCTGGTTGAAGTAGCACATTACTTCCTTTCCAGAAAAAATAAGATTTGTTTCTTGGGGCTGATTCTCCTACTTTGCTCAAGTTTTTTTTTTTAAATCCGTTTTGAATGGACTCTTTAGATTCCTGGTTTCTAAACCATAACCCCACCTTCTTTATTTGACAAAGCTGGGCAAGAAAGCCAGTCTCCTGCCAAATCATTTTTTTTTTTTTTTTTTTTTTTTTTTTTTTTTGGGGTAGGGTTAGAACCTCTGTCGGCTTTTTAATTATTGTTGGAGTTTCCATTTGAGGAATTACTGCACGCTTCTGTATATTTGACTGCTACCAAGCCAGGTGTCAAAGTGCAAGTCAAAGTACATTAATCGGACTGCAGGAAACTTCTAACTGTATGGAAGATTTTATTATTTTGTGGTAGTTAAAGGACACAGTTGGCACTCAAACTGTGCCGTCTCTTTAATCTCCAGCTGAAACATTGTATTTTTCACACTAGCAGAGGATAGTGTGTGACAAGAATATAATTTTCAGACATGCTTGGGGATCTTTCACACGGGTGGACCGTATGTCCGCTTTTTCATGAAGATCCACTGACACCCGATCTCGCCCGGTGCCGCAATCCTCCGATTCTGCAGATGGAGGAAAACACTATTTTTCCATCCGTCATCGGATCAGGTGAACACAGACGGTCCGTGTTCATCCGATCTCCCCATAGAGGAGAGCTGCGAAAAGACATGGCGGTCCCTCAACAGTGTGCGGGGAACGCCCTGTCATCCGCCGGCTCAGCGAGGATCAACGGAGCGATCCCCGCTGAGCAAGCGGAAGTTCATGGGGTGGATCATCACTGATCCGCCCCGTGTGAAAGAGCCCTTAGGGTAATATGTCTCGGATGTGATTAGTAAATCATAAATCTTGCGTGGAATTTTTTTTTTTACAGATAGGTGTTGGCTGTTCTAAAATTCTATTCTGGCATACGTTACCATACGTACATATAAATAGTTCTTGATCTGTGTGACTAACTCAAATGCTTGAACAATAAATTTACTGTAAAGTTAAAGTAGATGTAAGCCGTCCATACACCAAGTGAAGTGAACAGCCTCAGATGATACACAGGGATGAACCAAATCTCCCTACATAGGTTTTACATGTATATCTGCTGTCTTTTCTCTTCCTGTTTAACACAGAGTGTGATGTCTGGGCATACAGCTAAAATTGCTGATTGGAGGAAAGGCGCACACACCCCCTCTCCACATAGGCAGAGACTCTGAGGTGTTTTGTAACAGGGCCAGCTCCCTGCTACTCTATTTATAGCAGCCTCCCTGGACAGAAATGTCAGGCTGCTTTTATCTGATGTGTCAGAGAATTTCTCAGGAGGTATCAGGCTGATAACAGAGGAATGGGTCAGAAGACCGCTACAAGCTACCGGACTTGGCTTTTTGAAGGGAGATAAAATACTGCAGATATGTGCCCAATTCAAATTTCATTAAATGGGTTTACATCCACTTTAGAGTGATTGTAAAGGTAAACCTTTTCTATTTTGAAAATAACAAACATGTTACACTTACCTGCCTTGTGCAATAGTTTTGCACATAGTAGCCTAGATCATCTAATTCTGGGGTCCCCTGCTGATGCTTTTGGCTCCTCCCCACTTTTGGGTGCCCCCATAGCAAGCCGATTGCAATGGGTGCCCTTACGCGGGCTGTACCTGTCCAATGACACAGAGCGCGGCTTGGCCCTACCACCACTCCTTTCTTTCCAGATGCGATTGAAGACAGCAGGAGTCGGTGTCTCCCGCTGCTGCTCTCATGTCCAATGAGAGAGAGAGAACAAAAGATCTGCTGCTCTCGAGCACGGCACTGGATCGAGATTGGGCTCAGGTAAGTATAAGGGGGGTGCTGGGGTGGGGGGAGCAACAGATCAGAAGGCTTTTTTTTTTTTTTTTTTTACCTGAAGTTGTAGCATACTAGAATGCAGTGCCAGAAACCTGTGTTCAATGGGAGTTTCCTTACCACATTCAAAACGCACTGCACCTGTGATCTGCAGCTGACCATTAGTGTTAACACCCCAAACACAGGTCACAAATGCAGTGCGTTTGCCTGCACCAGCTCACATAGTACAGTAGTATCATGCGATTGGTTGCTGTGCACTTTTTGAAGTGGTGCATGCGTTTACTTTTTGGTGCAGTGAATGGGCTGAAATCGCACTGCACCCAGATCCCATGTGAAAGGCACAGGAATGCACTTTGCGTTCATGTGCGATTCAAGATGTAAACTAGCCCTAATGACATTAATACTTTTGTTTTTCTTCAGTCATGTAAATATTTAATATCACATACAGGTATTTTATGTTGACAACCAGCATGTTATTACCAGTGATGACTGTAGATTTTCTGCAAATGTTTTTTTTTTTTTTTTTTTTTTCATTCTGATCCTGATGATCCTGATGAACCGGTTAAACATGAAATCCAAGTTTATTTTTTTGTATACAAGTACAGAACAAAAGAAAAACAAACGCAGTCAGCAATGTTTAGCACTAAAATGCATCAGCACCAGTAAGCAATGCAGCTCCTACTTGGTGTTTGAAACCCTAAAAAAATATATATAATTTTGCCCCTGTACAAATCATTAGTAAGACCTCACTTTGGAATATGCAGTTCAGTTTTGGGCACCAGTTCTCAAAAAGAGAAGGGCAACCAAACTGATAAGAGGCATGGAGGAGGTCATCTATGAGGAAAGATTGAAGGAACTGAATTTTTTTTCTCTTGAGGAGGATATAAAGAAATTGTGTAAAGAAATTGAAAAAATCTATTTCATACCGCGCTCCAAACCAATTATATAAACATATAAATAAATTGAATAGTGCTAAGAATATTAAATTAATATATATCAATAAAGAAGGTCCGTAATTTTATTGAATTAATGAATAAATATAATGTCCATGAACCACCACCACAAATCTTTAGTTCTTGTGGATGGTGAAAACAGCGGATTTTTCAGCATTCACTTGAACTGAAGATTTTGGTGGTGGTTCATGGACATATTTATTCATTAATTTAATATAATTATGGACTTTATTGATATATATAAATATTTGTTATATATATATATATATATATATATATATATATATATATATATATATATATATATATATATATATATATATATATATATATATATATATATATATATATATATATATATATATATATATATATAGTTTGGAATTCAATTTCTTTACACATTTAGACTTGGTCTCACTGCGAGCTACTCCCCACAGATTCACAAATATTTTTCATTTTAGTTTGGTTCAGTGTGCGCGGCTTATAGGTATCGCCTATTTTTTCACTCATTCATGTATACATACATAAGTGGTCCATATAGTGAACTTGATGAGTTATTCATTTAAGGTCAGCACAGAGGACCAAAGAGGCACTCTTTACGTCTGGAAGAAAAGATTTAGAGCCAGATCCACGAAAGAATTACGCCGGCGTATCTCTTCATACGCCGCGTAATTTAAAATTTTGCGCGTCGTATCTTTGTTTTGTATCTACAAAACAAGATACGACTGCATCTCGGATCGATCCGACAGGAGTACGTCTTAGTACGCCGTCGGATCTTAGGTGCAATTTTTCGGCGGCCTCTAAATGCGGAAAGGTTTCTTCACAGTAAGAGCTGTGAAAATGTGGAATAGACTCTTAAAATCCAGGGTTTTTTTGGCTAGAAAATTACTTGGAAACCTCAAACATATATTTATTTTTTGAACACCCTAGAGCAGGGGTCTCCAAACTGCGGCCCGAGGGCCAGATGTGGCCCTTTGCTAGCCTTTATGCGTCCCTTGGGGCACTATTCCTCCAACTGATATGAGGCCCTATTCCTTCCACTGACACCAACAAGGGGGCACTATTTCTTCTACTAATATCAATGATGGGATACTATTCCTCCTACTGATAGGAGACCTACTCCTCCTCCTACTGACCACCAACCCTGAGGCCACATTTATTCTCACCGGGACATTTTCTGCCCCCGCTGGCCACAATCCGGCCTTCCTAAAGTGTGAAGGACAATAAAGTGGCCCTTTGTTTAAAAAGTTTGGAGACCCCTGCCCTAGAGAATTAAAGGTTGGTCATTGCAATACTTTGTCACACTGTTTTTGCGCAGCGGCCTTACAAGCGTAATTATTATTTTTTTTTTTAAATACCATTTTTTTTATAAAAAAATAAGACAACAGTAAAGTTGGCCCAATTTTTTTTTCTATATTGTGAAAGATAAGGTTACGCTGAGTAAATTGAAACCTAAAATGTCATGCTTCAAAATTGCACCTGCTCGTGGAATGGCGACAAACTTTGGCACTTAATCTCCATTGGCAAAGTTTACAATTTTCTACAAGTTACCAGTTTTGAGTTACAGAAGAGGTCTAGTGCTAGAATTATTGCCTTCACTTTAACAATTGCAGGGATACCTCACACGTGTGGTTTGAACAGTTTTTTCATATGCACTCGCTTCTGCGCATGAGTTTGGCGGGACGGGGCACTCATTTTTTTTTCTTATTTATTTTCATTTGTTTTATTTATTTTTTAAATTGGGTTACTTTTATTCCTATTGCAAGGAATGTAAACATCCCTTGTAATAGAAAAAAAGCACGACAGGACCTCCTTTAGTGCTTTTTCACAGATCCCGTAAGCATCCGTTCCTTTAAAGCGGAGGTTCACCCAAAATATCAACTATATCCTAACACAATCATTGCACTATATACTTCATCAAAAGCCACAACAATTTTTTTATTCATAGATAATTACCGTATTATTGCCTTTCTAATAGAGACTTCCGGGATTCCTCTCCCGCGGGAGTAGGCGTTTCTAAGCCTTTCCCCGGCGCCGCAATTCAGTGTGGGATACATTGTGAAATGGCCTTCAAGCGAAATTGATACTGCTGCAGCTCTATCCCCGCACTGAGCCGCGTCAGGTTTTTTTTTTTGTGCATACCATCACAACGGGGTGTGAACTATGAATGATGCTGCCCGTTGTGATGGCAACCAGTTAGTTTACAGCACTACTCGCCATAAACCGTGCGCAGGCTCTAGAATGAGCGGTGAATGCTGGGCGATCAGCATTCACCGCTTCCAGGAAGTGATTTCTTGTGGGCTTCACAATGCCCACAAGCAAAATGGAAACTCCCTCGGACGGATTTTTTTTAACTCCTTCTTTGCTGAGAAAACGGATATCGGATATATGCAGCGACCAAAGAAGTGAGTGTACCTCACTATTGTTATACCCCAGTGAATGCTGAAAAACAAAAAAAAAGCTGGGCCACGGAACCCCCGCTTTAACATCTGCTTGCTCAGCGGGGATCGCTCCGTTGATCCCCGCTGAGCTGGCAGGTGACAGGGCGGTCGCCGCACACTGTGCAGGGACCGCCCTGTCAGATCTCTGCTCTCCTCTATGGGGGGATCAGATGAACACAGACCGTCTGTCCGTGTTCATCCGATCTGATCACCTGACGGATGGAAAAATAGGATTTTCCTCTGTCTGCAGAAACTGAGATCGGGTGTCAGTGGATGTTCACCAGCAATCCCATAGGGATACATGCATTTCAGTTTTTCATCCAAAAACGGATGGCTAATAAATGGCTATACGGTTCACATGTGTGAAAGAGCCTTTAATGTGATATCTGGGGTCAGAAAAGACCTCAGATCTCACATTTACGCTTAAATGCAATAATAAAGTGTCTTTTTAAAAAAACTAAAAAAACTTTCTCCTTTAAGACCATTGGGCGGAAGTGACGTTTGATGTCTTTCCCTCACTCGGGTGCCCAGGCCTCGGGAACAGATCGGATTGTCTCCGTCACTATCGGCAGGTCTGCCAGAAAACTCCTTTTAGCCCATGATCACGCTGCTGTGGGTTAGAAATCGTGCAAGTTCAACACATGTGGAGCTAATGCTGGCCGTTCTCAGAAATAAACCCATCATTCTCTGGATGTACACAGCTTTGTATGTATATTTGTAGAATCAGACTTTGAACAAATAACAATGCATGGTGATATTTAAACATTCTACAACTGTAAAAATCCACTGTATTTTCCATTAAAAGTAAAAAAAAAATGGCAAATTTGGTGCTGTAGAAACAAACCATTGCTTTGTGTTACCTGGGTTTTATTTTATGTATATATATTTTTTTTATTTTTTTTTTAAAACTAAACTCCTGAAAGCCTAATTTTATAAGATGTTATGACGCATGTAAAAGTCTACCTAAATCTGCAGCTTTGTGTATCCACATTAGAATTGTCCATCACTAAAATTAAAAACGCATGCATCAGTGTCTCTCCAAAGCCCCTTTCACACAGAGGCGCTTGAAAACTGCCCATAAAATGGCAGATGCTTTTCAAGTGCAGGTCAGTTTTTATTTGTGTCCCTTTAGGAAGATTATCCCTCTCAATGTGTCCTGCTTACCATTGTCGTTGAAAGTAAAAGAAAATTCGAAATTTTGAGTTGTCTCCAGAAAAGTAATAGAGGGGAAATCTTGAAATTAGGAAAATTGTTCTGGTGACTTTGGTCCCCAAGGGATTTCCTTTATTATCCTGTTGTGGCTTCGGGACATGAAGTGAGGGGAAATGTCTCCAATAGGACACAGATGGCAAAAAATAAACTGGCAGGTGGTTATAACCCTCCCTTGCTCTATCCAAAATGAAGAAAAAATGTTTTTGGCTATAGTTCTACTAGATCCACTAGGCAGTGAATGGGTACGTTTACATGCCAGTGATGCTTTGTGCATGTAGTTGCCACCTGCCAAACGCTACACATTCAAGTAAATGCGGAAGAACCGCAAACGCTCTGCAATTGCAAATCGGCGTGTTTGTTAGCAAAAATTGTGTTAACAGGTGGTGAGGGTGGGTCTCCTCGCTTCCTCACCACCTGTCGGTAACTTCTACAGTGGGATACGAAAGTAGATTGGGCTTCAGGGGCAAGGGAAATTTAGATGCATGTCCAAGTCTACCCTTTGTGCATTTTTGGGAAAGATTCTTTAATGGGCATAATATTCTAATGAGCAGACCCAACAGCTTGAGGGTGTTCCTCCCAGACAGTAGTTTACTTTCATAGTTGCTTTCTAATATATAAGGCAGATTTCTAAAAGACTGCTGTAGCAGGGGGAGGAGGATTTATATATATATATATATATATATATATATATATATATATATATATATATATATATATATATATATATATATATATATATATATATATATATATATATATATATATATATATATATATTATATGATTTTTCAGAGATAAATTGCTGGTACAGACACATAGCCCAGGCACCTGTGTGTGGACCTTGCAATCAGATTAGGTGTTCCTCATTGTGTGTGCTGTCCCTCTGTGTTTAGAGATACCTAGAAAAAATGTAACCGAGTAAGCACAGGCAGCTGAACAGCCATCTGACAAGATTTCTGGTAAGCTCAATGCGTATTTTTGCATTAAACAAAGTAAACATTGTAAACAAAGTTGGCAGTGATTGCTTTCATGTTTCTATCTGAAGTCCTTGAAACACTGTAAGGCTTCTTTTACACGAGGTGGGTTCCGTCGCTACAGAGTCCGCCAGCTCAGCAGGAGATCTCTCTCCGCTGAGCCGGCAGATGACAAGTCCCTCTCTGCTCACTGATCAGGGAGGGGCTTGTGCAGGGCCGCTGTCTCCTATGGAGAGATCTGATAAAAACAGACCGCATGTCCATTTACATCAGATCTCATCCGATCCACTATGGACAGATGGGGACGTATCGCCATACATCTGATTTTGGCAGATCGGGTCGGATGTCACTGACATCCGACGCTCCGTAGGATTGCATGGATCGGCCGTTCAGGTCCGTTGACGAAACTGACAGGCGGACCTGAATGGTCCGACTGTGTGAACGGGGCCTAATAGTTATGGCCTGTATCTACAGACTTTGAGCTTATATTATAATGCAGCTTCCAGGCAATATTTGAGACACCGAGATTAGGAGTGCATTGCAGGTGCATTTGACCTGTAGTTGACCACCTCCCAGACTATATTTGATCTTTGTAAGCTGTATTCATTCTCTTCATATTGACTTGTGTTTGGACAGAAGTGACTTATGACACAAGCAAAAGCCTTGTCGACACAGGCCCTTGGAGTGCTTACTAGTTACCCAGTGATGTCACAATGTTAGTATAGACCAGCTGAAGTTGTGTTTTGTGGCAATGTGTTACAGCTGTCAGTAAGAAAAGCCCAGCTGATACTTTAAATCAGTGACCCTCTCCATGTTCAGATTGTGCCATCATTTATCAAGGTTTACTGCTCCAAACATACTGGGTCTCCCTATAAACAATTTATTGTTAATACTCAATAATTGAAAATGTTGTATATTATCTTATGTAATACTGTGACATTTATGTTGTTGTTTTCAGCTGGTGGATGAGTCTGTGAAGAAAGGAGCTGCTACTTTTTGTTTTGCCCATTGAACTTCCTGTGTTTATTGGACACAGGCAGTAGGCTTCTGTCTTTGACAGAGGAAAGTTTGTACTCGGCTGGCTGCATACCCAACCAAATGGCATTTGGTTGGGTATTTGTATGGCATGCTTTAGATTCAACATTCCAAAGTGTGTTGTGTTTTTTTTCTAATTTTAAAGTATATATGTTTTTTGTCTTCGTTAATTTTAAATGTCTAAACTGATTTTTTTTTTTCTTCTAAATTTTAGACGGCCAAGGAAGATAAATTATCAAACCGTATCCAGAGCATGCTGGGAAACTACGATGAGATGAAAGAAATGATAAGTGACCGACCTTTGCCGATTGAGATTCCCAAGCACACTGTTCCTCCCCCACCCTCAGATGATAAGTCTGGACAGGGTTTCTTTCCAGATCAGAGACTTAGTAACTCACACCAGAGCAGTAAATGGACTCCTGTAGGCCCTGCACCAGGCACTTCACAGTCCCAGAAACGATCCTCATCTAGTTCCCAGGGAGGACACAGCAGGAGTAGTGGTAGCAGCAGCAGTCAAAGGCACGACAGGGAGTCTTACAGCAGCAGCCGTAAAAAACATGGATCAGATCACTCTAAATCTCGTTCCATTAGTCCGGCCAAACAGTCTGCATTAAGTTCTAGCCATTCACGTTCTCATGGGAATGATCACCATAGCAAGGATCGGCAACGCTCTAAATCTCCAAGGGACCCTGATGCTAACTGGGATTCTCCTTCTCGAGCACCTTCATTTTCAAGCGGGCAGCATCCCACCCAGGCTTTCCCCCCATCGTTAATGTCTAAGTCTAGCTCAATGCTGCAGAAACCTACGGCTTATGTACGTCCCATGGATGGGCCAGAGTCTATGGAACCAAAACTGTCTTCTGAACACTACAGCAGCCAGTCTCAAAGCAACAGTATGAGTGAACTAAAATCAAACAGCAAAGCACATTTAACAAAGTTGAAGATACCTTCCCAGCCTCTAGATGTAAGTTATTTAAAAAAACTTTATATTTTTTTTGTGTTTAGTCTGCTCTTTTCATGTCATATTTATTCACATGTTTTTTTTTTTTGTTTTTTTTTTTTTTTAAGCCCAACTTTAGACCATGACAGTCACAGGACATGCATGGTCTTCTTCTTTCTAAGATAGAGGGACTCTGACATCATGTCAGTGACCCTTCTTCATCATTACATTGAGTGCAGGTGCCATGGTGACACCCCTCAGTGGACGAGTCTGATGCCCTACACTTCCACCCAGGTTCATTTAACCCTGGTAGAGAGTTGGGATTGGGGTTGCCTATAGACTTTTTCCAATACCTACACAGGCATGCCTTGTTAAAACCAAACATTCATGTATATGTTAAGATCGTTTGCAAAAAATTATTTGGTGTTTAAGATTTGCTCCCGCAGCCAGCTACCATCTACAACCCCAATTTCAAGAAAGCTGACACTCTAAATGAGGGTTGGGAGGGGGCTCAGTTTGGTGTTTATTGCTAGTTCTTCTTTTTCTTGGCAGGGTGCGTGTGATCAGCACATGGCCAATCAGCACTGTCCAGATAGTGTCAGTGGTCCCACATCCTGGTAGGACAGTCAGTGCAGAATGAAAACTCCCCCTACAAGCTTAAACCAGACACTCATAGAAGTCACAAGACTGCTATGTACTGTGGATGACCAGATGGTGAATGCAGGGTCCTGAGTTTAGTAACACTTTTAAGGGGAGGTCATCGTGCCCTGTACTATCTAATCTGATAGCGATCCTGTATCTTGTGTGTACAGACAGGTGGAAGAGAGCACCGCCCACACCTCCTCCCGGGGCTCTCTCCTCCTCCCTGCTGCTATGTCTGCTATGTGTGCTCTCGCAGGCAAAACTGTGGGGGGGCTTAACCCGTCTATGGCAACCAATAACGTCATTGGTTGGTAGAATGCGGGCCCGCACAGCTTTGTTTTGCCAGTAAGAGAACACATAGCAGTAGGGAGGAGAGAGCTCCAGGAGGAGGTGCAGGCAGTGCTCTCTTCTTCCTGTCTGCACACAGAAGTTACAGGTACAGATAGTTTTATGTCATTTTCCTGCCTTGGTTTAAAATTGACCATTTTAAGAAAAAAAAAAAGGTAATTTTGAAGTTAATGGCTGAAACACCTGTCGGAAAAGTTGGGACAAGGCCATGGTATAGCATCATCTCTTCCTTTAAGAAGATCTGTTACTGGAGATTTTGGAGAGGAATGTTGTCCTATTCTTGCTTGATATAGGATTCTAGCTGCTCCTTAGTCCTTGGTCATGTTTATTGGATTACTTATTTCAAAATTTGGCAAATATGTTCAATTGGTGAAAGGTCTCTACTGGCCAACGAAACACATGGACTCTTCTACTACAAAGCCATTCTGTTGGCATAGATGCAGTATGTCGTTTAACGTTGTCCTCCTTTAAACATGCAAGGCCTTCCCTAAAAAACAAAGCAGAAAAAAAAAAATCTATGGATGGCAGAATATGATGGTGCCTTTCCAGATTTGCAAATTGCCTATTCCATACACACTAATGTACCCTTATACCATCAGAGATGCAGGCTTTTGAACCGAGAGCTGATAACAAGCCTAAAGGTCCCTCTTCTCTTTAGTCTGGAGGATGCTATGCTGATGGTTGCCAAAAAGAATGTCAAATTTCGATTTGTCTGACCACAGAACAGTTTTCCACTTTGCAACAGACCATTTTAAATTGGGTGTGGCACAGAGTTGTAGATGGTAGCTAGATGAGGAAGCATATCTTCAACACTGAAACAACCAATTTCATAACAAAAAAAACAATTGCGACATTGCTGTGCTGACTATCTTGTGAAAGTATTAGTTGCCATATCTATAGGTTTTGAGCATAGGCGTGCACAGGGGGTGTGCGCCAGGTGTGCCTGGGCCCACCCTAATCATTACCTGCCGTGACGATTCCCCATACGGTGCTGCTGGTTTCTCTCCCCTCAACTGCTGTGGGGGATGTTTCAGGATGGGGAGTGGGGGACAGGGCCAGTAAATATGTCGTGTACCAGCACCTTTGTTTTCTAAATGCACACTTACTCACTGGGTTCATAACTGATGCATAGTAAACTGTTTACTATGCTTTAGTTTGTGAATGTACAAGAAGCCACTCGGCACAGAGCACTTCCCATTCATTGATTGTGCCATGCAGCTGAAGCTGCAGAGAGAGGCATGTGTGTTTTGAGCTTTGGGGCGCACGCCTATGGTTTTAAAGGCATTTAGTAGTAGTAGTAGTACAGGACCAGGATAAGTTTTCAAGACAAGTGTTTTGAATGAATTGACTGTATACTTTTTCAGTGAGTCAGTGTCTCAAAGTATTGAAGCCAGGGATAGTCGTGTAAATGACCTTTTATCTTATGTCAGGTTTCCTTTACAAATGTAAATATTGTAGAGCAGTGTTTACTTACAAGGTACATGTTCCAATCTGGAGATGAGACTGGATCTGGCTCATATGGGAGTATTTGCTGTTCTTTGGGCTACATCACATTTTCTGCATGCGTATTTTTGATGCATTCTGATGCTTTTTCCACCACCTTCTACATCTCAATTCAGAAAATGTGTATTCCAGTGTGTTTTTGGTTTGTTTGCGCTTTGGCGCATCCCAAATGCGTTCCATACAGAAAACTACTTTTGTTGACTGCACTGATGTGAGCTAGGGCCAATGGAATACATGAAAAACACTACAAGTGTTTTTGATGCAGCTTAAACACTCACTGAACGTAATCTGTTATGAATCGACCCTTACTAGAACCTGTTTTAGCTGGGTGCATGTGTTAGATTCTGAAAAGCTCTTTATAAGAACTGCACCAGCCCTGCAGTTGACATTTGGTTTTCTGTAGTAGTGAGGTGGGAAAGTAGTACTGTGTTTTTGTTTTTTTTTATCAAGTGGTGTACTTAGATTTATCTTTTAAACTGGTTAATTCCTAGACATTGAACCTTTCTTGAATGGTCATTGGGGGTGTGTAGAGAATTGGATTAACCCCCTCTTGAATTTTCTCTCTGGTTCTCGGTTCTTGGGTTGAACACTATTGGACATAACCTTGGTGTTGCAAAAGCCCTTCTACCTCTAGGATGGAGTGGGAGTCTTCCATTATAGGACAAGTACTTTGGTCGTGTGTTGGACCAAAGGCCTCATTTGCGCTCATTTTAACTCCAGCTATGACAATCTTTTGGATTGCTGCAGCTGGTTTCGCAGGTAATGAAAGCCACCCGGCCCATACAGAGCAGCATCGGGCTGACAGCAGTCACAGCTGTCTACTGGTGTTTAGATGTATTCTCACATGGAGTTTCCTGTGTTTAGGGACAGATGATCATCCCTGGACACAAACAACTTGTGTGTAGCAGCAATAACCACATGTAATTATTCAATGTGCTATTACATCTGAAACACCTGCAAACACCTGCAGCCATTTTTGGCCTGTCACTGCTTTGTACAGGCTGAGCAGCTGTAATAAATTTGCTGGCTTCTTGCTGTAGCTAAAGGTAAAATGCCATGTGAATAAGTCCTCGGAGTAATACTCTTATCTGCACTCTCCCCTAAATACAATGAATTGGAATCTGGCTCTCCTCAGACAGTTTTCTCTACACCAAAAAGATGCACATGTTTGCTCCTCTTCTCCTGTGTTGCAGGCCAAAATCTGAATTTGTCGGGTTCTGTGCTGTCTTGGACTTCAGCAGGCAGAAAACGATGGCTTCCTGATGCAGGTGGCCCCTGCATCTTTTTGAAGAAGCTTCCCTTGTTCTGTCCTGCTTAGGGTGAATGATCTAAGCAGTGAGGGCTAGGTTTCCTATTCCTGGCTCCATGGCTTTAGTTGGTTCACCCGACCAGGATGGGTTGGGGGCTTAATAGTCATGTTAGGTGCTCAGCAGGCCATGCAGAGACACCTCTGCGTGTTTTTAAAATGGATGTGTTTTTTTTTTTTAATCTGTATTTTGGTCTGGTACCCCATTTTCACTAGTCTCGGGTTTAGAGGTATACTTTCCATCCCTGCCTACCCTTGTGGGGTGCCTCTCATGCTGAATTCTTGGATTGTATCCTTTAGTCCTCTACTGCTCTCTTCAGGACTCTTTTGGGAGCTACTGCGCTGTGATGATTCCGTCATTCTAAGGGGTAGAAGTGCACGGTTGGGCCATCTCTAGTAAACTTACTGGTCTTTTTTTGAGAACTTGTTTTTTGTTAAAAACTCGTTGTGAATTATTCTGGGTAATTGTCCCAGTATTTATTTTTCCGTTGACCACTTCATGTTGTAGGCCTTTTTTCTTAATCGGATGATTATTTTGTTCCACCTGTTTTGGTGGGTTTTTGTTCTCCTCTGTCTCTTACTGGTTCAGGCTGTGTCCCTTCAAGTTGAGTCATTCCCTACTGCTGGTGATCTTCTCTGTCCTGGTGTTGAGCATCAGGTTGATCCTCTGTGGCCTTCCTTTGGTCATTGGCCACTTTATTGCACATGGCTTTACCTAATCTGTTTTAAGGTTTGGGCATTTGTTTCAGATGATTGTGAGCTGCAGACACTATCCCTAGGCTCTCCTTGTGGGCCTGCTTTTCTGTGGCTTCCCACCACTCAGAGGCTCTTGATCTTGGTACTGCTTCTCAAGAAGGTTGAAGCAAGCTTAATAGAAGTGGGGTTATATAGGGCTGGCTAACAATTTGTTTGCCAGTGTTCAAACCTCCTGCGGGTGATGGTATAACCTGACTTTGTCTGAATTCGTGTTCCACAATGGACTCCAATCAAAAGACTTTACAGCAAGTACAAAAGTATTAGTTCTCCTTTGTGTATTTAGAGAGGCAGTATCCAACTTGGAAGCCTAAAATGTATATCGAGGGCCATTCTTGTCTTTGTTTTTTGTCATTTCCTTCTGCTGGTAAAGGACATGCATATTTGTTGCTCCTTTAAAGAGCCTCCTGGCTCTTCGATTGCATCTACCAACTCCTGCATTCTAGGGAAATTAGTCATTTGCCGCTTATAGCACATTATGGAAAATATTACTGTTGTGTGGAGCATTGTAAGTTTCAAGTATGTTGCTTCAGCCCTTGTCCTAGCCTGGTAACTACTGCAGTTGAATCACTGTAGCATTAAATGTAATATAAACATTTTTTTTTATGTTTGATCTATGTGTTCTACAACCCTGAATAAGTAATATTATAGATATTTATTTTACTCAGGCTTCTGCATCCGGTGATGTAAGCTGTGTGGATGAAATTCTCAAAGTAAGTATTTTTGTAGGTTTTATCAAAAAGTATAAACTGTATCTTTGAAATAAAAGTGTAAATAAAAGGTTATGCCATTTCACATTTGTAAGTAATACTGAATAAAAAGTGCAGCATTTTAAATGTGATGTAAATGATATCAAACTCAATATATAAATGAACATAAACATACAGTGCATCCGAAAAGTACTCGCAGCGCTTCACTTTTTAAACATTTTGTTATGTTGCGGCCTTATTCCAAAATGGATTGCATTCATTATTTCCCTCAATTCTACAAACAATACCCCAAAATGACAACGTGAAAGAAGTTTGTTTGCAATCTTTGCAAATTTATTAAAAATAAAAAAACAAAATTAATCCCATGTACAGTACATAAGTATTCACAGCCTTTGCCATGGCACTCAAAATTTAGCTTGGGTGCATCCTGTTTCCACTGATCATCTTTGAGATGTTTCTACAACTTGATTGGAGTCCACCTATGGTAATTTCAGTTGATTGGACAGTATTTGGAAAAGTGCATGTCAGAGCACAAACCAATCCATGGAGTCCAAGGAATTGTCTGTAGACCTCCGATACAGGATTTTATCGAGGCACAGATCTGGGAAAGTTCTGCAGCATTGAAGGTCCCAATGAACACCGTGGCCTCCATCTAAGTTTGGAACTACCAGGACTCTTCCTAGAGTGGGCCGCCTGTCCAATATGCGGGATCTATGGAGAAAGAAGTGCCTTAGTCGGGGAGGTGACCAAGAACCCGATGGTCACTCTGACAGAGCTCCAGCATTTCTCTGTGAATATGAAACCTCTCTGCAGCACTCCACCAATCAGGCCTGCATGGTGGTAGTCAGATGGAAACCACTCCTCCAGTAAAAGGCACATGACAGCCCACCTGGAGTTTGCCAAAAGTCACCTGAAGGACTCTTGGACCATGAGAAACAAAATTCTCTGGTCTTGTGAAATAAAGCTTGAACTCTGGCCTGAGTGGCAAGCGTCATGTCTGGAGGAAATCGGGTATAGCTCATCACCTGGCCAATACCATCCCTACAGTGTACCGAGACATATTTGATGTAAAACTGCTCCAGAGCGCTCTGGACCTCAGACTGGGTGAAGGTTCATCTTCCACAGGACAACAATCCTAAACACGCATCCTACGATAACAAATATGTGGCTCCAGGACAATTCTGTGAATGTCTTTAAGTGGTCCAGAGCGCAGACTTCAACTTGCTTGAACATCTCTGGAGAGGGCTGAAAATGGCTGTGCACCGACGCTCCCCATCGAACCTGATGGAACTTAAGAGGTCCTGCAAAGTAGAATGGGAGAAACTGCCCAAAAATAGGTGTGCCAAGCTTTGTAGCGCCAGTCTCAAAGACATGAGGCTGTAATTGGTGCTAAAGCTGCTTCAACAAAATATTGAGCAAAGGCTGTAAATACTTATGTACATTTTTTTTTTTTTATATAAATCTATGAAGATTTCAAACAAACTTCTTTCATGTTGTCATTATGGGGTATTGTTTGTAGAATTTTGAGGAAAATTAACAAATTTAATCCATTTTGGAATTCGGCTATAACCTATCAAAATGTGGAAGAAGTGAAGCGATGTGAATACTTTCCGGATGCACTGTATAAACTATATAAACGCGTGAAATTCTAGTATTCCCATAGACCTCCAGTCCCAAGCATAAAACGATCATCGTGTCCATAAAAGTCAAAAAGAAAGATAAGTGTTATAGCGTTCCACTCCTTATAAAGGTGCTGACATCCAGCTCTGTGTGATGATTCTATTATCGGAAAGGACACGCAACAGCCAGTGCTCCCCACAATGAATGCACAAGCCTCCTACCAACTCAATATGGCCACTGTTTTTAAAAATATTGGTCAGTTTTGAAAAATGACGAAGTGTTGGGACCACATGTATGTTCCTTGCTTAAGAACAATTTTTTTTTTTTTTGGCAAGTTATGGGTTTTAAGGGACATTATTTGGCTAAGCATTATGCGAGATGATATAACAATGATGTACATAATGCCTCATTGGAGCGGGACTCGCATGAGATCAGAAATATAAAGATTAGAAATATGTGGATATATGATTTGAAAACTTGTATGCCCTATGGGTTGAATGTGGAGTAGGATATCAATTGCTTCATTATCAACGGTTAATTTTTTTTTTGTCCAATTCATATTTACTATCCCTCTATGTGTCTTATTTACACTCATCCCCAACCCCCCCTCCCCCATCCCCATTAACATTCCATTCCCATTAACATTCCATTCCTATCATTTTTTATATGTTTGTTTTTTTCTGAGTATTTAATTATTATTTTTTGGTGTTTTTTACAATTTTGCTTTTGGGGCATTTATTATTTTTTTTAACTTTTGGGCTTTTGTCAACATTTGATTTTTATTAAAGCGTAGGTTCGCCGGTAAAATGCTGTTTTTTACCCTTAGATGTATGCTCATTTAGTCTAGGGGAATCGGCTAGTTGTTTTAAAATCCGAGCATTACTTACCGTTGTAGAGGGCGATCTTCTCCGCCACTTCCGGGTATGGGCTGCGGGACTGGGCATTCCTTCTTGATTGACAGTCTTCCGACAGGCTTCCGACGGTCGCATCCATCGCGTCACGATTTTCCGAAAGTAGCCGAACGTCGGGGCGCAGTATAGAGCCGCACCGATGTTCGGCTTCTTTCGGCTACTCGTGACGCGATGGATGCGACAGTCGGAAGCCTGTCGGAAGACTGTCAATCAAGAAGGAACGCCCACTCCCGAAGACCCATACCCGGAAGTGGTGGAGAAGATCGCCCTCTACAACGTTAAGTAATGCTCGGATTTTAAAACAACTAGCGGATTCCCCTAGACTAAATGAGCATACATCTAAGGCCCCATACACACGAGAGGATTTATCCGCAGATACGGTCCAGCGGACCGTTTCCACGGATAAATCCTCTCAAAGATATCCGCTGATTTCGATGGGATGGAGTGTACACACCATCGCATTGAAATCCGCGCGGAAATCCTCTGCCGATGACGTGTCGCGCCGTCGCCGCGATTATGACGCGGCGACGGGCGCGACGCTGTCATATAAGGAATTCCACGCATGCGTCAAATCATTACGACGCGTGCGGGGAATCCCTTTGGACGAATGGATCCGGTAAGTCTGTACAGACGAGCGGATCCATCCGTTGGAATGGATTCCAGCAGATGGATATGTTGTGCAGCACAACAAATATTCGATCTGCTGGAATCCATCCCAGAGGAGATTTCTCCGCGGAAACAGATCCGCTGGCGTGTACACACCATAGGATCTATCCGCAGAAACCCATTTGCTGGGATTTATCTGCGGATGGATTCTATCGTGTGTACGGGGCCTAAGGGTAAAAGAGCAAAAACAGCATTTATGGGTGAACTCCCGCTTTAATTTTACATACATTTGATTGGCGACAGCAATTAGGTTATTGGGGTCCAATACACTTGAGACAGAATTTTGTGTTCACAAACATATTACAAAATACATGGGTAAAAAAAGGCACGGTAAGGGAAAAAGCAATTTCCAAGGAACATAATTATGAGGTCCAATTTTACACCTGTAAGTGTGGGCATTTGCTATTTAGTTTTGGGAGACCCAGACGGGGTTCTCTGCTAGTAGCTGTGGGAAAAGCCCCATTGAAGCAATTGGAGGTTGATGGCTTACGTAGCTATTCCTGGTCGCTCCATGAGCAATTACATGCCAATAATTGGCCCTGGGTGCAGACAGTCTATGTGATTCAATGATACATTGTATATTAAAACGCTGACCAGAAAGATGCACCTGCAGAGTGGTTGCAATTACCATCCGCTGCTTTATAAATACTCTGCAAAAACAATTCTAAAATCCTTGCTGTTGCCCTGGAGGAATTCTATGAACAAGACTGGAATTTCACTTGTATGTTGCAAATCATAAGAATACCTTAACTATACAAAGCTTCAGAGGGACTGAAATAAATGTGGTTGCTAATCAACAAATTTTTCAGTTGGCTTGTAATGTCCTTTGCATATGTGTGTAGATGCCTTATTACAATTTACTTATATTCTTTACTTTTCTAGGAAATGACACATTCATGGCCTCCACCATTGACTGCAATTCACACCCCTTGCAAAACTGAGCCCTCTAAATTCCCATTCCCAACAAAGGTTAGACTACTTGTGTTTTAGTTTTAAAAAAAAAATTGTTGCCATATTTATCCTTTTGTGTGTGTGTGAAGGTTGAATTGACACTAAACTCATTTTCTGTGTGAGTATATGAAGTGTTTATATTTAAAAGGACTTTTTTTTTTTCCTGTAAGAAATGGTGAATGTTTATGCTTTTCCATCCTGAAAATGGAAAATTTTATTTTTAAGGATTTAACTGGTTCTGAGTCTTGCATTTGTAATACAGGCGGTCATCCGGGTAACAAACAAGACAGGGTCTGTAGGTTTGTTCTTAAGTTGAATCTATTTGTAAGTCGGAACAGGTAAATTTTTTAAGTGTAGCTTCAGCCAAAAAAGATTTATAAGCTTTTTGGATAGCATAGGGAAGGGTTAACACCCCTGTAACATTTGGTTCGTGTCTGACAATTGGATTTTGGAAATTTTGGGTTGTGGAAACCAGCCTTGGTGATGGAGCTTCAGTGGAGGTACCCTTTTCCCATAATTCTTACAGGAGAGAATTTCCCTTCCTAGAGGTAGATTGCCTCTCGCTTCCTGTTGCCTCCCTCCGTTTGTAACTAGGGGACCCGCCTGTCGTGCTTTCTGAAGGCACTTTAACTTCAGCACATGTATATGTATTCACCATAAGATGGGTTTTTAGGTCAGTGCCTATGTTTAGTTTAGTTTCTAAGCCAATAGAAAATGTTTGCTGAACTAGTTGAATGCGTCCTGTGCAGAGGCCCTTGTCAATTACGGGGTGTGTACAGGCTCGATGGTAAGAGAGGGTGTGTAATCATACTGTTGAGAAGGGGGCACAGGGGTTGCAGGGCACAGTTGTGAGAGTGGGTAAGGGGAGGGACATGGTGATGTGGCCATGGTAAGTTTTTTTGGGGGGGGGCGATGTTGTGGACATAATGACCTGTGGTATGAAGGGTGCTGGGGAGTGCAGGTATGGCAGTGAGGGGGGGGGGGAGTTAAGGTGCTAGGGGGTGAGAGCAGATGGGAAGAAGCTGAGGGATGTGCAGGTAATAAGAGGGGGGGTGGGAAAAGGCAGTCAGCCAAAAATGTGATGCCTGAGCAAGAATCCTGGAGCTGTGAATAGAAGGGGAGATCAGGCATAGGCAGTATGGGGCTCAATGATTGGATGAGAATGAAAAAAGTAGTGTGGTGTCATAGCAGGGACAAAAAGGTATCAGGCAGAGGCAGCAATGTGAAATGCTATGTGGGTGACTGAGGGGAGTAGGAGTGGAAACAAGTGTGGTGATGGAGGAGAGCTCTGGAGGTGTGGAGAATTCCCAGGTATGTCTATCTTGATACATCCATTCCTCTGTCTCAAGCCAGCTTTTGCCAGCTGCCAAATTGGGGAGGGAGCATCCTCCTCCTTACCAAAGATTGGCAGGAGAAGAGGCGCAAGGTGCTGAGAGGAAGGGGGTGGGCTTGCAGGAAGTACAAATTGAAGTGCTCGCTGTGCATATGCTAATACGCAGCCATCTTTTATTTGGAAATCCTATATGAAGGCCATGGTTGCAGAACTTTATATCCCATTTGAAGTCCTTAATTTCTATGACATAGATTTTTTTTTTCTTGTTTGAGTATATCCAAGCAATTAATCTACTCTACACTGATGGCTTTCACACTTGCGCAACATTACTTTGAAAAACAACAATCTTTATATGAGGCTTGAAACTTGGGAAGAAATGAAAGCTCAATTTTTACATCCTTTATTATTCTTTTATAATATAGGATTTTATAATAACTCCTTACATCCATACATATAGATCAGACTTTCTATGCATGATCCTCTGCTATTGCTTTTTCAGTCAGTGACCTTTTGTTCTCTTTTCTAGGACTCTAACTTTTCCACTACTGAGCAAAGTGAGTAATTCTGCTATACACATCTTTTAAAAAGTATGATTGGTCAAATGTGATGGAAAACAAAATATGTTTAGTGTTCTACATAAGTGGTAGCTAGAAATGTAAAACCTTTCATACTTGTGCGACTTTGGACATCAAAGCGGCATGACAAGTTGTACCCCATGTTTTCTGATAACCATTCATATATGTAGTTCATGCACCACTTTGTTCTGACTTTAAAGCGGAGGTTCACCCAAAAATCCACTTTTTGACATTAGCTGTAGCATACTGCTAACATCTGCAGTATGCTGTTTTTTTTACTTGTACTTATCGTTAAATGAGCCCTTGTTTTCCGGCTCCGAGCGGGGAATCCTGCGGGGAATGGGCGTTTCTAAGCGAAGAGGAGTTGATTGACAGCTGCTAAGGCACGTCTTGGCCTCTGTTTAATCTTCAACTGCCATGATGCTGCACATGTGATCAGTTATGACACCAGCCATTGGATGGTTTGACAGTTTGGTTGAGAGCACAACCAATGTGACAGTTGGCATTCCCGGCATGCCAGGAATGTAACTGCTTTTTCAAACTGTTAAATTGATGGGTGAACCCCCGCTTTAATACAACTTGAGGGCCATAGACTTCAATGTTAACCTTCAATAGTTGCATGAAAGTCATACCTGTTTGTTTTACATGCAATAGTGGGTCCGACTTTGCACAAGGACAAGTCATATCCAAGTCACACTCATCCAAAGTTGTACAAGTATGAATAGAGTCTAATTATGGTAGCATATTTTGCATTTCTGGTCAGTTTTGGTCATTGTGCTTCTTCGCTATTACAGCTTGTGTTGGTTGTGTGTAGTGGCCAGCAGTGCCTTTTTGTTCTCAATTTAACATACCAAAACACTTTAACCACTTCCCTACCGTATGACGTCATTTGACTTTAGGGGGGATATCTGAATGATGCCTGCAGCTACAGGCATCATTCAGATATCCTTCTTTTCAGCCGGAGATTCTGCGCACCATAAGAACGATCATAGCGGCAGTTCCGCTGCTTGATCTTATAGGACGCCGCCATCCGGTGCTTCTCCGGACCCTCCCGTGCCATCGGGGACCAGGAGAATGAATCGTCCAGATGAGGAGGATAGAGATGACCAGGGAATCCTCAAACTACGGCCCTCCAGCCGTTGCGGAGGCGTTGTAAAACTGACATTCACAGACATGACCAGGCATGATGGGAATTGTAGTTCCCGAACAACTGGAGGGCCATAGTTTTGAAGACCCATATATATGACCGTCGCGGCTGAAAGCATGAGATTGGTGACTTTTTTTTTTTTCCCGATCTCATGCTTTCCAGCCTGGAGGAGAGATGTGGGGTCTTATTGACCCTGCATCTCTCCATAAAGAGGACCTGTCGCAATATATTCCTATTACAAGGAATGTAAACATCCCTTGTAATAGGAATAAGAGTGATCCAAAAAAAAAAGTCTAAAAAAAAATAATATATGAAGTAAAAAAAAAAAAAAGAATTTTAAAATGCCCCTGTCCCCAGTAGCTCGCGCTCAGAAGCGAACGCACGTCCCGTCCACATATGTAAACGCCGTTCAAACCACACATGTGAGGTATCGCCGCGTGTGTTGGGGTGAGAGCAATAATTCTAGCACTAAGACCTCCTCTGTAACTCTAAACTGGTAACCTGTAAGAAAAAATTAAGCGTCGCCTATGGAGATTTGTAAGTACCAAAGTTTGGCGCCATTCCATGAGTGTGCTCAATTTTAAAGCATGACAATTTAGATATCTATTTACTCGGCGTAACATCATCTTAGACATTATACAAAAAAATTGGGCTAACTTTACTGTTTTGTTTTTGTTTGTTTTTTAATTTGTGAAACTGTCCCCGCCCCCCCCCAAAAAAAGGCATTTAAAAAATGATTGCGCAAATGCTGTGCGAGATAAGGAAAAAAAAATGTAATGACCACCATTTTATTCCCTAGGTTGTCTGATAAAAAAAAAATGTTTGGGGGTTCTGCGTAATTTTTCTAGCAAAATAATTATGATTTTTACATGGAGAGACGTGCCAGAATAGGTTCGGTAGGGAAGTGGTTAAACACCCACAGCAGGAGTGTCAAACTCCATTTCATTGTGGGTCACATCAGCATTATTCTTGCCCTCAAAAGGGCTGTTTGTATCTGTAAGATTAGATGTCCAGCGCATCCCCTCCCCTTACATTAGATGTCAAGAGCCACCCCACCATCAGAAGTTGAGTCCCCCACTCTCCCTTGCATCACAGTGCACCCACCTTTCCTTAAGCTGCTGCTGGGAAGAAGCTGGATGCATTTCTTAAAAGCAGAAAGTAAGGGTCTTGAGGAGGGTGGGGGCCACATGAAATGGCCTGGAGGGCCGAATTCGGCCCGCGGGCCTTGTGTTTGACACCTGTGACCTATAGTATCACCATAAATAGGGAGGGATATAACTGGCTGGTTCATGTTTACTTTGTTTTGTTGTTTTTGAATGTGGCCATTGTTCCATTCAAATGTAAACGCCCCTTTTACTGAGTGACTGTGAAAATGCAGGAGGGGGTAGTGGAGATGGTTCAGTGCACATAAGCTGTTAGGGCAAGCAGTGCAGGCTGCTTCCTTGCCTTTCTTATATAAAGGCATTGACCTTTCAAAGATGGTGCAAGCTTTGAAAGTCCTGGGGACGTGTGGATAAAATCTCAGCTATCTACATTTCAGAAATGTACTTTGTAGTAAACCAATTGTCAGTTAAGGCTAAACTCTTCTCAGATGGCTTAGTCTGGCAGTCCATAAGCATGAAAAGAAAAGCATAGTTGGGAAGAGTAAACTAAAACCAATGATAAGTTGAATTCTACTGTTATGCATATAATTAACTTTAAAAATGACTTAAAATTATATCCATGTAATTGATACTAATGCCAAAACAAATTTAACAAGACATTTGTTAATAATTAAACCAACCAATCAAAAATGATCTTGGTTGTCTGATTAAAATAAATTCATGGTTGCTGTAGGTTAAGGTTAGGAATGATTTTTTTCACTCATTTACCCACTTCAACTCTCACATTTGTACACTGCCTATGGACCATGGACTTAAAGTGGTTCTAAACTGCAGACATTAAATATGAACAAAACGTATCCCTCTATAGTGTGTACGTGTCTCAATTAAGAGCCCCAAGTGTCAATTTCATTCACTTTTGACAAGTTTTCCTGACTTCAAGAGAAAAATAGGAAGCACCTCAGCACACAGCCTGTGATTGACAGCCTGCGTTTTTTTTCCCCTCTGTGCTGTGTGGAAGGTGGTGTGGTCATTCCCTACAAACCGCTCTCAGAGCTGTCCTCGCTGAGCTCTGCAGTGTATATTTTAGCTCTCCGCCCTCTATTTTCTGAACCCTCATTCAACCTGGACTTTGAATGGATGTAGAGAAGAAAAGATTGCAGATACAAGTAAACATCTTGTAGGAGGAATTGTTTCCTCTCTGTGTATCACCCGAGACCAGTCGCTTCACTGGGTTTACAACCACCTTAATCAAATGTAAGGTCCACTTCCCTGCTAACACCCCCGCCCCCCCCCCCCAGCAGGAATACATGTGTAGAAACCTGACAGAAATGATAATCTTTTCCAATGCTATTCAATACCTAATCTTTAAGGGCTGAACTAAATGTAAAAACAGTGCACGTTTCCAGTATGGTAAAGGCTCATTTAAAAAATATCTGATATTTATTCATATAAATTTGTTATACATTATTATTTAATTTCTAATGAGCATGTTTGTTTCACAGAGCGATATATTGCTTCAACCAAAGCTTCCAATGGACATCCGTCTAAAGCGTAAGTTTTTGTATTTGGGAGATATAAAAATAAATAAAATAAAGGCTTGTTTTGATTCAAAGTATCGTTAGAAAGAAATCATTATAAACTGTCAATGCATGCTATATTACTAGAGCTACGCATCTTCAGTGGTCCCACGATTCGATTACGATTATCATGTCAATGATTCGATTTGATTCCGCGATGCATAATGATTACTGTCCATGGTTTTAATCAACAAATTCAATCAGTCAGAACATTGGTCAGCTTGCGTGCCCCGAATGCTCACGGGACCAAAGCACTGATGGCTCCACTCTCCTCCCCAAAGCTCCACACTGCACAAGCCCAGATGCGGCAACTCCAGCACAGACATCTCCAGCACCCCAAGCTCCGGCCCTCCATGTCCCCGCCAGCGTGCACACATTGTGGCTCCTCATGACCTTATTCTGCCACCATGACACCACATGGGATCCCTTTCTATTGGCTGGTGAGGGGGTGGGACAATGAGGGAAGGTGGCAACACCTAGATGGCCAGGTTTGAGTGTCTGCTCAGGTGAATGTGACAAGTGGGAGGAGCTGTGATGGCATTGATGCAGAATCGAGCAAGGCTGAATCACACAATTTATTTTCAACACCCCAGATATTACATTGTGTTTATACTTGCTCATCCATTAGAGCAGCCCTCAAAATTTCCACTTTCATTTGGCGAGTGGAATTTAGCAGAGGGCCAGTGGCAGACAGTTTCCTGGCAGTACAATGCAGTACACATTTTAAAATAACTTTTTGTAACATTTTCTCCAGTCAGTATACTCTTCCTACGCTTGCAATGTTGGTCTATTCATAAAGCTGTTGATTTTACATTATATGATGTCAAGATGGTTTCTGAAGGTAGATTATTCTGCATTGTAAAGGTTTGCTTTAACTTGTGTGCTGACAGGTGTCTGTCCCACCACTCTATTTGAGGACAGATCTTAAAGATGCTGGTTGGCTTACCTTCTGGACATGTCTAGTGTTAAACTTTTTGCTGTGGGAGACTTCCAGCAGCTTTCTAAACCCCAAGAATTACAAATGTATCTCCTCCCCTTACCATTCCATGTCGGCTAGATTCCTTAAACAAGTCCAATGGCTACATTTCTGCCACAATTCTCATCCAGCCAATAGACATTTCCTCATGTTATTTCAAAACTCACAGGTCACTTTCATGAATTGAATTGACCTTTTTGGGCATTCCAAATTCATTCAACTACTAGCTAGGTTACGGTTGCACACCCCAGGTATTCCTGGAGACTGATTTCCTTGTGGCTAAATGTTCTTCGGTCATGTGACAAAATTGCAGACAACATTGTTCAGCTCTGCCACTATAACCGTGGTTACACCAATACTCTCATGGGATGGGATGCCTTTAAAACATCCACGGGAGGATCATTTAATAGAGAAATAAATGGCCATAAACTAAAAAACCATGCCATTGACCAGGTTTATCAGGCCAAGGGCACATATATTATAAATCAGAACACATTCACTTACTAACTTTGGAATTCAGCGCAAGAAGAATATAAACAGGCTCTACAAACAAAAGCACAATTTAAAAATTTTCTTTTGGACCATTTTCTTCTAACCATCACCTTCCCAACTTTCTCATGAGACAACCAAAAATCTAACATTGGAAGAAAAAGGGTTAAGCAATCTTCCCCGTTCCCAAATAACAAAACCCCACATGGAAAAGGCTTTCCCCTTGAGGAATGAGGATCTTCTACATATAATTTTAAAATGTAGCCCATGACCTCCATGAAGTATTGTAGCATCAGTGTCACAAAGTGACGTGTACTTGAAAGTTCCATGATCTTTCATCAGTGATTTTATAGCAAACTAATTAACCCTCATTGGTTAAAAAGGGTGATTGTTACAGTACTAGATATATACTTGTTGTCATGGTGTGTCGTGAGCTCCAGGATTATGGAAAAGAGTATAAATAGATCACATGGTGTTGAACTAATTCTGTTAAGCTGGCAACAGCCTCTTATCTTGGAGTACACTTGCTTGACTGTTAATTCTTACTGGATATATTTTGTACTTTTAGTTTGGCAAATTATAGGTACACCAACGTTATGTTTCTAGTTCTGTAAGGAAAGTGATTGTAAAGGTTTTTTTTTTTCCCTTTAATAACAAACATGTTATACTTGCATGTTCTGTGTGATAGTTTTGCACAGAGCGGCCCCAATCCTTGTCTTCTGGGATTCCCCGCTAACGCTCCTGGCTCTTCCATGCCCCCATAGCAAGCAGCTTGCTATGGGAGCACTAGTGATGGCTTGATCCTGAACTGCACTGTGTGCGTCAATTGTGCCGCTCGGCCTCACTCCCTTGTCACTGGATTTGAGTGACAATAACAGGAGCCAATGGCTTTTGCTGCACTCACAAAGTCCAGTGAGGAGGAAAAAAAGCAGCTTTGCTGGATCAAGATCGAACTCGGGATAAGTATTTAGGGGGGGGGGGACTGTATATAAAAAAAAAAAAAATTTTTTACCTATTTATTCAGAGAATGCCTTAAGGTAAATATTTTTTTTTAGCCAAGCACATGTTGAATAGCAACTCGATTTATACTCTTGACCTTTCTCCTGGATCAAAAGAGCGCTGGATCAAAAGAGGAGGCAGCTAAATATTTAGGGTTGCTGGAGAAAGTTCATATTGGAAGGTTTTGAGAATGCAATAAGGTAAAAAAACCTTATACTTTCAAAAACACATTAAGGCTAGTTTTATTGCTTTAGGCAATTCAAGCCATGAGTGGCCTTGCAAGCACCGTTCGGCTTAAGTCGCTTTAAAAATTAAATTGAGCTACATCCTATCGCATACAGTCATTGTTCGGGCATTTAGCCTGCCTCTGGGACAGTGGCTGTCCTAGTGAAGACTCCTTTATCCACGCCGTTTAGCATGGATGAAGGAAAGTGATAATTTTCCTCTAATTCAGCCCATAGGCTGAAAGAGAAAGTGAGCCTTTTATGGATACAAATGCTGGTATTTAGGTCTGAATGACCATATTCCTTCTCTTTCTTTAAAAAGCCTTTTCACACTGGGGCCGCCCCGGCATTAGTTTAAATGGCGCTTTTAACCCCAAAGAAGGGGTTAAAAATGCCTGTGTTGCGGTGCTTCTGAATCGATTCTTCAGGTGCTTTCTGAACCGCTACCCATTCATTGCAATGGGCAGGGGCTTTTTGGGAGCGCTGTATACAGCGCTCCCAAACCACCCCAAAGATTTTGCTTGCACGACCAGCGCTAAAATTCCTTTAAAAACTGCCTCAGTGTGAATGGGTCTAAACCAGCTGTTGCCAAGGAACACAGTGCTTTGGATTGATTTGTTGTTTGTGCCCACTAAGTGAAATGTAATCTTGTTTTAATGTCAGTAAATCAAAGAAGGTTTTTGCTCTTGCTTATAAGTAAATGCTACTCAAAGGGACCTGAAACAAGGGTCTTTTTTTTATAAGGGCATTACATTTTTTTTTTTTTTTTCCGTTTCCCTACCAGGCATTGCATTACAGTTTCTTTTGAAGTAACATAATGATGCTATTAATAGTAATCCAACTGTTGCTTGTGTTTTTCAGTATTTTGAAAGAAGACTTGAAGCTAAGTAGCAGTGAAGATAGTGATGTAGATCAGGTATGTGTTGGAAAAAATCTTTGTCTCTACTAAATAAAAAAGTGTTTATGCAATAATACTTATCAAAAGGCCTTGCCATATGTAGCTTATGTTTGAATCTGTGCATAATTGGCCACCATATTGACTGATTTACACTAGCAGCTGCACTGATTGCATGGTCACTAGTCTGCGTTTAGAGGACACAGTGCTAAAGCACTTATCTTTGTGGATTGAATTGTTAATTTTTTTTTTTATTAAAGTGCTTGTGAGCCCTTATATATACCATGTGAAGTGACTGGCCTCAGGTGATGCAGAGATGATATAAATCCTTCTACATAAGTTTTACCAGTTTATCTGCTGCCCTCTTTTCTGTACAGCCATTCAAAGTCCAGAATTTCTACAGCATTTCTGAGCTTCAGAAAGCTATAACTAAACTCTGCAGAGTTCAGTGAGGAGAGAGCTCTGACAGCTCAATGCAGTGAAAAGAGACCAACTCCCGCCCCCCCTTTCATGCAGCACACAGGAACAGAGCTGCGGCTGTCCATCACAGGCTGTGTGCTGAAGCTCCCTTCCCTGTCATCTTTTTACCTCTTGGTGTCAGGTAACAGAGGAACGAGGCAGCAGAAAGGACACTTGGTTCTCTGGAATGAGACAAGTACATAGGAATATGTAAGAAAAGAAATGGCTGCACATCCAGGAATTCTGATTGCCTTTTATTGTTCAAAGTGATAACACCAAAGACACCAACACAAGGTCACGTAGACGCGTTTCACACAAACATCTTGTGCTTAATCATTACCAAAGGATAAAGCACAAGATGTTTGTGTGAAACGCGTCTACGTGACCTTGTGTTGGTGTCTTTGGTGTTATCACTTTGAACAATAAAAGGCAATCACAATTCCAGGATGTGCAGCCATTTCTTTTCTTACAAGTTTCCCACGGAGGCGGGCCGGGGCTGGCACTCAGATATTCCACCTCCAGGTTATCGACATACACCTGGAGCAGCGGCTCTTTTTCTTAGTACACAGGAATATGCTTTATGTTTAATGTCTGAAGTTTGCAACCACTTTAAGTTCTATTCACTCAGTGGTGTTGGTATGCTCTGGTTTGCACCACAACCCGCTCCGCTGAAAAACAAAGGGACACCTAGAGGTTTTAGGTTGGTAGTAGTGACCTGCCATCTAAACTTTTTTGCTCTTTTTACAGGACTGTGATAAGGCTGTACCAACCAACACACCAGGAAGGTAAGTTTGGTTGAATATTTTCTATTGAATTTGTATACGAAAGTCTGCCATTCACATTTTTGTGTTCAAATTGAACCAACGCTATAGAAATCTGTTAGTTGCCTCAAACTCATTTGTGATTGGTGCAAATAAGGACACCTTTATTGCTAACAAATGATTTTAATTGACTGACCTCTGCATTTTTTCGTAATGGAGATTTAGTTGGTTCATCGTTGCCATTTTTCATGTAATGCTTATACCACCTGTATATGTGTATTTATTGAATACATGTCAACCTGTATGCTTTATCTCCTAGATTAGGAAGAGTAGATTTAGATGTTAATCTTTCTGTTTACTGCATGCCTGAGAGAGTTCACCTAGCTTGGGAAAAAAAGCTACACTTTCCAGTCCAAGCACCTTTTGTTAATTATGACATGATTTAGCAATGTGGTTAGTCTGTAGAGGTCCTATTTCACTAACAGGTGTGTCCCAGGCAGAAGTTGGCAATGCTGTTTAGCAATAAACTTCTCCAATGAGGCAGATTATTTTACTGTAATTATCGTGGATATCACAAAATGCTTTGAAGGATCGGTTTCTTTATTTCATATATATTGTGGAATTTAGGATCTTAACGCTTACTTTATTATGTAATCTAAAATCTTAAATAAAACTTGCCCATCAAGATCTGTGTATTTTCATTTGTGTGCCTCACTAGTAACTCGGATCCATCCCAGCATAACAGTGAAGGAGCTGACAATTCAAGGGATGATTCCAGTAGCCACAGTGGGTCAGAGAGCAGCTCAGGCTCTGATTCAGAGAGTGAGAGCAGCTCTAGTGACAGCGAGGCTAATGAACCATCACGTAGTGCATCACCTGAGGTAAGTGTATGAATCGTTTACATCTAATCTCAGTTTATTACTTTCCTTTCATTACATAGTAGTTGCAGCATTCATATTATCAATTTTATGTCTGTGGATTAACTTCCGTTTAATCATTTTGCTGTTGAACGTAAATATTCAGTATATAGCTACAAACTATCAAGTTTGAGTGAGTGTTATTTTGAGTATATCTATGAAAGTACCTGGGTCATTCAGGTCACGTTTGGCTACACATACCCCTCCCCAAAATGTGCTGATGCACTATAGCAGGGATATGCAATTAGCGGACCTTCAGCGGTTGCAGAACTGCAAGTACCATGGGGCATAGTAAGATTCTGACAGCCACAAGCATGACACCCAGAGGCATGATGGGAGGTCCGCTAATTGCATATCCCTGCACTAGACTTTCATGTTCTGTATGCCATGGTCCCTGATTCTTTCACTGTGGCTGTCAAGAGCATTGTTTTTGTTAGACAATATATCATAAATTTACAGAGCTGTTGTGCAGAAAGCCTCTTCAAAAGCCAGCGCCCAGTAAACCCCACCTATATGTATCATGTCTCGGTTCTTTTTTTTTTTTTTGGGTGCTAGTTTCCTAGGAATATGGAGGTTTTTTTCTCCAGCTGTGCTGGAAAAAGGCTAATAATTTTTTATTTGTTTGTGCTAGCCTTTTCATCATTGTCTTTTATTTGTGGTTTCCTCTTCCATCAGCTTCAATTAAGATTCCTTACTACGTCACCCTATATAAAAGCTGTATAGATTTGCGTTTCCTCAGCCTTGCTTTGAAGGTCTTGGCTGGACCGGGCTAGCCTAGACTGTGACCTCCTGGCACTGGGCTATGCACGATTGCCATTTGCAGACCTTGTGGGTACTGGTTAAAGCACAAATCCCTTACAGGTCTAGAGCTGTAGAACAGCCCTAGGTGTGACTCTGTCTTTAAAGATTTAAAGGGGTTATAGAGGTACATGTTTTTTCACCTTAATGCATTAATGCCTTAATGCATTATAAATTCATTCTACTTAGGTGTTTACTGAGAGGTTCCCTTTTTGCATCTTTCCTGGAAGGTATTTGAATTCATTTTTGCTAAGTGCCAGTTTACTGTGCCATCTGGGAAGACTGGGTGACTCTCTAATGTATTGTCACATTGCTTAACGTTATTTAACTTTTTTTTTTTGTCTTCTATTTAAAGCCTGAACATCCACCTTCAAATAAGTGGCAGTTGGATAATTGGCTGAATAAAGTGAACCCACACAAAGTGTCTCCAGCATCTTCAGTAGAAAGCAATATTCCTTCATCGCAAGGTTACAAAAAGGAGGTTCAAGAGCAGGGTACTGGAACTGGCTATACAGAACCAAGTGGACCAAAGGAGTCCAATGCTTCTACACCAATCAGAGAAACAAAGGTTGCACAAAAGGGTTCTGAAGGGAGCAGAGGAAGACAAAAGTCTCCAGCGAACAGCGAGAGTGCAACTCAGCGAAGAAGTTTTGGAAAGAAACAACCAAACAAACAACCCGTTGAGGCACCGAGAAGGGAACTTAAAGTGGAAAGTGTCACCACTGCAGAAACAACCACCAATTTGCCTGCTAATAGACACAAGGCAGCCACAAAGGGTTTACGAAAACCCAATATAAAAAAAGAGCCCAAGTCATCTCCCCGGCAGGCAACTGAGAGGAAAAAGTACAAGACCTCTAAACCATCTAATAAATCCAAGGAATTTATTGAAACTGATACCTCATCCTCTGATTCAGATGAAATTGAAAGCCTTCCTCCTTCATCCCAAACCCCCAAGTATTCAGAGAGCAATAGGACTCCTCCAGCCAAACCCTCCACTGAGGAGGATGATACCTTTTTTCGACAGCGATTGTTCTCTCCTATGGAAGAGAAGGAGCTTCTTTCACCTCTGAGTGAACCTGAGGACAGATACCCGCTTATTGTAAAGATTGACTTGAGCCTATTAACGCGAATACCCGGGAGACCTGCTAAGGAACCAGAACCAATTAAGGTTGAAAAGACTGCCCCTGAAAAACATCCAAAAGAAACCCAGAAACAGGCTGAGAAAACATCTACCAGTGGAAAGAGGAAGCACAAGGTTGGTGATTGTAAAAGTCCCATGTTCTGTTTGCTTGATTATCATTTTTGTACGATACCAATACTATGTGATTCCCAAAATGTCATCTGAGAATATTACTACTGTGCATAGGAATTAACCTCCAATAAAGGTCCACTATAGTGAGATAGTCTGTGCAACTTAAAATTATAGCTACCACTTTTTTTTTTTTTTTTTTTATAGACCAGTATGAAAATCATTTATTTTTAAGCTCTGTTCTACGTTTGTTAAAAACTTGGTATGCTTTAGGGCTGCAACTAACGATTATTTTCATAATCGATTAGTTGTCGATTAATCGAATAGTTTCGGCCCTAGTATGCTTCTTTGATTGTTACACAAGCAACTGTGTAACGTTATAAAAAAATTTTACCTTTCAGTTTCAGTCTGCAACCAACTATTTTCTGAAATTGAAATTCTGAAATTGGCGTCTGTCTAAGCATGATGACAATAAGGCGCTCTATACACCGTACATGTAACTCGCTGTCAACATTTCCTGCTCATGTGATTGGCTCACTAGTTTTCTTAGCAGTTTGTCTTTATTTCAACACTTAAACTGTTTGCGTGGTAGGCAGACCCTCAGCATGTAGGAAGTTGGTGTAATCAATTTGTACGTCTAAACAGTAGCAGATAAGACAAAAATAGTTATTCAATTTTTAAGCAACTATCCCATTGCTACATGTGCAATTCTCTTTGCTTCTGAGAGCTTTACCCACTTGTTGGCAGTCATCCCATTTGCTGCATATTGAAATTAATATGATAAAGATATGTAATTGACAGTGTAGTCATAGGCTTATTTCAAGAGTAACTCCACTTTTGTTTGTCAAAAAAAGAAGAAAAACATTCCCCTCTGGGTGATCTGTGTACTACATTACAAGGTTTTTAACAAACTTGGTTTTATAGTCATACCTTTTTTTGTTCTGAAGAAATCCCTGTGTGTTTTGTCTGTGTCCATGCGGGAAAGTGAATCTAATGTGAGTGGTTCCGTAATTATCAATCTACTGCACCTGCATGGCTATGAGGAAAGTTGCTGGGTCTGCATCCCTTTAGATATGATTTTTCTATTGGGAGTACCTCACCAAAAAAAATGTATTTTTGTTGCAGGGGGTGCCTAAAATCTGACTTGTATCTTAGTGCAGACTTCTGGGAAAATCAGCCTAACATAAGCAGGAAATTATGTTTCATAAAATTTGTGGCCGCAAATTAAAAATGAACTGTAATTTTTAATAACAATATGACTTGTCCCAATTGTATTTGCCATTATTATTTTTTCTTTCTTTTTTTCTTTGCACGAAAGGAGTTGCCTTTTAAGTATCCACGGACCTATATAATAGGGGGACACCGCTTACTGGCTCTACCATTTCACTGGCACCTGGTCCATGTCTAAGTTTAGTGGAGCTTAGCTAATGTGTAGGAAATCTTTCCTTCAAGTATGAAGAAAGGTTACATTATCTACAAGACAGTTGAACATAGGTATTGGTTTCCACTTTCAGTTGTCTTTAAAGTGAAAGTCCATGCTAAAACTAAAATCCCTGCATCTATAGCCACCAACAGTCTAACACTACCTTATCTAGCCCTGTAAAGTAAAAATCGGTAAACATAACTTTTCTGCATTCGATCCGACCCGATCTCCAGTGGTGGAAGGTCTGAGTACACATCCAACAACGGCTATGAAATTAATGTGAAGTGATGTCGCCCATAGCGTTACTATGGGCCTTCCGTTGACGGACGTGTCCTCTGCACCCACCCACACAGCGCAACTGTAGCTGACAGCTCAGTGTGGGAACAGCTATTGCCGCTGAAGATCGGGTCCGATCGCATGCAGAAAAGGTATGTTTACGTTTTGTTTTTTTAAAGCATGGACTTCCACTTTAAAGAGGACTTCAAGTCCTAGGATTTGAATTTTGATGTTTATGGTATGCAAGAAAAAAAAAGTAAATTCCCTTTTGCTTTACAAATATAATGCGCAGCTTTAATTTGATCTGTCCAAAATAGATTTTCTCTTACATTTATTGATGGACACAGCTCTTCTGATTCTTGACCATAGGGTTTAAAGCGCCACCTACAGACGTAGAACACTAGGCAGAGAAAGAACACAGCACTTCCTATGGACAGTCCTAGCTAAGGATGAGCACAGGCATGTTCGTGCTCACCAGGAAGCTGACACTCCGCAGCGCTTCCTCCCAATTTTCCTTACTCCGCAGTGCTAATTACAGGTAGTGAGACATTTCCCGATCTGTGCAGCCACAAATCGGGAATTGTCTCACTGCCTGTGATTAGCAGTGCAAAGTGCCAGCTTCCTGGCAAACGCGGGCACATGGAGTTGCAAACACGCCTGAGCTCATCCTTAGTTCTGGCTGGTATAAACACCCCCCCCCCCCCTACAAGCTATGTGGTTGCATGGCTTTTTTTCTGCAGAAATCAACAGCTGGGCGATGGGCTAGATCTAGTAGGTACCATAGTCTGGCCAATGAGTGCACGCAGACCTTTGGCTACACACTGGGTTGGCTGTAACGGCCCCATCTTGAACCTAGGTGGCAAGCTTGTTAAACATCTTGCAGGGACACGCATCACTGGGTGCTGGAGTCCGTGCCACAGTGTTACCCTGGCAGATGGCCCCCCACTTCGGTGGGAGGAGTTTGTCATGGGAGCCTTAACCCGCAAGCTCGGCTGATCCAGTAAATAGATGCAACCTTTCCCTCCCTGGACACAGTGTTGTGCCGGCAGTACTTCCCTCTGACCCCTGGTATTTCCTCTTGTCCCACTTGGCTAGTCTCTCTCCCCTCCTCCTACCTACCAGTCCCTGGTGCTTGGACCAACTTTCCTGACATTTCTGGGCAGAAGCAGGGTTTTCTCAGTTCTCCCTGTGGCATCTGCATGGTGGGAGTCTAGTGACCATATTTGGGTGGACAGAAAGGTTTGCCATTTTTTGCAATGGACCTTTTCATTGACTTGTATGGGAGCTGGCTGTGGATGTGCATGTCGGCCATTTTCTTGTAGCCACGTGGTGTGACCATCTTGCCAGTGATCCCCATTGACTTGTGTAGGAGCTGGATGGGGAAGTGCATAGCTGCTATTTTCTCTGACACACGTGTGCCCACCTGATCCCTTTATGGAGGCCGCGGTTTCTTAGGTTCCTCCGTCCCCCTATACATTCTGTTGGCAGTCCTGGAGTCTCCTGGTTGGAGGAAGCGTTTGGGCAAAAGGCAAGCAGGAAGCAGTCACCTGTCTCTGTGGATATTTGAGCCAAAGGGGTCCTGCAGACCACTCAGCAGTATCTATCTCCCGCTCTGTGTTTTCCATTGCAGGATTGGCGTTGTGGCATGTATTGTCTACGTTCCTGGTGTGCCAAACGCTTACTAAATGGGCCAAGGTTCTGTTGCAAAGTTTGTCCACCTGAAAAGTGGATCAGGTGTACATAGATCTTGCGGACCAATTGGTCCCATATGCTTAATTCCCTACAAGTTCTGCAGAGGGAAATCCTGTTGACATTGGACAAGTCTCCCGCTTCCCTGGACAACCAGATTAGTCTGGGCCAGTCAACAAGGCTAGTAGCTCAGATCTCCTCCCCTACAGGCGGGGAAGTCCTCCTCGCGCACCCCTTGATGGTAGTCACGATGGATACCAGCTTGTCCGGCTGTGGGAGTGTCCTGAGTTGGAGATTGGCACTAGTTTTCTGGAGGAGGCACGGCTACCCGTTGATGCCCTGGGACTCCGAGTGATCAGGCTCTGTCTGGAGCACAGGACGAATCTTCTCCGGAGGCTCCCAGTCAGAAGCCAATCGAATAAGAACACAGTAGCAGCCTGTGTCAACCACCAAGGTGGAATGAGCAGTGCAGCAGTGGCACTGGAGGCATCACACTTTTTGCGGTGGGTGGTTCTGTCTCTGTCGTGCACATCCCAGGCATTGAGAATTGACAGGCAGATTACCTCAGTTGGCAGACAATTGCTCATGGGGAGTGGTCCCCCAGATGTGTTCCTTTAGATCTGGGGTCCCCTAGCCTATGCTGGTGGATCCCACATGTGCATGTTTTGGTGTTCCGCTTCAACAGTAAGGTACCAAGTTTTGTGACGAGAGTGCCGGATCACCCAACCATCCCCCCCCCCCCTCCCGGCTAATATAAGAAGTGTGCTGGTGACACTGGGGCCAGTATCTGTTTAATTTATGCCTTTCCTCCTCTCAAGCTGCCCCCTCGCCCTTTGGGCACGATAGATGCCGGATTCCAGTCCTTCAGGTAGCTCCAGACTGGCCTTGTCTGTGGTATGCCAATGTGGCACTGCTGGTCATGGATGCTCCCTGGCGACTACCTCTTTGGGCAGACCTCCTGTACCAGGGTCTGGTCGAGCCCACCCCCCTTTACTGTCTCTGGCTTGGACAGCACAGCTATTAAAGCCCGGTTTTGAGAAACAGGGTTGTCAAGTTCATTGAGTCCCTACAATATTGAATGCACGCAAGTCTACCTCTCTGGGTGTCCATCCACATTCTTTATCAGTGGTTCAGGTTTTGGCCTTTCTCCAATGCAGCCTTGCATTACACTTTGCCCGGAGTACCATTAAAGGCAGGTTTCTGCCCCTGCTGCCTTTTTTTGGGGGGGGGTTCTCTTGGCCATGCATTTCTTGATACAAATGTTCATCAAAAGGGTTCATCGTGTGGCGCCTCCTGTGTGTTTCCCGTTGCGGGACCTGAACTTTTTACTTTCGGTCCTCCAAAAGCCTCTCTGGGAGTATTTGGGATTTTCAATTGGCAATCAAGATCTGCAAACCACTATTGCTACACCATTTAGAAACCAACAGTAAATATTTTTTCAGGGTATTTAAACTGTTTCAGTTTGTTAGAATAATAACTTCAAATATATAGTAGAGTAAGTACACCACATAACAAAAATGCTTTAGCAATACATTGATTTCAGGCATATACATACAATTATACAGTAGGTACAAATATCAAAGTATGTCATATCACATCAAGCAGAATGCTACAAAGGTGTTTACTGTGGAAATCACACCAACAAAAATACATGCATTCATAGAAGTACAGTGAGCTACATTTAGAACGTATAAGCTGATGTTCAGAAATGCATACAGGCGTTCAGTACACAGAATAGAGTATTAAAAAGGATCGCCAAGCCAGACGCTGGTGAAAAGAGAGAAGGGAAAAAAAACAATGTTTCAGAGATGTAAGCAATCCCTTTCTGAAGAACCTCCTACCTTAGGTGGCGCTATAATCCCTGTGGTCAAGAATCAGAAGAGCTGTGTCTGTTTATGAACTCCGAGACGGAGATGATTTTATGGTGAATAAAAAACATGTAAAATTTTTGTTGGGAGTAGGTGCTTTTTCAGGTTTCTTTTATTAGGTTTTTAAAGAATAGGGTGGTTTAATTGTATAAACCTCAACTTTGTCACGGTGCATGTCTGATCACGGTGCCCTTGTTGTTCTCAAGGTATGAGTATTTCAATTTGCTTGACCTTCGACCTTCTTGTTTATTTTAGAGATTTTTATTGTTTCATAGACACTTTTTATGCACCTCTCTCCTATGTGAGAGGGAGATGCAAGAGCAGTGTAGAGGTCAAGACATCACGCTTAGGCTGGCAGCCATAGATGGAGTGAATTTCTTTCCTGCAACCACAGGTTTGTGGTAAATTTGCTTGGTTCCCCCATCAACAGTGTTGAAATGGAAATCTCTCCCGCGGAGCTATTGTGTTCTTCCAGGCGGGAGCAGCTGTCCCTGCTGGAGAACAGTGATTATTGCTAGCAGCTATAACAGCTGCTAGTAATGCTCACTTGTAAAATCCGGCAGGCTGGTTGTACCTAATTTTAAGCGACCAACTTGTGTACATGCAGCCATGGTTAAAATTTTGGCCAGAACCTCGAACCATCTGTAGCCAGCTTTACACAGATGCCAGTGATCTTCACTTGATTTTGTTTTGATATAAACAAAAATCCTCAGAGCGTGTAAACTTCTGATTAAAGTCAGACTCCAACGCTGCCCTGAATCTTTAGAGTTGGCTAGTGTGAACCGAGCCAGCTGTAAATAAAGATGTTTCTCCGCCCTCTTCTCGCTGTGAATTGTGTTCTATAAAAACTATTTGCTTAACTTTCACTGTTTCAAAGTCCATGGTTACTGGTGTGTTGAAACGGAGCTTAGTCGCGCTATGACACTGAAACTGTGGGAGAGGCCTTCTTGTTTTCATCTACAGATATAATATACTGGTTTGTGGCTAAACTTAACTGCTGGAAAGTACGTTTTCCAATTAAGCTTAAAAAGAAAAATCTTCTACATGACTAAATAAAAATACACTCCCAGGATTTTCTTCCTTCAGTCTGCCCAGTGTGTCCAGAGAACCCTGCTAAGGCGCATAAGTGTTTTGTAGAAGAAGGCTCTCACCATGTCATATTCAACTTGGCAGAGTGTCTCCAATGGTATCAAGTCCTTTTTAAAAGGTTATTCATTATCTCAGTCCAGTACAATCAAACTGCAGTTTTTTTACGGTTTCAATGTTTTTATTAGTTTTTTTAAAACAATAACATAGATATTCAGGTAATGTTTCGTTTACACACTCCAAAGTGCTCATTTGCTGACAAAATGAATATGTTTATATGATTATTCAGAAGAGGGGAGGCAGAAAGTATAAAACCCTCTGCCCCACATTAACTGGAGAGGTATCTCTCAAGATCACTGAGGCACTTGGTTGCCAGCTTATGAAATTTTTCCCAAGCATTAAAGGATAAGTCACCCTTGTTTTTGTTTTTTTTATTATTATTCTAGCTCCCTTATGTACCAATATAGCATTAAAGTGGAGCAGGAAACTGCTACAGGACACAGGGCTTTAAAGAGATAACAAAACGCTGCAGATGTGCCCTGCTCAAATTTCAGGAATCTGGTTTTAATCCAATGTACTTTTTTGTAAAAATATCAACGCTTTCCATTAATCTACATCCACTTACTTCAATTGTCCTCATCAATGTTTCCAAACATATCCATTAGTTTTGCCTTGCTTCCTGGTCAGACTATAGATCAAGACACAAGGAGTTCACCAGCTGACCTCATTAGCGCACACACTGCGCACACACAGTCAGTGTCAGCGGTGGAGTAGGGCGCTTCGGACCTTCCGCATACGAGCCTGCTTCCACCCAGACCTGGCAGTCAGAGGCTAGGCAGCTGCTAGGCTAGACGCTCCAGGAAACAAGCTCCCTGGACCCAGGAACCAGCATCTCGCTCTCCACGAGGACTCCTCTCTTCCGCAGGTAAGACCCTGCCTCTCAGGGCCTGTCATCTTGGGGATCCACTGACGGCCGTCCTTATCAGGGCAGCCGTCACACAGACCCCACACTGCGGCTTTCTATACTATTTCTTGCCGGCATCTATCGCCCGCACGGCCACCCGCTTTGTGGTAGTCCCAAGTCACCCCCCCTGGGTGTATTTCCGGCGTTTTTTGGTGCTCTTGCACCCCCGCGCCAGCCTGCTCCTTCTCGCGGCCGCCGCACCTTAGGAAAGTCCGCGGCTTCAGCCGCGGCCTACCGGCGCGCCGTTCTTTTCTCCCTACACTAAATTCCTAAGCACAGTTTGCTCTGGTTATTCACCCCCACACCCCCAGAGGCCCCCTGTTCAGCAAATTCATTGGGTAAATATCATTTTTACCAAGCTGACAGCCCCCCCCCCCAGCCCGGGTCCTGTGCTTTGCCTGGCGGCCATTATTTTGGTATACCCCAGCAGCAGTGACACCCAGCATCCCCCCCCCTTTTTTCCCCTCCATAAGCCGTCAGTCTTTTGATCCAGGGTTTTGAGCCGATCGCCTTCAGGGATCAGGAAGGAATTTTTTTCCCTGCCGCAGCACATTGGCCAGCTTGCCCAGGGTTTTTTTGCCTTCCTCTGGACCAAAAATAATAACCCTATTTTCCTTGAGCTAGGATTCTCGAATCCTCTCTCACCCTACGCCCGCACTCCAGCCCTCGGTGACTGGCAACAATGGTTAAGTTGCGATACTCTGCAGAAACCATTTGGGGTCTGAGACAATTCGCAACTACATTACCTGCCGCCACCACAATAGCCTTAAAATCAGATCAACTTTTGAGGTTCGATCATCGATCGATCATCAAAAATTTCAATCATTCACCACAGCTCAAGCACATATCATGTGCTTTGCTTAACACTAGATCAGCAGTTAAACACCGATCAGAAATCCATGATTTCTTACTACAATACGATCTAGACTGCCTCTTTATTACGGAAAGTTGGCTGTCGGACGATTGCAACACCATTCTCGGAGAACTGGTGCCAGCAAACTATCGCATCTTAACGGAAAATAGAATAGGGCAAAGGGGAGGAGGCCTGGCGGTGATTCATAAGTCGCATATTGCAATCACTAAACCGGTCCTTCAAAATCCTCTACCTTTTATGGAAACCCTTACGCTTCAACTTCAAGCTCATTCTCAGGAGACCGTTCATATTCTCCTCTGCTATAGGCCCCCTGGGCCCAAATCGCAGTTGATATCAGCATTAACGGAGTTCATTTCCACCTACTCCCTTAGCAGCAATCATCTTTTGCTGCTCGGGGATTTCAACTTGTGGGCTAACTCCTCACAGGATCCCATCGCGGATGCCTGCATTAACCACCTGGAAGGATTAGGACTTCAACAACTTATACGCGGACCAACGCATGCTTCAGGTCACACACTCGACCTAATTTTCAGACAAAATCTGAAAATAAACATTTTGGGAAATGAACCTTTGCCATGGACAGACCACCATGCAATTAGCTTCATAATCCCCAGAACTCCATTAGTCAGGAAAGTACCCAAGCCAGGGACAATACACTGGGCTAGATCTCAGAGGAAGCTCCACTCGGAACTCTTCAGATCTACCCTGGGAAACCGAATTGGGGCTATTCCTCCTCAGCTAGCAGCCTCAGATACTTTGGATGCCATTAATGCAGCTCTGCTACAGTCAGCCGACTTGGCAGCACCAAAGCGCAAACTCCGCAGCCGGGCAAAAAAGTCCAGCTGGTTCAATAACCAGCTGTCGCTATTGAAGCAAGAGCGCATAAGGGCGGAAGCCGCCTGGAAAAGAAGTCCGTCAGAAGACCACCTCAACTTCTACAAAGCAGTAACAACGCGCTATCACAAGGAAATTTTCGAAGCCAAAAAACTTCACTTCTCCAGGGTGATTAACAGCGCAATGAATCGCCCACGCGAACTCTTCCGGATGGTCACCCAGACCATGAATCCGGGATGTCTAGAAGTCCCCACTTCAGACACCCAAGAGTTCTGCAATGAACTATCGGATTTCTTCATCAACAAAATTGAAAAAATTCGGGTAAGTATTCGGCAAAACAATACTCCACTCAGCCCCGTCTTCAATCAAAACAACGACGGAACGCCTCTACAATCAACTAAGTTCACTTTGGAACCCATCTCCATCGATACAACAAAAAAATTCATTGGTGTGCTGCGCAACAGCACAGCACCGAATGACATCATTCCCACCAAGCTACTGAAGGAATGTGCCGACATCCTGGCGCCTCCGATCACGCAGCTTATAAATCAGTCATTTAAGGAAGGCATAGTGCCTTCCCTGCTGAAAGAGGGCACAATCCTGCCGATCTTGAAAAAACCTAATTTGGATCCTATGGACCCAACTCACCGCCGTCCCATAACAGGTCTAAATGCTCTGTCCAAGATAATGGAGAAAGTGGTGGTAAATCAGCTGCAACAGCATCTGGACACCCACAACCTACTCGATCCATTTCAATCCGGGTTCCGTCCCGGCCACGGGACAGAAACGGCCTTACTGAAAATATGGGACGATGCGCTCGAGGCCGCAGACGAAGGAGAATCCTGTCTCCTGGTTCTGCTGGACCTAAGCGCAGCTTTTGACACAGTAGACCACAAATTGCTACTGAGACGACTAACAGAAGTCGCCGGAGTCTCAGAAGATGCCTTACCATGGTTCTCCTCTTTTCTTGGAAACCGATCACAAACGGTGAAACTGGGATCCTTCACATCAGAAAAACGCACGGTGCCATGTGGGGTCCCCCAAGGATCCCCCCTATCACCAGTGCTGTTTAATATCTATCTTCGTCCTCTCTTTGATATTATCAGTAGCCATGAACTACTTTATCACTCTTATGCAGACGACACGCAGTTGTACTTTCGCATCTGCCATAAAAAGGATCATCATCTCAGATTAGAGAAATGTCTCTCTTCAATAGAAAACTGGATGACTAAGAGTTATCTCAAACTCAATAGTGCTAAAACAGAACTCTTTATCTTCGATGCCAGTCGGAAGAAACCACCGACAACAAACTGGACACCGTCTCCCATCCTGGGACAAATCATCGCCCCTAGCTCCAAAGTCAAAAGCCTGGGAGTCACGTTTGACACCTTCATGACAATGGACGCACAAATAGGGTCAGTAGTCAGCGGGGCGCACCATTTGATGCGCCTACTACGCAGACTTATTCCATTTATTCCCAAAGAAGACATAGCAGTCGTGGTGGGAACAATCGTGAATTCCAGACTGGACTATGCAAATGCCCTTTACCTCGGGCTACCCAAGTACCAAATCGCTCGTCTTCAAGTCGTACAGAATACGGCCGCTAGACTGGTGACTGGGAAAAAATCTTGGGAATCAATCTCACCTTCACTGAGATCCCTTCACTGGTTGCCAGTAAAAGACAGAATTGCATTTAAAGCACTCTGCCTGACACATAAGTGCATCCATGGGAAGGCTCCTAGATATCTATGCGACAAGATCAAACCTCATAATTCCAACCGCATTCTGCGATCCACCGACCAAAATCTGGTCAAGGTTCCTAAAACCAAATACAAGTCCAAAGGAGAAAGAAGGTTTGCTTTCCAGGGCCCCAGGCTTTGGAATGCTTTACCAACCAGCATTCGGTTGGAGCAAAACCACCTGTCTTTCAGAAGGCAGATCAAGACCCTGCTTTTCTGAAGGCATGAGACACAAACAACAAGCGCCCAGAGGCGATTCAGTTCGCATGTGCCGCGCTATATAAGTTTTTTCATTCATTCATTCATTCATTCATTCATTCACTGCATCATCCACCCTCCTACCTACCCACCCATTCCCAGCTGCAGTTTAAAAAAAAAAAAAGGAAACCAATTAGTGATTACCCTTCTCACTAACTATACAATCAGATTGCATAGTGTATGGCCATCTTTATACAAGTACATAGGAGGGAGTGGACAAGCACTCAGCTATCAAACACCACTCGCATCTCTGCATAGCAGGAACTCGCATTCCCACCTGTATTTATTTTTTTTGCGAGGTGGGAAGGTGTTTTGGAGCATTTTTAATCATCACACACAGTACAGCCAATCTACCTAAATGGGCTGCCATACACACAAGCTTCCAGACTTTTTTTTTTTTCTTTTAGAGCGGAGCTTGGTGCGTTTTTAAATGTGATTATTGGGGTAGCATATTTCTTTGTTTCCTTGCATTTCAGATGTGAATGGAGCCTCGTTGTTGTTCTTGTGTTAACGCATCAATTTCACTTTCAGACCCCAGTCACATCTAGCATAGTGGGAGCTCATATTTTGTGGCTCGTTTTTCCTTTGACACGCATAGGGCAGCCTTGTTGATTTTAATTGGCTGCACTACATGTGGCTTATGGGACCCTATGACATTTTGTGGGTTGCGTGTTTTTTTTTACTGTGCGTTTACTTTGCAGCATTTGCTACTCGTGTTTTTTTCACATGGCAAAATGCGTGTTTGCTTCTCTGTCTGGTGTGCCGTTAACATTAACAGCACTGGGGTGGGGTGGAGGGGGGGAGTGGTGATGCAGGGTGTGTGCTAATGAGGTCAGCTGGTAAACTCCTTCCTGTGTCATGACCTTAAGTCTGACCAGGAACTAAGGCAAAACGAATGCATACGTTTGGAAACATTGAGGACAAGTGAACTAAGTGTCTGTAGATTTAATGGAAAGCTTTGATATTTTTGCAAAAAAAAAGTACATTAATGCTATGTTTGTACAAAGGTGAACTTATCCTTTAAAACTGTAACAATATCTAACAAAGAAACTACAAGTGTACTCTCAGCTCGTAACATCCTAGTAGTCGCGTAATAACCAATGTTGCTCCACGTACTTGGTAGTGCATGGACAATACCTTTTTTGAGCACATATTTCGACAAAGGGGGGTGGTGGCTTTAGAGAAAGACCCCAAGCTCAGGTCCATGCCACCCAAAGGCCCATCAGACTGGAGCTGCCCGTGGCGTGGGTCACCAGTCAAGTACCTGATCCATGGACTTTTAAAAAATAAAAATAAAATATTTTGTCTTTTAAGACTGCCTTTCGTTGACCATGAGCCAGGAAACTTTGTGCTTAAATTGGTCAAATTTAATGGCAGCGGACCTCAAACTTCTAGCTATGGTGATTCTAGCGGATACGAGTATGAAAGTGAGGGCATGCTTAGGAGACTTAATTGGGTTGATTTAGGTGAGAGTAAAAATTAAGTTGTAAGCTCTTATCTAAAATTGTCGCTTTTTTAGACATTGCCACTCTGTGGTATGCCGTTCCGTCCTGACCCCATCTTTGAAAACAACTTCAATTTTTTTTGTGGCGACTTTTTCCTCACTTCTTGTAGGGTGTCACCAGGGCAAAACATAAGGGGAGCTCTCTCAAAGATTCAAGCTTTATTAAACCTAGTGCACTCCATATTGTATAACAACCTGGAAATGGAGGGTGATGAATTGAACAAGAAAACATATGGTGCTATTTCTCACAGTTCGGACAATATACAGTCAGCTCCTATTGAGTGACATTGAAGTGATAATAATCATATATTATGTCTCCAGCACAGATGCAATACAATCACATCTTTTTGTAGAACGGAGAAGGCTTACAGTCCGTTTTTTTTTTTTTTTTTCCCCTGTGTTACTGTTGGAGAGTTCACTGACTTCCTGTCGTGCTAAAATCTTATTTGACATTGTGTCATTGGGAACGAAATAGTCGGGACACATCTTGTTTGTTTCCTTTTTGACACGGTTTCCTTTTTTACGTATTTTTTTCCCCACAGAATGACGACGATTCCAGAGGGAATGAAAGCAAGAAACCAAAGGTGGAGGAAAAAGCATCAAGCCACAAAACATCCAGCAGAGAGTAAGTCATGATATTTTTAATTTGGTATGTTGTTGGTGATTGTCATTATCAGATTTGTCTTAACATGCTGGATTAGTTTTACATGCAAGACATTTTTACTCATGTTTATGTACTGTGCATAGAGCCCCCTACTTTACCTTTTTGGTACTTTCCCTAGGTTGACACACCCAGGACACCAGCGTGTTCATCTGGCCATTCTAAAACCTGAAACAATTCTGCACCCCAGTGGCACACAAGACTTTTGTGGCATTAGATTAAAGAGTCATAAGCCCATTGCATACATTGAACTAAAAAAAGGAGACTGGGAAGAATGAACAAAATACTTTTGGCCACATATGCCCTAACACATCTGCAAATGAAAAGCCAGAGAATCATACCACTTTTCCAGCCCCAGGCAGTCAAAGGGCATTTTTATGCATTACGGAGGAATCTACTTGTATTTATGTTTCGGTATAGGCCTGTCAATGCCTTAATTTTTTTTATCAAGGTATATATATATATATATATATATATATATATATCTATATATATATCTATATATATATCTATCTATCTATCTCCCTTGATAAAAAAAAAAAAAAGGCATTGACAGGCCTATACCGAAACATAATGATCTAAATTCTTGCATATTTTATTCACGGCTATTTTGGTCTTATAGGTATGGGACCATATATAACTTTAGTTGGCAAGCAAAATGGCAATGCTAGTTTTTTTAATTTTTTTATTGGGGAACCCAGCATACTGTGCAACTAAAATGTCATAAGGGCCCTTTATTAAGCAACTAAAATGTCATAAGGGCCCTTTATTAAATTGTACTAATGAATTATTTTTATGCAATTCAAATTTATGGAAAATATCAGTTCATAGACCAAATAATACTATGGGGGAGATTTACTAAAACTGATGCACACACAGTCTGGTACAGATGTGCATATTAACCAATCAGTTTCTAGGTTTTGTTGTCAAAGCTTGGTGTAACAAGCTGAAGTTGGTCGCTGATTGGTTACTATGTAGTGCTGCACCAAATTCTGTGTGCACCCAAGTTTCTGGGAGATAAAAAATACTCATCCTTTAAATGCCAGCTCCACTTTAAACTATCAGTTTGGGTTGGCAATAGTGGGTTTCGGTAAAAAAAACTCCCCACTAACCTAGCCCCCCAGCTGAGTCATGTTGGCGATCTAGTCTCGGCTGCAGCTCTTTTTCCTTTGGTCTTGCAGGAGGGAACAGCAGGAGTGAGAGCCGTATGCTCCTGCTGCTCTCAGTCAAATCCTGTGAGGGAGCCTGGGGCATGTCTAAGCGGCACTGTGCGTTAATGGGCACACACAGCCCGGCTCAGGAACATGCCTGCACAAGTTTTCCTATAACACATGGCTTTCTATGGGGGCACCTGCAAGAACGAGTGGAGAGTGCCGTGGGTGGGGGAAGACTCTGGAATCCAGAAGAGGGGATAAAGGACCGGATAGGATAATACATAAAAGTGATGGTTTTATTTATTTTTTTGTACAGGTCATCCAAGCAGAATCCAGTAAAAGAGAAAGATCCTCTGCCATCTCCAGCTCCTCCTGCTCAGCCGAAGGAAACCAAGACAGAGCATGGGCAACGGAAAAGATCAGCCAGTCAGTCATCCTCAATGAAATCTAGCAGCAGTGGCAGCACTAAGGAGAGCAGCACTAAGAGCAGCTCTTCTGCAAAGCAAAAAAAGACTGAAGGGAAAAGTTCTAGCAGTGCAAAAGAACCCAAGGTAAATCTGATCAGTTCCAGTTTGGCTTTGTTGTAAAATATGAACCATTTTTTCTCAATGTTTATCTGCCAACATTTTTTTTTTTTTTACTTTGTACCTTTTTATGTTCTCTAATAAGAATTAAAAATACGTAAATGTGTGGGGAGTAAGTTTACAAACTTTTACAATTTGCTGACCACCAACGTACCTCACTGAACTTCAAGTGGTTATACTGGAATGATGCTTTTAGAGTGGACTATATAAGAAATTTCCCAACGTGAAGGAAATTCCCCTCTTAGATAGAACAAAAGTTTCCTTTACAAGATTTACCATTCCCTCCTTGTTCTGAGGATAACTTTAAACCTTTTACAGGTCTAACCCTTCCACACTCCCTAACTGCAAAAAAGGCATTTTACCATATTCAATGGGCAGTTGTTTTGCTTAGGTGGTGCAGGTATTGTCCCTAGATGGGATTACTGACTGGGTGTGAGCCTCATGTATGCTAACTTTGATCACTGAAGGTGAGACATGAAAATTGCTGAGCTCTTCAGGAGCTCCATCAGACTTTAGTCTCCTTAAAGTGGAGGTTCACCCTATAAATTTTTTCTAACAGTACATCCAGCACCGTGCTGCATATAAAATGTCACTGACCTTTATTTTTTTCCCCCCGTAGATATCGTTTAGCCGTAGAATTCACCGCGGCTTCCGGGTAGGGAATCCCGCGGGAGTGGGCGTTCCTATTGACATGCCAATCAATTGGCATGCTAAACGACGGCGCACACAGCGCGTCACGACTTCCCGAAAGAAGGTCGGCTCGTCTATTCGGCGCCAGTGCGCAGAATAGAGCCGACCCGAGCTTCCTTCCGGAAGTCGTGACGCGCTGTGTGCGCCGTCGTTTAGCATGCCAATTGATTGGCATGTCAATAGGAACGCCCACTCCCGCGGGATTCCCTACCCGGAAGCCGCGGTGAATTCTACGGCTAAACGATATCTACGGGGAAAAAAAAAATAAAGGTCAGTGACATTTTATATGCAGCACGGTGCTGGATGTACTGTTAGAAAATTTTTATAAGGTGAACCTCCACTTTAAGTTTCAAAACATATCTGTCATATTGACACAAGAGGTCCTGGGACACTCTGGTGCTAGTTCACTTGACTTAAAGGGTCACTAAAGGAATTTATTTTTTTAGCTAAATAGCTTCCTTTACCTTATTGCAGTCCTGGTTTCATGTCCTCATTGCTCGTTTTTGCTCTGATGTTGCTGTAATTCTGCTCTGTTGTGGACACTTCCTGGTTGTCTGGCTCCGTATGAAAAAAGTCATGGGAGACTTTAGTTTCGTTTTCCTAGCCATGACTCTCTATGGCACTCTCCAGCACAGAGGCTTGAAATAACATGCAAAGACTAAACTACTTTCAGTTTCGTTTTTGCATCTAGGAGGAACATTATATTATTGCTTTTTATCTATTTTTAATCGTTTTTAAAAGGAATCGGTTAACTATTATGTCTCTCTACCCTGTAAACAGTCATTTCAGCAAAAAAAAAAAAAATTTCCTTTAGTGATCCTTTAAACATGGAGTGCACTGAGAGGCTAACCACATCGACTTCTTTATTTAAAACAATATGTAAAATCTCTTTGCCTACTAAGCATTCTATAGTGCAATTATATATATTTTATTTATTTTTTATCAGGAAAAAACATCAAATAATACTGCTGCTGTAGCCTTCATACCACCGATTGACAACAAGTCTCGAAGGGCCAAGCTTTCATTCGAAGACCGGTAAGACATAGATCAGTATTTGGGTTTATTTGGCACAAAAGCTGTGTTTAGTGTGACCCGTTATTTTGTCAACAAATTTTTCTATAAATAAAATTTTCTGGAAGAAACTATAAACGGTGACATCTACAGTTTGTATTATGTATATCAGGAGAAAATAAATACTCATGGTTTCTTAGTCATTTTCCATCTGATGCTGTTATATCTGTATGTGCTACATTCCCAGTGTTTCAGGATTGTTGATTTTATTATTACATAAAGTATTGCATATTTAAATAGGCCATGCTGTTTGTTTTTTCTAGAAACCATTCAGCTGATCATTACCTGCAGGAGGCAAAGAAACTGAAGCACAATGCAGATGCTTTGGTAAGACTTCCCAAAGACAATATAAGTTCTAACAGGGTACGTTCACTAAGCTTTACTTGTTTACTTAAAGTTGTATTGTTAAAAAAATTGTTCTGTTAACCTATTCATGACAGCATAGACTCTTTGTACGGTCTTCCTCCCAATTTTCTTTTCTAATTGTACACGAAACCGCTCATGCGCAGCTTGATGCTATAGTATAAGTATGATTTTATGCCGAGACCATGTGACCTGTGTGCATGCGTGGGAGTTGATGTAGGAGAAAACTGTCAGAAGTGACAGATGCAGATGAAGTACATTTTATAAAGGATATGGTTTATTCATTTTTCTTTTCAGTGGTTTACAACCACGTTAAATGTGCCGTAATGTGCAAAATATTGGCACAATTGCTCCTAGAGTCCCCCAACGTGTGCCATTTAGCTTTGCTTGTCTCAACAGATTTTAAAGGGATTTGTTATGTGCATAACCAAAAATAATCTTTCACCTTTCCTTTAGAGCAGGGGTCTCCAAACTGCGGCCCGAGGGCCAGATGTGGCCCTTTGCTTGCCGTTATCCGGCCCTATTCCTCCCACTGACACCAACAATGGGGCACTATATCGTCCACCGATACCAATACTATTCCTCCTACTAATAAAGGGAATATTCCTCCTCCTATTGCCCACCAACCCCGAGGCCATATTTGTTCTCACTGATGCTGGGCCCGTGACAATTTTCTCCCCCTGCTGGCCACAATCCGGCCCTCCTAAAGTCTGAAGGGCAATAAAGTGGCCATTTGTTTGAAAAGTTTGGATACCCCTGCTTTAGCGGTTGCACTGCTGCCTACAGGGAGATTGGAAACTGGTAAAAAATAAAAAATCATCCTAAAAAAATGCACATTCCTTCTTTAGTCTGCTGTGGAAAAAATGTAACCTAATTTTGCTCTTTAATACAGTCAGTCCTGCTGCATTGGGTGCTCTCAGCTAAAACTTCTAATTGTTCCAGTGCTGCTTGCATAGTACCCACTGATGCAGCTGATGTATGCAGCTTAGAATCATGTTGCCGGTAGAGAAGGGGGAGGAGCCTAGGAATGGCACGGCCAGAGAAGTCTAGTTGGGAGCCTCCATCCGTACTATGTAGCGGTGGAGCTTCGGCCGCCTCACTGACAACCCTCCTCCCGGCCATAGGTCTGGCTTCACAAAACTGAACTGGAAGCGTGTGGCGAAAGGACGCAGAAACACCCGAGATGCAGCCTGCCCCTAAAATCCATCTTTACACTCAGGACGCCAGAGGAGGCGGCCTGTTAGCAGCTCTGTAAAAGAAACGAAGAGAGGTTGCCGAAAGTCAGTAGCCGGTGGATCCCAGAGAAATGCCGGAGTTGCTGCGATGTAAATACGATAAACCGAAGCAAAGTAAAAGGGACTGTTTGAAGGAGAAAATTTTAAAGCAAAACAAAATATAAATATGTAGACTATGGCTACACGGGGAGATCAGCAAGGGGAGAGGCATCTGCAAAGTCTCCTAAAGTAAGCTCAAGCCCAGGATCAATAAAGTATACATCACAAGAATGTGGATCTGAAAAACCGATAATGGGAAAAACAAGGGACGCAGGCAAAACAGATGGAAGTAAAAAAGGACAAAACAGAATTTCACCGGAAATGAGCACGCTTAATCAGTCAAGATTAATTCAAGATCTAGTGGTCGGACAAAGGACATAAAGAGGACCAGTCACTGAATGCACCTACGAAAGTAGAGATGGCAGCAGTGTCTGCAGCACTTGAGAACTCTCTAAAAACTGAAATGTCAATGATGCGTAACAACTTGGGCCATATTCTGACAAAAGTTGAAGATCTGGAAAGGAGAGTGGAATGCCATATGCAAATAATAAAAGCTACTTTTTGTTGTGCTGCTGTATTACCTGATATAAGAAGATATATTATAACTCCGTAATAGCACGAATGATGGCATTGGACTAACACAGAGTGAAGTAAGATGGATTGAGTTGGAAAATACAATAAGAAAAACACTGTTAAGTAAGAATATATGAATAACACCACCAAAATACAGAACATTAGATATAGATGCACATGATTTAACTAGAAATGCTTTCAAAGTTTGGGATTTATTTCACAGGCAAGAAAGATGGGAATACAATTCATCATTAATAGCATTATCAGAGACCAACTTTTTTTTAACCGGGTAAAAGGGCACTTTTTGGATATCCGATCGGAGATATACAGAATAAAGGGAAAATCGGATCTATGCAGCAAATAAGGCATAAAAGTGAAGCTATAGAGCTAATCAGTGGCGGTACTCCCATCTAAAGCACTTTGTGACTTCTTTACAACAAATTGGATCCGAGGCAAACTTGAACCCAATAGAAAAATGATGTGGTTCACAGTTAGAAATTGGGTTGTTCCCCCTAAACACCTAGTGTCCTTGTGCCAGTTTGAGGAGGATTTTGTTGAGAAGTGGTTTTCTCCCTCTAAGGATCTGGAGGATGCACCAAATGCGCCCATCATATAGACTGATATGGGTTATTTTCACCAAAGAAATGCAGTAGTATACATTTTGGCCTAAAGTTGTGAAGAAAGTTTTTTTTATTTATTTTCTTTTAAAATTTTATAACAACGAAGAAAAACATGTTTGTTTTTTTTGGGGGGGTTTTTTTCTCCAGAATTTCCATTCTTTGTTTTATTGATTAAATACCCCTAAAAGAAAGCTCTATTTGTGTGAAAAATGTCATATGAGTACAGTGTTGCATGAGCGCTCTATTGTCATTCAAAGTGCGACTACGCTGAAAGCTGAAAATTTGGCCTTGGCAGGAAGGGGGTGAAAGTGTCCTGTATTGAAGTGGTTAATTTATAAGGAACATAACTATACACTCATATACTGTGTACATATGTATATAGCACTCCATTGGGGAGGGAAAGGGGGATGAAATGGCCATGTGAAGGAACAAGTGGTCAGCATGAAATGGATATGTAAAGGAAGGTGAAGTAAAAATTGTAACACTAACACGCACACACCTACCCATTTTACCTCTCCTTCCTTTACCTGCAGTGGGCATGTAAAAGAAAAAGGGGGGTGTTAACATTTTCACCATACCTTCCTTTACATACCCATTTAATTCCCTCCCACTCCTTCCTTCACATACCCATTTCAATCCAAGCCAGCTAAGAGGCATTCCTCTATAATCCAGCAAAGAGGCATTCCCCTATAATCCAGCAAAGAGGCATTCCCCATGCAGGATGGCAGCACAGGAGGACCACATCCACACATGTTCCCTGACTCCTTTCCTACATGATCTCTTGTCGGTACACTTGTGTAGTTCAATTTGTTTAAATTGTTAAACTGTAGAACACACGTCTAACAAAGCGCCTGTGCTGCATGGCCTCTTTGAGGAACAATGCCTCTTCGAATCCACTCTGGATACCATTATCAATGATACACCTTGTGGCCAATGGTGCACTGCTTTCTCAAAGAGGCTTTAAGGGGTTTTAAAGGTTCATTTTTATTTTCTAAATAGGTTCCTTTAAGCTAGTGCATTGTTGGTTCACTTACCTTTTCCTTCGATTTTTCCCTTTTCTTTTTTTTCCTTTGTCTTAATTTTTCACTTCCTGTTCCTCCTCGGTAAGCTTTCCCCATCATACGAGCCTTTCTCGCTGGGGGTTAGTCAGCGTGCTCACCCCCTCCCTTGGGACTACATCCCTGCAGGGAGCCGCTGTGAATACATAGTCTCCCCACAGGGATGTAGTCCCAAGGGAGGGGGCGAGCATGCTGACTAACCCCCAGCGAGAAAGGCCTGATGATGGGGGCAAGCATACTGAGGAAGAACAGGAAGTGAGAAATCCAGACGAAGGGAAATCGAAGGAAAGGGTAAGTGAACCAACAATGCACTAGTTTAAAGGAACCTATTTATAAAATAAACTAACCTTTACAACCTCTTTAAGGTACAGCCTAGGAGGTCTCACCCCCTTTTGGAGGGGGTGAGACTCCCAGTCATCCTGCAAGGTCTGGAGCACAAAGTCAACCAAATCGTCAGATAAATCTTCCTTGGCTTGAAGGTGCTGTGGCAGGATTTCTGTAGCAAGATAGTTTCATGGGTTTTACTTCAGCCTGTTTGCGGTTCCAAACTCAGAGGGGGCATCTGTCACATCTTGAATCTCAAAGCCTCAAATGTCTACATTTAAGCTCAAAATTTTCATGAAATCTCCTCCAAAAAAAGTGAAAATTCTTTTGGCAATGAACGAGAAAGGAAATGGGATTTTTTTACCCACCATGCTTCTTTACTTGGAGTCGCTTGGGGACACCTGTCCCACCCATCTCTGTTTTATAACAATTATCTCAGTACTGCTTTGCTACAAAACGAAGGCATGCTTGTAGTAGTAGTATGAGTTCCCCTTGGTTGACCTACAGCATCTTCTACTTTGAACAAGAAACATGGGGGTGGGGGTGTGGTGGATTTTTGTACATATGACAGATTGGTACGAACTAAAATAAATAAAAATATATCTGTACATTTCCTAAGTCTAAACTTCTCTTTTTTTCTCTAGTCGGATAGATTTGAAAAAGCGGTATACTACCTGGATGCAGTGGTCTCTTTTATTGAATGTGGGAATGCACTGGAGAAGAGTGTCCAAGAAGCAAAATCTCCATTTCCTATGTATTCAGAAACCGTGGAACTCATTAAGTATGTATAATGATGTGCATAGTGTGAACAGTTTTTTTGAGACTGCCTTATACGTAACAAACGTGTTTTTTTTTTTGTTTTTTTTTACCCTTTCATCTCACTTGAAGCATTATATGCACAGGCATACAATGATGCTTCAGGTGGTTTCATTTTATTGATTATAGACTCTTCGTGTATTTTTTTGTTGTATTAAAAGTTCACTATTCCAGCCATGTTTACACTAGTGTCGGGTGATTGTATATAGTGTATACCACATTTACCACTGACTAATGCAGAGTTGCAAGGAGATCAGCTAAAAGTAGTTGGATCTGTATGTGCGTTATAATTAATCGAAATTAGTCAATCGATTAAAAAAAAAAATCAATTAATCGAACACAAACATTTTAATCAGTAACAGCCCTAATTTTAATCAATTCAAGCTATTATAAATGGTATAATGCTAGCCTGATGTTCATTGTTCTTGGTTTTGTACTTGTAGCAAAGCTTATTAATTGATATATATAAAACATTATTATAGACAAGAACTCATAGATTAATAGAAATCCTTATAAAGAGCAAGTATCCTTAAAACGTGATTAATCTTTCAGGTATACTATGAAACTGAAGAGTTACTCTGCTCCAGACGCTACCGCAGCTGATAAAAGGCTTGGTGTTCTTTGGTGAGTGCAACTTTTGGCTTTTGAAAATCGGTTGTATAGCTAGTGCATTTTTTAAGTAAGCACTCTACTTTGAAATGTGTCATTGCCATCTGCTTTCATTTATTTTCAGACAATATTTAATTTTATGACTACATATAGTCAATAAGTGAGGAATCCGAAACGTATATAGAAATACCTAATTACATTCAAAACAGTGCTAGATCTCCAGATATATTCCAACCAAAGCTTTATAACTTTATCATTTACAGTCCAAGGGTAACATGAGTAATATGTTTTACAACATTTAGTCAGTCATTTACCACCATGACATTCCCTGTTTTGTCCATGTGAAACCTGCATGACTTATGAAAAAGTCCTCCCTTTTTCACTGAAATGTTTTAGTTAGTGACCCACAGCAGATAACAGCATACAAGTAGAGTGGAGAATTATTTTAGGAAACCCTAGTATGCTTACAAATGGGGGTATTATGGGTGCATCCAGTGTTCTGATTGGATCATCAGAAAAAAGGTTTCCCTCACTCCTGTAATATCTGAGTGGTGGCGGTTCAGATATGGGGTTGTCTTCATGTTTACAGCCACTACCTTGTGTCTGCAGATTAGAAAAAAAAATTGGGGTTATTGTGATATTTGGCCAATGTGCTTATCGATTTCTGAGGATGGACAACAGATGGCAGTACCTCCACATTGTCTGACCTCCTGTCTCCATCAGCACTCCCCCCCCCCCCCCCCCCCCACATCCATGACATCAAGAAATACCTTTTTGTCTGTTACATTATACAGTTGTACAAAATTACATAACGTTTTAAAACATTTAGCAAAGTTGTACACTTAAAAAAAAAAAAAAAATGGTGGTTTTGATGATTTTTCACCTGCTATATGCCTTTAAAGTGGAGTTCCACCCAGAATTTAGTATGGTGATGCTGGATACCCCAGCATGCATCTCCTGATCTCGCGCGTGTGCTGTATACACAGGGCGCATCTTCTAACGCAATGCTAGCTCTCGGCGCTGCCCACCGACTCCTGGGAAATGATGATGCACATCTCCCAGGAGCACAGGCGCAGAGGGAAATTGCATCAATCACCGTGGAACGGAAGTGGCAGAATAGAAGAGACCCCATAGCAACAATTGGAGGGAGTAAAAAAAACTTTTTTCAAAATGTTGCTGAGGGAGAATGCTGAGCATTTTTATAAAGGTAATTTTATGGGTGGAACTCTGCTTTAATGTAAAACTTCAGTGTGTGTGTGTGTGTGTGTGTGTGTGTGTGTGTGTGTGTTAAGAGTTAAAAACAAATTTAGGCAGATTTACTAAAGCAGTTGAGAATCCTCACACAATAAATTGCATGTATTTTGGCTTCAGTTATCCAATGTGTGAAAAGAAAACTACTGTTTACTTATTTAATCTGCAGTTGATTGGATAATTGAAGTGAATATTACCCATTATGTGAAAATGTTCAACTCCTTCAGTAAATCAGCCTAGTCGTTAAAAATTGTTATATTCATATTTTAATGTTTAATATTAGAGATAATAAAAATAAGGTACAAAGCTGAGATATCGTCAGAATACATGTTATTGTTTGGCCCAATTTAGTGTTTGCATACTAACTCTTTCTGTTATACATTGCTGTGACTCCTATAACCATGAAAGCAGAGTTGATATGAAACACAGAATGTATGTTAACCCAACAACAACAAATATATAATTTTGCAGCTTACCAGTCATTGGGTGAGGTTGCTGTATAATTCTCCCCCCCCCTCCACTCTAACTTGGTATAAAGAACACAAGTTGTTTTCCTCAGTGACCAATAAATACAATTGTCCTGTTTTCGGTAGTCTGTAACACCGTTTACATTTTTTTTTTTTCTGTATGTCCCTACAGTCTCAGGTGTCAGTCTCTTCTGTACTTGAGGTTGTTTAAACTGAAGAAGGAGAGTGCATTGAAGTATTCCAAAACATTAACTGAGCACCTGAAAGTAAGTGAATATTTTTTAGTAGAATTTAAGTACTGGTTGAATGGACTAGTTGTAGTGGTTGGTCGTAGTTTGTCAACTGGGGGGGCTGTGGTGGTTGCAGCATGTCAACTTGGAGGTGGAGCAAGTTGGGGGGTGCAGCTTGGGTCTCACCAGTGCTATGAGATCCTGTCACTGGCCGGCTCTCCTCCCGCCCCATTTTCTTTCTTCGTGACCACAGAGGGAAGTGAAATAGTGTGGGCGCCCTCTGGTGGTCAGAGCATAGCAGTGCAGGTTGTGCTGGTTTGCACTTCCCACTGCACAACAGGGAGCCCAGCAGGCCATGGACCAGCACTGGTCCATGGCCTGGGAGTTGGGGACCCCTGGTTTACAACACAATACATGTGCTTTACATGTATGCGCAATACATGTGCTTGTACACAGGACATGAACTGAGTATTTATTAATAAACCATGGGTTTTGTAGGCTGGTACCTTCAGGTGATTGGATACTGGCTAATTTTTAGGCACTCGTCTCCTGGCCATTCCTCATATAACCCTACCCCACTCCATGAATCCTCTCGAATTTGCTACTGTCCTTCTGGAGAAATCGCTTTTAGCTTACCCATTTTATTTTCTCTTTGGATCTTTCAATCAAATCTTGAATCAATTTTTCAAAGTTTCTAATACAACAATAGAAGCAGTGCATCTAGATTAGTGTTAACCTGGAGAATATCCCTGGACCCCACGCTGTGAGGACTGCCTGTAATGTTGCTTTGGGAATTTGATCCTGCTTGAGTGCTTATTTCGACAATTTGTGCAATGCATGTAGTTGGCCACACAGACTATATAAGTGTCAGGCTGTGGCCCATCTCTATGAAACGCCAGACCCTGGAGACCTCTTAGGGGGTATGTCCACTGTGATGGTCAAAGCTCGGACCCTATATTGGGACCAGCAACGTGGAAAGGTAAGGCAGGGTCACCCTAAATCTTTTACCATTACTGTAATAAACAAACAGGACTGTTTGCAATTTATTCAATTTTACAATGTAAACATCTCAAACTTTGTGCTGAAATTCAGCCTCTGAGGTATTGCATCATCCACATGTCACACGCTTATTGCCACTTCTACCTTTGTAAGTTACTCGGGCACTTTCTCCCACTTTTTTGCTATGAAGACTTTGCTACGAGGCGGTCTGCATCCAGGTTGGTGCATACTCCTCAGACACGCTTACACTATTTCTGCACCTTGCTCTGTATGTAACCCACAAGGGATTGTCCTAAATGGCAAAAACTGGTAGCTACTGCAAAAGCTTGGTAAGGATTCACTCTGCTTAAGCCCCACACAACGCTCAATGTCATTGTGATGAGGCTACCCTTGCATCGGAGCAGGACCCGATTTTAACAATGGTCTTGGTATCCAATTTTAGCTCTATCTTGGGTATGCAGCTAGCATCCTACCTGGCTAAGGCAGATGTTTTTGCAATTACTGTATGTCAGTGCTTTGGACAAATACCAGATTTATTACTGCTATCGCTGTCCATGGCTCAAATACGCTAGGATTTAAAACATCTTTAGGAGTCCAAAGTCTTTATTGCTCAACTGGTTACAACAAGCAGGGCCCACACACAATCTCCTTACACCAGGGTAAAATGGCAGAATGGTAAGTAGACTCAAAAGTACTCCCAAGCTGATCTGCAGGCCAAAGATGTTAATAACAAGAGTTTTTGTTGGTGTTTACAGTAGAAGTGGCAAGGGATTGATGAAGGTGGCCCTCTGGTCCTCATGAAGGGGAAATATGTGGCCCCAAAACTCATTGGCTGTCTTTTGCCCTGCTTGTTGTAACACTTGGAACAATAAAAACTTTGGACTCAAAGTTATCTAGACATCCTTCTCCTGAAGAACCCATCTCCCTTCCAACAATCTGAAAACATCCACAGAAGAATAAAGATGCTTCAGGCTTTTGATTGGGTGATCAGCTTCCCTTAGAATACTTGGGCCTAATTCTAGACACATCCCAAGCAAAAGTCTTCCTTTCAACTGCAGTCTCTCAGAATTCGTGCTCAGGGCTAGAGATCAAAAAGACGTGCCTTTGTTTGATCCTTGATAGAGAGTTTTAGGCTTCATGGTGGCCTCCTTTCGAGGCTGTTCCAATTGCCCAATTAAATTTGAGACCTCTCCAAAACATCTTATAGTCATGTAACAATCGGCTGCTTCTTTTGCCCTACCCATGGTCCTTTCTAGCCAAGCAAGGAATTTCCTAGATCTGCATCTCCAGCCCAGTCTCAATGGGGAAGGTTCTTTCTTCCATGTCATGGACAAGCGATAACGATAGATGGCAGTCTTTCAGTGGGGAGGGGTGTGCCAATCCATCGGTGGAAGCTAAGCCCCCCCTTCAATATCCTGGATCTCGTAGCAATAAGGATGAATCTAGAGCACTGGACCCCCCTTCTGCAGGGACACTACATCGGGATGCAATCAGACCATGCCATGGAGAAACGCACACCAGAAATCTGATTTCCACATCCCAGGAGTGGATTACCTGCTGGACCAAGGGGAATGGACCCTTCACCCCGATGTCTTCAACTTGATGTCAGAAATGGGTACCATGGATAGTGCATATCTTGCCTCCCACATTCAACAAGTTGCCTCTCTGGTCAGGGCCAAGGATCCCCTAGCACTAGCACTGGATGCTTTATTTTCCTGGTCTGTTTAGACAGAAATTGGTGATTCTCATTGCACCAAACAGCCAGACTTGCTGTATCAGGGCCCTCTATTCCATCCTGGTTCTCAGTCACTGGTATTAATTGCATGGCTATTGAAGCCCAGGTCTTAAAAGATCTAGAAAATTCACTTTTAGAAATATCCACCATCATATCTGGAAATCCTTCTTTGCCTGGTGTGAACACAGGCACTTCAGTTCCAGAGATGACACTGTGCCTCACGTTCTTCCTGTAATCAGGACTTTGACATTAAGCACTCTGAAAGGACAAGTTTCAATTGTGTCCTTTTTTTCAAAAAAACCTGGCCTCCCTCCCCCTCTTTCTTTCAAGGTATATATCAAATGAAGCCCACCTTGCAGCACCCTGTGCTTCCTTGTTATATCTGCCCTGCACAAGCCCCATTTTGAACCCATTGGGGAAATCCTTAGATTATCTCTCCTGCAGTGTCCTTTTTGCTTGATATTCTGTTTGTCAAACATGTGACTAAGCTAGTGGCTTTCTCTTGCAAGAAAACCATTCCCTTTTTTTCACAGACACAGTAGTCTGATGCCAAGGCTATCTTTTCTTCCTAAGGTGGTATCCATCTTTCACATCAAAGAAGATAGTCCTTCCCTCTGTGCCCTGATTCATATTGCCTGAAGAAAATTGTTCTTCACTACCTTGATGTAGTCAGCCATCAGAGTCTGCCTCCTAAGAAAAAGACATGCTTCTTCCAAGTTCATGTTTGCCTAGTCATTTCCCCTCCTCCATTCAGTGATTGGGTACCCCCAGAAACTCTGAATACGTTGCCTGTGTCCTGTACTGTACGGTTAAGATAAAGGAGTTTAGACTAGCTTGCCTTAAGTTCCATATATTGGAGTATACTACAGGACAGAACACTCTACCTTTAATTCCTTAGTTACGCTGCTTTGCTTTCTACAAAACTCAGGACTCATAGAGTTCAGTAGGGTTATAGGGGGGAGACACCTAGGGGGCATGTCCTTAAGAGACTCCCTGTGTCCAATCACATGAAGGTAGTAACCTATAACCCGGGACCAATAAATATGTAAACCAAAGCTCTCAGCCCTTCCCCAAGCTCTCGGCGCTTATGAAAACCGATAAAAAAATACACAAATATAACCAAACCATGCGAGAAGTAATATGCAGATCTATAATGCACCTCCCTCGCAATCAAGCTAATGAAAACTGGAGCTGCCACTTAATCTCTGTCACATAGACAGATGAACATGAAATAAAAAACAACATATAAACAATATATATATACAGCAGCGCTCCTTATGGAATTTAAATGCTATTATATGACAGTCCAAAAGTTAATTTGAAAAGCCTATGGTAGAAAGAATAGTCCCAAACAAGATGTTCCGTGAGAAGACTTAGAAGAAATCTCCAATAGAGACGATCCATTGATATCCTTAAAACCACCACCACTCGTGCAATTAGCAAGTAAAACTCTGCCAAGTGCTACAGGAACCGGCTTCTGGACTGCTGTCATATCCAAGGAGAACCATTACTTGGAGCCAGGGACTTTGGTCAGGAGGAGGACCTTCACCAAGAGAGGATATCGAATGAGGATTGGATTGGATTTTACCCCTGCTGTGATTTAGTTACGATACAACGCTTATTACCCAGCGGTGTCTGGTAAGAGTTTTACTTGCTCATTGCACGAGTGGTGGTGGTTTTAAGGATATCACTGGATCGTCTCTATTGGAGATTTCTTCTAAGTCTTCTCACGGAACATCTTGTTTGGGACTATTCTTTCTACCATAGGCTTTTCAAATGAACTTTTGGACTGTCATATAATAGCATTTAAATTCCATAAGGAGCGCTGCTGTGTGTATATATGTGTATATATATATATATATATATATATATATATATATATATATATATATATATATATATATATATATATATATATATATATATATATATATATTGTTTATATGTTGTTGTTTTTTATTTCAGGACCTATAAATACTCTTCTTTTACAGTATGCTTTTTACTCGTACAGTCCAGGACCCTGACATTCTCAATTCTAGTATGTGAATCTTGTTTCACACACGCATCTGCCACATATCATGGTAAGAGAGTTGACTTCTCTGACTTTCTGATTCAGCCTCCTAAGTCAACTCTTTGCTCATTGGACACAATTGTGATTACAGTTTAGTGTCAGGCTTAAAGTAGAGAGATGGCAAAGGCTACTTTTTTGCTGACCTCTATGCAGTTCAGATTTGAGCCATTGATATACGATACTTCTGATACACTTCTCAACTCGCCCAGGATGAGCAGTATAAACCTAGAGCTAGCCTCTTTAGTAAAACATTTTTTTCAGTAAACTCTAGTGGAAGTGGAAGCGCAGTGAAAAAAATACACTTTTTAGGCCTCATGCCCACGGACGTTTTTACAGCTGCTTTTATGACTGTTTTTTGCAGCTTAAAAACACTTCTCCATGTTAGCCTATGGCCTCTTACCCCCACCATGGCGTTTTTGAGCTGTAAATGGGATAGTCGTTTTTAAGCTGCAAAAAAAAACAGGACAAGTGCGTTCCGAGGCTCCAGCGCTACAGCTGTAAAAACGTCAGACGCCGACAAAGGGTGTTAAACGAAATTTAACGAGGCTTAACGCTGTGTTAAGCTTCGTCTAGCATTTTTGTCACTTTTCAAAATCGGTGTTTCCCCATGGGAGCGCATTGATTTGAATAGAGGTCGCACCAGACGTCGGATCAAGAGGATCCAACTTGCGGTGCGACTTGTGTGCTGAGAATCTTGAGAGGGAAACCCCACGAAAATTTGTGTGAGGTTCCCCACTAAGAGGATACCAGACCCTTTGGTCTGGTATGGATCTTAAGGGGAACCCACACCAAAAAAAATGGTGTAGCGGTACCCCCAAGATCCATACCAGACCCTTTCTCTCTTTGATATGTGGGAACAGGTATGTTGAACCTTGATGCCCCAGTCTTTAGAAAGCTTGCTGGTGGTAGGAGGAGGTATCCTGGGCTGGCCTACAGTTTTTATGTCCATTCCTCCTGTAGGTGGTATAATCCAAAAGTATATGGCTTCCTCAATGAACTCCAAAAAAAGGATTTTATAGTGCGTAAAAAAAAGTCTATTTACAGCTACATTTTTTTTTTTTTTTATGAGGAGTGATTAGTCTATGCCGTGTCTAACTTGCTGTACCACAATATTTATTGTGCATGCTTTATGAATACGTCAAATGCCCATACCCTCATTAGGTTAATACTCTTGTTCTTTTTTCTGTTTACAGAACTCTTACAGTAATTCACAAGCCCCATCACCTGGTTTGGGAAGGTAAGTTTGAATGTTGGCACAATGATCTATTTTACCAGTTTTGTTCTAAGGGGGAGGCTGGAGTTTTTTTTTCTTTAACAGGTAAAATAAATCTACATGTGTATCATATCAGTTTTTTTGTAATTTTGGAAAAATGCCACAGAACACTTTCAAAATTAAAGGGGTTTTAAAGTTTAAATTTGCCTTAATGCATTCCTTGCATTAAAGCGGAGTTCCGCAGAAAAAAAAAAATTAAGTCAGCAGCTACAAGTACTGCAGCTTCTGACTTAATATTGGGACACTTGTCTATCCAGGGCACCTGCGATTTCCTCACTTAAAGCCGATCTGTCCCTCGGTTACCGGGTGCAGGCGTCGGCATCTTCCGTAAAGGAATCTGGAAGTGAAGCCTTGTGGCTTCACAGACTGGTTCCCTACTGCGCATGCGTGAGTCGAGCAGCTTGTCTTCACTGGTCCCTGCTGTCTTCTGGGAACTGTGTGTCTCCCAGAAGGGGCCAGACATGGGATAGATCGCTGCAGAATCTGGATTGGATTGCCCCCCTGAATATTGGATTGCTCCCTCCTGAAAGGTGCCAAATGTGAGACTGGAGGGGGGGGGGCCCGTAAAAGCAGAAGTTCCATTTTTGAGTGGAACTCTGCTTTAAGGTAAAAAATGTTTAGGTGTCAACATCGCCCCCTCAGCCCTCCTTTCGATCTAGCGCTGTGCATGTCCACAGATCGTTTCTCCCCTCACTTCCGGGGTCTCGCTGGCTTTGCTGGGGCACGGGGAGTCGGCACTGTCAATCAAAGCCAGGAACGATGGGACGGGGCCGAGTCCCTTTGTGTCAATGGACGCAGAAGAGGAGCATGCACAAGTGCCCCCATGGGCACTGGACAGAGAGGAGGGGTCAGGAGCGCCAGCGGGCAACCCGAAAACAGGAGGTTCCCGTCAGCTCTGTGTGATTTCCATCGCACAGAGTAGATGATACATTAAAAAAAAAAAAAAAAAATACTTTTTTACAAACCCTTCAAGTTCATAGCAAAAAATGTATTTCTTTACATTAAGTGCAACAAACTGATGCCTAAAGCTACAGGCCCAAGGATTTAAAAAAAATTTTCAGCTGACAAGCTGAGTGCAAGCGATTGAAAAGGTTACTCCACCCATGCTACTGTATTCCACAGCCAGTGGGACCTGTGGCCGCTTAACACCCAAATAGTGACTGCACTTGATTGGATGTACTGAGCCTGCATTCACACCACAGCGTTTTTGAATCGCGGGCAGATTTGCATTGGATCTGGCCGCGATTTGACAGCGCCATGGTGTGAACGACGAAACACAGGACTCTCATGAATGACACCTCAAATAGCGTTGCGGGTCTGCTACGATTGTCACGCGATAAATCGTGCTGAAATCGCGGAAACACATATGCGTCTCGCTATGTGGGTTGCCGTGATTGCAGCACGTTTTATCACGTGAACATCTTGGCAGACACGCACCGCGATATGAGGTGGCATTCAAATGCATAGCATCTCGAATGCGAGTCCCGCATTGTCATTCACACCTCAGCTATGTCAAATCGCCGGGCAGATCCGTGGCAAATCTGCCTGCGATTTATAAATGCAGCCTTACTGTTTGGCTGACAATTAAAAAACATAAATGGTAGAGCTGGCAGGGAGAGCCACAGCTCAAGTTTTGGCTGAATCCGCAAGAGTCAAATGAAATTTGAGCGTTTGTCCAGCTTAACGTGATTGTAAAGTCGTTACTTTTATTGAAAAAAAAAAAAAATGTCATAAAACATGTTTGCAGCCCTGATATTCCTCTTCTCGGGTCCCTCTTCGCTGCTCCTGGCCCCTCCCTCCTGTTGAGTGCCCCCACAGCCAGCAGCTTGCTTTGAGGGCACCTATTCAGACACGAAGCCCACCCCCCTCTTCCATGCTTGGCTGACTGAGCCATGACTAAGCACTGACGCCAGTGCGAAACGTTGGCCATACTGATTTTTGTGGGCTTGCAGTGACTGTATGCACAGTTGAAAATAAAGACATCTCTTTTAAAGAAGATTTTGGAGTGCGGCTGTCCAGCTTTTGTTCTTTTGTTTTTTGCCACCCCCCTCTTCCATGCTTGGCTGACTGCGGAAGCCAATGGCGCAGCTGCTGTCTTAGCCAATCAGGATGAGAGTCCGGATACTCGTGGACATTGCTGGAGAGAGATGGGGCTCGGGTAAGTAATTAGGGGGTGTTGGGGAGGCTGCTACACACTGAAGGTTTTATCCTAATGCATAGAATGCATGAAAATAAAAAAATTCTGCATTTACAACTCTAACATTGAGATAACTTTTGTAATTTTTTTTTTTCCAGCAAGTCTGTCAGTATGCCTTCACCAGTGTCCCCAAAGCTGTCTCCTGGCAACTCCAATAGCTATCCCTCCAGTGTGTCCAGTTCCTCAGGTGGTACGTCATCTGTAACTATTCCACAAAGGATACATCAGATGGCAGCAAGCTACGTTCAAGTCACGTCCAACTTCCTTTATGCCACTGAGATTTGGGACCAGGCTGAACAGCTCTGTAAAGAGCAAAGTGGTAGGTTTTAATTTAAGATTCTTTTGTAAGCATGTATCGCATGTATTGAAGGTAAATCCGTCTTTATCCATAATTTCCATATTACTTAGAAATCCAGATTTGCATGACCGTAGATAATCTCCCTGCTGTGTGTCTATGTGGTTAATAATAAGCTATGCTGCATTTTGACTTGCTAATGGTCATGTCTCTACATTATGACAGTAGATCATGTGCTTGCAGTGATGAACTTTAGTTCTGTGCTGAAGTGGGAAGGGAAAGTGCAGTAAACTGTTCAAGGAACATAAATCTAAGTGTAGCAAACACTACCTATAACAAAACAGATTTCACACTACTGAAGTCAGAGCAGTACAATATTTTATTTGGTTGATATGGTTTTTTTGCATTTCAGAACATATTTTGGCATTGCTCTGTTGTTATAAGACTGTTGGCTCACAGGTCAAGATAAACTTGAGAAAAACTTTGTAATTGAAATGTACTTTATATTGCATTTACAATTTTTTTTAATTTTTTTCCCACCAGAGTTTTTTACGGAATTGGACAAAGTATCGGGCCCCTTGGTCTTTAACGCAAGCACTATGATAGAACTGGTACGCTACACCCGTCAAGGCCTGCATTGGTTGCGTTTAGACGCCAAGTTAAAACATTAAAGACCTGAGGAAATGGGACCCCAAACTTTTTTTTGTTTGTTTTTGCTGCCTCTAATTTTTTTTGACAACACTGTGTCCTGTTGAGAAGGAAGACTGCCATGATATATCAATTGGCTGGCACGGAGGACAAATTGCTCTGCACATCTTGGTTTCAGCCATATCCATGACAACGCTTTGCCGATCATCTTACTCAAGCTTCACTTTTTATTTAAACTTAAAGAAACGTATTTAATTTTTTTTTTTTTAAGTAGCATTATGAATGTTTTTTTTTTTTCCCATCGTTCTACGGTGGAATTCAAATTCCTGATTATCGTGCACGATAGATTTGTAAAACTATTTATTTTATTAAGCTTATTACAGATGTATAGTGTACCAAAGGGGGCTTTGTTTTCCACCCCTTGTCTATTACAGTCTACCCTTAAGTAGTGCAGGAAGTTACACACAAGTTGTGACCTGCACTTGGTAGTATACATAAGAGCCCACACAGTTACAAGTTCTCTTTACTACAGCGTTGGGCATGTATGAACAGTGTACATGTGTGAACGTTGGCTCTCAGATGTTAACCAGAGTTTAAATGGCTTTTAGATATCTTTTATCAAGATTAGCCCTACAACATATGCATTTCGGGTTTATTTTTATTCTTTAGTGGTTTGTGGGCTTTGTTACTTTGTACTGTCTTTGTGTTAGAGAAGAGTTAAACACAGTGCTTTTATTGTAGTTGTAGGTACTTTTCATTTATAACCAACAAGAACCGTTAAAAGCAAATGCATTTTTATTATATGAGTAGGAACCAGGAAGGCACGTGCATATGATATAAAAGATCAATGAGAGTAAATTGTAGAATTACAGATATTTAAGAGAATCTAATGTATTTCCTACTGGATAAAAGAAAGTGTTCAGAGTAGGCTGCAACCACATCAGAATACACTATTTTACAATCATTAGAGAACATAGCTTGTATGAAATACAATCTTCAGATTGGTTAAACAGGGTATAATGACTTATATGAGCACCAGTGCATGTGATGGACTAAATTCAGATATGCTGATGGATTCAGTCCTCCATGTTGATTTCCCAGTATTGTGATTTGTGATGTACAGAATATGGTGATGAAACTCACATATAGTGTAGCTGGCGTTCAGCTGAAACATATTGTTGGGGGTTGGGAGACATCTCTGAAATGTGGTGCAAAGGAATGTCAAACTATTGCCCATAGCAGACAGTTACATTCTACCTGTTTTTCTTGTGCAATGTAGGCAAAATGTATTATAGCAGCATTGACCCAGTCTTAAAAAAGGTTGCCCTCAAAGCAAGGCTTCTTTGTGTTTAGCCCATGCATTGGAATTATAGGGGTTTAGACATGCGGATATATAAAGGCATTTGCATTAATACTGAATTTCTGTTCCCTCCCTGGTAAAATGGAAGGGTTACACACAGTGGTTCAAACGTCTCTGAGGATTTTAAAGCCAAGTATTATCTGCTCTTAATATTCATTTTTAATACGAGGAATCGTGTATGTTAGTATTTAGGAACACTTTGTACACAGAGGGAGGGTCTACTGTTGTTTGAGCCATCTCCCAATTGTGCACATTGCCTGCCCAGCATTTTATGAATTTTAAGGATTTTTTTTAGATCATGTTTTAGATTCTGCTTGGGAACCTCAATTGTGTTCCTTAAATTAATTGGATATAATCTTTGCCAGGGATGTACAAGGCTTTGAGCCTTATACATCCCTGGAGAGAGATTGATTTTTATTTTTTAATTTTTTTTTTTTGATCGCACGGTCATAATAGCCACCATTTCATTGCCTTGTCTCAAATAGATGCCAAAATCCACTTTAGCAATAATCATGGCACTTACATTATTGTGCAGGAAACTCTGGGATGCATTGGCGCTAGGATTTTGGATTCCTTTTAGGAGTGGTAAAATAAGACTTCTTATAAGGGAATTGTCTGTTATTCCCTTATGCAACTGCAGCATTCTGTATCGTATCTGCTCTGCTGTTAAGCTGCTTCAAAAGCAGCTTGAAAAGATTGTACAAATGTTTCCTATTTTCTCTTTATGTTTTGTGAGATTAAGGTCTCATGCAAACTAGTGTTAAAAAAAAAAAAAGACCACTCCCATCTGCAAAGTGTACATTCCTAAAAACATTTGAATGTATCCTATGTTCTTCTATGTAAATTTGTACACTAGATGCTCCGGAACATTTACAAGCTCAACATTTAAAAATGTTTACTAAATCGGGGAAAAAATTGCATTCCTGGACTGTGTTGGTTTTGCAGAGTTTAATGTACCTGAATGCATGTAAACGTGACCAATATGCCCAAACCTGCTTTTAGCTCCTTTCACACTAGCCGCCTCTAAAGTTGCCTGATTTTTAGTGCAACCTTTGATAAGACTTTTACACTCTCTGTTGTTTAAGTCGCGTCTAAGGCCTTGTACACACGATCGGTATTTCCGATGGAAAAAGTCAGACAGACTTTTTCCATTGGAAATTCCGACCGTGTGTATGCTCATCGGATATTCCGAGGAATTCCGTTGGAGTTTACATAGAGAACATGTTCTCTTTTCCTCCGATAGAATTCCGTCGGAGTTCCGATTTGAATTTGGTCGGACAAAGGTCAGATCGTGTGTACAGGGCTTTAGTCGGATCAAAGTAGTCCAGAAACCTTTTCTGAAGTTGCAGCGACTTCAGTAGTGTGAATTGGAACGGCTCTCATAGAGATACATGACATTTCACATGTCCTGTAACTTTGGGCCCCACAAGTCTGCTCTCAAGTCGCACAAGTGTGAAATTAGCCTTAAAGGTGAATTCTCTAAATGCAGATACAAGTGATCTTGGAGGAATAAAAGTTGTTTATACCTCCCAGATAACTTATCCTGTATGTAGAAAAGTTAATGCTAATACACAAATTGCCCAGCAGTGCTTTGCACCCAAAGACACTCGTTTTAGTTCTGGCCATACTCGCAGTAGTTTTTTGGCAGCGTTAGCCCCTGTAAAAACAGCCACACAGTTCAGGGAAACCAGCTTCCCGCAGTTTCTATTAAACTGTTATTGGTGAGGTACCTAGACCTCTTCTATCATTTTTGTGATTGAAAGGTGGGTAAAATTGGCACGATAGTGCTCTGTGTATGATCGGCATAAGAAAGTTTGTGCAATCACAATCTACTATGAGCTCTGCTTTATCAGAAGTAAACCACCAATAAGGAAACAAGGAGAAAATTGTTATATTTTATATTTTTTTTCTTCTCATCGCTTTATTTTGGACATTCCTTTATGAGATAACATTTGTCAGCTGTGTTTGGCTCTTGGAGGCCTTAATGTTTTTAAATTGCATCCTAACAAAGTATGATCTTGCCATTTTATGACCCGAAAAGATGTTGGAGTTGCAGAATTAGTTGGCATGTATTGATGTACACACTGGTTTTGTCTGATTTTGGTTCCCAGCAGAAGTTTGGGAATAGAAAATTGATGTACTTACCAGTGTGAAGTCCCGTGTTAATTTTCAGATTTCTTTTTATTATATAGTGTGTGGTTTGTATTGGGAATGCTGCTTTTTAAGACTTTCTTCCAAAGTACCTTGTGAAGGTGCATTCTGGGTAGAAGGGAAGCAATTGCTCTCTTTTCAGCATTGTGCCACTGTCTTTTCTGGTGTGCCTTACCTTTTTTTATTTCATTTTTTTAGAACTAATTTTAGGACTGTTAACAAGGGAAACCAAGTATTATTGTTTTCTCAGTACCATGGTTAAATAAGTATACTATTTAACTGCAGATTTATTGAGGTTTTCGTGACACGTTCTAGAGAGCGGAAGTCCCAAAAGAGTCTTTGACATATTTGACAGTGTTATATATAGATATATAAATATATATATATATATGGCTCCCAGCAGAATTTGAATACACTTGAAGCTTTTTGTGGGTCTTTAAAGGCACTGGAAATGGCTTTTAGAATGTGCTTTAGAGAATTGTAACCTAGTCACATAAGCTGATGTTTGCCCTCCTTCCGAAGTGTTTCACATCCTCCAAGTTTGTTTGTCATTCTGCTTTTGAAGGATGTTTAGGGATTTCATGGTTACATTGTCCTGCAACTATTGGTGTTCTTTATTACATGGACTTTTATTTCTGATATTTTACCAGACCTCTGCTGTTTTAATATGCACACCTTCTAGACCACATAATGGGGAAAATGTACTGCATACATTTTTTTTTTTTATATATATATAAAAAGCAAGCATAACGCCTTATATCAGGTCTAATTGATGTAGCAATTCTTGCTATGTAATATCACCAAAAGGAAAGATCTGTTGAAGACGAAAGATAAGAACATTGGTTAAGCTTGGTTACACATTATACAGTTTTATTTTTTTTTATTTTTTTTCTTTAGATTTAAATACCTTCATTCTATGTAGTGCAAGAGGCCTGCCTGATTGCATACAATTTGAAAGTGTTTAGGTTTGACTTCATATTATATGGCTTTGGTAAATGCTAATGGAAAATTGCACAAGAAAGTCATATAATGTGTACCCAGCTTTAGATATCTTTTATTGACTGAGCCCCTTGTATAAATTGGATCTGAAGTAGGCTTTTTTTGAGATGTTGGACAAGATTTGAGAAATAGATTTTCCGCCCATCCGCCCCCCCCCCCCCCCCCTTCACATGCTCAAAACTGAAGCATAGTGGGTTCAATCTCATTTACCCAATCTAGGAGTAGTGTAGGAATTTTAAATGTAAATTCCATATATTTCACATTTCTTTCAGCAGCATGTATTGCTGAATAGATGTTGGGTCTTTTTTTTTTTTTTTTTTTTAAACAGTGTCATGGTTGCAGAATACTGCATTATGGGTGTATTTTAAATGTCTTTGCCCTAAATTCACCTTAAAAATCTACACGTGTGTCCTAAAAAGAGCTTGGTCCAGATGGATATCATAAAGAGCAGGAAGTTTCCGGTACATAGAGTCTCTGGCCTGAAAGAAATAATGTGATCAGGTGACACGCTTGTTTGCTTTAATGGTCACCGTAATGTAGTCCTGAAGAAGAGATGGTAAAAGCGCATGCACTGTGACGCCTGTCTACTGTGTCTTTCTCACATCCGCTTGTTCTCCAGCGTAATATTACATAATCTGTGCTGCACAATAACCTATTGCAGCTAGTCAGCTGTGTATACCCATTTGAATGATGAAAGATGATTTCTGTTTTGGTTTCTAGTAATTGCTGTTATTTACCCATTTGAAATAAGATTAATGCGCTTAAAATTATTAATGATTAATTCTATTTTACTATATAACCATCCATGGAATGAAGGTATGTTAGAAATATCTCAAGCCAAGAACAGAGATGTGTATATCTTGCAGCTTACCAGTCCCTAGAGGTAGGTGGTGGTGATGGTTTGCTTTATTTTAATTTCAAGAACTTTTTCAGAAAATCCTTGTTGATCTTGACAGAAAGACAGTGTCCTTGTCACTTTCTATGAACTGAACTAAAATAATAAACTATGGTGTCTGTCTTCCAAACCATCTTTGGAGAACTACAAATTCCCCTGCCCACCATGTAATGGATGCAGAAAGTAGTCTAAATTGGGATAAAAGCCTGGGAGATGACCATGGCTTCCTCCATAAATACAGTGGAGTGACCATGGCCACCCAGGGACAAAGAAGTGTGTTATTCACCAAATTACCTGCCCAAAATAATGGGGGGGGCAAGAAAAATAAATCAAATGCAGCCGCTGCATCTAAGGGCTGGTAAGCTGCAATATGCTTTTTTGTTTTTAGGCTTAGATATGCTTTAAAAGCATGCTGGTACATATGTACATATCTCATTTATGCTGCTTCCGGACACCCGCTCCACTCCCCTTAGTAGTCAGATGTCACCCCTGGGGTACGGGGGTCATTCAGTGCACACCTGTATCATACACGGTAGTGTCTTGTGCCAAAACAGATAAGCTGCTTCGTTGCACTTGGTATGAAATAAGAATGTACATTGTAACACTAATATAGAGTAAGCTCATTTTATCACATGTACATTGTTTGGAAGAATTTACATCAGCTGAAAAAGTTATTTTTTTCCTTGATTGAAATTTCGAACTCACAGCATATTTGATTATACAGATTATTTTACTATCACAAAGTCTACATATTTAGTGAAATGTACAGTTTAGATTTAGTACTGTCGGATACCCAGCTATCATTTTTGCAAGCTGTTCAGACAATTTCTGCTTATGGCTTAGTTAAGACCTGTTTTCATCTTGTGGATCTGAAAACGCATTGTACAAGTCCTCAGATACTAAGCACGACTGCCAAGCACTTTTTCTGTATATAAAAGACATCTGATGGACCACCATTTTTACAAGGTGGGTTAATTTGAACACGGGCTTGCCATGGTACATTAAAACTGAACTCCAGCCCAAATTTTTTATATTTTTTTGCCTCTGTCAAGCTATTATTGCTGTAACATTTCAGCAGAAGTCAAAGCATATTTCTTAAAAGTGTGGTGTAGTTTACCCGCTGCCAGATTATGAAGGTGTTATCTGTTCCGTTCTGGTAAATCCACGCATTTTCATTCAAAAACTAAAGGAAATAAAATATTTCCATTTTTAGAGAGTTTGAAGTTAAACTCCAGCTGTGCCATCAGTCTTGCTTAGTTGTATATGTTCCACTTTTACTGAAAATGCTTTCTGTGATTTTACTGCACACTGTGAGCGTCTCACTGTGTGTATTAGAAGCTGCAGCACATCACATAGAGCCCACCTCATTTCCCAACTGGAGGATGTCCAGCATCATCTAGTTCTTTCCAATGCAGTATTACTGTTCCTGGCCTGCTCATTGCATTCCTGGGATTTCAGTTTGAATTATAGAGGCTTAGCATTACATGTGGGCATTACCTAGGGTTGTCTACATGCAAATATAGCCTGCATAGAAAATGCCCACCCTTCCAGACAAACAGCCACCCGTTAAGGCATTTTGATAAGTTTACCTTCTCCAAGAGTCAGTCCACTGCTTGCATCAGGGCTGATGGCTCCTCAGAAGTACTGAGGCAGGGTGCTATGATGTGTTTTTTTTAGGAAGCTATGTGTTCTACCAAGCTAGCCCTTTTACCAGCCTCCTGCCTGAACTGCATGGAGAAGCACGTGGACACAGTAATGGCTTTGCTTGGATTTACTAAGATATGTAATGAACATGGAAAGCATTTATATTAAAAATTTCAATAGCATGTTGATGGACAAAGAAGGAAGCAGAGAAGACAAAATAAATGCAACTTCAGCTTTATTTAGAGTAGTAATCAGTTTTGTTTTTTTTGCCTGGTATTCAACAGATAATCATCTACTGTTGGGTAACAAGCCCCAAAAAAGTAAACTACAAATGTACCAAACCTCTACCCGAAGTATTTAAAGCGGTTATATATTTTCTTTACTGAACTGTCACTTTCACCTTTTTATGTTCATACTGTAGTATGCTTTGTGTATAGTACATGTTTAATATAGTTGTATTGTTTTGTAATTGTCCTGTCTAGAGTAGAACTAGTGCAGCCGGGTATATCATTATTTATTGGATTTACAAGGATAAGGCTGTTTGCATTCCTTGCAAATCAGTGTTCAAGTGCAATGATCTTCTTGTAGATTGAGGCTTATTTACTGTTATTTTAGCAGAGGAAAACAACTTATTTATATTTTGTCTGCATATTTAGAAGGACCTAGATGTGGTTTTTAACTCTTCTCTGCATCTGAGTACCCTGCTAGTGGGATGCTACCTACAATTTATCTGTATATTGCTCTAAAGTAGGTTATGTGGTTTTTGTAAATGGGAAACGGTTCCCCCCCCCCTAACTGATCAGTGTTTATAAAAGGGATGCTGCTATCTGGCCAGCATTGTCTCTTTAAACTGAGATAGAGCATCTTGGATTTTGAGGACAATTCTGTCGTTTCCATACTTGTACTTTCCAGGTTGAATCATGAATGAAGAAAATTAAATTCTGTACTATCACAAAAAAAATCTTTATTCGCCATGTTCTGAAGGCTGTGGTGGTGCTGTAATGTCACTTTTAGCATGGAAAGTTCTGTAGTCTATCAATTTGTTTAGAGGCTCTGTTCTTATGTTCATTCAAAGGTTTTATTGCAAACTCTGTGACTAGTGTGCTAGGTCGGTGTCTTACTGGCTCCTGGTCTTCATTTACAATTAACAGGTCATGTGTTTTTTTTTTTTTTTTTTTTTAAGGCTTCCTTGTAGAGACATTTGATTAGTAATATTTCAAAGGAATTAGTGTGATTCTGAGTAACACACTTTCTTTCTTTTTCTGCACAATACAGTAGTCTGAGGAGGAAGAACTAGGAACAAGTATATTTATAATATTTTGGCTCAGCATGGAGGCATGGGTTTTATAAAGTAGAACTTTATGGTAACCAATTAAAATTGTCGGTCAGGCAGGATTTTTAATGCAGAAGAGGCATGCTTTGTCTTTTCTGCATTAAAACTACATACCTGCCTGGCTGCCCTTGTAGGGTGAGCCGAGCTGCTCACATGCCGTTTATTGTACAAATGCGGCAATGCCAAATCTGACCGAACTCTGCTTCATGTGCAGGAGTGACCTCCTCTCCACCCAGCCAATGACAATGGCTGGCAATCGAGACCCAGAAGCCGGCCGCTTGAAGATGTCAGAGGCCAGGCCTGGGAGCTTAAGGGATGCCGCATTGCTGGAGCTGAGGTCCATATTGTTCTGCTTTAAATAATGTATGTCCCTAGTGTAGGGTTTCAGAAGTTAGCCTGAGTTGCTATAGGTTATGGGACTGAAAAATGAGCTCCCTTGCATAATATCATATTAGAAAAGGATATGTGACCCGAGGACATGTTCTTTTAATAATCTTAGTATTGTACAAGAGGCAAATCTCTAAAAATGCTTGTAAGGCATATGGAAACTTTTTCCTAGTGAAAGGTATATAAGTTATTACGTATCCCTTTCTGAACCCCTCCTGCAGATCTGTATGTGCAGTAAAATCGAAGTATGTACCCCCTACCACCAATCAGTTTTAGCAGCCCAACTACTGCACTTCTACGTTCAGTCAATTAGTGGCCAAATGAAAGTAAATTAATGACTTTTTAAATAAATCACAACATGTAGATTAAAGCGAATCTATACTCAAAACATTTTTTTTAATTTTAGATAAAATGGGTTAAGGTTTGTACGCTGTGCACCATTGCAGTGATTTCCCCTCACTTTCTGTTCTGGGGACAATTTACTATAAAGGAAGTAAGGAGAAATCTGCAACAAGGAAACCTTACATTAAAAATCAGATGGGTTCTAGAATTCCCTTATTTTAAGCCCCCTTACTTTCCTGTACCTTTTTTCCAGACGGGATGTTAAAGTAGTAAAGGCTGAAGGTTTTTAAAAAAAAAAAAAAAACACGTGTGTGTGCAATAGCCCTCCAAAAATTAACCTGAGCCCCATCCCGACCCAGCAATGTGCAAGAGAGCAGTGGCTCTCCTGGGTCTTTAACTCCTCATAGGCTAAGACAGCAGTGGAAGTCATTGGCTCTTGCTGCTGTCAGTCACAGCCAGTAAGCCAATGAGGAAAGGGGCGGGGCCGAGACATGCACTTCCTTTGTGAATGGACACACCAAACAGCAGCTCGGGAGAGAGCCTGCTCATGTGCCCCCATAGCAAACTGCTTGGTATGGGGGCACTCTGCAAGAGGAATTTGTCGGAGGTGCTGGGGAACCCGAGGAGACAAGGATTGGTTCTGCTCTTTGCAAAACCACTGCACAGAGCAGGTAAGTTATAACATGTTTATAAAAAAAAAAAAAAAATCTGCCTTTGATATCCCTTTAAGGAATTTCTGCAATGGAGCCGCTGATAGCAAACCATGGCTGTTAAGTGCTGTAAAACAGCCCCGATTGCCGGCATTTCAGTTGATTTTAGTTCTTCAAGTTTATGCTTCAGTCATTTTTGAGTTGCTCGTGCTTCTTTCTCATTGCACCATATTATAGTTTTGCCTACCGTGGCTTTGAAATGCAGACCTTCAGGTTAAGGAAAGTGAAGTACTATTATATGTGTATCCAGGTGGGGGGAAAAGCAGGCTATAGGACTGATGCTTGCTATTTTGCAGTTTGCACAGCATCCAGCAGTCATTTTGCTTTTTTTAGTGGTGGTTATTTCAGTTTTCATACCATCTGAAAAAAAATTTTAAACCCACTAGCAAAACACTTTAAAGGAAACCTGTACTGATGCAGTAATGGAGGCTGCCATTGCCTCGCTATCATGCTGACGCTGTGGCTTCAATACTTTTGAGTCACTAGCCACGAGCAAGCACGCAAAAAGTGAAGTTAGAAGTCCGGATAGGCAAACTTGTTCTGAGTTGGTGGCTCAAGTGTTGAAGCCATTGGATTAGCATTTATAGAAAGCGTTCTCAGCAGCCTACCCATTTCTGGCAGTACAGTTTGAATACTGTGAATCAATGTTGTAGGAATACTTGACCTACACTAGTTATCCTGTTGTTTGGATTCCAACACACACACAGATGAACACTATTGTTTGTAAGCAACACTTAATTTGTTCACCTCATGTCTCTTTTGCCATGTAAATCAATGCTTCATGCGACTGTGAGTAACATAAGGCTTGTGCTGCTGCATGTTAAACTGTCCTTATGTAAATACGAAAGCCAAATGCACACGGTGTTACTCCTGTTTTCTCAAGAAGCCATTAAATATAATTGTCCAGTGAGTCCACTTATCTTACGCCAGAGCAAAGTATTCTAAAGCTTGTATGTTATAAATGCTGTACATTTTAGCTTTTAATTTACATACCAATAAAACTTACCTTGTCTGTCAATCATGAAACATTTTAGGCGTTTGTTTTTAAACCATTACCATTGGGTTTGTTTCCGTTCAGACTGAAAGCAGCTGGCTTATAACATTTAAATGCTAAATTTGCTGGTTTCCAGTGAAGGCAAAATTGTATACTATATAATCTCAGACTTGTGGTTGGTCCACAGTGAAATGAAGGGGTCAGATGGGTATGTGCACACTAAACAAAGCTTCCCTTTCCAGAACAGTTTCCACACTAAGCCAGTGTAGTTTTATGCAGTTGGGAATGGTTGCAATTTTGGAAATCCAACATGGAGGCCGCAGTTGTTAACCTCCATGTTCTCACAACACTTGTTGCCCAGCTGTCATGCTGACCCATTTGTTTCAGTACTTTGTGTTACTGAGTCATATTCAGTATGCTTACTTTCCTGCTCCTTCTTGCGATGTCCAGGTCAATAACTAAAATATATAAAGTAGAATTAAAGGCAATATTATTATTTATTTCTTGGCTAGAGTAAGGGAGTGTAATAACCGCTGTAAGGTTTATTTTTGCCATCTGTGTCCTATTGGGGAGATTTCCATTCACTTCCTGTCCTTTAGCCAAAGCAGGGAGTGAAAGAAAATCCCTCTTAAGTGAACGCATCCCAATGGCTAAATGGTTAGCACTTCTGCATGCCAGCACTAGAGTTGTCGGTTCGAATCCCAACCATAGCACTACCTGCCTGGAGTTTTAGCATGTTCTCCCTGTGCCTGTACTCTGGTTTCCTCCCACACTCCAAACACGTGCTGGTAGGTCAATTGGCTCCTGTCTAAATTGTCCCTAGCATATGTAGGGACCCTAGATTATAAGCTCCCCGAGGGCAGAGACTGATCCTAATGTATTTGCTGCATAAATTGACAGCACTAAATAAGTATCTGTAATGACTAAAGCAAGCCCTGGTTGTTAACAGAAATAGTGTCTCCATTGGAGGATATCTCCACTAAACCTGTCCTGAGGACAGCCCGAAATGTTTGATTTTACTTTCACTTCTGGTGATAATCGTAAACATGACAAATGGAGAGGGCGAATCTCCCAAATGGGGGAACAGACCACAATATGACAGGTGTTCTAATCCATCTCCATTCTAAAAAGTTTTGCCTTTAGTTATACTTTAAAACAAACAGGCCACTATAAGAGCCAGTAACACATTTTCAGATGGTCAGCAATGTAACTTTTGTGAGAGGTTTAAATTGTAGGTAATTGGATTTACACAATAGGGAAGTTTTATTAAAACAGCAGCACTCAGAAGTGCCACGGTGCATGGTTACCAATCGGCTTCTAATTTTAGTTTTGTTCAATTAAAGCTTTGACAATAAAACCTGGAAGCTGATTGGTTTGTGTATAGAGCCACATCAGATTGTGCACTCTCCAGTTACTGTGTACTACAGAGTGGGTGGAGCTATTCTTTAGTGGCACAGTACCCATTTCATTCAGTATGAACTAAACATGTTCCAAAAGTATGCCAGCGCTCAACCAGACTAGAAAATAATAGAGCAAGTTTATTCATCCTTTTGAATGTAGAACATGTTATATGACCCGGCAGAGTCGGTCATGGCTGAATATAGCATATGATTTGCATTCTTTGTAAGGGAATTGATGGGGTGCATTTTGGTCAGAGTTCAGGTAATAAAATGCCCTGTATACTGGCAGCTGGTGCACTTTGATGGTACCTCTTGTGTTTCCTTATTCATTCTTCAGAATCTCTGTACTACAAAAGCATTTAAACCAATGGAATAGTTTGTTCCATCTCAGATACTATGTAGAGTATGCATGTTTTTCTACATGTCCTAGGCCACCATTTTAACTCTAACTTATATGTGCAGTTATATATTTCTCATTTTGACCTGTAACTTTAGTATTTCTGATAACAATATTATGTGTTAAGTTGGTATTAAGACCCAAAATTGGGAACTGAATGGATGTATTGCAGCACATTCAAGTATTTTCAGGAATTATTGTAATGGTATTCATTGTTTTATAAAGCACTTTACCACCGTTTATCCCAACGCTTCTTAGAACCCAGTTCCTCTTCCACTTTAACAGCAGCATAATGAACTGCCGTGTGGTAAACTGTGCATGAAATGCAAAGTCTCTATTGGGTACAGACAGACGTGTTATTCTGTTCTCCGGAAACATTCTTATATTCAAGTATATATCAGCATTGCCCAATTCAAGTCAAAACAGCGCTTGGAAATGTCTGTATTTATTAAAGAAATCATTTTTATTGTTCAGATGTAGTATACATATTTTATTTCATAATTAATTTTTACCACTGGAAATTGCATTTATTTAGTGAGGTACTCTGATAAAAAGAAAAAAGCTTTTATTATGAATTAAACGTTTTTGTACTGTGCTTCAATCCAAAAAAAGTGTCATTTTTTTAACCAAATCTTTAATTAAATTTATTTCTTTGTTGCAATACATTTAAAAATTACAAACTTGTACTTTATGTGCTCAGATTTTGAATTTCTATGCGAATTTGAGCTTGACACATCACACAACTGTCAATGTTAAGCAAAGTATAAGGCATATGTAACCAGATGTTTTTCTTTCCCAAACCTGTATAGTATCTGTATTTTGTGGTTTTTGAGAATTTAGGACGTTTAGCGTGTCTAAAGCATATGTTTTAATGTGTTTTTTTTAAACAAATGTATGGCAATTCAAATACTTGGAGAAAAGGGTATTGCATTTCAATTTGTAAAAAAAAAATCTTTTTAACTGTCATAAAATGCTTTGTAAAATGCAAAACTGTAACTGGAGAAACTACGTTTAATAAATATCATAGATTTTCTGTATTATTACAAAAGACTATTTAATTTTTTTTCTACCTTGTTTTTGGGAGAAGGTGGATTTACTTAGTCTGATGTAGAGAAATGAAAAGTATCTTTTATATGTGGGTGGGGGGGGGGGGATTATTTTGTACATCCCTCTAATACATGGCCCTTTCCCCCTTTTTTTTTTTTTTTTTCTCTTTAAAATGCTGAAGAATAGAAAATAGTACTATTTGTTAAGCCACATGCAAACTTCCCTGTTAAGGAAAGATGTGTATACTTACCTAGTCTTAGGGCACTTTTGGTTTGGTCCTGTGATCTTAGCGGCCAGGTGAGATGATCACAGGACCAAACCAAAGTGCCCTTAGATTAGGTAAGTATATATACACATCTTTCCTATATAAGGCAAGTAGGCATAGGGCCTAACAAGTAGTACTATTTTCTAAAGTGCCCTTCACTTAGGTAAGCATACACATGTTTTCTTTACAGGATAGTTGGCATAGGGCTTAGAATGGTGGTGGGAGAAGGTTTAAGCTAGTTGGCTTTTGACCAGACTTCTACTTTTGGTTATAGTGAGGATTTAGGGGGTTAAGTTATGTGTTTTAGCATTAAGGATTAATGGTCTGTATTACAAATTGCAAGGTGTACAGTATAACAATTTATATTTTTCACTTTCCTTTAAAATAGGTTGTGCTCGTCACATTTTTAGCTTTCTGCTAGCTGTTTGCCAAACAAAATAAAGATCCCTCTAATGGCTAACCAACAGTTAAGGTATTGGACGTTAAAGGTCTCCTTTTTATCTTCCTTTTATAGGTGACATGCTGTTGTGCTTGTCACGTTTCCCCTTCTGGATGTGTACGTGCTCTTCTGTACGTCCTGGTGTTAACATTTTGACCTGACCAGTTGAAAAATACTCATCGCAAAGTGCATGAAACAGTTTGTTAGACTTTGTCTTTTGCATTCCTATATTTTTTTTTTTATGTCTTCTCTTTTTAGGATTGCGTTGTGTATCCATTGATTTTCCATCAGCTTTATATAGCTTATGTTGCCTATTTATAATGAAGAGCGGTTATTGCTATTCATTCTATCATACTTCAGTGTTGCTCCACACTTCAGTCTTCATTTCACAGCCCATTAATAAAACAGCACCATGGAGCCTTAAAAGGGAAAGGGCACACCCCCAATTCAGGCACAATTTATATGTAACATTATCACACTTGCAGACTGCCCACTGCCTTTTCACTGTGGCAGGGCGGCCCGCTGATTCATGTACGTGATCTGGACTTTCCAGGTAGGGGGCCAAGTGCCATCACATCTGTGCTGTGATTTGGTACAGTACAACCCGATCAGCAGGTCCTGGGTAATGATTTCGCGAATTGCAATAATAAAGGGTAATTGTGCTCTCAGGCAAGTCTCATGACCACTAAATCATAAATACACGTAAATACTTTCAATTAATATGACGCCTTGAAATTATTTGTGAAACTTATTAAACTGTCCATTAACTTGAAAATAACTATGCTCCCAGTAAAAGTAGTGAATGGATTTGCATCCAAAAAGTTCCAAATAAGGTGCTCCGTGTGCATGCAATTTTCCACTCCAAATACCACAACGTGGATATCCCCCACAGGGGTGTGCACTCACCTGCACCTATGGAACTCCTGGGCTTGTACTGTGGTGAGTCTACTAAGCTTTTATATGCTTGTAATTCATCCAAGATTGAAGATCCCTCTTGATGTATGTATCCAGTTCATAGGGAGAATAAAATCACAGGGATCGACATGCGTGATACCGTTTTATTTAAAACCACATACAAAAAGAGCATGCGTTCCACAAGGCGGAAGTGACAAGGTACGTAATCTTCACCACTTTATACTCCATCAAAACTGTTCATTGGATCGTGCCAGTGATGTGGTGTTTTATCCCATATGATATGTTGGCAGATTTCTTTATCGTAAGCCACGGGACACAGAGCCATTCTTTACATAATGCGTTAAGGGTCACCAGCGGTGGTTGGACACTGGCACAACCAATTGAAGACAGTTCCCCTCCATATAACCCCTCCCATCAGGGACACACCTCAGTTTTTTCAACAGTGTCTAAAGGTGTTGGGCGCGATAGGATGCTATAAAGAAAGCTCTGCCAAAGAAACCCTCTGGGGGTAAAAGAGCTATGCTTCTGGACCCATCCAAGACGCCTAAAGATTAAGCCAAAACTGGATGGGATCAGGGCCTCATGCACGAGGCGTCACCTGTAATGTCTCACTGCGGAGGACTGGGCTCTGAGGTCCAGCACTTTCGCTATTCGCTCAAAGTCCTGGTCAGAGTCTCTTACAAGGTCCAGGGGAGCGGTATCCTTTAAATAGGAACCCATATCCTTGAAGGTTGGCACACAATGCCCACCGTAAGGGGAGAAGATTGGTACTGTCTGATCTCAGCAGAAACCTGCGGTGTGGATAAGGTAAGAGTCCTAAAAATACATTTTAAGGACCTTTCCTATATTTTAAGTAAAGTGTCTTCTCTAATGCCGCCACTGGGGGGAGTAAAGAGTTGAGTTTGAAAGACTCACCATGCTTGGCAGTGTCGGCTCCTTCGGACAGGTTACACTCTTCCTGCTACAGAGCTCAGCTTCAGACGTTTTCTCTCCTTCCCCCCTCTGGAACGGCAGGCAAGCACAAAAAATTATTTGTTTTAATGCACAAGTGTGTAAAGCAAGGAAAACCTTGCAGCTATAAGGGCGGAGCTTCCCTCACCCCAGGCCGCGCTCGCTTTGTTGGCGGGGGGGGGGCGTGTGCACGGGAACACGTGCGCACAAGGAAACTGTGCCAAATGCAAAACACACTGCATAGGCCAGAAAACTCTCTTTTAACAGCATTACAGGAAGGTAAGCCCCAAGTGGTTGAGCTGGGTACTACAGGCAAGACACTCACTTAGAAACTGTGTGTTTGAAGTTGCATACTTTATGTAGATGGCTAAACTGAGCACAGTAGTATATGCTTTGAGGTACCTTGTCTTTGCTTATGCAGTATGACCAGGACTAAAAATAAAAAAGCACCGCCACTTGAGACGGAAGTTTCCAACAGGGCTGGCTCAGTACCCTCCTCACCGGTGTTAATTGACACACCTATATAGGATGAGCCATTACCGCTACAGGTATAGCGACTTCTCCGGTAAAGCCTGAGCCTGCAGATGTCACTGAGGACACTTTAGCAGTAGCCCTAGGCAATTTAAAAAGGGGAATCGCTACACTAATCGCTAAATTCTCGAAGAAGGATAAAAAACGAGACAGATCTCCTTCTGTGGTAAGATCTCCTTTCAGAAAATAATGCTTCACCTGCAGAGGATGAGGAGTCTGAAGAATAAGGGAGATCAGAGGAGCCTTTCTCTGCATCCCAGATCTGAAATGGCAGGTGCAAGGTTACACTGAAATAGTGCATTCCACATTCAAGTTGCCCTCCTTGGCGTTAACTGAATCGCCCGTCTCCCCCCCCTGGGTTAAAATCCCAGCAGGGTACATGTTCTTTCCTGGTTCACCCGTTACTAGAAGGGCTAATGTACGCAGACAAGCATTTCTCACCTAAGAAGTTTGATATTCTTTATCCTATGGAGAAGTTTTCCAAGAAATGGAGCCTGTCTTCGGTAGACGCAGAGATTTCTTGTATAAATAAAAACCTGACCTGCCCGGTGGATAATGCACAAGTGTGTAAAGATCCATCGGAAAAGAAATTGCAATCCTTAATAAAATCCTCATTTCTTTTGGGCGGTTCAGTTACCCAACCTGCTGTAGCAGCAGTCGGTATGTGTCAGGTTATCAAGCAACAGGTAAAACAGGGGCTAAAGGAGTTGCCTCCGGAACAAGCCAAATTTGGGATAATTTACCTAAGACTTATGTTTTACAATGGATGCTATGAGAGACTCTGCTCTGCAATCATCGCGCATACACTCCAGTTGGTGCATATGCGCAGAGTTCTTTGGTTAAAGCTCCATGCAAAAAAGCTTCTGGCCAGTTTCCCATTCCATGGCGAACGCCTCTTTGGGGACGACCTGGAAGGGTATATCCAGAAGATATCAAGTGGTAAAACCACTCTTTTATCTGAGAAAAAGAAAAACAAGCGACCTTGTGTTAAACGTTCTTTCCCCAGTTCTGGGAAAACCTGCCTCCAGCCAGTGGCAACAGACTTTTTAGTCAGCCACAAGAGCCAAAGGAAATCAGGCTCAGAAAGACAAGAAGCCATGGGGTCCAAGGGCTAACAAGCAAGACCCCAAAGCCTCTCTGTGAAGGGCTGCCCCCGCTCGACCCAGTGGGGGGACGGCTCTGTCAGTTTTCAGCGGCATGGCAGACAGAAATCCAGGACAAGTGTATAGTATCCTCCAGGGTACAAACTGGAATTTCAAGAGATCCCATCTTCCCAGTTCTGAGGTTCAAGACTCTCCAAAGATCCACAAAAAAGAGGATCCTTCTAGGGTTTGGATCACTTGCTGTCTCAAGGGGTATTTACAGAAGTACCCCAAAAAGAGCAAGGTTCAGGTTTTATCCAAACCTCTTTGTGATCCCAAAACCAAATGGAGACGTCTGACCCATCCTGGATCTAAAGATCTCTAAATCGATTTCTAAACATTCGCCATCGTCGAATGGAAACGATTCGATCTGTGGTCACCACCCTACAAGGTGGAGAATTCAGGGCGACTTCAAGGACGCATATATATCTTCTTTCAAAGACCACTGGCATCTCATTCCCTAGTGCGGGCATTCTTTCAAGGGGTACTGTGGATTAAACTGCCAGTCAAGTCTCCCTTGCGCCCATGGGATCTAAATTTAGCATCGTCAGTGTTGCAGAAGCAACCTTTTGAACCAGATTCGCCAGATTCCGTTGATCCTTTTTAAGCAGGAAATTGGCCTTGTGGTTGCGATCTCTTCGGCTAGTATAAGAGTATCTGAATAAGCAGCTTTTTCTTCCAAAAGCCTTATTTAATTTGTCACAAAGACAAAATTGTACTACGACCAGCCTGCCTTTTTACCTAAGGTGGTGTCGACTTTTTTCAAGACATTGTTCTGCCTTCTTTTTCCGGATCCGCGGATAGCGGAGGAAAAATTATTGCACTCTCTCTGGATCTAGTGAGAGCAGTAAAGGTGTATCTGCAGTCAACCGCTCAGATACGTAAAACAAATGTTTTGTTTATTTTGCCAAATGGACCCTGGAAGGGCCAAGTGGCATCGAGATCCACCATTTCCAAGTGGATTCGACAATTATTCAAGCTTATGGTTTAAAGAACAGGACAACTCCTTTTTCTGTTAAGATCCACTCTACCAGAGCGATAAGTGCTTCATGGGCAGTGCATCACCAGGCTTCGATGACTCAGATCTGTAAAGCTGCAACTTGATCTTCAGTCCACACATTTTCCAGATTCTATAAAATAGATGTGAAAGGACATGAGGATGCCGCCTTTGGGGCGAAGTGTGCTGCAGGCAGCGGTATAGGGCTTCTTGTCTGCAAGCGGCCTGTTTGATCTGTGTTTCCCACCCTTCATATTGTGCATTGCTCTAGGACGTCCTATTATGTAAAGAATGGCTTTGTGTCCCGTGGTATATGATAAAGAATGGAGTACACCACGGGACACTGAAGTCTCCCCCTTTTTATGGGAACCTTATTGCTTGCTACAAAACTGAGGTGCGTCCCTGATGGGAGGGGTTATATGGAGGGGAACTGTCTTCAATTGGTTGTGCCAGTGTCCAACCACCGCTGGTGACCCTTAACCCATTATGTAAAGAATGGCTCTGTTTCCCGTGGTGTACTCCAAGAAAATGATTTTACAGGTAGGCTGTTATAAAAATCCCTTTTTTTAAACATATTACAACTGTTATATTTCTTGCATATTTCATATATTGTCAAAACTAATTTCAATGAATAAAATAAATTGTGGCAAACCAGTATATTACACAAGTCACTCTCCTATTACTGTTAAGCCATGTGTCCTACTCATAGTATTACAGACTATATTGGAACAAAGAGGAGACTTGCATAGCATATTTTATACATTTTTAGCTATTGTGGGGGGGTGTTTCTAAAGTGAAAAAGGATTTATATTCTAAGGACATGTTACAGATATAGGCATGCACTGAAGTGGGAACTGCATCCCTACCATCCAAGGGCCACCCTCCATTAGTATTCTACCAACAAACAATTTAAATCAATATCGGTGTTTAATCCTTGGGGGGTTAGGGGTGTCTAACTGGAATATTAATCGTGTTTCGTTATACGAAACCTCTTTTCCCTCCCCGTCTTTCAGGACAGCTACATTGAGACCTTGGCTCCTCCTCTTCCTTTGGAAACACTGCGCCAGCCCATATATTTCCACCTCCCCCTGTTAGACCTCAGTTATTTGTGTTTTCTCTGGTGGAGACACTGCACTGGGACCAGGCCTAATCAGTCAGGGAGACTAGGGGCTAAATTTGGAAGTCCTGCAAGGGAGGCAGGGGCTCTCCCAGGACGGTGGTATGGTACATAATGGCCTAATTTGCTTGCCTCCTCAGCTTCGCTGAGCGCAGGTGGAAGACAGGGGGCCCCTCTATCATAGCCACAGGGCTGTAGCAAGGGAGGCAGTTCCGTTCCCCCTGTACACAGTGCAGGCCGCAGATTGTAACCAGGCGGGCTGGACAGTGGGTAAAGTCATATCCAGCGGGGGGGGGGGGGATGCTTCCCTTTGACCTGCAACTTCGGGTTCAGGTCGCGGGGCTGATAAGGGGACTGGCAAAAGGCTGGAGAGTAGTCTGAGACACAGCACAGGCAGTGTGAAGACTCCACAGGCAGCACCATCAGCGGTTATGTCAGAAGTGGATGCTCAGACAGCACACAGCGAATCCAGCTCCAGCCATCCGAAGGTAAGAGCACCCTGGGGAAGGGTCCTCTTAATCTTGGATTTCCCTCCCCATGATGGTTCCTGTAGTGGGGGGGGGGGGAACCCCTATAGGTGGTCGGGGGGAAACCAAGTGCCTTATTTTGTAGAAGGGGCTAGGTACTTCCCAGGGTTGTATCACTGATGTTCTACTGTTGTATTTGTGTGTGGTGTATGTATTTCAGAAAGCTACTGAGAAAACAAAAGCTGCACATAGCTCTAAGACAGGGCGCTTCTTGTAGGGACACCCTAGGGGAGTCTTGGGGGGGGGGGGGGGGAGTATTGTGTAAGGGCTGTAATGATGCACTGATTAGCTGTTTATTTCCCACTGTATGCTGTTTTTGTAGTGCATTTTCTTTTTACCCAATAAAGGGCATGTCTTTTTTAGACTTGAGTGCGGCTGTCCATATACGTTCCTTCCTTTGCAGTGATGCACTGATTGGTGAAAGGGCATCAGAGCAGGAGTCAGGGTTAGTGGCATCGGTTAAGGAGTTGTCCTCAACCTTTCAATCTTTTAAAAAAAATTGTTAAAGGTTTATGGGGGCTCTGACAGACATTATGGACGAGAATAGATTCCCTTCTGAAAAAGACCTGGGAATCAACTCTAGGTAATTTGAAACCAGAAATGGCAGTCACGGTGGTGGCTGGCAACCTTGAGCACTGGCTTACGCAGATTCAAGCTCACATCAAGGCAGGTACGGCCAAAGAGACCATTTTGTCATCCTTTGACTATATTGCAAGGAGTAGCATATATAGTGGATGCCTCCGCAGAGTCGGTTTGCATGTCAGCCAGAAATGCTGCACTAGCCAACTCGGCCAGAAGGGCCCTCTGGCTCAAAACTTGGCCAGGCGACAATGTCTCCAAGGTTAAATTATGTGGCATTCCACTGACTGGGGATCTTCTGTTTGACCCGGGGCTGGAAGCAGTATTAGACCGCACAGCGGATAAGAAAAAGGCATTCTCGGTGAAACAAAAGCCCCCAACTCAGACTAAGAAGGGGTTTTGTCCGCAAAAAAGAGGAGGACCCCCAAGCCAGAGGGGAAAAGGAAGACTTTGGGCCAAAGAGGTAAGGGCAAAGGAGGGGCGATTTTTCGCCCTCCTGAACAGCCCAGAAAAGGCCAATGACCCGCCGGTCACAGTGGGGGGGGGGGAAGACTGGGGGCCTTCCTTCCACAGTGGGAAGCAATTTCCCCCAATCAGCTTATCCTGGGGATCGAGGGGGGGGAACTACCTGGAGTTTACAGAACCCTAGTCTTACATCTGGGAAGAAGTGTGACAAAAGCAGAGGCCCTACTGAGGGCATTAAAGGAACTAGAGCAGTGGTTCTCAACCTGGGGGTCGGGACCCCCTCAGGGGTCGAATGGCAATTTGCCAGGGGTCACGATTCCTGGGCTGTTCCTGAAGCCTGCACTACTCTCCCAGCCTTTTCGCGTCCATCCAGCAGGGCTGTCTCCCTGGAGCTTATGGAAGCCCAGCTGGGCTGTTCCTGGAGCACTCGGCCTCTTCACAATCTGTTCCCGGCATGGGTGGGGGGCAGAGACGAGTGGTCAGCTGACTGGTGAGGAATGTGAAGTGAAAAGGGCTGGAGAAGACCCCCATCTTCTGATTTCGGCATAGGTGTCACTGCTGTGAGACACCACAGAGCTGGAGACACAGTGAAGCCTGAGACACAGTGAGTAACACTACCTATGTTTAGAGATGCCATTAAAAGTCCCCTACAGTTCTCAGATGACCTTGATCAAGAGCACCCAAGTTGGCTGATCAGAACTACCCCTAGCACTGCCACTAATCCCAACTCCCCGCCAGCACTGCCACTAATACCATACCACCCATCAAGGAGTAATAGAAGGAATAAAAATAAAGAATACATGGAAGGGAGAGAAAAAGAGGGGGAGGAACAAAGAAAAAGGGAGAGAAAGAATAAGAGAACAAGAAAGACGGTTAGAGAGGGATGGAAAAGAAAAGAAATTTAGATAGAGAGATAAAGGCAAAGAAAAGAGAACATAGAGAGTGGTACACCCTAAAATGTACCATAAGGAGTTTTAATACTGTACGAGTAGTATGGACTCTGGTATCACTAAATGTCCATGGGTTAGGGGCGCTAATTACTTGTCTTGCCTTGGGTGCTGACAACCCATGCTATGAAAATATTTTTACTGTTAGAGGTCCCCACAACTTGGGAAATTTTATGAAGGGGTCACAGGACTAGAAAGGTTGAGAAACTCTGAACTAGAGGAACAGAACGTGGTTTACAGAGTTCCAAAAGGGGAGGAAGGGAGGGTCTTCTATTCACACAATTTCGTGATGAAAAAGCCTTCAGGAAGTTAGACTGATCCTAAACCTGAAACCTCTGAACCAATCGATTGCCTACAAAAGGTTCCAGGCGGAATCTAAATTTACAGTCGGAACGCTACTACCCCAGAACTGTTATTTGGTGTCATTGGATCTGAAGGATGCTTACCTCCACTTCCCTATTGCAGAAACTTTTCAAAAAGTTCCTGCGCCTGACAGTAAATGTAGAGGGGGAAACTATTCATCTGCAGTTTCAAGCACTGCCATTTGACCTATCCTCGTCACCCCTAATATTTACAAAGATGGCCTTTTTTGCGGGGAGTGTCAATCATCGCATATCTGGATGATTTACTCCTCTTTGCAGTATCTCCAGATCAGCTAATCGGGGACCTGGAACTTACAAAGGAAACCCTGACAGGCCTGGCTGCTGAATCTGGAAAAGCACTGCTTGATTCCAGCCCAGTGAATCATCTATCTGGGGTACCTGCTGGACTCAACCCAGCTGAGAGTTTTTCTCCCAGCAGAGAAGAAACTGAAGGTGGACAAACAAGTGGCATCTCTCCAAAACAACCAGCAGGTCTCAATAAGAGCAGTTATGTCAACCCTGGGGTTACTGACCTCTGCCATCCCTGCAGTCCAATGGGCTGGCCTACACTTCTGTCCCCTACAGGCCTTTGTTCTAAAAGTGTGGGATCACAGCCAGGAGTTTTGGACACCTTATTTTTAGTTCCTCCTTGGGTAGAAAGATCCCTCTGTGGTGGAGGAAGCTGATAAATCTCACAGGGGCATCTGTGGCTCATTCCAGTGTCCAGGGTGATTACCACAGATGCAAGTGGCAGAGGCTGGGGAGCACACTTGGGATTTTCGGCTGGCACAGGGAACGTGGAAGAATGAGGAACCCAGGTGGTCATCCAACTGGAAAGAACTAAAAGTGGTCGGATTGGCACTCAAAGCCTTCAGAGGGGAACTTCTGGGCCACCATATCCAGGTGCGTTTAGACAACTCCTCGGTCGTTGCTTATATAAACAAGCAGGGCGGCACGAGGAGAGGAGTCCTGTTGTGCCTAGCAACAGGGATCCTGAGCTGGGTGGAAGCCAACGCACTTTCCCTATTAGCAGTGTTCCTAAAGGGGGGAAGAGAACGTAGTGGTGGACTTCCTCAGCCAAAGGCAGCTGAGAGAGGGCGATTGGGTCCTCAACCAGGAGGTATTCGACCTTATAGCCAAGAGATGGGGGGGGGGGGCCCAGAGGTGGACCTATTTGCTTCAAGGAGCAATGCAAACACCCCATGTTTTTTCTCACTAAACAGATGGAAAAACGCTCTAGGGGTAGATGCGCTAACACAGAGCTGGCACTTCAAGAGTTGCTACGTCTTCCCAGCTCCCGTTCTACTTCCGACTGTGCTAAGAATTTCAGTTGGAAAACACCTCTCTAATCTTAGTGGCTCCACACTGGCCTAAAAGAGTCCCCTGTCACCAACCGCTGGAACTTAACGGCCTGGCTACTGAAGAGGAAGTACTAAAAACCGAGAGTTTTTCTGAACAACTGGTAGTCACCCTCCTCAATAGCAAGGAGGAGGAGATGCGCCAAATCTACCAAAAGGTTTGGGGTCGCTTTAGAGAGTGGTGTTGGGGAAACTCCTTTAAGGTGCAAAGCCCTATAGCAGTCCTGGAGTTCTTACAATGCGGGGCAGATAAGGGGCTATCCATCAGTACCCTTAAAAGCCAGGTCTCCGCTCTTTGGAGAAATCTTTGGCCACCAACCCCTGGGTGGTCAGATTCTTCAAGGCTCTATCAAGACAGAGACCAGTGCAGGGCCCACCCTTCCCTAAGTGGGACCTATCGCTGGTCTTACAGGCCCTAACGGAGCCACCATTTGAGCCCTTAGAAAACTGTGGACTAAAATAACTTATTTTCAAAACCGTCTTTTTGGTTGCAGTGACCACTGCTAGGGTTAGCGAAATAGAGGCTTTATCGGTTAGACCCCTCTATTTGTGTCATTTTTCAGATCAGGTAGTTTTCAGAACCGATCCGGATTTTCTACCTAAAGTGGCTTCAAAATACCATAGAAGCCAGGAGGTAATTTTACCTACTTTTTACCCTAATCCCTCAGGAGGGAATTTAGGTTTCATACCTTAGACATAAGGAGGTGTAGCCTACGATACTCGGAGCTGACGAAGACTGTGAGAAAGTCACTCTGTTTTATTTGGCAGGGCAAAAAAGGGGCAGAAGGTGTCTAGACGCACCATTGCCAGATGGCTCAGGATAACCATTGGCCAGGCTTATAAGCTGGCCGGTGAAAGAGGTTCCTATGGGAAATAAAGCACACACTACCAGAGCTATGGCATCTTCGCAGGCGGAAAGAGCTTGCGCAACGCCAGAGCAAATTTGCAAGGCAGCAATGTGGTCCAGTTTTACCACATTTTGTAAGGCATTACAGAGTGGACCTGGTGTCGGCAAATGAGCAAGCCTTTGGAAAGTTGTCCTGCCCTAAGTGGCAAGTGCTCGTCTATCCTCTCAATGTGGCTGTCCTGAAAGACGTGGAGGGAAAATTAGAGTTGCGCTTACCGGTAACATCTTTTCCAGTGGTCTTTCAGGACAGCCCTAGTTACCCACCCAATTTTTTGGGGGGTCTTGAGGACCTAAACGCAGGCACGATAGTAATGTGTGATGGTATGTTATTAATGTGTTCTTGTGTCTCCCCAGCTGACCGGAGGTGCTTTTGAAAAAACGGCAGGACTAAGAGATAGGCTACTACTTAGAGGCTATTCCAAGAAAAACTTAAAAAGATCCTTTCAACGTGCTAATGGGCACCTTCGGTCACTCCTTTTGACTCAGACAGGAAAGAAATCCTCCGATAACAATGAGGCTGTTAGGATAATTACAAAATACCACTCCCAACATCAACTAACTAGAGACATTTTGAAACGATTTTGGCATCTGCTTTTGATCGATCCCCAATTAGGACCTTTCGTACCAAAGGAACCTGCGATTACATATCGCCGAGCTCAGTCACTCAGGGACCACCTTGTGACCAGTGAGTTTAAAGGCACCTTTAGGTGTGACCCATGCAAGAGGAAAGGCACCTTCACTTGTGGAGGATGCTCCATTTGCCGTTATATTAACTCCGATCGGCAAATTGTTCTACCCAATGGCCAACTCCATAAACCCAGACACTACGCCAATTGCAAAACCTTTGGCGTAGTGTATTTGCTAACTTGCCATTGCAAGAGGTTTTATGTGGGTAAGACCAAACTACCCTAACATAAACGGGCATCCCGTCACCTGCATGCCATGCGTACGGCCAATCCTGATTTACCCCTTGGGCGTCATATTCTGACCGAACACGATGGACACTTTCTGGGGGTCAAATTTTTGATCCTTGATAGAGTCCATCCTAACCCCAGAGGGGGGGATTGGAACAAAATCCTCTTACAGCTCGAAACCCGTTGGATCGCTGAGCTAGAGGCCAATCACCCTCCTGGTCTTAACGAGCAGATCAGTTTTAGGCCCTTTTTGGAGGGCTTTTCATCTGGGGGGTGCGAGAAAGATTGATACGATACTGTGTTGTTTGGTATTTTTGCCTTTTGTATTTCATGTTTCTTGTCCAATTGACTTTTTTGTTTTCATCGTTGTGTAAACATTGATGATTTATGTAATCATTATTATGTCCCTGTATCCCCTGCGCATTCCCCTTTTTAGGGACTTCCCACAGGCTCAGAATTGTTGTCCGTGCGGTGTTTGTTTCACTATATATAGCTGGGCGCACGTAAGCCGTCCCCCTTTTGAGGGACGGCTTCCCCAGACCTGGTCCCTTCGCACCTTTTAGGTGTCGTTTGACCTAGGGTCTATACCTGCGCCCATAACAGGGATTTGTAAACTGCAGGGGTTTCATTCCTTTTACCCCTGGCTTTCTTGCATGTCCCTGGATCTCCTTTTGGCCCTTTGTCCATATACTTACTACTTTAATACCTTTACCTCGTTTGTGTCCTTGGCCTGGTATACATTGAACAATGTCCCCTCCTTATTTAAATGGCCTTATCATTTTCCTATTATATATTTTATGTCTGGTGTCCTTCCCAGCAGCTTTTTTTTTTTTTTTGCCGTTTTTTACAACCAATAATCATTTCCCAGTTTAACCTTCACTGCTGACACCTTCTCCACAGTCTTTGTCTCCGCACCGCCCCTTCCCTTTACATTAGCCTACTCCCATTTACTTCCTGTCCCACTCTCCTTTCCGTGTCAGGTGATTGACTGTCACCTGACAGGCCTTCTCAGTCTTTTCCCCATGCTGTCTGTTTACTACTGCCCACTTCCACACTACCGGCCTATTATGGCTCGCCTGGTCTCTCCGACCACGCCCGCCGTACCTAGGCCCGCCCCCTTACCTCCCTATATAAACCTCTAGCCGTCCAAACAATGTCAGACATTGCTGGACGGCAGAGGTACTAGTGACATGTCTGGTGGCCACACTGAGCGCTTGTCTCTTGTAAGTACTCCCTTACTCTGGATCCTTTTATTTATCACCTTTTGCATTGGTTCCCTCCTTCCTTATCTAATGCCTGTTTCTATTGCCATCCATTGTATTCACAGATTGGAGCTCTGCTAGCCCTCTACTGACACCTCTGGCCAAATTTAATATGACACATTTCTGCTAACCTCAGGTATGCAGTTATTTAATTATTATTTTTTTGACATATTTTTCTACATATGGTTAGGTATTTCATTACATGTATATTTATCCTGTCCCTTTTTTATGGACAGGTTTTTACATTATCATATGTTACTTTGTGACTATATGGGCCTGAGGTCTTGCTATATGTGATTCTGCACCGCCGGCTTCCTTCCTCTTAATTTCATACAGAGGAGTCTTTCTGCGTCTTGATAGTGGTGTCCTTTCTCTGGGGTGTGCAGGGTTGATTAAACGCTGTGATTGGTATGTGTGTGTTTTTATCTGCACCTTTTGATGTATTTATTGCCATTTTTCTATTTTGTAACACTTGCAACATATATGCTTTCTTTGTTTTTTTAGAAAAGTGGTTCTTATACTCGTTGACTACATATACTTCGGCCCCTGATGAAGGGTAATCCGAAACGCGTAGGGCCGTGTATGTCTTCATGGACCTTGCTTTTCAATGACACCTAACCATGTATTGTTTTTAAATAATTCTATGTGATATATGTGTACAATTTCCATTTTTGAATATTAAATTATCTATTTTTTGGATTACTGTGATTACTGTATACCTTTGTTGCCTTTAAAGCCCCATTTAGGGGGTCCCTCCACTTTTTCCTTTTTTTTGAAAAAACTGAGGTCTGGTAGGGGGAGGTGAAAATTTATGGGCTGGCGCAATGTTTCCAAAGGAAGAGGAGGAGCCAAGGTCCCTCAATGTGGCTGTTCTGAAAGACTACTGGAAAAAATGTTACCGGTAAGCATAACTTTTTTTTTTTATGTTGAAACCTCTCCAATGTTTATGAATTCTATCGATATTAAAAAAAAAGTGGGTAAAGATTAATCTTTATGGTGAATCTATACAAAAAAGGCCTGGAATACGCTATGCTTGAGGTAACCCTTGCAAATGTTCTTCATGTGGCCTTTTACCCTCACTGATAGTGTACGGATGGTCCTGTCCACATAGTGGAGCCCACATGGGCATTGCAATACATAGGTGACACTCGTGGATTGACAAGATATGATTTTGTCAATTTTAAATCTCTGTCCTGTAGAACCAGACAAAAACTCTGACCGCATTCCGGTGGAGTCTCTGCTAGTTCTGCATGCTAGACACCTTTATCTAAAAAAAAAATTGTATCCATGAAAGTGGTATTTCGCCGGGAGGAGGGAATGTTTTAACTAATCTATGATTCAGATTTGGAGCTTTTCTGTACACACTCAGGGAATTCATGTTGTGGGTTACATTTAAGATCACCTTTTTAAGGCCCATTTCTCCCTTTCTCTGTCGTCCAACATCCAGCAGACATTTCAGACCCAGTCGGTTAAATGCTCCATCTGAGGAAGTTGTTGCTGGGCTCCTAGCACATATTGGGGTACCTGAGCCTGACACTAGGCACAGCCCTGTCCAGGGCCCCTCCTGCTTTGCACAAAAGTTTTTCCCTTTTTTCTTCTCATGCCTGGGCCACTTTATGCCTGCATTGAGGGTCTTGTGCCTCATGATTGCCTCTTTCAAGGCAGTGCCCAATGCCCATTTTTACTCCAGACCATTGCAACTCAACATGCTGGTTTGTACTTTGAGTGTTTTTTTTTTTTATCCCTTTGGTTTAAATGAATAAATATATACAGTGAGCACTACTAGTTGCTTTTTGACACTCTTGTTGCTGTGGCTTGTGGAGAATGTTGGTTGAAAGAGCAATAGTCGATAGATTGGAATAATGTACCTATTATGATAAATGTTACTTCTGAGGGTCCAGTACAGAGGTGAGCACCTTCACATGCCACTGGGTGGAGTGTAAGTCGCACGTTTTGTGGAACAGCGGAGCACGTTCAGACAATTGCTGGCACAGTTCATAACTCAAGATTTTTCTTGGACTATTTTTTTTTCCATCTAATTTATATGATGTGTTTTGCCTTTTATCACATCTGCCTCTGAATATGGGGAGTAGCCGACTAATTTCTAAAATTCACCTGAAAGTTTTTCATAGTTTTACAAGTACATGATTTAGTTGTTGGGGTAGCACTACACTATTTTTTTTCATTACGTTCTTCCCTTTCACCCCAACCACGATATCATCCTTCCTTATTTACTGTAGGTCCTGATCAAAACATCCCAAGAAAATTTCTCTTCACTGTATTGGCATGGTTTGTGAGAGTCTAACTCTCTGGTACTCCCTGTTTTAGGCTATTGGATTCCTCTTTGTACTTCGAGGGTTACTGTAGAGGCCTTTCTGCTTATTGTTCCACTATTGCTATGTGGATGAGACAATTTATCATTAAAGCCTACGATCTGAAGGATCTGTAATGCTTCTTGGACTTTTCAGCACAATGCATATGTTTCTCAGATTTGCAAAGCTGGCACCTTGTCTTCTGTTAACACATTTGGTAATCCCTTCCTGACGCCCCCCAGCTCTTTAAAAGAAACCAAATGCCAAGAAGCAGAGATGGGCATTCTGATCATGTGATTGGATGTCTCAGTGGTCATATGAAGAAGATTTTCACCGCTCCAGGTGAGCCCTATAGACAATGGGGGACGGTCGGATTACCAAGATGCTGGCAATGCACGTAGCAGTAGCAATAGGAGGAAGGAGATGGACAGCCGCACTCCGAAATAACTTTTCAAAAAAGTTGTCTCTTATTTTCAAGCAGGAACATGCATAATCACCACAACCCATAAACCAGGACAGCCGACTAGTTTCGCAATCATGGCTTAAGCACTAGCAAGAGTGCGAAACTAGTTATTTCGGAGTGCGGCTGTCCATCTCCTTCCTCCTATTGCTACCTCAGTGGTCATATGGTCAGCTCCCAATCACAAGTGTGCATCAGGAGCTTCCTGTGACATTTTGGTTACTGTTTAGTGAGTGCACTATTGGCATAGAAAAATAGTTTCCTATGACCGCATATATGCGGCCACTTGGTGTCAAAGTCCACCCACCTAGCAGTCGGGAACAGTAGGGAACAAATTAGGGATAAATCCACTCTTCTTACCATGTTACACCCATAATTAGGGTTAACATGTAGCACAATGCCAACTGCCCCCACCTCTAGTACGATTGCAGGGTTCTTCCCAGTGGATCCAGTCATTATATATATATATATATATATATATATAATATAATATAATTTGGCGCAGCTGTGTGTGGCTCTACTTGCAAACTAATGGCATTCGTTTACAAAGATCTGTAACTGAATAAACCACAAGTCCCATCTTCCACTGCGGCAGAGGACTTTGAAGGTAATCTCGCCGTTGTGTTCCATTGATATGGCAGTTGTCCATTGACATTTCCTGCATCCTTAAAAACAAATGCAATAACTGTGTATGGACCAGCAGCTGGCAGACAGAGTCTGCAGGAGCTTGTCCATTGCAGCCACGATCCACTGATTGTGGTTGCAAAGCTTTACAGGCTCATATGAAAAAATGGTTGTCCCGATACCACTTTTTTAAGACCGAGTACAATTACCGATACGTTTTTTTCAAGTACTCGCCGATACCGATTACCGATACTTTTTTTTAATCTCATGTGACAGTGGCACATGTGTCAGTATTTTTTATTTTTACAATTTGTTTTTATTTTTTTTACAATGTTTTATTTTTTTAAGAGGGGGGGGGGGTTTGTGTCAGTGTCTTTTTTTTTTTATTTTTTATTTTTTTTAGATAATTTTTTATTATTCATTCCAATTCTTTATTTTTTATCAGCCCTGTTGGAGGGCTTTGGTGAGATATCAGGGGTCTTAACAGACCTCTTACATCTCCCCTTTTAAGACAGGGAAAGAGAATAGGGACACAGATTCCCCAGTCCCTTTGTTAGCAGCCTCGGCTGCACTGAAAATGAATGGAGAGAAGACATTCATATTCACTCCTCTCCATTCATAAACTGAAATATTGTAAACACATGTTACGATGTTTCAGTTATGTGAATGGACAGAGTCAGTGATCACTGACTGTACATTCGGAAAATAATTTACCAGATTTACCTTCCTGACAAATCGAGGGGACAGCAGCAAAGAGCAGAAAAGGGGGGGGGGGACAGCAGCACGGAGGAAGGAGAATGAAGGAGGATGCAGGGACAGTCAGCGGTGATCGTGTGTGGAAGAGTTACAAGCAGCGATCGCAGCTGATTTCATTTGCAGTGGGAGAGTGCTTGTAACTCCCCCACCTCACTGATCACCCTGACTGCCCAGGTATCGGGTGAAGCATCGGAGCATTTGCCCGAGTACAAGTTCTCGGGCAAATGCTCGGTATCAGGACAATCCTAGTTATGACTAAAGATCCAGTGTCCTGTGATGTATGACTAAGAGAATAGATTTTACTGGTCAGTCAAATATCCTATTTCTTGGAAAAGATCCCCCTATTGCTTACTAAAAACTCTGAGGCTAGCTGGGGTGGTGTATGTAGGGGAATGTCTGATACCTTCTATTATGCCAGTGTTCAGTCACCTGAAGGTATCTACCAAAGATCCAGTGTCCTGTAATGTATTTCAAGAAACAGAATTTACTCGTAATTGAAAATTCTAAAGTTTTATTCATGACCGGTTTCTGTAACCCTTGTAGGGATTTCAGATGCTGGGTTTTAGGAACATATGACCGCAGTGATAGGCTGTCATGGCGATCAAATGATCGGAAAGCTCCCGATCGCAAAAAAAAATCAGGAGCTTTCCGTTAGCCGCCGGCAACTGTGCCTGGAGCGCATAGGGCTGCACACTTAGCACAGCTGTGTCTGCTAATTGGTACGCAAATATGTGGCCTCTTAGCACCAAGGATCACCTGGCGAGAAGCCGCATTTTTTGGTACCATTGTGCTCAGAGGTTAAAGCACCATTTACGTCATGCCTTAAAGGAGGTTTCTGCTGGTAATATTGCAGATGCATCCAATTGGTAGGCCTCAAACAGGCTGTGAGATTTTTTTCACCTTGCAGCAATGGCAGCCCCATATTTATCTTGAGGTTTACTTTAAAGAAGATTTTCACCAGAAGTTTAGAAGTCTTGTTGAAGCATCTCAAGTATGTCCAGTGACTGCTGAGCAGTGTGGGCAGACAGCTTGCCCTACCGCTGTCTGACTATGCTAAATGAAGAGACAGATCTACGATTGCCTCTGGCTGAGTGCACACAAAGCCCAAACAGCCTCCACTCCCACCAACTCCTCCTTTCAGAACAAACATCTGCATCCCTCCACCTGATCACTGACGAAGTCAAGACCCCGAACGCAACACGTATGGGATAGGAGCTTGACATCTGATGTCATCCCGCGGCCATTCCTAGTAACATGGCGGCAAGCCAGTGTTTGAGTGGACAAAAGCTGGCACAGTTTAAGTGCCTTTTATGTGAGTGGAATGTAACGCATTTTAGTAGGAATACATTATATTTAAATGGAGAGCACTAGATTCTTTATATTCTGTTACATATGACTGCCTTCTCGTGACTATACTTACGAAGGAGAGTCGAAATAGATGGTTTACTTCCCGCTACAACTTGAGTATACCCCTAAGGGAAACAGCTTGTTATGACTCGCTGGTAAAAAAGGAGTCCTACAGTGAGGTGGGCGGCCAGTGAGTACAGGTTGAAGGATTACACGGGTACTTTATGTATTTTGTTTTGCATCACATCCTGTTTATTCGCAGAGGTGGAAGAGGATATTTTTATGGACTTTTTTTTTTGATCCATGATTTAATATTTTTTTGTGTGAATTTTTTTCACTTGCTACATGCTTAAATTATTTTTTGAACTTTGATTGTGTAATATACATATATACGTGTCATCCAGTAATATAAGAGAACATGGCACTTGCACTTTAGGTTTATTAAAGAGTTGCGCTGCACTATTTATGTGGGTTTAAGATCTATGATTGCCTCTGACTGAGCACAAATGGAGTGGGGATGTGGCAGACACAAAGCCCACACAGCCTCCATTCCCATCAAGGCCTGCTTTCAGAGCAAACCTCTGCAGTCCTCCACCTGATCATTCAAAAAATAAGACCACAGCAATCTCCTATTCTAAATACTGGTGAGGTAAAACCCCACTTCCAAAAAAATTGGGACACTGCGTAAGATCTACATAAAAACACAATGCAATGATTTGCAAATCTTGTAAACCCATATTTTATTCACAATGGAAAACATATAAAATGTTTAAACTGAGAAAATGTACCATTTTATGAAAAAATGTGGTCATTTTGAAATTGGGCGATGTTTACCAACAGGGCCATGTTTACCATGGTTCAGCGTCCCCATTTTTTTAACACTTTTTTTCATTTTCTACCTTTTTTTAAATTTATTTTTTATTTTAAAAGTAAAGCTGGCCACACATTACACAATTTTATATTTAATTTGCTTTAGATTTACCTTCAGCTATGTAGTGCAAAGGCTATTCACATGGTATAGGGTGCTGCAATTGGCCCAGTAACTATGTGATAGCTGTGGAACAATCACACCATAGGAACCATAGCTGTTGTGAATTCATTCATAACAGCTTTGTTGACATTGTGATCATGTATTTGCATAGACCCGAATACTGGGATCTGCAATCCGCTTTGTCCGGTGGACACAGTGTTCAGGCGGATGGGGGTGTGCTCCTAAACCCAGAGCAGGCACCTGATGCACATATACGTTACGATGCCTTCACGTGCCACCCCGCCGCAGTACATGTACGATGGCAGGTCGGCAAGCATGCTTATGCGCTTCTCTTTCACTGTGCCGGCAGTGTCCCGGGACCATATATATGTAGGCTGCGCACACTTATGTTAGCACGTGATTAACAGCACTCAGTAAATGTCTGGGAATTGAGGAGACCAGTTGCTGGTGAAGAATGTTGTCCCATTCTTGCCTGATAGGACTTCAAATGTTCAACAGTCCTCTAGTCTTTGTAGTATTTTTGTTTCAACATGCGCCACATATTTTCAGTTGGTGAAAGGTCTGGACTGCAGGCAGGCCAGTCAAGCCCCCAGAGTGTTCTAATATGAAGTCATGCCGTTGTCATTAATGCAGTTTAGCATTGACCTACTGAAATATGCAAAGCCTTCCCTGAAAAAGACATCACCTGCATGGGAGCTTATGCTACTCTAAAACCTGGATATATCTTTCAGTATTGATGGTGCCTTTCCAAATGTGCAAACTGCTAATTCCATACGCACTACTGCACCCATGTATCAATAGAGATGTAGGTTTTTGAACTGAGCACAGAAAAGTTACAAGGTCCCTCTCCTCTTTAGTCCAGAGGACACTGCGCCCATGGTTGCCAAAAAGAATATAGAATTTCTATTCGCCTTACCACAGAACAGTTTTCTACTTTTCAACGACCACAATATCAGAGGCACACTGCCATCTTCAGGCTAGAAAGTTTTATTTTGTGAATGAACCACTAGCCTACATGTGGTCACCATGAATGTCAGCTATAATGATCACATGAACAGGACCAAGCTGATCTGTCCCTAATCCTTAGTAAAGACCTTCAGCTGTCACTGAAAGCGCACTCTGTTAGCTTGGAGCAAAAACATGCGTCAAAAGTAAACTAACGTTCTCTTGGCACAAAGTACAGTCTTGAGCTTGAGTGGACTCCTCTGCTCTATAACCAATTATAGAAGTCTTCTGGTCACCCAGACCGCAACATGGATACCTAAAGAATGACCATTCTCTTCTACAGTGAAGAAAATGGAATACTTGGAATTTAGGATATCGACTGACCACATATTTAAGTAAAGGACAGTTAAAGGGGTTGTAAAGGTAAAAAAATGTTTTCCTAAATAGCTTCCTTTACTTTAGTGCAGTCCTCCTTCACTTACCTCATCCTTCGATTTTGCTTTTAAATGTCCTTATTTCTTATGAGAAATCCTCACTTCCTGTTCTTCTGTCTGTAACTACACACAGTAATGCAAGGCTTTCTCCCTGGTGTGGAGAAAGCCTCTTGAGGGGATGGGGGCGAGCAGGAGTGTCAGGACACCCACTCACACACAGCTCTTTTCTCTATCTGCAAAGTAGAGAGTGTCCTGACTTGCCTGCTCGCCCCCTCCCCCTTCAAGAGGCTTTCTCCACACCAGGGAGAAAGCCTCGCATTACGGTGTGTAGTTACAGACAGAAAACCAGGAAGTGAGGATTTCCCAGAAGAAATAAGGACATTTAAAAGCAAAATGGAAGGATGATGTAAGTAAAAAGAGGACTGCACTAAGGTAAAGGAAGCTATTTAGGGATTTTTTTTTTACATTTACAACCCCTTTAAAGTATGCTTTTTTGAGGTAACAACCATAAGTTAAGGAGGGAAGTGGGGGACAAAAAGCTGAGGGCTAATGCTATGAGTTCCACCTTAATTTACAGATTGTGGATGCCTGAAGGTTAATTATCTGCTACCTGTTAGGATGGTTACCCAATACCTTCTGTCTTTGACACACAACAGGATGCGAGAGACAATCTTTCCAAAGTAACCTGAAATCCCCCCTTAGAAAATTAGCAAGGGATTGGAAGATTTTCCCTCTCCTGTTCTGGTGGCAGCTGAAACATTTCGGATTTCCCATCGATTTCTGTCCCAGTGACATTTGTCACCAAGGCAAATAATAGAATTTGCACATTACAGAAGAAATGTAGGAAAGCATTCTGCAAAAAAATAAACAATAATAGATGTTGCTGTTCTGTTTCTGCATTGTGTTTTGTAATGCACTGTTTAGCATTAAAGGCTAACAGATTTGTGCAGTACTTGGTGTGTGTTTCAGCAGCTTCTGTGTGCATAGAGAATGTGGTATAACCAACCTCAATTTTAGATAAACTCCTGCAGATTGCATATAAAATAAGATTTTTTTAAAAAAAAATAGACATCACTTAATATTATACAAGTTAAAGGGTTTGTGACAGTTTATTTTTTTTAATAACAAACATACCATACTTGCCTCCACTGTGCTGTTCGTTTGGCACAGAGTGGCCTCAATCTTCTTCTTCTGCTCCGCGGCAGCTGTCTCGGCTCCTCCCTGCAAGAGCTAACCCCCTTCTGGGAAGCGCTCTCCCAAGGGGGTTAGCTTGCAGGCGCGCTCCCGTGTGATACAGTGGCGGCCATAGCCACCAAGTGAATCACTCGGCCCCGCCCCCCTGGTGCACCGCATCATTGATTTGATTGACAGCAGCGGGAGGGAATGACTGGGGGGCCAGAGAGTGCAAGGTGTTTTTTCACCTTAATGCATAGGATGCATTAAAGCGGGAGTTCACCCATTAAACTATTTTTTCAAACAATCCCCTTAGATTAATGCTCGTTTTGTCTAGGGGAATCGGCTAGTTGTTTTAAAATATGAGCTGTACTTACCGTTTTCGAGATGCATCTTCTCCGTCGCTTCCGGGTATGGGTCTTCGGGAGCGGGCATTCCTTCTTGATTGACAGTCTTCCGAGAGGCTTCCGACGGTCGCATCCATCGCGTCACTAGTAGCCGAAAGAAGCCGAACGTCGGTGCGGCTCTATACTGCGCCTGCGCACCGACGTTCGGCTTCTTTCGGAAAATTGTGACGCGATGGATGCGACCATCGGAAGCCTCTCGGAAGACTGTCAATCAAAATAGGAACGCCCAGTACCGCAGCCCATACCCGGAAGCGGCGGAGAGGATGCATCTCATAAACGGTAAGTACAGCTCATATTTTAAAACAACTAGCCGATTCCCCTAGACAAAACGAGCATGAAGCTAAGGGGGAAAAGAGTCATGTACGGGTGAACCTCCGCTTTAAGGTGAAAAAACACGAAGCTTTACAACCACTTTAACTAATATTTATTTTCGTCATAAAGTGGAACCCTATTCTCTGTCAACATAAATAATTTTTAATCCTTATGCTGCTGGCATTAGTAAATAGAAAGGAAAGTATATCATATTTACTTGTTTTACACTTTATTTTTTTACATTTCTTCTGTTGCTTTCTGATTTCTGGCCTAGGTCAAATTATGTTGTACATTCCAGGAGACTTCATGAGCCTCATACATGCATGCCTGAGCTAGGGGCAGATGGATTCCAGGAAGTAAATGCTACATGAATCATCTGCCCTTACTCAAGATGGCCATTGCTTGAAATGCTAGGGGGGTCTTTTTCAAAGTGACTGCTCAACAAAATAAATCATGAAGACACAGGACGGATGGGCGACTTTGCTTTGAATATTAAAAATAAAACAGCATTTTGAGTTTGTAATGCACCTATCCATTTATGTCCTGCTTTAACTGACTTTAAGAATGATAACCTAAAACAGCAGCATATAAATATTTTTTATGGCATTCTAACAGTAAATCTATAAAGCTGCACTTTTGTTACAATGAAAATTGCTACACAAATCCTTTTGTAATTCGATGTTAAAAATGACCGTCATGATTTATTTTTCAACTATCCATGATTTTCTAAAACTGCCAAAAAGTCAAATGTTTTATTTTAAGTATGGTAACCATGATGTCCCAGAGAAAAATCAGTACACTGTATACAGAACGCCCTACTCAAGTGACTGACGGCACTGCTGTTCCCAGCCATTTTTGTCTCATTACACAATCTTTAAGTATGTAATCCTAATAAGACAGATCCTCCCACTTAGTGCTCTGGTTTTGGGAAGGATCTGGGATACATGCATTAAGAGAACAGCAGCTGGCGAGATGGCGTGCACGTGCACGTGAAGACGTGAGGCCGCGCTGCGCTCTCGGGTGAGGAGGAAGAGATAGGCAGCAACGAGAGGAGGGGCGGAACATGGCGTGAGAGAGAGTGAACATCCCCCCATACACACGCCGCATGCTGCTTCTTACCGGCTTACCACGGAGCCGTCGGGACCATCTGCAGCCGTAGATAGCGGTGCCCCGCTCGCCACACCAGGAAGACGGAGTTCAGGCAGTAAGCAGTGAGGGTATAGGAAGCAGTGTCGGGCAGGTATTGGGAGGACAGCACCCGCAACCCACACTAACCCAGGCCAGGTCCCATTGACGTGAGTATGGTGAGCCAGTGGTATACAGTGCTCGATGAGAAGTCTGCACCCCGTCTCTCTGTGGACCCAGAAGGGGAGGTACATTTTCCTTCTTAAAAATATGTCTAAACGTGTCTAAATTCTATTGAAGAAGAATTAGAAGGGCTGTAAATTGTAAACTTCTGTGGACATCATTCAAAGGGAGATACATCAGGATTGGTAGAAAAAACTTTGCTCTTGATATGATACATGCTGTCTGTTACCCTGTATGATATGCAACATCTACTAGGGGTGTGAAATATGGTCAAATGGAGGAAATGAACTCTACAAAGTGTTGACAGAACACAGGTATTTTTTTTTTTTGACCAGGTGGACCCAATAGCGGAAGAATTGGGAACTCTCAGATAAGCAACTGACCGTTTAAATTGACCCTGAATAGAAGGGTATACAAGGATACTTTAACTGACTGTAGGGGAATTGATCTTGTCGGACCTTAACTGATTGAACGGGACTAAATATAGTGCGGTTGGGGGGGTGGGGGGGGGGAGGAGTGGGGGGGAGAGGGGGAGAGGGGAGAGGATCAGAAGCAGGCAAACCTCAAACCTGCACAAATATAAATATACATGTTGTTTCCTTTTTTTCTTTTTCCTCTCTCTTCCCCCCCCCCCCCACTTTAAAGACATCACTTTGAAGACGGGCTTATTCTCCGATATCCTTTAAGCCACTGCGGACCATAGGACAACTATACGCATCCTCTCTGCTGGTCAGCTCACGGTGTGCTTTATTAATTAAGGGCCAGGAACGCGGATATAAGTCAATCAGACCTGCAAAGTATGGTCAGGCTTATACAATCAAAACGCATGAGATCTGAGGATCAGTAGCCGGGGTTAATGAGAACCTCAAGGCAAATTGGCTGTCTGTGTAAATGAACCTGGAAGGTTACATAAAAGGGATGGATAGGATGCGTTATCATTGATAACTGGTTGTTACAGCTCATTACTATACTATTAGATTGGGCGGGGACACCTTTATTTTGCATGAAATACCCAGACCAGGTAAAATAGACATATACAGATTCAAGATCTTATCTGTAACACATGGCTTGAACGGGGTACTCTCCCTTTATTGTGCTCTGTTTTTTTTTGCTGCCCGCTGGGAAATTATACCTCACTCTCTTTTTACCCTCTTTTTGGGGAATTTTTGTATGCCCCCTAGGTTCCCTCTTTTTCCGGAGTTCCTCTCTCTTTCAGGATTAGAAAAGAAAGAAGAAAGAAATCTGAAGTTAACTTTTCTCCCTCTTTAAAATCTTATAAAAAGGAGAAAAAAAAAAAATCTAGACATCTCCCATCTCCCTCCCAGCTCGGTAGGGTACTACATCTATATCAAATTCTGTATCAATCGCTAGAAACAAAGGGTCAAGCTGGGGAAAAGAATTAGAAGGAAAGAATCTAACATGAGCAGAATGATAAGTAGATCAACAAAGGGGGACCCCCCTACCACCCCAAGAAATATAACAGCAACAAGCTCAATAAGGCCTTTTGTGTCCAGTAGAGAAAGCCCACTGGTTTCTGCGACACAGGGAGTAACAAAGCAACAACAAGGAAACAAAGCAAAAAAGATCGAAAAAGAAAAGCCCCATAGTGAAACCTCCGGAGAAACTTCTGTGGAATCAAGAGAGGAGGCATCCATGAGAAATGGATTAGAAAGCAGTAGGATAGATGCACAGTCCCCCTCAAAGGGAGAAATGGCGGAGATGTTGCTAAAATTGGAAAATGTGATAAAGGGGGAGATACAGAACTTACGGACAGATCTGGGTCACATGCTCTCCAGAATAGAATCCGTAGAGGAACAAACTGAGAGACAAGAACAAGAATCAAATTCACTAAAGATCCAGATCGAACAGATCCAATTAAAACAGAGGCACATTCTCTATAAATTAGAGGACCAGGAAAATAGAAACCGGAGACAAAACCTGAGGATCAAATTAATACCAGAGAAGAGGGGTGAGGACCTTAGGACAACAATGCAAACGATATTTAACCCCATACTGGAAAGAACAGCAGACAACCCAATCATGATTGAAAGGGTACATCGAGTAGGAAATCCGAAAAAAGTGACCTCCGAGCGAACAAGAGATGTTATAATAAGGTTCCGATTCTATGAAGATAAAGAAGAAATATGGAAGAAGCTGAGGGGACAACCCCCGATAGTCTTTGAGGGGGTCGATCTCCGGATATTCACAGACGTGGCCCCAGAAACTTTGGCAAGGAGATGGCTTTTGAAACCACTTTTGAAACAGATGGTCGATTTAAACATTAAATATAACTGGGGTTTCCCTGCCTGCTTAATTGGGACAAGAGAGGGAAGATCTGCGACATTGAGATTCCCCGAGGACTTAAGTGAATTTTGCGGGAAACTGGATATTCGGGTCCCTGACCTGCCGGGCTGGGAGTAGGGGAGGGGGGCCGAGAGGGGGGGGTGTCCTCCCGGCGACACCCCATACCTCTTTCTCTCCAAACCACCCGGCCCCGTTCTAGGCTAATATCTGTCTCCCTAGGGTCCCTCTTGATGGTGTCCACCTTTTCTTCTCTTTCCATCGTCTGCTCCGAGAGATGAGGGAATCCCTGGGGGACGTTGGGAAGATGTTTGCAACCTGTCCTTTAGTCCAAAAGATCTAATGCACCTGGGAACGCCCCGTTGGCTTAAACGGGACAAGAGGGGAGAGAGAGGGGAGATTTGCAACGATAAGATTTTCCGAGGTTTTAAACAAGCTCTGCGGGAAATGAGACATTTAGGTACCCGGTCTGTCGGGTTGGGGCTGGGGGGAGGGGGGGCTCTATCCTGAGGCCCCCTGTCCCATCCCCTTCTATCCGCTCCGCCCTGCCTCGGGCCGCAGTGGGTCCTTCTAGGACCCCTTTCTCGATATTCTCCTGGTTTGTCCCTCTGCCTTTCTTTCTCTCCTTTTTTTTTTTTTTTTTTTTTTCTTGTACTCCTCTATTTTATTCCTCTCCCCCTGTCCGCCCGTGGGCCCCGAGAGGGCCCCTGGCGGAGTGGGGGGGAGAGGATTGAAGTCCTCCCCCTACCCACCCTGTCCAAAAGACAGGGGGGGGGGAGGAAAAATCCTAAACCTCACCCAGAGCGATCTGGACCAAGACATGGTAGTTGGTTCAGAGGTCTTTAATAGACCAAACGGGAGGGCGGGAGGGGGGGAAAGGGAGGGGGATGAGGGGGGGGGAGGGATAGGGGAAAGGGTCTTTAATAGACCAAACGGGAGGGAGGGAGGGGGGGAGGGGGGAGGGGGGAAGAGGGGGGAGGGATTGAGGGGAGGGGGAAAAAGCCCTGTCTCACCTGGACAACTAGAAGAGAGCGTAACCCATAGAAAAGAAAATCGCAGACCCAGACCCGAGGAGAGAAAAGGGAGGAAGAGGAGGAAAAAAAAAAAAAAAAGAGAGCGAAGATGCCAGTAATTAAATGCCTCTCATACAATGTCAAGGGTCTAAACAGCCCATATAAGAGACATAATGTGCTAAAGGAACTGAAACATTATAGGGCAGATATTGCATTCCTCCAAGAGACCCATCTGACAATAGGGTCAAACGTAAGGATGTATTCGACAGACTTCCCCACTTGGTATTATGGAGACACCATCTCCAAGAGAGCCAGAGGGGTCGCAATAGGGGTAGCCAAGGGGACTAGGTTTGTGCCTACAGATAGACTAACTGACCCAGAAGGGAGATTCCTCTTTTTGAGAGGAAAATTGGAGGAAGAAGAGTATACCCTGGTAAACGTATATGCACCTAACATCTCCCCGATGAAGTACATATTGGGAATCTTAGGAAAATTAAAAGACTTTAGCAGGGGAAAGATAATACTAGGAGGAGACCTAAACTTCTGCATGGATCCGAAAGTGGATAAGTCCCACAGTACACTAGAAATCCAGGACACACAATTAAGAAAGGCCAAAGCTAGCCTACATAGAAATCAGCTTGTAGATGCATGGAGGATTTTTAATCCTACTCAGCGAGACTACACATTTTTTTCCCAGGTACATGGTAGTTATTCTCGGATCGACCACATCTTTGTGGATCATAGAATGCTGGAGGGGGTGGTCGAGACGAGAATAGAGCCCATGACGATCTCTGATCACGCCCCCATTAGTATAACTATAAAAATCTCGGGAAATCAAAGGCCCTATCAAAGCTGGAGATTAAATGAGGAACTACTGATTGAGGAAAAAAGCTTAACAAGGGTTAAAAAAGAACTAGAAGAATATTTTAAGATAAATGAGACTGAGGAAATTTCAGCGGCAACCCTATGGGATGCCCACAAGGCAGTGATAAGAGGGGCTCTGATCTCGGAAGGAGCAAGGAGAAAAAAAGAAGCGATCAGTAAAAAAGTAAAATTAATAGATGAGATCTATAGCTTAGAACAAAAACACAAAAAAGAAGGTAAGCAACGAGATGTATACCTAACTCTTGTCAATAAACGAAATATACTTAAAGATCTCATGAATCAGGAAATAAGAAAAGAATTCAACTCAATAGCAGGTGAAAGATACAAGTGGGGAAATAAAACAAGTAAACATTTGGCTCGGCTGGTGAAAAAAAAGAAATCAAGGAACTATATTGACAAAATCAAAAATGAAAAAGGCGAGGTTGTACATACAACAAAAGAAATTGCCGAAACATTTAGATTATATTATGAAAAATTATATTCAGTAGAACAAAAGACTTGGCAGACAGGAGAGAAAGAAAATAAGATCACAACCTTTTTAAAAGAAGCAAGACTCCCAAAAATTAGTCAATTGGATGCAGAGGGGATGGATAGGCCAATCACGGAAAAGGAAATCAAGTTAGCATTAACAAACTCTGCCTCAGGTAAAAGCCCAGGCCCAGATGGCTTTACAGTAATGTATTACAAAAAATGTAAAGAGATACTACTACCAAGGCTATGTAGGTATTTTAACGGCCTGGGGAAGGGGCACAAATTAAGTAAAGAGGCCTCGGAAGCAATTATAACTGTTATCCCGAAAGAAGGCAAGGACCTGGAGGGCTGCTCGGGCTACCGGCCGATATCTTTGCTGAACACGGATATAAAATTGTTCGCAAGGATATTGGCCGGGAGAATGAAGCAGGAAATGAATAAATTGGTACATCCAGATCAGACGGGTTTCATCCAGGGACGAGAGGGGAGAGACAATGGGGTAAGAACACTTTTGATAATCCGGAAAATGAGGTTGATGGGGTCCCCAGGTCTACTCCTGTCAATAGACGCAGAGAAAGCGTTCGACAGGGTAGACTGGGGACTCATGCTCTCTACTTTAAAGGAAATGGGGTTTGGCAGGGGGATGATGAACTGGGTGGCCGCCCTTTATCAGTCTCCTTCGGCAAAAATAAAAATAAACGGTAGCTTTTCGCAAACATTTCAAATGAAAAACGGAACGCGGCAGGGATGTCCATTGTCACCTCTACTGTTTGTGTTGTCAATGGAACCCCTGCTAGCCAAGATCCGCAACAGTCAAAAAATTAAAGGGATCAAAATAGGAGAGGAGGAACATAAACTCGCAGCTTTTGCAGACGACGTCCTCTTCTATTTAACTGAACCCAAAACATCAATCCCAAACCTATTAAGCCTTTGCCATGAATATGGAGAAGTTTCAAATTTCAAATTGAATATCACCAAAACGGAGATTATGAATATAAATGTTAGTAAGACAGAAGAAAAATCCCTGAAAAGGAACCATCGTTTCGCCTGGGTTAGCGAACTTAAATACCTTGGGATCTTGTTAGCAAAATCATTCAAAAAAACCTACGCGATAAACTTCATCCCATTGTTAAATGAAATTAAGAAAGAGACAAAAAGGGTGGAAAATAGAGCAATATCATGGATAGGACGAATCAATTATTGCAAAATGGTCATCATGCCAAAGATCCTATATAAATTCCAGATGATCCCCATAGCCCTCCCGAGAACGCTACTCTCAGCCCTTAATAAATTAATTATGAATTTTATATGGAAGAATAAGAAACATAGGATATCTTCTCAAACATTAAGGCAACCAAAAAAAAAGGGTGGACTCGCCGTCCCGGATGTTAAGAGATACTACGATGCGGTGATATTAGCAAGGGTGGTGGAGTGGGCCAGAGTCAATAAAGAAAAAAGGTGGGTAAGTCTAGAAAATGAAATATCACAGGCAAGGTTAGATAAGATAATATGGAATCCACCCAAATTTAGGACACTGGATATAAATCTACACGAGATAACAAAAAAGGCACTGAAAACATGGGATATAGTATATAAAAAAATTGAGAAAGAATACAACTCACCTCTCATAGCACTGAAAAACAATGATTTTTTTGCACCGGGTAAGACACAAGTAGGGGGGCATTGGATTAAAAAAGACACTGCACAACTAAGAGATATAATGAGTGAGGGTCACATTAGAACACTGCAGGAGTTAAAACTTAATAAAAATTTAATGGAAATCAATGAGTGGAGGTACCGGCAGCTAAACCATTTTATACAGGGTCTTCCCCACCCTTTGAGGTCGGGTGACCAGTTGTCAGATCTTGAGAAAATTTGTACCACAGAAAGATCCAAAGGTATCATTTCAAAACTATATAGGATCCTACTGAGGATGGGGGAGCCGGACGTACCTCCATTCATTGAAAAATGGGAAAGGGAACTGGGCACACAGCGGGATAGGACCACAATAGAGAGATTGTTGGCTCTGACTCACTCCTCTGCGGTTGACAGCCGCACGGCGGAAATGTGTTATAAATGCATCGCCGGTTGGTATATGACACCGGATAAATTAAAACAATTTAAAGAGGGGCAGACAGGGGACTGTTGGAGGGGATGTAGATCACCAGGAAATATGGCACACCTTTGGTGGGGATGCCCCAAGATAAAAGAGTATTGGGAAAATATACTGGGTTGCGTGGAAGAGATCACAAAGAAAAAGATAAAGATGGACCCATGGGTTGTTTTATTTCATGGGGGAGAAGAAGGCATTAAAAGGTACAGGGACTCACTGGTACCGCACCTCCTGAATGCCGCTAAGAGATTAATTCCTAGAAGGTGGCAAGATCCAGACCCCCCTTTAATGTGGGAATGGATTGACGCGGTCGAAGAAACATACAGAATGGAAGAACTGAAAGAGGGGTTAGAGGGTAATAATATCTTATTAAGCACAAAATGGGAAAACTGGAGGACTTTCAAGAAAACATGGAGTTACGCAGAAAAGCTACGGGAAGAAATTTAAACGCTCCCTTAGAAGAAAATTAGAAAGACCCATAGGTCTGAAGAGAATGTCTAAGGTGAGACAGGGGGGGAAGGGGTAGGGGTAAGGGGGGGTAAAAATGTGAAATGGTTAATTCTTGGTATAAAAAAAAGAAAGAAAAATAAATATAAAAAAAATAAAAATAAATAAATAAATAAATAAAGATGTATAAAGAAAAAGCAACACTAATGATGCTAAACCAAAATAGAGATGCAATGGGCTGGTGCGCAGAACATGAGCATAAAACACGCACTCTATGAGGTAGAGTCTGAAGTGAAGAAAAAAAAAAAAAAAAAAAAAGAGAACAGCAGCTGGTAATACTGCAATAAAGTTTACTAAACTCCTAGGCCCGGATTCACAAAGACTTACGCCGACGTATCTACTGATACGCCGCGTAAGTCCATGGATGCGCCGTCGTATCTATGCGCCTTATTCTTGTAATAAGATACGCCTGAAATCTGGCTCCATCCGACCGACGTAAGTCTCCTACGCCGTCGTATCTTGGGCGCATATTTACGCTGGCCGCAAGGGGCGTCGAATATGCAAATGACCAAGATACGCCGATTCACAAACGTACTTGCGCCCGTCGCATGTGTATACGCCGTTTACATAAGGCGTACGTCCGGCGTAAAGATAAACCACCAAATAGCTGGTCTAAGTCATGTTAGGGTATGGACGTCGGAACTGCCGTCGGATTTTACGTTGTTTACGTAAGTCGTACGTGAATGGGACTGGGCGTAGGTTACGTTCACGTCGTTGCCATTGAGCCGTCGTATCTTAGGGCGTAAATTCGACGTAAACCTGAGCATGCGCGCGCATGCGCCGTTCGTTCGGCGCTTCATTTACATGGGGTCACGATTCATTTTAATACAACACGCCCACTACCTGCCTACTTTGAATTAGGCGTGCTTACGCCAGCCCATTTACGCTACGCCGCCGTAACTTAGGGAGCAAGTGCTTTGTGAATACTGGCCTCGCCTCTCTATTTTACGTCGGCCTAGCGCATATGAGCTGCGCTACGCCCGCTCAAACATACGCCGCTCTACCTGAATCCGGGCCCTAGTATTTATTTGACCTGAAGATTTTTAACAGCAAAGTTTGATTTTGTTTAAATGTTTTGTGTTCAGGCAGTATTTTAGTCATGAGCCAGTACAGAACAGTTTTGTATTGATAATAAAATAAACCCAATTCAGCACTATCAAAAATAAATATCAAATATGATCTTCATAATTAACCCTAAAACTCTAATTCATCTTCTGCTACAGAAATTACTGGGAATTATTTAAGTAGATCTAAAGACAAAACTTTTTCCTTAGACCCCCCCTTTTACACTGGGGCGGTTTGCAGGCGCTATTTCGCTAAAAAAAGCGCCTGCAAACCGACCTGATTCAGTGGCTGCTGTTTCTCCAGTGTGAAGTCCGGAGAGCTTTCACACTGTAGCGGTGCGCTAGCAGGACCGTTTCAAAAGTCCTGCTAGCTGCATCTTTGGAGCGGTGAAGGAGCGGTGTGTTTACCGCTCCTCCACCTCTCCTTCCCATTGAAAGCATAGGGAAACCGCAACTATACTGCCGGCAATGCGCCTCTGCAGAGGTGCATTGCCGGCGGTATTAACCCTTTTTCAGCCGCTAGCAGCTGAATACCGCCGCAATTCCGACGGTAAAGTGATGCCACCGCACCTCCCGCCCCAGTGTGAAAGGGGCCTTAGTTTTGGATAGAATGGAGATTGATTAGAACACCTGTCCATTTTTATTACTGTCTGAGTCCCCCTCCCTATTTGTCCTGTTTATTATCATTGAAAGTGAAAGTAAAAAAAAATCCCAAATTTTGGGTTGTCCCCAGGATAGTATTAAAGGGAAAATCTTTGGATAGGGACACTAGTTCTGGTGACCTGGGGGACCACAAGGGATTCCCTTAAAGCGGAGGTTCACCCTAATATCTTTACATCTGACCAACTTCCTTATAGTTGTAAGAAGCACAGTCCGCAATTTTTTTTTTTCTATGCTGCACGTACCTTGTAATCAATCTTTTCAGTCTGCTTCTCCCCGCGGGAGTAGGCGTTTCTATGCCTAAAAGGATCGTCATCTGGGAGGTCGGCCAGATGATTGACGGCTGTTCCCCCTGGCGGATAAGGCCCCGCCCTCCGTATTTCGTAGGCGCGCACGAGTCAAGGCGTTTCCGGAAAAAGCCGAACATGCAGAGCGCAGGCGCCGTATAGAGCCGACTCACGTCTCTGCATGTTCGGCTTCTTTCGGAAACCCTGTAACTCGTGCGCGCCTACGCAAATACGGGGGGGCGGGGCCTTAACAGCCAAGGGGGACAGCCGTCAATCATCTGGCCGACCTCCCAGATGACAATCCCCCTAGGCATAGAAACGCCCACTCCCGCGGGGAGAAGTACATTGAAAACATGGATTACAAGGTACGTAAAGGATAAAAAAAATATATATAAATTCCGCACTGTACTTGTTACGAATATAAGGAAGCTGGTCAGATATACATGTCAATTAGGGTGAACCTCCACTTTAATTTGCAGGGATTTCTTATCACTTCCTGTTTTGGCTATAGGACAGGAAATGAAGGGAAATCTCTTGAATGGAGCAAAGGTGTAGAAAAAAAAACAGGAATTATAACCCTCCCTTACTCTATCCAATATATATATATATATATATATATATATATATATATATATATATATATATATATATATATATATATATACTTATATAAAAATGTTGCCTATAGTTCTACTCTAATATAACAGAAATAATATAATCGTATGCTATATTACAGATTTTACGTGTGTCCACACAGTAGGATTGTGTTAGTGATTCCATCTATTGTATTGCATGTGAAGTAGACTGGATTTGGATGCTGCTATTTTACATATCAGAAGATTTTTATTTTATTGTGCACAGTTCTATGGCAGAAGATGTGTTGGAGCTCTATGATTGTTTTTCCCAACATTTTTTTTTTGTTTTTTTTACGTATTAGAATTATTATTATTTATTTTGGGATAAAGACCAAGTTTAAAATTACATTTTGATAGTTTTGCACTTATTTTATTGTGTTTGTAAATTTTTCACTGGAGGCTGCATTTGGATATACTACTTTGGGGTGAATTAAGAGTGCAGAAGGTTTTCACTGGAGAGTTAATTCTTACTCATTCCACATCTTTGTTTAGTTCATCTACTTGCGAGACGAAAGAAAATATTGCTTGTGAATGTATATTTTGTTTAATTTTTTTCAATGGATTTTATTGTATGTATTTTTTGTAATTAAATTTATATTTTTCTAAATCCCTATGTCCCTGTGATTGCCTTAAAAAAAGTCTGCCTTGTCACTACCTTGTGTAGTATTTCTTCTTTGATACTTGTGAAAAAGTCTTGCTTATAAAATAATATATTACATATCAATAAATATTCATAAAAACTGAGTGCAAATTGTATACCGATGATCTCAGTAACCAATAAATAATTTCTTGCAGAGAGAATGATGTAATTTTATCTGCATTCATTGATGGCATTTTTCCCTATTGTTCTTAATATCAGCAGAAGATTGTTGTTAATCTGCAAATGCCTTTAAGGAGCAACGTTGGTTTCTGGAAAAGAAAACACATTATATATTAAATTCATGCAGCTACCTAAAGGAAGTTTAAGAGAAAAATGTAAAGTCCTTAAAGTAGAACTATGGTCAAACTGTAATGCAATATGTGATATAGACCTAAAAGAAAACCAATACTCCTGCGCTTAAGAAGTTACTGTGCGGCTGATTGAAATGTGTGTCTCCCCTGGTTAAGCCACCACAGTGGCTGTGCTGCCACTCACCAAATGCAGGTATACCCGAATGAAACTCTCTCTAAAAAAAAAAAAGGGAACAGAGGTCGCACCAGCCTAGCGCATTATCTTTGCGACAATTACATTTTTAAAAGGATGTAGAAAATATACTCACAAAAAATCGTGGAATGAGTCCAAAAAAGCTGCACGTTTCAAGGGAAGTCCCCTCTTCTGCAGAGCTGAATCAGCTCTGAATACAAAGGGGACATCCCTTGAAACCCCTCACTCCAGGTCAATTGAGAAATGGGTATGAAACCTGTTTCCCGGCGCTTTGGCAAGCAGAGAAAGTATGTGGTGCCCGCTAGTCGAGCGCGGCAGAGGGGGGTGCTGCCACTGGAGCCGCTAGCTGGGGGGTGCTGTTAGTGGAGGTGCTAGCCCTGCGCCGGTGGGGGGGGGTGTTTAGAGGGTGCTGGCAGTGGAGCATTATCTGTAATGCTGGGCTATATACACTATTTGGATTGATGGGCTGTATACACTATCTGGATTGCTGGGCTATATATCCTATCTGGATTGCTGGGCTATATATCCTATCTGTTATGTTGAGCTATATACCCTGATCTGTGAGGCTGAGCTGTGTATACCCTGATATATGAGGCTGAGCAATATACTCTGTCCTATGATGCTGAGCTGTATACTCCTGACACTATAGGTGGAACAAGTGTAATACAGGGAACGGAGTGGGTGAATTCAATAAGAGGTAGGGCTTATGAGAAGTGGGCGGGGTCAAAAAGGAAGGCGGGGTCTGGCGCCCCCATTCTAAAACTTCACCAGCCGCCACTGCCTGCAACTACAGACATTATTGACAAGGGAATCCTTCCCGCCAAGCCATTGTAATCTCCCGGCAGGGGAAGCCATCCCCGCTGCGGAGAAGACAGTAATTATTGCTAGCGGCTATACCTGCAGGGTGGTTGCACCCAAATTGAGTAACTTGGTACATTCAGCCTGCCCATACACGGTTCCAATCTCAGGCCAGTAACTGCTGAACTGGCCGAGATTCAAACCATCTATGGCTGACCTTACTGCTCCTTCTGCAAATTGATAACATATTGAACTTCCTGAGTAAATGACATTCCATGCTCATTAAATTGATAGGGCAATATTATTAGCTAATCCACCCTGCTTCTGGTGAATATCAAAAGGAAAACACCTTAAACAAAATCGCTGAAGGAACATTGTAGTAGTTTATATCTTTATTGTTTATTAATTATTTTATTTTTTGGTGCAGCAGCTAGGTCATGGTCATAACCAATTACTCTCAGGCAAACATAGCTTAGGCCTCCCCAGGCAGTGCATTACATGTGTAAATTACCTGCAAAGTCTTGTAAGGCATTCTGTGTCATCTCTACATGAAGCACCAACTGGACGCAGTGATAACCCTCTCCAAAATGGAGTCATCCTTCGAAGTCTCAGCAATGTCTTGGATCCAGCAGTATTACTCATGGGAGCCCCTTCCAGCTAAAAAGAGACATTTCAGTAAGTACTTTTATTTGTTAAAACATTTGATGTTGATTTTATGATAAATAGCTATTTAAATCAGATGTCACAGCCACACAATTCTTGCCAGGCCTGGGGAGTGGTAGGGATTAAATGTTGAAAATAGACAAAACATTGCCCTCTCTGCTTGCATTTCCAATTTAAGTGGCAGCAAACACAGAGAGTCCCCCCCCCCCCACAGCAGGTGTCCCCATCAGAGCCCCCCACAGCAGGTATCCCCATCAGAGCCCCCCGCAGCAGGTGTCCCCATCAGAGCCCCCCACAGCAGGTGTCCCCATCAGAGCCCCCCACAGCAGGTGTCCTCATCAGAGCCCCCCACAGCAGGTGTCCCCATCAGAGCCCCCCATAGCAGGTGTCCCCATCAGAACCCCCCCCCCCCCCCCCCCCCCACAGCAGGTGTCCCCATAGATCAGTAGAGCTGTACCCGTCCAATAGATCTCTGTAGCTCGGGCGCGCTGGGAGCAGAAGCATGTTGCAGAGGGCAGGGCATACAAGGCAACTTTGGTTACTAGGAGGATGGCACTCGGAGAGCATTTGTGGGAGTGCATGGGATGATTGGCAGCAGATCCAGCCAACCAGAATGGATCTGATGAACCAGCGGAGGCTGAGAAACGCGTCATCCCATTGGCTGTCCGAAGTCCCTACGTCACTTCCGGTTATACGGCGATACGCTGCGTTCCACGCTGGAACGCACGCCGCTTCTGGTACAGCATCCACGGCTCCTGTTCTCTGTGGGGTTCCCCAAAGGCTCCCGAACATCTTGGACCTTCATTTCCATCACCCGGGGGACCAGGATAAGAGACCAGCCTGTTGCATTGCTGACTACAAGTTGTGACATCGGACCAGCCGTCTCTTCCATTACATGCCTGTATTTATACTGGTTTTGTGAGTAGCCATTTTTACTGTGCAAATTGCTTGAATTAAATACCTACTTACTGCACTTAGGTTGGCGCATTTTCTCTTTTTTAAACCAGCCAACCAGAAGCCTCTCATCACACCGCCTATGTGAGAGGAGCCCACACATGCAGAGGGGGCGGGGCAGACAGGAGACTGCGATAGTACGGCGTGGCCTCTTTATGCACATCGGACAGAAGGATTAGTGGAGTCTAGTACCGGAACTTGTTCCAGTACTGGGCTCCACTGCGGGATTGAGCACGGATTTGTGGGACAGCGAGATTTACTTGGAATTCTGGGAATGTCCCGGTGAATCCGTGACATTCGAGAGGTATGCGCTCCTGTCAGTTGCCGGCCGAGAGAGCAAGCGGGATGGGGAACCGCAGCACCCGCTACATGCGCTCCGCCTCTGGACACAGACAAGGAGAGGAGCACTCTGGAGCTTTGGCACCCCCACCTCTGTGGACCCCACGCACCAGCCCAGGATTGGCCCTGAATCTATACTTTATACATAATAGAATAGATAGCAGCAACACATCTCAAAAAAGTTGGACCAGTGCCATGTTTACTATCATCCCCTCTTTCTTTAACCACTTGCTTAGTGGGCACATATACCCCCTTCCTGCCCAGGCGAAATTTCAGCTTCCGGCGCTGCGTAGTTTTAACTGACAATTGCGCGGTCGTGCGACGTGGCTCCCAAACAAAATGTACGTCCTTTTTTCCCCACAAATAGAGCTTTATTTTGGTGGTATTTGATTACCTCTGCGGTTTTAATTTTTTGCTCTATAAACAAAAAAAGAGCGACAATTTTGAAAAAAACACAATATTTTTTACTTTTTGCTATAATAAATATTCCATTTTTTTTAAAAAACTATATTTTTTCTCAGTTTAGGCCGATACGTATTCTTCTACATATTTTTGGTAAAAAATCGCCAATAAGCGTATAGTGACTGGTTTGCGCAAAAGTTATAGCGCCTACAAAATAGGGGAAATAATAATTATTTTTTTTATTATTATTTTTTTTACTAGTAATGGCGGCAATCTGCGATTTTTTTATTGGGACTGCGACATTATGGCGGACACATCGGACACTTTTGACACATTTTTGGGACCATTCACATTTATACAGCGATCAGTGCTATAAATATGCACTGATAACCCCTTCCCTGCCAGTTACATTTATACAGTTAACACTAGGGGGTGAGGAAGGGGTTAAATGTGTACCCTACATAGTGTTTCTAACTGTGGGGGGAGGGGACTGACTGGGGGAGGTGACCGATCTGTGTCCCTATGTACAAGGGACACAGCATCGGTCTCCTCTCCCTGACAGGACGTGGATCTCTGTGTTTACACACAGAGATCCACAGTCCTGCTCAGTTACTGGGCAATCGCGGCCGCCGGGCACGCGCATCGTGTTCCCAGTATCGCGGCGGGTGTGCGCACGCGCCCCCTAGTGGCTGTGAAAGATGAGGACGTCATATGACGTCCTGTCAGAACAATAGAGCTATCTCGCCGCCGTCAATTGACGGCGGCCGGTAGTATAGTGGTTAAAAACACTCTGTAAACGTCTGGGAAATGAGAAGATTAGTTACCAGAGTTTTGGGAGAGGAACATTGTTCAATTCTTGCCTGATATAGGATTCTAAATACTCAATAGTCTTGGGTCTTCTTTGTTATATATTTAATTTCCAGATGCACCAAATATTTTCAACTGGTGAAAGGTCTAGACTGCAGGCAGGCCAAATAGGTCCCCAGGCTCTTCTACTACAAAGCCATGCTGTTGTCAAAGTATGTGGTTTAATATCATCCTGCTCAGTGCTTTAACTGGGCCGGAACGCGGCGGTACTCAGTACCGCCACTTCCAAAAATGGCCCTGGAGAGTACCAGCACCTCTCCGTGCCATCAAACGCAGCCACTGTGCCATCAATTGTCACCACTGTGCCATGCCATCAAATGCAGCCACTGTGCCCCTCAATTGTTGCCACTGTGCCAATTGTCACCACTGTGCCCTTTAATTGTCACCACTGTGCCCCATGATGCCACTGTGCCCATTGTCACCACTGTGCCCCATGATGCCACTGTGCCCCATGATGCCACTGTGCCAATTGTCACCTCTGTGCCCTTTGTCACCACTGTGCCCCATGATGCCACTGTGCCCATTGTCGCCCCTTTCCCTGTAAAAAGCACTTACCTGAATTTAGCATTTATGTTCACAGTAGCTCTTTCTACAGTAGCTCTTTTTCAGGGTACTTTCTAAGGGTATTTTCATGTTCAGTATTGGGGGGGAGCACCGGCGCCTAATAGAGTACCGGCACCTCTTTTGACCCACTTAAAGCACTGATCCTGCTAAAATATGCAAGGCCTTTCCTGAAAAAGAGGTCATCTGGATGAGAGCATATGCTACTCTAAAACCTCAATATATCTTTCAGCACTGATGATGCCTTTCCAGATGTGCAAGTTGCCCATTCTTTATGCACTAATGCACTACCATACCATCAGAGATTCAGGCTTTTAGTTAGTTTAGTTTAGTTTCTTTTTCAGTGATAATAAGCCGGAAGGTCCTGTTCCATTGTAGTCCAGAGGATGTAGCGCCCATGGTTGCAAAAAAAAGTAAAATTTCAATTTTTCTGGCCACAGGACAGTTTTCCACTTTGCAACAGACCAATTTAAATGAGCTTTGGCCCAGAGAAGACCGCAGCATTTCTGGATCATGTTCAGATATGGCTTCTTCTTTGCATGATAAAGCGTTAACCTCCTTGCCGGTATTCCCGAGCAAGGCTCGGGGTGAAATTTCAGTACCATTAGCGGTAACCCCGAGCCACACTCGGGATTGCATCGCTGGATCCTGGAAGAGGTTACTTACCTTGTCCCCGGGATCCTGCGATGTACTCCCGCTTTGTACAGCGGTTGGATCTTCCGCCCGATGCATTGTCTGCCCTGGTTTCCGTTCCCTTGCGAGCATTGCGACGCAGGGGGGTGGAACCGGTGGGAAATTCAAATAGTATAAAACTCAACACACACGATACATTGTAATCCTATTGGATTACATTACTAAATAAAATTAATTTACCTTGGTTTGCTCCCCCAGTGCTTTGTCCAGTGCCCTTGTCTGTAGTTTTACTGTACTTTCTGCCTGGAAACTGCAAAATAACTATGGCATCAAAAAAGCGCGCCTCTACCTCAAAATCGGTTTATGACCTGCTGGAAAACAGCGATAGCGATACAGAATCGCTTGCAGAATTGAGTGATAGCGATTCGTGGGGAAATTGGTCATCAGACACGGAAAGCGATTTCAGCGATGATCCTGTGACTGTGCTCAGTGATGTGCAGACTTGGTGCTCTATTGACTGCAGCACGGATCACGTAGCGCCCCCAAGATTCCCATTTACTGGAGCACCTGGTATCAAAGTGGATGTTGAAGATGACAACCCCTTGGTATACCTCCAACAATTTTTGACTAATGAGGTTATTGAAAAAACTGTTACGGAGACAAATCGGTACCAGGAGCAACAAGCTGCTACGCATCAGAGGTTTTTAAGGAGCAGAAAGTGGGAACCAGTGACCAAAGAGAACATTTGGAAGTTTCTGGGCCTAATAATTCTTCAGGGAGTGGTGGAAAAACACCTGCATAAGTGGTATTGGACAACAAATAAATTACTTGCCACTCCATTCTTTGGCACAGTCATGTCGGAGTACAAATTTTCCCTTTAAATGAAGTACTTGCACTTTAAAAATAATAAAGAATTTGATGAGACTACTCATCCAGCACCAAAACTCAAAAAGATTTGGAAGGTATATCAAATTATTCAGAAAAATTTCCAGCAGAGCTATGTACCAGATAGAGACATCAGTATTGCCAAAAGTATAATGGCCTACAAAGGAAGACTCCACTGGATACAATATATGGCGTCAAAGAGAGCACGATTTTGCATAAAATCATTCATGCTATGTGAATCGAGCTCTGGTTACATATGGTATTTGGTCCCATACACCAGGAAAGAAACCAAATTCAACGAAAGATTCAGTAATTATGGAATGGCAACCGCTTCAGTTCTTACTTTGATTGAGCCAATGCTAAATCATGGCTATTGTGTAACTACAGACAATTTTTACACTTCTCCTGAACTCTGAGTTCCTTCTACAGAACATGACGGATGCCTATGGGACCGTTAGGGATAACCGGCGTGACATGCCACCAACCTTTGGCAATAAAAATCTCAAGGCAGGAGAAATGGTTGCCTGGCAGAAAGGCAAAATTATGGCACTGAGATGGAGTGACAAAAAAAGATGTGTGCCTAATGAGTACTATTCATAACACCTCCAGTGTCATGGTACACACAAAAGGTGGAAAAGACATAATGAAACCACAAGTCTTGATAGACTACAACAACACCATGGGAGGTGTTGACAGAGGTGACCAGGCAATGACATTTTATCCAGCGATGAGAAAACAACAAAAATAATATTACAAGAAAATCTTCAGGCATCTTCTTGAATAGTGCCTGTGGAATGCATTCATTCTGCTAAAAAAAAAAGTGTGACAAGCCTGTGGTTCATGCAGACTTTGTTTGGAAAGTTGATGAACTTATATTTCTCAAACACCAACGTAAATAGAGCTGGACGTCGTGCTGCTGGCATTGTCAAGACAGAACGCCAGACTGGTCGTCACTTTATGGACCACATTCCACCAACGGAAAATAAGTCTGCACCCACAAGGATGTGTGTGGTTTGCTGCTCTAAGCGTGACGACACTGGAAGGAAAGTCAGAAAAGAAACCAAGTTCTATTGTCCTGATTGTGACGTCGGACTTTGTGCTGTGCCATGTTTCAAAATTTACCATACCCGGGATGTTTACTGAAGCAATATGACTAGTAATATTGCACCTTTGTTTGGCCAAAAAAAAAACAATGTTTTTGATTATATTATTGACTAAAATGTATTGAATAAAAAGTATTATTATTATTTATAGTTATTTATTATATTATAATTTATGATTATGTGTTTCAAACTTTATCATGCCCAAGATGTCTACTAGACTCTGGTTTGGACAGATTTAAGTGTGTTATTCCTAAGAATTACTGGCCTACAATATAAAATGGCGAATTTCTATGCAAAATAATTGTACCGCTTTTAACATCAAAAATATGACATAATCATACCGCCAGGGAGGTTAACTTGCATTTTTGGATGGCACAGTGAACTGTGATCACAGACAGTTATTTTTAGAAGTATTTTTGAGCATGCAGTGATGTCTATTACAGAATCATGCCTGTTTTTTAATGCTGTGCCATCTGAGGGCCAGAAGATCATGAACATCCAATATTGTGTTTCAGCCTTGTCCCAGATTTCTCCAGATTCTCAGAATCTTTTAATATGTACTGTAGATCAGTGTTTCTCAACTCCAGTCCTCAAGGCGCCCCAACAGGTCATGTTTTCAGGATTTCCCTCAGATGAAACAGCTGTGGTAATTACAAGGCAGTGAAACTGATCAAATCACCTGTGCAAAATAATGGAAAGCCTGAAAACATGACCTCTTGGGGTGCCTTGAGGACTGGAGTTGAGAAACCCTGCTGTAGATGATGATATGTTTAAAGTCTTTGTAATTTTACACTGAGGAACTTTATTCTGAAATTGTTCAACAATTTTTAGATTTCACAGACTGGTGAATCTCTGCCAATCTTTAGTTCTGAGACACTCTGACTCTCTAAGATGCTCTTTTTATACCCAATCATGTTACCTGTGACCTGTTGCCAATTAACCTAATTGGTTGCAAAATGTTCATCCAACTCTTCCTTGTTCGTACCACTTACATTTTGTTGCCCTGTCCCAACTGTTTTGAGACACGTTGCTGGCATCAATTACAAAATTTACCTTTTTTTCCCCCCAGTTTAAACATTTGATATGTTTTCTGTTTTCTATTTTTATGGAATTAGAGTTGTACCTATTACTATGTAATGTTCTTCTTTTTGCATGTTTTTTGTTTTTACACCTGTTTAATAACATGTTGTAAGTTTTGTCAATTGAGGTTTTGTGCCTTAACTTTTTGGGATTATGTATGGAACCTCAAAATCCCTTCTTCCTTTTCTCTTTTTTGTTCTGATTAAAAAAATTCAGCTGATAAAGAGCTTTGCCTGTTCTGCATTTTTTAAGAGTAAGTACATGGTGGTGTGTGCATCCTCTGGGGAGAGATCACACCAAAACATCTGGGTTCGGGAACAAGAATTGAGTTAACACTCAGTGTCACAGCTAGAGAATGTTCATGGGTCGGAGACTCAAGAAATATAGAAGCCACAGTTGACCAAGAAATTAGTCACTTGGTGGGGGTGACTTAGGGCCCTGGTAGTGAAGTGACCAGTGTGCTTTGGGTAACTTCCCTAGTGGCCTTAATCCCCATTCTTGGATCCAGCTGCAGTACAAGGCTTTCTAGGAACCTAGCCTGCGAGTCATGGAATAGAGATGTCTCGCAAAAAAGAAGCACAATGCTGGCAGAACAATTGAACTACTGTGTGTATACAGAGTCACTTAGGAGAGTGGATCTTAAACTGGTCGCGTCTGGACCACCTTCAACAGCTCCATGTTCCACAGCTTATCCAAATCTTTGCAGACGATGGTGTGCACCATGTCCTTGTTATTGACCATTTCCTACGCCATCAATGGCAGAGTCAGTCGCCGATCTTGTACCAGCACTGTCAAGTCTGGGGTTCTTCTTGTCAAGGGCCAACCCAAACATGGCTCATCTGATGTCTCCTTCCCATCACAAAAGCATTTGAACCAATCATAAACACATTGTCTGCTCACAGTTTCTGTCCTGTACATTTGTACAAACATTTCATGCGTTGCCTCAATTTGTAGCAGAACTTGATGATGTTAATTTGTTGCACTGTGACCCTACCTGACCCTACCTGCCCACAGTGGGTTTACCCTGATGGTCAAGTGACTATTCATTTAACTTTTTAGACACACTGCGTAGTGTGTGTAAGCTCCTATGATCAGTTTTCTCACATATTTTTTGCTTGTTACCCTACTAAAGATCATGTACTTATTTGTCATGTTACCTTTGTTTATAACATGTAGGGTCTGATTTATAACAGCAAAATGGATACCGCTATCTATTTTCTGCTGAACACCACAGTGTTTATTCCACTTAGTGCCTGTGTTTTCCAAGTCATTCACAAAATGCTGGGTGCAATATGAATTTGGTAAAGTCATACTGCTGCTTTATAACCTGGCCCCTTGATTTTACAGTGCCAAAGGAGATTAGAGGTCCATGCAGATTAATAATGAACTTTTCTAGGAATTGGGCAGAAATGTTAGCTCTTCAATATGGGGCACACAAGTTTAATGATGTACATTACATTTACCCCTATGCCACAGATATGGAGACCCTTGTCCAGCAGTTTGCCAAGCTGCCTGCCAAACTTCTATTGTCTATGCTTTGTTCTGCAGCCTGATAGCAGAGAACTCCCCAAAGACTTGTATGTAGCCAATAAATAATTCTGACTGGCTGCTGGTGAGAGGTAGAATATACAGGAAAAAGATCTCTAGAGTTTATTAAATGCATTAGCAACCCCTGGCCACCTATAACATTTTTTTATTTCTAATTGCTATGCAAATTTTTTGAGTCTGTATTTATCATAGACATAGTATAGGAAGCGACTAAAGCTGGGCACACGATTACATTTTCTTTCCAACATTTGTATAAAAATCCTTTGTCAGAACATTCTTTCTTGCCATCACTAATAAGTCAACTAATTTTGTTTAAAAGCCTTTTTATCCAGACCTGCTGTTTGAATGGAATCCCAGACCTATTATGTGAGTTTCTTTACAATATGTACATTTTTCCAGAACAAAATTCACATACACAGATACAATTTTGTTAGTTTGGGAAAAGTTTTCCATCTTGGTTCTTTAAAAATTTCTCGTCCCAATTTGACCTCACTAAGCATTAGAAAATCAAACAAATGTTCTGAAAACAAACTAAACATTTTAATCAAAATTTAACTAGTGCATGGTATGTCCTTTAATAAGACCATTGTAAGGAAGACATCCATGTACAGAAAAATGACTCTCCACAAACAGAAATTCATCTCAAATTGTATTACTTTTTAGAAAGCACCCAAGATAACTACATACATTTATAAAGGATATTAATAGCTATTTAACATTAATTTGAGGCATACTGACAAGACAGACTATGGGACAGTTCACATCTGAGTTGCACAGTAAATGGACTGAAATTGCACCAAAAATATTTCATTTACTACTTATCAAAAACACACTGCACCAAATCTCATGGTACTGCGGAACCTTGCGATCCAGTGCAGGCCAACGCACTGCTTTTGTGATCTGCATTTGGGGTGTTGCTATGAATACATTAACACCCGCAGCAGATCGCACACCAAGCCCATTATGAACATGGTGCGGGAAATAAGCATAAAACGCGAGTTTCCCTCACCGCGTTATGGTGTGAACAAGCCCTAAATGAAGTACTTAATTAAAAAATTTGATAAAGCTAAATGAAATTTAAAAAAAGGGTAGAAAATATAGACAGACATTTTTTTTCTGTATAGCAATTTTGTGACATTTTACATTCAGCTACCCTAAATAGCAAACTTGTTTTAGTTGTAGCAAAATAACAAAATACAGACAACAAACTATTCCTATTCTAAAAAGGATGTGAGATTCCATTGAAAATTGGTACCGTTTGTATAGCCTAATTTTTTCGCTTTCAAAAGATTTTTTTATAAATTGTAAGAATAAATATCAGTAAATAATCTCTTATTTGCTCTATGGAATGGCTATCTATAGATCTATGTCTATTGCTTATCTAGGCTCACCTGGTGTATCAGTACAATACATATCACAAAGATAGCTGTCCACTTCCTAAGCTGTGGAGTCATGGTATCAGAAAGGGCGAGTGCGATGTAAAGGAAGCATCATGCTTCCTGCCTGGGACTTTATAGACACAACTGATTGCATCATTTCTATCCTAAAAGGGACAAAGTGCAGTAGTTACATTTAATAAGTTAATGCCTACCAACCCACTTTATCAACACTGCCAGGTTACTCAATGTCCTACTGGAACTTAGCTGGTGTCATGGTACTCTAACCCTTGTCCTACTGGTTTCTAGATGTTTGATAAAACTCAATGAGATTTGCTCCTTCAGTCAATGGATTTATAAGTATAAGGTAAAATAACAGCGCTAACCCAGAAAACATGATGATGAAAAAAGTCTTGCTGCTTAGAAAAAAACGAAATATTCAGCTCATAGAATTGTACAAAAAAAAGCACGCATCGCATCTCCATTTTTTTTTTTTACCTTACTGCAGAAAAAAAGTGAATTCAGTGACATTTAGTAAAAAATTCACATAACTTATACAAATAAAAGTCCATTAGTGCTCCTCAATGTGCTTATAGAAGTAAGTGATTCGATGTGTTCATTCGGTGCTCCTTAAACAATTAGCGCTGTTTACCATAGATGTATACACACTAAGCAGGAGAGACACCGGAAATGTCATTCAGACACTTCCTGACTTGTGTCATCCTTTTACAATGTATTTTAATGCAAGTATTTAGCCTGCAATAAATAGCCATAGATACTTGACATTTGACATATGCTGGCAAATGCTCTAAAGATGTTTTGAAGTATCATATAATATATCTATTACAAAAATGCTGCATTTTATTTAAAATAAATTGATAAAAACTAAAAATTGCTAACATTAATAGATACTTTTAGTAACTAAATTATATATTCCAATAAACTTATAACTAAAAATCCATGAACTAAATATTCTAAAACAAATCTTAAAAAAGGGGCTTGGAATAGGAAAATTAAGGATCAAAAAGAACTCCCCCAAAGAAAACAATACCAACCATCGAAAATTCAATATTAGAATCTAATATTGAATTTTAACCCAATAGCCTATACCGGCATGCAATGTGTGCCAAACATGACACGCATATGCACCTCCGAGCAACCCTAAGGAGAATGGAGGGAGGCAGGAGCTAAAATGAATACTACCTCAATTAAAGGCCAGGACAAAATGACCTCAATCAATATGTGCCCCCATATTAATACTACTACTCTAACTGTTCTCGATGTAACAGTTAATGTCCCATTCTACGTTAAAACCCAGGGGGTTATAAGATTGGATGTAAAAAATCCACTGCGTCTCTCTGCGTGAAATATGTCTCTTCAGGTTATTTTTCTCCAGTGTGGGGAAAATCTTTCGATAGCTATAACCTAAAGAAGAGAGGGCTTCCTATGATGATCACGGAAATGTTTGGACACACTATGGCCTAAAAACCCTTTACGTATATTGGTTAGGTGTTCCCCTATACATACATTTAGTGCCCTAGTGGTTTTCCCAATGTACTGGAACCCACATGGACACCTAAGGAGATAAATAACCCCCACAGTTCCACACGTATTGAAGTTGGTAATGTGATAAACTTTAGAGGGTGAATGTCTTAATAGTCCTAGATGTCTTACAAACACTACATCTCTTGTATGGAACAAACCCTTTAAGGTTCCTAAACATGCTAATTTTCTGCGGTGGATCTATTACACTGGGTGCCAACTTATTTTTCAAAGTCAGATTTTTCCTATATATGACATTAGACTTATCCGGAAGTTTAGGCCCTAAGATCTAATCACTTTTTAAGACTTTCCAGTGTTTTTTAATTATTTTATTCACCCACCAATATTGGGACGAAAAAGTGGTTAGAAAAGCCCACTCAAACTGGTTATTGGCCTTATCCCTATGTTTAGGGGCCAACAAGCTATTTATATTCAAAGGGGAAACGTCATTAAGTTCCCTATCTAATGTTCCATGGATTTATACCAACTGGAGCAGGGAACAGAGGGGGATTTTCGAACAACAGCAAATCAGATATCGGAAGCCATGTAGATATTGTAGAGCCACTCATGCTGGCCAAACAAAAGTAGAAAAGTTGTTTGATCAAGTTCATTAAAAACTTCAAAAAGGTACATTTCATGTTAATTTTTTTAAATTAACCTATTAATGAAATAAATGCAAAATAAGCCAAAGACTCAGTAACATCCAGTTGCATATATTATATTTATTTAGCTAAAAGGTGAGTACAGCATTAAGGACACTTACATGTTTCGACGGTGAGGCCTTAAAGGGGTTGTAAAGGAAATTTATTTTTTTCCCTAAATAGCTTCCTTTACCTTAGTGCAGTCCTCCTTCACTTACCTTATCATTCGATTTTGCTTTTAAATGTCCATATTTCTTCTGAGAAATGCTCACTTCCCATTCTTCTGTCTGTAACTCAACACTGTAATGCAAGGCTTTCTCCCTGGTGTGGAGAAGCCTCTTGAGGGGGGAGGGGGCGAGCAGGAGTGTCAGGACGCCCACTAACACACAGCTCCTTTCTCTATCTGCAAAGTAGAGAGTGTCCTGACTTGCCTGCTCGCCCCCTCCCCCGTCAAGAGGCTTTCTCCACACCAGGGAGAAAGCCTTGCATTACTGTGTGGAGTTACAGACAGAATAACAGGAAGTGAGCATTTCTCAGAAGAAATAAGGACATTTAAAAGCAAAATCGAAGGATGAGTTAAGTGAAGGAGGACTGCACTAAGGTAAAGGAAGCCATTTAGGGAATTTTTTTTTCCTTTACAACCCCTTTAATAGCAGGAGAACGAACATGCTGTGATTAAGGCCTCATTGCCAAAGTGTATGTGTACTTATGTTGCACTCACCTTCTAGCTAAATAAATATAACCACAACTGGATGTTACTGAGTCGCTGGCAGTATCCTATTTTGCATCTAGCTCTACAAGTGATACTGTAGACACTATTGGCGTGGGAACTAGTTTTTCTCAGTTTACATGGTAAGAGTTTTGCTTCTATTTTTTTTTACGTTAAAAGAGTATGGGAATTTTTTTTTAGAACCATACTTACCTAGGTGGATGAAGCATCATTTCGATTCTGCATTTGTCCCCTGCCAGCTCTAAGGCTGCGAACCGGGCGATCAAACACCACCGATCACTCAGTTCTCAGTGCTCCCTGAGCAAAGCGCTGGTGACTGTCAGTCAGCAGCTCGCTCAGGCTCTCAGTGTCTCACTGAGAAGCCGAGCCGGGTACCTGTCCAGGCATGTGGATGAATCCCGACCATATGGTCACAATCTTTACTGCGCCTGGAACGGTTCTGTGACATCAACCAACAGCAGGCTTTAGTCTGCTGAAAACGGGTCACAGGAATGCAGAATGAACTGCAGTCCCGTGATCCACAGGAGAAGTACAGCCAACCAAGCTTTGGCTGTACTTCTCGTTTAATAACATATAGCAGGTTGCTGTGTTTTTGGGACGTTATACAGTATATGCAAGCAAAAAACTAAAATGTGTTTAGCTGCTGTGTTGGTCATACACACCGATCAGCCATAACATTATGACCACCCACCCAATATTGAGTATGGCCCCCTTTTGCTAGAACAGCCCTGACCCACTGAGGCATGAACAGCAAAGTAACATCCACATAAATGGCAGAACCCAAGGTTCCCCAGGAGAACATTGCTCAAAGCATCACACTGACTCCGCCAACTTGACTTCTTATACGGCATCCTGGTGCCCATCTCTTCCCCAGGTAAGTGTTGCACACGCACCCGGCAATCCACATGATGTAAAAGAAAAAGTGATTCATCAGACCAAGCCACCTTCTTCTATTGCTCCATAGTCCAGTTTTGATGCTCACATGACCATTGCAGAAGCTTTTGGCTGTGGACATGGATCACCATGGGCTTCACAGCCCCATACACAGCAAACTGAGGAGAAAAGAGGGACAGAGGGACTTTGTTCCAAATCAAGGACAGTTGGGCCATGGCCCAGGAAATGGCACTCGGAAGAAGATGCCGGCGCCTGCCGTTGGACAGATATATATGGAGACTTTAGTTACGTTTTAATCGCTTGAGAACCGCCGCACGACAATATACGTCGGCAAAATGGCACGGCTGGGCACAAGGGCGTACATGTACATCCCCTTTAAGATCCTAGCTGTGGGTCGCGAGCGCGGCGCCGCCGGTGCGCTCGCAACCCGGTCCTCTTCTCTGTGACCGTCCCCACTAGGAAGCACAGGGAGAGGTGCCGGCATCTTCTTCCGAGCGCCATTTCCTGGGCCATGGCCCAACTGTCCTTGATTTGGAACAAAGTCCCTCTGTCCCTCTTTTCTCCTCATTTGTCCTTTATTTCGGTCTGATCTATATAGTTGTATATAAAATGCACTTTTTATCTTTCAAAAAGTGTTTCACAGTGCTAAACCTTTCATCCAATTTCTAAATTGCTGCATTTGTAAATGTCAAAAGTTAATATAAAGGAATAGTAGTTGTAAAAAAAAAAAAAAAAAGCACTTGTGGGTTTAACTAATAATTTTTTTGTATAATTCTCCTTTAAGAGGGTGTGACAGGGGGCGTGTCCTATTTTTACATACTTTTGCTATAATACATGTCCCTCGTTCCCATCTCAAAAAGTTGGGAGGTATGCCCTGGGCCTTTTCATTGGCTGGCGGGAGATGGTGTCACAGGAGGCCATCAGACAGGTTCTTGGAGACCGGCCCAGCACTGTAAGCTGAGCTCCGCATTCCCAGCTCACTTTATAGTGGCAGTGGGGACAGCAAACAGACAGGTAGGGGCATTTTATTGCAGAAGAGACAGTGCAAGTCTATTTTGCAATAAAAGCCTGTCTGCTCACATGTTTTTTTTTTTTTTTTTACAGCAGTACTTCTGTTCCGCTTTAAAATTGTATGAATGTAATCATTTGTGTTTATAATAATGTGTTTTAAAGTATTCTGAATTTAAAGTGGTTGTACACCCTGTACAACCACGTTTACCTACAGGTAAGCCTAGATTATGGCTTACCTGTAGGTGTTGGAAATATCTCCTAAACATCCACAGTTTAGGAGATATTTACAATTCCCTGCACAATGATTTCTTCTGCGCATGCGCACTTTAGAAAGGGCACGCTGTGCTGTTTCTAGATGGGGGTCATGCCGTGACTGGCGGCTCCCGCACGCATGCTCCATGCGACTCCAGCCAGTCACAGAGCTGGAGTCCGCGGCCCCAGAATGGAAGAGGGCTGAAGACGGATGCTTCCAGCCAGCGGACCTTTGGTTTCAGACAAGTGACACAAAATGGGCTACTATACGATGCATAGTAGCCCATTATGGAGTCTTTTAAATTATTTTATATACACATATACTGTATAGCATAAGCCATAGCCAATCTTACATTTGAAAGAGCTGTCCGTAATCTACAAATGGTAAAAATATGTACAAACATAGAAGAAACATAGCAGGCTAGCACTTAGTTGCCAATGAGAGAACAAAATATTTTCTTAATTGACTAAAGCAGTATAGTAGTAAATATATTTTCCAAACAGTTTCCTGTATCCTCGTAGCATTCTATGTTTAGATACAGCTTCCAGAAATATCATACTGACTAGCTAAATGCAGATAGCACACACTACAATGTACAAAAGCCTTAGATGATATTATAAAATATGCAGTACTTTCAAGCTACACAGCTGCAGTGCCTTGAAAAAGTATTCATACCCCTTGAAATTTTCCACATTGTGTCATGTTACAGCCAGAAACGTAAATGGGTTTAATGTGATAGACCAACACAAAGTGGTACATAATTGTGAAGTGGAAGGAAAATGATAAATGGTTTTCATTTTTTCTTTACAAATCAATATCTGATAAGTGTGCTGTGCATTTGTATTCAGTCCCCTTTACTCTGATACCCCTCACTAAAATCTAGTGGAACCAATTGCCTTCAGAAGTCACCCAATTAGTCCACCTGTGTGTAATTTATTCTCAGTATAAATACAGCTGTTCTGTTAAGCCCTCAGAGGTTTGTTAGAGAACCTTAGTGAACAAACAGCACCATAAATGCAAAGGAAGACACCAGATAGGTCAGAGATAAAGTTGTGGAAAAGTTTAAAGTAGGGTTAGGTTATAAAAAAAGAATAACCCAAGCTGTGAACATCTCACGGAGTACTGTTCAATCCATTACCTAAAAATGGAAAAAGTATGGCACAACTGCAAACCTACCAAGATGTGGGCGTCCACCTAAATTGACAGGCCAGGCAAGGAGAGCATTACTCAGAGAAGCAGCCAAGAGGCCCAATGTAACTAGAGGAGCTGCAGAGATCCACAGCTCAGGTGGGAGAAACTACACACCATCAGTTAAAAAAACGATCAAGTCCAACGCGGTGACGTAAAACACGACGACGTGCTGAGAAAAATGAAGTTCAATGCTTCCAAGCATGTGTCGACTTGATTCTGAGCATGCCCGGGTTTTTAACCGATGCTTTTGCATACTAACCGTCGGTTTTGACCTATCGGTTAGGCGTCCATCGGTTCATTTTTAAAGGAAGTTCTAAAATTTTTGACCGAAGGGTAACTGACCGATGGCGCCCACACACGATCGGTTTTGACCGATGAAACGGCGGAACTGTGAGACATGTGACGTTCATCATAGGCGCTGCAGGCTCCAGAAGGCGGGAATTGCAATGCGGCCACTGCACCACATCCCCGCTCCCTGCTTGGGTGGGCGGCTCCTCCTCTGATGACTGACTGCTGTGACACCGCACACCACGGCTGAGCTGAGGTAGGTCAGACAGTGTATTTATGTCAGTGTATGTAGGTCAGGCAGGTCAGTGTATGTAGGTCACTACTGTCAGTGTATGTAGGTCAGGTAGGGCAGGGTATGTAGGTCAGTGTATGTATTTAGGTCAGGCAGGTCAGTGTAATGTATAGGAAATAGTGCAGCGCAATATAAATACAATTAAACTAAAGTGCAAAACACAGTTGTTATACCAATAACAAATTAATCATGAATGGTGCATAAATAATGCAAAAAAAAACTGTCCAAAAAGTGAAAAATTCCAAAGGAATAGGACTTTAACTTTAAATAAGTGATCCCTCCACCATTAAGAATGGCTACTCTCACCTTAAGGTATGGACCCCTGTTTTACCAGGCAGTCATACCAGCAGAAATCGATAGACAGATTGGTGCAATATGTGGATAGCAAACTTCTTAGGCTTGGCAGCATTGAGATCGAGGATACGAGAAAAAACAGATCTAAGTGCTCTCTGCTTTAAAAACGGCTTAGGTTTATTAAAACGGCATTAACAGGCTACTCACATTAGCCAAAAGGCAAAACGGCAGAAAGGAATTTCACACGTGTGTCTTCTCAGAGATGGCAGCAAGCGACTTCAGGCTCCTTCCCCCGTACGCGTTACGTTGTAGCAACTTCCTCAGCGGGGCGGGGCCCCGATTTCTGCCGTTCTGCTGGTATGACTGCCTGGTAAAACAGGGGTCCATACCTTAAGGTGAGAGTAGCCATTCTTAACAGTGGAGGGATCACTTATTTAAAGTTAAAGTCACCGGTGAAGATTTGGAGTGGTTGTCACCCTATTCCTTTGGAATTTTTCACTTTTTGGACAGTTTTTTTTGCATTATTTATGCACCATTCATGATTAATTTGTTATTGGTATAACAACTGTGTTTTGCACTTAAGTTTAATTGTATTTATATTGCGCTGCACTATTTCTTATACATTTTTGCATCTTTTGGATTTTGTGATTGTCCTGTCAGTGTTCAGCTTGCATTTGTGAAGGGGAGAGGTTTATTTTATTTAATTTTTGCGCTGATTTCACCCTTTTTGTTTTCTATATTAGGTCAGTGTAATGGTCAGCATCAGGCAGGTGAGTTGAGTGGTCAGCATTAATGGGCACTGGGAAGCCACACAACCCCACCCCCCCCCCAGTAAAAAAAAAAGCCTGCGCCACGTACTCCAACACCATCCCCTTCCCCCACTCCGATTCTGGCCATGGACTTTGGGCTGAAACCCCTGGTCTTTTGGCCACCTAGCAACGCCCCTGCTTAGTAGGTTTTGAAGGTTAAAAATAGCTGACGGATGAGCTTAATAATTACATTATAAAGACACCAGTGCCCATCAGTGCAGCCTCATCAGCGTACATCAATGAAGGAGAAAAATTACCTGTTTGGAAAATTTTATAACAAAATATAAAAATACATATTTTTTTTAACAAAAAATAAAAACTGCAGAGGTAATCAAATACCACCAAAAGAAAGTTGGGCTCGGCAGGAGGGGGGTTTAAAGGGGTTGTAAAGGTTTGTTTTTTATTTTCTAAATAGGTTCCTTTAGGCTAGTGCATTGTTGGTTCACTTACCTTTTCCTTCGATTTCCCTTCTAAATGTTTTTTTTCTTTGTCTGAATTTTTCACTTCCTGTTTCTCAGTAAGCTTTTCTCAGTAAGCTTGCCACCATCATCCATGGGGGTTAGTCAGCCAGAACAGCTTACTGAAGAGGAACAGGAAGTGAGAAATTCAGAAAAAGAAAAAAAAAAATTAGAAGGGAAAGCAAAGGAAAAGGTAAGTGAACCAACAATGCACTAGCTTAACCGCTTGCCAACCAGCCGCCACAGTTTTACGGCGGCAGGTCGGCTCTGCTGGGCGAGATCACGTAGCTATACATCATCTCGCCGAGCAGCCAATAGGGGCACGCGCGCGCCCCCTGCTCGCCCCTGACACCGACGCGCGTGACCGGCGGGCGCTCATTACAGAGCGAGAACCGGGAGCTGTGCGTGTAATCAGCTCCCGGTCCTGTCAGGGGGAGAAATGCCTGATTGTCTGTTCATACAACGTATGAACAGCGATCAGTCATTTGCCCAAGTCAGTCCACCCCCCCTTCAGTTAGAACACACCCAGGGAACATACTTAACCCCTTACTCGCCCCCTAGTGTTAACCACTTCCCTGCCCGTGGCATTTTTATAGTAATCAATGCATTTTTATAGCACTGATCGCTATAAAAATGCCAATGGTCCCAAAAATGTGTCAAAAGTGTCCGAAGTGTCCGCCATAATGTCGCAGTACCGATAAAAATCGCTGATCGCCGCCATTACTAGTAAAAAAAAAAATATTAATAAAAATTCCAAAAACTATACCCTATTTTGTAAACGCTATAACTTTTGCGCAAATCAATCAATAAACGCTTATTGTGATTTTTTTTACGAAAAATATGTAGAAGAATACGTATCAGCCTAAACTGAAGAAAAATTTTTTTTTACATATATTTTTGGGGGATATTTATTACAGCAAAAAGTAAAAAATAAAAAAAAATTCAAAATTGTCGCTCTATTTTTGTTTATAGCGCAAAAACTTAATACCGCAGAGGTGATTAAATACCACCAAAATAAAGCTCTATTTGTGGGGAAAAAAGGACGCCAATTTTGTTTGGGAGCCACATCGCAGGACCGCGCAATTGTCAGTTAAAGCGACGCAGTGCAGAATCGCAAAAGTGGCCCGGTCATTGACCAGCAATATGGTCCGGGGCTGAAGTGGTTAAAGGAACCTATTTAGAAAATAAAAAACAAATCTTTACAACCCCTTTAAGTACATTTTGGAAGCTCCTGGAAAAGCTAATGTGCCAATATGGGTCCTGATTTATGGTCTTTTACACTGCATTAAGGATATTGGTATGGATAACTATGCAGGCTTACATGGGTGTGTAGCAGAGGTCCAATTCATGCCTTAAATAGTGTATAGATACTTCCCAACTCCAGTTACCTGAAATTTATAAAGGTGACATGTTATCTTATCTTTTTTATGGATAGTTCTCTCACAATGAATCACGCTTAAACATCAAACAACAAAAAAAAGAATGTGTCTTTCAAAGTGTATTTTACTTAATCAGTTTTACAATCTCATGTTTTGCTGACAGGGATATTCAAGGTACTCTCCATTTATAGTACTAAGTACAAAGACGATACATTACGTTATAGTCTTACATTTGACCAGGTTTTGCCCTGCTTGTTTTTTTTTTTAAATCTTCTGGGACTGTTGTGTTGCCCCTAATCTACATGCGGGGCACCAGACACATGGTTTCCAATGGGAGTTTTATTTTTTTTGAAGCACACGATTAGAGTCTGAGGATCTAATAGGCTTTAAAAAGTGCCCGCCAACAATGCACTAGCTTAAAGGAACCTATTTAGAAAATAAAAAAGGAACCTTTACAACCCCTTTAACTTCCATAATACACTGCCAACTGGTACTCATAAAACGAAAAACATTTCCAACCTTTTAATCAAACTGTTTCTAGATCGCAATTCATTTTTATGAGTTTTACTTAAAAACATAAATGATTAAGAATAAACAGCTTATATCAACCTACAAACATTACCAGCCCTTCTGTAATCATAATAGATACTAAATTTTTTTATTTTTTTTCGTTTCACTTGAAATCATTCCAGATGAATGCAGTACAAAGGACCCTTAAACGCTGGCCAGCTGATAGAGAAACATTACACAAGTACCCATTGGCCTTGCAGCATTTACGTGCATGAATCATGCAATATTAAATTGCTGATGTTGCAAATTATTTAAAAAATACCTCACTAAAAACATAGATGACTTGTAAAACTGATTGTGCTTAGCTTTTTCAAGAGTAGTTTATGGCATGGATTATGTATATCAAGGATTTTGACCAGCTACAGACAATATATCCAGTAAAGATATTTGTTAGTTATTCTTTGGAAATCTCTATGTCCTGTATACAAGTCGAGGTAAAGTCATGCTGAGTTTTCAACATTTCATTATCTTTCATACTTTTTCATTCAGTATCATGCAAACCCTTCGATATTTAGAGTGTATTTTTTACACTTTAAACCCTGGAGCATTTGGCTGGCCAAAGACCGGCACTGCGTCGCTTTAACTGACAATTGCGCGGTCGTGCGACGTGGCTCCCAAACAAAATTGGCGTCCTTTTTTTCCCACAAATAGAGCTTTCTTTTGGTGGTATTTGGTCACCTCTGCGGTTTTTATTTGTTGCGCTATAAACAAAAATCAAGCGTCAATTTTGAAAAAAAAAGCAATATGTTTTACTTTTTGCTATAATAAATATCCCCAAAAAAGATATATAAATTTTTATTTTTTTTGCTCAGTTTAAGCCGATACTTATTCTTCTAGATATTTTAGGTAAAACAAATCACAATAAGCGTTTATTGATTGGTTTGCGCAAAATTTATAGTGTCTACCAAATAGGGGATAGTTTTATGGCATTTTTATTAATAAATTTTTTTCTAGTAATAGCGGCGATCAGTGATTTTTATTGATTGGTTTGCGCAAAAGTTATAGCATCTGCAAAATAGGGGATAGTTTTATGCCATTTTTTATTATTTTATCAGCGATTTTTATTGTGACTGCAACATTATGGCGGACACATCGGACACTTTTGACACCATTTTGGGACCATTGTCATCGATACAGCAATTAGTGCTATAAAAATGCACTAATTACTGTAAAAATGACACTGGCAGTGAAGGGGTTAACCAGTAGGGGGGGGGGCGCTGAAGGAGGATAAGTGTGTCCTAGGGAGTGCTTCTAACTGTAGGGGGGGTGGGCTGTGTGTGACACGACACTGATCACCGCTCCTGATTACAGGGATCAGTGTCCTATCACTAGGAAGAATGGGGAAACATGATGTTTACATCAGCATTTCCCCCTTCTTCCTCTCCTTGAGACGATCGTGGGTATCCCCGCAGACATCGAGTCTGCGGGACCCACGGTCCGACTCACGGAGTTTGCGCATGCCCACAATGCCACATCTTAAAGGGGACGTATATATATGTTGATTTGCCCACAGGAGCCATTGTGTCGACATATATATGTGTGAGCCGTACTAAATAATAAAGAGCATGTTTTATCAGGTTAACTTTAAACCAAAACTGTGCTTTTCACATGCAGGGGCTCAACCTAATGATGACCCCACCACCTACATACACTTACATTTTTTCCCCACTCTTTCCTTACTGAGGGTAACTGCAAGTGTAAGGATGCATCTCTCCACTGGCTACCAATGTAAGGTAAGGAGGGAGGACATATTTTCCTTAGTACAGGTTTTCACTAATACAACTGTAACTTCAGACAGCAATAAGAAACTCTGAGATCATTTTTAAAATTTGTATTTTAGATGAGAACACATTTAACAATGTCAGGGGCCACAACATTTGGCTGAAGAAATAATAAAAAATTACAATATACAGTTCTTAAAAAATGGTTTAAAAGTAAACTAGTAGAACAGGGCCTAGAAAGGAGTCACAGTGAGCGTCAGGATCGACAGTAGTCCTAACTACCAGGTTTTAACAGCTATTTCCAATCAAGTGCAGGATACAGAATCAATTGGAGTGTCATTAATTAGCAATCTAGTTTGATACCACTGGATATCTTCTAAACACTTCATTATAGACTGTTGCATACCAACAGGTAGGGTTTGGACAAAGGATTCCCAAAGGTCAAAAACATTTTTGACACGTGATTCTTTGCCTAAGGAGGCCTCCACCCAATTCAATGTGAAAAACATAAGATAGTTTAGCTATAAACAAAGAAATAGAGGGGGGTTCAGGATAGATCCACTTATGGAGAATGGGTTTCTGTGCTGTAAAGGATATAATAGTGTGGATTTGTTTGCAGCCTCTTGAGATCCTAGTACCAGGGACATCAATTAGGCCAAAAAGTGGCCATTCAGGGGTCAGAGGTAACTAGTTTACTAAAGACATGGTTGTACAAGGCACAACCGAGTGCCAAAAACATTTAACCCTGGGGCACGACCAGAAAGCATGGAGCAAAATCTGTGTATGGGTGACCACACGTCGGGCAGCAAGAGGAGGAGTTTAGGATCACAAGGTGAGAGCAATGTGGAGATGAAAGAATGATGGAAGAGCCTCAGCATCTTTTCGCAGTATATTGTAGCTCTGATCGTGCCCCAGGACAAACACAATGGGGCAGATCCACGTAGCGGATCGTATTTTTATTCCGGCGTATCGTAATAACGCTACGCCGCCGCAACTTTGAGAGGCAATTGCTGTATTCACAAAGCACTTGCCTCTAAAGTTACGGCGGCATAGCGTAATTCTGCCGGCGTAAGGGCGCGCAATTCAAATGTTAAAGATGTGGGCGTGTTTTATGTTAATTTGTCTTGACCCGACGTAATTGACGTTTTTTCTGAACGGCGCATGCGCCATCTATGGGGGTATCCCAGTGCGCATGCTCGAAATTAACCCGCAACAAGTTGTGACGTTACGACGTGAACGTCATTCTACGCAAAGCCCTATTCGCGAACGACTTACGCAAACAACGTAAAAAATTCTAAATTTGACGCGGGAACGACGGCCATACTTAACATTGAGTACGCCTCATATAGCAGAGGTAACTATACGCCAAAAAAAGCCTTACGGAAACAACGTAAAAAAAAAGCGCCGGCCGGACGTACGTTTGTGGATTCGCGTATCTAGCTAATTTACATACTCAACGCGGAATTCGAGGGAAACGCCACCTAGCGGCCAGCGTAAATATGCACCTACGATCCGACGGCGTACTAAGACGTACGCCAGTCGGATCGAGCCCAGATTCAGTCGTATCTTGTTTTGTGGATACAAAACAAAGATACGACGGGGCATTTTAAAAATTACGCAGCGTATCCATAGATACGCCGGCGTAATTCGTTTGTGGATCTAGCCCAAGGTTTTTAGAGTGTCAGTAGATAGGTGGGGGACATCCTTGGTCCATTTGATTAGACCAGTTTTTGGGGCAGAGTTGTCCAGGAATTGCCTGCGAAAATTATATATGGTAGACACAGCTTTTTTACTTGGATTAGGATAGCCTAAGAGCGTATCCAATGAGTTCTCCCAGTCTCTTCGAGAGAATTTTTTTATAATGGAGGCAATTTTGCTTTTAGAAGAAAGAGAAACTGAATTTTGGATAAGCAGAAGGATTTTTCTAGTGCTACATTGAACTCTGAGATCATTTAAATAAAATTCTGCAACATACTATATACTCTGGAAAATTTTCCAGTTCTATTCGGCATCACCAATTGGTTCATTTTTCAAGGCCTCAGGAGAAACGCGTTTTCTATCTGGGTCATTTTTAACATTTTACAGGGGAAGTGGTTACTCCCCAAAGACTTTGTATACCAGCTTTCTGCCATGTTCACAGTCACCATTTGTCCACAAACGCTTGAAGATCCACAGCAGAGGCTGAGTCAGGTAAATCTATCATTAACTCAATGGGGACCAAACTGCACTTAATAACATAAAACAACTTAAGCTATATAGAAGGAAATTGTGTTTCATGACAGCCTCCTGCCAAGCACAGACAGGAAAGCACTTGGGAAACAAGGGAGGAGGAATCTCTTTTTAATGGAAACAGAAATATAAATGATAAACATATGAGTGAAACATGTTTATAAGGTCAGTTGTAATCCCTTGAAAATTTCCCAGTAACAGAGACTGATTTGCAGATCACGCTTGGGAGCCAAAAGGCTTGCCAGCTGGACAATGCTGGTGTAACATAAGGTGACTGCCTTGCATCAGATCAGAATGTCTGTTCTTTGGAATTGGGCAGCACTCCAGTACCTGCCAGACACAATTAATAATATATATAGAGGAGTACCCTTCGACATGACCAAATTGATTTAAACACATTTTCAGTTCTGATAAGCCTACACTGAACTGAAGTAAATTAGTACAACTACAGCCAACGAAAACTACAACTGATCAGAGAAACTGTGCAGTGAACAGGATACAGAGACGTGTAGAAGCCTCTGATACGGGAGAGTTATAACCAGGGGCCTTGCTAGGTAGGTCTACAAAAGATCTGGGGCTAGAGCCCATAGCAGCAAACTAAAGAAAGTCATACGCTTGGGCGGGCATACACATGTATATAATATGCGGCTGCGGACATGGTACAGATTTCAGAGGCTGTGGAGGGGTCTTACCGGGCCGTGTTGAGAGGCATGCACCCCAGCCAAGACCTCACAGAGTGCCACTGCTGCCTTACATTTAAAAACGGTGCCATTACATCACTGTGCATGCGCCCGACTGTCAAAAAATGACCGAATGTTTATGGGTTTGCCCGAGCTAGCGGGGTGCATGCACAGTTGACATGCCAGCCCAGGCCCGCAGCCATATTTATTTACAGGCACAGCTGCACTCAAAGGGGCCCCAGGCCAGGTGGGGTAACTCAGACATGAAGAAGCAAAGTACATCAAGGTGGAAAAACATGAGGGACATAATCTTATCCTACAATCCGCTAGGTTATGTATTTTCATTTACATTTATAAGCGGTAATTTCCTGAATGATTACGCCTTTTTCTACTATATACTATTGTACATGTTCTGTTAGTGGAATATCTATTTCTATTATATAATTTTACATGCTCTGTTAATGGAGTTTTGTTGATAATTATAGAATTCAATAAAATATTTGAAACAGAGAAAAAACACAATGGTTTACAACCCCTTTAAGGTTGTCATTGCTTAATATGAGCAACACAGTTCTTCTATTCTAGTCTTTATGAATTTGGCACAATTTGTTTTATTCATAAGACTTTTGCTTAGCACCTCCTGCTGAACCCCCCCAAAGAATAAAACAATTATCTATGGCCCTGTTTCTGGGTGCAGCGGTGCCGTGTTCCTGCCCAGGGCTGAACTGGCCAACGATAAATTTCCAGGTAAGACGCCTGGCCTGGGGCCCATTTGAGTGCAGCGGTGCCTGTAAATAAATATGGCTGCGGGCCTGGGCTGGCATGTCAACTGTGCATGCACTCCGCTAGCTCGGGCAAACCCATACACATTCGGTAATTTTTGGACAGTCAGGCGCATGTGCAGTGATGTAATGGCACCGTTTTTAAATGTAAGGCAGCAGTGGCACTATGTGAGGTCTCGGCTGTGGCACACGCCTCTCAACACGGCCCGGTAAGACCCCTCCACAGCCTCTGACATCTGTACCATGTCTGCAGCCGCATATTATATACATGTGTATGCCCGCCCAAGCGTATGACTTTCTTTAGTTTGCTGCTATGGGCTCTAGCCCCAGATCTTTTGTAGACCTACCTAGCAACGCCCCTGGTTATAACCCTCCCTTACTCAATCCAAAATAGGGGGGGGGAGTAGAAGTTGTGCCTATAGTTCTACTTTAACACCTAGTACCATTATGAAAGAATTATAGCCTGCAACTCTCACACTCTAAAATTCTTTGGCCCGGATTCACAAAGGAGTCACGGATACGCCGTCGTAACTCCGAATGCGGGCCGTCGCAACTCGGCACCTGATTCATAGAATCAGATACGCCTCACAGTTGCCTAGATACGAGCGGCGTAAGTCTCCTACGCCGTCGTATCTTAGGGTGCATATTTACGCTGGCCGCTAGGTGGTGCTTCCGTAGATTTCTGCATAGAATATGCAAATTAACTAGATACGCCGATTCACGAACGTACGTGCGCCCGGCGTATCAAGATACATAGTTTACGTAAGACATACGCCGGCGTAAAGTTACACCTCATAAAGCAGGGGTAAGTCATGTTAGGTATGGACGTCGGAAACGTACGAACAGCGTCGTATTTTACGTCGTTTGTGTAAGTCGTCCGTGAATGGGGCTGGGCGTAGGTTACGTTCACGTCGACTAAGCATTGAGCGGGCGTAATTTACTTTGAAAATTCGACGTGATACTGAGCATGCGCGCGCATGCGCCGTTCGTAAAAAGCGTCATTTACGTGGGGGCATGATTAGTTTACATAAAACACGCCCACCTCCTCCTCATTTGATTTAGGCGAGCTTACGCCGGCACATTAACGCTACGCCGCCGTAACTTACGATGCAAGTGCTTTGTGAATAGTGCACTTGCCTCTCTAAGTTGCGGCAGCGTAGCGTAAATACGATACGCTACGCCCGCTTAAAGTGACGCCGCCCTACGTGAATCTGGGCCTGTGACTTTAAAAATGGTCAGAATGGGCTCGCCGGTATATTTAAAACCAATTTGTTGTGTTGTCCTTTTTTCTTCCTGACAATATCGAATCAAGGGTTGACAAATTGTTCCTGGTGCATACTGTTTTTTCCTTTTCTTTATATTTTTGCTGTTTGATGTAACTGTGTTGTTCACGCTTGTTGTTGGATGTCAAGACTATGTAAAGGCATGTGTCAACAGCACCCTGATTTTTGATCTTATTGAAAGCTGGATTTCTCTTTAAGGAATATCTACCATTTGTATTGACACATTTCCAGGTTGTATATTTGATTATACTCACATACTGTACAGGTCACATCTGTTCGCTGTCAAATGTTCTGTTTGCTAATGTAAAGCAATCTTTGTTTTTGATTTCGTACTACTCTTTTATGTTATTTCTTGTGAAAATTCAATAAAAATGTTATTGGATCTTAAAAAAATTCTTCATAAATTTTGGATGCATGTATTCTGCTACGTTTTAGGTGTTAAAAAAAAAAAAAAAATACCCAATAAGAGCATATTGATTAGTTTATGCAAACGATATAGCATCTACAAACGATGGGATGTACCGTAATTTTTATACTAGTAATGTCAGTAACTTATAGCGTGATTGCAATATTGCGACAGACAATCGTACACTGACACTTTGTGGGAACCAGTGACACTAATACAGTGGTCGTGCTTAAAATATACACTGTCCCTATACTAATGACACTGGTCATTAACCACTTCTCTACCGACCGCCGTCAATTGATAGTGCTCTTGCTCTAGTCTAGGAGGACGTCATATGACGTCCTTGCCTTGCTAAGGCACTAGGGGGTGTGCACGCACTCCCTCCGCGTTACTGGGAATCCGATGCGCGTGCCCGGCAGCCGCGATGTCCGCCGGGCCACCTGCGATTGCCCAGTAACTGAGTAGGACCGTGGATCTCTGTGTGTAAACACAGAGATCCACGTCCGGTCAGGGAGAGGAGACCGATGCTGTGTCCCTTGTACATAGGGACACAGATCGGTCCCCTCCTCCTACAGTTAGAATCACTCACTAGGGTACACATTTAACCCATTGATCGCCAGTCACATTTACAGAGTAATGAGAGCATATTTATAGCACTGTTCGCTGTATAAATGTGAATGGTCCCAAAATAGTATCAAAAGTGTCTGGTGTGTCCGCCGCAATATCGCAGTCATGATAAAAATCACTGATCGCTGCCATTACTAGTAAAAAAAAAAAAATGCTATAAATATATCCCCTATTTTGTAGCCGCTATAACTTTTGCGCAAACCAATCAATATATACGCTTATTGCGATTTTTTTACCAAAAATATGCAGAAGAATACGTATCGGCCAAAACTGAGGACATTTTTTTTTTATATATATTTTTGGGGATATTTATTATAGCAAAAAGTAAAAAATATTGCTTTTTTTTTAATTGTCGCTCTTTTGTTTATAGCGGAAAAAAAAAAAACGCAGAGGTGATCAAATACCACCAATAAAAAGCTCTATTTGTGGGGAAAAAAATATTAAAATTTCATTTGGGTAAATTGTTGCACGACTGCGCAATTGTCATTCAAAATTGTGACAGTGCCGATAAAATTTATATATAGAGCTGGGAGTAGGCATGTACCTAATATAACTGAGTACTAACATTTATAGGTAAAGTTGATCCAGGGAATATCCGATTGCCTCTCGGGGGATCAGAAAGGAATTTTTTCCCCTGCTGTAGCAAATTGGATTATGCTCTGCTGTTTTTTTTTTTTGCCTTCCTCTGGATCAACTGTGGGTATGGAGTTGGGTGTATGGGATTGTACTATGTTTTTTATTTTGTTGTTAATTTTTTTTATGGTTGAACTGGATGGACTTGTGTCTTTTTTTTTTAACCTAACTATGTAACGCGGCGTGGCACAGAAGCTATCAGCCTGTGGCACTGCTGAGGTGTTATGAAGGAACAGGATGCTTCAATAGCGGCCTTCAGCTCTTCTGCATTGTTCAGTCTCATGCCTCTCATCTTCCTCTTGGCATTGCCCCATAGATTCTCTATGGGGTCCAGGTCAGGCGAGTTTGCTGGCCAATCAAGCACAGTAATCCCACAGTCATTGAACCAGATGTTGGTGCTTTTGGCAGTGTGGGCAGGTGCCAAGTCCTACTGGAAAATGAAGTCAGTATCCCCATAGAGCTCGTCTGCGGAAGGAAGCGTGAAGTGCTCCAAAAGACAGCTGCGTTGACCCTGGATTTAATGAAGCACAGTGGACCAACACCAGCAGATGACATGGCTCCCCAAATCAACACAGACTGTAGAGACTGCAGTGTGTGCCTCTCCATTCTTCCTTCATACTCTGGGTCCTTGGTTTCCAAATGAGATGCAAAATTTGCTCTCATCAGAAAAGAGGACTTTGGACCACTGAGCAATAGACCAGGTCTGTTTTTCTTTAGCCCAGGTAAGACGCTTCTGATGTGGTTTGTTGTTCAGGAGTGGCTTGACAAGAGGAATAAGACATGTGAAACCCATGTCCAGGATCTGTCTGTGTGTGGTGGCTCTTGATGCACTGACTGACTCCAGCCTCAGTCCACTCCTTGTGAAAGTCCCCAACACTTTTAAATGACCTTTTCCTGACAATCCTCTCCAGGCTGCGGTCATCCCTGCTGCTCGTGCACCTTTTTCTTCCACATAACTTTCTATTAATGTGCTTTAATACAGCACTTTGGGGACATCTAATTTCTTTTGCAATTACCTTTTTAGGTATAAAACAAAATATTTAGTTTGGATATACCGTATTTATCGGCGTATAACCCGCACTTTCCCCTTAAAATCAGTGGAAAATCGTGGGAACGTGTTTTACGCTGATCCCTGCTGTCTGTGAGGGGACGAGGAGTGAGTGCCGCCAAAATAGCCTGAGCCGAGTAGTCACGCCCAGTCCCGCCATTGGACCCGTGTTATGCCCATCATAGGAGTCGGGCCAAGAGGCGGGACTGTGGGAGGTGCCAAGTACACAGGACATCCGGCTCTCTCTCAGCAGCAACATTCAAAAACGATAACGTTTCATTTTTGGGCACGGCTGCAGATGGACACTGATTATTATGCAATGATGGGTAAGGCTGCAGATGGACACTGATAAGGCTGCATTGATGGGCATTTAAAATGTACGCTTTTTTCCTTAAACTTCTCCTAAAAAATGTTTTACTAAAATGTTTCTCCTAAACTTGGGGTGCGTGTAAAATGCCGATAAATACGGTATGTTCTATAAACACAGAAAAACTTTTTACAATAAATTAACTACTGTTCCCACGTTCTTCTTGTGTCATTGGCAGCATAAGGACAACTGAACTTTTATAATTCTTCTTTTAGTTTTCCCACCCCCTAAGTGCTGGCCAGTAGGTGTACACCTTACCCTCAGCCCCAATCCTGCAATTTTCACCACTTGGCCCTGCTTCTAGCCGTACACACTATTCTCTGAAAATGGCCACATGTGCACCTCAGCCCCATTCCACTGATTCATATATGAAAGCCATACTCCTGTCAGCCTCAAGCGATCATTTGGCGTGTGGCTTCAGTGGCCATTTTCTGAGAAACAGCTGTTTGGCTCCAAGCGGGGCCCTACAGCGAAGACCATATCTGCTAGAAAAATGTTCTCTGTGTACACTGCCTGTAGATCATGTGCAATCACTGCATTCTATGCTGGAAAAATGCAGCAATGAACAGTGCAATGGAGGGAGATGTGTACCTTGCTTTGCTGCAGGAGTCCAAGTATAAAGGCAAAACTTTTTTTTTTTTTTTTTCAGTTTTGGATAGAGCACAGAGGGATTCGATTACCTGTCAGGTTTTATTGCTGTATGTGTCCCTGTTAAGGAGCTTCACCCTCTCTGCTCATCCCGTTTACCATTATCATTGAAAGTAAAAGAAAATCCCAAATTTTGGGTTGTCCCCAGAAAAGTAATAGAGGGGAAATCTTCCTATGGGGACACTAGTTCTGGTGACCTGGGGGTCCCCAAGGAATCTCCCTATTTTGCAGGGATTTCCTCTCACTTCCTATTTGGTTATGGGACAGGAAGTGAAGTAAAACATCTCTGCAATGGGACATAGATACTGAAAATATAATATATATATTATAATAATAATAATCTTCCCTTGCTCTAGCCAAAATGAAAAAAGCCTATAGTTTTACTTTAATATACAGATGCTTGGTCAAATATAAAGTGGGTACAAGATTTTTTTTTCACAGAAGTGATTGAAATAAGTAAAACTTAACAATACAGTGAAAAATCTTTAATGTATTTAAGGTACAATTAGACATCCCAATAAATATGCTTCCACACAGAGTGCAGGAAAGAGTCAAAGTTCAGGATGGATATAGAGCCAGTTCAGATGTCTTTACTGGTCGTTCTCAAACAGGGCGGAGTCCTTCTTCTTCAATCGCTCATGCTCTCTTGTCCCCCAGTCATAGGTTATGTATGCCAGAGCAAAGGCTGAAAAAAAACCCAAACAGAAAGCCAGGTTAGCATATATCAGGAGGTTTCTGAGCATAGTGCTCAACAAAATGAGAACTCTTATCTTTTCCAAAGTCCCCTATTGCTACAATCTGCCCCTTTTAGGCCTCATGCACACTGGATGGTTTTAGAGCTGCTGTTTTTGGCTTGAGATTTATTTTTTCTGCAGCCAGTAAACTCTTCAGCATGTTATCCTATGTATCCATGCACACAGGCTTTTATCAGAGTTTTTTGGCAGGGGCATTTTTTGGCTGGGAAAAAAACCCTCAGAAGTAGTGGGGTTGAGTAGTTTTCCAGCTGTAAAAACACTCAAACAGTTGGGTGAGTTTTTCCAGATACCCGACCCAAAGGTCTGGACTTTAAAGGGTATATTTAAACTGTTGCATGTTCTCCAAAATGGTACAAGATGCGCTCGACTTTTCAGGACATGTTACTTACCCCATCCACATCTCGGCTTGTTTACTCGTTATGGTCGAAATAGGAGGTGGATGCAAGTGAAATGGATGAGGAGGATTAGAGTGAGGTGCTGGAGTCTAGTAAATTGGTGTCTCCCAAAAATGTCTGACATACACATACATATTCTTCATAGGACATATCTCACACCAGAAAAAATGACAAAATTCTGTCCCTCTGAGCCCTATGCGTCCCAAAAATTTGACAGCCGTTGGCACCTTTGGGCATTTAGACTTGCACAGTCCTCGTGTTCGAGGATTTTGTGAGCAAGTGGTACAATTCCTTCATGACCAGATGGGCTCACCAGTGACAATGGACCCTAGGCAATGTCTATTGGGATTATGCCCAGATTCAGATATGGATAAACACACTCTTAGATTTGTGCATGAAACCTTTTCACTACTAGGAAACTAGCAGCTCGAATATGGATACAGGCTGCAACCATTATGCTTAAGGCCTGGATTGCCGAGATATCACCTTGCCTTATAAGGTCATCTATACTCATAGGGGATGCATAAGCAAATAATGTATGGGATAGATGGTTACAGTCATTGCTGACCTGTACTTCATAATGAGTATCTTGATATGGACTTAATGTCTCCTGGTTAGAAAATATATACTGTGTTTACCATGTATGTGTCTTGCTATCAGCAAGGCAGCTTTTGATAGCCTGTTTTTTGTACTGCTGTATATCTATCGCTCGGCTGAGGGCACTAGATGTGTACCTTAGATTTGTTTTAGTTTTACCCCATACCCCACTATATAGTGTACCACTATGTGCAATTCAATGTTCTTTTTTCACTTTGTATGGGTTATTTTTTTGTACATGCAATTCATGTTTATTAATAAACTTGTTTGATGATTAAAAAAACAAAAAAAAAAACCAACACTCTAAGACCCCTTTCACACGTGAGTAGCGCCCGCATATGAAAATGGTGTTCAAACTACAGAAGTGAGGTATCACCGCGATCGTTGGAGCGAGAGCAATAATTCTAGCCCTAGACCTCCTCTGTAACTCAAAAGATGCAACCTATATAATTTTTTAAACGACGCCTATGGAGATGTTTAAGGGTAAAAGTTTGACGCCATTCCACGAGCGGGCGCAATTTTGAAGCGTGACATGTTGGGTATCATTTTACTCGACGTAACATTATCTTTCACAATAAATAAAAAAAAAATTGGGCTAACTTTACTGTTGCCTTGTTTTTTCATTCAAAAACTGATTCCCCCCCCCAAAAAAAATGACCGCCATTTTATTCTCTAGGGTGTTAGAAAAAAATGTATATAATGTTTGGGGGTTTTAAGTAATTTTCTAGCAAAAATAAATGTTTTAATTTTGTAAACACCAAGTCTGAAAAACAGGCTCGGTCCTTAAGTGGTTAATCAGCAGAGCTATGACTTTTCTTTTTACTATTGCAGTTTTTATGTTTATCCATGGTGTAGACGAGGAGACAGATTATGTCGCACCATTATTTGTATATAATTTTAGATGTGTAAAATATGCTCCTTGAATTTTGGCAAGGGGTCAGCAACCTGTCGATCATGATCTACTGGTCAACCGCAGCCAGGTAACAGGTAGATCAAAATATTGTTCCTGCCTTGCTCAACTGGCAGAGATGGGCAGCAAAGCGGAGACATGCCATAGCTAATCCTAGTCGGCAAAGGTATTTCCCGCCTCACAGCATACCCTTTGCTTACGTGTAGCGGGGACGGCCTCTGCCACCTGTGATAACTCGGCAGGTTCTGGTTTGTGTGTGTTTGTTTATGTGTGTGTTTATATGCACTGGTGAGGCACATGCAAGCTGCATGACGGGCACGGGTAGGCTGCATTGATCTCCTGTACCAGGTCCCCAGTCTCTGACCATCTCCTGTACCAGGTCCCCAGTCTCTGACCATCTCCTGTACCAGGTCCCCAGTCTCTGACCATCTCCCCAGTCTCTGACCATCGCTTGTATAAAAATATTTTTTAAAAACAGTCACTTTTGGTGTCGGTGCTGTATCGGTTTTAGGGATCTTGTATTTTTCATTTTCGGCACCAAAAAACTGATTCTGGCTGGTCTAATGCCCGCATACACAAATCCTAGTAAGTCTATTTAAATTAGAAGATGCTGCATGGTCATCAAATAAAATAGCCCGTCTATTTACCCCTTCTTTTTGGCTTTATGCAGAACAAATATCAAATGTCATTTAGGTTTGGGTCTAACACTTACGTGGCACCACTGTCAGGAAGCTTGATGCACACCTCCGCAAAACATTGGGAAAGCCTTTTGAAAGAACATGGGCAAATGCCCTCTGCTCAAAAGGAGATAAGGTGAAAGTGATGACGTGTCGCACCTTAGCGAGGTCTCCAAAGTGCACCCCCATGGTTTATTTGCTGAAAAAAAAAGAAAAGAACAATGTCACATTTTTGCAAGATTACTTTTCTTTTACACCAATAGGCATGCCAACACATTACCTTTACACCAAAGAGGTTCTATAGACCTTTCGAGTCCTGGAGAGCCGAGGCTCTTGTGCACATCGCTAGAGGAAGATGGGGCTCAGGTAAATATTAGGGGGGACTGCTATACAGAGAAGGTTTTTTACCATCATGCATAGAATGCAGTGTCTGTCAGAATACCTTACCATTTGATTGCATCTCCATGGTAAGTGTAGGTACCCCTAGGCCCCAGCACGTTATACTTGCAGCAGTGTTTTTATAATTTTTCATGCAGGATTCAATGTCAAACACTGGTGAGCACTTATGCAAAACCTCTAAAAAACGTCACATCTGCTATATAGGGCAATAACAGCTTCTGAGGCCAAGGGTGTACAATACACAGTACACCATTATTTCTACTGATATTTTTGTTGAACAAGAATAACTGAAAAGGCAAAATTTTCTTGTGTTTTTATTCAAGTTTATCACCTTTATCTATAGGAACAGTCTGAACAAAGATCCAAAGTTTCCCTGTTTAGATATGTTTAAAATCTCAACAATATAAATTGGGTGTACTTCTCATCACGTTTATATTTGCAACCTATTTACCAACAATTATGTAGTTCACAGGTATCAAACACAAGGCCCGCGGGCCAAATCCGGCCCTCCAGGCCATTTCATGTGGCCCTCGCATCTCTGCTGCAGGAGAGCGCCAGTCCTCCTCCAGACCCGTTCTTTCTGCTTACAAGCAATGCATCCAGCTTCTTCCCAGCAGCAGCATAAGGAAGGGGGGGGTGCACTGTGTAAGGGAGAGTGGGGGACTCAACTTCTGATGGTGGGGTGGCTCTTGACATCTAATGTAAGGGGAGGGGTTGCGCTGGACATCTAATCTTACAGATACAACCGGCCCTTTTGAGGGCAATCATAATGCTGATGCGGCCCACGATGAAATTGAGTTTGACACCCCTGATGTAGTTGGATAACTGACTATATAGAAGAGATATTGGATGCATTTACTAAAACTGGTGAACACAGAATCTGGTGCAGCTCTGCGGGGTAACCAATCCGCTTCTAGGTTTTATTGCCAAAGCTTAACTGAACAAGTTGGAGTTAGAAGCTGACTGGTTACTATGCTCAGCTGCACCAGATTCTGTGCGCACCACTTTTAGTAAATCTCCCCAATTGGCTGCTTAGCTTGACCCTTGCACTACACAGATGTTGGAAGGCATAAAGGAGATTGCACAAGCAAAGTCCAGTACACGTGGGCATGCATGTTAGACCCAAACATGTACATGCATGCAGGCAAAAGATACAGAGGGGCATGCAGTGTATGGGCTGTAGCAGCAGCTCTTTACTCTCTTAGGGGCAGGTGGATATTCAACAGAAGGCCACATCTAAAGCATTGCCAAATGATACCGGTTGCATTGGATAACCCCTTTGCTGTATATATACTTACTATATACTGCAAATAATTTTTATTTTTCAGCACCTGTGAATACAGTCTTAGGCTTCCTGCCCATGGATGCAATAACCGACTGATGTTTATATGCAGAACCTTGCTAGCAGAAAGATTGTAAATAAAAACAAAAAACAAAACACATTTTACCGCACTGGTGGTGATGTCCTTTTAGCACTGGAGAAGAGATGAATATTGCAGCGCCTTTCAAAAATAAATGAGCGCAGAGCTTTATTGGCCGGTATCTGGGACTAATCAGGAGATATGGGAGGTGGCCGGTCTAAACTGATCTACAAGATCTGAGAGGGGTATGGAATGACTAGAACGGTGTGTAGCCGATAGGACAATGTTATGAAGCCATCATACACTCAGTAAAGAACAATGATTTTTTTATTTTACGCTTTACAATAGAAAAATGGGATCTCTAAAGCCCAGATAGCATGTTATAATGATACATTCCCACACTCTCCATAATGATGTCATATGCCAGTACTCAGCCTAATGCACCACATTACATGTTGCTATCACTAACAACATGTCATCTTTCTATGAGCCCTCATAGCACAAATGCAATACGTGAAAAATTCAAGCACTAGGGGACACCTGAAACCGCACTGGCCATGAGAGCAGGGAAGTCATTACAGACAGGTTTATGTACGCCGTATGCACCTCTATAGGTGTCGCGCTATCTCCCCGGACTGTCAGCGAACTCACCTTGTCTCCTCAATGCCAAACTCAGGACGACCGAGAACTTCCGGTCACACGGTTTCCTCTTCCGGGAGCAATCTTAGTCACGTGAATAGACTATTGTAGGAGAGCGCTCGCCACCTGCTGACTGAATTGTAGGAGGCGGCTGCCAGGAGTATGAGCGCCCCCTGCTGCCTGGCTAAGAGAAAGCTGTGGAATGCACTGAGGTACACTGAATATGTATATGTATGTTATATGTATGAATATGCTGATGTAGGGCCGCATTCTCCATCGTGGCACTCACGAGCCAGGGCTTAAAATGGCAGAATTGAGAGCAAAGGCTGGGTAAGGCACCATCCCTTCAAATAAAATTGACAAGATTGCAATGGGCAAAGAAAAGTAACCCTGTTTGTATTGTCTGTATAGGCATGGCTGTCCCATCAGAGGGAGACGCACAGCTTGGACCAATTGCTGGATTTCCTTGGCTTACTACAAGAATATATAGGATACAACAAACTGATGCCCGTCACTTTCACCAGACCCAGGCCTACCACCTAGTCTTGTGGATGAACCCGCCAGGGCAGCCATCACAAATTTTGGGGCCCCCTACACAGCTTTAGGCAGGGCCCCCTTGAAGCAGAGAACGGGGGGGGGGAGGGGGGGTTCTGACGAAAAAAAAATTGGGCTCCTTACAGGTGTAATGCAAAAAAAAAAACGGGAGGGGGACCATTGGGCCCCTTACAGGTGTAATGCAAATAATTTTTTTATTAAAAAAAAAAAAAAGACGGAGAGGGGCCAGCTGGGACCATCGGGCCCCTTACAGGTGTAATGCCTGTACCCCCCTGATGGCAGCCCTGGAACCCGCTCTTGGTGGGGGAAGCATTAAGCCCTTAAAAATATAAAATTATACAAACTTCTTTATTTTGGTTCCCTCTTATAGACACTTGTAGTAATTTGTATAAGTGAACTGTTGTAGGTAACGGTGGTGCAGAGGCTATAAGAGGAGTCAGAAGTCTCTTATATTATATATATATATATATATATATATATAGTTTTTTTTTTTTTTTTTAGCAGACACCCTAAAATTGCAGTCATTGCAACTTTTTATTTTGCACGGTATTTGCGCAATCATTTTCCAAACACCTTTTTTTTTGGGGGGGGGGGGGGTTTCATGAATTAAAAAATAACAAAACAGTAAAGTTAGCCCAATTTCTTTGCATAATGTGAAAGATGTTACACCGAGTCAATAGATACCCAACTTGTCACGTTTTAAAATTGCATACGCTCGTGGAATGGCGCCAAACTTCGGTACTTAAAAAATCCTCATGGGCGACGCTTTAAAATGTTTTACTGGTTACATGTTTTGAGTTACAGAGGAGGTCTAGGGCTAGAATTATTGCTCTCGCTCCAAGTTCGCGGCGACACCTCACATGTGTGGTCTGAACACCGTTTTCATATGTAGGTGAGACTTACATATGCATTCGCTTGTGCGCGTGAGCTACAGGGGCACTTTAAAAAAAATGTTTTTTTATTGTTACATTTTATTTATTTTTTAAGTTTAAAGTATCACTTTTATTCCTATTGCAAGGAATGTAAACATCCCTTGTAATAGGAATAAGCATGAGAGGTCCTCTTTACAGTGAGATATTGGGGTCAATAAGACCCCACATCTCACCACTAGGCTAGGAAGCCTGAAATAAAAAAAACGATCCCGGCTTCCCAGCCAAGGCGGCACCCTTTTTTTGAATGCAGAGGCTGGGCGTGACGTCATAACATAGCGCCCAGCCTCCGAACGATCATAGATACTCCAGAGATTTCCGCCAGAAATCTCTATGGTAGGCATTCCGGGCCGGCAGATCTGTTCTCCGACTCACCGATTGCATCGGTGCATCGGTGAGTCGGTAAAAGCACCGAAAGGCAGTGGGAGAGGGGGGGGGGACAGACCCTCTCGCCGCCCATAAGAATGATCAAGCAGTGGAACAGCCGCTATGATCATTCTTACGCCGCACAGAATCGCCGGCTCTAAAAGACGATATCTGAATGATGCCTGTAGCTGCAGGCATCATTCAGATATCCCGGCTCAAAGTCAAGGACGTCCATAGACGTCCGTCCGGTAGGAGGTGGTTAAAGGGGTTGTAAAGGTAAAAAAAAATTCCCTAAATAGCTTCCTTTACCTTAGTGCAGTCCTCCTTCACTTACCTCATCCATCCATTTTGCTTTTAAATGTCCTTATTTCTTCTGAGAAATCCTCACTTCCTGTTCTTCTGTCTGTAACTACACACCGTAATGTGAGGCTTTCTTCCTGATGTGGAGAAAGCCTCTTGAGGGGGCGAGCAGGAGGGTCAAGATGCTCTCTGCTTTGCAGATAGAGAAAGGAGCTGTGTGTTAGTGGGTGTCCTGACACTCCTGCTCGCCCCCTCAAGAGGCTTTCTCCACACCAGGGAGAAAGCCTTGCATTACTGTGTGGAGTTACAGACAGAAGAACAGGAAGTGAGTATTTTTCAGAAGAAATAAGGACATTTAAAAAGCAAAATGGAAGGATGAGGTAAGTGAAGGTGGACTGTACTAAGGTAAAGGAAGCAATTTGGGAAATTTTAACCTTTACAACCCCTTTAAGCATAGCTCCCAACTGTCCCCCTGTCCCTCATTCCTCCTCATTTTGGTCTGATCTATATAGATGTATATAAAATTCCCTTTTTAGCTATCAAAAAGTGTTTCCCAGTGCTAAACCTTTCATCCGATTTCAAAATTGCTGCATTTGTAAATTCCAAGAGCCAATATTAAGGAATAGCAGTGGTAAAAAAAAGCACTTATAGATTTAACAAATCTTGTTGTTTGTACAATTCTCCTTTAAGGGGGCGTGGCAAAGGGTGTGTCATTTGCCTGCATAATTTTGCTGATGGGTGTCCCTCATTCCCATCTCAAAAAGTTGGGAGGTATGCTTTAAGTTGATGTGTTGGAAGCAGAAAATAATGGGCAAGCATTTGGGTTTCAGAGACTTTGACAAGGGCCAAATTGTGAAGGCTAGACAATTGGGTCAGAGCAATTACAAAACTGCAGCTCTTGTGGGATATTCCAGTGGTCAGCGCCTACCAAAAGTAGTCCAAGGAAGGAAAACTGGCTGCAGGATCCTGGCAGGCCAACACACATTGATGTACATAGGGAGTGATGGTTGGCCTGTTTAGTCTCACCCAAAAGACAAGCTACTGTAGCTTATATTGCTGAAAATAGGCAACACTGGTTCCAATAGCAAGGTGTCTGAACACTCAGTGTATCAGAGTCTGTTTCATAAGGTGTTGCATAGCCACAGACCAGTGAAGTGTATATGTTGACTATTGTCCACAGCTAGAAGCACCTACAATGGGCACATGAACACCAGAACTAGACCACTGAACAATGGAAGCAGATGGCTTGGTCTGATGAAATCAAGAATGGTTTGAGGAACACAACTAGCTAGATTCAGAAAGAGTTAGGTCGGCGTATCAGTAGATACGCCGACCTAACTCGGAATCTGCGCCGACCTTAGTTTAAGTGTATTCTCAAACAGAGATACACTTAAACATATCTAAGATACGACGGCTTGCGCCGTCCTATCTTAGGTTGCAATATTTCTGCTGGCCGCTAGGTGGCGCTTCCATTGCGGTCGGCGTAGAATATGTAAATCAGTAGATACGCCTATTCACGAAGGGGCGCTTTAGGAGTGGTGTATACACTGCTCTTACAGGGCCTTTGAAGATGCAGCTAGCCAGAGTTTTAACTGTCCTGCCAGCACACCGCTCCAGTGTGAAAGCCTGAGGGCTTTCACACTGGAGTGGCCCTTTCAGGGCGCTTTGCAGACGCTATAGCGCCTGCAAAGCACCTCAGTGTGAAAGTAGCCTAAAGCTGGATACACACTATAACATTTTCTGTAGAATGTTTTCCTTCAGATTTTCCAAAACCATATAATGTGGTCAAACCTTAAAGCCTCATGCACACAATCAGATTTCCATTGGACAAATCCATGGAATTTTGTGGGAAGGGCATTTGCCATGAACTTGGTATGTATACAGACGGCAGAACTTTTTCTGCCAACATACATGAAAAAAGTGTATTTTCAGCTCTTTAGCGCCACCCTTTGGTCAACTTCTGCTAATGTTGTGCTATGGTTAGCATTGGTTTAGAGCATGCGTGTTTGTACTTTGGATTTTTTTTCCAATGGACTTGTGTACACACGATCAGATAATCCGATAAGACACATTTGTTGTCAGACAGTTTTAAAGCATGCTATAAAACATTTGTTGTCGGAAATTCCAACAACAATTGTCCGATGGGGCGTACAAACGGTTGGATTTCCGACAAAACTCTGCCATCATACTTGTTGTCGTAAAATACGATTGTGTGTACGAGGCTTAAAGGGGTTGTAAAGGAAAACATCCTTTACCTGCAGACATTCCTCTTTTCACTTCCTCATTGTTTTTGCTCAGAAGTTGCTCTATTTCTTCTCTGTTCTGTTCACTTCCTGCTTGTCTGATTTTACTGACCACCGTGATGGAAGACTTTACTGCGGTGGTCAGTGACGTGCTCACCCCCTCCTGGGAACTACATGAGTACGGCAGGACGCTCTCTACATGTTAGAGACTTCAAGGAGGTGTGAATTACTGGGCGTGCCGCAATTCATACTGGGAAATGTAGTTCTTACATGAACGAGCGCCGCAAACCAGGAAGTGAATGAGAGAACTGAAACTAGAATGCCGGAGGTGATATAGATGAAGGAATTTAATAGGTATTTACTCGTTTTAACAGAATCATTACACTATTCTGTCTGTCTACCTTGTAGACATTAATTTTAGGCAAAAATGTTTTTTCCTTACAACTCCTTTAAGAGTTTAAATTTTTTCTATTCAAGGCAGGCCCTTGCGCTACATAGTTTTGGTAAATCTAAAGGAAATCAGACCACAAAAGTTGTACTGTTTGTATGGGGTCTAAAGCATTTGTACGCTCCAGACAATTGTCAGATTTTCCGGACAAATGTAGGATGGCAGTCTTATAAGTCCGTCAGACAAAAGTCCAAAGTACAAACACGCATGCTCGGAAGCAATGCTCACCAAACACAACATTAGCAGAATGTGCCCAAAGGGTGGAGCCAAAAAGCTGAAAAACACGTAAGTTACTACGCACACGTTTGTTGACCGACAATTCAATATTGATCAGGGAGAGTGGAGTGGCTCAATTTGTAAAGACAATTATACATGCTGCAGATTCCTGGGGTTGGAATCAGCAGATGGGCATGAACAGCTGTGGCTGCTAATCCCATACATTGTAATGAAAGGCCGATGGTGGCCCCAGATATTCATGTTCACACAGCCAGCAACTACCTGAGGCGATTTTTTGCAGCATGTAATCGCATGTACAAATGGAGCCTTATTCTTTGGTGGTTTTAACAAGAATTAGCAGTGCAAGGTTTGCAAAGGGAAAGAACAGATATATAGAAGACTATGAAGTTTTATTATAGGGGTTTATAGATGGGCCCAAATTCTTCAATCCCATTTTCCTACAGATTTCTTTTCTTGTTAGGTCTGTACAAGTCATTGTAAATAGTGTGTTTTTAGTAAGATAAGGGAGGGTTATAACCCGTCAGTGTTTTTTGCCATCTGTGTCCCATTGACAGAAAATCCCTCCATAGTAAAGGAATCCCTAAGAGCTGTTTGACACTGTGCCGCCCATAGCATCGGCGGTAAAACGCCACTATTTTTACCGCCGACGCTATGGGCAGATTAGCGGCACATTTGGGCCGCATTTACCCCCCCTCTAGCGGCTGAGAAAGGATTAAAACCGCCCACAATGCACTGCTGAAGCAGCGCATTGCGGGCGGTATTTCCCCGCTGTCCAATAGATTTTTTTTTTTTTTCAAATAACAATTTTTTATTTTCAGAAAAGGTCCATACAAGATATAGCAGCAGTTCAAGTACATTAGGAAGGCGGGTGTACAGAATTCTAGCTAACTGGACTTACACATTGGCTTCGTACTTATTTATGCTATCAGTAACATGTAACATAACTGGAGATCAAAGAAGAGGGGGGGTATAGGAAGAGGGTGGGGTGAAGAAAGGGAGAGGGAAGATGAAAAAGGAAGGGGGGAGGAGGACAGGGGTGGGGGGGGGGGCAGGCAGGAATGTCAGGGAAGGTAATGTACCTTGGCGGCCAGTCGTCGACTCACGGCGGGTCCTCCTTCACATGCCACCTCTCCCACACCAGATCGTGGTCCTCTAGCCTGTCCCGGATCCTAGCCGTCATTTTTTCCATGAGCTCTACATCCTTGACCCTAGCATAAAGGGCTTCTTGGGGCGGGGGGGTTGGTTTCTTCCAATGAAGTGCTATCAGGCACCTCGCAGCTGTGGTTATGTGTCTCAGCAGTTTCTTATAAGGTTTGGCTATGCGAGGTTGGGATAGGCCCAGCAGGAATAGCTTCGGGGAGAGGGGTATGGGCACCTCGAAGAGGCGGGATAGGAGCTCTTGGGTTTGAGTCCAGAACGGGACAATCAAGGGGCATGCCCAGTACAGATGGAACAATGTGCCCTTGGCTTGGTTACAGCGCCAGCACCGGTCAGAGGTGGAGGGGTAAATCTTGTGGAGGACGTCCGGGGTCAGGTACCAAAAGAACAGCACTTTATACGTGTTTTCCTTATAGAGGGTGCATATCGAACTCTTGGCCGCCTGCCTCCAGACCGCCCTACACTCGTCCTCCGAGAGCACCTCCCCCAACTCCCTCTCCCATCGGAGCATATATGCATGTTTACCTTTGGTGTGTATGGGGTACTCATTGAGGATTTGGTATATGTCTGATATGAGGCCTCTTCGGGCCGTGCCCTCGAGTATGATTCGTTCAAAAGGGGTTGGTTTTGAGAAAAGGAGCCGGGGGGCTATTGTTTGGGCATAGTGCCTAATCTGTAAGTAGCTGAAAAGAGCTTGTTGTCCAATAGATTTTAATGGGCAGCAGCAGGGGAGGAGCGGTAAACACACCACTCCTTCTCCGCTCTAAAGATGCAGCTAGCAGGACTTTTTTTACTGTCCTGCTAGCGCACCGCTCGGGCTTTCACACTGGAGTGAATGGGGACAGATTTTTTAAGGGCGTATTGCAGCCGCTATTTTTAACGCTATAGCGCCTGCAATACGCTCCAGTGTGAAAGGGGTCTAATTTTTACCAGATTATATATTCCCCCATGAAAGATTTCCCCTCTATTACTGTTCTGGCGTCAACTTAATATTTGGAATATTCTTTCGATGCCAACAGTAAACATGACAAGAAAGCTTCATCACAGGAGCACGAACAGCAATGAAAACCTGACAGGTATTCTAATTCCCTCGGGCTGGATTCACACTACTGTGAATTGGATGGGGGTTTCTCCGTATAGCAGGAGATTGTGACCGACTCTCGCATCTCTGCAGTGGCTCCAGTGCCAATTGCACAGGAGCCCTGTGAGTCTTATGGTCCATTTCAGGTCCGAATTTAGACAAAAATTCAGGCTGAAATGGTGACTGGAGACACACCGGACGCCTGCTGTGAGCCACTGTGTTCTACAGTGTGAACCCAGTCTCACTCTTCCCAAAACCAAAAAAATAAAGTTTTTCCTTTAGTTATGCTTTAACCACTTCCCGACCTCCTCATGTACATATACGTCAGCAGAATGGCACGGACAGGCACATGTACGTACCTGTACGTCCTCTGCTAGACGTGGGTGGGGGGTCCGATCAGGACCCCCCCCCCGGTACATGCGGAGGTCGGGTCCGCTCGGGGAGCTGAAGAACGGGTAGAGCCGCGTGTACACGCGGCTTCCGCGTGCTTCACTGTGTCGGCGCATCGATCGCGTCATTCCTTTTATAGGGAAGACACGATCGATGACGTCATTCCTACAGCCACACCCCCCTACACTAGTAAACACACACAAAGTAAACCCTAACTCCTACAGCGCCCCCTGTGGTTAACTCCCAAACTGCAACTGTCATTTTCACAATAAAGAATGCAATTTAAATGCATTTTTTGCTGTGAAAATGACAATTGTCCCAAAAATGTGTCAAAATTGTCCGAAGTGTCCGCCATAATGTCGCAGTCACGAAAAAAAAAAATCGCTGATCGCCGCCATTAGTAGTAAAAAAAAAAATGCAAAAAAACGATCCCCTATTTTGTAAACGCTATAAATTTTGCGCAAACCAACCGATAAACGATTATTGCGATTTTTTTTACCAAAAATAGGTAGAAGAATACGTATCGGCCTAAACTGAGGACAAAAATTTTATATATGTTTTTGGGGGATATTTATTACAGCAAAAAGTAAAAAATATTGAATTTTTTTCAAAATTGTCGCTCTATTTTTGTTTATAGCGCAAAAAATAAAAACCGCAGAGGTGATCAAATACCACCAAAAGAAAGCTCTATTTGTGGGGAAAAAAGGACGCCAATTTTGTTTGGGAGCCACGTCGCACGACCGCGCAATTGTCTGTTAAAGCGACGCAGTCCCGAACTGTAAAAACCCCTTGGGTCTTTAGGCAGCAATATGGTCCGGGGCTTAAGTGGTTAAGAGCCGGTTCACACTTGAACACATATGTTCCCATTTTGACAGCCCATTCATTTGAATGGGCTGTAAAAATGCATAGGAACATAGAAAAGTAATGCAAACACTACTTTTTCAAATTGACAGGTACTGTAGTGCCATTCAGTTTGGTGGCCTTAAACATGCTGCATTTGTGAGATGCGCTTGAAGTGCCATTACAAATCAATGGCACCCACATGCATCTCACAAGTGCATCACCATCACATGCATTGCAGGAAATGTGCATTGAACTTTTCTTTCCTGCACCGCATTCTAGTGTGAAGCAGTCCTAACAGTTTTACTTTAATGGGTAAACAAAGTATTTCAAGGGCTTAAATAGCCTGTCTTGGGAAAATGCTGCATCAGGTTCCCTCCAGGACTATCCTTAGGAACCCTGTAGGATTCTGAATGATGAATCAGTAGTAGCAGTTAGATTGGGGGAAAAAACAAAAACCAAATGCAAATCATGGCAAAAATCACAGAAAAAAACGAAACGCAAAAAAGCACTTCAGGAGGTGTGAATGGAGCCTAACAGGAGTTGATTTACTAAAACCGGAGAGTGCAAAAACTGATTCAGCTGTGCACGGTAGCCAATCGGCTTTTAACTTCAGCTTTGGCAAAAATGTGGAAGCGTATTCGTTTCTATGGAGAGCTTCACCACATTCTGTACGCTCCAGATTTAGTAAATCAACCCCACAGAGTTGAGGGGAAGCATTGACAAGCTTGAGCTAAAAGATCATTGAAACCAAACATGCTGTAATCTGACTACACAATGTTTTATGAACTAAAACGATCCAATTGATTAGTATCCAAGTAGGCAGGTCCTTGCACTACATGGTTGTTGGTGGATCCAACAATTGTACAGTCAAATTGTAACATGTTGAGTTTAAAAGTTTACCTTTAGTGCATTAGAGAAATGGGTGTAAAAAAGAATACATGGGGCTTTGCAGTTATGATGTATATAAATTATAAAATTTGATTTTATGAAATCATATCCATCTGCAACATTGCTCTTGGAATCATTTTGGAAAAAAATAAAAATTTAAAAAATAAAATAAAAAGTGCTTTCAAAAAAAATGTTGATTTGGGATTTCAAACTCTAAAGTATATAATCATCTAGCATCGTCACAATATACAGGGAAATTTGGAAAATATTGTTCAGCATTACCGAGTCAGTCATTGATCTCATTATACTTACACACATTTTAATATTCCCCCATCTCCAGGGGTATATAAAGGCACATGCATGCAAAAACACAAAAAAGGACCATTTAAAATAAACAAGGGACACGACATTGCATTTTCGATTTAATTGCAAATACAGTGGCAGCCAACATATTCATTAGGAAAAATACAGTGCATTGCATCGATAACCATAGCGCTGACTACTTAATAAAATGTAGTAGTGTTTTTACAGCCGCATCTTCTGAAACAAGACATTTAAGAGTGTCAAATTGCTGTGCTAACAGAAAAGTTCCCCATCCTTTCCCAACAATAAATTACAAAGTGTTAGTATTATATATTATATAAACCCACCTAATGTTACCTTTTATTGAAGGCCCACTTGCGAATGCTAGGGGAACCTCAAAAAGTAAGACAACATGAAAAAGTATACCTAAAGGGAGATCTTAAAATGAGCTACACAAGATAAGAGCTCAAATTTTTAGATATTCGATATTATAATGGCAGTAGCAATACTACTCTTTACAAATACAGCATTTAAACACAGCAAGAGCTCCAATATTTAGATATTCTATATCCAGCAAGGGAGCCTGCTATGCTGAGAAAAGTAAAGCAGTATTATCACATAGCATAAGCAGTACTGCTCCCTACAAACACAACGTTTAACGTCAAGTCCAAGGGGCTTATTTATAAAGCAGTGAATGTAACAAAAACCAGTGAACATTTGGCAAATGTCACATTTTCGGCTTTATAAAATGTGACCCCAAGTGTAGCAGTACTGCCTCTCTTCTATCCAAAAAGAAGTTGTGTTAAAATATACATTTACAAATATTTGCCAAGTTCAAATGCTAAGTACTAGCACTTTGCTTGCAACATTGTAGCTCAAAATGTTTTTGCATAGATTTCTGCAAAAACCTGCTAGATATCACTAGTTGGAGCCGGTTCACACACAGGCGGCACGACTCTGCAAGGCGATCTCAAGACGACTTGAGAAGCAACTTGCAAAATAAAATCTGTATTGAAGTCAATGCAAGTCGCCCCGAATCGCCCCCAAAGTCGTACAGGAACCCTTTTCTAAGTTGAAGCGACTTGCGTCGCTCCTATTAGAACGGTTCCATTGAATAGAGAGGACCGCGACTTGTCAGGCGGCTGAGTCGCCTGACAGGTCGCCCCTGTGTAAACCAAATCTTAGAGTTCACTTAAGAACATTTTCACTGTGTTGCATTAAAGGAAGTTGTCTGCAGTTTTAGACAACTTTTGCTCAGATTCCACAAGTGAAGGAGGGCGGTTGTCTCAGAGACAACCATTTGACCTGTTCTTTAAAAGAACTTGGGCCATTTAAAAGCGACGCCGGTAATCTTAAAACCTCCTTCATGGCATCTAGAGTCCTTTAGATATTTAAACACAGCATCATTAAAATATCTTTAAGCAAGAAGCATAGATTATTTTGTTTGACCCTATTGTTGTATTTGGGCCCTAGGCCTTGTACACATGGGCTTCCGCCCCTGTTACGTGCAATGGGGTTGATTTACTAAGACTGTATAGAGTAAAATCTGGTCCAGTTGTGCATGGTAGCCAGTTTCTAACTTCAGCTTGTTCAATTAAGCTTTGACACAAAAACATGGAAGCAGATTGGTTTCTATGCAGAGCTGCACCAAATTGTGCACTCTCCAGTTTTAGTAAATCAACCCCAATCTGTAGATTAAGCTTTGACAAAACATCTTTAAAGCTTTTAGCCAATTTTAAGGGGTCTGTAGCTCCAGTTTGGAGATGTCCAACACAGCTCTCACTGCAGATCATTGGATGTCACTCAAAACAAGCTGCTAGGAGGCTTCAGCAGGCTTTCAACTAGTGCCAAGTAGTGCTAAACTATCTAGATTGCCTGATGAAGCCCACAAGCAGCAAGTTATAGCCAGCCCACCCAGGTCTATGCAGATTTTACTCAAACTGATGCTTCAAATACTTAATGAAATTTGCTTCAAAATAGAGCTTTGCAAATACTTTGTCAAAAGTTTAGTGTACCCACTTTTTATGCAAGCTAAAGCTCATACAAAAAGTTCATATTTTTCTTTGTAAAGCAGTTTTCTTTCAGGTTTACATTGAAGATGGAGGATTTTTTCAAGCAAATTTAAATGTACCTTTACCATAAAACCAGAAGCAAATAGGATTGGAACAAAGAAAAGTAATAATTGGCAAATTTTCCTAATACAATACAAAATACCAGCTTTTGGATATGGGTAGATGAAATTCTAACATTCCATTTGTCATTAAACTTTTCTACCATTATGTCACTATAAAACCTAAAAGCATGGGCTGCTTATGGCTGGTCACACAGATCACGATTATGCAAAGGAAGGCTAACGGCAGGTACATTTGGTTGCAATCATATCTTGATACTCTTTATATGCTATAGATTTATCAGGTTCAACGATGAGAACACTCATGGGTCGGTATTCAGATGGGACGCAAGAAGGCCGGGGTATAGAAGAGTCCAGTTTTTCATAGATTATATTTTGAACCATAGTATGTACTGGAGAACCATACCTGTGGCCAACAACCCTAGGGCATATTCCTTTGCAGTAATCTGGGCTATATCGATTTGGTGCCAAGATCCATTTGTCCCAGTTCAGTTGGCTGAAGCTGAGTCGAAATCGATGAAGCTCACACTCATTTTGATGATGCACAAATTGTTTGGCTAGCTCACTGAAGTTAAATGCAATTGACTCAGGTGGACTGTTCACCTCCGTGTCTTGGCCTCTACGTTGGCGAGAGGCTTTTTGCATTTGGAGGTTTTCCGCTAAATCACTGAGATATGAAATTACATGCCCACTCTGATCCCAGCTGGGATGACCTATATGCAACTTTTTCCAGTGGTATGCCAAACTTCTGGTGTCATTTAAATAAAGAAGCAAACATGGAGGAGACCTTGCTTTTCTTAGCGGTTCCCCTATTCCAAAACTGTAGTGAACCTTGTTCCTCATACATGTCAAATTAAACAACAGGTGAATGTTTTGCCGATTCGTGACAAACGCTTGAAGAAAAGAGGTTACGTTAATCTCAATCCACCTTTGCTTTCTCTGCAGTTGAAATTCAGATGTATACAGAAGTCTAGGACAGACAGGGCTTTCAGTCTCTTGATCCACAAACTCCAGGCTACAGGTGCAGGAGAGATTTGAAGAGGAATATTGTTTACTTACAGAATAAACCAAGACAGAGCGAAGATGTTGCTCCAATGTAGACACACTGTCAATATTGAACAACAAGTCCAGGGTTTTCACATCTATTAAAGGACAGAAAAGGTGGCACAATTAGCATTTCAAATTACCAAACAGCATAATGTGTTAGACAGTCAATTTGAAATAAAAATGTTACATTTCTAACTAGAGTTGGGTGAACAGCTCGAGCGGAGCAAAAGTTTGTCCCGAACATCTCCTGTTTGGCGAACACCCAAGTTTGCGGGGCACGCGGCAGGAGGTTCACCAGCTGAGCACCCCACAATGCACTGTGTGCTGCATAGTGCATAGCTGGTTAAATAAGAGGCCAGGAAGCGGTCTGCTGCATTCTTAACAACGGATGAGTCATCAACTGTCAACAGGCTTCCCCCGCTGACAGCTGAAAAAAACAAACAAACACATTCCTGACAATAGAAATATATATATATATATATATATATAATGCTGTGGGGGCCCCCCCTCCCCAAAGCCCATACTAGACCCTTACCCGAGCATGCAGCCTGGCAGGACAGAAAAAGGGAGGGGGGACAAGTAAGCACCCCAAAGCACCTTGTCCCCATGATGGGGACAGGGACCGCATCATGGCAACCCTGGGCAGTGGTTATGGGGGTTCCCCGCACCCATTTCGCAATAGCAGGAGATATTGACCGGCTCTCCACTGCGAATTTGCAAAGGAGACCTGTGTGTCTTTTGGTCCGTTTCAGGTCTGAATTTAGCCAAAAAAATCAGGCTGAAATCGGACCTGAAACTGATCGAGGACCCCTGCTGGGAGCAGCATTGGTATTAGGTGTGAACCCAGCCTTAAGCTTGTTTGGCTGGGCTACTTTCTATGGGTCACAGGAGTGCAATTAGTTTTGCACTCCTGTAACTCGTTTTCAGGAGAGCGCGGTCTGAAGTCCGCTCTCTGCGGATGTCACAGGAATCAGTCCAGACACTGCATCATCAGGACAATAATGTCTGTATCCGCCAGGTGCCTGGACAGATGACCGTCTTAGCGAGCCACTGAGAGACTTAGATGGCCGCTTCCCACCCTTCCTCAGCTCAGCACTCCAGTGAGCATGGTGGAGCAGAGAGGAGATTGACAGTTAGCAGCTCTCCTCTCTGGGATTTGTGAGAACAGCCATCGGCAATGTTCGATGGCTTGGTTCTCAACGTCTCAGAGACGTCAGGGGACAGATGCAGCATCGGTCCGATGCTGCATCCACCTAGATAAGTTTAAAAGGTGAAAAAATAAAATAAAAATACTTCTCTTTTAATCTATTCACGGCCACCCCCTTTTCATGCTTCTGGACCCTTTCAGGACATCGGGCGCCTGAATTAGAGGCAGTTTTTTTTTTTTAATCACCCGATTAGAGCTAGAGGCTCTAATAGGCTTCAAAATAGGGTGCACCCGGAGCTCAGAGCATTGCGCTCAGAGCCCACCCAGGTGTGTTAGAAAAGCAAATATGCATTTGTTTTACTATCACTGAATCGCCTCTCTGCCAATCAGGAAGTGTGGGTCTGATTCCAGATTGGCTGAAAGGTCAGGCGATCCTATTGCATGCCTAGGAGGCAGAAGCCATAATCTCAGAAGAGAAGAGGACACAGGACATGCTGCCAGATGCATGTTGCAGCCTGATCCTCTGCCCCCGATGTGCCTGCCAATGCCCGCCGATCCCCACCACTGGCAGACAGTGGGGGGGGGGGTGTTGCCTCCCCTCAAACAAAAAAAAACACTAGCCACCACTGGCCCTGAGCCAGACTGGATTTTACACCTGCGTTCTGTCAGGCAGCAAAATCACACCACATTTGGGGGGCCATTCAGTGGCAACCAGACATGTCAAGTGCTTCGCTGCAATTTGAATACCTAATGATTCAAATGTGAATTTGAATTCTACTGGGTAGGGATGAGCTTCGAGTGGAAATCATTTTTGTTTTGAACATTGCCTGTTTGCATGTTCGGCGAACAGCGAACAATTTGGGGTGTACGCGGCAAATTCGAAAAGCCGCGGAACACCCTGTTAAAGTCTATGGGAGAAATCTAAAATGAACATTTTAAAAGGCTAATATGCAAGTTATTGTCCTAAAAAGTGTTTGGGGAAAGCGTGGGGGTCCCCCCAAATTCATTTACCAGGCCCTTCAGGTCTGGTATGATATTAAGGGGAACCCCGCCGTCAATTAAAAAAAAAAATGATGTGGGGTTCCCCCAAAAATCCACACCAGACCCCTTATCCAAGCACGCAACCTGGCCGGCCACAGGAAAAAAGAGGGGGGACAAGAGAGCACCCCCCCTCCTGAACCGTACCAGGACACATGCCCTCAAAATTGGGAGGATGCTTTGGGGGTCTGTGACCCCTCAAAGCACCATGTCCCCATGTTGATGGGGACAAGGCCCTCATCCCCACAACCAGTGGCGGCTGGTGCTCAAAATTTTTGGGGGGGCGCAAAGGAAAAAAAAAATTGCAGTCTCACTGTGCCCAAACGCAGCCACTGTTACATGCCATCAAACGCAGCCACTGTTACATGCCATCAAACGCAGCCACTGTGCCATCAATTTTCACCACTGTGCCATGCCATCAAATGCAGCCACTGTGCCATCAATTCGCACCACTGTGCCATGCCATTAAACGCAGTCACTGTGCCATGCCGTCAAATGCAGTCACTGTGCCATCAATTCGCACCACTGTGCCATGCCATTAAACGCAGCCACTGTGCCATACATTGTCACCACTGTGCCATGCCATTAAACGCAGTCACTGTGCCATACATTGTCACCACTGTGCCATGCCATTAAACGCAGTCACTGTGCCATCCATTGTCACCACTGTGCCATGCCATTAAACGCAGCTACTGTGCCATCCATTGTCACCACTGTGCCATGCATTGTCACCACTGTGCCATGCCATTAAACGCAGCCACTGTGCCATCCATTGTCACCACTGTGCCATGCCATTAAACGCAGTCACTGTGCCATCCATTGTCACCACTGTGCCATGCCATTAAACGCAGCCACTGTGCCATGCCATTAAACGCAGCCACTGTGCCATACATTGTCACCACTGTGCCCTTTAATGGTCACCACTGTGCCAATTGTCCCCACTGTGCCCTGTAAATTGCTTTCTTCCCCCTCCGCCCGGCACTTACCTTACTGGTTTTAGGCATCCATGTCCCACGATGTCTTCTCCCGCCCTCGATGACTGACAGGCGTCTCAGCCAATCAGGTTACTGGTAGCCAGAACCGGCCAACCTGATTGGCTGAGACGCCTGTCATCTTATTCAAGGGGCGTACAGTCTGTGCACTCCGAGAATAAGCTTCCGGGCTGTATTGGGAAAGCCTATCAGAGCCGCTGGCTTTGATAGACATTTCCCTACAGCCAACCAGCTGGCGTTATTCAGATGGCCGGAAATTGAGCGCCGACCATCTGAATAACAGCTGCAGCGGCGAAAATAACATAGATTCGTGCAATGCATGAATCTATGTTATTTGACTCAGTGGCGTGAGAGCCAGAGGGGGCGGCGCTCCAGCGCCATCTATGGACGAACCGCCACTGCCCACAACCCTTGCCCGGTGGTTTTGGGGGTCTTCGGGCGGGGGTTTATCGGAATCTGCAAGACCCCTTTAACAAACCCACCACCCCAATGTGAATTGGTAATGGGGTACATGGTAGAGGTACAATTTCACCAAGAACGTGTAAAGAATTGTAAAAATAAAAAACGCACACACTGTGGAAAAAGTCCTTTATTAAAAAATAAATCCAGCGTTGGTAATCCACTCTCGGTCCCCGCTTCAATGTTGTCAGTAGCCATGACGCGACTTGAGCCATTGACCGCTCTTATATAGGTGAGGCCTCCTCTGACGCAAGGGAGTCTGGGCTTCCCCAGTGACGTTAGTCAGAGGGTGCGTCAGAGGGGGACGGGGTCACGCGACGGGTGGCCCCGCCTCACCTATATAAGAGCTGTCACTAGCTCAAGCCACGCCATTCGCCGGGCTGTCTCCAGTGGAGACAGGCGGCCAGCGATGCGTGCGCTCTGGATCCCGGACCTGGGATGAAGAGATCTTCTCATCGCTGGACCCCGGCGAGAGGAGATCACCCGTCGCAGGATACCGACAACGTTGGAGCGGGGACCGAGAGTGGATTACCACCGCTGTATTTATTTTTTTTATTTTTTTTTTAATAAAAGGACTTTTTCCACAGTGTGTGCGTTTTATTTTTACAATTCTTTACACGTTCTTAGTGAAATGGTAGAGGCACAATGTACCCCATTACTATTTCACATGGGGGGAGGGGCTGGGATCTGGGGGTCCCCTTTGTTAAAGTGGTCTTCCAGATTCCGATAAGCCCCCCGCCCGCAGACCCCTACAACCACCGGGCAAGGGTTGTGGGGGATGAGGCCCTTGTCCCCATCAACATGGGGACATGGTGCTTTGAGGGGTCACGAACCCCCAAAGCATCCTTCCAATGTTGAGGGCATGCGGCCTGGTACAGTTCAGGAGGGGGGGCGCTCTCTCGTCCCCCCCCCTCTTTTCCTGCAGCCGGCCAGGTTGCATGCTCGGATAAGGGGTCTGGTGTGGATATTTGGGGGAACTCCACGCCATTTTTTTAAAATTTGGGGTGGAGTTCCCCTTAAAATACACACCAGACCTGAAGAGTCTGGAATGGATATTTGGGGGCAACCCCACATAATTTTTTTTTTAACCACTTAAGACCCGGACCATTATGCAGGTTAAGGACCTTGCCCCTTTTTGCGATTTGGCACTGCATCGCTTTAAGTGACAATTGCTCGGTCGTGCGACGTGGTTCCCAAACAAAATTGGTGTCCTTTTTTCCCCACAAACAGAGCTTTCTTTTGGTGGTATTTGATCACCTCTGCGGTTTTTATTTTTTGCGCTATAAACAAAAATAGAGCGACAATTTTGAAAAAAATGCAATATTTTTAACTTTTTGCTATAATAAATATTCCCCAAAAATATATTAAAAAAACTTTTTTTTCCCCTCAGTTTAGGCCAATATGTATTCTTCTACCTATTTTTGGTAAAAAAAACACAATAAGCGTTTATCGATTGGTTTGCGCAAAATTTATAGAATTTACAAAATAGGGCATAGTTTTATTGTATTTTTATAAAAAAATAAAATTTTTACTACTAATGGCGGCGATCAGCAAATCAGCAATTTTTTTTCTGTGAAGAACGGGGAAGGTGTGTTTACACACCTCTCCCCGTTCTTCAGCTCCAGTGACCGATCGCGGAGCTGTTCGTGGGTCCCGCAGGTCCGTGGTCACGGAGCTTCGGGCCGGCGGTGCGCGCGACACCATGGCTGGGCTTAAAGAGACACGTACAGATACGTGATTGTGCCCAGCCGTACCATTCTGCCGACGTATATCGGCGTGAAGGGGTCCTTAAGTGGTTAAATTGACGGCGGGGTTCCCCTTAATATCCATACCAGACCTGATAGGCCTGGTAATTGAATTTGGGGGGACCCCCACGCATTAATTTTTTTCATTTTATTTTTTATGAATGACTTTTCTCTGAATTGCCGGGAGCCAACAAATTCATTATAGCTGCGAGTGATTTTAAATGACTTTTTCCTTCAGAAATGACACTTTATGCAGGGACAGTTCTAAGCACGGGAAACATGCGCTGCATCACAGGCATACTATACACCCCCCCAGGTACGAAATTTAAAGGAATATTTCACTTTTATTGTTTCACTTTAAGCATTATTAAATTCACTGCTCCCGAAAAAACTTCAGTTTTTAAAACTTTTTTTGCATTGATACATGTCCCCTGGGGCAGGACTCAGGTCCCCAAACACTTTTTAGGACAATAACTTGCATATTAGCCTTTAAAATTAGCACTTTAGATTTCAAACGTTTGAGTCCCATAGATTTTAACGGGGTTCTAAAGTTCACACAAACTTTTGGTCTGTTCGCAGGTTCTGCGAACGGGGCGGGGGTGTTGTTCGGCTCATCCCTACTACTGGGTATAATAAAAAAATAACTGATCATGAATAAAAAACATCCAGTTATGGAGTTCCCCAAAAGCCCTGTTCACATATGTGCATTAAAGAAAAAAAAATTCTGCTTGCTGAATCTGATGAGCTTTCAGCAAAACACATATATAGAGCTCAATGGTAACACCTAAAGTGCTACTGGCCCTAAAACTGGCAATAGACTATTCGAAATGAGCAGGCTGAAAACCCATATTGAGCAATCAACTTGGGTACAACCAGCCTGTCAGATTTTACATGTGTTTATTGCTAGTGGATATTATAGCTGCTAGCAGCAGGGCTTTTTTCTCAGACAATAGGTGCAGGAACTCCCCCTTTCCAAGTCACCCCTAACCACCTCCCCGTACCGCCCCTTTTAGACAATATCGAAGTATTATTTTGTGATGCTAAGTAATTTGTATGGAATTTGGTAACAATATCAAGAAAAACAGTAAAATAGACCCCCTGCAGCCAGCACCAATAGATCCCCCTAACAACAATGGACCACCCACAACAAAACCCCCCCCAGCAACAATAGACTCCCGGCAGCATCAACAGATCTCCGCACAGCCAGCATTAATAAACTCTCTGGCTGCCATCAACATTAGACCCATGCCCCAACAGTAGATCTCTTTCAGCAACAACTGACCCACAGCAACAACATAAGACCCCCCCCAGCAACAATAGGTCCCCCACCAGCAACAATAGACCCCCCCTGCAAAAATAGATCCCCAGCAGTGAGCATCAACACCCTGCAGCACACCCCAGCACCCCTTGCCATTACATACAATCAGTCCAGGAGGTGCCGGAACTGCGTTCCCCCACGTTCCCGGTGAAAAAAAAACCTGGCTAGCAATATTTATGTTGTTCTCTTGGCGGGGGCAACCTCCCCTGCTATGAGAATACAATAGTTTCACGGGAGGAATTCCCCCCATCAACACTGACCTGTGGAAAGAAAATTTCTCCAGCTGTGGCCGTTTTAGTCACATGTAGCTAGATTCAGGTAGGGGCGCGCAACGTTAGGTAGGCGTAGCGTATGGCATTTACACTACGCTGCCGTAAGTTAGATAGGCAAGTGCTGTATTCACAAAGCACTTGCCTCCTAAGTTACGGCGGCGTAGCGTAAATTGGCCGGTGTAAGCGCGCCTAATTCAAATGAGGATGTGGGGGGCGTGTTTTATGCATATTAACTGTGACCCGACGTGATTGCCTTTTTTTTTTTCACGAACGGCGCATGCGCCGTCCGTGTACATATCCCAGTGTGCATTGCGCCAAAGTACGCCTCAAGGAGGTATTGGTTTCGACGTCGACGTAAATTACGTCCAGCCCTATTCACGGACGACTTACGCAAACAACGTAAAATTTTCAAATTTCGAAGCGGGAACGACGGCCATACTTAACATTGACTAGTCCAGCTATTTGATGGAATAACTTTACGCCTGAAAATGCCTTACGTAAACGGCGTATTTTTACTGCGACGGGCGCACGTACGTAGGCGTAGCTAGTGATTTACATATTCTACGCCGAACTCAATGGAAGCGCCACCTAGAGGCCAGCCTAAATATTGCACCCCAAGATACGACGGCGCAGGCTGTCGTTTCTTAGCTAGGTTTAAGTGTATCTCAGTTTGAGAATACACGCACTTAAACTTAGGACGGTCTTTTTGAATCTAGCTAATGGTCTCTAGCTACTAGAAGCCTTTTGGGTGTTTCATATTATTTGAGACTACAGAACAAAACTTGTCTGGTAGACTTATAATGAAAACAGGGGCGCAATGCACAAACAGGAAAAAGACCCTGCAAATTAAATGAGCAACATGACTGGTCAATGTACTTCTAGAATTATAAACAACACATACAAATAATGTTTGAATACAATATTACATACGTTGAAAAGGCTATTTACATTAACCTGATCTTTTGTATCTAAAATAAAAACAAAAAAAAATCTAATAATTTAAAGATTGTAGTTTTAACATAAAAAGGGATTTCATATTCATTCTGTAACACGTTGCTATGGGGTAGTTTTTCCACTTCTTTGCAATAAAATCTATTGAGCAAGAAAAAGGAATTTGGCACAATAGCAATATGGGAGCAGACAATTGATGTATTTTTTTTTTTTTAAGGCACAAATTTCAGGAGAGGCTATGCTTTTCCTACCTTTACTACATGGTCCCATGGCCAGTATGTGTATATCAGATATTGTGCGACTTCACTGGCTGCATGCTTTTTTCTGGTAAGTGGCTTAACAATGAATAAGAGGACAAGGATGTTTGCTCCAAAGTTTGACAGCTTTAGATTTCTTTCCTGATGGCTTCACTTTAAAGACCAGTTATTGTACAGTACATGCACTTCTCAGTTTGTTGTAAATTCCTGTAAGGTATTTACTCTGAATTATTTTACTTCTAAAGGCTAAAAACCATGTCTGGTTATGAAGAGGTTAATGCCTAGGCACAAATGCGATTTTCCTGGCACCAGCATGGTAGCATACTACCACATCTACGCTGTCATGGAATGGTGACAGGAAAGGAAAGTTACGGTATTCGATACAAGTTTCCGAGGGCCAACATGGCAGCATACATGTGGTAGTATGCAGCCATTGATTGGCACCCGGAAAATACAATTACGGTATTTAAAACAGTTTTCCTGGGTTTTACATGTGGTAGTATGCAGCCATTGATTTGCACCAGGAAAGGAAAATTATGGTAAGTATTTGACACAATTTTCCATTTTATAACTGGGATAATAAGGCGGTGTAGTAACCCAGGGCAATCAACCAGCTCTTAGTCTACTGCAATAAAGTACCAATAGATTGTGTTTAGAACTGTCTTTTGGCATACATTTGAAAATAGTAATTTTATATATTTTTTGTGCTTAACCACTTCCCATCCCGGCAATGGTACGATGACGGCCACACAATGCCGGGAGGCCGTCATGACGCCCTCAGGCCTCCTGCCCGCTGGGGGGGGGTGCGCAAGTGCCCGCCGTGTGACTTAGGTGCAGATGCACATGCCTGGTGGTCGCGATGTCCGCCAGGTACCCCCGATCGGCATTTACAGAGCCAGGGACGTGGATCTCTGTGTGTAAACACAGAGATCCATGTCTTGTCAGGGACAGGAGACCGATCTGTGTCCCTTGTACATAGGGACACTGATCAGTCACCTCTCTCCACAGTTCGAATGACTTGGCAGGGCGCACATTTAACCCCTTGATCGCCCCTAGTGTTAACCCCTTCCCTGCCAGTCACATTTATACAGTAATTAGTGCATATTTATAGCACTGTTCTCTGTATAAATGTGAATGGTCCCAAAAATGTGTCAAAAGTGTCCGATGTGTCCGCTGTAATATCACAGTCCTGACAAAAATCACAGATAACCGCCATTACTAGAAAAAAAAATGTCATAAATCTATCCCCTATTTCGTAGGCACTATAACTTTTGCGCAAATCAATCACTATACGCTTATTGCAAATTTTTTTACCAAAAATATGTAGAAGAATACATATCGGCCTAAACTGAGAATTTTTTTTTTTTAAATTGGGATATTTATTATAGCAAAAAGTAAAAAAAAATATTGTGTTTTTATTTTTTTCAAAATTGTCGCTCTTTTTTTGTTTATAGTGCAAAAAATAAAAACCGTGACAGTGCTGAAAGCTGAAATTTCGCCTGGGCAGAAAGGGGGTATATGTGCCCAGTAAGCAAGTGGTTAAGGTAAAAGTACAAATACTAGGAAAAGGTGTGGATTGTTACCACTTTTGATACTGACTTTTTATCTCTTCTCTTGGTCCCACTTTGCACTCAGTTGTTGGTGTAAATAGACGGACCGTATTATATTCTGTGCTCTTATGGGCCCTGGGAACTCCTTCTTTGGTGGCCAGCATTTTATACAGCCTTTTCATGTATTTGATGGCTACTGATTGAGGGCCTGGTGTTTCGTTCTTCCAGTCTGGGCGCTCTGACAGCTCCTTGAGCAAGGGTGGTAGCAGACTATAGGCTTGGCTGCCGTACACCAGTCTTGAAGCGCCTGCAGAGGAGCAGGCCAGCCAGGTACAATAGCAAAAGCACACAAAAAGTGTCATAGCCATTCCTTGAAGGAGCGTAAGCTTAGCTATCCAAATCCCTCCATGTCAGATCACACAGAGCTCCAGGCAAGCTGGCTCTGACACTTACTTCCTTAAATCAGTTTCACCTGCTTTTCACCACTGGTGATGTTAACTAGTTCATCTCTGCATAGAAAAGTTAGGAAAGCTGACACTCAAGTCCTAAAGCTGAGTATGTTAAAATTATAATGTGGCATTAATAACTGTTAGCAGTTAGGTTTAATATTCCATGATATATAAAGTTAGAGTTGTGATCAGCTGGCATAGGAACAACCCAAATCTTGTGTTTTTCCCCATTTATCCAGATTTAATAAATTGGCCGCTATGTACGATAGAAATGAATATGAATTTTAAAGTAAATGTAATAAATGTAATATACATTTCACGCAAATATGTGCTTTACCTGTTCAGGTTTGCTTTAACCCCCACAATTCTAAGCAGGATATACTTCATTTTCCTTTACTCCCCTGCTGCTACGGAGTCAAAGGAAATACAGGGTACTTCTAGGCATGGGGGAGCAAGTAACGCAATCCATGTGACAGCACTGTGTCCATCAATGCTGTCACACTGGGTGCCCATAACCAGGGCCGTCTTAATAGCATCATGGGCTCCTGGACAAAGTAATGCTCTGGGGCCCCTACAATGATGACAATGCAGGTAAACAGAAATTAAGTAGGTATGACCAGATGCTTTGGGGAAAGTGGAGGGGCCCCCCATGCAGCTGGGGCCCCTGGGCAGTGCCCAGGTGTGCCCTCTCATTAAGACAGCCCTGCCCATAACCCTGAGTGAGCTACAACTCCAGCTACAACTTTCCCTTGCATTCCCTGCAGAGAACAGTGAGAAAAAAAGGCAAGTATATAAACTATATTGTCAAAAGTATTAGGACACCTGCCTTTACTCGCACATGGACTCTCATCTTAGTCCGTAGGGTTCAATATTGAGTTGTGCCACCCTTTGCAACTATAACAGCTTCAACTCTTCTGGAAAGGCTGTCCATTCGGTTAAGGAGTGTGTCTATAGTAATGTTTGACCATTCTTCTAGAAACGTATATGTGAGGTCAGGCACTGATGTGGACGAGAAGGTCTGGCTCGCAGTCTCCGCTCTTAATTATGCCAAAGGTGTTCTATCGGGTTGAGGTCAGGACTGCATTCCAGGCAAGGTCCTCCACCCCAAACTAGCTCATCCATGACTTTATGGACCTTGCTTTGGGCACTGGTACAAATCATTTGTTGTAGGGGGAATTATGGTGTGGGGATGTTCTTTAGGGGTTGGGCTTGCTCCCTTAGGCCGGGTTCACACTAGTCCGACATACGCTCCGACATTGGAAGCTCATGTTGCATGACGTGTAAAAAGCAATGTTTCCCTATGGTCTGACACATGTCGGTCCGACTTTGCAAATGCTCCCTGTACTACTTTGATCCAACTTTGATCCTACTTCAGTCCATTGAACATCATTGAAGTAGGATCAAAGTCGGATTGCGGTCTTGCATGCTCCAACTTTGGCATACGACTTGTACTTTGCTGATCTTGAGGGGGAACTCCACGCCAAATTTTAACAAAAATAACGTCATGGGTTTCCCTCCAAGGGCATACCAGGCCCATGGGTCTGGTGCGGATTTAAAGGGGAACCCCCCCTACGACGAGCGAGCGCCCCCTCCTCCTTAACCGTGCCAGGCCGCATGCCCTCAACATGGGGAGGTAGGTGCTATGCCCCCATGTTGATGAGGACAGGGCCTCTTTTCCGACAACCCTGGCCGTTGGTTGTCGAGGTCTGCGGGCAGGGGGCTTATCGGAATCTGGGATACCCCCCAGATACCGTTTTTCTTTTTTTAACACTTTACTTCCAGGTGAATGGGTAGGGGTACGATGTACCCCATACTCAATAACCTAGGGTGGGGGCCGGTATCTGGGGGCCCCCTTGTTAAATTCTGATAAGCCCCCCGCCCGCAGACCCCGACAACCAATGGCCAGGGTTGTCGGGAAGAGGCCCTGTCCTCATCAACATGGGGGCAAGGGTGCTGTGGGGTGGGGGGGCCACAGTGTGCCCCCTGCCCCATAGCACCTACCTCCCCATGTTAAGGGCATGCGGCCTGGCACGGTTAAGGAGGGGGGGGCGCTCGCTCGTCCCCCACCCCCCTTTCCTGCTGCTCGGATACGGGTCTGGTATGGATTTTGGGGGGACCCCCGCGCCGTTTTTTCGGCGTAGGGGGTTCACCTTTAAATCCGCACCAGACCCATGGGCCTGGTATGCTCTTGGAGGGAACACATGCCGGTTTTTTGCTTAAAATTTGGCGTGGAGTTCCCCTCAGATCAGTATAATACAAGTCGCATGCCAAAGTCGGAGCGTGCAAGACTGCGTTCCGACTTTGATCCTACTTCAATGATGTTCAATGAAGTGAAGTAGTATTAAAGTCGGACCAAAGTAGTACAGGGAGCGTTTGCAAAGTCGGACCGACATGTGTCAGACCAGTTAAGACGGCTCCCATAGGAAAACATTGCTTTTCACACGTCATGCGACATGAGCTCCCAATGTCGGAGCGTATGTCGGACTAGTGTGAACCCGGCCTTAGTTCCAGTGAAGGGAACTCTTAAGACTTCAGCATACTAAGACATTTTGGACAATGTATAGCTGCAAAAGGGTGGAAAACTCAATATTGAACACTACGGACTAAGCCCCCTGTCAAATCGCAGTCTATTGCAGTCAACGGCACTGTCCCAATAGGCGTGACGCCTACTTTGCGGCGCTTGAGCCGATTTCCAAAAGTAGTTCCTGCACTACTTTTGGCGACTTCAGGGGCGTTTTTAATAAACATCTGTGCATGAACCCGTACAGATGTGTTCCAAATCGCCCTTGAACGCGCACTGAAATGCAGATTTGAAATTGTGCGAGTTCAGTGTGAATGAGGGCTAAGACTGGGATGCCATTAAAATTCATGTGCGTGTAAAGGGCAATAGTCCCAATATTTTTTGACAATATAGTGTATGTGTAGATCTGCATTAAAAGGGATCCTGTTGCTTTGCCCTGCACAGGTTTACTTTAGGCCGAATCACACTAGTGCGTTGCGTTTTGGAGCTGCGTTCTCGTTGCGAATTTCTCTAGAGGGTGTTCTGCGATCAACTGCGGTTTAGCTGCAGATCAGGTGCGAATTTGGAGACCTGGGAGAAGTTCCGGGTGAGAGGAGAGTGGGGGAGAATTGTATTGAGCTGAATGAGAGAAATTCCTGCAGAGAACTGAACACATGTGCGAATTAGATGCATACCCATAGAAGATAATGGGACTGAATTCGCACCTGAGCCGCACCGCAAGACATAAAAACGCATGCGGTTTGGAGGCAATTCGCAGTGCGGATGCATCGCACATATGTGAACCAGCCTCATTGAAACAATGTATTTTGAAATGTCCTGCGAATTAGATGCGGTTTAAACCGCACTCAATTCGCATAGGTGTGAACCTGGCCTTAAGGCCGGGTTCACACCTATGCGAATTGGTTGCGGCTTAAACCGCATCTAATTCGCATAACATTAAAAAAAACATTAATTTCAATGAAGCTGGTTTCCCATATGTGCGATGCATTCGCACTGCGCATTGCCAAAAAAAAGTGGTGCGTTTTCTAGGCTTTGCGGTGCGGCTCAGGTGCGAATTCAGTCCCATTATCTTCTATGGGCACGCATCTGATTCGCAGATGTGTTCATTTCTCTTCAGGATTTCTCTCATTCACTCAATACACTTCCCCCCTCCCCGGTCTCCAAATTCGCAGCTAAAACGGAAGATCATCTGCTGAACAGTTCTCTTATCTCTCTGCAGAGATAAGAAAGCTGAATTCGCACCGCATTAGTGTGAATCCGGCCTAAAGCCCAACTGTGTGCTATTTTTTGATTTGCCAAGTCTTTTTCTTCATAAATCCCATTGAGCCTGGGTTCACACATATGCGAACACAGATATCGCATTTGATTTGCACCACATTTCTGGTGCAGATCACATGCAATGTCGTGCAATGCGAATTTAGCCATACAGTTGTATGATTGTTACACTAAAATATATGGTGCCGTTCTACCTAATTAATATATCAAAAAAGGTGAAACAATACTAACATATGAGGATTAGATACCCACAAAAACGTTAGAGTAAAAATTTACAAAATGGAAAAAGAGGGAGAAGGAGAGGATGGGAGCTCACAGACAGTATAGAGAATAAATGACAAACTTGAAATAAAAATCTGTTGGAGCTCAACCAATCCTGTGGTAGCACATATCTATGGAACTTTACTCACAAATACAAACATGATTAGCAAAAAAAGAATTATTGGTGTCCAAAAATAAGAAAAAAACATGCCGATATATGTTGGCAGAATGGCATGGCTGGGCAAAGTGACGTATATTTACATCACTTTAAATTTCCCGCCATGTGAGCGCGCGAGTTCCCTGTCTGAGCCCGCTGGACCCGCGGACTCGATGTTCGCCGGTGTCACGCGATTGGGTCACAGAGCTGCAGAACGGGGAGATGTCAGTGTAAACGGGGTGTCTCTCTGTTCTGCCTGATCGTATGCTCCCTCTAATCAGGAGCAGTGAACAGTGATGTGTTACTCGTAGCCACACCCCCTAACAGTTAGAATCACTCCCTAGGACACACCTAACCAGTTCCTAGCTCCCTAAGGGTTAACCCCTTCACTGCCAGTCACATTTATACAGTTATCAGTGCATATTTATAGCACTGATTGCTGTATAAATGTGAATAGTCCCAAAATAGCATCAAAAGTGTCCGATATGTCTCAGTCACGATAAAAATTGCTCATCACTGCTATTATTAGTAAAAAAATATATATATATATATATAAAATAAAATAAAAAAATATATATAAAATAAAAATGCCATAAAACTATCCCCTATTTTGTAAACGCTATAACTTTTGCGCAAACCAATCAATAACGCTTATTGCGATTTTTTTTACCAAAAATATGTAGAAGAATATGGTAATAAGAATAAGGTAATGGCAACCACTGCAATTTCCTGGCCACTGGCTGTTTTCAGCGCACAAGTGGAGGTGTGGCTGGGATGGCACAATCCTCCATGAGCAGGTGTGTGCACCAGGTTGTCCTGCAATCCTGAGACGCATGGCCAATCAATTCATCCCAACCCTCCCAGGAGGTCCAGCGAATGGACACAATGACAGATTTTTACCAAATTGCCAGATTCCCACGCACCATCGGGGCAATTGATTGTACCCATGTGGCACTACAGCCCCCCCATGAGACAGAGCACATGTTCCGTAATAGGAAGCACTGGCATTCCATCAATGTCCAGGTCATAGTGGATGCCAAATACCTCATATGGCACGTCTGTGCAAAATTCCCAGGATCCTGCCATGACAGCTACATCTCCAGAGAATTGGAACAGAACGTGTATGGGGGACAGCTGGCTGGTTGGTGAGTGACATTGGTGTCAGGTATGACTGTCCCCCCCCATGATGCAGACATCACAAGGGGCACATGCATGACTAACATCCTCCTGTCTTTTCCCTTCCAGGTGACTCTGCATATGCCCTGGGACCCCATATGCTAACCCCATTCCGGAACCCCCAAACCCCAGGAGAGCAAAGATATAATGAAGCTCACATACGTACCCGTGGAGTGGTGGAACGCACCTTTGGCCTCCTGAAGTCACGTTTCCGATGCCTGGATAAGTCTGGGGGTACCCTGTTGTATTCCCCAGACTTTGTGTGCCAGATCATCGGTGCATGTTGTATTCTGCACAACTTCGCCATGAGAAGGGGCCTGGAGATTGACATATGTGATGACCTGACCCCCGACCCAGACAATCCCCCCCCAAGAAACTCTACCTGGTCTGCTGAGGGCACAGCAGCCAGGAGACGCCTCGCAGAAGGCATCTTTGCACAGTAACGCACATTAATTATGTCACAATGAGAATGTATCTTTGCACAGTAAACACACACATTAATTATGTCACAATGAGAATGCATGAATGCACACCACTGTGGTGCCTAGCACAGACACATCACATGCACATCTAATTGGATTAGATCCAAGTACCCCCCCCCCATGGTACTTGGGAGCAGTAACGCCACGCCACGGCTCCAATTCTGTTACTGTGCATTCATACACCATTCAGGGACCTGGGATCACTTCTCCCTGGTCCTGGGGATCCCTTCTCCACCAAAACTGAGGGTGACACCCCTTATTTAATCAGAAATGCCCACCCCCCCCACATTCACACATCATTCACACACATAAACCAAATCATAAGTACAGTATAATAAACAAAATCATAAAAATATCCAAAAAAATAAATAAAAATCAAAAGTACCCCTGCAAATTAATTTCGGCGGCGATTGCTCCGTCTGGGCTGGGCACGGCCACGGGCACAACCATGGCCAATGGAGGATCTTCATGGGGGAGGTGTTAGCAGGGGAGGGAGTATCTTCATGGGGGGGTGGGTGAGCAGGGGAGGGAGTATCTTCATGGGGGGTGGGTGAGCAGGGGAAGGAGGAGCCTCCCCTGGTGTCCTGTCCTCCTGCCTGGCCTTCCCTCCAAGGCCACTGCTATCCTTGTGAGACACATTGTGAGGGGCAGCCGTATTGGCCTGGCCAGCCCTGGTATTGTCCTGCACAGCCTGGGTCAGGGCAGTCACTTCCTGGGCCACGCCTGTTGTGGCGGTCTTCAGGTCCCACAAACATGTGATGACCGCCAATGAGTTGGTGGCCCCATCACCGAGTGACTCCTTCATTGCACCCAGGCTGTGCTCCATCTGGGTCAGAGTGTCTTTTATCTGACCCAGAGTGCGGGTCTGCCGGGCATTGTCCTTCTGAAGACTGGCCGGCAGACGCTCGACCACCCCCCTGGTCTCCTGGGTCGCCATCCTGCCTGCCGCTGAGGCTTGTGGCCTGGGAGGAGGGGAGAGAGAGTGACCCTTGTGGGTTGCGGCCTGTTGGGGGAGGAGTGGGAGGGGCTACCCCTGATTGTGGCCTGACTGCTTCCAGCCTCTGGGGTAGGCTCTGGGTAGCCTCAAGGGTAGCCTCAAGTGTAGCCTCAAGGGTATCCTCAAATGTCATCATATCAGAGGCCAAAAGGACTTCCCAGCCAATCTGCAGATCTTCTTCCTCCACCCCCTCATCCTCCTCCCCCTCATCCTCCTCCCCTCAACCTCCTCATGAGGGGAGGTTTGGCCACTCCCCCTCCCCTGGGGACTCCTCAGCAGGCTCTTGTCCTTGGGGTGGTGCAGCAGCCTGGCCTAATGGGCCAGCAACCTCCTGGCCTGATGGGCCTGCAACCTCCTGGTCATCTGTAGAGGACACAAAACAATCACAGGTTTGAGGATCCACACACTTGGCACATCTTCCCTTCCCCCACCCACACATGCTAATCACCAGATAGAAAAAACAAAAACTTACCTGGCCCCACAGGAACACCTGTCTGATATCCACGCAGGCCCACCACCTGCTCTGGCTGGAAACACCGGGCCACTGCCCATTCCTCCTCACTCAGACGCTTGGGGCAGGCTGGGCCCCCTCCAGTGCCCGTGGTATGGGCATTGATCTTTGCCACCTTATTACGGACCACGCTCTTTAGATCATTGATCTTTTTTTGGATGCCAGCGGGGGTCCTCGTCCCCCCCCCCCCCCCGCCACATTGATCTGATCCGTTATCTTCTTTAGAATCTTCTTCCTTTGGGCCGGGGAGGTGTTCCGGCTATCAGGCCCATGTAAATAGCGCCCATATAGGACGATGGACCTAGCAAGGATTTGCTTCTCAACCTGATTAAAATTGAGCTTCCTGCGCTTGGGTGCCATCACAGACACCACTCAGAAACAAGACAGGACAAACAAACAAAAATACACACACAACAAACAAACAAAAACACTCACAGAAGAAACACACAAAAAGTAAAACACACAAGCAGACAGCTACTACAAATTCAAAAACAAACACACAAAAAACAAACACAAAATACAATCAGAAAAAAACAAACACAAAATACAATCAGAAAAAAAAAAAAAAAAAAACACTCAGAAAAAAACAAACAGAAAATACACTTAGGCCCCGTACACACGATAGAATCCATCCGCTGAAAAATCTCAGCGGATCGGTTTCAGCGGATAGATTCTATGGTGTGTACATTCCTGCGGATATTTATCCGCGGAAATTTCCCAATTCCAGCAGATAAAAATTTGTAGACATGTCTACAAATCTATCCGCTTGAATTGGCTCCCGGGATCGATCCGGTGGTCTGTACAGACTCACCGGATCGATCCGTCCGAAGGGAACCCCCGCATGCGTCGTAATGATACGACGCATGTGTGGAATTCTTTTTATGACAGCGTCGCGCACGTCGCCGCGTCATCATCGCGGCGACGGCGCGACACGTCATCGCGAGGGGATTTCGGCGCGGATTTCGATCCGATGGTGAGTACACTCCATCGGATCCAAATCCGTGGAAATCCTTGAGAGGATTTATCCGCGGATACGGTCCGGTGGACCGCATCCGCGGATAAATCCTCTCGTGTGTACTAGGCCTTAGCAGAAACAAACACCAACTACAATCTAATACTCCTCCAAAACTTCTCTATCACACACAACTCACCAACAAACACCGACAAACATTCAGAGCAGAAGCAACTTGCTCTAGGAAGGGTAACACAGGAAATACTTTTGCAAGAGACGTGTGTTTGACTGGGGCTATTTATACACAGGGCGATCCTCAAACTAAGTACGCTTGGCCTTTTACCTATCTCACTGATTGCGCCGAGCAAAGTTCTGCACATGCCCAGTGAGAAGCAGATTCGTGCGCGCATGCGCAGTACGGCCGGCCCTTCATTTGCATGGGGTCACGGCTCATTACAATGAAGCACGCCCACTTCCTTCCCACTTGCAATAACCCCGCCTTACGCCTCGGGATTTAAGTTACGCAAGCGCAATTTTGTGCGCAAATGCGCTGTGGATACGGCACTTACGACCACCAACTTAGGGCGCCGTAACTTAAATGACATAAGTTTTGAGTAACTTAATTTGCGGCGCTGGCTGTGGATCTGGCCCCAAGTTCCTCCCTTGTCTTTGAAAACAGCAGTCTTGCAAAGTAGTACCATAGTACCATAGATGGGACAAAAGCATGTAGTCCATAGTCCGTGCTGACATATAATACATTTTTGGTTTGGGGTTTAATACCAGTTTATTGAGTAGGTAGTGCCAGGTATAGGCGCACATACACAATGGCATAATATAGTTTGCATATCTTAAAAATTATTGTTACTTTTATGTTTTTTTTTATGTTACATATCTGTCCGTTGGTTGAACTCAATGAACTTGTGTCTTTTTTTTCAAACAGAATAACTATGAAACATCTACAGTATATTAGTCATGCCAAATGGCAAGACATACAGCAGCTACAAAGACTAGAGCTGGCCATAAATGTGAGATAACCGCCACCTAATTTGTTCGTTTTTGGCTACATGGAGTAACAATCACATTCTTGCCAGGTCGCTTTTGTAGAGTGGGGCATCATTCACACCTGTAAGAAAAGTTGTTCATGTTTATAGAACTGCCATATTTTGCCTCTGGTTGTTCAGATTGTGCCTGAACCACTCTTGTGTCTAAGGCAGGCATGTCCAAAGTCCGGCCAGCGAGCCAATTGCAGCCCGTGTTTCCAGTTTAATGCGGCCCCCCCTGGTAATTTTGATATATACCCTACAAGTGGTGCCATCAGATTACATACATGAGAATCTCCTGTTCACTCTGCGGCATCTCTAATAGGAAGTCCTGTCTCCTGGGCTGGCATTGGACAACTGTTCTGTCTATCATAGGAGGCGGGACAGTGTATTAAAGAAGCTGCCGAGTAAACATGAGATTCTCCTGTATGTAAGCTGTCAGCGCTTGTCCCTCCCCCTCCCTGTCCCCTCTGAGGCTGCAGATGGGCATGGATCAGGATGCACTGATGGCAATGGTAAAGCTGCATTCATGGCAATGGTGAGACTGCATTCATGGCAATGGTAAGACTGCATTCATGGCAATGGTGAGGCTGCATTAATGGCAATAGTGAGGCTGCATTGATGGCAATGGTAAGGCTGCATTCATGGCATTGGTGAGGCTGAATTCATGGCAATGGTGAGGCTGCATTCATGGCAATGGTGAGGTTGCATTAATGGCAATGGTGAGGCTGCATTCATGGCAACGGTGAGGCTGCATTCATGGCAACAGTGAGGCTGCAGATGGGCATTGATTAGGCTGCATTGATGGGCATGGACCCTTATTTTGCTTCACAGTTCTTTATTTACATTTCCCCCCCCTGAAACTACCCTCTTAAAGTGAAGGTGTTTGTTATACGCCGATAAATGCGGTATATCCAAATAACACGCATTCATGGCAATGGTGAGGCTGCATTAATGGCAATAGTGAGGCTGCATTGATGGCAATGGTAAGGCTGCATTCTTGGCAATGGAGAGGCTGCATTCATGGCAATGGTGAGGCTGAATTCATGGCAATGGTGAGGCTGCTTTAATGGCAACGGTGAGGTTGCATTCAGGCAATGGTGAGGCTGCATTCATGGCAATGGTGAGGCTGCATTCATGGCAACGTTGAGGCTGCAGATGGACACTGATTAGGCTGCATTGATGGGTATGGACCCCTTATTTTGCCTTCACAGTTCTTTATTTACATCCTTTACACCTCTGATCAGCCATAAATTCAGCCATAAATTCATGTACCCTCACACCTCTGATCATCCCCAATTCATGCACCTTCACACCTCTGATCAGCCCCAATTCATGTACCTTCACACCTCTGATCAGCCCCAATTCATGCACCTTCACACCTCTGATCAGCCCCAATTCATGCACCTTCACACCCCTATACAGCCCCAATTCATGCACCTTCACACCTCTGATCAGCCCCAATTCATGCACCTTCACACCTATGATCAGCCCCAATTCATGCACCTTCACACCTCTGATCAGCCCCAATTCATGCACCTTCACACCTCTGATCAGCCCAAATTCCTGCACCTTCACACCTCTGATCAGCCCCAATTCATGTACCTTCACACTTCTGATCAGCCCCAATTCATGCACCTTCACACCTCTGATCAGCCCCGATTCATGCACCCTCACACTTCTGATCAGCCCCAATTCATGCACCTTCACACCTCAGATCCGCCGTCAGCTGTCAGTGGGGATTTCCCTTTCTCACAGTGGATCCGCCCTCTCCTGCGCCGACCCCACCCCCTCCTGCGCTGGCCATGCCCCCAGCTCAGTTTTTTGTGTCCTCTGGGCGATGTACTTCTCCTCCTTTGGCTCCTCTGCGGGCGGCTGCAGGTGGCTGATCTGCCTGGTAACTAGTGTGTCCTGCACTGAGCCAGGCTTTGCTTCCCCTGTCTCAGCTGCTGCAGAACTTCTTGTAGGGGAATGGTAGATCTGCTGCATGTTGTAGTGCAGTGATTGGCAGCTGTAGGGTCACCAAATGCCCCCCTTTCTGCATTTCCCTTTCCCCCTCCCTTCCAGCCTATACAAACAATAACACCTCTCCACCCAAAACAAGAACACCCCTCCCCATCCTAATAATGACCTTTTCCCCACCCTAAACAATAACACCCCTCCCACCTCTCCACCCTAAACAATAACCCCCTCCCCACCCTAAACAATAACAACCCTAAACAATAACCCCCTCCCCACCTCTCCGCCCTAAACAATAATGCCCTCTTCACCTCTCCACCCTAAACAATACCCCCCTCCCCACCCTAAACAATAAGACCCCTCCTCACCTCTCCACCCTAGACAATAACTTCCTCCCCACCCTAAACAATAAGACCCCTCCTCACCTCTCCACCCTAAACAATAACCCCCCTCCCCACCCTAAACAATAACCCCCTCCCCACCTCTCCACCCTAAACAATAACCCCCTCCTCACCCTAAATAATAACTCCCTCCCCACCTCTCCACCCTAAACAATAACCCCCTCCCCACCCTAAACACTAAGACCCCCTCTTCACCTTTCCACCCTTAACAATAACCCTCTCCTCACCTCTCCACACTAAGCAATAACACCCCTCCCACCTCTACACCCTAAACAATAACACCCCTACCACCTCTCCACCCTAAACAATAACACCCCTCCCAACCCTAAACAATAACCCCGTCCGCACTCTAAACAATAACACCCCCACCTCTCCACCCTAAACAATAACTCCCTCCCCACCTCTCCACCCTGAACAATAACCTCCTCCCCACCTTTCCACCCCTAACAATAACCCACTCCTCACCTATCCACCCTAAGCAATAACACCCCTCCCACCTCTCCACCCTAAACAATAACACCCCTCCCAACCCTAACAATAACCCCTCCCCACTCTAACAATAACTCCCCCACCTCTCCACCCTAAACAATAACCCCCTCCCCACCTTTCCACCCTAAACAATAACCCCCTCCCCACCTCTCCACTCTAAACAATAACACTCCTCCTAACCCTTAACAATAACCTTCTCCCTACCCTAAACAATAACACCCCTCCCCCCCCTAAACAATAACCCCCTCCCCCACCCTAAGCAATAGCCCCCTCCCCACCCTAAACAATAACCCCCCTCCCCACCCTAAACAATAACACCCCTCCCCACCTCTCCACCCTAAACAATAACCCCCTCTCCACCCTAAGCAATAGCACCCCTCCCCACCCTAAATAATAACCTCCTCCCCATCCTAAACAATAAACCCCTCCCCACCTCTCCACCCTAAACCATAACACCCCTCCCAACCCTAAACAATAACCCCCCTCCCCACCCTAAACAATAACACCCCTCCAGGGGCGGACTGACCATTGAGTCACTCGGGCACTGCCCGAGGGCCCCATGCCACTAGGGGGCCCCATCCGGGTTGCCAGGCTCAGTAAAACCAGGGACAGTATGTAAAAATCTGTGTTTTTTTTTAGATCTGTCCCTGATATGTCTGAAAATTACATGCTTTTAATGTGAATATCCCAAGATTTTAGCTGCCCGCCCTCTGCCACTACCTCCTGGCGTGGTGGCCATCTGTAAGCCAGAGGGGCCCCATAATCTTCTATTGCCCGGGGGCCCCATGAGTTGTCAGTCCGCCCCTGCACCCCTCCCCACCTCTCCACCCTAAACAATAACCCCCTCTCCACCCTAAGCAATAACACCCTCCCTGCTGTAAATAGTAAACCTCCTCCCCACCCTAAACAATAACACCCCTCCCACCTCTCCACCCTAAACGATAACTCCCTCCCCACCCTAAACAATAACCCCCTCCCCACCCTAAACAATAAAACCCTTCTCCACCCTAAGACCCCTTTCAGAACTGGATGCGTTTTCAGGCGATTTAGCGCTAAAAATAGCACCGGTAAGCACCTGAAAAATGCCTCATATGCAGTCCCAGTGTGAAAGTCTGAGTGCTTTCACACCGGGGGGCGCTGTGCTGGCAGGACGTTAAAAAAAAGTCCTGCAAGCAGCATCTTTTGGGACGCTTTAGGAGTGGTGTATATACACCGCTCATAAAGCACCCCTGCCCATTGAAATTAATAGGCAGCGCCGCCAAAGCATTGCAAGTGCTTTTAACCTTTTATTCGGCCGCTAGCGGGGGTTAAAAGCGCCCCACTAGCAGCCGATGGTAAAACTAGCAGCGCTTACCACTAACGGGGCCGCGCTGTCAATGTGAAAGAGCTCTAGACAATAACCCCCCCCCCCACCTCTCCACCCTAAACAATAAACCCCCCCCCCCCACCTCTCCACCCTAAACAATAACCCCCTTCCCACCTGTCCACCAATATTTTTTTTTCAAAGTACAGTGTTAAAATCATGCTTTGCTGGGGTTTTTCCACCTTGCTCTGGATCAACTGTGGGTATAGGATTGTGTATAGGATTGTATACGTTTTTATTGGTTGAACTAGATGGACTTGTGTCTTTTTTCAACCTGACTAACTATGTAATGTAAAAACATCACCTTGGATTCTTTTCAGCCGACTCTCAAGGAGGTTTATAGATGTTTTGTTGGTTGTTTTTTTAATGCAGGCCATGCATTAACAAAAAGGCAGTGTTAACAAAATGTAAATAAAATGAAAAAGAAAAGAAGAAGGGCAACCAAACTGATGTAGCACCCTTGTCTACAGGTACATTTAGTTATGCTGGGTGGTAGCCAGCCTGGCTAATTTGTAGTGTTTAGTGGTTAAGGGGGTACATGATAAACATGTACAAAAAAATAAGGGGTCCGTATAGTGAACTTGGTGTTGAGTTATTCACTTTAAGGTCATCACAGAGTATAAGGGGGCACACTTTATGTCTGGAGGAAAAGAGATTTTGGCCCAGATTCATGTACGACTTACGCCGACGTATCTTCTGATACGCCGCGTAGTTCTAGGATGCGCCGTCGTATCTATGCGCTTGATTCAGGAAACAAGATACGCCTGAATTTTGGCTTGATACGAACGACGTAAGTCTCCTACGCCGTCGTATCTTGGGCGCATATTTACGCTGGCCGCAAGGGGCGCTTCCATTGATTTACGCGTCGAATATGGAAATGACCGAGATACGCCGATTCACGAACGTACTTGCGCCCGTCTTTGTAATCTACACCGTTTACGTAAGGCGTACGTCCGGCGTAAAGTTACGCCTCATAAAGCAGGGGTAAGTCATGTTAGGGTATGGACCAGGGAACAGCCGTCGGATTTTACGTTGTTTGCGTAAGTCGTACGTGAATGGGGCTGGGCGTAGGTTATGTTCATGTCGAACGCATTGAGCCGTCGTATCTTAGGGCGTATATGCGACGTGATTCTGAGCATGCGCGCACATGCGCCGTTCGTTCGGCCCTTCATTTACATGGGGTCACGGTTAATTTAAATGTAACACGCCCACTACCTTCCTACTTTGAATTCGGCGGGCTTACGCCGGCCAATTTACGCTATGCCGGCGCAAGTTTGGGAGCGAGTGCTTTGTGAATACTGCACTTGCCTCTCACAGTTACGTCGGCGTAGCGCAGATGAGATGCGCTACGCCGGCATACAGATACGCCGATCTACGTGAATCTGGGCCTTTGTCTCCAACCACGGAAAGGTTTCTTCACAGTAGGAGTTTGTGAAAATGTGAAATAGGCTCCCTCCAGAGGTGGTTCTGGCCAGCTCAGTAAATTGCTTTAAAAAAAGGCCTGAATTCTTTCCTAAATGTACATAATATAACTGGGTACTAACATTTATAGGTAAAGTTGATCCAGAGAAAATCCGATTGCCTCTCGGGGGATCAGGGAGGAGTTTTTTTCCCCTGCTGTAGCAAATTGGATCATGCTCTGCTGGGGTTTTTTCACCTTGCTCTGGATCAACTGTGGGTATAGGATTATGTGTATGGGATCGTATAATTTTTTAGTTTTTATTGGTTGAACTAGATGGACTTGTGTCTTTTTTCAACCTGACTATGTAATGTAAAAACATCACTTTGGGTTCTTTTTAGCCTACTCTCAAGGAGGTTTCTAGATCTTTTGTTGGTTGTTTTTTTAATGCAGGCCATGCATTAACAAATCAAGTCTCAGGATGCTTTTCATTCTCAGCTAAGGGCAGCATGATCTACAACAAATTTGGGCACCCAGTGTGATGGCTGTATGTAGTTTGCTGAGAGTTGTCGTCAAAATTGTCGTCAATATGTATTGTATTGACGTGCAATGTTTCATGCACTGAAATGGACAAAAAAAAAAAGCCATGCAACACTTCTCCCATCACAGCTCGCCATAACGCACAGTAGTGAGTAACAATGCAATGTGGCGTTTTGAAATGCATGTGTGCTGGAGCTGCGTTGGGGTGCCATTGATTTGGAAAAGCATTGCATCACAAAAGTATCTTCTGCCTTGAATGTTAGAATCAGCAGATAGATCAGAATTTTTCCAAAAATAATGTTTTGGCCAGTGCATAGGCATCTTTAGAGTTCACATGTAGAAGTGTTGAATTTTGTCAGATTGATTTCATGATGTTTCCTGCTCTTTTATTCCTGTATAGAGCGCTAAAGTTCCTTGATGTAGGACTGCTCTACGGCTGCATTTCGGGAATCTGAATTGTCTATGTAACTGTTTACGGAACTGATTTGCATCCTTGACTAATAAAGGTTTTTAGTTTTGTTTGCACGAGCAATAGAGGTATTTGTCATTTAAAGTAGTTTAGTCATTGTCACCTGTCACAAGCTATTCCTCTTATAAAATTAACATTAAAGTGGGTGAGGCATTTCATATACCGGTAGGTGTTTTAATACTACTCTACCACAGCAGTATTCTTGTTTATGAGGTAATACGCCTGTTCATAAAGTATAACTAATGCAATCCATTTTTTTTTTAGTGTTCAACAGATTCTATGTAATGGCCCATACACACGATCTGAAAATCATACGACAGATCATCCGTTTTTTTTTTTTTGGTTGTTAGTCCTCATATCGAAAATGAAGAATTTACTAAAGTGACCAAAATTCTCATATGACAGAATACAAATGTGGAAGTAATGTAATGTGTTGTAGTGTATTTGTATTGTATTTTCGAATGACAACTGTACTGATTAAATGATAATCTTACAATCTGATATCACACGAGAACATTTTTCCTGTTTGTCCCATCAGATAATATCAGATGAACTGTCATGATCGGCTCTCAAAAGCTGTGTACTAATTATCAGATTATTGTACGATCATTTCGAAAACAGTCTTTTGTTACGACTTTTGTGTGTATGGGCCATTGACAGCTGTCACATTTTCTGTGAGACCAGTGTAGCACAATCCCGGTAGGAGCCACTGGTTAAGATGTGTTCTCTGTTCTTTGCCTTGACCTTCATGAGAACTTCAGCCCTTCTGACACACTAGGTTTAATATACTAAAGCATGCAATATCACAAAAAAAAATCACTGAATGTAATACAAGTATTAATACCCTGTCCAAGAAAACAGGCCCAGAACCAGTTAGTAAAGGTAAACTTCGTAGGGGCCCCTTAGGAAGCGGTGTTGTACCTAATGACAGCTCTAGTAAACCAGCATACAGTAAAGGTGAGGTAGAGATGCAGTTAAGGTGTAGTATAGGTCTGGTCAGTGGTGGCCCGTCCATACGGGGCGCATGGGCACCGTCCCCCTAATCCATGTACCCGGCCCCTAATCTACATGCAAGGCACCGGATGCATGGATTAGCACATGGATTTTTAGCACATGATTAGAGCCAGAGGCTTTAATTGGCTTCAAAAAAGGGTGGGCTTGGGGCACAGAGACCTTGCCCGGTCGTGTGACAATAGCAAATTAATATTCGCTATTTTCTTCCCGATTCTCTCCCGGCTAATCAGGAAGCGGGTCTGCCAAAATAGTCCACCAAAATATTGAGCACCAGCCGCCACTGGGTGTGGTACAAGTGCAGTGTGGATGTGGGTCAAATGCATTGACAGTTCAGTATAATTGCAATATAGGGTTGGTAAAAGTGTAGTGTAGGTTTTGTAGAAATGCGGTGTAGGGCTGGTTTAGATGCGGTATGGGTTAGGTGCACTTAGTGTCTTGTTCTTAGTGACTCTGGCCCAGATTCAAGTAGAATTGCGCGATATTTGCGGGGGAGCAGTGGCAACGATTTTGCCCTGCGCCCCCGCAAATATTTTGCGCTGCCCTTCATTTTACGGAGCAGTAGCTCCGTGAATTGCAAGGGCGCGCCGGCAAATTTGCCCGGCGTAAGCGCGCGTAATGTAAATGATCCCGCCGGGGGTGGGAATCATTTAAATTAGGCGCGCTCCCGCACCGAGCATACAGCGCATGCTCCGTCGGGAAACTTTCCCGACGTGCATTGCGGCAAACGACGTCGCAAGGACGTCATTTGCTTCTAAGTGAACGTGAATGGTGTCCAGCGCCATTCACGTTTCACTTACGCAAACGCCGTGAAATTCAAATTTCACGGCGCGGGAAGGCCGGCTATACTTTAGCATTGGCTGCCCTACTATTAGAAGGGGCAGCCTTGCGCTAAAAGTAGCCGTACGGAAACTCCGTACCTGGCTTGCGCGGGCCCGCGCAAGCTTGTGAATCAGTGGTACTATGCAATTTGCAATACTACACGCTGATACACAATGGGGAGCGCCCCCTAGCGGCCCCCGCAAGAATGCAGCCTAAAATCTGCGAGGCATAAGAGCCTTATGCCGTGCAGATTTTAGCCTGCAGTCGGTGTAACAAGGTTCCTGAATCAGGAGCACTCGTTACACCGGAGCAAGTAAGCACTTGCGCTGCGTAACCTATGGTTGCGCGGGCACAAGTGCTTCTTGAATCTGGGCCTCTGTCTTTGCTAGTGGTGTCAGTAATGGGCGGATAAACTTTTCACTAATTCCCAGGATGTAGCTGAAGATACTTGCTGTAGACAGGGGGCCTTCATCTCTCTGTGGCAGTGATGCAGGATCTATGATGTGGGCGGTGCTGCACTGCCCCGAGTGTCCTCATTCTCAGTCTCAGGTTCACATCCCTGAATACCTGGACAGAGATGCTCTATCTCTCTCTTGCCAAGAGAGAACTTTCCGGGCAGTTTAATAAAAATGTGTCTATTCACTCCTCCTGCTCCACAGTGTCTATTGGGATCTGTAGTTCAAAGTCTATGGGTCCCATAATATGGCTGCATCCCCCAAACTACAACTCCCAGTATTCTCAGTGTTCAGCATAGAAAGTCTATGGGTTCTTGGCTTTACCTCTCTCCCTGCTAGCCAGAGGTGAATGGTGCAGCATAACATCAGTATCTCAGTAGAAAATGAAAGTAAACTGATTGTAAAGAGGGAAAATGTCTTGTTCTCCATGTTTCTGTAGTCCAGCATATATGACTACATCAGCAACAGAGAGCAGTGCTTTGGGCACAATGATGGTTCAAGAGAGGGCTTAACCAGTGCCGGATTTAGACCTTGGGGGGCTCAGGGCATTTCAAGTTTAGGGGCCCCTCAACATAGAAATTACATTATATAACAAAAAAAGTGAACTGAAATGAATGATAAACCTCCTAGGATTTCACTTGACCAGTGGCGGGTGGTGCTCCATCAGTCGGGGGGGGTAGAAGGGCAGACAGACCTGACCACATGACCCCCCGTCAACCAAGCCTGCAAGCCCGCCACCCCACACTACCTCCTATGGCTTCCCCAGAATCTTCGCCCAGCAGCAGTAAGCCTGCTTATGCCTCAGCTTAGAAGTTTGGAACTCTGTGCGGCACCTTGCTGGACTCATGTTGTCCATATTACCCTTGCTTTCTATCACTAACAATCCTCTTTTCCCTTCGGCGCTTAGATCAACCTCAGGCATTCTCCTGGTGGGTCGCTAATCTCCAACTTTAGCATTGACTCACTTCAATGCGTAGAACTTCTACCTACCCTTTTCAGAAAACTAAGTTTGAACACATCTGCTAGCACACTCCATGATCCCAGGCCTTATCTTGGCTATCTATGCCTCTCTAAAAAATGACTCATCCTCTAACCCTCTCACCTACAGTATGTAGCTCAGTGGGAACGTGACTTGGCAAATACAATAGACTTAGTGGACTGGCGCAGAGCCTGGTCCTCTGTGGCCAAATGCTCCTTTAACACAGCCATCTTGGAGGCGGCATACAAGGTGCTTCTGCACTGGTACTGGGTTTCTGCTGGCATTGCCCATGCCAATTTTACAGTGACCATTGTTTCCAGGGTTGTAGCCATAGGGGTGACGTTGTACATACCTGGTCGAAATGCCCTGGACTAATTGTTTTTGTTCCAGTGTATTTGGACTCTTATTTACCCTGTTCCAGCTGCCCATACCCAAGGAAGCCAAGTTTGCATTATTACATAGTCCTATCCTGGGTCTACTCGCTCACCAGCAGAAGCTTGCTTACTATTTGTTTCTGTCAGCTAGAAGAACAATTGGTCAAGCCTGAAAGAAACCATCTGTTCCTTTCCAGGGGGTGAGAGATTGCATGACTGCGTAGATACGACTCCATGCTAAATTGCTCAAGATCTGGCAACCGTGCTTGTCATATGCCTTCCCGGCCCCCCGGCCAGCCTAGGTCGCTTATGAAGTGTGGCTGTGATGAACCCAAGCCCTTATTCCCTCTCCACCCTTCCCCCCTTGCCCTCTAACCTTCACCATTTAGTCTACTCTGGCTTTTCTTCTTCACCTGCTGGGAGCGCAACCTCTTTTTCATTTTCACCACGTCCTACCGAAACTACCCCTTGGTTTCTACTTGGTCCTTCCTTTTTTGAACTTATAAAGGATGTATACTATTTTAGTATATGGATATTGCAGGGCCCATGGGATGGCCCATTATTGTTGGGAACCTCTGTAGGACCCTCTGGCCTTTACAGCCTCTGCACCATGCCTCTCTGTTACTGTTATACCTGCTCTTAGGAGGGGTTTTTTTTGTTCTTTTTGACATATTTTTTTTGCAAACTAACCTCTGTTTCAATTGTTAAAGCTAGCCCCTGCATGGGCGGAACTTTTGCATGATATCTTCTTGTAAAAAAAAATAAAAATAAACACTATTGAAACAGAAATGAATGATAAACCGTATTTGTCCTAAAAAATATGTAAGTTAATTTCCGAAGAAGACACTTGTCTGATTTTTTCCCCTCAATTTTATTGACTGTAAGAATACACATTAAATGGAAAAAGAAAATATGGACAGCCGCACTCCAAAAAACCTTGATGGTTGTCTTTATTTAAAAAAGGAAAAATGCACTACAAGTCACAGCACACTACACGGGAGTAAAACCACTGACGCGTTGCGCACTATAAATTAGTGCTTGACTTGTAGTGCATTTTTCCTTTTTTAAATAAAGAAAACCATCAAGGTTTTTTGGAGTGCGGCTATCCATATTTTCTTTTTCCATTTGTTGCCTTGTGCATTGCCAGCACCCTTGATTTCCTGAGACCATACTGATCATCCAAACACAATCCACCTGGAGTGGTAACTTTCTTTCTAAGAATACACATTGCACAGTTAATTGGAACTTGCAAGTCATAAATCACAGTTATGCATTACACTACAATATTTACAAAAAGTCTTTCTTCCTGCTTAGCATCTGCAAAATCTTTAATATCTCATCAAATTGTATCATCTTGAGGATGCTCTTGACAGCCAGTAGGCACAGAGCACTTAGTCATTCATGGGTCACCGTGGTTCTCAAATAATTGTTTATCAGTACCAATTTGCTGAACAAAACTTTCTCCTAAACAACTAGTGACCATCATGCTCAAATATATTTTTTTATCCTAATGCAGGGAATGCATTAGGCAAAAAATGTATTGAATTTATAAAGACTTTATGAGCTGCTTCAGACTTATGTGGGCGCATTCTAAAGCACATTATGTGTGTTAACCCACCAGAACAAATATGTAATCTACACAGGCTGGAAATTACTGATCTGCAGCTTTTGCGATGTACAATGTGAATATCTCAAGAGGGTTTGGGCAGCCAAAGGTCTGCCATCCTTGCCTGGACATGAGATTAGGAAGTGGGAAGGCGGAGGAGTAAAAACAGGCTATATACAGACTAGTACATAAAACATTAACTTTGTCTGTAATTCTTAGAGAGGTGGGAGAAAATAATGACATAACGTGTGTACTAAATCCAGAGCACCAAGTGTAATTTCTATTTCCTAGTTCCTCTGTTATCAGTAGTGATGGACGAACATCCGACGGGAAGGTTTTCGAACGCTAACCGCGAACTTTCGCAAATGTCCACAAACCGCAAGTTCGCGGCGGGCCCCATTGACTTTAATGGCAGGCGAATATTAAAAACCTTCAGGTCATTTTTGCAGCCACAAAATACTTACTAGCTGTGCACAAATAGTGCCACAACATGGACACTGACCTACCAGAAGAATTAAGTGAAAAACCGGATACACACAAGCCCCAAAAATTAGCCGACAGGCGTTCCCCTGACAGCAAACAACTTTGTATTCTGTGGCTGGAGGTACATTAAGCTATTCACTGGATCCAGAAGTAAGTGTCGGCCATTACAGGCCCCAAAAATTAGCCCACAGGCGTTCACCTGACAGCAAACAACCTTGTATTCTGTGGCTGGTGGTACATTTGGCATTCACCAGATACAAAAGTAAGTGTTGGCCATTACAGGCCCCAAAAATTAGCCCACAGCGACAGGCATTCACCTGACAGCAAACAACCTTGTATTCTGTGGCTGGTGGTACATTAGGCATTCAACGGATACAGAAGTAAGTGTCGGCCATTACAGACCCCACAAATTAGCCCACTGCCACAGGCGTTCACCGGACAGCAAACAACTTTGTATTCTGTGGCTGGTGGTACATTAGTCATTCACCGGATACAGAAGTAAGTGTCGGTCATTACAGGCCCCAAAAGTTAGCCCACTGCCACAGGCGTTCACCGGACCGCAAACAACCTTGTATTCTGTGGCTGGTGGTACATTAGGCATTCACCGGATACAGAATAAAGTGTCAAACAGTACAGGCCCAAAAAATTAGCCCACAGGCGTTCACCTGAATTTGAATGAAACATGGTCTACTGATCACATGTGTTGAATTCCTCCGAGATCCATGCTTCATTCATTTTTATAAATGTGAGGTAGTCAACACTGTTGTGAGCTAGGCGAGTGCGCTTATCGGTCACGACCCCCCCCCTGCTGCGCTGAACGTCCTTTCGGACAGGACACTGGATGAGGGGCAAGCCCACAGTTCCATTGCAAATTGTGCAAGCTCTGGCCAGAGGTCAAGCCTGCCCACCCAGTAGTCCAGGGGTTCATCACTTCTCAGTGCGTCCACATCGGCCGTTAACCCGATGAAGTCGGACACCTGACGGTCTACGGGTTCCCTGATGCTGGATCCGGAGGACAGCTGTCGATGGGTCGGCTGAAAGAATGATCTCATATCATTAGTGACCAAGACATCTTCAAACCGCCCTCTTCTTGCAGGCGTTGTTGGATTGGTACCCGAAACTGTTTCTCTGTGAGTGGAAATTCCTCTGCCAGCGGACGCAAAAGCAGAATGCAGCATTTCTTGAAGCAAGGCCTGGAAGTGCTGCATTCTGATAGCCCTCTGTGATGGTGGTAACATTGCCGCCATGTTTTGTTTGTACCGGGGGTCTAAGTACATTGCCACCCAGTACTGGTCCTTGTCCTTTATGCTTTTTATACAGGGGTACTTCTAAAAACACTGGAGCATGAAGGCCCTCATTTGCACTAAACTGGAAGCGGTGTAGTGGCCTGGCTCCTGCTCATCATCCAGGATAATGTCGTCCTCGTTCTCCTCCCCCCATCCACGGACAACACCAGGGATCCCAGAAAGGTTTAAAGCATGCTCTTCCTGCTCCTCCTCCTCCGCCCTGGCACCATCCTCCTCTGACTCCTATTCAGACTCCCGTTGTTGACTTGTCTCAGGTGGAGTAGCCCCCCTTGGCAATTCATCCAGCATTGCGACTTCCTCATCTTCCTGCTCCTCGAAGGCTTGATCAATGACACAACGCAATGCACGCTCCAGAAAGAAGGCATGAGGTACAATGTCACTGATGGTGCCCTGGCTGCGACTGACCAGTTTGGTGATCTTATCAAATGGCCGCAGAAGTCTGCATGAGTCGCACATGAGCAGCCACTGGTGTGGTGCAAAAAAAAACAAGCTCCACAGAACCTGTCCTGCCGCAGAGTTCGTACAGGTAGTCGTTAACTGCACGTTTCTGCTGGAGCAGCCTATCAAGCATATACAAGGTTGAGTTCCATCACGTCGGGCAGTCACAAATAAGACATCTTCTACAGGTTGTGTCGCCGCTGAATGTCAGCAAGGCGAGCTATGGCCGTGTAAGATCTTCTGAAATGGGCCACACGTGTGTAATTTTACCCTGTTTCAGCGCGCTTAGCAGATTGGCACCGTTGTCGCACACCATGTTACCAACTGTCAAATTGAGCGGTGTTAGCCACTGATCTGCCTGTGAACGCAAAGCTGAAAGGAGTGCAGGACCAGTGTGGCTCTTGTCTTCCAGGCACAACAGACGCAGCACAGCATGGCAACGTCTCACCTGGCATGTCGAATAGGTTCTGGGGATCTTGGCGGCATAGCCGAAGAGACGGTAGCATCAGAAAATGAGGAGTCAGCCGAGGAGGAGAGGGAGGATGGAGTAGGAGGAGGAGGAGAAGAAGAGGCAGGCCTGCATGTAATCTGTGGCGGTAAAACCAAATCTACATGGGTGCCACAGGTTACATGCTTGACGGCCGTCAGAAGGTTCACCCAGTGGGCAGTGAAAGTTATATACCTTCCCTGCCTGTGTTTGCTAGACCACGTGTCTGTGGTCAGATGTATCTTGGCACCGACACTGTGTGCCAGAGATACATTCACTTGCAGCTGAACATGGCCATATAGCTCTGGGATGCCCTTCTGTAAAAAAAAAAATCCTTCCTGGGACCTTAAATTGTGGTGTTCTAATGGCCACAAATTTTCGAAAGGCCTCTGTCATGAATTATCTCGGCCACCAGAGGGCGCTAGCGGCGCATCGGCACGCGCAATGCGCGCGCAACCACGGCATCGCGCTCGTGCACGCGCGCACCGGTGGTAACGGCGCACGGGAGCGCGCATCGGCGGTAACGGCGCGCGGGCACGTGCAGGCGTCCATTTGGCGCCAAAACAACCTACTTAAAGTGTCCTGGAAGCCTGGCCCCTTGCTGTCCGGTCTGCAGCGTTTCCTGAGACCACCTGTACCTGTACCTGTACCTGTACCAACTACTCCTGCTTGATCCAGATCCTGATACCCGGCTTGTCTCCGTTGTTCCTGTCTTCCGCCTGCCCTGACCTCGGCTTGCTCTGACCATCCTTCTGCCTGACCCCTGGTACTCCGCTGACCGTCTGTTGCCGACCCGGCTAGTCGACCTCTCTGTTACCTGGGCCTCTCCTGTTACCAGTCCGGCTGCTCCTGCCTGTCCAGTCTTCTGGGACCCTGTCCAGTCTTCTGGGACCTGCTGCGGCCAGACTTTCAGAATACCTTCCTTTCCGGCTTACCTGCTGTTCCAGTGCTCCTGCATCCAGGCTGCTACTTACCGGCCTGCACCTGCCTTTCAGAGACTTCCTCGGACTCCGCAGAAGCTCCATCCGGCCCCTGCACCAGCGTCATCCCTGGCGCTTGTGCGACTCTGCATTCCCGCTCCCCCTGTCTACTCTACCAGGGGTCCGGGATCAGAGGAGCAACAGCAGCCACTTCCTGCACGTCGGGCTCATCCTTAAGGTACGTGACAGTACCGGACAGCCATGTCCGAGCCCGCGCAGGGAGTGGATCCGATGCAGGAACTCTGCCGCCATTTGGAAGGACTAACCCAGGCCGTCCGAACCCTGCAAGAAGGTTACACACGTCTGGAAAATCGGGTCCAAGCCTTGTCCACTCCTGCCACAGCCTCTGCGACTTCAGGGGCATCCGCTTCGCCATCAGTAATAATGCTGCCACCTGAACCTAAAGTTCCCATGCCCGAGAGGTTTGCGGGAGAACGTAACAAATTCCGAGCCTTCCGCAACGCTTGCGAATTATACTTCGCCCTCCAACCCCGGACTTTCTCTCTGGAAGCTACTAAGGTGGGCTTCGTCGTTTCGCTACTGTCTGGCGAACCGCAAACCTGGGCTCATCGCCTCATGGAGATCAAGGATGAATCACTTGACAACTTAACCGCCTTTTTCCGGGCTATGTCTCTGCTTTATGAGGACCCGCATCAGACCGCCACTGCAGAAGCCGCATTACATGCTCTACAACAGGGTCGTAGACCCGCCGAAGACTATGTGTCCGAATTCCGCAAATGGTGTTCTGACACAACCTGGAACGACTCGGCTCTCTGCTACCAGTTTCGCCTTGGCCTGTCCGAACCGCTAAAGGATGAGCTGGCCCGGGTAGGAGTTCCTGGGACCCTGGACGCTTTAATCAACTTGACCATCCAGATCGATCGGCGCCTGAGGGAGCGCAGGACTGAAAGGACCACTGCCCCATCCCGTCCGGTCTGGATGATGCCACGGGTACCTTCCACGTTCAATCCACCTCTACCAGCGCCCACAGCCTCTTCTACCCCTGATAATTCAGAGCCTATGCAGCTAGGCCTCCTTCGCCCTTCACTTACTCCGGAGGAACGACAACGCCGTAGGGCCAACAACCTGTGCCTGTACTGCGGGGAGTCCGGACACTACGTGAGGACCTGTCCTGCCAAGCTGCGTAAGTGTCAACCCTTGTCGTCTGTATCCCTACCTGTCCGTTCAAGCAATTCCACTCATCTGGCTATCCTTGTTTTATTTCAGCTTCCAGGAAGAACTATTCAAACCAGCGCCATTATTGATTCAGGAGCCTGTAGCTGCTTTTTGGATCAATCATTTGCCTTCAGATATCAGATTCCTCTCCGCCCCAGGTCTACTGGACTTTCTGTGTACTTAGCAGACGGCTCGGTGTTAAAATCTGGTCCCGTCACCCAGGAGACCCAGCCTCTTGCCACCACCATTGCCGATAACCACCACGAACTCTTATGCTTGGATGTGATCAACTCCCCTCTGTTCCCTGTCATACTGGGAGTACCATGGCTCCAAGTCCACAACCCCCAGATTGACTGGGCCACTGGTAAAATTGACTTCAACTCTCCATTCTGCCGACAGCATTGCCTGCAACTACCGTCTCCACCCCTGCCATTACTCTGTTCGGACTCTGACATTGAGACTCGTCAATCCGTCCCAGAAATTTATCATGACTATCTGGATGTTTTCAGCAAAAAGGGGGCCGAGACCCTCCCACCCCACAGGGCCTATGATTGCCCCATCGAACTCCTTCCTGGTGCGAAGTCCCCTTCGGAAGGATCTTCCCCTTAACCGGACTTGAACTTGAGACCCTGAAAACCTATATCGATGACAGCTTGAGGAGGGGGTTCATCCGTGCCTCCACGTCACCCGCGGGTGCAGGCATCTTTTTTGTTGAAAAGAAAGACCATTCCCTTCGCCCCTGTGTGGACTACCGGGAACTCAACAAAATAACTATTAAAAACAGATACCCTCTTCCCTTGGTACCCGAACTATTTCAGCGTCTGGGGTCCGCGGTCATTTTTACTAAATTGGACCTCCGAGGGGCCTACAACCTTGTCCGCATACGCGAAGGCGACGAGTGGAAGACCGCCTTCCGTACCCGTTTCGGGCACTTTGAATATCTAGTCATGCCTTTGGGCTCTGTAATGCTCCGGCAACATTCCAACATTTTGTCAATGACATTTTTAGAGATTATCTGGACCTCTTTGTGATTGTCTATCTGGATGATATCCTAGTCTTCTCCCCTTCCCTAGAGAAACACCGTGTACATGTGAGGAAGGTGCTTGAACGTCTCCGTATCCACGGACTGTACGCAAAACCCAGCAAATGCGAGTTGAGCGCTCCAGTATACAGTTTCTGGGACTTATCATCTCTGTAAGGGGCGTTGAGATGGATCCTCAGAAAGTTTCCGCAATACTTGACTGGCCAGCTCCGACTGACAGAAAAGGTGTTCAGCGATTCGTCGGGTTTGCAAATTTTTATAGGAAGTTCATCAAAGCCTTTTCCAACATCATTTCTCCTATAACGGACTTGACTAAACTGTCTGCTCGGTTTTGCTGGACACCGGAGGCCCAAGCAGCCTTCGAAACCCTGAAAGGCTTGTTCACCTCGGCATCCATTCTGAGACATCCCGACGCAAGCCTGCCCTACATCCTTGAAGTGGATGCATCTGAAACCGCGGTTGGAGCAGTCCTCTCTCAGAGGCAGGGTCCCAAGGCATTGCTATATCCCGTCGCTTACTTTCTCGTAAACTATCTGAAGCAGAAAAAAATTACGATGTTGGAGACCGAGAGCTGTTGGCGATAAAAGCCCGCCTTGGAGGAGTGGTGGTACCTCCTGGAAGGAGCAGCGCACCCGATTTTGATTTTTACAGATCACAAAAACCTGGAGTACCTAAAAGTAGCCAAGAGACTTAGACCACGCCAGGCAGGTGGGCACTTTTTTTTACAAGGTTTTCATTCCACATCACGTACAGGCCAGGGTCGAAAAATGTCAAACCGGATGCTCTTTCCCGCATGTACGCCAGTTCGGAGCCTCCCAACCCTCCGGATACTATTCTGTCTTCAGGGAACTTTTTGCTACTACAAAGAGACTTGGTACCCAGATCAGGCAGGCATCCGCTGACATTTCTTCTCCACCTGATCCGGAGCTACAATCCAGGGACGGTCTGCTATGGTACCGGGATAAGATCTTCGTACCCGAGGGGCTGCGAGTTAATGTTCTGGGCTCCTGTCATGACCACAAGCTGGCTGGGCACTTTGGGATACAAAAGAACGCTGAACTTCTGCAACGCACCTTTTGGTGGCCCCAACTTCTAAAGGACTGCAAAGATTATGTGGAATCGTGCACTACGTGCATTCGAAACAAGGGGAGGTAAACTCAGAGCCTGGGGACTCCTTAAACCATTACCCGTACCGGAAAGACCTTGGAGAAGGATCTCCATGGACTTCATCGTGGAACTTCCCCCATCGGAGGGCTTCACCACTATCTTTGTGGTAGTGGACAGGCTGTCTAAGATGGCACACTTTGTCCCCTTAAAGGGCACACCCTCGGCTCCAGAGACGGCTAAAGCCTTCATCAGAGAAATTGTCAGACTCCACGGTGTTCCTGCGGATATTGTGTCCGACCGTGGAGTACAGTTCACATCTAGGTTTTGGAGGGCACTTTGCAGCAGTCTCGAGATCGGCCTATCGTTTTCCTCAGCATACCACCCACAGTCAAATGGGCAGACGGAGAGGACGAATCAGACCCTTGAACAGTATCTCCGCTGCTTCTCGTCCTTTTCGCAAGAAGACTGGTTTTCTCTGCTGCCCTTGGCGGAGTTCGCCTATAATAATTCCATCCATTCGGCCACCAAACAGTCTCCTTTTTTTTGCCAACTATGGGTTCCACCCACTGTTCCTCTCTAATTCTGTTCCAGAAAGTACGGTACCCGCCGTTCAAGACACCTTGGATTTCTTTAACTCAAATAACAGGATCCTGCAGGAAACCATGACCCAAACACAGGAACGTAATAAGGAAATCTTTGACAGGAGAAGAAGGGGGGAACTCAACTTAGTACCCCGGAACTAAAGTTTACTTGTCCACTTTGAACTTAAGGCTTGCATGCCCTACGAAGAAGCTGGGTCCTAAATTCGTGGGTCCCTTTGCTGTCAAGAGAAGGATAAACGAGGTGGCCTACGAACTTGACTTACCAGAGTCCTTTCGAATCCACCCGGTGTTTCACGTGGCCCTGCTCAAACCGGACGTCCCCAACTCCTTCCCTGGACGGGATACCGATCCCCCAGAACCAGTATTAGTCGACGGTGAGGAGGAATTGAGGTGGAATCTATCCTGGATTGCAGGAAGAGACGCAACCAAATTCAGTTCCTCGTTAAATGGAAGGGGTATGGGCCAGAGGAAAATTCATGGGAACCGGAGGACAACATACACGCCGAAAGACTAATTCAGTTGTTTTAAAGACTCTCACCCGCTGAAGATGACTCAGTTGGGCATCCGGAGGCTGCCCCTTGGGGGGGGGGCAATGTCATGAATTATCTCGGCCACCAGAGGGCGCTAGCGGCGCATCGGCACGCGCAATGCGCGCGCAACCACGGCATCGCGCTCGTGCACGCGCGCACCGGCGGGTAACGGCGCACGGGAGCGCGCATCGGCGGGTAACGGCGCGCGGGCACGTGCAGGCGTCCATTTGGCGCCAAAACAACCTACTTAAAGTGTCCTGGAAGCCTGGCCCCTTGCTGTCCGGTCTGCAGCGTTTCCTGAGACCACCTGTACCTGTACCTGTACCTGTACCAACTACTCCTGCTTGATCCAGATCCTGATACCCGGCTTGTCTCCGTTGTTCCTGTCTTCCGCCTGCCCTGACCTCGGCTTGCTCTGACCATCCTTCTGCCTGACCCCTGGTACTCCGCTGACCGTCTGTTGCCGACCCGGCTAGTCGACCTCTCTGTTACCTGGGCCTCTCCTGTTACCAGTCCGGCTGCTCTGCCTGTCCAGTCTTCTGGGACCCTGTCCAGTCTTCTGGGACCTGCTGCGGCCAGACTTTCAGAATACTTCCTTTCCGGCTTACCTGCTGTTCCAGTGCTCCTGCATCCAGGCTGCTACTTACCGGCCTGCACCTGCCTTTCAGAGACTTTCCTCGGACTCCGCAGAAGCTCCATCCGGCCCCTGCACCAGCGTCATCCCTGGCGCTTGTGCGACTCTGCATTCCCGCTCCCCCTGTCTACTCTACCAGGGGTCCGGGATCAGAGGAGCAACAGCAGCCACTTCCTGCACGTCGGGCTCATCCTTAAGGTACGTGACAGCCTCCGACTCCACCAGTTTATATGGCAGTAGTTGGCGGGCTATCAGTTCCGACAAGCCAACGGTCAATCGTTGGGCAAGTGGGTTATCCGGCGTCATCGTTTTTTTTATGATCGAACATTTGGGCCACGGAAGCCTGCCTTTTTGTGAGGAAAACATGATGGAAGGTGGAGTGGAGGACAATTGTGAGCATAAAGAGGAAGGAGAAGGAGAAGAGGCTGGACATTGAGAGCCTGGAGTGTGGCTTTGTGGGTTCTGATGGCGTTGCTCCCACTGGGCTTGATGATGGGAGGCCAGGTGCCTTCTTAACCACTTAAGGACCCTCTCACGACTATATACGTCCTGTTTTTAAAGATGGATATCGCGGTAACGGCAGCAGCTGCTGCCACAATCGAGATATCCGTCTTTTCCTTGAGCGGTCCTGTAAACCAGGGGTCGTCAACCCCCGGTCCGCGGCTCACTACCGGGCAGCGGCACTTCTGCAGCCGGGCCACGGGTGCGAGCAGGCGGCATGAGAGAGCCCCTAATGCGGCACTCTGCCATTCGGACCACCTCGGTACCGCGAGGAGACTTTTCTTCCTCCTACCGTCGCTCTGTAATCCTCACAGAGCCGACAGCGGGAGGTGGAACAATTCTGGGTGGAGGGCGGAGCTGCCCAAGGTTATCAAACAGGCGATTGGCTGCTAGGACTGTCCTTCATCCTAGCAGCCAATCACCTGTTTATTACCTCGGCCCTCCATCCAGAACTGTCCCGCCTCCCTCCCTGCAACTCCTCTCCTGTCCCTATCCAGACATGCTGTGCCTCCCTCCGATCTGTCTCTGGAGTGTGGGGGGGGGGGGGACTGAGGACTGGAGTGTGGGGGTGGGACTGAGCACTGGAGTGTGGGGGGGACTGAGGACTGGAGTGTGGGGGAGGGACTGAGGACTGGAGTGTGGGGGGGGGACTGAGGACTGGAGTGTGGGGGGGAGACTGAGGACTGGAGTGTGGGGGGGGGACTGAGGACTGTAATGTGTGGGGGGGACTGAGGACTGTAATGTGTGGGGGGGGACTGAGGACTGTAATGTGTGGTTATGATGTAAATAGGGGCAGACGACAGTACTGTTAATGGGGGAGCCCAGAGTATGACAACACTACCAGTGACAGGGTGAGTGTGAGCAGGGACTGACTGGGACACATGTGTACAGGGCCTAGTGGGGGCACTACTTTCATCTGTGGAGGGGGGCTATACCGTCATCTGTGGGGGGGGGCACTGCCTTCATCTGTTGGGGCCTTACCACATCTGGTGGCAGGCAGCATGGCAAGTGACATTCCGCATCTGATGGCAGGCAGCATGGCAAGTGACATTCCGCATCTGGTGGCAGGCAGCGTGGCAAGTGACATTCCGCATCTGGTGGCAGGCAGCGTGGCAAGTGACATTCCGCATCTGGTGGCAGGCAGCGTGGCAAGTGACACGCTCAAAGCTCCCACTGATTCTGCATTATGGTGGGGTTTAACTTTTTTATTTACTACTACAATGTAATAATAGAAAAATCGCTTACCTCCCGCGTGCCATTCCCAACATCCCCCCAACCGGGCCTTTGCAAAATTTTCTTCCACGCAGCCGATCCCCGGTGCCAAAAAGGTTGGGGACCACTGCAAGATCACCGTTATCGGCGGCGGTAGAGGGCCCCCCTCCTGCCGCTCTCCTGCGCCCTCCGCCACTTACCGGAGCCGTCGGCAGCGGCGGAGGCGATCGGGTCCTGTCTCCTGTTTGCTGTGGATGCGAGTGAGGGCAAGATGGCCCCCACCCGTCCCCATAGCATAGCAGGGCGGAAGTGATTTCAAAACGTCACTTCCGCCCATGCTTCTTAAAGCAATATTTTCTTGTTGTCATTTTTTCAAATGACAACATTTTTATTTTTATTTTTTTTTGCATTTAAGTCTAAATATGAGATCTGAGGTCTTTTTCACCACAGATCAGTGATTTACAACTGCCCCTTCACTGGCCAATCACTGATGAGGTCATCTCTCTTCTTTCTCCGATTGTCAGCATGTTCCTAGTTAGAACATGTGAAGGCAGGACACCTGATCGCCCCTACTACTGCCACTTCCTCTCCCAGTCTGAGTGATGTTGCACAGGAGATTTCAGAAAGATGAGGCCACAAGCCGAATTTAAAAGAGGAGTAAGGGAAGTGTTTTTCTTTCAAAATCATACATACCTAGGTGGATGCAGCATTGTTATGATGCTGCAACTGTCCCCCGCCGGCTCAAAGACTGAGATCCAAGTGATCAAACACCACCGATCACTCAGTTCTCAGGTATCACTGAGTAAAGACCTGGTGACTGTCAGTCACCGCTGTCAGCTCTGCCCCCATGTCAGCAAAGGTTCCATCCTCTGGTAATATCTATCATTTGGCATGCAGTACCGAGGTCCACCAGCAGGTGTCTCCTGGCAGTTTGGAACTGACAGGGGAACTTCTCCCTGCTGGTGTTATGTCATCTTTGGGCCACAGTACTGGCATCCACCAGTGGATGGATCCTGACAGTATGGAGCAGACAGCACCTCCTGCGGTCAGGTGTCACCTAAGCCTATTTACAGGCATACACATGCAGGCATACAGGCATGCTTGCCTTGGTATCTCTCTCCTTGCGCCCTGGCCTTGCTGCCTGCCTGTTATCTGACCCTGAGCCTGTATCTGATCCCGATCCCGAGCCTATCCCAGACAAATCCCTCCTGTTACCCTGTTACCTTGCCATCTGATCCGTCCATCCTTTCCCTGTCCTATGTTCTTTACCCATCTGCTGATCTCCCTGTGTATGACCCTGGTCTGGCTTTTGTTTATGATTCTGGTATCTCCAATTATTGTACATATCTGTCTGTTGTTACTTGTGGGTCTCTGTCTGTTGGTTGGTTTATTGCACAGTGTCATATTGGAGGTGGTTGTATATTCACTTACCTTAATAAATTATTATATTTTCACTTACCTGCGTTTTGGTTCTCTCTGTGCAGTCCTCACAGTTCTGGTCACACCTGATACCCCACCTCGCTCACAGGAGCGCTGAGCTGTGTAGGGGCGGACTGACCAGCCCAAAGCTCTCAGCGTATCGCTGAGAGGCTGAGCCGGGTACCATCTCAGGCATATGAGCGGATCATGACCATATGGTCGCAATCTTTCCCAAGCATGGATCAGCTCTGTGACATCAGCCGGCAGCGGACGTTAGCCCGATGTTTGCTGAAAATGGGTCACAGGAGTGCAGAACGAACTGCACTCCTGTAATCCACAGGAGAAGTACAGCCAAATGCACTTTAGCTGTACTTCTCCTTTAAGGTAGTTATATCTCTACTATTTTTCCCACAGGTTTTTTTTCTTCTTCTTTTTTTAAACAGCTTTAATGCAGTGATTTGTAAAAGTGGAGGTGCCTGATGTAATAAGCTGACCTTGCATTTTAGTGCAAAGTCCGTTTTATAACAATAGGCCTGTTTATCAACGTGACAGAAAAAATGCCTTGTGCTGTGCAGCCCATATGGTAGCAAGTCAGATTCTTGCTTACATTCTATATGGTGTACTAAGAGCATGAAAGCTGAGGTCTAATTAAACTGCTTTCTTAGAAAATCCCCCATGATTTGCAATATGCAAATGCAATAGGAGTGTGATAGATTTGCCCCATCTTAAATACTGTGGGGCAGATCCACAAAGAAGTTACGCTGGCGTATCTATTGATACGCCGCGTAACTTCTAGTTTGCTCCGGCGTATCTTTGTTTTGTATCCACAAAACAAGATACGCCTGAAGCTGTGCTAGATCCGACTGGCGTACGTCTTAGTACGCCGTCGGATCTAAGGTGCATATTTACGCTGGCCGCTAGGTGGCGTTTCTGTCGATTTCCGCGTCGAGTATGCAAATTAGCTAGATACGGCGATCCACGAAAAATACGTCCGGCCGGCGCATTTTTTTACGTCGTTTCCGTAAGGCTTTTTTCGGCGTATAGTTACCCCTGTTATATGAGGCGTATCCTATGTTAAGTATGGACGTCGTTCCCGCATCGAAATTTGTAAATTTTACGTAATTTGCTTAAGTCGTTCGCGAATAGGGCTTTGCGTAGAATGACGTTCATGTCGTAAGCATTGGCTAGTTGCAGGTTAATTTCGAGCATGCGCAGTGGGATACCCCCACGGACGGCGCATGCGCCGTTCAGAAAAATGTCATTTACATCGGGTCAAGTAAAATTAACATAAAACACGCCCACATCTTTAACATTTTAATTCCGCGCCCTTACGCCGGCAGATTTACGCTACGCTGCCGTAACTTTAGAGGCATAGTGAATACAGCACTTGCCTCTCAAAGTTGCGGCGGCGTAGCATTACTACGATACGCTACGCCTGCCGAAAATTACGATCCGCTACGTGGATCTGGCCCTGTATTTGCAAAATGTAAAATATAATCAGCGCAATAAAACACATAAAACAACAAGCAGCTGAACACTAGGATTCAATTGATAAAATTCCTGAGCATAAATATAAAGTAGGAAGTGCAGCGCTAAAAGTCCAATTAAAAGAAAGTCCAAGATAGAATCCTTTCTAAAGTGACTGGTGATGAGTAATGAGTATAATCATGCAGGTGCTGTAGCGTGGTAATGAGTAGAAACACCTCCACCAATGGTAAGTAATGGCCGCTCACCTCACCAATATGACCCTCTGTTAGATAAGGTCATAAACAGCATTCCCATATGGGTGTCTCCAATAAAGGGGGGGGTATACTCCAGCAATGATAAACACAGTCTCCAAAAGGAAGGTCAGCATTCACGCATCAGATCCAAATGTAAAAGAAAAACAGCACATAGTGTTTCTCCGTGGAGACAATATGATGAATTTTAATATATAAAAACACACTTACAGAGTGTAGGCACTCGATCCAGTGCCAGGAGTAACAAGCATGTGAATAGCTATGATCCCGGGTGACGTCACGCTCTCCCTACCGAACGTTGCGTCCCTGGGGCGGGACTTCTTCAACGGTTCAGTGTTTTTATATATTAAAATTCATCATATTGTCTCCACGGAGAAACACTATGTGCTGTTTTTCTTTTACATTTGGATCTGATGCGTGAATGCTGACCTTCCTTTTGGAGACTGTGTTTATCATTGCTGGAGTATACCCCCCCCTTTATTGGAGACACCCATATGGGAATGCTGTTTATGACCTTATCTAACAGAGGGTCATATTGGTGAGGTGAGCGGCCATTACTTACCATTGGTGGAGGTGTTTCTACTCATTACCACGCTACAGCACCTGCATGATTATACTCATTACTCATCACCAGTCACTTTAGAAAGGATTCTATCTTGGACTTTCTTTTAATTGGACTTTTAGCGCTGCACTTCCTACTGTATTTGCAAAAACAGAGATTTTTAACAAACAATTAAAAATATATAAATGTTTATAAACATAAAAACGTTCAAAACTGCTAAAACAAAAGTGAACAAAAACAATTACTGTATATAATGTTTTTAGGTCTAATTTACACAAATGCCGAGGCCCATGCAATGTGAAAAGGCAGTCGTGAATAAGCTGATGGGACCACCATATAATCATAAGAAAATAAGGATCTGTATAGAGCTCTGTGTTGATTTTCAACACAGAGCTCTGGGCTGTGATTGCACACAGTCGATCAGCAGGTCCTGAATCATTGGCCAGGACCTGCTGACAGGCTCCTGCTGACAGGCTCCTACTGTGTACAATCACAGCAGGTGCCGACGTAGGGCGGGCCGTGCCTGCGTGTGCCCTAAACCCGAAAGTAGGCAGTGACGTACCAGTACGTTGCTTTGCCTACAGTGGCCACTCGTCCGCAGTACATTACAGGCGGGCGGTCACTAAATAGGTAATCACATACATTTACAGGCATCACAGGCCAGTTATGCTTGTTACTATATGTGAAAAAGGACGGCCATAGACAAAGCGATTATCTTTTCTGCAACCACAGGAATCTCTCTCACTGAGCCATTGTGTTTTCATGTCCCTGTCTGGAGAACATAGTATTTACTGGTAGCAGCTATAATGGCCACTAGCAATAGCTGCATATAAAATCTGACAGGCTGGTTTTACCCAAGTTGATTGATCAACTTGGGTACATTCTGCCTGCCCATAAATGGTTAGAATCTAGGTGAGTTCCTGCTGAACCGGCCCAGATTCAAACAATCTATGGCCAGCTTAAAGGACAAGACCATCACTATACCAAGGTGTGCTGGTGAAAATCCTTAATTTCTTGCAGTTGCTGCATCCCTAAAGACTTACATGGTCTACCTGCATGCAGCATCTAGCAGCTTCAGCTGAATAAACAAAAGGCCAATTCATGGTGTACAGGCCTAAGCATCTGTGCGCATAAGGTCTTAAAGAAAACTTATACTGAAAAAATATGAATGCTACTATTGTAGACCTCCTTCTGAGCATGCTATTTTTATGGCTGTCACATTACTTTTTAAACCACTGACCTGAAATTTGTATGCAAAAGCCACAATGAAGAAAAAAAAATCCTATTCTTCATAAAGAAACTTTTAAAAACTTTAAATGGGTGCCTTGTATTACTCCCAGTGCTCTTTCACACGGAGCGGACCGTTTCTGGGTCCGCTCTGTGTGTCCGCCAAAGCTCAGCGGGGATCCCCGCTGAGCTGTCGGCAGATAGGGCGGTCCCCGCATAGGGCGGTCCCCTATGGGGGACCGGATGCAGACGGACCAACTGTCCGTCTGCATCCGGTCCGTTCCGCCGAACGGAAGAAAAATAGGGTTTCTTCCGTTCGGAAAAGTGGATCCCGACTGACGCGGACGCTAGCGGATGCTCCATCCGCTAACGGACGCGTTCCCATAGGGATTCATTACAAGTCCGTTAACGGACTTGTAATGAACGGACGAACGGTCCGCTGGTGTGAAAGGACCCTTAGTAGTGAGTTCCTCTATGTTGCTACACATACCATACACTTGCACTGCCACAGTTCTGCGACAGCTGTGATACACATGATCCTAATATCGTACGACAGATCGTACGACTTTTTTTGCTTAATAGTCGCAAGTAGAAATTAAATAGGTTATTAAAGTCACGAAAATTCTCGTACGACAGAAAAAAAAAATCGGAAGTGATGTCATGTGTTGTAATGTATTTGTATTGTATTTTCGGACGACAACTGTACTGACTAAACTAAAATTCGTGCATGTCTAATAAAATAATATCGGATGAACTGTCATGATCGACTCTCGAAAGCTCTGTACTAACGATCCGATTATCGTACGATTCTTCCCCGGACGACATTTTTCGTACGATATTCGGATCGTGTGTACGGGCCATTAGGCAGACCATACATGGGTCGAATTTTGAAATAATTTTCTTTTGAAAATCGTATAAAACTATTTTCGTTCGTATTTCACACCATTAGTGGGCTGCAACAACAGCCGATTTTCGTGCAGCCATCGAATTTGAGTAATCGGACATATTGGAAATTTTTTTAAACACTAACGATTTTCTAATCAATGACGGGAGAATTGTGAGAGAAATGTAATCGAAAAAGAAATGCGCATGAGTGCAAGAAAAGAAAATTCTCGAAAAAAAAAGAAGATTCCTAGCCACAAAAATCCTTTTCTGTAGCAACAGGAGGTGAAATTGAAGGTTTGGTTGGTTGAATTTCGAAATCAATGGTGGTACCATCGGATCACAAAACGCACACATTTTCTGATTCTCAAAAGAAATTTTTTTCGAAATTCGACCATGTATGCCAGCCTACGCAATAGGCAGATGCCCTTACATTAAGGTGACCAGATTTTGAAAATGAATCCGGGGGACATATTTTTTTTATACTAGAAATGGCGGCAATCAGCGACTCTCTGCCCCGGCTACTACCGGGTGGGGAGCGGAGGAAGGTCCCTCCACCAGGGAAGGCAAGGAGATAAGCAGGCAGGAGGCTAGCCGGGACTTAAAGTGGTACTAAAGGTTAATTAATAAATAAAATAAAGATAACAAAAATATCATACTTACCTCCACTGTCCAGTTCGTTTTGCACAGCGTGGCCCCCAATACTCCTCTTCTGGGGTCCCAATGTGGCTCCCTCAGCTCCTCCCCGCAATAGCTAGCCCCCTCTGCGAAGCTCTCTTCCGAGAGGGTTGCCTTGCGGGTGCCAATGGCTGGGCTGCTATCAATCTATCCAATCAAGGCCGAGACTCCGTGGAGAAGAAGACGCCAGGGATGAGTCGAGCAGGTGAACAGGTTCAGGTAAGTAAAACGGTGGGGCTGGGGGGTTCGTGATTGATAGGTGTTTCTTCACCTTAATGCATAGGATACATTAAGGTGAAAAACACGAACCTTTACAACCCCTTTAAGAACATGTGAGCGGAGCTGAATAGGCATGCACCCAAACTGAAGAAATATTTCTCGGCTCTGACCAGCACATGATCATCATCATAATGGAAATAAATACAGCCCCCCCTAAGCTAGTAGGAGAGGTGGCGCGGGGGGTGTAATTCAGATTTTTTTTTTAATTCTGCACTGACTGTCTTTGAAATTGCCCCAGACCCTTTTCAAATCCAATCCGGGGACAAAACCGGGGAGAGCTTGGTCCGGGGACAGTGTCCTCATTCCGGGACTGTCCCTGGAAACCGGGGATGTCACCCTACCTTACAGACTTCAAAAGAATCCCCCCCCACCATTATTGGGTGAAAAGTCCAACCCCTATTCAACAATGAAATATGGTACTCATATAGGGGTATATCGGTAAGATTGATGATATTAGGAGGCTCAATTTCATTTCCTTCTTTTTGTGGGTACGACAATGTCTTCTGTGTGAAGGGGAAGTAGAGGCTCCTTTCCTGATCTCTTCGCCTCCATCCCTCCTTTCCGGTCTCCTCCTTTTTCCTATTCCATTATCTTTTTAGCTTCCTTTTTCACTGCCCCCTCCAGGCTCATCTCAAAAAAAGTTACCTAGTACTATTTGACATACCAGTGAAAATGTAAACCCATCATTTGTGATTCGTTGAGTAAACCAGACATTTGATAGTTAATTGGAGATTTCCAAAGGGATAGCAGCTGTTTACCTTCATGTGCTGTTGCTTTAGTTAATCATTGGCAGTTTCATTTTATCAGCTGTACCTGCTGAAATCCTAAGTCAAGGTTTTGGAAAGCATCCTGTTAACCTTTTATATGTCTTTTAAAACCCTACGTGTTTATGTAAAAGCTTGTGACTAATGTCATATGTATATATTTTACATTTTATGTGAGGTTGACAAGTTTAGTGTTAGTCAAATGTAATAATTAGTCATTTGTGTGTGCAGTGACATTACAGAGCATCTTTAGAAGTGTCCTACTTTTGGCTGGTCATCATCAACTTTATGTTTAGACCAGGACTTGGAAGCTGGACCATTGCGGGACAATACATAGATATTCAAACTAAACTAAGTGGTGAGATAATAAAATAACTTGTTCTGCTTTTCATTTGTAATTCTAATGACTAAGAAAAACTGTTTTCTGAAGTATTTTGTTCTTGTATTATACAGCATTATATTGTACGTCAGTAGTGAACATTGTTCATTGAACTTTTCACATTACGCTCTGTTCTTGTGGCATTCACAATGTACTTTGGGGAAGACATGGTACTCTGAGCAGTAGTTATGTACATGGTCAATTTATTTATTTTTTATTCCAACAGTTCCCTGACTGTTTGGCTGGGTTCACATATATGCGATTTGGATGCGTTATAAAACGTATTCATTAAGCATGGAATGCGAATGTGACTGCCTCTCAATAGAGCCGGTTCACACATGTCCCGGGCGCGATATGGTTTCAAAAGGGGTCCTGTGAGTTTTTGGGTAAGGTTCAGGTGGGAATTCAAGCACAAATTTGCACCTGAACTGGTGATCAGGAACGCACCGGACTCTGTGCAGGCCAGTTAAGTTCCTCCACCCAGGGCCGTCTTAATAGCATCATGGGCCCCTGGGCAAAGTAATGCTCTGGGGCCCCTACAATGGAGACAGTGCAGGTAAACAGAAATCAAGTAGGTAAGAGGTAGGGGATATCTAGGGTGAAGAGGGGTCAGAGTGCTGGGGGGACATCTGGGATATAGAGGGGCAACCCAGACTGCCCCAATTTCATTTTGGGGCAGCCCGGGCTCAAGGACAAGCTGCTTTGTGCGCTCTCATTAAGACAGCCCTGCCTCCACCCCAAACCCGCTCATCCATGTCTTTATGGACCTGGCTCTGTGCACTGGTCCAAATCATTTGGTGGAGGGGGGATTATGGTGTGGGGTTGTTTTTCAGGGGTTGGGCTTGACCCCTTAGTTCCAGTGAAGGGAACTCTTAGACCCCTTTCGCACTGGAGGCGTTTTTCAGGCGCTAAAGGGCTAAAAAAGGAGTGCCTGTAAAGCTCCTGAAAGTCTCTCCCCTGCAGTCTCAGTGTCTTAGGGTTAAGGGTTAGGGTTAGGTTAGGGTTAGGATTTCCCATTGAAGAATGAGGCTAGGACTCAGGAATTGGAACAGGGACCCCGCCCAGAGGTCAAAGGTCAGAAGGCGGGTTCCCAGAGGTCACAGGGCATGGCTGACCCACCCCCACCAAAGTGTACCGCCTACCCCAACTAAGTCGGGGAATGAACAAGTCGGGGAAAGCGTCTTGCACCCAGTGCTTTTACACTGGGGCGGTGCACTTGCAGGACGTTAGAAAAAGTCCTGCAAGCAGCTTCTTTGGAGTGGTTTAGGAGTGGTGTATGCTCCACCGCCCCCTGCCCATTGAAGTCAATAGCACCGCTGCCGAAGCGACTGCAAAGGGCTTCGGGCGTATTTAACCCTTTCTTCAGCCCTAAAACGCCGCTAAATCTAGCCACACTTTACCGCTGACGTGGCCCGCTGTCAGTGTGAAAGGGGTCTTAAGGCGTCAGCATGCGAAGACATTTTGGACTATTTCATGCTCCCAACTTTATGGGAACAGTTTGGGGGTGGTCCCTTCCTGTTCCAACATGACTGCGTACCATTGTATAAACAAGGTCCATAAAGACATGGATGAGCAAGTTTGGGGTGGAGGAACTTGACTGGCCTGCACAGAGTCCTAACCCCAACCAGATAACACACCTTTGGGATGAATTAGAGCAGAGACTGTCAGCCGGGCCTTCTCGTCCACATCAGTGCCCCTCACAAATGCGCTTCTGGAAGAATGGTTAAACATTCCCATAGACACACACCTAAACCTTGTGAACAGCCTTCCCAAAAGTGTTGAAGCTGTTTTAGCTGCAAATGGTGGGCCAACTCAATATTGAACACTACGGATTAAGACTGGGATGCCATTAAAGTTCATGTGCGTGTAAATGCAGGCGCCCAAAAACTTTTGGTAATATAGTGTATGTGAACCCGATTTTAGCGACCTTAGACTCTCCCTAACAATACAGGTCCATTCACATTTTATCATTGGCATAGTGCATGGTAAAATATTTTGAATGGCTACCAACACATTATTACAGTAGCAGGCAGCTCACCCACATTGCATGGCGCCACAATGCACATGCTGTACACTGTAGTGCACCAGTTAAAAGAAAAATCAAGTCTGTTTTTGAGTGCATAAGGCCCCTTTCACACTGCCGCACCGTTTAGGTCCGCCTGTCAGTTTTTTCGGTGGACCTGAACGGCTGCTCCATGCTTCTCTATGGAGCGTCGGATGTCAGCGGTCTAGAGTAGCTGTAAACATTCAGGGCTCACCTATTAAATAAAACACCAGGAGAGCTATCTCAACAGGAACCCATTACCATATGATGTACCTCTCCCGTGAAGCTAGTTGAAGGCACCGGTAACTCCCTTCCTTCTCACCTGCCCATTAAGTCCCTATACAACCATCTAGACCAGCATATTAGCCGCTGCAGCTCTGTCTCCAAACATTCTATTTTGAACAAGCCGCAATGGCGCCAAACCTGGGATATCCAGCCAGGGACCCCTTCTATTCTCAAACCTCCCCGGACTACCCCGATGCTTATATGTAAGTTGTTCCCTAACAAGAGAATCATTTACCAATATAATCCACTCTGTATGTGTGGGGGCCGTTACGGACAACCATTTCCTAGCAATAAGTTTCCTGGCCAAAAACAAGACCCTTAGGATAGCAGTAGAGGTATGTGGCATGTCCAGTTCTTCATCTAACCACCCCAGCAAACAAAGTTTAGGATCAATAGGTAATTGAAGATTCCATATGCTATTGACAGTGGCCACCACCGCAGCCCAATAACGCTGCAGCTTCGGACACCTCCACAGCATATGCACAAGAGTCCCGTTGTCCACTAGACAGTAGGGACAAAATGGGTCATCCCTTCTGCGCCATTTATGCAACTTTTCAGGTGTACGATATGTACGATGAATAATAAAAAGCTGAGTGAGCTGCTGAGTTGATGACAACGTTACCTTGAGAACATTGCCCAATATTACATTCCTCCTCATCAGAAATATATCCTATGTCGTCACCCCAGCCAGCTCTACATTTCAGGGTCACGTGACCAAGAAGGGAGCTATACAAGGACGATATTTGTCCTTTCCTGGAGGGCGCCATAGTTAACTTCATAAGCATTACAGGTCTGGTGAGCTCCCATGTGGACGTTGTAGCCTGCGCCAAAATAGCGTGTCGCAATTGTAAATATTGAAAAAAAGACGTATTGGGCAAATCAAATTCCTCACGCAGGGACTGAAAATCCCTGAGTACACCCCCACAATATAGTTGTGAAATATACTTTACTCCCATCTCTCCCAATTGGAAACATTTTGTAATTTGTTAAGTTCTGGGTAATTACTATTCTTCTTGTGGGGTACTGGTCCATAGCTCCCAGTTCCCCCACCTCTATACATGCCACCAGGTTAAACCCAGTTACCTGGGTACACATTATATTTCTAATGGGGTCCGAGGGCTTTGGACATAGCCATCCTGCCAGATGTTGTAGCTGTGCCGCGACAAAATAATAAAAATGGGTTCGGTACTGCTAGACCTCCCGAGTCCTTCATCTCCTGTAGAGTTTCTAATTTGATTCTTGGGACCTGTTTCCTCCATATTAGTGCACGGTATATGGTGTTACATCTCTTAAACACTTGTGCAGGAATCCAGATGGGGGCATTGTGGAGCACATAGAGTAGCTGAGGATTCCAAATCATTTTGATCAAGTTACAGCACCCGACAACGAACAGCGGAAGCTTGATCCAACTAGTTGTTTTTTCCTGAAATTTTTTAAGAACGGGTTCCACATTCAACTTAATATATTGATCTAAATTCGGATGGACCATAATACCTAAATACTTAAATTTATCCACAACTTTAATCTGATCAGCAATCTGCGGCAAAGGTCCCATGAGCGGGTCCAGTGGAAGAAGATTAGACTTATCCCAGTTAATTTTAAAACCGGAAAAAGTTCAGACGGTGTGGACCAGTTGTGGCTTCCAGTTGATGGTGGCTTCACATGTGGACTCTCTGATCAGAAGTGCATTCTTTGATCAAAAGTGCCTGAGTTAAAAACCAGGAGTTTGAAACAGGAGGTAAGACAGGAGTCTTCATTATTTTTTATTCAATCATTGATCCAGAACAAGCTTGCAGCTAATAAAGTTGGAACTCTTGTTATATAGATTCAGCGGTGCAGCAGACGCTCTCACCTTAGTCTGCCCACCCCAGGGATAGATACCACCAGCTACCGGCGCACGCTTCCTAGGAGTAAGACGTGTGGCCCACGGGATGTAGATAGGTAGGGCCCCATCCTTCCCTTCATCGCCGCGACCGAGTGGCCCCCCGCTCCTCCCCTCCCGATACCAGCCTGCTACCCCCTTGTAATTAGGTCACCTACCACCATCTCCTGACTCAATAACTACCAGTTGGCAATCCCCCCCCTGCCCCCCCCCCTCGAGGTCACCACCTTGGCTCTTTGCAGCCGGAGTGGTGGTCATCTTGCAACACCGTAGCCCCACTCCCCCTTTCTCAAATACCATTTGTACTTGATCCAGGGTTCGCCCGATCGCCTCTCAAGGGGTCAGGAAGGAATTTTTTTCCCTGTCGTAGCATATTGGCGTAGCACAACCAGGGTTTTTTTTGCCTTCCTCTGGACCAAGTCAGGACCGAGGATTAAGTTAATCCTTGATAATCCCCCCCTCCCTCCACCCCTTGGTGTTTGGCGACTATGGTTAATCTGCAATATTCTGCAGAAACCATTGGGGATTTGAGGCAATTTGCCGCAATACTACCAGCCATCACTAAAAAAGCCCTAAGAACTGAGCGACTTTTGAGAATCGATCGTCGATCGACTATCAAAAATCTCAGCCGTTTACCCCAGCCTAAGCATATATCATGTGCTTTGATCAACACAAGATCGGCAGTAAAACACCGACTGGAAATCCATGATTTCATCCTACAATACGATTTAGACTGCCTCTTTATTACAGAGAGCTGGCTCACAACCGACTGCAACACCATTCTAGGAGAACTGGTGCCAGAAAACTATCGTATCATAACTGAAAACAGAATAGGGCAAAGAGGAGGAGGACTGGCGGTGATCCATAAGACTCATCTTGCAATCACTAAACCTGTCCTTCAAAACCCTCTTCCATTCATGGAAACCCTTACCCTGCAACTACAAACAAACTCCCAGGAGACCGTCCGGATTCTACTCTGCTATAGGCCACCTGGCCCAAAATCGCAGTTTCTCCCATCATGGACGGACTTTATCTCCACCTATACCCTTAACAGCAAACACCTTTTGCTGCTCGGGGACTTCAATCTCTGGGCCAACTCCCCGCAAGACCCCGTTGCCGACGCCTGCATTGATCACCTCGAAGGATTAGGGCTACAACAACTAGTATGTGGGCCCACACATATTTCAGGTCACACACTCGATCTTATTTTCAGACAAGATCTGGAAATAAAAATCTTGGAAAATGAACCATTGCCATGGACAGATCACCATGCAATTAAATTCATTATTTCCGATTTCCCACCCTTAACTAAAATATCAAATCCAGTGATAACACACTGGACTAGATGTCAGAAGAAGCTTCACTCGGAACTCTTCAAAGCCACGTTAAGGAAAAAAATAAATACAATTCAGCCGCATCAAACGGCTGAAGAAACACTGGATTCCATAAACACAGCCCTATTACAGTCAGCCGACTTAATAGCGCCGAAACGTAAAACCCGCATCCGGAAAAATAACTCCAGCTGGTTCAACAACCAACTGGCATTACTGAAGCAAGAGCGCAGAAGGGCGGAAGCCGCCTGGAAAAGAAGCTCTTCAGATGATAACCTCACCATCTACAAAGCAACAACAAGAAAATACCACAAAGAAATCTTCAAAGCCAAGAAAAACTATTTTTCCGAGGCTATCAACAGCGCCCTGAATCGCCCACGCGAACTCTTCAAGTTGGTCACTCAGACCATGAATCCAGGATGTCTTGAAGCCCCCAATTCGGACTCACAAGAATTTTGCAGTGAATTGTCGGATTACTTCATTAATAAAATCGAGGGGATCCGACAAAGCATTCAGCAAAATAATTCCCCCCTCAACCCTCCCCGTAATGATTTACACAATACCTGCAGTAATTCACCACAACCAGGTAAGTTCACGCTGGAACCTATCTCTATCCATGCCACAAAAAATATCATCGGTACTCTGCGTAACAGCACCGCGCCGAATGATATCATCCCCACTAAACTGCTGAAGGAATGCGCCGACATCCTGGCACCTCCTATCACGCAGCTTATCAACCAATCCTTCAGGGAAGGCATAGTGCCCTCCCAGTTGAAGGAGGGTATAATTCGACCCATCTTGAAGAAACCCAATCTGGACCCCAAGGACCCACTCAACCGTCGTCCAATAACAGGCCTAAATGTACTCTCAAAGGTAATGGAAAAAGTAGTGGTACAACAGCTGCAACAGCATCTAGATACCCACAATCTACTTGATCCATTTCAATCGGGATTCCGGCCTGGACACGGGACAGAAACCGCATTGCTCAAAATATGGGACGATGCTCTCGAGGCCGCAGACGAAGGAGAATCTTGTCTTCTGGTTCTGTTGGACCTAAGCGCTGCCTTCGACACAGTAGACCACAAGCTTTTATTGACTCGGCTAGCTGAAGTAGCCAGAGTCGCAGAAGGCGATTTATCTTGGTTCTCCTCTTTTTTGGAAAACCGATCGCAAATAGTGAAGTTAGGACCTTTCACTTCTGAGAAACGCACATTATCGTGCGGAGTCCCTCAAGGATCACCTCTGTCGCCGGTGTTATTCAACATCTATCTTCGCCCTCTTTTTGAGATTATTAGCAGTCAAAAACTGCTCTACCACTCATATGCAGATGACACGCAACTATATTTCCGCATTTGCAATAAAAAGGATCACCACCTCAATCTAGAGACATGCCTCTCTTTGATAGAGGACTGGATGACAAAGAGTTATCTTAAACTCAACGGAGCGAAAACAGAACTTCTCCTGTTTCACGCCAAACGTATGAATCAACCTGCAACAACTTGGACCCCCCCCACCAATTCTGGGCAAAAATCATCACCCCTAGCGCCAAAGTCAAAAGTCTTGGGGTCATCTTTGGCTCCTACATGACAATGGATGCACAAATAGGGTCAGTATTCAGCTGATCTCACCATCTGCTGCGCCTACTACGCAGACTTACTCCTTTTATTCCCAAGGAAGACATAGCGGTCGTGGTGGGAGCTATTGTAAACTCAAGATTGGACTATGCAAATGCCCTTTACCTCGGACTCCCCAAGTACCAAATCGCTCGTCTGCAAGTCGTTCAAAATACGGCCGCTAGACTTGTGACTGGGAAAAAACCATGGGAATCAATCTCACCTTCACTGAGAACCCTTCACTGGTTACCAGTAAAAGACAGAATCACTTTTAAAGCACTCTGTCTAACGCATAGATGTATCTATGGGAATGCTCCCCATTATCTATGCGAAAAAATAAAAGCTCATAATCCCAATCGCGTTCTGCGATCCACCAATCAAAATCTCCTCCAGATACCGAAAGCCAACTACAAGTCCAAAGGAGAAAGGAGATTCGCTGTCCAAGGGCCTAGACTATGGAACGCTTTACCAACCAGCATTCGGTTGGAGGAGAACCACTTGACATTCAGGAGAAAGATCAAGACTCATCTCTTTTGATACCAAAGGAGACAGGAACAACAAGCGCCCAGAGGCGATTAAGTTCGCATGTGTTGCGCTATATAAGTTTTCATTCATTCATTCATTCATTCATAAGGTGGGTCAGGGATGCCGGCGTGTCGCCCAGAAACAACAGCGCATCGTCTGCATATAGTGCCAACTTATCTTCTAGTTCTCCCCGCCTAAAACCCTGTATGTCTGAATTCCCCCTTATAGCCGTCGCCAGGGGCTCTATGGCCAGGGCAAAAAGCAAGGGGGACAGGGGGCAGCCCTGCCTCGTTCCTCTATGTAAATCAAAAAAGGGTGAGAGGGTATTATTTATCCGAATACACGCTAAGTGTATTCGTTTAATCCAAGAAATGATGCCCTCATCCAAATTAAACTTCTCCAGTTGGGATGAGCTTCGAGTTCGAGTCGGACTCATGTTCGACTCGAACATTGCCTGTTCCCCTGTTCGGCGAACAACGAACAATTAGGGGTGTTCGCGGCAAATTCGAAAAGCCGCGGAACACCCTGTTAAAGTCTATGGGAGAAATCAAAAGTGCTATTTTTAAAGGCTAATATGCAATTTATTGTCCTAAAAAGTGTTTGGGGACCTGGGTCCTGTCCCAGGGGACATGTATCAATGCAAAAAAAAGTGAAGCAGCAGTGAATTTAATAATGCTAAAAGTGAAACAATAAAAGTGAAATATTACTTTAAATTTCGTACCTAGGGGGGTGTAAAGTTAGCATGTGAAATAGCGCATGTTTCCAGTACATAGAACTGTCCCTGCACAAAGTGTAATTTCTGAAAGGAAAAAAAGTCAAGATCCTGGCCCCCCCCCCATGTGAATTGGTAATGGGGTACTTTGTACCCCTACCATTTTACGAAGGAAGTGTAAATAGTTGGAAAAAACACACACACACACACACCGTAGAAAAAAGTCCTTTATTAATAAAAAAAAAAAAGAACAAAAATCCAGCGGTGGTAATCTACTTGGTCCCAGCTCCCTGCTCCAACGTTGTCTGTATTCAGCGATGGGTGCGGGTGATCTCCGGTCCAGCAATAAGAAGATCCATCCATCCAGAGCGCAGCATCGCCGACCTCCTCTCTCCGCTGGACACAGTCCAGCGAATGACGCGGGTGAAGCTGTGACAATCACGTCGGGTCACAGAACATTTACATAAAACACGCCCCCCTGTTCCAAATTTGAATTAGGCATAACGTAACTTAACGTAAATCGGATACGTTACGCAAAGATACGCCGCTGGACGAGAATCTGGCCCTTGGTGTGTTCGCAAGTTCTGGTGCGAACCGAAGAGGGGGGTGTTCAGCTCATCCCTGTTCTCCAGCACTTTCCACAAATACTTCCACTCCACACTATCAAAAACCTTAGCGGCATCTAACGAGAGTATAGCTCTGTGTCCCTGGTTATCTGTAGGGATCTGCATATTAAGAAAAAGTCATCGCAAGTTATTTGCCGTGGACATTTGTGAGTTTAGTGGTCCTTGAGGTCCAAAAGGTTGGCGACCACTGCTCTAGAATATCTAAACAGCAAAGCTGAATAAATGTTGTTGAGTGTTGAAGTGTTTGTTACCCCAACACTTCATATTCCTAGCTGCTTCCATTCTATGAACGCAAATTTTCAATGGATTGCCTTTCAGTTTTTATATTTTATTTTATTTTTCCTCACCTTTCCCACTAGACAATTGTAATGGACTTTATCTCAAAACTTGTAGTGGTGACCCCTATTGTGTTCCTTGGTTACAGCCACTGACTCCTGGCTTATAAATTAGGGTCCTTTCATACCGATGTCATCAGTTCAGTCACATTTTTTGCTAAGAAAAAAATGATGAATACTCATTCAGGTTACATCAGTTTACATCTGTTTTTAGTTTGCACTGTAGTTCAGTTCAGCTCAGTTTACATCAGTTCATATCTGTTGTTGCATTTTTTTTTGGTTGTTGAAGAAACTAATCATAAGTGACAAAAGTATAAACAAAACATAAGGTTCTTTCCTAAAGACAGACATAAATGGAATGGACGCAAATTGATGACAATTGTTTATATCCGGTCAGATTAATCCGAAAGGTATGCCATTCCTTCAGAGTGCATGTGCTGATGACATCACTGGCTGCTTCCAAAGTAAATATCTCCTAAAAAGTTCACATTTAGGAGATGTTTATTGTACCTATAGGAAGCCTATAAAAAGGTAAAAAATAGGTGAAAATGAAGGGGCCTCTTTATATTTTTTTTTCACACAAGATTCATACAACTTTCACCCATTTTTTAAATTAAGATCAAATGGAAAATGTATGAATCTTGGGTGAAAGTTCTATGAATCAAATGTGAAAACATTTATAAATAGACCTCGTCATATTACTTTTTAAACATTTTGCATTCCTATTAGATGCAAACAGATGGAGCTCTAAGCTCCTTTCCACATGTTCTTCCATGCATACTTTTCTTTTTCTTTTCTATTGTCTACGGAGCTCAAGTGCTGAAGCTATATTTTATGTTCACAGCTTAATTGAGAGTTTTAAATTATAGGAGTGGTCAGAAGAGGGGCTCGTCCCCTTATCTTCCCCCTCTTTCCTTCTCTCTTTAGATGGCTCCTACTTGAAATAGAAAATAATCTGTTTAGAAAACCTATGCTCAATTCAACTTCGGTGACATGGGTTCACCATGTAGTAAAGTGGAACTAAACTCTCTTAATCAAAATTAACTATTTTTAATCCTTATGCTGCTAACATTAGTAAATAGACAAGAAGGCATATTATATTAACTTGATTTAACAATTTTTTACATTTCTTTAGTTGCTTCCTGGTTTTTGGCCGATGTTATACATCCAGGGCATCTTCGTGGGTTTTTCCCCTGGAGGGTTGAGGTATCTTCCTGGATTGCAGGAAGTACAGTAAATGCTACATGAGTCATTTGCCTTTATTCAAGATGGCTAGAGCCAGAAATGCTAGGGAGGTGTTTTGAAATAATTTCTCAGTAAAATGAAGCATGGAGACATGGATGGATGGGTGCGTTTGCATTGGATATTATAAATGAATTAGTAGGGCACTATTGGGAGTGCAGCCTTCTGGTGTGGGGTTAGTGCACCGTTGAATGTTTTCCTATAGAGTGTGATGCTAAAGCACTGCTAGGTGTGCTCTCCTGAAGAACAAAAGGAAAGCACTGCTAGGTGTGTTCCCCAGCAATAGTATGATAGAACACTGCTGGTGGTGCTTCTTTTGGAGTCTGAAGGTAGAGTACTGTTGGGTGTGCCTTTTTGAAGTCTGAAGAAATAAAACCCTATTGGGTGTGCTCTTTTTGAGTCTGAAAGTAAAGCACAACTGGGTTTTCTAGCCTGATGTGTGAGGTTAGCGCACTGTTGGGTAGTTCCACTATAATATTGACTTTGACATGAGCGCGGGCCGGCCCTGCCTGGTCCTAGGCATTGATGAGTGTGTACGATTAGGCACCGCACACAATTTGGTGTAGTTCGGCAAGGATAAGCCTTGCATGCCTCACACACTGTTAAAGTGAGGCCCGGAATGACAAACACAAAAGAAAAATAATGCAGGGCCGGGCATGACTGGTGGTGGATGCAGGCAACCAAGGGGTTAAGGAAAGAGGTGGTAGCAAGGGAGGAGGCTGGGGACCAATTGGAAGAAGGGGGAGGAGTGGTATATAAGGGGGGCGGGGGCGGCCCACGTGCACAGCCCTGGGAAGGAAGCAGACAAGGAGGACAGTTTTTTCTCCCATCTGCACAGCAGCGTTTTTTACTCTAAGAAAATGCAGAAAATAGACTTATTTTTGGCAAAACTGCGCGCGGCAGCGGCGAATAGAGAACCAGGATGGCTTGAGGAGCAGATGGGGGCCCTTATTCCGGAAGAAGGGGGGGGGGTCGCAGGCCGCGGAGGTAGCCACACCACGTGCTCGGCGGTCGCGAGCACCGGATCGTTATTCCCCCGCACCAACTGCCAGGACCCAGCGCCATAATAGGAGCCCTCTGGAGGATCCGTCACCCCCGCCGGCCAAGCGCTCTCATGCTTCGGCCGGGGGTGCTGGTAGACGCAATACGCCACTCAATTTGGGCCCTGTGGGCGGGGCATCGGGCCGTAATGGCGCCCGTGTCTTGCCCAAAAAGAATACAGCAGCAGGAGCGGGTCCCTCAGGAGCAGACAGGAACAAAAGGGGGGGGCCCCAACCAGAGACAAGCAATGGAACGGCCGGGGGGTCCTCACGGATCGGGACCACCGGCTCCAGGTCAGCGGGGAGGCCAGATTCACTTGAGAGGCGGAGGGAGGTGTCCGGTAGATCCCAGGGACAGAGCGGCCATTTTGATGCGTCCACGACCGGGTTGAGGGGGAGAGGACGACCCGCCGGGAGGCTGGGGTCTTCGGCCTCCAGGCTTACCGGGCCTGGGGGGCTGACGTCGTCGGCAACGCCGGTCTTGGAATGTCGATCTGAGGTGGAGTCATCGGGATCGGATGAGGAAGATCGGGTGGAGGATTCGCCAGCGGTGGAGCTTCCGGTGTCGGCTGTGAGGGATGCTCCTGGTCAGCCTGGTAAGTTAACTAATTTTACTTCTGGGGATGTTGCTGCTTTGTTATGCTCATTGTTGGGGGTTGGGGGGGGCGGGCCTCAGGTAACAGGGGGCAATGTGGGGAGTAATGTCCTGCCGCCTTCCGGGGGCCCCGGGGTGGCGGGGGTAATGCCTGCCGCCCAGGGTTCTCCTGGTGGGCTGCAAGAGTTGTTGAGGGGTATGGGGGAGCTAATGCAACGTTTTGCTGGGGGGGGGCGGGGTGGTGACGCCGCCGCAGGCTGCGCCCTGGTTGGGGGCTAATGCTGTGGCCCCCGTAGTGGTGGGGGCACCAGTCCTGGTTGGTGGGGAAAAGGGGGCGGCACCCGAGGGTGGGTCAGGAGACGCCGCAGGGGGTGGGAAGCCCGGGGGGGGGGGGGAAAGGGGGATGAGGTCAGGCTGGAAGATGCGGCGAGAGGGGAAATGTATGTATGCTTTGAGGGTCCACTGGGGTCCCATTTGAAACAGGAGGTCAAGGATAAGATAGAAAAGGGTGAGTATGTTGAAATTTTTTCCCTGTTGCCTTTAGAAAAATTCAATCTTGACAGGGTTAAAACGGATGGTATAAAAAAGGACGATGAGGAAAAGAGGAGGTATGGATTGATTCCCCGTACGTTTAGCAACTGGTTGCAAGCGTTTGCAATCATGGCCAGCGTCATTGGAGAGAAAAGCCCGGAGCATTGTTCGGCGCTTTTCTGCTACATGGACGCCATAGGGGAAGCACAGCGGGTTTATGGGGGAACGGGATGGCTGCGGTACGACGAGCAGTTTCGGCAGCGGCGGGCGGTTCGCCCGTTGCTGCGTTGGGACCATAAGGACATTAGCTTGTGGATGCGGATGATTTCCGCGCCCAGGACTAATACACCGTTTTTTCAGGGGGGGGCCGGGGGTACACCCACCTCGGGATCGCCGGCCGGGAAAAAATGGGGGGTGTGTTGGCAGTTCAACGAAGGTTCCTGCAAGTTTGGGGGAACCTATCGTTTTAAGCACGAGTGCTCCGGATGCGGGGGTGCTCACCCCCTGTCACGGTGTTTTAAGAAGGGCAAGCGGGGGGGGGACGCTGCTAGCAAAGGGGGCAACGCCAGTGAGGGTGGAAAAGATGGGACCTTTTCTAGATAGGTACCCGGATAGGGCGGCAGCTCGGCTGCTCGCGTCGGGGTTCTCCGAGGGATTCATCATTCCCAGTTCTTTGTCGAAGGTGCCACCCTTGGCGAAGAATCTGCAGTCTGCCTTGGAGAATCCTGCAGTGGTGTCGGCAAAACTAGCAAAAGAAGTGGAACTGGGCAGGATGGCCGGGCCGTTCACGGAGATGCCACTGCCGGATTTGGTAGTGTCACCTCTGGGGGTGGTGCCCAAGAAGGAACCAAACAAGTATCGCCTCATTCACCACTTGTCTTATCCAAAAGGGGGGTCGGTGAATGACGCAATAGATCCAGAAGCATGCTCCGTGTCGTACGCGTCATTTGACGCGGCGGTGCGGTGGGTGCGGCGTTACGGGAGGGGCGCCCTGATGGCGAAGTCGGACATTGAGGCTGCGTTCCGATTGCTGCCGGTTCACCCGGACAGTTTTAGGCTGTTGGGTTGCCGGTGGCAAGAGGGGTTTTACGTGGATCAGTGTTTGCCTATGGGATGCTCGATTTCCTGCGCACTGTTTGAGACGTTTAGTTCCTTCTTGGAGTGGGTGGTCAGGGACGTGGCAGGGGTGGATTCAGTTATCCACTATCTTGATGACTTTCTGTGCGTGGGACCCCCGTCATCCAAAGTGTGCGCAGTTTTGCTGGCGACATTGCAGCACATTGCGGACAGGTTCGGAGTGCCGTTGGCGGCCGACAAGACGGAGGGCCCGAGCACAGAATTGATGTTTCTGGGTATCATGATTGATTCAGAAAAGATGGAGTGTAGGCTTCCGAGGGACAAGGTTGAGAATCTCCGGATGGAGATTCGGGGGATGGTGGGGCAGGATAAAGTTCAGTTGCGGACGTTGCAGTCGTTATTGGGAAAATTGAACTTCGCCTGCCGCATCATCCCTATGGGCAGGGTTTTTTGCCGACGGCTGTCGGCAGCAACCGCGGGTGTTCGTGCACCAAAGCACTATATCAGGTTGACGAGGGATCTAAAGGCGGATCTACAGGTGTGGGACACATTTCTAGAGACATACAATGGGAGGGCCATTTGGATGTCCGGCCCCTTCAGCAATTTTGATTTGGACCTGGTCACGGACGCGGCTGGGTCCACAGGTTACGGGGCCTTCTTTAAAGGAAGGTGGAGCGCGGAGGCATGGCCGGAGTCCTGGGTGGCGGCGGGTTTTGAAAAGAACCTGGTGCTGCTGGAGCTATTCCCAGTGGTGGTGGCGATTGAGCTATGGGGGGCAGAATGCAGGGATTTGAAGATCAGGTTGAACTGCGACAACATGGGGGTGGTGCAGGTCATCAATCGGATCTCCGGTTCATCGGTTCCGGTGGTGCGGTTGCTACGGCACCTGGTGTTACGTTGTCTTCAGTGGAATATTTTCCTGTATGCGGTACACATTCCGGGGGTGGATAATAGGCTTGCTGACGCCCTGTCTCGATTCCAGTGGGACAGGTTCAGGGAACTGGCTCCAGGGGCCGACGCAGAAGGGGTTCCTTGCCCAGGGTGGATGTGGGGTCTTGCTTTGGAGTCGCAGCAGACTGGCTCAGGAGGTCGGTGAGTGGGCAGACGTGGACTGCATATACTAAGGTATGGGCGGAATGGGCTGGTTTTAAGCGATTGGCGGAGGTGGAGCGGGGAGACATGGAGATGGGCTGGTTAGTGGTGTATTTTGTGTCTAGACACATGGAAAAGGTGGGGTCAGTCTCTGCGTTGGAAAAGAAGCTGGCGGCCCTGGCCTTTTTGTTTAAACTGGAGGGTCGGGAGGATTTCACTAAGACTTTTTGGGTAAGGCAAGCGGTAAAAGGATACAAGAAGGGACGTCAGAGCAGTGATGCGCGGAGGCCAGTGACATTTTCCGTACTAAGCAGAATTTTTGGGGTATTGGGGGAGGTTTGTTCGTCCGCATACGAAATACGGTTGTTTCAGGCGGGGTTTTCGGTTGCGTTTTTCGGTGCGTTTCGGGTGGGGGAGCTAGTAAGTCCCTCCAGGCGGGTTCCCGGGGGTTTATTGGTCAACGACGTTCATTTAGCGGAGGGCAAAGTGGTTTTTCGCCTTAAGCGCTCAAAAACGGATCAAGGGGGAAAAGGGGTGGACGTATCGTTGTATTCGCTGCCGGGTTCAGAGGCTTGTCCGGTAGGGGTGGTAAGGGAATTTTTTAAGGTACGCCCCAAGTTGGGGGGCCCATTTTTGATGCATGGGGACGGGTCTTTTGTTTCACGGTTTCAATTTACGGCCCTGTTTAGAAAATGTTTGAAAAAGGCGGGGTTGGACGAGCGGCTGTTTGCCTCGCACTCCTTCCGCATTGGGGCGGCGACCGAGGCGGCCCGGTGCGGGTTGGATGAGGCAGCAGTAAAACGAATCGGGAGATGGGAATCTAGGAGATTTCGCTCTTACGTGCGCCCACACTTGGCGTTGGATTTGTGAGAGGTGTGAGATCAGGGTGAAAAGGCCGGTTTATTGCAATATGTTTAGGGTGTGGATGATCATTGTTTATTTTGTTTTACAGGTGGAGTAAAGCCAGGCCTCGTGTGGATAATGGGGCATTCATATGTTTGTAGGGGGGGCCAGGAGAGCAGATGCTAGGCCAGAAGGTAGGCAGTTGGGGATTTCCAGGCGGGAGGCAACGGTCAGGTGGTTGGGGATCCCTGGGATGGGTTGGAGCAGGGTGCTGTCTGAAGTGCAGCGCTATGCTCGGCTCGACCGACCTCCTGATGTGCTACTGTTGCACGTCGGGGGAAACGACTTGGGGATCCGGCCGATAGGGGACTTGATGACGGCAGTCAAGGCGGACGTCTTGACGTTGCGGGCATCTTTCCCGAGAATGCTGATAGTATGGTCGGACATTGTCGCGTGAACTACCTGGCGTATGGCAAGGTCAGTGGACCGGGTCAACAAAGGGAGAATAAAGGTAAATAAGGTGCTAGGGCGGTTTGTGGCCAAACATGGGGGGTTAGTGGTGAGACACAGAGAATTGGAGCTTAATTTGGGGCTGTACCTGCTCAGGGATGGTGTTCACCTAACCGACGTGGGTACGGACTTGTGGGTCCTGGGAGTGCAGGAGGGAATTCAGAGGGCCCTGCGGGTGTGGAGGGGCCCGTAAGGGAAAGGGGGTTTCCCTTTCGGGCTGTGGCGGTGTCCTTGGTCTTTGATGGTGGCAGTTAACGGATGGAATGGAAATGGTTGGGGGGCTCATCGGTGGGATGGCTCCCCCCTTACGGGGTTATTACAGTGGAATGGTGTCCGCTGTAATACGGTGATGGTACACTGCAGGTTAAAGGGGTGTCTCAGAGCTGGGTCGGCTGGAGGCCGGTTATGGTAATGGAACGCAGTGGTGGTGGTGAAGAAAAAGGTTAATTGGGGTTTACCGTCAAAGACCAATTGGGACTGGTGTAAATAATAAAAGAGTTTTGATAAAATATTTGTTAATAATAAAGTTGGAATTGTTGGAAATTCCTATTTCACGTTTGATTTAAAAATATAATTTAATTTGGTTACAAAATAAAAATGGCTGTTGTGGCCAATTTACTCCAATTTACTGTGTCAGTGTCCTTACTGGGTAAGAGGGTCAAGAGAAGGGAAAAGGGGGGTTGGGTTAAAAAGGGGGAAGGTTAATAACAGGGTTGCAATATCAGACTACAATAGTCAAGTGAGGCCCGGAATGACAAACACAAAAGAAAAATAATGCAGGGCCGGGCATGACTGGTGGTGGATGCAGGCAACCAAGGGGTTAAGGAAAGAGGTGGTAGCAAGGGAGGAGGCTGGGGACCAATTGGAAGAAGGGGGAGGAGTGGTATATAAGGGGGGCGGGGGCAGCCCATGTGCACAGCCCCGGGAAGGAAGCAGACAAGGAGGACAGTTTTCCCACCCACCCTCCCTGTTTTTTGTGGTGTGTGTTGGTGTTGTGCGTTTGTTTTCTTTTCTTTCAGGATAAAGGCAGGATTGTCGCAACAGCATTGGCGGTGTCCTTGGTCTTTGATGGTGGCAGTTAACGGATGGAATGGAAATGGTTGGGGGGCTCATCGGTGGGATGGCTCCCCCCTTACGGGGTTATTACAGTGGAACGGTGTCCGCTGTAATACGGTGATGGTACACTGCAGGTTAAAGGGGTGTCTCAGAGCTGGGTCGGCTGGAGGCCGGTTATGGTAATGGAACGCAGTGGTGGTGGTGAAGAAAAAGGTTAATTGGGGTTTACCGTCAAAGACCAATTGGGACTGGTGTAAATAATAAAAGAGTTTTGATAAAATATTTGTTAATAATAAAGTTTGAATTGTTGGAAATTCCTATTTCACGTTTGGTTTAAAAATATAATTTAATTTGGTTACAAAATAAAAATGGCTGTTGTGGCCAATTTACTCCAATTTACTGTGTCAGTGTCCTTACTGGGTAAGAGGGTCAAGAGAAGGGAAAAGGGGGGTTGGGTTAAAAAGGGGGAAGGTTAATAACAGGGTTGCAATATCAGACTACAATAGTCATGCCCTAGCTGCAATCTTGGGAAGCAAATTCTACCTCAGAGAGTCTGCCAACACATTATTAAAGCGGTACTAAACCCAAACCTTACTTTTTTTAACCCTTGAAGTCCCTAATGTGCAATTAGGCCTTTTTTACATGGGCGTACTAATGTATATGCCTGTGCAAGGGCCATTCATGTTTATTTAGATGTAGAAACTGCACGGACACAGTCGCTGCTCCCAATGTGCCAGCCATGTGGAAGCACTGCTGCAAACGCAGACAGTGTGCATTTGGGGCTGTGCACCCGCATCCACACAGCTGTCAGATTGTCTGTGCAGCCACTGCATTCAAATTGACATGAAGGGAACTTCCCAGAACACCTGTTGCCCCCTTGCGGGCACACATGGCCCTCGCACTGGTGTACATTGTACTTAACCCTGTGTGAACAAGGCATGTCATTCGGAAACAATGTAGCACATGGCTATGCCTCTTACAGAAAAGTGCATCAGTTCCTAGCTCTTTTCTATGGGTGTGGAAGATATTTCTGGTTATATTTAGCAGCCAAATGACAGACCTTTCATCTTTTGTCCCTCTTTTAAGTTTAATTAATATAGATGCATCTGAATGCGTGAAGCACCTTAAAACGTGAACATTTTCACTGTAGTCGATACCCACCAGATTCCAAACATAATTATTCTATTATAGACTACAAACACATTTTCATATGCATTTTCTTCATAGATGTACTTCTTTGAAACATTCTCGCTTTATCGAATGTGTCATGTGACCTGCACAGTGGCCAGCACATGATCTTGCTCCTCATACAAACAGCAGGAGTTTTATCACATTCTTGTATAAAGGTCAGCTACTGTCTCCTCCTGAAACCCAGCTTCGAATTTCCCTTCTCTCCGTTTTATCAGAATTGTGGTTGCTCTGGATTTCCTTGTGTGAGGAGGCTTTATTTGACTCCTGCACATAGTTCACAAGAGTGCTTATATAAAGTTTTCAATTTCTACCCGAGAATTACTTGGAAACAAGATGATGCCATGGAAACAGAGCTCACGCTAAGAGCAGACGACATCTGCAAGTGGCTGTGTAAAGCCGGGTCATTTTCACTACCTCATCATTACACTCATATTTACCTCAACTGACCTCCATTGTTAGAGATGTACAAGCTACCACCACTTATCTGAAGTGTCTATGCACCACAATGTCCAGCAATACTTTGCATTACTCCTGTAAGGTTCATTTCAGGAAAATGCAATTTTCAGTGATGTTTTCCTCACCCGAAAGGGGAAGTTCTGCTCTTCCCCCCTCCCACTGCGACTTTTGTCACATTATTTGTTGGGGGAGTGGGTACCTAGTTATTATAGGTACTTGCTCCCACTTCTGCTTGGATCGACTAAGAGGCCTACCTAGGGCTGTGGATGAGGGGGTACCACTAGTCCTCCTGTATGGGGCCCAGGCCAACATGAGGGGCCAGAAAGCTGGGTGCATCGGATGTGGGTAGGGAGGGTGACAAGGCAATCACTGGAACTGATCCCCTGTATGGCTCTCTCTGCAGCAGCTGAAAGCTGGCTTCTCCTATCCCTCCCTCGGTTTCAGTAATTTCCCCCCTACTGCACCAATCACCCTCCCTATGCATCATATGTTTTCCCCTGCTGCCCAAGCCCCCCTGTGTGCCCTTCCACCCACCTCCACAGTGCTACCAGCTTTCTTCCTCTCCTTCTTTTTTTATTTAACAGAGATGTTTTATTGAAAGACAAAACAGTGTTAGGCCCCTTTCACATGGGGCGAATCAGTAATGATCCGCCCGGTGAACCTCCGCTTGCTCAGCGGGGATCGGATGACAGGGCGGTCCCCACACACTGTGCAGGGACCACCCTGTCTTATTTCCACTCTCCCCTATGGGGGGTTTGGATGAACACCGACCGTCTGTCCGTGTTCACCCGATCCGCCAGACGGATGGAAAAGTAGGTTTTTCCTCCGTCACACTTTGGCGGATCGGAGCGGGTCAGATATCAGCGGGCATGTCACCGCTGACATCCGCGGCTCCATAGAGGAGCACGGAGCGCCCGTTCAGGTCCGCCAAAAAAACTGGCAGGCGGACCTGAACGGGCCGCCCGTGTGAAAGAGTCCTAACAATAACACATGGATATGAAAGCGCAATGAGGTAAAAACATCAATCATCTTAAGTCTTAGCACCATTCCCCTCCTCTCCTTCTTACCAGCAGCTGAAAGCAATAAATAGAATCCTTCAGGATGGAGAGTGGGGGAAGAGTCATGTAAATATGTCACCTTTACCAGCCCCTTCCTTTCTTGAATTAGCACAAGTGACCGGCACTAACCATTCATTGTGTTCATTCATAACTGAAGCATAGTAAACTTTGTTTATTTGAGGGATAGGGGAAGGGGCCTGTCAAATTGACTGTTTGGGGCCCCGTGGTTTCTAACAACTGCCCCCCATCCCTGCCCCAACCCCCAGCCTTCTGGGACACATCTCAGGTCCCTCACAGGGCACAACACAGCCCGCGCATGTGCAGTGAGAAGCCGGCTGTGAAGCTGTGAAACTGCTTACCACTGTTAACATGCCGGCGCGGAAGACTGTCGAAGACCCGGACAGGATGAGGATAGTCAGCGGTAGATCCTTGGATAGGTGAGTGTCTGTTTCTTCAAAGTCAGCATGCTGACTTTTCATATTTAGAAACCTGGCTGAGGAACCTCTTCAAGTGCAAACTTTAAGGCTGGGTTTGCACACAGCACGGAGCGGCTCACAGCAGGTGTCTGGTGCATCCCCATTCACCGTTTCAGGTCCGATTTCAGCCCAATGTTTTGCCTGAATTCGGACATGAAACGGACCAGAAGACACACAGGACTCCTGTGCAATTTGCATTGGAGTCACTCCGGAGATGTGTGAACTGGCTCTATAGAGAGCCGGTCACAATCTACTGACATGCGAATTGGATTTGGGGAAACCTGAATCCAATTTGCAATAGTGTGAACCCAGCCGTATGCCGCGTACACACGATCATTTTTCGGGTTGTAAAAAATTCCTTTTTTTTTATGTCATCAAAAACGATCGTGTGTGGGCTTCAGAGCATTTTTCGGGTTCTGAAAAACGGGCAAAAAAAAAATTCGAACATGCTCTATTTTTTTACGTTTTTAACATTGTCGTTTTTCGGGTTGTAAAAAATGGTCGTGTGTGGGCTTTAACGACGTGAAAAATCCGCGCATGCTCAGAAACAAGTTATGAGACGGGAGCGTACACACGATCGGTCAAACCGATGAGAACGGTCTGATGGACCATTTTCATTGGACCAAACCGATCGTGTGTGGGCGCCATCGGTTATTTATCCATAGGTTAAAAAAAAGCAATCTTGTTTTAAATTTAACCGATGGATACCTAACCGATAGAAAAAAAACGATCGTTAGTAGGCACGACCATCGGTTAAAAAATCCATGCATGCTCAGAATCAAGTCGACGCATGCTTGGAAGCATTGAACTTCATTTTTTTCAGCACGTCGTTGTGTTTTACGTCACCGCGTTCTGACACCATCGTTTTTTTAACCGATGGTGTGTAGGCACCACTGACCATCAGTCAGCTTCATTGGTCAACCGATGAAAACGGTCCATCAGACCGTTCCCATCGGATGGACCGATCGTGTGTACGCGGCATTAGGCTATGTTTATCCAAGCGGCAAGGACTACCACGTCTCTCAAAAGCAAACCCGCTGCTGGATAGCTTTTCAGAGGTGTTTGACAGGTGGTTGAAGAGACAATACGTTGTCGGCTCACTGCCTGTTTTAACCTTGCAAATGCTGCACCACTGCCATAGTTGTGCACAGCCTATTGTATTAGAGTGTGCACCCCAAAGCTCAAACATATGGTATCAATCATTGTGTTGACTCAGAAAGGTATAGGGGCCGGTAAATGACATCATCTGTGTGTACCTGCAGGAGCAGCCAGAGGGAGAGGAGGGAAGTCGGCAGTGCTGCAGGAGGGGGCCCCAGGCCGCATGGGGTGATTAGGGTGAGCCTGAGCACACCTGGCACAGCCTGTGTGCACACCTATGACCACTGCGCTGGCACCATTCACTTACCCGCCAAACATTACAAGGGTTTGATTCTTGCCATTGCATGCATCCATCCCTGTCTGCTGCGTTTGCAGCTTAAAGCAGAACTAAAGTTCCGCTATGATACACTGTGATCAGGAAAAGCATTTTACTGCAGAAAAGACATGCAATGTCTCTTCTGCAAAAAAAACATACCTACCTGCTCACAGCAGTCCCCTGACTGTAAACTGAGCTGTGCATGTGCAACTCAGCTTACAGCAGCTGGGCTGATTCTGCCAGGATTACTAGCTCCTGCACATGTGCAGGAGTGACGTCATGCCGCACTGGCCAATGAAGGCGGTCAAAACCCAGCACATGGGAGAAGATGTAGAATTGGGAAGGTGAGTATCCTACCTTTAGTTCCTCTTTAAGGGCGGTGTTGCCTAATATAACCATAATGCAACATCAAGAGAAATAACATTAGCAGCAAGTGGTGCTAATTCACACCTATGAGAATGGTTAAAAATCAAAATACTTATATGGTATGATTTGCGACATTAGATACAAAATACATTGCAATTCACATTAAAAAAGCGTGACTACTACCGTGAGCTGTATTTTATTGGGCAAACCTTTCATAAAACGTTTTCTGTTAATAAAAAAGTGTGATAATGCAGGTTAATGTGTATGAATGTGTGTTGACAGGTGTTTTAATACACTTCCATTGCTTTCAATGGAAAGTGCATTGAGGAGAAAACGCATAAGGCTCTGTTCACACATGTGAGACTTGTCATGCGACGTTGGACTCATACAGCTGCATGACAAGTCTCAGCCCTATGATTTCGAAGGAACCCGTTCAGAGCTATGCGACTTAAAGTCACAGCGACTTTAAAAAGGTTCCTGCACTACTTTGATGCGACTTGAGTGCCAGAGAGTTTAAAAGTCGTAAGAAAGTCGCATCAAAAACACACTCAAAGTAGCTTAAGCGTGAATGGAGCCTTAGACTCCATTCACACCTAAGCGATTTGAATCGCAGGCAGAATCACTGTGACTTGTGACATGTTTGGTATACCATTACTTCTTAATTGCCCCCCAATTGAGGTGCGATTTTGCCACGATTGACGTGCTGCAATCAAGACAAATCGCAAACGTGCAACTCCTGCTCCATTTTGAATGACAAGCTTTGTGCGTTGCGATTGCAATGCGATTTCTCATGGCAAAAATCGCACCGTGATTGAGATGCCATTAAGAAATAATGGCAATTCAAACGCGTCCAGATTCAGAATCGCTGTCAGAATTGTGGATTTCACCTGTGATTCAAATGGTCTAGGTGTGAATGGAGCCTCAGAGTAATTCCATCGTCTGATAGAAAGCACCTGTGTAGCTTAGCCCTGGGAGAATGTGCTTGTGCAATGACATGCGGTTTTAATGCATTTTTGCATGTCGGCTAATACATTTTTTAGGCTTGTTACCAGTGGCTAAAAATACACATAAGACACATTATACATTTGTTTTTCAGGCCTGGTTCACACCTATTTGTTTTGCAGTGCGTTTTCAGTTTTGCAGAAAGTTAAAAGCACTACAGTTCATTTACCATGATTTCCTGTGTCACATTCACATCTGGGCATTTTTTGGAAAGGGCGAGGGGCTTTTTTATTTTCAGCAGGTTGCATTTTTGGTTCCACAGACTTCATTGTAAACGCAGTAGAAACACATCAAAAATTCAGTGCATGCGTTTTTGATGTGTCTCTACTGCGTTTTTGCTGGTTTCTCCTGTATGACAACAGACACCTCCCAAAAGCAAAAAATGCATAAACTGCAACTCACAAATTGTTCAAAAGCCTTTTCGAAAAATAAAAAAAATAGTCGTGAGAGCAAACGATATTACCATCATGTAATGACCGATTTTCAAACATTTAATAGTTTTTATTGTTGCATTATTTTGTACTCTATTTTTCTTAATTTTATTATTTTTAGGTAACAATCACAGAAAAATAAATATAAAAATTGCCTAGCTTGATAGTTTTTTTTTTCTCGTGTGTACTATTGCCTTGCAGCTTCACAGCCAGTTCCCTACTGCGCATGTACAAAGCGTGCTTCGCTTTGTGAATGGCCCAGCAGTGGAGGAAGGAGTGGGGCCGAACTTCCGGGGAGACCTCGCTGTGACGAGGTCTCCTGGAAGTGTGGATGGGTAACTGTCAAAAACAGGCACCCACTCCCCCCTTGACAGGTGCCAAATGGCAGCAGAGGGGGAAGCAAACAAGCAGGGCTCCCCCTTTTTGGGTGGCATTTTAACCTTTCAACTTCTCATCCGTTCGGCAGAAGTTTTCCAAACTTTTCCTTTGATTTTTTTGGCTTAAAAACGGCACAACCAATTATCAATGTGTGCCCATTACCTGGATGAAAAAAACGAATGAACTGTGCACCTATCAGATTTCCGAACGATTTTTCATCTAGTATATGGGCACCATTAGGCATTAGCATTGACTTCTATGGACCTTGGGGCTAGTTCACACCACTTGGGTTCCAGTGGTTTTTTTTTCTGCATTCAAAACGCATAGAAAGTAGGTTATACAGTTTTCAATGACATAGGGCCAGATTCCCAAAAGAGATACGACAGCGTATCTCCTGATACGCCGTCGTATCTCTGTGTTCCGGCCGTCCTAACTATGCGACTGATTCATAGAATCAGTTACGCATAGATAGCCAGAAGATCCGACAGGTGTAATTGACTTACACTGTCGGATCTTAAGGATGCAATTCTATGCCTGGCCGCTAGGTGGCGAGGCCATTGCGGTCGGCGTAGAATATGCAAATGACTAGTTACGGCGATTCCCGAACGTCCGAGCTGCCCGTCGATCTAACTTTACGTCGTTTCCATCGAGTTACGCCGCGTAAAATTAGGGCTGAGCCCTAGGTGTTCTAAGCCATGTTAAGTATGGCCGTCGTTCCCGCGTCGAAAATTAAAAAATCACGTCGTTTGCGCAAGTCGTCTGTGAATGGCGCTGGACGCCATTTACGTTAACGTCTGAACAAATGACATCCGTGCGACGTCATTTAGCGCAATGCACGTCGGGTAATTTTCCCGACGGAGCATGCGCAGTAAGTTCGGCGCGGGAACGCGCCTAATTTAAATGGTGCCCGCCCCATTTGAATTAGGCGGGCTTGCGCCGATCGGAATTACGTTACACCGCCGCAAGTTTACAGGTAAGATTTTTGACAATCAGGCACTTACGCTATAAATCTGCAGCGGTGTAACGTAAATGGGATACGTTACGCCGTCGTGGAGTAACGTAATTCTATGGGAATCTGGCCCATAGTTCATAACAGTACTCCAGAAAAAAAAAAAGAACAGAGCATTTTTACTGCACAGAACTGTACAGGATTGCAGTAAAATGCATAAAAAAATGCACCGGAGTGCACCTATATTCATATAAAACGCACCATACCTCAGCGAAAAACAAGAAAAAAGCATCTGGAATGCACTCGGAAACGCATCAAAACGCAACAAGAATGCACCGAAACACATAAAAAATACATAAAAAATGCGCATGCACCAACCCATCCAGAACGCGTTTTTGTGGCGTAGTCTAACATTTAAAATGCATGAAATCGGACAAAAAAAGACCTGGGCGCTTTTCAAAAATGCCATGCAGCGCCACACACAGATGCCAACGAGTTATAGCGATAAAATTGCATTTGATGACACGTTTTAGCGTGTTCATGTCTGTTTTAAAACACAAAAGGTTTATCATTTTTTTTGTTTTTTTAATGATCACTTTTTTTGCATCTTAATGTATTAAGACGTTTGATATGTAACTTTTTAGAAAATCTGTAATACAAGATGAATGCGGCACTTGCGTACCCACGCCACTGAAGAGCTCAGGCTTTCTAATATATAAAAAAAACTAATTTCAAGTAACCGCCTGAATATCATCATTTAATTCAACAGACAAAACAAGGGAGAAAATTTATTTTTGGGCAAAATCTATATATATATATATATATATATATATATATATATATATATATATATATATATATATATATATATACAGTAATTTGTATGACTGTAGCCATTACAGATTTAACTCCTCAGCGACCAAAGCACTCCCAGGACTTCTCTTTGACAGCCAGGGATTAACCTCTGGCGGACTGGAGCTTTTTAGCTTCTTCTGAGCAATGACAAAGCCAAAAGCATGATCTGCTGTAGTTCTAGGCACAGGTTAAACTGTTTTCAGTGTGACATCAGAGTTTCAGGTTTGTGCTGCCAGCCCCTCCCCTGCCCTGTGATTGGTGTAGAAGCCACAAGCCTGCCAGTTACCTTTCTGCTCAGAAGTAGTGTGGAGGATAGCAGGAACACAGGCTGGGGCTGACAGTGTTTAGTTTGGACTTTTATCAGGCAGCATATGGCTGATCTCTGGCTCAGTGAGTGCTGATCATTCCTCCATGGGGTGCTGAGAATATCCAGCAGGATGTATGCAGATCTTCAATAGATCCTCCCTGAAATCCAGGTAAGAGGGAACCGCTGTTGCTAAGACTCCTTTTATTAACAACAGTGGAGAATTTCAAGGTGCTGTGAACACATATTACTAATAAGCTGGATGGCAGACAGGCTGTTACTTCTCATCAATGTATCGATCACTTTTCCTGTGATCAATCCACAACTGTGATCATCCTTTGTTTAGGTTGGTTATAGAGGGCATACTTTGTATCCTATAGTATTCCTGTAGGTTGATGTCAAAAGTATCCTGATGGATGTTTGCTATAATGTGGGCAGCTTAGGAAGTGATTTTATAACAAATCATAGAACTTGGTGGTTTGATAAACAACATCTGATATGTAACCCAACATATGGATACACTTACTAATCACAATAGAAGTGAGTTGTATTTTATAAGTACAGTAAAACCTTGGTTTGGGAGCATAATTCGTTCCAGAAACATGCTTGTAATCCAAAGCACTTGTATATCAAAGCATTTTTTTTTACAGAGTATAGAAGAGAAGAGAGGCACCACTAATGGCCCATACACACGATCCAAATATCGTACAACTTTTTTCGTATAATAGTCGCAAGTAAAATGAAATAGGTTATTAAAGTCACGAAAATTCTCGTACGATAATAAATAAAATTTATAATAATAATAAAAAATTATCGGACGTGAAGTCATGTGTTGTAACGTATTTGTATTGTATTTTCGGACGACAACTGTACTGACTAAACGAAAACCGTCCGATCTGACATCGTACGAGGAAAATTTTTGTGCTTGTCCGATCGAAATAATATCGGATGGACTGTCGTGATCGGCTCTCGAAAGTAGTGTACACACGATCTGAAAATCGTACGATTCTTCCTCGGACGATCGGTTTTCGTCCGATATTCGGATTGTGTGTATGGGCCATAAGTGTAGCAATAAGTTGCTAAATGTTGTAGCTTCATTAAATGTAACCATATTGCTACACTTAAAGGCGCCTCTCTTTTTTTATACTCGGTTCTGACATGACGCTACTCTTATATCAAGACATCGCTTGTATATCAAGGCAAAATGTATTAAAACACTTTGCTTGTCTTGCAAAATGCTCCCAAACCAAGAAATTTACTGTAGTTAGATTGCTTGTCAAATGTTTTTATTTCTCTCTAGCCTGTGCTAAAGTGAGAAATAATGATGGATCAACAGCACTATGGTCAACAGCACCAGTAGTCTCCGGCTCCAGGTGTTCTAAACAGGCGACTGCAAGCAAAAGAACTGAATTCTATGGGGAGGATATACTAAAACTGGAGCAGCTGTGCATAGTAACCAATCGGCTTCTATCTTTCACTTCTTCAGTTACATTTTAAAAATGAAAGTTAGAAACTGGTTGGCATGCACAGCTGCTTCAGTATTGGGTAATTGGTTATCCAAGGGGAAAAAAAAAAATATATATATATATATATATATATAGTCTGTCTCTGTGTCTCTCTGTCTGTCTCTGTGTCTCTCTGTCTGTCTCTGTGTCTCTCTGTCTGTCTCTGTGTCTCTCTGTCTGTCTCTGTGTCTCTCTGTCTCCCTGTCTCTCTGTGTCTCTGTCTCTCTCTCCCCCCCCCCCCCCCCCCCCTATATAAATCCTGTATGATATAAGCCGGGTCTTCTATTCCTTCTATATTGTAATCATTTTACAATATTATTATTATTATTATTATTATACAGGATTTATATAGCGCCAACAGTTTGCGCAGCGCTTTACATCAGGGAAGACCGTATAGTCACAATACAGGAGGGATCAGAGGGCCCTGCACGTTGGCTTACAATCTAGAAACAATATAAAGGGAGACAATTACAATACACTGTGAAAACTGTTGGCGCTGTATAAATCCCATATAATAATATGTTATACACCATCACTGTCATCTATTCTGCGGAGGAAAAACTAGAAACGTAATCTGGTTGAAAAAAGACCACCCAGCTCAACCAACATGTTTTAGTGCTTTTCAGTTCCAAAGCACCCCTGGATATTTCAGCCAATCAGGTTAAAATAGGCAAGGACATGTATGGTGTTCCTAATTTATGGGGTGCACGTGCGTTCCTGGTGTCCAAAAAAAAGTGCCCCCCCCCCCCTCTGACGCAGGAGGGCAAAGAAAAGAGTCGGGGCTTGCTTCATGTCTGGTGTTGTTGCTTCAACTTTTTTTTTCCCAGTGGGGCCTTACTGAATGATCTGTTTGGACCAAGTGAAGTGCGGCAAGTAGCCACACAGGTGGTAGATACAATTCAAAATCTGAAGCCACAAAGTTCCATATGTACAAGGACCAACTGCCACTTAAGTTTCACATTTTTTAAGAAAGCCCACTTTTGCGGTTTGGAAATTTTTATGTGTATATATATATATATATATATATATATATATATATATATATATATATATATATATAAACACACCACTTTATAACTGCTTTAACATATATATAGTGTGTTAAAGCAGTTATAAAGTGGTGTGTGTGTTATATATATATATCTGCTCTGTGCAATGATATTGCACAGATTGGCCCCAAATCTCCTCTTCTGGGGACCCTGCAGATGCTTTTGGCTTCTGCGCGCTCTGCATTCGCCACCATAGCAAGATCCTTACTATGGAGGTGCATGTGCAAGCTCACTCCTAAGCCTGGGCTGTGTGCATCCATAGACACGCAGAGTGGCTTGGCCCCATCCCCTGCTCCCTCTTCACAGCATTTGATTAAATCCATCTTGCCCCTCTGCTCCCCGCATGCCCCCACCTCTCCACGCCGCATACATGGGGGGAGCCATACATACGTTACCTGGCTGTTGCACACTGCCCCCAGTTCTTCACACCTTCTGTGTACGGTGCACCAGGCAATCAGAGCCCCCTGCTGTGGCCAGTGCTGTGATCTCTTTACACTGGCTGCAGACCTTCTTCCCCCACACACCTGGGTCTAGTGGGCACAGCGCACTCTCTTCTTCCCCTGCTAGAGAACAAAGAGCTTGCCCCCCAGCTGAGTGCCTGATGCAGCCTCGTGGGTGGGGTGGGGGGGATGAAGCCTGTTGCCTGGGCACTCTGATGCTCAGCATCACATTGCCTGTTCACAAGTTTGTGCCCCAGCTCGGATATACATTCCTGAGCTGGGGAAAGTAGTGTGTGTGTGTGTGTGTGTGTGTGTGTGTGTGTATGTATATGTGTGTGTATATATAAATATATATATATATAATAAATTTCCCTGCTGCCAGCTCTGTGTGCAACTTGTGCCTGTGAGGATTCCAGATCAGGCCTCCAGGAGTGACCCTTGGCCTCCCATTTGCCCAGCTGCCTCTCTCCCCCAGATCTAGCAGAGGCTGCCAAGACCCTGCCACCATGGACTCATTGGGACAAGCTACTCAGCGCCCAGCCCACCCCACCAGAGGCCACGGGCCCTCTGTCAACCTGAGCATGAGTTCCTGAACCCAGCTAGCCTCCTTTGCTGTCCCATATTGCCGTCCTGTGTATCGGTCTCCCTTGCTGTACCTTCTGGTCGCCCTATGGACTGTTTCCCTATTGCGGTGCCCTATTGCCATTCCGTAGACTCTTTATCAGTGTTGTGATACATTGTTGCCCTGTGGATTGCTTCTCTGTGTTGTATCCTATTGTCACCATTCCTGTACACCTGCGTTTTCCAATAAACTCCCGTAAGTTCCGTGTGCTTTCTCTGCGCTCCTAGATGGTCACATTCACACATGTTTGTAGAAAGCCACAAATAAATGACAGGCTGAGAGATGCTGTGGCTGTGCCCACGTAACCACACATGCCAGCACTTAAATGCATGCAGAAATGAAAAGGTGGCTCTGAATGAAGGTATTTTTCTAGCAGCTAGCAAGGTGTTTTTTTTTTTTTTTTTTTCATCGCTTAGTTGCTTGGCGTTTGCAGTTTGTCTAACCCTGTAGCATTTCTCAAAGGCTTGCAATTACTGATCTGATAGTACACACTGCATAGCTAGAATTTTTATAACTAACTAGTTGGGAGGGGCCACAAGAGCAAAGGAAAGAGGCGAAGCCTTACAGAAGCACAATGTGTGGATTGGTTGGTTCGTATGTAACTAATGATGTTCTTATCAGGAACTAAAATGTAAATATTGTTGAATAGTCTAATCTTCTGATCTAGATAATATGTGAAACATTTAGAGGAACCTTTCGGGATATATGAGGGCAACCATAGCCAGGTGGAAGGCTGTCGTCCTTTGTTTTCAAAGGTACAGGGCTGTTTTTTGGTCACCTGTAAAGCAAAAGGCATAATGAGCTAGTATGCACTGCATATGAAAGGTGTCGGTAACTTACCTGGTCCACGCCGAGGTAGCTGACCTGTTGCCTCGGCGTGTCTACCGGGTATCGCCGCTCCAGCGTTGAGTGGCTGGTGCCGCAATGTCGTCACTCCCGCACATGCACGTGGGAGATTTCTTTCCTGCAAGGTCCAGCGTCTACCGGGCTTTCAGCTGAGAATCCCCTGTGCGCATGCGCCGCTGAAGTCAGCGGCTCATTGCAAGGGGAATATCTCCTAAACCGTATAGTTTATTATATTATTATAGGCTTACAAGTGAAAAAAAGGACTATACAATCGCTTTAAAGGTTAGCTCCAGGCCCCCCCCAAAAAAAAGAAAAGTCAGCAGCTACAAGTAGTATAGTTGCTGACTTTTAATATAAGGGCATTTACCTGTCCAGGTGTCCTAACCTGAGATGATTCTTCACTACATCCTCATCCTAACATCCATAGGTGTGCGCAGCCTTTGGCATTAGGGTGTGCACCCCAAAGCTCAAACACACTCCCGATCTTCATTCAGAAAGGGAAGGGGTCGGTAAACAACATATTTACTGGCCCCTTCCCCCTACTCATCCTAAAACATCCACAGCAACAACTGGTGGGAGAGGAGGGAAGCCGGCAGTGCTGTGGGGGGGGAAAGAGGGGGAGCCAGATCAGTAGGGGGAATCTGTTCTGCACAGGGGGATTAGGGTGTGCCTGGGCACACCTGGCACACCCTGTGCGCACGCCTATGCTAACATCACAGGAAGCAAATGATCCTAGCTTAAAGAATTTAATAAAATAGCAGCTTGTACCTTTTTTTGGTTTATCATTGACATTTGAAGACTTCTTTAACTATGGTCACTTGTACCACGCCCCCCTTACTTCAACGGTAACCTGCTTTTCTGGAAACTTTAAGGATTCTGTTCCTTATCTCTTGTTTTCTTTCTGGATTGCCTTGTCTTAGGTTGATCTTTTCTTTCCTGTCCCCTTATCTATTGCTCCTCTGTACTGGGACTGTTTATCTGTACATCAGGTGGAGGTCACCTCTGTTGGATCTATCAAAAGTTGGTACCATTGTCACTTTCCTGGTTCTACCAGTAAACGCTAGCTGTATAAGAAGATGGTATGATATAACAAAAAGTAATTTGTTGATGGCATTCATTTATTCAGGGCAGCACAGTGGTTAGCACTTTCACCTAGCAGCAAAAAGGGTCGCTGGTTCAAATCCCGACCATGACCCCAGGGGTTGACACATTTGCTTGGAATCTAGGAGCCAGCTAAAAAAGTTAGGAGCCAGAAAACGCGCCCCGTCCCGACGAGCTTGCAGGCAGAAGCGAACACATACGTGAGCAGCGCCCGCATATGTAAACGGTGTTCAAACCACACATGTGAGGTATCGCCGCGATTGGTAGAACGAGAGCAATAATTCTAGCTCTAGACCTCCCCTGTAACTCAAAACATACAACCTGTAGAATTTTTTAAACAACGCCTATGGAGATTTTAAAGGGTAAAAGTTTGTCGCCATTCCACGAGCGGACGTAATTTTGAAGCGTGACATGTTGGGTATCAATTTACTCGGCGTAACATTATCTTTAATAATATTAAAAACAAATGGGGATAACTTTACTGTTGTCTTATTTTTTAATTAAAAAAAGTGTAATTTTTTCACAAAAAAGTGCGCTTGTAAGACCGCTGCGCAAATACGGCGTGACAGAAAGTATTGCAACGATCGCCATTTTATTCTCTAGGGTGTTAGGATAAAAAATATATATAATGTTTGGGGGTTCTAATTAGAGGGAAGAAGATGGCAGTGAAAATAGTGAAAAATTACATTAGAATTGCAGTTTAAAGGGGTGGTTCCCCCTTAAAAACGACTTTTTCTTATTCCACTGCCCCCCCACATTCCATCACGATTCAGGCTCTTATTATTTTTTACATGCTGTACATACCTTAGTACAGCATATTCACCCGTGCATCCGGGTTGCGAGTCCCGCGGGAGTGGGCGTTCCTCACATGCTGGTGATTGACGTTTTGCCCAAAAACTAGCTCCCCCTGTCGCGTAAGCCGCGTCACGGTTGGCGAAAGGAGCCGAACGGCGAGTCGGCGATATACTGCGCATGCGCATCGCCGTTCGGCTCCTTTCGCCAATCGTGACGCGGCTTACGCGACGGGGGGGAGCTCGTTTTTGGGCAAAACGTCAATCACCAGCATGTGAGGAACGCCCACTCCCGCGGGACTCGCAGCCCGGATGCACGGGTGAATATGCTGTACTAAGGTATGTACAGCATGAAAAAAATAATAAGAGCCTTAATCGTGATGGAATGTGGGGGGGCAGTGGAATAAGAAAAAGTCGTTTTTAAGGGGGAACCACTGCTTTAACTTGTAATGCTTAACTTGTAATACCAACGGCCACCACCAGATGGCGCCAGCTTACACATCTGGTGTTTTTTTTTTTTTGCCCCCCCTTCCAAGCCAAGTCACCAGGACCCTATTTCTAGTCGCCATGGCGGCCTGGCGACCGGGATTTGTCGAGCCCTGCATGACCCCATCTGCCTGGAGTTTGCATGTTCTCCCTGTGCCTGCGTGGGTTTCCTCCGGGTACTCCTGTTTCCTCCCACACTCTAAAGACATGCTGGTAGGTAATCGGATCCTGTCTAAATTGGCCCTAGTATATGTATGAATGTGTGTTAGGGACCTTAGGTTGTAAGCTCCTTGAGGGTAGGGACTGATATGAATGTACTGTATATGTAAATTGATGGTGCTATATAAGTACCTGAAATTAATAAATACAATTCATTATAAATATAAATTACTGATTGCCTTCCAAGTTAAAAATTCGGATGTAAACCGTTTCTTTTTTTTTTTTTTGGATCACCAATTGCATAACAGCAAAACTGTTAAAGGAGCAAAACAATTCCCGCTTCCAAAATTCTATTATGACGGCTAAGCAATTCTGTGGCAGTGATCTCTTACCCCTTTTTAACTGCTTGTCCACCGCCGACCATTATATGACGGCTGGACGGTGCAGCTCTCGTTCTGGGCAGGAGTCCTCTGACGTCCTCGTCTACCCGAGCCAGTAGGGGAGCGCGCGCTCCCGCAGCGTCACTGGGAAGCTGATGCGTGTGCCTGGCGGCCGTGATGTCCGCTGGGCACCCGCGATTGCCCAGTAATGGAGTAGGACCGTGGATCTCTGTGTGTAAACCCAGTGTTCCATGTCCTTTTAAGTGAGAGGAGACCTGTGTGTGTTCCCAGGACAGAGGAACGCACATCGGTCTCCTCCCCTTGTGAGTCCCCTCCCCCTACAGTTAGAATCACTCCCTAGGACACATATTTTGCCCCTTGATCACCCTCTAGTGTTAATCCCTTCCCTGACGGTCACATTTATACATTAATCAATGCATTTTTATAGCACGGATCACTGTGTATATATGTGAATGGTCCCAAAATAGTGTCAAGTGTTCGATATGTCCCCCACAATATCGCAGTCACGATAAAAATTGCAGATCGCTGCCATTACTAGTAAAAAAAAAAAAAATTATAATAAAAAAGCTATAAATCTATCCCCTATTTTGTAGACGCTATAACTTTTTTGCATGTGTATAATATATATATATATATATATATATATATATATATATATATATATATATATATATATATATATATATATATATATATATATATGTATGTGTGTATATATATATATATATATATATATATATATATATAATTTTCAATTCTTTTGTTTATAGCGCAAGAAATAAAAACCGCAGAGGTGATCAAATACCACCAAAAGAAAGCTCTAATCGTGGGGGGAAAATCATTTGGGTACAGGGTTGCATGACCGCGCAATTGTCATTCAAAGTGTGACAGCGCTGAAAGCTTAAAAATGGCTTAGGCAGGAAGGGGGTGAAAGTGCCCAGTATTGAGGTGGTTAATGGGCACCAGGATATGTAAACAAAGCAATACAATATTGATAGGGACCCATTAATGCTAATGTGATCAGGAGCAGCAGTGCACTTCCTGTGATGTGCCTATTCATTCGCTGTTCTTTCAGCTTTACGGAAGTCGTACCCTGCTAAATTCTGTCTTCTTCTCTTTTTTTTATTTTTTTTTTTTTTTTTTTTTTTACTGCATTACATTAATGGTGTTATCAGGGGGAACTTCTTGGAATAGGAAGAGTTTTTTTACAGAGATATTGTGCAATGGATGAAAAGTCGGCCTGGGCAAAGATCACTTGTATGATGCTTACTGGGTGCTGTATCATTCACAAATGACTTGCATCATACATGCTATGAAGTAGAAGTGCATGTGTATACCCTTTCCAGAGACACCTTTTCAATCACAATATTCCTTCCAGTAAAAGCAAATACTGTCCAATTGATAATATTGCTAAGGTTGATTCTAATGGCACATTTTTATATTTCTAAAAAGTCCCAATTCTAGAGTAAAATTGTTCTTCATACAAATATATGTTATCTATATTGTTGTGGGCTATCAAATCTTTGGTTTAGGGTGTGTGTGTGTGTGTGTGTGTGTGTGTGTGTGTGTGTGTGTGTGTGTGTGTTTTTTTTTTAAGGATCCTTAAGCTCCTCTTCATTTGCTATGTTTGACCATCATCTGTGATCTCAAAAGAGAACATAGGGGGGTTATTTATGAAAGGCAAATCCACTTTGCACTACTGAAAGTGCACTTGGAAGTGCAGTCGCTGTTAGGCTGCATTTACACCTAAGCGACAAAACGCGGGACGCTTCTGCCGCTAGAGGGGAGAATTCCCATTGCTGTCTATGGAGATGGTTCACATCTCATAGACGCGCAACGCCTGTCGCCTGAAAAAAAGTCCCGGACCCTTTTTTTCACGCGACAGGCGCGTTTTCCCATAGACAGCAATGGGAATACTTTTAGGAAAAAAAATAAATAAATTGAAACATTTGTACTCGCGGCAAATCTGCCGCTACACGCGAACGTGGCTGTCGCTTAGGTGTGAATGCAGCCTAAATCTGAGGGGTAGACCTAAAACGAGGGGAAGCTCTGCTGATTTTATTATCTAATCATGTGCCAGCTAAAATGCTGTTTTTTATTTTCCTTGGATGTCCCCCTAGGAGCTACAGCCACTGAACTTCCAAGTGAACTTGTAGTGCAAAGTGGATTTGCCTTTCATAAATAACCCCCATTGTCATTCAGTTCATGGCATGGCTGGGGGGCAGAGACTAGAGGTCAGCTGACTGGTGAGGAATGTGAAGTGGGAGGTTCTGGAGGAGACTATCTCCTGATTTCAGCATAGGTGTCACTGCTGCGAGACACCGAAAAGTCAGACACAGTGAGTTGCACTACCTGTGATTATAGTTGCCATTAAAAGTCCCCACTACTGTTCTTAGATCAGCAGATGACCTTGATCAAGAGCACCTAAGTTGGTTGATCAGAACTCCCCCCACTGATCCCATCCCCCACCAGCACTGCCACTCATTTCATTCCCCCCTCCAATAGGGAGTAAGAGAAGGAACAAAAATGGATAATACATGGAAGGGAGAGGAATAGAGGGGGAGGAACAAAGAAAAAGGGAGAGAAAGAATAGGAGACAGAACAAGAAAGATGGCTAGAGAGAGGGATGTGGGGGGCAAGAATTTAGGATAGAGAGAGATAAAGGGGAAAGAAAGGAGAACAAAGAGAAAGAGTTGTACATCCTAAAATGTATCACAAGGGGTTTTAATACTGTACGGGTGGAAGGGACTCGGTGAGCGCTATATGTCCGCGGGTTAGGGGCGCAAACTACTTGTCTTACCTTGGGTGCTGACAACCCACGCTACGAAAATAATTTTTTTTGTTAGGGGTCCCCTCAACTTGGGAAATTTTATCAAGGGGTCACGGCACTAGAGGGTTGAGAACCACTGGTGTAACTGCTCTAGTATATCCAGAAAGATCAATCAAGTTTGCAAACTTTTCCTGTTGTGTCTCCAAAAGCTGCTCAGTGTTTTGTTGGTTCATATATCATGGCTAACAGTTGGGTAAAAGCCATCTGTATCTGCAGATGCCTCCAAACACATGAAGTAAAGCATCTTTGGTATGTCACTAAATGTGCATGCTCACAGTTCCTTTTGCAGGGGTAAGGTTCTACCCAGTAGGGACAGGACATGCTTCAACCAGGAATTATGAGCAATATAATCCTTCTTCTTTTTTTTTTTTTTTTTTTTTTTTAATACCCATAGTCCCTGTTTCTTTAAAGCGGTTGTATACCAGCAATATTATTTTATTTTATTTTTTACACCTAAAAGGCAAAAGTCATAATGAGCTAGTATGGCTCATTGTAAAATACTTACCTTGGAACGAGGTGTGGAGAACTTACCTGGTCCACGCCAAGCGAGATGTCATCTTGCCTCGTCGTGTCTTCCGGGTATCGCCGCTCCAGCGCTGTGATTGGCTGGAGCGGCGATGTCGTCACTCCCGCGCATGCACGCGGGGACTTCATTCTGGCAAGATCCGGCGGCTGCAGGGCCTTTAGCCGAAGATCCCCGCTGCGCATGCGCCGCTGCAATCAGCGGCGCATTGCGAGGGGAATATCTCCTAAACCGTACAGGTTTAGGAGATATTCTTTATACCTACAGGTAAGCCTTATTATAGGCTTACCTGTAGGTAAAAGTGGTAGTAAAGAGTTTACTACCACTTTAACCACTTAAGGACCGCCTAACGACGATATACGTCAGCAGAATGGCACCGCTGGGCACAATCACGTACCTGTACGTTATTGTATAAAGCCCAGCGGTGGGTTGCGGGACTCGTGGACCCGATCGCCGCTAGAGTCCCGCGATCGGTCCCCGGAGCTGAAGAACGGGGAGAGCCGTATGTAAACACGGCTTCCCCGTTTTTCACTGTGGCGCTGTCATCGATTGTTTGTGCGTCCTATATTAGGGAACACACAATGACGTCAGACCTACAGCCACACCCCCCTACAGTTGTAAACGCACTTCAGGGAACACATAACCCCTTCAGCGCCCCCTTGTGGTTAACTCCCAAACTGCAACTGTCATTTTCACAATAAACAATGCATTTTAAATGCATTTTTTGCTGTGAAAATGACAATGGTCCCAAAAATGTGTCAAAATTAGCCGAAGTGTCCGCCATAATGTCGCAGTCACGAAAAAAATCGCTGATCGCCGCCATTAGTAGTAAAAAAATGTTTTTAATTTTATTTTTATTTTACTTTTTTTTTATAAATGTTTTTATTTTTACACTTTTTGTTTTTAAATTTTTTTTTTTTGGATCACTTTTATTCCTATTACAAGGAATGTAAACATCCCTTGTAATAGGAATCACTGTGGCAGGTCCTCTTTATGGAGAGATGTGGGGTCAATAAGACCCCACATCTCTCCCCCAGGCTTACAAGCATGAGATCGTGAAAAAAATGTCACCGATCTCATGCCGCCAGCCGCGATTGCGGCTTTGTTTACTTCCGGGTACCCGGGCGTGACGTCATAACTTTGCGCCCGGGCCTCTGACGGTCAGAGATGACTGGTGACCATCTGGTCACCAGTCATCTCTATGCTTCCCAGCCAGCACCGGCCGATCCGGTGCTTTTCCGGGCCCCCGATGGCACGGGAGAGCCCGGAGAAGCACCGGATCGTGGCGGGAGGGGGGGGGGGACTTCCCGTCCCGCTGCCTATAAGAACGATCAAGCGGCAGAACTGCCGATTTGATCATTCTTATTGTGCAGAGAATCGCCGGCTTAAAGGGTCACTAAAGGAAATTTTTTTTTTAGCTGAAATGACTGTTTACAGGGCATAGAGACATAATAGTTAACTGATTCCTTTTAAAAATGATTAAAAATAGATAAAAAAACAATCATATAATGTACCTGCAGTGTAGTTTCGTTTTTGCTGTTGTTTGCTGGTTCTCTGATGTACAGAGAGCCACTAGAGGGCAGTCAGCCAATAGAGAGCAGTGATACTTTGTCTAAAACTCCTCAGCACCAATCCAGTTTCGTTTTACACACAGTAATCACACCTCCTTGATTTAGTGACCACCGTGAGAAATCTCCCAGTACTGTGGTTATCAGGAAACGGGCAACCAGGAAGTGTCCAAAACAGAGAGAGATTTACAGCAACATCAAAGCAAAAACGAACAATGAGGACATGAAACCAGGACTGCAGCAAGGTAAAGGAAGCTATTTAGCTAAAAAAAAAATTCCTTTAGTGTCCCTTTAAGACAGTGATAATTGAATGATGCCTCTAGCTGCAGGCATTATTCATATATCACCACACAAAGCCGATGACGTCCTCGGTAGGCAAGTGGTTAAGGACATGCGAGCGGAGCTGAATGGGCATGCACCCAAAACTGAAGAAATATTCCCTCGGCTCCGACCAGCACATGATCATCAGAAAGGGACACAGATAATGGAAATAAATACACCCCCCCCCCCCCAAGCTAGTAGGATCAGCGGAGCGGGGGGGTGTAATTCAGAAATATTTTTTTTTTATTCTGCACTGACTGTCTTTGAAATTGCCCCAGCCCCTTTTCAAATCCAATCTGGGGACAAAACGGGGAACAGACTTGGTCCGGGGACTGTCCCTGGAAACCGGGGATGTCTGGTCACCCTAATGTAGTATGTTTTTCATTTTGAAAGGCCCCTGACCATTCACCATGACCATGCATAGCAGTACACTATGATGCAAAGTATCTTACTACAGTGATGGGCCATGTTGGAATAAATGCTGCATGTCTTAAAGCGGAGGTTCACCCTAAAACATGTATATACCATCCCATCCAGTATACTCCCGACATGTACAGTATGCTGTTTTTTTTTTTTTTTTTTCCGCTGTACATACCCTCGCAGAGCTATTTCCCCCCCCCCCCCCTGGCTTCCGGGTAGTGCCTCCCGCGAGAGTGGGCGTTCCTATTCAGAGACTAAGTGATTGACGTGATGACAAAAGCTTTCACACGGCGCATAATGTGCGTCGCTAGTTTCCGGAAGAAGCCGAACTGCGAGTCGGCTCTATACGGCGCCTGCGCACCGAGGGGAAAAAACCCCAGCATACTGTACATGTCGACAGTATGCTGGATGGAATGGTATATACATGTTTTTTAGGGTGAACCTCCGCTTTAAGTTTGGTAAGTTGTGGTGTTTTTTTTTTTTTTTTTTTGAAAAATCAGCACAAGGGATGATATTTACATTCAATAAGTGTCCTTTTTTGCTGGTAGCAGCTATCTTAGTTGAAATATTAAACACTCTATGAATGCAGAAGGCTGACCTTTTTATTCATCCGCTTCTTTCTCATTTTTCAATGCTGGAATTTAGTACAGCTTCAAGGAATGGAGCAGAAAGTGTGCGCTTATGCCTTGTTTCCACTGAACGGAACGGTTCGGGTCAGTAGATTTAGAACGGACCGGTCTATTCTCGTGAGCGTTTACACTGCAAATCGGACCGTCGGGACCATACAGGATTTAGAAAAAATGCCTAGCGCGTCCACCAATCAGTGGAATGTATTGCATCTCCGCCCTAATGGAATTGTTTCATTTTCTATGGCCCCACATCTGAAGCAGGACCCTGAATGGTCCGGTACAGTTCGGTTTTATGGCACGCTTTCATAATGCAAACGCCCAAAATAGCGTACCGAACCGATCCGCTCAGTGGAAACGAGGCATTAGTCGGCACTCTCTACAAGAGCCTATGATAGGTCCAGCAGCTGTATTGACCCCGCTCCACTGGAAAATTAGCATGGGGGCGGGGGTTTAGATGACTGAAGATTTCAACTCGGGAGAGCAGCAACAAGCAGCACAAGGGACACTTCTAAGTGAATGCAAGTACTGTCCCTTGTGTTTTTTATATATATATATATATATATATATATATATATATATATATATATATATATATATATATATATATATATATATATATATATATATATAATCTATCCCTGAACTTTATTGGCTATAGAAAACTAACTCCTGAGTCATATGTATTTAAATTCCTCTTAAATAACAAGCTTCTGGAATATAGCTGTTTTTCCTGGTACATACCTCTATGGTGTTGCAATGTTAGAGCATGATGGACATGCCCCTCCGGTGTCTCTGTAAAGGTGAATTTGCTTACCCTCTGTCTTTTCAGCTGTATAATGGCTCTAATCTCAAGGAAAATCTATCTTTGTCTCTGATGTTTTCAGGAAATATATTTTTCTCGAGTCGTCTTCCAGGACGGCACCTTGAGAGTAGACTGGCTCCACCTGACAGGAAACACAATCAAAAAGAGGTTTAAAAACCCCGCCCCTCCCCGTGCACCTCAGTTCATGATTGTGTTTCCCCCAGCGAAACGTTTTTTTGTTTTTCCAAAAAGACCTAAGGCCTGGGGCTGGTGGTCCCCCTCCTGGAAGGTGAGCCATGGGTCCTGGGAGGCCTTGAGCTCAGTGAGGCTATTGCCTGTCCGGAGGGTCTCCCTGTATTGAGGGGGGGGGGGGAGCGGAAGGAAAAAACCATGTTTGGAAACCCCCCCCGGCTAGGTGTATCTGGGATAGTGGCTACCTCAGAACACCTAGGTGGCTGGAATCCCTCTCTCCCGAGCGTCCTCCTACCTGCTGGGCCGGGTAAGGACACTTCTCCGCGCTGTGGACTCGGCTGCTGTTCTCCCAGGCCCGTTTCTCGGTGGAGCCAGCATTTCCGACGCTGCGTCGATGGCGGCGCATGGTGATGACGCGCTTCCGGTTCCGGTCTTCGCCAAAATGGCGGCCGCCATCGGCGTTAGCTCACACGCTCGGAGCGCAGCAGGGGAGAGAGTGGCGCCCGATTCGATAGTGCCATGGAGCGTGAGGACCGCCCGGCACTAACCGCTGCTGCAGAGGAAGCCACCAAGGGTGAGTCTACCTCCAGAAACTTCATTGGGGCACTTGGACTGGGTCCTTATTCCCCACACACCCCCCTTCCCTTCCCCCTACTCCCTTTGTATTAAAGCCTTGTCTTTTACTTTCAGGGGAAGAGGTTACTGCCCAGGGGGAGGCTTCTAGTGTTTCTGCTAAACATACATCTAAAGCTAAAAGATGTGGGAATTGTAGCATTAAGCTAGCCACTGACTATTCCAATCTTTTGTGTGCTAAGTGCATTCAAAAACTTACAGGGAAGGAAACTTCGCTAATAGTGAAAGAATTCCTGACGGTTCAGTCAGAGATGCTTTCCACATTAAAAGAGTTTAAGGAAGCCTTAAAACCCAAAGGACCTGATCCCCTAGCAGCTGGACCCTCCTCACAGGAAAGCTTATCCACCTCGGCTCCAAAATTGTTGAGGGCTAGGGACGTTCTTCTGTCAGACTCTGAGGATTCAGAGGCTCAGGAAGAAGGTCTCATTGATAGCCAGACAGATGAGGAGGATGAAGATGCTAGATCAGGCAAATTCATTTTTTCAGCAGATGACATGGGTGGTTTACTGGCAGCTATCTATACCTCTGAGGGGATTCAGCAGCCGACCGAACTAGTGTCAGCACAGGATAAGATGTACCAGGGTTTAGCTAAACCCCAGCCAAAGGTTATCCCAGTTCACCAATCTCTTCAGGACTTAGTTCTAAAAGAGTGGGCAGAACCTGAAAAGAAGTTACTTAGGTACAAAACCTGGAAAAGGCGCTGTCCCTTTAAGGAGGAACTAGAAAACAAATTTTTCAAAGTCCCTAAACTAGACGCTTCCCTAGCTCAACTGTCTAGACAGTCTGACCTCTCCTTTGAGGATGCTGGGAATTTAAAAGATTCACTAGACAGACGGGCAGAGACCTCCCTTCGCAGGGCCTGGGAGGCTAATGCGGCAGCCCTTGGGCCCGCCCTGGCCTCATCCTGCATTGCCAGGAATACGGATACCTGGCTATCCAGGATGTTAGAACATATCCCACAGACTTCAAAGTTTAAGGATATCCGAGATTCCCTTAGAGTCATAGGTAGCGCTGTCGCCTATCTAGCAGACGCATCAATTGAGTCCGCTCGAGCCTCTGCTAAAACAGGCGCTCTTATTAACGCCTCAAGAAGGGCACTATGGCTCAAAACATGGGAAGGAGATTTGGCCTCCAAATCCCGTCTCTGTGCCCTACCCTTTGAGGGATCCTTCCTCTTTGGGACAGGTTTAGACCAGGCTCTAACTAGGGCCTCAGAAAAGGGTAAACGGTTCCCTCCCAAACCTAAACAAAATAGGAGGAGATTTTTTCGAGGCCCCCAGAATAAAAATCGACCTTCAGACCGAAGAGCGGCCTTTAATAGGAAGTGGATCACAGGGAAGGATAAACCAAAAGGGGGAATCCTTTTCCCTGATCCTAAACCCGCTGGAAAAGACTCCAAGTGACTCGAGAGTCGGGGGAAGGCTCTCCCGATTTCTTCCAGCTTGGGAAAGCATAACGCAGAGTCCTCATATTTTGCAGATAGTGAAGGAAGGCTACAGATTGGAATTCCGCCATCTTCCCCCACCAATTTTCCTCCTCACTCATTTACCCCAAAATCCCCTCAAAGCGGCAAGCCTTCTAGGGAATGTGTCAGACCTAGCACAACAGGGGGTCATAGTCACAGTGCCGGTAGACCAACAGGGTCAGGGGGTGTACTCTCACATCTTCGTAGTACCAAAACCCTCGGGAAAATTCCGTCTAATCATCAACTTAAAACCCCTGAATACTTATCTACTCTACAAGAGGTTCCGCATGGAAAACATTTACAGTCTCAAGGGACTTCTTTTAGAAGGGGTATTTATGATAACCATAGACCTGAAGGACGCCTACCTCCATGTCCCCATTTACCAGGACCATCAAAGATTCCTGAGATTCGCCATTGTTTCCCCTCAGGGGATCCAACACTGGCAATTCACCGCTCTCCCCTTTGGGCTTGCCTCCAGCCCAAGAGTTTTCACAAAGGTGCTAGCAGAGGTGGTCGCCTTTTTACATCTGAAAGGCATCTCCCTTGTCCCCTACCTCGACGATCTGCTGCTGTTCAATCCCAGTCGGGCACTTCTTCTCACGGACCTGACCACCGTCCTGACTACACTGGAATCCTTAGGATGGATTATAAACAGAGAAAAATCTTCTCTCCTCCCAGAACAGAGAAAGATCTATCTGGGATTCTTAATAGATTCCTTAGAGAAAAAGCTTCTCCTACCAGTAGACAAGGTCCAGAGACTCATCTCAGTGGTCAGGTCTGTCAGGGGAACAGCAGATATTTCACTCAGGGAGATCATGAGGTTGTTGGGACTTATGACCTCATGCATCCCCGCAGTTCCGTGGGCCCAGCTCCACTACAGGCCCCTACAGGCCTTCCTCCTCTCCTCCTGGGACGGGAAGGAAACATCCCTAGACTCCACGGTCTCCATTCCAGAGTCGGTAAAGAACACTCTAGAGTGGTGGCTCATTCCTCGGAACTTGGGAAGAGGCCTTCAGTGGAACCAGTCAAACCCCCTCAGGATAACCACGGATGCCAGCTCCTGGGGATGGGGAGCCCACATGGCGGGCCTACAGGCCCAGGGTTCCTGGGATCGACACCAAAGGGAGTCGTCTTCCAACTTCCGAGAATTATCAGCGGTCGGAAGAGCCTTGGAAGCGTTCGAGGAGAGAATCCTGAACCAAGAAATACAAATTATCTCCGACAACGCGACCACGGTGGCGTTTCTGAACCATCAGGGAGGCACCAGGTCCCGTTCGCTCCTAAGGTTGTCCCTAGAAATTCTAGGCTGGGCAGAACAGAGGGTCCGCTCCCTGTCAGCAGTTCACATCAGGGGAGTCCTAAACCTAGAAGCGGACTTTCTAAGCCGCCAACCCATTCTCCAGGGAGAGTGGGAACTAAGTCAGGAGGTCTTCGATTGGGTATGTCATCATTTCGGCAACCCAGAAATAGACCTCTTTGCTCACAGGAGGAACAAGAAGATAGAAAGGTTCTTCTCCCTCTCCCGGGATCAGGGATCGGAGGGTGTGGACGCGTTGGCCCAGGCCTGGACATTTTACCTAGCCTATGCCTTCCCTCCCCTGAATCTGATCCCGAGGGTATTACAAAAACTGAGTCGTTCACAAGGGAAGCTGATCCTGATCGCTCCCTGGTGGCCCAAAAGATCTTGGTTTCCAATGTTAGAACAGTGGTCAGTCCTTCCTCCCCTCCCTCTCCCGGTCCGGGTGGACCTTCTGCGGCAGGGACCGATCTTTCACCCAGAGCCAGGCTTTTTCAGCCTGACAGCCTGGTACTTGAGAGGTGGAACCTGCAGCGGAAGGGTTGCTCAGAGAAGGTAATAGATACCCTCTTAGCGAGTCGTAAGGAAGTTACCAGGAAGATCTATGCCAAGACCTGGGGGGTGTTTTCACGCTGGTGCGCAGCAAGACAAGCCCCACTACCCGAAATATCAGTTATCTTGGAGTTCCTTCAGGAAGGGGTAGATCTAGGTCTAGCTACGAGAACCCTAAGAGTACAGGTTGCCGCCTTGTCCTACTTTTTAGACAAGAGGCTGGCCCTGGATCCTCTTATTAAGAGGTTCCTGACGGCCAGGGATAGGTTGTCACCTATACAAATATCCAGAGTTCCCCCTTGGGACCTCTCCCTGGTGTTAGACCAGCTATCCAAACCTCCGTTTGAACCGATAGACAGCATTCCGGTTAGGCTGTTAGTATTTAAATTCTCCTTTCTTTTGGCCATCACCACGGCCAAAAGAATAGGAGACATGCAAGCGCTCTCAATCAAAGAGCCTTATTTTCGTTTATTTGAAGACAGGGTAGTCCTAAGTCAGGATCCCCTGTACCTACCTAAGGTGGCAACGAAGTTCCATAGGTCACAAGAAATTATACTTCCTTCTTTTTGCGCAAACCCACAGAATGAAAGAGAACAAACCTTTCATTGTTTGGATGTAAGACGCTGTTTATTAATTTATTTAGAAAGGGTGAGCGAGTTCAGACGCTCATCACACTTGCTAATCAACTTTTCAGGACAGAAAAAGGGTTGCCAAGCATCTAGAGCCTCCATATCTAGATGGATAAGACAGGCAATTTCAGTAGCATACAGTAAGGCTGGCAAAACAGTACCTAAAGTCAAGGCACATTCCACGAGATCTATAGCAACCTCCTGGGCAGAGAGAGCAGGAGTTTCAGTGGAACAAATCTGTAGATCAGCAACGTGGTCAAGCCAGAATACCTTTCTAAAACACTACCGAGTGGAACTCCTGTCACCCCAAGACTTGACGTTTGGCAGAAGAGTCCTGCAGGCAGTGGTCCCGCCCTAAGGTAGGCCTGAGGGTTACTTGCTTATCTCTCAAGGTGCCGTCCTGGAAGACGACTCGAGAAAATACCAGTTACTCACCGGTAGCTGTTTTTCTATGAGTCTTACAGGACGGCAGGCCTATTTCCCACCCTGAGGAATTTATATGGTTTGTATTTTTATATACTGGTTCCCGTGCTCTTATGGTGGTTACTTTATCACGAACTGAGGTGCACGGGGAGGGGCGGGGTTTTTAAACCTCTTTTTGATTGTGTTTCCTGTCAGGTGGAGCCAGTCTACTCTCAAGGTGCCGTCCTGTAAGACTCATAGAAAAACAGCTACCGGTGAGTAACTGGTATTTTCTACATGAAATAACAGGCCATGTGGGTTCTTTCACAATGCTGTGTCACACTTTTTCCTTTTCATCATATACTTGGAAGTATCCATGCACAACACTTTCCTTGCCTTTTGCTTTTCTGCATGCCATCTCTTGCGTCCATGCCTCGATAAGTGACGTAACTTATCACCCCAGTGATGTAACTGCCTGTAACGTTCTATTGTTATATTTTATGTTCCTGGCATCCAGAGACAGAATAGAGGAGGCATGTTTGGTTCTTCAAAACTGTGAACGTAACTTAAAAAAACAAAAAAACTACAATGTCTTTAGGTACACTTTTAACCAACCCTTAGTCCTCATTCACACCTGAGCATTTTAAAATGTATTTCCAGAATCACTTCTAGAGCTCAACGCCCAGATTTCCCTTTTTATTCTATTGAGCCTGTTCACATATGGTTGACATGCTGTCGCTCAATGTTCAGATAAAGTACAAGAGCTTGATTGGAGTACTATTGTGTGTTTTTTTTATTCCTAATAAAAAAAAAAAAAACACGTAAGCACGATTTTGCCCCTAGAGAATGTATCCTTTTAGTAACTTACATTGGGCTAAAACAAAAAATGCTCAGGATTAAAAATACATAAAAAAAACAGTAACCCTCAATTGCAAATGTAGCCTTAGAAGAGAAGTGAGGGATTTAAAAAATACAAATGGTCATACTTACTTACCCCCCCCCACATCTCTAAGACAAAGAACTCAGCGGTTAAGGAAAGCTGATCACTTGGTTCTCAGTCTTTAGAGAGCTGGTGATTGTCATTCATTGGCTTTCTGCTCTTCCCTCAGTGCTCAACCCTTTACAACCACTTTGTTACAGGTAAGCCTACCCAGGATATCTCCTAAACCTGTACGGTCTGGGAGATATCCCCTGTCCTCCGATGTCATTGTCACATGCACACTAAAACAAACTGAAGCAATGGCATGTATGTGCCGTTGCTTCAGTCAGTGTTCCCTTACCGGTGGCTCCCGTGCGTGTGACGTCATTGCGGCTCCAGGCCAATCACAGCGGCAGAGCCCGCGATACCTGGAAGTCACTCCGGGAGATCTGTCACCCACCGGAGGGGGTACGAGGACCGCTGCGGGGGCTTTGATCTAAGGTAAATAATTCATAATGATGCTATGTGTGCATGTATGTAATGTATGCTAGTAGGCTCGCAGCTGACGCCCAGACATGTTGGCGGAATACAGGTCACACAGCAATTTTCAAGTCTTGCCACAGATTCTCAATTGTATTTAGGTTGGGACTTTGACTGGGCCATTCTAACACATGAAAATGCTTTGTTATTGTCCTGCTGGAAGGTGAACCTCCACCCCAGTCTCAATTCTTTTGCAGACTGTAACAGGTTTTCTTCTAAGATTGCCCTGTATTTGTCTCCATCCATCTTCCAATCAACTGATCAGCTTTCCTGTCCCTGCTGAAGAAAACCATCCCCACTACATGATGCTGCCACCATCATATTTTAAGGTGTGTTCAGGGTGATGTGCAGTGTTTTCCTCCACGCATAGGGCCAGATTCACAGAAGAAGTACGCCGTAGTATCTGCTGATACTCCGGCGTACTTTCAAATTTGCCGCGTTGTATCTTAATTTGTAATTCACAAACAAGATACGACGGCATTTGGCTAAGATCCGACAGGCTTACAGCTTCGTACACCTTCGGATCTTAGGATGCAATACTTCAGCCGCCGCTGGGTGGAGTTTGCGTCGTTTTCCAGCGTCGGGTATGCAAATTAGCTTTTACGGCGATCCACGAAGGTACGTGCGTTCGTTACGTTGTCGCTAGTCGTTTTTTCCCGTCGCAAAGTTAAGCCTGCTTTTTCATGGCTTAAATTTAGACGAGCCATGTTAAAGTATGGCCGTCGTTCCCGCGTCGAATTTCAAAATTTTTTTTTTTTTGAGTAAGATGTCAGGGAATACGAAAGTACGTTACGCACGTCGCCATTCAAAACATTACGTCGGGCGACGTCATTTCGCGCAAAGCACGGCGGGAAATTTCAAAACGGAGCATGTGCAGTACGTTCGGCGCGGGAACGCGCCTAATTTAAATGGTGCCTGCCCCATTTGAATTGGGCGGGCTTGCGCCGAGCGGATTTACGTTACACCGCCGCAGGTAAGTGCTTTGTGAATCAGGCACTTACGCTGTAAACTTGCGGCGGTGTAACGTAAATGGGATACGTTACACCGCCGCTAATGTACCTGAATCTGGCCCATAGCGTTTTAGGCCAAAAAGTTTTATATTTTGGTCTTGTCTGACCAGAGCACCTTCTATATGTTTGCTGTGTCCACCACATGGCTTCTTGCAAACTGGACTTCTTATGGCTTTCTTCTTGCCACTCATCCATAAAGGCCAGATTTGTGGAGTGCACCACTAATGCCTTGTACACACGATCGGAATTTCTGACAGAATTTTTTCATCGGATATTTTGACCGTGTGTGGGCCCCATTGGACTTTTTTCCTGTCTGAGTTTAGAAATAGAACATTAAGAAATTCCAATCGTCTGTGTGGAACTCCGACGCAGAAAAAAACACGCATGCTCAGAATCAAGTCGACGCATGCTCGGAAGCATTGAACTTAATTTTTCTCGGCTCGTCGTAGTGTTTTTACATCACTGCGTTTTGGATGGTCGGAATTTGGTCTGGCAGTGTGTACGCAAGACAGCTTGAACGGAATTCCGACAGAAAATTCCATCGGATTTTATCCCATCGGAAATTCAGATTTGTGTGTACAGGGCATAATAGTTGTCCTGTGGACAGATTCTCCCGTCTGAGCTGTGGATCTCTGCAGCTCCTCAAGAGTTACCATGGGCCTCTATGCTGCTTCTCCCGATTTAATTCATTATTTAATTTTAAATAATTCTCTGATTAATGCCCTTGCCTGGCCTGTCAGTTTAGGTGGACGTCCATGTCTTGGTAAGTTTTCAGTTGTGCCATACTCTTTCCATTTTCAGATGATGGATTGAACAGTTCTCCGTGAGATGTTCAAAGCTTGGGATATTTTTTTTTATAAGCTAACCCTGCAGTAAACTTCTCCACAACTTTATCCCTGACCTGTCTGGTGTGTTCTTTGGCCTTTGTGATGCTGTTCATTCACTAAGGTTTCCTAACAAACCTCGGAGGGCTTAACAGAACAGCTGTATTTATACTGCGATTAAATGGGGCTGAAAAACAAATGTATGCCACACTTTTCAGATATTTATTTTTGTAAAAAAAAAATGTTGCAAACAATGTTGCAAACCATTTATCATTTTCCTTCCACTTCACAATTATGTGCCACTTTGTGCTGGTCTATCACATAAAATCCCAATCATATATGTTTTTGGTTGTAACATGACAAAATGTGTAATATTTCAAGGGGTATGAATACTTTTTCAATGCACTGTATACAACATGCATGTGCATGACTGCTACCCAGCACTTTTGTGATCTCCCTTTTTCCTGGCTCTGTAATGCACAGGAGAGAAGGAAAGACGACACATCTAATGAACTGAGCCTGCTGAAAGGGGTTGTAAAGGATGCATTAAGGTGAAAAAACTTCTGGCAGTCACCGCTTCCCCCCCCCCCCTGTTTTACTTACCTGAGCATGGAATGTCCCACGGCGAGGATGTACCATCTCTCTGCCCAGGGTTCTCGGCTATTGATTGGATAGATTGATGGCAGCGCAGCCATTGGCTCCCGCTGCTGTCAATCAAATCCAATGACGTGGGCACCGGGGGACGAGTCCCTGCATTGGGCAGCTAGGGAGGCCAGAGGCTGGACCGCAAGGTAACCCCCCCCCCCCCCCAGGGAGAGCTCTTCTCCTATGCCTATGGGGTGTATCTGATGCAGGGAAGAGCCGCAGATTGACCCCAGAAGATGGCGTTCGGGGCCACTCTGTGCAAAATGAACTGCACAGTGGAGGTAAGTATGATATGTTTGTATTTTTTTTAATATAATATATATATATATATATATATAAACACTCGTGCCCAGAGTATATATACTTGTCTGTGTCTGCATAATTTGGCTCACAAGAGACTTTGGCAGGCAGCTAGCTATGCCCATTATGATATCTTATTTCCTTTGCAGCACATATGCTTACACTTATAATAAGACAAACTAGGAGCCTGCGAGATATGTATATAGCACACACCCACAATCTTTCTTTCTTGTTCACCGCAGCGCAGCTTTGTCCTGTGCAAAATAAACCACAGTTTTATAGCCAGACCTCAGATTTCATACCCGCCCTGGCTTGGCACGTCTGCTCAACAAGTGTCCATGTGGTACGGCAAAGCTCCTGCATTCTGATGAACTGATTAGGAATTCCATGCTCTGCAATAATGTGCCTTTTATTATGCCCCAAAGAGCTCTGTATTAATGGCGAGCCTTGCGAGCATGCCTCAGATCACTGATAGATTTATAGGGCCAAAGTCTGTTGTATAAAACCTTCTCTGTTAAATTCCTTGGCTGCTGAATGTATACATAGTTTTTTTTTATTTTATTATTAGCACTTATGTGGATTCTTTTCTTTCTAGTATCTTAATTATATGTTTTGGATTCTTGAAAAGTAATTAATGTTTATTTAGGGATTAGCTTTATATTGGGGGTTTTTTTTTTAATTTTTTTTATTTTTTTCACACGTCTGTATTTTCTTAGTTTTCAAAATAAAAATGTTTTATTCTTTTTATTTATAACAGTGGTTCTCAACCTTTTTTGAGACCAGGGTCTGGCAAATTTTCAAATGGCTTCCATGCCCCCAACAAATTATATTCACAGAATAAGTCTGGGAATGCAGAATATGTGTTTTAAGAAGGGAGTCCAAGTAACAAGTTGGAAATATGAGTTTTTAATTATTAAATAAACACTATGACAGTGGTTCTCTTCGCTGCCCTCCCTCTCCTGACTGAGCCTACACCCTGCATGAGATTTTTGCTACCCCCCGCTGGTGCCTGTCTGCCCCCCCCCCTTTTTTTTTTTTTATGTGAAAGCATTTTCCTGGTCCACTCACCCTGCTGTCCTTCCTGTCTTGTATGGGCTTGGACCCTGCATGAGTTTCCTGCTGCCTTTCTGCTGGGCGTCTCTGCCCCTTTGGATATGAATGCATCTCCCTGGTCCACTTACCCTGCTGTCCTTCCTCTCTCTTGTATGGGCTTGGACCCTGCATGAGTTTCCTGCTGCCTTTCTGCTGGGCGTCTCTGCCCCTTTGGATATGAATGCATCTCCCTGGTCCACTCACCCTGCTGTCCTTCCTGTCTTGTATGGGCTTGGACCCTGCATGAGTTTCCTGCTGCCTTTCTGCTGGGCATCTCTGCCCCTTAGGATATGAATGCATCTCCCTGGTCCACTCACCCTGCTGTCCGTCCTGTCTTGTATGGGCTTGGACCCTGCATGAGTTTTTTGCTGGGCATCTCTGCCCCTTAGGATATGAATGCATCTCCCTGGTCCACTCACCCTGCTGTCCGTCCTGTCTTGTATGGGCTTGGACCCTGCATGAGTTTTTTGCTGGGCATCTCTGCCCCATAACATATGAATGCATCTCATTGGTCCACTCACCCTGTTGTACTCCCTGTCTTGTATGGGCTTGGACCCTGCATGAGTTTCCTGCTGCCTTTCTGCTGGGCGTCTCTGCCCCTTTGGATATGAATGCATCTCCCTGGTCCACTTACCCTGCTGTCCTTCCTCTCTCTTGTATGGGCTTGGACCCTGCATGAGTTTCCTGCTGCCTTTCTGCTGGGCGTCTCTGCCCCTTTGGATATGAATGCATCTCCCTGGTCCACTCACCCTGCTGTCCGTCCTGTCTTGTATGGGCTTGGACCCTGCATGAGTTTCCTGCTGCCTTTCTGCTGGGCATCTCTGCCCCCTTGGATATGAATGCATCTCCCTGGTCCACTTACCCTGCTGTCCTTCCTCTCTCTTGTATTGGCTTGGACAATCAAACACTGATTTTGTTTAGTAAGATATTTTATCTGTTCTCTAAGGCTCAATTCACACCTTGGCGTTCCAGATTGCAGGAGGGATCGCAACGATTCTGAATCGCCGCGGGAACGCACAGGTGATTCCCCCCCACCCCCGTTACTTTCAATGGCATTCTGGAACTTCTTTTGGGGTCGACAGGCGTTCCGAGATTCTGTTTAAGCGACTTTAGGAGACAAACGCTGCAAAATCGCGCCACGATTTGGGTGCCATTGAAAGTAACGGGGATCGCCTGCGTTTTTCGGTATATCAGAATTGTGGGCAGGGTCGTGGCGATTCCGCCTGCAATCCAGAACGCCACGGTGTGAATGGAGCCTGAACCATTTCAAATCTGTAAATTTTGTCTTTTAACAAAAACGTCAGGGATATCGGTTGACATTAAAGTGCTTCTAAAGTCTAAACGCTTTTGACCTTAATTCACTCTATGCATTAAAGTATCTGGCATTGGCTACTCTGTTGTAAAGACCGATAACAAGTTTTTTGTATTTAGAGCTGAACCCTGGGCACAAAAACTTGATTGAATTATTTTTTTAGTAGCCACAGAGCATATAAAACTTCTCTGTGTGCATCAAATTCCTTTGTAAATGCTCATATATTGTAAAGATAGCAGTGACATCATCACTGCGCTGCAGAGAGCAGAACTATAGAGTTGGATATAGGACCAGTCGCATTGCAAAATAATTTTAGGTAATTGTTGCACAAAGGCAAAGTGCAGGAGTACTCCTGCAAATGCTCCTGATGCCTAGTCCGATACCTGGACACTCGGGGATGATCGGAGCGGCAGTGGGGGAAGTTACAATCACCGATCTCCATGTGTGGCTTTCAATAAAGCAGCTGACGGCAGCCGCTTCTCCTCTCCATGGCTTTCAGCTGCTTTATTGATGGCCACACAGGGAGATCAGTGATTGTCGCACCGATCGTTCCTGAGTGTCCCCTGTTTTTTCCTTCGGCTTTCTGCGGTCCCCCTAACCCCCCCCCCACCTTCCTCCACTCATACTGTCCCATATCTTTCCAGGATGGATGAAGGAGCCAGTAAATATATAACTTACTGACTCCGTTCATTCATAACTGAGCATCAGAAACTGTTTTTAAGATGTCTCAGTTTATGAATTGGGAGGAGCCTCTGTCTCCTCCATTCATGTTCAGTGCAGCTGAGGCTGCTGAGAAAAGGACTGGGGAAACCCTGACTGTCCACCCCCCCCCAAAAAAGGCATTATATAGTAAAATAAAGTGTGTGTGTGTGTGTGTGTGTGTGTGTGTGTGTGTGTGTGTGTGTGTGTGTGTGTGTGTGTCTCATTAGTACCACCTATTAGTGCCATGGGTGCACCACCTTCTGTGAGAACCCTCCTTAGAGAACACTACTAACATTAAAGTGATTACAGTCTATTGTCAGCATGGCAGCCAGGGATGCATTCTCCCTGGTCCTTCAGCTAAGTGGATACAAGCCCATAATGTGGTGTAATAATATAGCATCAACACTGGACAACATAGATGACACTACGTCTTACAATGTTTGCAAAAAATAATGTTCTACCTTTTTGTTAACATTTTATATAGGAGAACAAAGCAACAAAATAATAATGATATAATCAAACGACCATGAATACATGTACTGTACAACTTGTATCCAGTATCTAAATATGGTTTCTGATTGTGCACACTTTTTAAAATATGCTTTTCTTTTAAAATGTTTCTTGATCCCACTATCTAGTATAATGACAAGTTTGTGTATACTGAAAAGGCTGTGTTTTTTTTTTTCAGTCTACCTGCACTGATGTCTGTGACACATGAACTTGGTGGGTGGTGGTGACAGTCTAGTAGTGGATTATTGCCTGTACTTTAGTTCTGTCCCCACCCTTGTTACAAGTGCAGGTTCTGAGGGATTCTCTAGGAGGGTGGATCAGTGGATGGGCACTTGTAAGAATTATCCCTTTTAATGATCAGACGTTTCAAAATGAGCAAAGATAAGCTGCCACTGCTAGCCGTCTTCATATTTAAATGTCCCCCAATGACAGGCCTAATTTTAAATTACCGCAGGAAGTTTTTGTTATGGACAGTATGCTCAATTTTATATTGACAGCTTGCACTGCTGGGAAGTATGTGACACATTTAACGGGATACTGAACACTCACTGTTTAATTTTACATTGTTCCTTCTATTTCTGTATGTGGATGATTATGACACTGTAATTATTTTAAATAAATAATAATAAAAAAATGTTTCCTTATCGATTTATATAGGCATGACCCAGCTCTTTCTCATGCTGTCTGCAGGGAAACATAAGCAGGAGGAGCTTTTAGTCCTCTGCTTCTAAGCACATAAACAGTTGTAAATTGTCATACAAATATATGTTAGAAATCGAATCTTTATTTTGTGGAAATAACATGGTGTGGGCAGATTTCTGACTTTCAAAGGGTGTGTCACGCCCCTCCAACCTGTGGCTTAGAATAGAAGGGAGGTGAAGCCACCATTAATCTACGTGTAATATCCCGCCCCCATTGTGTTTATCTGGTTAGTGGATGTTGAGGTAGTGGGCTGTCATTTACCACTGTGTATACGCCCACATATGTGACTCTATAGTCACATAAGCTGCTCAGATGTGATAGGAAGGAAATGCACACGCTGAAAACTGAGCATGTGCAGTTGCCACCACAGCTGAAAAATTCTTAGCAGAGTTGGGGACATGAACAGAAGGTAGAGATAGGGAGCAGCAGAATCAACAAGGTTTTTTGCAAAATATAGAAAACGAATCTCATAGTGACTAAGTAAGTCAGTATTAACAGTGTGTAATACAGAATTTATTGATAGTAGTGTTGTTGTGTTTTTTTTTTTTTTTTTTTTTTATGATGTGGGTTTAGCGACACCCTTAAGTCAATTTTAAACCTAACTGATCCAATGTGACATATTACATTAGGGCGGCCCTTTCGTTTGCATTTGTTACATCAACGCATTGGTCTGAATAGGCCCTTGCTACTATATTTAAGTTTTTAAGTTTTTTATGTTGTTTCTTCCCTATCCATAATTTTTTTTTTTCTTAAGAAATATACATATTTCAACACATGGCACTCTTGCTTACAACTTTAAATGCTAAATTATTTTAGAAAACTTGCTTGACAGTAGATGCTGAGAATGGGATCTGTAATTTTCAACAAGATCCGCACACGCAAGCCTGTCTGCAGCAAGGGATTAGGTTGCAATAGAATAGACCTCATGGAAGCCAAATTCTTTGTCAGGTCGAGAGGTAGATGTAGGAAAATTTTAAGATTTGCCTCTAGAAAAAGATGTTTGTTGTAGTAATGCGTCCCAAATGTCTAGTAAGAGCTATTACATTGGAGATCGGGATGTACCAGAGCATCCACTTCCTGGGTTACTACAGGCACTCTGGTGCTCCAAACTCTCCTGCTAAAAGAACCAATGTTTTTTTTTCCTATGGCAAGACAGACACAGCCCAGGCCCTGGCACAATGCAGATGGCAAATTTTATTTTTCACTTGGCAATTTGGATCAGTACAAATCTATTAGCCCAGCTTTTAGGGGTCACTTGTAATAGAGCCCATTCACACAGGGGCAACACGACTTTCAGCGCGACTTTGGGAGGCAACTTGAACACGACTTGGGGCGACTTCAGTGCGACTTGCAATGCAACTTGAAGTAACCTCCAGGAGGGAGAACTTCATGCCAAATTTTAAATAAAAAACCGACATAGGTTCCCCCTCCAAGAGCATACCAGGCCCTTAGGTCTGGTATGGATTTCAAGGTGAACTCCCTACGCCGAAAAAACGGCGTGGGGGTCCCCCCCCCCCAAATCCATACCAGATCTGGGGGCCCCGACCCTATGTAATGAGTATGGGGTACATCGTACCCCTACCTATTCACCTGGGGGGTAAAAAGTGTCAAGAATAAAGTAGTTTTATTAGGCAGCTCCGGGGATCGTCTTCTGACTTCGGGGGTCTTCTGACTTCTCCCTTCTGCCGGGCACCACCGGTGTCTTCTTCCAGATCTTTTACCAGCGTGGGCCCGATCTTCTCCCTTCTTCCGACTTGGGGGGTCTTCTTCCGACTTCTCCGCTCTCTTCTCCCTCTCTCCGGTTCTTTCTCCCTTCTGCGTCGCCTTCTTCCCTCTTCTTTTCTTCGATGCTGACTTGACGCTCCCTCCCGCTGTAATGCCGGGTGTGTGGTGCGCGTCGATTTATATTGGCCTCTTATGATGTCACAGTCCCAGCATGCTCCAGGTGGTGACGACATAAGGGGGCAGGGTAATTATGTCGTCACCACCCAGAGCATGCTGGGACTGTGATGTCATAAGAGGCCAATATAAATCGTTGCGCACCACACACCCGACATTACAGCAGGAGGGAGCGTCGAGTCAGCATCAAAGAAGAGGGAAGAAGGCAACACAGAAGACCGGCCCACCGCTGGTTAAAGAGCTGGAAGAAGACAGCGGTGGTGCCCGGCAGAAGGAAGAAGTCGAAAGACAACCCCTGGAGCTGCCTAATAAAAATAAAAACCTGTCTAGTGTTTTTATTCTTGACTCTTTTTACCCCCCAGGTGAATGGGTAGGGGTACGATGTACCCCATACTCATTCACATAAGGTAGAGGCCGGGATCTGGGGGCCCCCTTATTAAAGGGGGTTTCCAGATTCCCATAAGCCCCCCGCCCACAGACCCCGACAACCAACGGCCAGGGTTGTCGGGAAGAGGCCCTTGTCCCTATCAACATGGGGACAAGGTGCTTTGGGGTGGGGGGGGCCCACCCCCCCATGTTGAAGGCATGCCGCCTGGTACGGTTCAGGAGGGAGGTGCTCGCTTGTCCCCATCCCTTTTCCTGACCGGCCAGTCTTCGTGCTCGGATAAGGGTCTGGTATGGATTTGGGGGGGACCCCCATGCCGTTTTTCCGGCATAGGGGGTTCCCCTTGAAATCCATACCAGACGTAAAGGCCTGGTATGCTCTTGAAGGTGGAACCTATGCCTGTATTTTATTTAAAATTTCGCGTGGAGTTCCCCTGTGGGACGGAGGGGCTTGCCTTAGAACAGGTTCACACTGGGGCGACTTCCTGTAAAGTTGCCTCACTGAGAACGGGGATCCGACTTGGAGATGACTTCCATTAAAATCAATGGGTACAAGTCGGATTGAAGTAGTACAGGAACCTTTTTTCCAAGTCGGAGCGACTGCAGTAGTGTACATTAAGACGGCTCCCATTCATTTGCATTCATTTCTTCATGCAGCGCGACTTGTGGCGACCTGGGGCAACCTGAAGTCTGATTCCAAGTCGGAACCTGTGTGAATGGGCTCTAAAGCCTATTTTTTTTGTCAAACTACACAAAGGATATATATATACTTACTAATGATCTGATGTGTCACCGTCTCCTGCGTTCATTGAAGTGATTTGACAAGCCAATGGACCTGTCACATGCACTCATCAAGCATGCTGGCTATGCCCGTCCTTTCTGCCCCTCCTCCATTCAAAGAAACCATACTTGTTCATTAACAGAAAACGCTACGAATGGAGGAGACGGGCCTTTCATTCATTCTCCATTGGTAAATCATTGTTCTTTCATATAAGCCTTTACAGCTCACCACCACTATATGCCTCCTTTTTTCTTTTTTCTTTTTTTCACCTACCCCATTGATCCTCTTCCATAACCTATCGTCTCAAAACCTGAATTTCTACATTCATAATTGCCACACTTTGGCTGCTATTACCATAAAGTGATTATTAAATATAATCTTTTCTTTTTATGTGCGCTGTAACTTCAGCTTCCGAACAGCCACATCACACCGCACTATGAATTTACTGGATAACCAGAGATCTGCGGCCCCACAACTTGGAATATGCTCCAGATCGATATTTAAAAGTTATTACCACCTACCTGAGTGACAAGTACACTATTACAAATGTTTCCTCAGTGTATGTTTTTTTTTCTTTCAGTTTTTCAGAACTGCAAAAATGTCTTGCCATTGGACAAAAAAATTAACTTATCTGAATATCCTTCTTTTATGTTTAGACAGACCTTGTTACGCATCTTAATTATGGTACATTATCATTATACAGTCTACTTGCAATATAGCAGTTGTATTTGTTGAAACATATATAGTATACATTGTTTACATATTTTGGTTAAATGTTAAAAGAATGTGTAAAAAAACTTGATAGAAGGAAAATTGCAGGTGCCACCTATTTTTAATATTAAAGTAATTATATAGCGTGTGTGTGTTTGTTTGTTTGTTTGTTTTTTACCTTTCCTACATTCTCTGCATTAAAGTGATTGTAAAGTCTATATTTTATTTTATTTTCCCCTATAAAATAACAAACATTTTATACTTGGTCTGCTGCAGTGAATTTGCACAGAGCACCCAGATCCTCCACTTGTTGGATCCCTCTTCTGTGCTCCTGGCCCCTCCCTCCTGTTTAGTTCCCCCACAACAAGCAGCTTGCTATGGGGGCACCCGGGCTGAGTCGCAGCTCTGTGTGTCCATTCAGACACAGAGCCCCGCCTCCTATCTCCCCTGACTTTCATTGACAGCAGTGGAAGCCAATGGCACCGCTGTTGTGTCTCAGCCAATCAAGAAGGAGAATCTCGGACGGCTGAGACATTCATGGACATCTCTGGACAGAGAGAGAGAGCCCAGGCAAGTATTAGGGAGGCTGCTGCACAGAAGGCTTTTTATCTTAATGCATAGAATGCATTAGGATAAAAACTTCTGCCTTTACAACCCCTTTAAGGTAAAAAAAAATTGTGTTTATATGAAGTCCTATCTCGATCTAGTGTTGTGCCCGTCTATAGCAGCTCTCTCCTGTGTGCTCCATACAGGCAGTAGTGGGAGCCATTGGCTCCTGCTGCTGTCAACCAATAGTCCTGAGAGCAGGGGTTGAGGCTGAGCTATGCTGTATATGTCAATAGACGCACACAGCCCTGGCTCGCGCCCATAGGTGTGCCCCCATAACAAGCAGCTTGCTATAGGAGCACACAAACAAGAGGAGGGGCCAAGAGCACTGGAGGGGGACCCAAAAATAGGTGGTTTGGTGCTGCTCTGTGCAAAATCATTGTGCAGAGCAGGTAAGTATAGAAGGTTTGAGATAAACCAAAGTCCATAATGTAATACAACCCATGAAGGAGAGGAAGATCAATGATCTCCTTCATGGGTTGTATTACATTATGGACTTTGGTTTATCTCATCATTTGAAGCTGTCCTACCATATGGATTTTTGTTATTAGACTTTTATTTTAGCGCCACACTTTTTCTGTGTTTTGCTTCATTTTTACAAGATTGATCTAATTTTGTGGTGGTGGCTGCTTAGTGTTAGTTTTTTAGGCAGCGCATTGACCGTATAGACACATTGTGTCTTAACATTTTTTTACTGAAGTATAGAAGGTTTGTTTTTTAATTTAAAAAAATATTTATCTTTTACAAACACTTTAATGCCAGTTAATGATGTACATGTATTTGACTTTTTTTTTCCCTTTCAGTGCTTATTTGATGGGCCAATTAAATTTTGAGGAAAATATTAATCGGTTTTCTTTCTTCATTCACCATATAGAAGCTAACAAGAAAGCGTTGTAGTCTTTCCTGAGATAATGACTTGAAGTGATGAGCAATGTGTGGGGTAGTTTCTCTAAAAAAAGTACTGAGCATTGTATGAAAGGATATCTACATGACAGATGCATGTCGGTGAGCCAGTGCCGAGTCAATACTGACTGACATTAATAGATAAGTGGGAAGAGGGATGTAGATAGTCCTGGAATCCTGTTGAAAAGGACAGGTGAATAGCTGCCAAGGAGATGTATACCTGTCAGACAGAATCTTAACTGCACGTTTGATTAGGGATTTAGTATCTGTATTTGTGTTGCTCTATAAGGATGGCCATAACCAGACAGAACTTTTCTTTAAGCCTACATAAATAGTCTGGCACATTGCATGCGCACACAGTGAACAACAGTTTATTTTCTTTACTCCATATAAAAGTAAATAATTGGACCTTTGGTTATGCAGAGTTAGTTACTGCCTACCATTGTAACTTTGCAGCAGTGTTAGCTTGCCAGTTTCAATAGAGTAATTGTTGCAAGGACTTATAAACTTTATGCTCCTATACAACAAAATTGAGCTTGCGTGTATGCTTGAGTTGCTAAGCTAGTTTCTCTTCCTGTGATTTTTTTTAAAAAAAAATTTATTTGCCATTTCTGCTTTTTGATACTAACTTGCCAAACTCTCCTCTTAACCTCCTATGCTTCTCATTGAACATTTCAAATTGTTCTTCGTGCCCTCCACTTCTCTTTTCCCTATTCCTAACTCAATTGCTGCTATTCATTTAGTTTGTTTTGTTCTTGGCTTTGCCACTGAGTTATCGCCAACTTTGCAATGCAGCAAGTAAACCCTGCACTTAAGACAGTTCATGCATACACCTCTCACCACTGCTCCCCTTAAGCTGGCCAAAGACTGTTCGCATCTTAGCCAGTTCAGCAGGGACCGGCTAAGATTCAAACCATATATGGGTAGGCTGTTTGTACCCAACCAGCATGTTGGGTTTTTCATGCGATTATTGACAATAATCATCTGAGTGTTGTCCTGGCCAGGAATGCTTTTCAGTTTTGTTTGCGCCCCGACCAAAAGATTTGAGCACCAATTGCCACTGGTCAGGAGATGGTTGTTGTGATCCTGTTTGGGGAGAGAAGAGGTGATCCACTTGAGAGACTGCATTCTATGTTGGAGATTCCTTTCACACAGGACTGGGAGAGTCGAGACAAGTGAGCTAGTCTGGGAGACTGAGAAAGCTGAGGCAATTGGTCCAGGGGACTAAGGGAGTCTGTGAGTCTCGGAGTGAGAGAGCTCTGGAGTACCAGGAGATCCCATACTGAGATACCAGAGTGGGCCCATGCAGCTAGATGCTGTAACTGAGCCAGGAAAACTGGGTATATGGTCTGAGGGGCCAGTGAGCAGAACAGTAGAGCTGCTGAAGAGTGAGCCAGGTAGCATAGCATTTTTAATTGTTGTGTTGTTGATAATCCCCTGCATGGGCAACCTGATGTAAGGATTTTGATTTTCCTCTTTCAATAAAAGTGGGCCAGCAAGACCTTAACCACAGTACTGACTTGTAGGGACGTGCTACAAAGGTATCTAGCACTGAGCTAAACATCCCCCATATCACACTACCATACCTTCCAACTTTTCAACTTCAGAATGAGGGACAAATGAGCATACCCCCCAAACGAAGTTGTTGAGCGGGGGGGGTCCACCGCGGATCAAAGTTGTTGAGCGGGGGGGGTCGGCAGATCAAAGTTGTTGAGCGGGGGGGGGGGGAATTCTGTGGATCAGAGTTGTTGAGCGGGGGGGGGGGTGCGCAGATCAAAGTTGTTGAGCGGGGGGGGGTTGTCGCCAATTGCGGGACAGTGGGATTTATCACGGGACTGCGGGGGGACCATGGCGCTGCTAGCGGGACCTCGGGATTTACCGCGACTCGGGGGACATTCAGGCGCAATACGGGACGGTTGGGAGGAATGCACTACCATAAACCATAAACTGCATTTTTGACACCAGAAAAGGAGTGGAGGGGGATATCAGGAAGGTTATTGGATCTCATCAGGAACTTGTGTGTGTGTGTGTAAGCCTGCTGTGCATGTGAAATCAGGAGCTGGGACGGTAATGAGAAGAGAGCAGTAATCAATCCGAAAGAGATATTGCGGCAAGGCTTTTATTTTAAGCCTACTAAGGTGAGAGGCTGGGGGAAACTGTTTTTAGCACCGGCACTGGATGAAAAACAGCACCTGCACTTTTGTAATCACTGTGATCCTGTAAAGATTGCCTGCTTGCACTTTGGGAATTTATTGCACATCAGTATGAAATATGAACTTTTTTGAAGACTTTATTTTGTATCAGACTTTTCCACTTTTGCACTTTTATGCACATTGATGTCAGTTGCACATTTATTTATTTACTGCATTTTTATCCACCTGTCTTATATGGGTTACTGATTGCCTATTTCACTTTTTTTTTTTTTTTTCACTTGGTTTATTTTTGCACTGGAATTGCATGTTGTGGACTTGTTTGGACATTTTATTAATTGATCAGTTTTTATCTTATCAATTATCCTTCTGTTCACCAATTTAGTTGCATAGTTATTCAGTCAGTGAGCGCCTCCTACCTTCTTCTTTTAAATATTATTATTTATGTGTGAACATTTTTAGGTGGCTGCTGCTATTTATTTTAGGTTTTCGATTATTTCCCTTCGGTATGCGCATTAGTTCCCCCCCCCTTTTTTTAAAGCGGAGCTCCACCCTAATGTGGAACTCCCTCCCCCCTCCGGTGTCACATTTGACACCTTTCAGGAGGGAGGGGGGTGCAGATACCTGTCTAAAGACAGGTATTTGCACCCACTTCCGGCCACACAGTCTGCGGGTAGACTGTGGGCAGAACGTCACCTCCCGTCCCCCCCGTTGTGTTCTGGGAACACTTGGCTCCCAGAATACAGCGATGCGCCGTAGGGAAACCGGGCAGTGAAGCCAGAGCGCTCCCTCACAGAGGATGGCGGGGGGGCAGCAGAGTGACGAGCGATCGCTCGTCCTCTGCTGTGGACGGCGCTGGACTCCAGGACAGGTAAGTGTGCAGATTATTAAAAGTCAGCAGCTGCAGTATTTGTAGCTGCTAGATTTTAATATTTTTTTTTTTTTTTCAGCGGACATCCGCTTTAATGAATGGGTAATAGCTATGTGTTTTTATTTAGTCATGGAGAGAAAAAAGGTTTATGGATATTTAAAATTAGGAAATGATCAGTGGTATAAAGATTCCAAAATAAATCAAATTATGTCCTGGAACTAAATGTAGAATAACTGGCTTCTGCCTCAGGTTGTCTGGCTGTAATTTTACTGTTTCACCTTGACTAACAGGGAGGAGATACCGGCTGCGTGTTTGAAGTTGCACATTACGGAGCCCGTTGGGAGTGGGCTTACATGGAGCTGTCACTTTTATTGCAGGAAGTTCCTTAGTTTTATGGCGCAGCGAAGGCTGATGTCATATTTAACATGCATTGAACAGTTAATCACCCAGCTTTCCATAAGTGTAGGGCCTACTATGCTGATATTTTTCCTGCTGACCTGACGGTATAAACAAAGTGGGCCTTTGGTTAATAAGCTCTTAAACTTGGATTGTTATTATTGTATTGATTACAACAGTGAAATCATTTCTTTACATGTTACATTGACCTTTTTAAAAGGAAGTCCAGTCACAGTTTAATGGCACTAGCATTATTTTGTTTTGTGTTTTCTATATACTGTGTGTTCATCATCAAGATGTATGCCGCTTGCGCTAAAACTACTTCTTGCTTTGTCATGCAACAGATGTTGAGCAATACAGTTCATTCACAAGTGAATTCTGGTGAATGCATTAGTTCATGTAGGCAGATAAGCCCCCACCTCCCCACCATTCCTTTGACTGACAGTGATAAGGACTGCAATAGACAACAGACACCTCATTTGTGTTGACTGTACTTGCATGACCCCACCTTATCTGCCTATGAGCAACTCCTCCCTTGTGAAGTGACAGGCAGGTGCACAACTTGGACCAGGTTTACTATCTCCCTTTTGACCGGAGCATAGACATTCATCAGGCCCCAAGCTTCTTCCTAGGTGACCTTGTGGAAGATCTGGCTACTGGCGATCTGGCCCGGGGGGGTGATAAAAGGGTACCAAGGGGGCTAATGGAGTGACAATGGGGTACCAGAGGGGGCCAGTAGGTAAGAAAAGGGTATCAGATGGGTGAGAAAGGGGTAACCGTATGTGTCATAGAGACAAAGACGAATATCATAGAGGATCAAATTTATATATTTATTAATGTTAAAGCGGGGGTTCACCCGTACATAACACTTTTTCCCCTTAGATGGATGCTCATTTTGTCTAGGGGAATCGGCTAGTTTTTAAATATGAGCTGTACTTACCGTTTACGAGATGCATCTTCTCCGCCGCTTCCGGGTATGGGCTGCGGAACTGGGCGTTCCTAATTTGATTGACAGTCTTCCGAGAGGCTTCCGATGGTCGCATCCATCGCGTCACGATTTTCCGAAAGAAGCCGAAGGTCGGTGTGCAGGCGCAGTATAGAGCCGACGTTCGGCTTCTTTCGGCTACTAGTGACGCGATGGATGCGACCGTCAGAAGACTGTCAATCAAGAAGGAACGCCCGCTCCCGAAGACCCATACCCGGAAGCGACGGAGAAGATGCATCTCGTAAACGGTAAGTACGGATCATATTTTAAAACAACTAGCCGATTCCCCTAGACAAAATGAGCATCCATCTAAGGGGATTGTTTGAAAAAAATGTTTTATGGGTGAACTCCCGCTTTAATGTCAAAGCAAAACCATGTCATAACTTTTAAAAAGGAGAAAGCAGGTTGATACATGGAACCAGGGCCCAATTTGGAATTGGCATTGTAGTTGTGAGAGGGCCTGCTGTGGGGAACCCTGCTGTCACTACATCCTTCTCATTTTGAGAATACGATCTTATCTGCACCAGCTACAGATATGACCTGGTAATAAGTTGATAAAGGTAAATTGATAACCTAAATATATACAAGGCACACAGACCTAGAGAAATGCATGTGATAAAATCGAATGTCCAGGTAAAATAAACACACTGATGCCCATTGTAACTGAGAAATGTTAAAGCCTTTTTTTTCTAAATATAGGCACACGATAACATTTTATATAGAAACCATGTCTTCTAGTTGGCATCAGCAGAACTTGAGTATTACCAAGACTTATGATTTTTGATTTTTTTCAGTCATACCTATCCATAGACTGTGAGAGCTCCCAAACATTTACTTCTAGATTGTAAGCTCTAACGAGCAGGGCCCTCTGATTCCTCCTGTATTGTATTGTAATTGTACTGTCTTCCCCGAAGTTGTAAAGCGCTGCGCAAACTGTTGGTGCTAAATAAATCCTGTATAATAATTTGCGCTCAAAAGCAAAGCAAATTTTAGAGGATACATACATTCAAATGCTGAGTCAGAGGAAACCCACTAATGACATAAGATGACTATGCTGGCTTCTTATGAGCTACAGTCCACCCTACCTGTGGTAAGCAATCCTCTGCAACCACAGGTCTTTCCACATGCTTTAGACAACAAGAGAGCCTATAAAAAAACAAATGCAGCATAGTACAGTACTACAACAGGACTGCAAGCCCATTAAAGCAAATCTGTAATTAGAAAAATATGTAAGCTGCCATTACAGACCTCTTCTTTTAGATATGTTGGTTACCTTGATTTTTTTTTTTTTTTTACATATATCTTGAGTCAATGACCCATTAAAAATGAGAGAATCCTGACTTTCACATGCTGTGTGCTTGTTCTGGCTCTGAAGCGAAGCTGAATTCCAGTCAGCAATAACCTTTTCAGGAGTTCCAACATTTTATGGCAGGTATATCCTTGCCGTATAGGAGAGTATCTGATCTTGATACAAAAAAAATCTACAAAAAGCAAAAAAAAAAAAAAAGGGTCAGACTCCGTACACAACTTGGTCATTTTTTGCCATCAATTTTCTGTTTGTACCTTTCTGTGACTATAATGTCTAGCTTATAGATCATGGGGCAAACTTGCAAAGCAAAGTGCTTTTCAGATGTAGTAGATGGAAACTACAGTAAGATGCTTGTTGAATGCAGTGCTCTTCAGGCGTCTTCTACAAGATAAGATTATACTGTACCCTTTTAGTTTGCACCCCGTTGGGCAGTCTTCCTGCAAGATTCTGAATTTTTTCCTCTTGCTCCAAGTGATCACTGCAACCATTTAGTAGCAATTTTCATTACCAAACTACATATTGAGGCCCTGGGATATTAGGAGATATCAGGGCTCAAGTCCTGCGGGAACGCGTGGGAACGGAGTTCCTGCACTTTTTTCACAGCAGGAACGCAGTTCCCTTTGCAGGACTAGAGCAGCCGAGCCGCCCGAGCCAATCTTTCACTAAGCGGCAATGCCCAGCTCGAGTCACTGTCAGGGGCAGGCGAACCTTAGTAATCCTTTATGTTACTGTCCGCTTTCTGTATATGGATTCATCAGGTAGTGTGCGGGTATTCTGTCACTTCCTCGATGCCGCAATGTCTCCTGGGAGCTTTTGTCATTGTTCCCAGGAGACATTGCGGAGGTCTGCCACGAGTTATCGCAGGATTTAGAAAGAACTTGCGGTTTATTTATTATGCATATGAGCGTATTTTTTTTTTTTTTTTTTTTTGGTGGCGGAGTGGATCTTGGGTGGGAGTTCCCACACTTTTTTCCCCAGGACTTGACCCCTGGGAGATATGCTTTCCAAAAGTTTCCAGAGTTACAAACCATACCTGTTCTCTGGGAATCTGAGGTATCCCTGCTATCCTATACCATTTCCCTATCACTTCATAATTGATTACAATATTTTCCAGCTGCAAAAACTCTTGTCCTTGTACTTTCCTAATTGTCGCATTTGCTATAGTGTTTAATGGAACCCCCTTATGAGTCGTTTCTAAAGCCTTGTACACACGGTCTGATTTTAGGACGACCGAACGTCTGATTTTTGTCAAATTGTCATTTGTCAAACACGAGCGTAGTGACGTACTATGAGAGTATAAAGAGGAAGTTAATTTCTCAGGCGCCACCCTTAGGGCCCCTTCTGCTAATTTTGTGTTAGTGGAAGTTTTGGTGAGCGTTGATTCATACAAAGCTTCAGTTCGTACAAAATAAATGCCTTTTTAAAATGCGTTTTGGCATAACTACATGCAAAAAAGCAGCTTCATTATTATCCCATTAAAAAAAAATAGAATTTTTAAATTTCATCAATTGCCGCGTCACGAATGTTAATTCTATATTACAAACAGTAGTTTACAAGACTAAACTCTTTCCATTCGTTCCTTATTTCCGAGCATGCGTATTTGTACTTTCGACTTTTGTGTGACAGATTTCTGTAATGACCATCCTAAAATCGAACGTTGAGTTCACATCAGACCAAATTTTTTTTTTTTGCCGACTTTCTCCTCTGGGCCTCCTCCAAGGAGCGTCCCCCCAATTTTATCGCCCATCTTATCACAAACCATGGCCCTGTGGGACGCAATGAGACGGTTACCCTCCTTGACCCCAGAATGTAGACCCCCTCGCTCATATATTCCTCAACCAGGACTTTCCGCCCGGTCAAGACATCAAGTCCTTCCAGTGGTGGCTGGACAAGGGGTTGTATCGCATTGGGCACTATTTCACCCCCTCGAGCCTTCTCTCTCCCTCTCCCTAAAAGTTTCCAACATTCAGAATGACGTTATGCTATTTCCGCCCCTGAGCCAACTGGCGTGGGGCTGGCACTATGTCTCCACCCACTGGGCGATTGTCTGCCTCTTGGACCTCCAGGCACAATGTGATCCCATAGGGGATGCCAGAGGTCCTATACCTCTTGATCCGGATGCTAATTGCTGGTTGTGAGACGGAGTCTCATAAATTCTAGCACTGCTGTGCAGATCACATGCGATGTCTGTGCGATGCAAATTCAGCCATACTGATTGTATGGCTGAATTTGCATCGCATTCCTACCAAAATGGTACAGGACCCTTTTTTGGGTCGGTACTGGAATCGGATCGAATGGGTGTTCACACCTATGCGATTAGATTCCTGCACCGTTTGGTTCACAGATCGCAGTGTGAACTGCCAATCTGGGGGTGTCATTGACATGCAATGTCCCACTGTCTGTGCCAATGGACGCAGCAGAGGAACTCTGGTGCGTGCATATACAAGTGCCCCCACATGGGAAGCGGCTTCCCATGGGGGCACTGACCAGAGAAGAGGGGCCAGGGGTGCTGGTAGGGGACCCAAAAAGGATGTTCCCTCCCGCTCTGTGCGATTCCATTGCACAGAGTAGATAAGTATAAACATGTTTGTGTTTTTTTTTTTCTTTACAACCCCTTTTAAGCCTAGTACACACTATCAAAAAATCGAACAACAGTACAATAATGTGATCATTAGTACTCTGCTTTCGGGAGCTGATAATGACGGTTCATCTGAAATGATCCAAAGGGACAAACACGAGAATTTTTCTCGTACGATACCAGATCATATGATTTTCGTTTTAATCAATACAGTATTAGTCTGAAAAAAATCAGAAGAGCAAGACCACACATGCTCGGAAGGAGCAATACAACACATTGCATCACTTCTCAAGTTGCATTCTGTCGTACAAGAATTTTCGTAAGTTTAGTAACCTCTTCGTTTTCGATATGAGACTTCCATGCAAAAAAATAAATAACAGACCATCATTCGATCGATATTCTCATTGTGTTCACGAGGCTTCAGACTGAGAGCATAAAGGGTGTTCAGAGAAGAAAAACACCCATATCTGGTGAGTTAACAGTTATGGGTACAGCTTGGGATTGTGGTACATAAAAGCAAAGCTGAAACTTTTTTTTAAATATTGTCATTTTCTTTTCGATGCAGCTTCATAGAAAAGGATTTATTGGGCGAACCAAGCCATGTCCTGCATGAGTGTTTAGGTCCGACGTTAAACATTGGGCGGTTTAATGTGATTGGCTACTGTAAAGAAATTTGTTTACATTTTCTAAATAGATATTAGCCCTCCTGACTGCGGCACATCTTCTGAAAACATGGTTATTATGAATGATACAGTAGAAGCAAATGATGTTGCTTAATGGTATGTGGTTCAGTAAATAGATGGTTTCTAAGCATGTAAAGCTGGTAAAACTATGTTACAAAGTCGTGTCTATCATTGTGGAAAAGGTTCTTCAAAACAAACCATCACTTGGTATTTCCGTGTTCCTGCTATTTAGAATCTGCTGGGTAATTTAATTCCTCTTCCCTTCTATAATTTATTTAATGTGAGGTCACAATAGCTGCTTTGTCCTGTACGTTATTTGCAACCAGATCCCCTGTCTGCTCTGTAGCTTGGAAATGTTATCAGTCCTCTTACTGACAAATGGAAGAGAAGTTTACTATCTGATGAAGGAGCCTTTACTTGCAATATGGCTTTTTAAAAATATCTGTTTAGTGTATTACATACAGATGCCTTCTGTTCAAACTTTTCCCCCAAACTGCCTAGTGAGCAGAATAAACAGGAATATAAACCTCTGCTAAAAATGCAATAGAACACATTATAGCAGCGTGGTAAGCATTGTTGGTTTGGATAAACAGGGCCACTTGTAACAAAATCCATACCTACTAAAAGAAGAGGTTATATACTTTGAGCGTTTTTTGACAGCCTGGGTCTTGTAGCACCGCTGCTTTGCTGCTCCACAGCTGAAGGGTGTAAGTATTTCATACTTCTGGGCGTGCGTAATACTTAAACCCCCACCACACTGCTTGGTACCTACCACTGGCTTATTTGTCACTACTGGACATCCAAGATGGCAGGAGGAAACGCTGCGTGTGGTGGTAAAAACTTGAGTTTGACCCTTCTGACCAGACAAATACTGGAGCAGCAAAGTAGCAGCATTTCAAGACCAGGGCTGCTGGAAAGGTTGGTTATATTCTTTCTTTTGTTTGACAGGTATGGTTTTGGGTTACAAGTGACCTTGTGCTGACAAAGTTAAGGGCCCATTTACACGTATGCGTTGTAGCAACAATGCATGGCAACACACCTGCTCTATGCGCAGTGCCATTATTGGTAAATGGCACCACATCTTGGCAGACTGCAAGGTTACAATGTTAATGAGCCTGTCCCATGTCTGTCCTAATTAACATAGGATGCACCACACCTTTAACCCTTTGTTAGGATTGACAGCGTTCAAATCTAGTTACAATTGATAATGAAGATCTGCCTGCACAATACAGACAGGGCTTATTGCAAATACAGCTGCCCAGCCACCTCATAAACAAAAAGAACTATGTAGGATTTTTTTTTCCTGTTGGAGGGTCCAGCAATGTGAAGGGGAACACGTAGAAAATATAAAGTAGGTGTTATTCCAATTTGCCTGTAAGGCTTCATTTCCACAGACGTTTTTACAGCCACTTTTCTGAGCGTTTTTTGCAGCTTAAAAACGGCTCTCCATGTTAGTCTATGGTTTCATGCCCACCATGACGTTTTTGAGCTGTAGATGGCTGAGCCGTTTTTAAGCTGCAAAAAAACCCCAGGACCAGTACGTTCTGAAGCTCCAGCGTTAGAGCTGTAAAGACGTCAGACGCCGGCAAAAGTGATTTAACGAGGCTTAACGCTGTGTTAAGCCTCGTCCTGCGTTTCTTTCTCTATTCAAAATCAGTGGTTCCTTATGGGAGCCCATTGATTTGAATAGAGGTCGCACCAGAAGTCGGATCAAAATGATCCGACTTGCGGGGCGACTGGTGTGCAGAGAATCTTGAAGAGGAACCCCGCGCAAATTTAAAAAAAAAATTTGCGTGTGGTTCCCCCCCCCAGTATGGATTTTAAGGGGAACACCTACGCCGAAAAAACGTTGTGGGGTTTCCCCCAAAATCCATACCAGACCCTTATGCGAGCATGGCGCCCGGCCGGTCAGGAATGGGGGTGGGGACGAGCGAGCGCCCCCCCCTCCTGAGCCGTACCAGGCCGCATGCCCTTAACATGGGGGGGGTGGGTGCCCTGCGACCCCCCCCCACCCCAAAGCACCTTGTCCCCATGTTGATGGGGACAAGGGTCACTTCCCGACAACCCTGGCCATTGGTTGTCAGGGTCTAATAAGGGGGCCCCCAGATCCCGGCCCCCCACCCTATGTGAAATGAGCATGGGGTACATTGTACTATTTTATTTATATAATATATATATATATATATATATATATATATATATATATATATATATATATATATATATATATATATATATATATATATATATATATATATATATATATATATATATATATATATATATATTATAGCACTGTCAATTTATGCAGCACTTTAGGCCTCTTTCACACGGAGCGGACCATTTTTGTGTCCGCTCCGTTTGTGTCCGTCAGCTCAGCGGGAATCCCCGCTGAGGTGTCAGCGGATAGGGCGGTCCCCACACACAGTGCAGAGACCGCCCTGTCTTTGCTCCGCTCTCCCCTATGGGGAATCGGATGCAGACGGACCGTCTGTCTGCATCCGATCCGTTTCGCCGAAAGGAAGAAAAATAGAAAAAAATAGGGTTTTCTTCCGTACGCAAAAGCGGATCCTGACGGACGCGGATGGTCCCATAGGGATGTATATCTCTTACATTCACATCAGTCTCTGCCCTCAAGGAGTTTATATACAATCTCTAAGGTGTGTACGGCAGCCGGTCTGACAGAAGCCACCTGAACATCTGGCTTCTGTCAAAGGGGCATGACCAAAAAGGGTCTGCTAATCGGACTTCGATCAGCACTCTCAGCCAATGGCTGAGACCTCTAACTGGTGTATTCTGGGGGGGGGGGGTCGAAACATATTGGCTCAGTGGAGAAGATTGCTGTACTAACAGATTTTGTTAGTGCGGGATCTCCTCTAAAGCGCGTCAGTGTTTTTTTTTTGTTCAGCCTGCGCTGGGTTGAATTGGGGAACAAAAAACAAATTGGGTGTACTAGGCTTAAAGGAACACTAAAGGCAGAATTTTTTTTTTTGGTAAAATAACAAACATGTTATACTTACCTCCACTGTGCAGCTCATTTTGCACAGGGTGTCCCCGAACCCGGTCTTCTGGGGTCCCTCGGCGGCTGTCTCGGCTCCTCCTCGCAAGAGCTTTCCACCTTCATGCGAGCTCCCTCGCATGGTGGAAAGCTCTTGCGCGCGCTCCCGTGATACAGCGGCGGCCATAGCCGCCGGCTTTATCACTCAGCCCCGCCCCCGGCGTGCCGCATCATTGGATGTGATTGACAGCAGCGCCAGCCGATGGCTGCGCTGCTATCAATCCATCCAACCTAGCCAATCAACGGCCAGGCTGGGAACCGAACAAGATGACGGGGACGCGCACGGGACTTTCGAGGGGTGAGGTAAGTAAAACGGGGACTCGGTGCCGTCGATGTTTTTTCACCTTAATGCATAGGATGCATTAAGGTGAAAAAACATTTACCTTTACAACCCCTTTAACTCTCATTCATACATCCACATACTAGGGTCAGTTTAGACAGGATCCAGTTGACCTAACAGCATAGCATGTCTTTGGAGTGTGGGAGGAAACTGGAGGAAACCCATGCAGTCACAGAGAGAACATGCAAACTTGGTGCAGGTAGTGCCGTGGTTGCGTTTCGATCCGCTGCTAGGCAGACGTGCTAACCCTTCATTTCACTGGGGGAGCTGTATTGGACCAGATTTTTTTATTTGATGCCTGATGCCATCACAGGCATACTTAAAAGTGCTTGTGCTGCATACTGCATGGTGGACAGCAGATTGCTTTGGCACATGCCTAGGGACTGCACACTTAGAGGGTGTAGGAGAGAGAAATAGGGAGGCTCTGCAGCTGCAAATTGGAGGTATGTGAGCTATACCTTTTTTTTTTTTTTATTTTTTTTTTTTTTGCACCACAGGCTAAAAAGGAGTCCAGTATGTACAGTATTTCTGAGCGCTCTTATAGTGCATCAAGCTATGTGTGTGTGTGTGTGTATATATAATATAATATAATATAATATATATATATATATATATATATATATATATATATATATATATTATGTGTGTGTATATATTAAAATAAAATATAAATATTATATGAAGGCAGATTTTAGCATATGTGCTTTAGGGCCCAGAATATGTGTAATTCTATTGGTATCGCTTGGCAAAGTGTAAACTCACCTATGTTTGTTTTGCAATTATTAGTTTCTGGTCTAAAGTTCTTACTGACGTCACGAGTCGGATATTTCAGGTAGTCAGAAAATCTACTTCCTCGTTCCTTTGTGCAATATTTTGTGACAGGAAATGGCTTGTATCAGAATCTGATATAAAAATGATGCTGTGGTAAACTAGTTATAGGTTGGTATTTGTTTTCCTAGCTTCTGGTAATCGTTCCTGAGTATGCAGTAACATCAAATGAATCACAATCATAGTGGTGGTTGGTTTTGGAACAACCTGGTACTAAGATGGTCCTTCGACTCCTAGGGGCTCTTTCACACGGAGCGGATCCGTATTGATCCGCTCCGTTAGTGGAGTGAAAAATAGAGGCGCTAGCTGATAGTGTGTGTACACTAAATGAATAATAAATTAAAAAGTATATGCATAAATACTTAAATATAAATGAGTGAATATAACAATAAACGTGTGAGTAAATAGTGACCATATATAACAAATATAAACCACAATAATTATTATAGGTCAATAAATGGTAGTGCACAATAAGAAGGAAAAATAAAATTGTGCCAAAACTAAAAATAGAGTCCATATATTATAAATGATGAATCTTCAAAACCATAGACAGAAAATCTTCCACCTTCACCAAGATAAAGAAAGACCACCAAAAGTGCTCATGGATGGCACCTTACCGCAAATAATGGACCACTTTAATTAAAAAGAGGTCAATCAGGCAGATTAAAGATAATATTCCAGACCCAGATCTCTCAGTCTCACAGTCTTGATAGAACAACACTCCACGCCACATGGGATAATTAAAGCAAAAGAGAGAAAATCGCCATAGAATAATATTGTTTTTATTGGATAAAACAGAGAAAGACACGCCAAATGGCCTCTTACTTGATGGGGTGCCTAGCCCCGGCACTGAGGTTGAGAGCGTGGATATTATGGGGAGAATAGATGGAGTCCCGTGACCGGCATTGGAACCATGCAAAGCCGCACTAACGCTGTTGGCGTGCGTTCCACCCTCCAGGATGAGAGAGCCAGCGGGACCAGGAAGTGGGTGGGTCGAGCGTGACCTGTAAGCCTCGACGTACGTTTCGTGATGATGTCACGTCGTCAGGAAGCATACAGCGTCGCGCTCTGGGTCTGTCTTAAAGGCCCATCAATCAACTAAAGTGGGAGGGGATCAGAGGGGCGGCAACACTCAGTCCCGGATCAAGCAACTGGACATTATACAAATGAATGCGTTTGGGCCAGCAAACAAGATATCAACAATAAATTAATAAAACAATAATAATAATAATTAGTAAGGTAGATACAATATGTAAAATGGGATAGCCATTGGACATATACTAGAAAAACACAAGAATGCAGCTTAAGCACCTATAATAGTAATCTGTTTTGTCTCATTAACAATGGACATATCCCATGTATAAACCCATGACATATATAGATTAAAAAATAACAATATATTGCCAATCTAATCCAATAAAGATCAAATTTAAAAATATGTTAGATATAAACAATAATATTAAGATATTTAAAAATGTTTAAAAATTGTCCCTAATCAGAGGGTATATTTAAATCCATCATATAAAAAAATATATATATAGAATTTTCTGGTTTTATTATACGTCAAAACTCACAATATTAAATAGATATTAACTGTGTAATCAGAAAAATTCTATTCATTGGTTAAAAAGCAGTTTAGGTCTAACTCGATATTTAAACCCAATGGGCGCATAGTGCGCAATCAATGCAGCCACTGGGTCTCATTTTGGGAGACCTTCTTGGTCATATCTGTACCCCGCCAATGACCAGATATCTTGTCTATGCCATAAAAAATCATTTTACTTGGGTCTCTATTATGGCACTCATCAAAGTGCCTAGACACACTGTGATTAGGATACCCTTTAAGGATATTGGCCACATGCTCATTTATGCGCACCTTGAGTTCCCTTGTGGTGCGACCCACATATTGCATTTTACAAGGGCACTCCAGGACATATGTGACATACCTGGAGTGACATGTAATTAATGGCTCTATGGTGAATTCTTTATTAGTTACATTTGATTTAAAAGTTGTTCTCTTTTTCCCTTGTCTGTTAGTAGTTTTGCATGACCTGCAGCGGGTGCAATAGTGCAACCCTGAACCATCCAAAAATGTCATCGGTCTTTCCGGAGGATCTGGTACATTTGCTGCTATTTTATTTAGCAACCCTGGTGCCCTCCTATAAATAAAGGAAGGTTTGGGCAGTAAAATTTTGGCCAAATCCCCATCTTTTAGTAGAATCGGCCAAAATTTCTTGAATATCTTCTCTACACTCCTATATTGTTGGTGAAATCCTGAGAGAAACGCCACTTCATCATGTCGTAACAATTTCTCTCTAGGTACCAACAAAGATTCCCTATTCATATCAAGCACTTCTTTTTTAATATTAGATAAAACAGATGGTGAGTAACCCTTTTCCACGAATCTATCCGTCAACAGATCTGATTGGTCTTTGAAATCCGCAATTTGATCACAATTGCGCCGAAGACGCATAAATTGCCCCTTCGGTATAGCCCCCAACCACTTAGGGTGATGGCAACTGCTCAAAGGGACAAAGCCATTCCGATCCGTGGACTTAAAGAAAGTCTTCATGGTCAATTTGTTACCATTTTTAGTTATAGTTAAGTCCAAATAGTTGATAAGAGGTCTGACTGCACTCTGCGGTGAATCTAAGACCATATACATTGATGTTCATTTTTGCCAAAAAATTATCAAGAGTAAGTTTGGACCCTTCCCATATAATTACAATATCATCTATGTATCTCCTATAGAGTATCATAGATTGGTCATTGTCTCTAAAAATGGTTTCCTCCTCCCATTTGTTGAGAACCAAATTGGCTACACTGGGGGCATACCGAGCCCCCATAGCCACCCCCTTTATTTGCTTATAGTAACTGCCTTGTGCCCAAAAATAATTGTTCCCCATGGCCTGACGTAACCCTTCCATCAGAAAATGGATTTGAGCTAGAGGCAATGTTGATTTTTCTGTTAAAGCCTCTGTGACTGCCAAAATGCCGTCACTCTGTCTGATGTTGGTATATAACGACTCAACATCGATAGTGGCAAGCCATGTTTCTTCTGAAACTATAATAGGGGATAAAAGTTGTAGAAGCTCCCTGCTATCTTTCAGATAGGATCTACCCTGAATCACCAATGGCTGCAGGAATAGATCAAGGTACTCCCCAACACGCGAATAAAGAGAGCCAATCCCACTAATGATGGGTCGACCCGGGGGATTGGTCCTACTTTTATGAATTTTTGGCAAGATATACAGTACTGGGGTGACTGGTGCTTTGGGAATGAGATAAAGGGCCTCTTTACTAGACAAAATGGAACGTGTGGTCCCATCATTAACCCAACCGGACAATTCTGCTTTTAATTTGACAAGTGGGTCACCAGGTAAATGGTGATAGGTTTCAGTATCACTAAGCAATCGCTGGATCTCACCATAATATTGCTCCCTAGTGAGAACGACCACTCCTCCACCTTTGTCCGCTGGGCGAACCACTATGTTTTTATTAGACTCTAATAATTTAATTCCTTCCTTAATAGAATTATTGTTGTTTTTTTGGCCTTTAACTTCTAATTTGTATAATTCATCCTGTACCATATTTTTAAAAACCTCCACGTGGTGGTGGGTACCCTTCTTTGGGTTAAACGTGGAGTTATTTTTTAAATGAGTATGCTGATAATCATTGGTGGACACTTGGGGTGTAGAAATAACTTGTTGGGAAAAATGTTTTTTGATGTTGAGTTTCCTTACGTACTTCTCAACATCAATGAATAAATCAAATTTATTAATATTTTTTACAGGCGCAAACTTCATGCCCTTGGATAGGACAATAAGTTCTGCTTTTGAAAAAGTGGTACCTGCCAGGTTGAAAATACCATTGGTTAATGATCCCGTGGCCTTTTTCTTCCCGGCTCCCCCCCTTCTGCCTCTTTTCCTGATTTTTCTATTGGGGGTTGGGTAGTGGGAGGGATCTTGTATGGCTCCTTCCATCCCCTCCATTCCCCCCCTCGGTGGTTGATTGTATTGGTATTGGTTGGGTCTACCCCTAAAATTGCCCCGAAACTGGCCCCTCGGGGGTCTAGGGCCATATTGTGGGGGACCATGATTATAGGGTTGGTAATTAGCCCGTTAGCCCGTTTGGCTCAGCGGGGATTCCTCCGTTTCCCCCGTTTCCCTCCGATTCCCCCCCCGGTACATGCGGCGGTCGGTTCTTCCGTGGGAGCGATCCGGGTTGAGGGGGCGGCTATTCGTTTCTAGCCACCCCCTCGCTCCCCGGAGCTAAAGAACGGGGAGAGCCGTATGTAAACACGGCTTCCCTGTGCTTCACTGTGGCAGCTGCATCAATTGTGTCATCCCTTTTATAGGGAGACACAATCAATGACGTCAGACCTACAGCCACACCCATCTACAGTTGTAAACACACACTAGGTGAAACATAACTCCTTCAGCGCCCCCTGTGGTTAACTCCCAAACGGCAACTGTCATTTTCACAATAAACAATGCAATTTAAATGCATTTTTTGCTGTGAAAATGACAATGGTCCCAAAAATGTGTCAAAATTGTCAGAGTCCGCCATAATGTCGCAGTCATGAAAAAAAACGCTGATCGCCGCCATTAGTAGTAAAAAAAAAAAATAATAATAAAAAAAAATAATAATAAAAATGCAATAAAACTATCCCCTATTTTGTAAACGCTATAAAATTTTTTTTTTATACCAAAAATATGTAGAAGAATACGTATTGGCCTAAACTGAGGGAAAAAAGTTTTTTTTATATATTTTTGGGGGATATTTATTTATAGAAAAAGTAAAAAATATTGCATTTTTTTTTCAAAACTGTCGCTCTATTTTTGTTTATAGCGCAAAAAATAAAAACCGCAGAGGTGATCAAATACCACCAAAAGAAAGCTCTATTTGTAGGGAAAAAAAATCGCAATAATCGTTTATCGGTTGGTTTGCGCAAAATTTATAGCGTTTACAAAATAGGGGATAGTTTTATTGCATTTTTATTTTTTTTACTACTAATGGCAGCGATCAGCGATTTTTTTTCGGGACTGCGACATTATGGCGGACACTTCGGACAATTTTGACACATTTTTGGGACCATTGTCATTTTCACAGCAAAAAATGCATTTAAATTGCATTCTTTAATGTGAAAATGAAAGTTGCAGTTTGGGAGTTAACCACAGGGGGCTCTGTAGGAGTTAGGGTTCACTTTGTGAGTGTTTACAACTGTAGGGGGGTGTGGCTGTAGGTGTGACCTCATCGATCGTGTCTCCCCTATAAAGGGGATGACGCGATCGATACGCCGCCACAGTGAAGCACGGGGAAGCCGTGTTTACACGCGGCTCTCCCCGTTCTTCAGCTCTGGGGACCGAGCGGCGATCGGGTCCGCGGGACCGGTCCCGGAGCTTCGGACCGGGTCGCGGGAGCGCGCCCGTGACCCACGGCTGGGTACAAGTACAGGACGTATATATACGTGCTTGTGCCCAGCCATGCCATTCTGCCGACGTATATGTGCAGGAGGCGGTCCGGAAGTGGTTAAATACCATCAGTGTCTCACTGGGGAGATTTCCCTTCACTTCCTGTCCCATAGCCAAAACGGGAAGTAAGAGGAAATCCCTCCAAAGTGAGGGAATTGCATGGTGTCACCAGAACTAGTTTCCCCAGTGGAAGTTTTCCCTTTATTACTGTTCTGGTGTCAAGCCAAAATCTGGGCTTTTTTCTTTTCAATGATAATGGAAAACAGGACAAATAGTGAAGGTGATTCTCCCTCCCTTCTAATTCTTCTTCACTCTTCCCAAAACTAAAAAGAAAAAAAAGTTATTTGGGTTTAGTTACGGTATACTTTAATTGTCAAAATAATATATTGGAGAGCTAGGAACTTAGAAGACATACTAATTTGGGGTATACAATTTTTTTTTTTTTTAAACCCAGTGGGCTTACAGATCTTCATACTAACACAAGCGACATTGGTGTGGCTGAGCCAGAACACACTGATCAGCATGCACAGCCGGCATGCCCATTCGACAGAAGCATGCTGTGAGGCCAACTTCTGTCGGTAAGGGAGCTGTACACACAGGCCAAAAGTTGGCCAGTTTCTGCTGAGACCAATGTTTTGGCAAATTTTCAGCCTGTGTGTACCCAGCCTAAGATAGAGCCATTGCCAAGTTGAAAGAACCATTATTAGTGACTCTCTGCTTCAAACAAAAGGTTGCCTTTTGTAGGCCACCAGCAGGTTTTGTGAACCTTTTTAAAATGGGAAATCTTTTAAAATAACAAAATAAACTAAACAAGGTAAAACAGTAATCCAATTTATGGTTTTACAAAGATTTTTTATTAAGGTTTTCAAATTGGATAACACAAGGTACAAAAGGCAAAACACAGAAACAATAAATAAAAAAAACCTTAGAAAATGAGGGTAAATAATGTGGAGCTAAAGCATTTTAACTAACCCAAGCGATCACAAAACTATACAACGTTTTTCACCAGCCAATGGCAAGTCCAGTGAGTATGCAAATTCAATAACATTATATAACATAGTGCAGAGCAGTAGGGAAAGCATTGCCTATATGGTTGTACACCCCAAGGGAAGAAAGAAAAGAGAAAAAGGCAAATCAAATTAGTTAAAAACTATAATATATACATACACACACTATATATATATATATATATATATATATATATATATATATATATATATATATATATATATATATATATATATATATATATATTAGTGGTGGTGGGACTCTGTGCGACCTTAAAGGTTGCTGGTTTACGCCATATTTTGGAGAGAAAGACACACTAATTGCACAGCTGTGTGTTCAGCTATTTAGTTCTGACCTGACTATGGCTCAGAGTCCCACCCAACAGAGAGGAAGTCTGTTCCTGGGAGTCAGGTGGGCTCCCATTACTCTGAGAGGAGTCAGATGTCATTGATGATTGAGCAGCAAGGCACTGACCAGGAGTAAGCTAGCAAAGGAACACTAAAGGTTCATTTTTTATTAGATCAATTGATTGCTGTAAGCTAGAGCATTTAAATATCACTTACCTCGTTTTTCCTTTTGACCTCCAAAATACAGTAATCCAGGTTTGAAAATGCCATTTCCTGTCTCTCCTCTTCTTGCTTTCTACCATCATCTGAGCTGTTTTGCATGGTGGAAAGCAGAATGTGCTCACCCCCTCCCTATGACTACAACCCTGCGTGAAGATGCTCTCTTATCCCTCACAGGCATGGAGGCTAAGCCTAATGGGAACACCAGCCACCACTGCTGTGAACACCACAAAATAAAAGTCACATTGAGCTATTGCTAGTAATTGTGGTGATATTTATGTTGTGGGTGTGGTGTGTCAAAATTACCCTATAAGCACAATATTGAGCTGTTGAATAAAGTATCAAGCCCCTTATCTGCACACCGGTCACCTATCACCCAATATATGGGTTGGGGGGGTGAGGGGGACCAACCCTTGGAGCTGTAGAGGTAAGCAGGCAAGACCGCCTGAAATAATTCAAAAGATATACATATAAGCCATGTAAACCTGTTACACCACCACTCCATGAATCGTAACTGCCAAGTGTGCCCTGCTCGCCCCCCCAAGCAGCTACAGAGGAGCTTGTACCCAAGATGTGTTGACCATAGGTTCATTTAATCACAATAGTCTAAAAAGCTTAATCCCAGACTGACAGATAAAATGCAGATGAGGAGCGACGGGATCCTGCAATATACATAAATTGGTCCCAAATAATAATCTACTGTATGTGCATTCAACAAACGATATATAACTCCATTACCTATGCCATACTAACCCACTCGAGGAAATGGGCAACTTCCTACTGGATTCCCACTGCTGAATCTGAATGGGCCCTCTATAAAAACAGTTTGTTAATATACCATATATCTCTGTCTATGTGTCACATTTCTGATACATACCCATTTTAATTTTTTTACCTCAAGTGGTACAAGAGATGATACACTAAAATCATGTATAGATGGATGTAACCCAATCCCCTTTTTTTTCAGTATAAATGGGACCATAGTAGACAACTGCCAGATAACCCTGAGAACGGTGAAGCAATATTAACTTAATAGTCTCAGGCCCTCAAAAAAAAAAAAAAACAGAATGGATTTAGTGTAGGTGATGTAGCTCATCACTTCAATCTGGTAGCTCCAACCCAAGTCTCCCTCCTCCACAGGTGCACAGAGAATGCCATCTCTGGGAGTCCTAATATAGTTCTCATCAGGCACTGCCTCTGGCCATGGAACCCTGCCATCTGTGCAACATGGTTATGTTACTCGCCCAGCTTGTTCAGGATGTCATATCACTGTAGGTAGCTCAGAGAAAACACTGCTCTGATCAGTGTAGCTGCTAGGAGGATATTAAACCGCACACCCAGTCCAGGGGCTCTGGCTTAGGACGTCCTTTCAACAGCCCGTACAGGAACAAATGGAATCAAAGCATAAAGGAGCCCACATGTCTGGAGAAAGTCTTGATAAGGTTTATTTCAATATGACCATGTTCCAAACGGTGAGGGCTAACGCGTTTCGGTGAGAGCCTTGTTCACAGCACAGCACAGCACAACACACAATATCAAACTACAGAGCAGTTCTGTCCCTATTTTTGGCCACATCAATGGCTCTTTCAATGTCCTTATATTGATATCCACGTGCCTGCAGCCTAGAAGACACTACTTTGCACTCCTCTAAGAAACTAGTCTCAGAACAATTACGTTTAGCCCTGATGTATTCTCTCACTGGAACAGATCGCATCGTGTTCACCGGATGACAACTGGTAGCCAATAGTATTGAATTTCCGGCTCACTCTTTACGATAAATACGAGTGTAGATATTTCCTGAGGTCACACATCCTGTTAGAGCACTGGTTCTCAACCTCTGTCCTCGGGACCCACTAACAGGCCAGTTTTTATGTATTACCTTGGGGAGATGCAGACTAGAATACTGCAGCAGCAAATTATATCACCTGTGATGTATTTCAGTTATCTTGCAAACCTGGCCTGTTAGTGGGCCCTGAGGACAGGAGTTGAGAACCTATGTGTTAGAGTAATGTCCAGAAAATGAATACTATCCTGGTGAGTATCAAAGCTGAACTCAAGATTCAAACAATTATTATTTGCATACTCCACAAACGACGCAATTTCAGTTTGATTACCATGCCATATCAGGAGGAGGTCGTCTATGAAACTACCAAACCATCTTATATGGTGGACAAAGGGGTTGGAGGGAGAGAAAATCTAATTTTTGTCCCACCAACCCATTTACAAATTTGCCAAGGATGGAGGAAATTTGGCTATCATTAATGCACCTTTGCACTGCAGGTAAAAGACACCATCAAAAGTAAAATAATTGTGTCCCAATAAGAAGTCCACAGTCAAAACAATAAATTATTTTAATTCAGTAGTATAGAAACTGTACTGTTCCAAATGATGTCTCAACGCCTTCAGTGCCAACTCATGTGGACTACAAGGATTTGACATCCATTGTAATCCAACTACAACCATTCACCCATTGTGTATTCTGTATATTAGCTAGAACCACTGAAGTGTCCTAATGTGACCAGGTAGTCTGACCAAGGGCTGTAAATACTGATCAACCCAGTGGCCCAGTCTCTCAAAAAGAGACCCAATGCCTGTTACTATTGGGCGTCCCTTTATGGGTAAATTTATATTTGTGTAATTTTTGGCAAATGGTGAAAGACCGGGACCACCGAGTTGCTCACAAAAAGGAATTCCACCATCTTTGTTGACGGTACTCCCATATCCCGTCCCTCATCTAAGGGGTGTGACACCTGCCGCTTAAACAGAGGTAGAGTCACTACACGACAACTGACCCCCCTTTATCTGCCTGTCTAAAAACCAGATCCTTCGGAGACTTAAGATCTTTAATGGCTAATCTCTGGGCTTTCGTTAAATTGTCCTTAGAGCTCTGCGGTGACTTACCCACCTTTTCCACAAGTTAAACCAAATCCTGTTCAACTAACATGTGGAACATATCTACTGCTGTGCTTCATGTGTACAGGATACAAGTATTTGTTACTAATATGTACTCTGTTATCCTTAATGCCGTGTAAGCCTCCTGTTGTTTCTGCCTGTAAACTCTCCAGAGCTGATTGAACAACCAAGTCCTGAAAATTAAATTCATGTATAGGATCTGACTCGCTCTGGGCAGTGACAGAGGGAGAACAGGCGTACTCGGGTACAGCACAAAAATGTTTTATCAAAACTATATTGTGAACAAAACGATTGACATCAAGCAATGTTGTGAAAACATCAAAATGGGAGAGAAGGAAAGACTCTTCGAAAGAAGAGACAGTTCCGCACCAGTAAGTTCAGCTTTCAGTGAAAGATTGACCACTTTAGCTACATTATCGGAGTTAGAGTGCAGTGATGATGGTAACGTTATTTCTTGCTCCTGACTTGTTAGGGATAATATTGGGCCAGATCCACATACATGTAGAACGGCGCAGCGTATCGGAGATACACTAGGCCGCCGTACCTTACCTGGCGCATTTTCGAATCCTCAGCGATTTTGCGCCGTAACTTGGCGTAGTGTATTTCTGGCGGCGGATTTCAAATTCGGCGGGTTTCATTTATATGAAGCGCGTCCCCGCGCCAAATGAAATGCGCATGCGTCGTCCAGAAATTTCCCGCTGTGCTTTGTGCAAAATGACGTCGCAACGACAGCATTTTTTGAACTTGGACGTGAGTTACGTCCATCCTTATTCACGGACAACTTACGCAATAAAAAATTTAAATTTCTACGTGGGAACGACGGCCATACTTAACATGGCAATTCTATCTATACGCCGCAAAATACCAGCTTTAACTATACGCCGAAAAAAGCCGACTACAGACGACGTTAGAAAATGCGACGGCCGCGCGTATGTTCGTGGATCGTCGTAAATCGCTAATTTGCATACCCGACACGGAAAACGCCACCCAGTGGACGCCGAAGTATTGCATCTTAGATCCGAAGGCGTACGAAGACGTACACCTGTCGGATCTAACCCAGAAGCCGTCGTATCTTATTTTGAGGATTCAAAACAAAGATACGACGCAGGAATTTTGAAATTGCGCGGCGTATCAATAGATACGCCAGCGTAATTTCTTTGTGGATCTAGCCCATTGTCTTTTGTTGGACTTTGTCTTTTTTGTCTTTTTCATTCTTGTTTTTGTGTCCGTCAGAGGTGGAAAGTTTTTTTGGAGTATTGTGCATTAGAGGGAGAGGATTGTAGCATCTTTTAATTGTGTGTGTGTGTGTGTGTGTGTGTGTGTGTGTGTGTGTGTGTGTGTGTGTGTTTTTGATATTGTATGTTGTGCTGTGAACAAGGCTCCTTCCGAAATGCATTAGCCCTCACCGTTTTGTACATGGTCATATTGGAATAAAGATTATCAATACTTTTTCTCCAGAAGTTCAGGTTCCTTTATGCTTTGATTTCATATGCCACATTACTGTGCATGAGCCATGTGTCTCAGGAAATGTTGCAAGTCAAAAGCCGAGAGCCTGGAAGGCCGGTGCAAAGCTCAAGACCGGTGCCACACAGCTCCCTTCAGTGGTTGGAGGACAGAGTGTCCTAAAGTAACATTTAAAATAGCAACATTATAAAATTACAGTTGGGTAAAGTCCTTTTACATAGCTCATTGTTCCTGTCCTCTAATATAATGTTTATTATAAAAATGTAACAATTCTGAGAATATAGCAACCCATAATTAAACTATAGCAAAAATTGTGCTTAAACTTTCTGGGAATTTTTAAAGGTGATAAGGTTTTGGTGTCTCTAGAAATATACTCTAGGAATTTGAAAGGGGCCATTGATAAACATCTTTTTTCGAGCAGAAGTAACCTTGATTTTTACTCTCAATATGAGATGTTCAACATGCCTTAAAGACTTTATAAATCCAAAAACACAAATGTAATAAATTGCAGCCTACCAGTCAATAGATGTGGTGGGTGCAATCATTTTTTTTTTCAGGCTCTTTTTCCCCTTATTTGCGCTTTTCCCCTTATTTTCTTTTAGTTAATGAAAAACATTTGACTAGCACAAGAAATAACTTGATGCAATTTGATTTGTGCACAGTTTGCACAAAACTCATGTACATGCACTTTTAGGAAAATTCCTATGCAAATATTTTATAAATACTTCTTGTGATGGACCGCCTGGGGGCCTCTGCCAAGATACAGCTTCCTCCACTCTAGAACCAGGCATTATAGCTGAGCATTGCACCCAAGAACTAGACAATACCTGTCAAAACCAGGTACCCGCTTCCTCCCAAAAGGTGCCAAACATGTCAGCGGAGGGGGAGGGATCAGACAAGCAGAGCTTCCCCTTTTGGGTGGAGCTCCGCTTTTGAGGATAAAAAAAACCCTTTGCTTCATAAACATTTTAAAGACATAATATAAAGTGTAAGTTCACATTTTCACCTAAAAATACAGGGCAAACTAACACTGTACACACTCCCCACCACCCTACTCCCTGCTGCACTTATTACTGTGAAAGATTGGCTTTCATAACTTTTGCTGGCCGCGTGGTCAGTGTTGGAGTACAGGGATTTGAAAGCCACAGTCTACTTCTGGGGCAGATCAGAGCGATTCTGATTGATCATGTGCTGGCATGTGACCAAGTAGGCCAATCAGAATTGCTCTGATCTGTTTCTGCATCCCTAGGGAAAGGAGGGGGAAGAAGAGATCTGCTTTCAATTCAGTGGACTGTCGCAATGGCTGCATGACCAGTGAAAACTACTCTTCTATGAGGGCAAGTGTACCATCGGATTCTAGTAGCTAAATTTTACCATGGGTGTGTGCAAAATGAGTACAAAAAAAAGGTTTATAAATATTTAAAACTTATTTTTTTTTAAATATAGAATCTTATTTTACTCCTTTATTTGTTCCATCTGTTGGTAAGGCGATCTAAAAACACGTGGAGCATGTAGATCAAATCTCCCTATACTTTTGGTCATTGTGTACCTAATTTGTAAATGCAATTATATCTGATACACTATACCAGATCCTAAAAGAATGTTGAACAATTTCTCACTGCTTGGAGACTCTGAAAAATGTTCTTGGCTGATGTAGAAACCTCTGATACCCTCTGGAGATTGTGTATTACCAAATTGCTAGATTGAGGTTGACAGCTGCTTTCTTGGCTTCTTATGTATATTTGCCAACTCGACACAAAATGGAAACCATTTTATAATATAGAATGATGGCTATAGATGTTTCAGAAGTACATAGCACAGTATTGGGTTCTTTTTTATAGAAGAAGGCCTTAGTTTACATCAGTGTTTGACAAATTTACTTGGAATCTAGGAGCCAGCTAAAAAAGTTAGAAGCCAGGAAACGTGCCCCGTCCCGCCGAGCTCGCGTGCAGAAGCGAACGCATACATGAGTATATGCAACGGTATATGTAATCGGTATTCAAACCACACATGTGAGATATCACCGCGATTGGTAGAGCGAGAGCAATAATTCTAGCCCTAGACCTTCTCTGTAACTCAAAACATTAAACCTGTGTCTCCGTGTGCCCCCACCTCCCCCGGCCGCGTGATCGCATCAGGCCGCGCCGGACGGTAATTGCGGCCTTCTGCAGGCCTAAGCTTCATTGGGCGCCAGGTTTGCGAATTCTAGTCGCAATTGCGACTGAGCGCCCGGAATTTGGCGAGCCCTGGTTTACATTCACATAGCTATTGGCCAAGCATCTGTGGGTTAGAAGCAAAAAAAAGTATCTGATCTAAATGCCTATTTGTAAATCTCTCTGGTTTCATTATTTTCTAACCAGCCTTGGTGTGTGTTTAAGACGTTTGCTGTTTAAGGCTGTGTTCACACTATCTTTGCATGCGGCTCACAACGGGTGTCCAGTGTGTCCCCGTTCATCTTTTCAGGTCCGATTTCAGCCTGAAGTTTTGGACCTGAAAGATGCCAAAAGACGCACAGGGCTCCTGTGAAAATTTGCATCGAAGCCGCAGCGGAGATATGTGACTCCATAGAAAGACCGTCAAAATCTCCTGCTATTGCGGAATGGATGCGGAAAATCCACATCCAATTCGCAAAAGTGTGAACCCAGCCTCAACGAAAAAAATTGCGATGCATAGTAGCCCATTATGCTTTACCTTTGCAGGGAAACAAAGAGGTAAGTAAACCCATTAGGCTTTAAGTTCCGGTTCAAACTAGTGCGATGACAGACATTGCATGTGATTCGCACCGCATTTCTGTGCAGATCACGTGCGATGACTGTGCGATGCAATTTCACCCATACAAACTGGTTGAAATCACAGTGCATTCGCACCAAAAGGGTGCAGGACCCTTTTTTGGTCCGCACTGGATTTGGATCGCAGGGAGTTCACGCCTATGCAATCCGATTCCTGCACCATTTCACAGTTCGCTCTGCGAACTGATCTGGGGGTGTCCATTTATGGATGCAGTGCTGGAAAATAATGGTAGCCGCACAAAATATTGACACTTTCCGCCCAATTTGGACATTTTCACTTAGGAGTGTACTCACTTTTGTTGCTAGCGGTTTAGACATTAATGGCTGTGTGTTGCGTTATTTTGAGGGGACAGCAAATTTACACTGTTACAATCTGTACACTCACTACTTTACATTGTAGCAAAGTGTAATTTCTTCAGTGTTGTCACATGAAAAGATGGAATAAAATATTTACAAAAATGTGAGGGGTGTACTCACTTTTGTGAGATATTATATCTCTATCTCTATGAACACATATACATACACACATGCGCACACACTATTAGAGGTCGATTCATGTACATATAATCAGACTCGTAGATCAAAATGTTTAATATAAACTAAAAGCATAACCTACTTTTTTTTGCAGATTTTCAGACAGGACTGTAATATAATATTATGGATGACAGACTCCCTTTTCATAGGCAGGTACCTTGAAACAAACTACCTGAGCCTGCTGTCACTAAGACAGTAGGAGCAGCATGCTTTTTGTATCACCTCTCATGATGGCCCTTTTTATAGTGCAAAAACAGCAGATAATCACTACTATAAGAGGTTAATTCATACTATGAAACTAATAATATACAGTATGTATAATAATCCCATTAGTAGGATATACAGGGTATTTTTAACCACTTCAGCCCCAGACCATTTGGCTGGCCAAAGACCAGAGCACTTTTTGAGATTCGGCACTGCGTCGTTTTAACTGACAATTGCACGCTCGTGCGACGTGGCTCCCAAACAATATTGACTTTCTTTTTTCCCTCCCACAAATAGAGCTTTCTTTGGTGGTATTTGATCACCACGGCGGTTTTTATTTTTTGCGCTATAAACAAAAATAGAGCGACAATTTTGAAAAGTAATATGTTGTACTTTTTGCTATAATAAATATCCCCAATTTTTTTTTCCTAAAAAAAAAAAAAAAAAAAAATCTCGGTTTAGGGCGATACGTATTCTTCTACTACATATTTTTGGTAAAAAATAACCGTATATTGATTGGTTTGCACAAAAGTTATAGTGTCTACAAAATAGGGGTTCGTTTTATGGCGTTTTTATTACTTGTTATGGCGGCGACCTGCGATTTTTTTATTTTTTTTTTTTTTTTTTTTTTTTTTTTTGGTGACTCCGACATTACGGCGGACACATCAGACGCCTTTGACACTATTTTGAGACCGTTCACATTTATACAGCGATCAAAGCAATACAGCGATAAAAATGCACTGATTACTATATAAATGTAACTGGCAGTGAAGGGGGCGTGGCTTACTGTGACACGTCACTGATCGCTGCTCCCGATGAGAGGAAGTAGACAATCAGTGACCTATCACCAGTGTCATCTTAAGACCATTATAGACCCCCGGGCAATACAGTGCACTGGGGCCCTGTCTACACAATCACGCACGAGAATTTACTGACAAAAATCATAACATTTACTGGCAGAACCACATTTTTTACTGCCACTGCAAAAAAAGTACCTAAAATTACAGTTTTCAGTGCCCAACAATGCAAATGTCAGTATTTAAACTATAAACATATAGCTAGTGCTATTAGAAATGTGTTTAAGTTAAACAAAAGTAAAAAAAAAAAAATGTCTTCATTGACATGAAGGTCAGGTTACTATAACCCAGCCAGCACAGAGTTTCCTCTTACATCAGAGTCTGCAGGATTCCCCCTTACAGTGAAAGGGAACTCTTATGTAAAGGGGAACGCTGCAGATCATGATCTAAGGGGGGAACTCTGATGTGGAGGGGGGCTATGGTGACCAGAGACAACCTTATATCAGAGTCCACTGCTTTCTCTTTCCCACTTACATCAGGGTCCGCAGACTGAGTTCCCCCTTGCATTGTAAGGGGGAATCCTGCAGACTCTGATGTGGGGGGTACTCTGGTGACCAGAGACCACCTTCCTTAGATTAAATACACTAAGGTAAGGGGGGTCACTAATATAAGAGGGGGAACCTTTATATCAGTGCCCCCTTACATTTTTGCATTCACTCCCCCCTTACATCAGCAACATCATGGGCAGTTCTAACCCGTCACTCTCCATAATTTTTTACTGGGGTTGCTGGGAAGCCGGTGGGGCCCCCCAGGCAAGTGGGGCCCCCGGGCAACTGCCCAGCGTGCCCAATGGAAAAGATGGCCCTGCCTATCACCAGGCAGAACAGGGAGATGCCTTGTTTGCACAGGTATCCCCCCCATTCTGCCGTTCCGTGAACCAATCGCATGACACCGGCAGACATCGAGTCCGCTGATCCCATGGGCACGGTCACCGCGGCCGGCACGTGCACAGGTTTAAAGGAACGTGTATATATATATATATATATATATACACGTTGCTTTGCCTGCCCGTGCCATTCTGCCAACGTATATTTACGCGAGGCAGGCGGCAAGCGGTTAACTAGGAGTCAGACATGAAGCTTTATGAAGTGTGTGTGTGTGTGTGTGTGTGTGTGTGTGTGTTGGGAAATACATCTTTTGTATTAAGGCTGTGCTCACAGTGGTGCGATGCGGAAACCAGTATGCACCACATACTAACACATTATGACAGACTTGCCTGAAAACTGAGCCCTCCAGTGGCGCGCTGTCACCACTGTAGGAGCTTCCATTTTCACCTAGTCTTCCTTCTGGTTTTGTGGGCTTTGGCGGTATGAATAGCTGAGCCAGGATGACGTGACTCCCGAGCATGCGCGTGGGAGTCACTGTTTCTGGCACAGGCTCTGAAGGAATGCTGGGAGCGCATGGTTAGTGACATAAGTAAATATAACTTAAACGTACATTGTTTAGGAGATATTTACTGTACCTACAGGTAAGCCTTATTATAGTCTGTTTGCTTCTGTGGACAGGTGTCTTTTAGGCTCCATTCACACTAATGCTTTTTTTTATGCATTTTGCAGAAATGCAGGGAAATTTTATAACATGGTTTCCTATGGAACATGTTCACATCAATGCTTTTTTGTGCCTCTGCGTTTTTGGAAAGGGTCAGGGACTTTTTTTCCTGCAAAAAGCAGCGTTTTGCATGCAATAGAATTCAATGGACCTGCATCCAAAACGCATTTTGCCGCGATTTTCATTTGTTTAACCTGTTTATAGCTGGTTGTTAAAGGAAATGTAAAAAAATAAAAATTACTGGCTAAAAAAAAAAAACGCAAATCGCGGTAAAAGCGCACGTCAAAAAACACAGCAAGCACCGCAAAAAGCATTGCAAAAACGCTCAAAAGCAACATGCATAGGTGTGAATCAAGCCTAATACAGGTAACAATCTGAGATATGGCTATAGTGCACAAGTTTCTAGGTTTTCACGTTGAATGTGACCTTGGTTTGTGGGAGGTCTATCTGGTCATCCTCTGGTCAAGAGTCTTGCCTGTAAAATGTATATTAAATATAAAAAGGTGTTGCCTGACTGTTTTATATGGTAGGTTTCTCTTTTTTCTGTCTGAAGGCCTTTAACATTCTCTGCTGTCTACATTTATACTTGTTTGCACATATAAAATGATGTCTGGGTAAAAGTTATCACATAATGCTGTACACACGGGAAGTGTTCATGTCTCCTGTAAGCAAGCTGTTTCGAGACCATTTACGAGATCTGACCGTAAAATACCCACATTCCTCAGGTGGAGTTACAAATGCTTGAACCACAGTTATGTCTAGCACACAGGCAAACAAGTATTCTATTATGTTCTTGGTAAATATTAACCAGGCTGACATTGTTTCTGCAGATTTATTTTTTTACTGTGAAGTATATGTGGGAAAACTTGTTGTTCAATAATTTTTTTTTTTTTTTGAAGATATGTTTTATATATCTTCTGGGCAGGAGGCAAGCATAAAGGCCAACTCCAACCAAAACATTATTGCCTTGTTTGTGATAATGAGGACAGGGTGAAAACCTTTATTTGGTTTTTATTTCTGCTTGTACCACCCACTAGGGGTGCAACGGATCAAAAAACTCACGGATCGGATCGATCCTCGGATCAGGAGTCACGGATCGGATCATTTTCGGGTCAGCAAAAAAAATATAAATAAATTATGATTTATGAAAAAAAGACGGATTCAAGTCTGGGCTCTAGCTGGGCCAATGGCTCTATATGGTAATGTCCACCATTGCCCCCCCACTCGTCACTGTAATGTCCACCATTGTCCCCCACTCGTCATCACCATCACTGTTCCAGTCCAACATTGCCCCCACAGTAGTAAACACTGTAATAATAGCCAGTTTAACATTGCCCCCACTAGTAATCACTGTAATATAATAGCCAGTCCAACATCCAACTCACTGTATTTGCACTGTAATGTCCACGATTGTCCCCCACTCGTCATCACCATCACTGTTCCAGACCACTCCCAACATTGCCCCCACACTAGTAAAGAACACTGAGTCCCCGTCCTTCATAGCGGCACTCACTTTTTCCCCCTCAAGCTCCACACGTTCATCCTGATTCCCAGAGCGCGCCAAGACAGCCAGCCTATCCGGGCAGCCTTCCAATCAGAGAGGGCACTCATCACGCGGGTCAATCAGGTGCAGAGACAGGACATCCCATCCAACCAATCACAGCCGCTCTGTGATTGGTTGGGGGTGGAGCAAGATGGCCGCCGCTCCGGAGCTAGGCCGAAGCCGGAGACTTTCCTACTGCCGAGGCTCCGGAGCGCTCCGCGGATCGCATGGTGTGCCGATCCAAACGGGGTGACCCGTTCGAATCACGGATCGGTGACGATCCGTTGCACCCCTACATCGAGAAGATTCATTGATGACATTTTGTCATGGTGACAGAAAATGTGCAGTGGACTGTAATACATTGTCACCAAATCAGTGGAATTCTCCCTGGTAACAAGTCAAAGGTATGATTTTTCTTTATTTTGGAAGATTTTTTTCACTTCCTGTTGTGTCTCTGAGATCGTTGGTTAGGGAAAATATGCTCAATAGGGACACTTTGATGTGTTTTAATCTATAATAGGGGTCTCCAAACTTGGTAAACAAAGGGCCAGTTTATTATCCTTCAGACTTGGTGCTCCATCACTGGTGTCAGTGAGAGGAATGGTGCTCCATCACTGGTGTCAGTGAGAGGAATGGTGCTCCATCACTGGTGTCAGTGAGAGGAATGGTGCTCCATCACTGGTGTCGGTGAGGGGAATGGTGCTCCATCACTGGTGTCGGTGAGGGGAATGGTGCTCCATCACTGGTGTCGGTGAGAGGAATGGTGCTCCATCACTGGTGTCGGTGGGAGCAATGGTGCTCCATCACTGGTGTCGGTGGGAGCAATGGTGCTCCATCACTGGTGTCGGTGGGAGCAATGGTGCTCCATCACTGGTGTCGGTGGGAGGAATGGTGCTCCATCACTGGTGTCGGTGAGAGGAATGGTGCTCCATCACTGGTGTCGGTGAGAGGAATGGTGCTCCATCACTGGTGTCGGTGAGAGGAAAAGGTGCTCCATCACTGGTGTCGGTGAGAGGAATGGTGCTCCATCACTGGTGTCGGTGGGAGGAATGGTGCTCCATCACTGGTGTCGGTGGGAGGAATGGTGCTCCATCACTGGTGTCGGTGGGAGGAATGGTGCTCCATCACTGGTGTCGGTGGGAGGAATGGTGCTCCATCACTGGTGTCGGTGGGAGGAATGGTGCTCCATCACTGGTGTCGGTGGGAGGAATGGTGCTCCATCACTGGTGTCGGTGGGAGGAATGGTACTCCATCACTGGTGTCGGTGGGAGGAATGGTGCTCCATCACTGGTGTCGGTGGGAGGAATGGTGCTCCATCACTGGTGTCGGTGGGAGGAATGGTGCCCCATCACTGGTGTCGGTGGGAGGAATTCTGCCCCATCACTGGTGTCGGTGGGAGGAATACTGCCCCATCACTGGTGTCAGTAGGAGGAATTCTGCCACATTGTTAATGTCAGTGGAAGGAATAGTGCCCCAAGGGCCAGATAAAGGCAAGCAAAGGGCCTATAATTTAGAGGCCACTGGTCTATAATTAGAAAAGTGTATTGACCTGAAAAATCTGGTGAATCCGGCAACTCTTCTTTTTTACGAGTCCATTAAAGCTAATTTCGGGGACAAAACTCAACAAAGTGATGGGAAATCCAGGTTTTTAGCATTGTCGCCAGAGCAGGAGGTAAAGGCAAATCGAGTTTAGGCTGATTACCAGTGGCGGCTGGTGAAGATTTAGGATGGGGGGGCGCCAGACCCCGCCCTTCCTTTTTGACCCCTCCCACTTGGTGGAAATGGGCGTGGTTTAATTGAAATAGTGGTCGTAGCTCTAAGGTGGTGTGGTTAGCATCTGAGATGAACGAGGGTTGGAGGGAGAGAGAGGGACAGCAGGCCCAGATTCTACACAACAATATAAATGTGTATTCTAGAAAGTTTAACCACTTCCCGACCTCCTCATGTACATATACGTCAGCAGAATGGCATGGACAGGCACATGTACGTACCTGTACGTCCTCTGCTAGACGTGGGTGGGGGGTCCGATCGGGACCCCCCCCCGGTACATGCGGAGGTCGGGTCCGCTCGGGGAGCGATCCGGGACGACGGCGCGGCTATTTGTTTTTAGCCGCTCCGTAGCGATCGCTCCCCGGAGCTGAAGAACGGGGAGAGCCGTGTGTAAACACGGCTTCCCCGTGCTTCACTGTGGCGGCGCATCGATCGAGTGATCCCTTATATAGGGAAGACTCGATCTATGTTGTCAATTCTACAGCCACACCCCCCTACACTAGTAAACACACACACAGTGATCCCTAAATCCTACAGCGCCCCCTGTGTTTAACTCCCAAACTGCAACTGTCATTTTCACAATAAAGAATGCAATTTAAAGCGGTAGTTCACCCTCTCGTACTTGATGTTACCATCGAGACAGGCATTGTAGCGTGAGCTACAGTATGCCTGTCCCGATTTTTTTAACCCCGTACTCACCTCGTAGTCGTCCATCGTAGATTTCGGCTCCCGCGGGGAATGGGCGTGCCTATGGAGAGGGAGGATGATTGACGGCCGGCCCTGGCACGTCACTCTCCCCGAAGACAGCCGGAGTAGGTCTCGGCTCTTCACGGCGCGTGCGCACAGGCTATGCGCACGCGTCGTGAAGACCAAGCCTATTTCGGCTATTTCCGGAGAAGCGTGACGCGCCAGAGCCGGCCGTCAATCATCCTCCGTCTCCAGAGGCACGCCCATTCCCCGGTATCTTCGATGGACGACTACAAGGTGAGTATGGGGGGAAAAAATTCGGGACAGGCATACTGTAGCTCGCGCTACAATGCCTGATTTAAAGGTAAAAGAAAAATATTTTTTTTTTTTCCCGTCGATAGGGTGAACCCCCGCTTTAAATGCATTTTTTGCTGTGAAAATGACAATTGTCCCAAAAATGTGTCAAAATTGTCCGAAGTGTCCGCCATAATGTCGCAGTCACGAAAAAAATCGCTGATCGCCGCCATTAGTAGTAAAAAAAAATAAAAAAAATAAAAATGCAAAAAAACTATCCCCTATTTTGTAAACGCTATAAATTTTGCGCAAACCAACCGATAAACGATTATTGCGTTTTTTTTTACCAAAAATAGGTAGAATACGTATCGGCCTAAACTGAGGAAAAAAAATTTATATATGTTTTTGGGGGATATTTATTATAGCAAAAAGTAAAAAATATTGCATTTTTTTCAAAATTGTCGCTCTATTTTTGTTTATAGCGCAAAAAATTAAAACCGCAGAGGTGATCAAATACCACCAAAAGAAAGCTCTATTTGTGGGGAAAAAAAGATGCCAATTTTGTTTGGGAGCCACGTCGCACGACCGCGCAATTGTCTGTTAAAGCGACGCAGTCCCGAACTGTAAAAACCCCTTGGGTCTTTAGGCAGCAATATGGTCCGGGGCTTAAGTGGTTAACAATCAGCAGATAAAGATACTTCAATCATCACGGCACCATGGTTGTTATGGTGTCAGGATGATTGAAGCGCATTATTTCTATTATTACATTGCAATATAAAATGAAACCATTCAACTCACCATAATGCAGAATCAGTGGAAGCCCAGAGTGTGTCGCCTGCCACCAGATGCCATCAGGTGTCCCCAGCGGAGTCCCTCCTTACTTCACGTGTCCCCAGCGGAGTCCCTCCTTACATGCAGCCCTGTGTCACATCAAATGTAGCCTGTGTCACATCAAATGCAGCCTCTCTCCCTATCACTTGCAGCCAGTGCCTATCCCCATCAATTGCAGCCTATGCCCCCATCAATTGCAGCCTCTGCCCCCATCAATTGCAGCCTCTGCCCCCATCAATTGCATCGACTGCCCCCATCAATTGCATCGACTGCCCCATCAATTGCATCGACTGCCCCATCAATTGCATCGACTGCCCCATCAATTGCATCGACTGCCCCATCAATTGCATCGACTGCCCCATCAATTGCATCGACTGCCCCATCAATTGCATCGACTGCCCCATCAATTGCATCGACTGCCCCATCAATTGCATCGACTGCCCCATCAATTGCATCGACTGCCCCATCAATTGCATCGACTGCCCCATCAATTGCATCGACTGCCCCATCAATTGCAGCGACTGCCCCATCAATTGCAGCGACTGCCCCATCAATAGCAGCGACTGCCCCATCAATAGCAGCGACTGCCCCATCAATAGCAGCGACTGCCCCATCAATAGCAGCGACTGCCCCATCAATAGCAGCGACTGCCCCATCAATAGCAGCGACTGCCCCATCAATAGCAGCGACTGCCCCATCAATAGCAGCGACTGCCCCATCAATAGCAGCGACTGCCCCATCAATAGCAGCGACTGCCCCATCAATTGCATCAACTGCCCCATTTTATTTAAAGATGATAAGGGGGGTGGCACCGAAATTCCCCCCAAAAATGACATTTTTTTTTAAAGATGTTAATAGGGGGGGTAGGGGGGGGTATTGGCATCGAAATTCCCCCTGAAAATTACATTATTTTTCATGATGATGATAAGCGGGGGGGGGGGGGGGGCTGCGGGGGGTTGCGAATGCCACCGAAATTCGCCCTAAAAAATGACATTCTTTTTCATGATGATCAGCGGGGGGGGGTGGGGTGACGCCGACGACCTCACCTTTGAAAGGAAAAAAGGAAAATTCAACAGAGGGGCAGCAGCAGCACTTACTATTTTAGTCGAGCCATGGCTGTGGAGGAGTCTGCTTCTCATACTTCCTGTCTTCTCAACAGGAAGTGACATCATGGCCTTGGATGTCAATCAGTCTGCCCGGCCGTAGTAATAGACACTACGAGCGCCGGGCAGACACTGTGGCTACCCGGTAAGCGCCACAAGGCGGTTCTAAAGCCCGCAAATGAAGTGCCGCGTCTGCAATCTTGTGATTGCATGGACGTGGCGCTTCCCATAACGCACGTGGCCGGCGCCATATAGTGCATTTGGTAAAAAAAAATTGAAATTAAATTGATTTTTCCTTAAAGGGGCCGTTTTTTAAAAAAAAAACACTTTTTTTTTTTTTCTGACTACAGGAGGGGGGGGGGGGGGGGGCGGCGCCCGGGTGCCCCTATGGACGAGCCGCCACTGCTGATTACAAGTGGGATTTTCTTCTTTGAGAATGTTTTCTCTCGCTCCTGTTGCATCTCTGAAACAGGAAATTAAGAGAGATTAAAATGAAGGAAATTAAGAGAGATCTTCCCAATAAGACATGGACAGCATATAATGAACTGACAGGAGACCTCCCCTGTTCTATCCAAAACACAATAAAAGAAATGTTGGCTTTTCATACATTTTAATTGGTATATCTTAAAGGAGAAGTACAGCCAAAGCTTGTTTGGCTGTACTTCTTCTATGGATCACAGGAGTGCAATTCGTTTTGCACTCCTGTGACCCATTTTCAGCAGAGAGTGGGCTGAAGTCTGCTCTCTACTGATGTTCATCCAGGCACCGCGTCATCACGACAAAGTCTGAATCTGCAAGGTGCCTGCACTGAAATTCCGCTAAGCCTCTCAGCGAGCCGATGAGAGCCTGAGCCGGCTGCCCTCTCTACAGCCTAGGTCTTCAATGAGGGAAAACATTCCCTTACTTATCTTTTAATAAGCAAAGCATACTATAGCTAACCCAAGTTCCACCCATTTCTGCAACAGAATGTTTAGTGGATGGCTAGGTAGGATGTTTTACTGGAGGGACTGGATTACTGGAGGGCATTGATAAGTCTCCGAATGTTCATGACGAGTATTTTGTGATCTGTAATTTCTGTTCAGGGCAGTGTCTTCTGGTACAGGCTTTGTAAGTGTCTGGCATTTGAAGAATCTGGACTGATATTTACCTGGAGTATTTGCACTTTGATAAAGAATAGGTTACTTATGAACATTACATAATGTTCTGCAGTGTGCAACACTGTTTGCTTTGTTCTTAACACCATCCTAAATCAAATTCCACATTTCCATTTTAGAAAGAACAGACTGTAAGTGACTAACAATATAACTATTCTTCCCAGTCATATCCTATTTTCAATAATATTAGATTTTACACCTGCATTGAATTTTCCCAAAATGAAAAATGTACAGGTGCAATCTAATGTGGTTATTTTGTAGTTATTTCAAATGAATATTCGAACCAGCATTTTTTTCAGCACATAAACTATTAATAATTTTATCGAGCGACTCGGCAAGGCGATCTGCCCACGACTTCAGAGGCGACTTGCAAAATGACTTCTGTATTGAAGTCAATGCAAGTCGTCCCAAAGTAGTACAGGAACCTTTTTCTAAGTCGGAGCGACTTGAGTCGCTCCTATTAGAACAGTTCTATTGTACAGAACAGAGCGCGACTTGTCAGTCGGCTAAGTCGCCTGATGAGTCGCACCTGTGTGAACCGGCTCTTGGGGTTTATTGTTATGATTCAGTGTTCAAATTCAGGGATTATGGTTCAAGATCATGGTTGGAGTTTATGGTGTTCGGATTAAGGATTGGAGGTTACATTTCTGGGTTCACACTGTTGCATTGCGATAATAAGCTTGCTGGGGTGTTGGAGTGACATTCATTCTTAATGGCACCCTAACACACCTTCCAATGGACTACCATGAATTGTAATGCACAGTGGTGTGTTTTGTTGCATTAGATAGTCCATTCAAATAAATAGGCTGCTTTAGCGCAAGACACAATGCATGGCCTAATGCAACATAGGGTCTAGGAAAGTAAATACATTTTGGATTACATAGAAAATAAATTTACAGGACTATTGTCATGTAATACTAATGTGTTATGTTACATACCCAAATAAAGAATGAAGAAAAATAAATAAAATTTACGGTAAAGTAAAATCCTTTATTAGACACCAATATATAAGAAAACAATATGTGCAATACATTTGGAACTGTTCCCATCACCTGTTATCCTATGCGATTTAAGCTAGATTAAGATCTCACATGGTTGTCAAGTGTTAGGTAGTCTAAATCAGCCTTATCTTCAGAAAACTCCTTTCCAGTTATGGATGGATAAATAGAGAAATGTAGGGGAGATAAGAGTTCTCTGTTAACAAAGAATACTCTCGGCATACTGGAACTGGAAGGTCAGGACAAGTTTGGAGATAACTAGATCAGATAAAGTAGTTCCTTTGTCCTAGTTCTGGATGCTGTGTGACTATGGTAAATGTCACGGGACAATAAACTCCACCATCCACAAATCAGAACTTTGTGATAAAATACTGCATGTGTAGTCAATACTTTGTTACCACATTCCAATATTGCATTTGTTTCTTCTGTATACAATTTTAGGCTCCATGAACACTGGGCTTAAAAAACTCTAGTTCCCTTGGCAGAAAAAGTTTTTTTATGTTTTTTTTTTGTTTTTTTTTCTGCCAGTTCGCTCCAATCGGAAACACAAACCAGAAGGGTTTTGTTTCTTCTCTCCTAAACGTTGAGCTCAAAATATGCCTGTAATCCTCCTAATGTGAATGGACACATAGGATAACATTGAGCTGCTTCCACAGAGAATTTTTTTTTTAAGCATGCATGGAAATCTACAGTATACAACAGATGCTGATAAACACACCTATACAATAAGATGGCATGAAGAACATGTTCCAACATGTTCAATTTAATTGTATAGGTCTTCACATAATTCAAGCTTGGACATTTACACATACAGGGCCGTAGATAAAAAAATATATAACATTTTTCTGGGGTGGGGGTTCAGCATATGTAGAGCGTGGGAAGGGCTTAAAGCTGGAGCCTACAAGGTGGCTTAGGATTTCCAAATATCACATTGTATTACAAGGCTGCTCAGTTGGCACAATTATCGAAATATCAATCTACTGAAGAGATTCCTCTGTGGGTAATAATAAAAGCAATGGAGTGTGACCCTCTCTAAATACATAATATCCTATGGTTACGCCCAGAAGTTCGTAACGCTTTATTGAACCCAATCACTAAAAATTCTCTATTTGGGATAGGCAAAAAAACTGACACGGCCTACAATCAACACCATAACCCACTCCTTTCTTTTCTCAAAAATCCAGCCTTTTATCCAGCATGGATATCTCCCAGAGCTTTTCGGGCTTGGTCTAATGCATTATGTGACTTTTGGGCTCCACCAATCCAAAATATTCCGCCATCTTCAAATTAAGAATTTCTACACCCATCTCTTGAATACTAATGATGAAACAAACAAACTCTCCAAATTTGAACAAATATGTACGAACGATCCACACCCTAGGCGTCGAATTTCAACTATCTACTCTCAATTGCTCATTAAATCAGATGCAAACCCATCCTCCAATGTTGCTAAGTCGGAATGGCGGAGGAGACCCGGCAGAAGACACCGGACAGAGGGAGAAGAACCGAATAGAGACCGGAGAAGAGCCGGAGAGGGGAGAAAAAAATTAGAAGAGACCCCCAGAGCTGCCTAATAAATTACTTTAAAAAAATGTGTAGTGTCTTTTATTTTTGACACTTTTTTTTTCCAGGTGAATGGGTAGGGGTAAAATGTACCCCCATACTCATTCAAATAGGGTGGGGGGCCTCATCAACATGGGGGCAAGGTGCTTTTGGGTGGGGGGGCACAGTCCCCCCCTCCCCCTGCCCCAAAGCACCCACCCCCCCATGTTGAGGGCATGCGGCCTGGTACGGTTCAGGAGGGGGCGCTCGTTCCTCCCCATCCCTTTTCCTGACCGACCCTTGCTGCATGATCAGATAAGGGTCTGGTATGGACTTTGGGGGGACCCCCATGCCATTTTTTTGGCGTAGGGGTTCCCCTTAAAATCCATACCAGACTGAAGGGCATGGTATGCTCTTAGAGAGGGATCCCATGCTGTTTTTTTTTTCTTTTTCTTTGGTGTGGAGTTCCCTCCTAAAGATTCATGCCAGACACCGTGCCTGGTATTGTTGGGCATCAAAGTCGGATCCCTGTTCATTGAAGTCGGATGCATGTCAGACTTCAAGTCACAGGGCAAAGTCGGATCAAAGTAGTACGACTATCGTGTCGTACCAGTGTGAATCCGGCCTAAAGCATGGAAAATGCCTTCATTAAACATAGCAGAGACCAAGCACGGAATGAATCAATCGTTATTGCATGCAAAGATGGAAGCTTTGGATTAAGATAATTTTAAATGATTTCGATAATTTTATGGAGACCATGGATTACCCATTTTTTCCTACAATCATTAAAAATCAAATACTCTTACTATGGTAACGGACATTCTTGATCACAACATTACTTTATATAAGTAGTTATACCCTTTCTACCTTTCTTTTTTTTGCCTTTTAAGGTCCTCTCCACATCATTTTGACACATATATTCATTTTCAACAGGTAACGTTGAGTATATTTGGATGACACTAATATCCTTCGTATTGTAGTTATACTCAACCCAGTGGTTTTGTAAATGTTATGCTTTAAATATAAAAACTATTAACTTTTACATCTGATTTAAAATGTAAAGTTAATGTATTAACCTGTAATTTGTGTACCGCAAGGAATTGTTATAAACCTGTTACCTGATATAGTATAATTATTATTTTATGATGATCTTTCAATAAAAACGTTTTGAACGAGAAAACCCTTTCATGGTAACATTTGCAACAGTCCTTGTATCTAAAAAGCATTCTTTAAAGCGGTTCTCCACCCTAAAGTGGAGTCCCGCTGATCGGAACCCTCCCCCCCTCCGGTGTCACATTTGACACCTTTCAGGGGGGAGGGGGGTGCAGACACCTGTCTAAAGACAGGTATTTGCACCCACTTCCGGCCACACGCTACGGGCGAAAGACGGGCATTCCGTCACATCCCGTCTGTCGCCCGTTGTGTGCTGGGAACACTCGGCTCCCAGCACACAGCGTGTGAGCCAATCGGCGGGCGCAGCGCGACTCGCGCATGCGCCGTAGGGAACCGGGCAGTGAAGCCGCAGCGCTTCACTTCCTGGTTCCCTGAGCGTGGATGGAGGGGGGAGCAGCAGAGAGACGAGCGATCGCTCGTGCTCTGCTGCGATCAGCGCTGGACTCCAGGACAGGTAAGTGTCCTAATATTAAAAGTCAGCAGCTGCAGTATTTGTAGCTGCTGGCTTTTAATATTTTTTCCCCGTGGCACATGCGCTTTAACTACTGTGCTACAAGCAAAGGTCTAACAGGTACATACAGTGCCTTGGAAAAAGTATTCATATCTCTTGAAGTTTCATGTCGTGCTACAACCAAAAACGTAAATGTATTTTTTATTGGGATTTTATGTGATAGACCAACACAAAGTGGCACATAATTGTGAAGTGGAAGGAAAATGATATTCAATTTTTTTTCCAACTATCTGAAAAGTGTGGTGTGCATTTGTATTCAGGCCATTTAGTCAATACTTTGTAGAACCATCTTCCACTGCAATTACAGCTGCAAGTCTTTTTGGGGATGTCTCTACCAGCTTTGCACATCTAGAGTGAAATTTGTGCCCATTCTTCTTTGCAAACTAGCCCAAGCTCTGTCAGATTGGATGGCGAGTGTCTGTGAACAGCAAGTCTTGCCACAGATTCTCAATTGGATTTAGGTCTGGACTTTGACTGGGCCATTCTTTTTTTTTTTTTTTAAACTTCAGACTCCACCTCATAGAGTGTGCATTTACATGCTCATGTTCTGCGTACCAGCCCATTGCATCTCTATTTAGGTTTTGCATCATTAGTGTCTCTGTTTCTTGTGTAAATTGTTTTTGTTTTCCCTCTTATGTTTTTTTTTTTTTATATATATATATATATATATATTATTTTCTTGAATACATATTTAACTTTTTTTGCTAGACATATACAAAAGTTTTTCCCTTAATACTTCACCCCCCTTACCCTTCCCTCCCCCCCCTTCTATCTCACCCAAAACAATCTCCATATACCTCTACTTCTCTCTGATTTTTCTATGGTGGCCTTAAATATCTTCTCTTAACTTTTCCGCGTAACATGATTTCTTAAAGGTTCTCCAATTTTCCCATTTCATATTTTGTAACATATTGTTGCCCTCCATGTCCTCCTGCAGTTCCTCCATTTTATAAGTTTCTTCAACCGCATCGATCCATTCCCAGATTGATGGGCATTCCACCTCTTGCCAGCCCCTTGGAATTAATCTTTTGGCAGCATTCAGTAGGTGCGGTACTAGCGATTTTTTTATAACTTTTGATGCCTTCTTCCCCCCCGTGGAACAGGACAGCCCAAGGGTCCATCTTTATCTTTTTCTTTGTAATCTCTTCAACGCAAGCCAATATTTTTTCCCAGTACCTCCTTATCTTAGGGCATCCCCACCACAGGTGCGCCATATTTCCTGGTGAACCGCAGCCCCTCCAGCACTCTCCAGTCTGTCCCTCTTTAAACTTTTTTAATTTGTCTGGTGTCATGTACCATCCGGCTATGCATTTAAAACACATCTCTGCTGTGCGGCTGTCCACCGCGGAGGAGTGTGTCAGAGTCAGCATTTTCTCTATTGTGGTCCTATCCCGCTGTGTCCCTAGTTCCCTTTCCCATTTTTTAATGAATGGAGGTATGTTCTGCTTTTCCATCTTCAGTAACATCCTATATAGTCCCGAGATAGATCCTCTGGTATTTTTTGTAGAGCATATTTTTTCCAATTCCAATAACTGATCTCCCGACCTCAGTGGGTGTGGAAGGTCTTGGATAAAGTGGTTTAGTTGCCGATATCTCCATTCATTAATTTCCAGGAAAAAGTTTTTTAATTTCAACTCCTGTAGTGTTAAAATGTGACCTTCCTTCATTATATCCCTTAATTGTATAGTGTCCATTTTAATCCAATTTCCCCCCACTTGTGTTTTACCTGGTGCAAAATAATCGTTATTCTTTAGTGATATAAGGGGTGAATTGTACTCCTTCACAGTTTTCTTGTAAACAGTGTCCCAAACTTTAAGTGCATTTTTAGTTATCTAATGTCCTAAATTGGGGAGGGTTCCAAATTATCTTATCTAACCTTGCCTGTGATAATTCATTTTCTACACTAACCCACCTTTTTTCTTTGCTAGCTCTGGCCCACTCCACCACTCTTGTTAATATCACAGCCTCATAGTATCTCTTGACATCGGGCACCGCTAATCCACCCTTTTTTTTTGGTTGTTTTAGTGTCTGAAGTGCTATCCTGTGTTTCTTATTTCTCCATATATAATTCATTATTAATTTTCTAAGGGCAGAGAGCAATGTCCCGGGGAGGGCAATGGGGATCATCTGGAATTTATATAAAATTTTTGGTAGAATAACCATTTTGCAGTAATTAATTCGTCCTATCCATGATATTGCCCTGTTTTCCACCCTTTTTGTTTCTGTCTTAATTTCATTCAATAAAGGGATGAAATTTATCGTATACATCTCCCTAGTAGATTTTGCTAGCAATATCCCTAGGTATTTAAGTTCTTTAACCCAAGCAAATTTGTACTTCATTTTCAGGAGTTGCTCTTCTATCTTGCTTATGTTTATACTCATGATCTCCGTTTTTGTAATATTTAATTTAAAGTTTGAAATTTCTCCGTATTCGCTACATAGATTTAGAAGGTTTGGGATTGATGTTTTGGGTTCCATTAAATAGAAGAGGACGTCGTCTGCAAAAGCTGCAAGTTTATGTTCTTCCTCTCCTATTTTAACCCCTTTTATTTTTTGAGAGTTTCGGATTCTAGCCAGCAGGGGTTCTAATGAGAGCACGAACAGTAGTGGCGATAGAGGGCACCCTTGCCTTGTACCGTTTCTCATTAAGAAGGTTTGAGAGAGACTTCCATTTATTTTTATTTTGGCCGTGGGGGACCTGTAGAGGGTGCCAATCCACTCCATCATCCTCTGTCCGAACCCCATTTCCTTCAGGGTGAGCAACATAAGTCCCCAGTCCACCCTGTCAAACGCTTTTTCTGCGTCTATCGACAGGAGTAGACCTGGGGACCCCGTTGCCTTCATTTTCCGGAGGATTAACAGTGTTCTAACCCCATTGTCTCTCCCCTCTCTTCCCTGGACAAACCCTGTCTGATCCGGGTACACCAATTTCGTCATTTCCTGTTTAACTCTCCCGTCCAATACCTTTGCAAACAGCTTTAAATCTGTATTGAGCAGAGATATCGGCCGGTATCCTGTACAATTTCCGATGTCCTTACCTTCCTTAGGGATAACGGTGATAGTTGCCTCTGATGCCTCTTTACTTAGTTCGTACTCCTTTCCAAGCCCATTAAAATACTGGCATAGCCTTGGCAGAAGTATCTCCTTAAATTTTTTGTAATACATTACTGTAAAGCCGTCTGGCCCCGGACTTTTACCTGAGGCAGAACTTGATAGTGCTAATTTAATTTAGTTTTCCGTAATTTGCCTGTCCATCCCCTCTGCGTCTATTTGACTGACTTTTGATAACCCTGCTTCTTCTAAAAATGCTGAGATTTTATTTTCTTTCTCCCCTTTTTGCCAGTTTTTTTGTTCTACTGAGTATAATTTTTCGTAATATAATCTAAATGTTTCGGCAATATCTTTTGTTGTATGCAAGACCTCTCCTTTTTCATTTTTGATTTTATCTATATAATTCCTTGATTTCTTTTTTTGCACCATCCGAGCCAGATGTTTACTTGTTTTATTTCCCCACCTGTATCTCTCCCTTGCCACCAAGTTGAATTCCCTTCTTGTTTCCCGGTCAATAAGTTCTTTAAGTTCGTTCCGCTTATTAACTAGGTCCACATATATATCTCGTTGTTTACTATTTTTCTTATGTGTTAGTTCTAAATTGAAGATCTCATCAACTAATTTTTCCTTTTTGCTGTTCATTTCTTTTTTCCTCCTTGCTCCTTCGGAGATAACACCCCTCTGATCACCGCCTTATGGGCGTCCCATAGTGTTGCTGCCGAAATTTCATCTGTCTTATTTATCTTAAAATATTCCTCTAATTCTTTTTTAACCCTCATTAAACTTTTCTCTTCTATTAGTAGTTTCTCATTTAGTCTCCAATTTAGATAGGTCCTTTGATTAGGTGCCTATAATATTTATGGATATGCTAATTGGGGCATGATCGGAAATCGTCATGGTCTCTATTTTTGTCTCGACCACCGCATCTAACATTCTATGCTCGATGAAAATGTGATCGATCCGGGAGTAGCTCTCATGTACATGAGAGTAAAATGTATAATCTCGTTTGCTTGGGTTAAAGATCCTCCATGTGTCTACTAATTGGCTTCTATGTAGACTACCCTTTACCTTTCTTAATTGCCTTTCTTGAGTTTCTAATGTCTGGTGTGTTTTATCGGCCTTTGTGTCCATACAGAAGTTTAGATCTCCTCCCAGTATTATCTTTCCCTTCCTGAAGTCTTTTAATTTCCCCAGGATTCCCAGGAGGTATTTCATCGGGGAGGTATTCGGTGCATATATGTTTACAAGAGTATATTCCTCCTCCTCTAGTTTTCCCCTTAGAAAGAGGAATCTCCCTTCTGGGTCTGTCAATCGGTCTGTTAACACAAACCTAATCCCCTTAGCTATTCCGATTGCTACCCCTCTGGCCCTTTTAGTAATGGTGTCGCCATAGTACCATATGGGGAAGTCAGGGGAGTATAGCTTTATGTTTGATCCTAATGTAAGATGGGTTTCTTGTAGGAAGACTACATCAGCCCTATACCTCTTTAGTTCCTTTAGTACCTTATGTCTCTTTGATGGACTATTGAGGCCTTTTACGTTATAGGATAGGCATTTAATTACCGGCATCTTGGTTGTTGGTTACGCTTTCTTCCGATTGTTTTGGAGAGATAGGGTATCTTCCCCCCTCCCCCCCCCCCCCCCCCCCCCCCTCCCCCTCCTCCCCCCCCTTCCTCCCTTCCTCCCACCCTCCCCCCACCCTCCTCCCACCCTCCCGTTTGGTTCCCTCCCCCTCCCCTATTTGGCCTAATAAAGACCTCTGAACCTACTTCCATCTCTTGGTTCAGATCATTCTGGGCGGGGTCTGGGATTGCCTCCCCTCCCCCCGGTTTTTCCACCCGGAGGGGGGGGGGGGGGGAGTAGAGACCCAGTCCTGCCGGACGGTAAGGAGACCGAACAAAGAACTAAGAAAACACAAAACCAGAAAAAAGAAAAGGAGAAGAAAAAAAAAAAAAAGAAAAGACCAAAAGGGTCTCCGGGGTGGCCCAGGAAAGACCAAGGGTGCACCCAGGGACAGACCAGGAGAAAGAGGGGGGGGGGCGAGTTTACCCTCCCCCTCTACCCCCAGCCTGGCAAGTCAGGGATCTGAATATCTAATTTCCTACAAAATTCGTTTAAGTCCTCTGGGAACCTCAGCGTCGCAGATCTCCCCTCTTTTGTTCCGATTAGGCAAGCAGGAAAACCCCAGTTATACTTAATATTCAGATCTATAATCTGTTTTAGGAGCGGTTTTAACTGCCATCTCCTTGCCAGAGTTTCTGGGGCCACATCGGTGAATATCTGCAGGGCCATTCCTTCAAATACTATTGGGGGTTGTCCCCTCAGCTTCTTCCAGATTGCTTCTTTATCTTCGTAAAACTGGAACCTTATTATGACATCTCTTGTTCGCTCGGAGGTCACTCTTTTCGGATTTCCTACTCGATGGACCCTTTCGATCCTAATCGGGTTATCAATTGTTCTTTCCAGTAGCGGATTAAATATTGTCTGCATTATTGTCCTGAGGTCCTCTCCCCTCTTCTCTGGTATTGACCTTATCCTCAAGTTTTGTCTCCGGTTTCTGTTTTCCTGGTCCTCTAATTTGTAGAGAATATGCCTCTGCTGTAACTGGATCTGGTCCATCTGGGCTTTAAGTGTATTTGATTCTTGTTCATGTTTCTCTATTTGTCCCTCTACCGTTTCTATTCTGGAGAGCATATGGCCAAAATCGGTCCGTAAATTCTGTATTTCACTTTTTATCACGTTCTCCAGTCTTAGCAACATCTCTGCCATTTCTCCTTTTGAGGGGGCCTGAGTGTCTGGACTCCGTTCTAGCTTCCTGCTGCTTTCTAGATCACTTCCTATGGGTCCTTCTTCTCTTGATTCTATAGATGTTTCTCGGGGTGCATCACTTTGGGGTTTCTTATTTTCGATCTTTTTTGTTTTGTTCCCATGTTGTTGCTTTGTTGCTCCCTGGCTCCCGGAGGTACACGGGCTTTCCCCTCTGGTCACAAATGGCCTTATTGAGCTTGTTGCTGTTATATTACTTGGGGTAGTTGGGGGTCCCCCTTTTGTTGATCTACTCGCCATTCTGCTCATATTAGTCTCTTTCCTTCTGATTCTCTTCCCCAGCTTGGCCTCTTACTCTCATCAAGATTATGCAAAACTCCAAGATAAAGGCCCTGTCCGGTCAGGTTCAGATATATGATGTCCGCGTCCGCAGAGGGTATGGATAGGCCGGATTCCCCTATCTATTTATTCACTTAAATGGACTTCCCCTCCTTCCCCTCCCCTCCTCCTCCCCCTCCTCCCCCCTCCCCCAACACGTCCTGTGGAGAAGGGAAGAAAAAGGAAAAAAGGGGGAAAAAAGAAAAAAAAAAAAGGGGGGGGGGGAGTTGCCGGAAAGTTACAGGAAAATTCCGAACCAGTGGGCGATTCGTAGTCTCCGGGAGAAAAAAAAGAAAGGGGGTGACTATTATTATCCTGCAGTCAGCGGACCTGGAGGGTTCAATGGGGTGGGGGCCCCCTTTTGGATTTGTATATCACGGTGAAAGAAAAAGGAACAAGACTGAAATTATACAGCCCTGCCTATTCTAATCCTTCCCCGTTAATACATATAGAGTCCTGTTTTATCCGTAAATGTGGCTTTATCCATCCCCTTTTTACTTGGAACCTTTGGGGACCTTTAGGGAGGGAGCAAAAAAAAAAGTTTTTTTAAGTTCGTGCGGTTATGTCAGATTTATCTATTCTAAATATTTAGGAAAAGATATATATAGTCCACTCCATCTAGTGGCGTATCCATGAGCTATACCGTCCAGTTACCAATGGTGTCGATCTTCCAGATGGTTTTACAATCTGACTGATTTTCTTGGGGTTCTCCTCCACCTGAGCATCGATCCTCTATTCTTATGTACTATAATCACTTATGTCATACCATACTTTGCAGACCAAAGTAATCCGTTTTTGCCTTCCTGGGATTTGAGATATGTACCAGACATTTAGATTAACCTCTTCCCCCCGGTTCTCCTTAGCCGTTAGGTCAATGTTTCTAGAGCCCACTCGGCTAGGGGGGAGTAGATGCAGATAAACTCTGTCTAGGCTCCGCTCACTCCCTATCCCAGCTTATTTCCCTCAGTGTGGTTCAATTGTCCTTCCACAGACTTTTCCCCTGATTATATGCAGCTGTGTCATCTAGGGTAATAGACCAGGGGAATCCCAAAAAAAAAAATTGGTGGCTAAGGATATTACATACGTTGCAAGCATTCCAATCAGTACTTGTACACAGTTTTATCACATCTTGGCAGTAATTTAGCAAACTTTACTCTCCAGAGATTTAGGTGACATCTAAATAGCGCCAGATCGTTTACAGCATTGACATTTTTCTCATACCTTCATGATCTTCACCGCCTGGGGGTTTCCCCCACCTTACCTCTATTCTTCCAAGAGAGTGTATGAGCCTGAGCACTGACCCTTTCATCTGTGTTATTTGGAGGTGGGTGTCTTTAAGAGTAGACCTGGTGGTTTCAATCTCCCCCTCACTGCTCTCTGTCTCCGTCCGTCGGCTCCGGTCTTTACCAGCTGTGTGTCCCAATGGGACTGCACAGCACTGTGAAATGCGGGCTGCTGCAGTCCGTGTGGTACAGCATCCCGCTCCTTCCGCGCTGAAAATGGTGTCTGTGGCGTCCGAAGTGTCAGCCGGTTTGTTTAGGCAGCGTGCGGTGTGTGGATGGGAGACACCGTCGCTGCATCCAGTCAGCGCGGTTTAGCGCAGTTCATCCGTCCTCCTACCCGGCATTCCCACAGATCTTCACACCCCCCGCCCTCGAGCGCGTCACGTCCTCACGTGCACGCCATTCCTGGACTGGGCCATTCTAACACATGAAAATGCTTTGATCTAAATCATTCTATTGTATCAATTCTTTTGCAGACTCTTAACAGGTTTTCTTCTAAGATTGCTCTGTATTTGGGTCCATCCATCTTCCCATCAACTCTGACCAGCTTCCATGTCCTTGCTGAACAAAAGCATGGTGTGTTCAGGGTGATGTGAAGTGTTAGTTTTCCACCACACCGCATTTTGCTTTTAGGCCAAAAAGTTCAATTTTGGTCTCATCAGACCAGAGCACCTTCTTCCACATATTTGCTGTGTCCCCCACATGATTTCTCGCAAACTGCAAACTGGACTTCTTATGGCTTTCTTTCAACAATGGCTTCTTGCCACTCTTGCATAAAGGCCAGATTTGTGGAGTGCACGATTAATAGTTGTCATGTTGTGGACAGATTCTCCCACCTGAGCTGTGGATCTCTGCAGCTCCTCCAGAGTTACCATGAGCATGTTGGCTGCTTCTCTAAATTATTGCTCTCCTTGCCTGGGCTGTCAGTTTAGGTGGACAGCCATGTCTTGGTAGGTTTGCAGTTGTGCCATACTCTTTCCATTTTCAGATGGGGTTGAACAATGCTCCGTGAGATGTTCAAAGCTTGGGATATTTTTTTATAACCTAACCCTGCTTTAAACTTCTCCACAACTTTACCCCTGACCTGTCTGGTGTGTTCATTTTTGCCTTCGTGATGCTGTTTGTTCACTAAGGTTCTTTAAAAAAAACTCTGAGACCTTCACAGAGCAGCTGTATTTATACGTAGATTAAATTGCACACAGGTGGACTCTGTTCACTAATTAGGTGTCTTCTGAAGTCAATTGGTTCCACTAGATTTTATTTAGGGGTATCAGAGTAAAGGGGGGTGAATACAAATGCACGCCACACTTTTTAGAAAATTTATTTGTAAAAAATGTTGAAAACATTTTTATAATTTTCCTTCCACTTCACGATTATGTGGCACTTTGTGTTGGTCTATCAAATAAATTCCCAATAAAATACATTTAGGTTTTTGGTTGTAACATGACAAAATGTGGAATATTTTTCAAGGGGTGTGAATACTTTTTCAAGGCACTGTATAAAGCTCAGTACAATTTCCATTACATATGCTTTTCTGCACACAGCCTTCCTTGAAGAAAAACTTAATTAACATTTTCTACTGAGCAACCAGCAATTGTACAATATAGCATAAACCGTGCAGTAGTCAGGAGTATGAACTACATGGCCTAAAATATACAGGATTGTGTAACGCACAGCACACAGGGGTCAGGAGTGTATAAGGCATAGAGCAAAAGGGGTCAGGAGTATGTAACCCACAGAGCACCAGGGTCAGGAGTATGTAATGCACAGAGCGCTAAGGTCCGAAGTGAGTAACGCACAGGATGCTTGGGGGTCAAGAGTGCAGAACCAGTACAGATACCCCCCCATAGTACAGCTCTATAGATCCCCCTGCTAGTGCAGCTCTTTTCCAGGGAATCGCCAGCTGCAAATTTTGATGCCTGCAAGTGTAGGCATCGTCCTTGTATAACCACTTCAACTTGTGGCCGTCCTACGATAATGAAGTGGTTAATACAAATCCTCTCCCCCTTCCTTAGGACAGATCCACTGCTTGGTACTGCTCCACCCAAATACAGTTTGCCACACCTTAGTACAGTAGTATTCCCTCCCTTCAGTTAATCCTTCCTCCAGTAGATCCCACCCACCGCCAGTACCGTTCCTCCTAGTACAAATGCTTTCCTCTTAAGTACAGCTCCTCCCTGTACAAAATTTCCCTATTCCTTCCTCTAGTGCAGCTGCCCCCCAGTACAGTTCCCCTTCCCCTCATTCTGAACTGTCTGTCTTGACTGTTGAATGTGTTTCATGAAAGAAGTCCTCCCTCTGCAGTGTCATGTAACCAGACCTGATGAGGAGATGGAGAGCCTCCCTCGCTCTGAACTGCACCTGTCTGTATCTAAAACCTGATGGTCAGAGAAAGCAATGTTGACGGTGCTTTGGGTGTGCAGCGGCTGTCAATGCTAGCTGCTATACTTTATGGATGCTTTGGTGGGGATGGAATGGACTCCCTTATGCCCCACCCTTATCTACTTCACTTCAATTGTGCCCAGGTATATTTTTAAATGGAAGCCATGCTTTTTTTTTTTCTGTGATCCAACATCCTGTTAGAGGGCGGCTATGTTGGCTCTCTACAGTCCCACCATATGTAGGAACATATGTAAGGAACATAGCCACCCTCCCTTGCTCATTTCTGAGATGTAATAGGATGTGATTTGTAGTGCACATAGAGCAATGCATATGGCCCCAACTAATGTGCACTGCTTGTTCCAAACAAATGGAAGTAAGTGGACGGTAATGGATTATTTTTGGAGAAAAAGGATATTGTTTAGTGGGTTTGACCATAAATAGGATAAAGGTTTATACAAGAATAAGAGATTGTTCAAACTGATAGCATTGTGAAAATATCCTTCTATAGCTTGCTTAGTGTACCAGGTAGGAAGGAATTTATATTCTCCCCATTTAAAAATTAGGGACTTGCCTGGAATGTGCAAATGCCCCTTATCCCATCCGTGACATTGCCAGTACATTTCTGGCATTTTTGAGTGATGAAATTTAACAAATTACTCAGCAGATTAGGATAAAAATGAAATTTTTATAATTGTGGACTGTGAAGAAATGATTGAGAAATATCCAGTCTTGGAATGAGGCTCTGTGGCCTTGCACCTTATTAAAGCAAAACCCAAGCAGTATGTGACTGTACGATGCAAATTATGTCTATCCCCAAGTTTACAGTAATCTATTATTTCACAAGATTTATTTTTTTTACTTGCAAACTACCCTTGCTACCATGTGTGCTTCCTCGCTTGCTATTGCAGTGATGATTACCCAGATCAGTCCAGTACTAAACCCTTTTCTTGCCCGACGGTCTAATTTACTAATTTTCTAATGCATATTTTATTTTATTCTCTCTTTTTTTTTTTTTTTTTTTTTTTATCTAGTTGTTTGAAGCACTTGATTTTATTACAGCGTCACTATATTCTCTCAAGTAACATTAAGAACATGGTGTCATCTCTACACCAGGGGGATACCTCACGGATGCCTGTGTAACTCTGGGCTTCAAGGACTTTGTTTACTACCATTGCCTGCAACCGCCTCCCCTCTATAGATTGAGGACTTCTAGGCTGTTTATCGGTCTGGCAGATTTACCCATCTGCCCACTACTGTCCAGCCCACCTTACCTAGCATACAAATCACCGTCTGGTCATACCCCTGGATCTGATATTTGTATTGTTGCTTACCAGCAATTGACTGCCCTACCATCTTATGCAATTTTGCCCTCGTGTTAATGATACTACCCCTTTATTAGGCTGGATCAGTTTATTTCTGAATATACAGTCATTGTGGGGCTAACATACGACCGTACGTTGTCTACCCTCAACGCGGCCCAATTACTTTAGATTTAAGCCTCTGTGTACTGAGATCATATAAATACTGTGATAACCTTTGTAGAACCAGCTATTCATTTAATTTCTATTTTGATTTTATGTTTATAACTGATTTTATGATATTTCATACCAATACATTTTCTAGTTTTTTTCATACGAATTGTACCGTGTGCCTTTAAAGCCCAAACCACTAGTCTTCATTCAAATTCCAACATTAAGAACATGTTCACACTGGTGTGCTTATAAACGCATTATGCGATTTCAGTGCAGTGCTATTGCGCTTTCAATGTGTTTTTAATGCATTTTTGGTCTGTTCCCATTGACTTCTATGGAAGATGCTCCCACTGTGCAGGTGCAAGATTGGGAGGTACATGCTGTAGGTAGCTAGCTGCACGAAATCCCAGAAATCAATGGGCGCCAGATAACCACTCATACTACATTAGATCATGACCCTTAGGATTTCTTGGTTCCTTTTTGTTTTATATTTCTAATTCATATATAATATATATATATATATTTTCACGGTACACTTTGAATGGGATGGAATTATAATTATTTTATATATTTTTACGCATACTGTAGTCTCCTACCAAAACTGAGTATTAGACCCCGTACACACGACCGAGTTTCTCGGCAGAATTCAGCCAGAAACTCGATGGGAGCCGTATTCTGCCGAGGAAACCGGTCGTGTGTACACTTTTGGCCGAGGAAACCGACGAGTTCCTATTTCCTCGTTAGTCAATGGGGAAACTTGGCTCGCCGAGATCCTCGGCGGCTTCACAAGGAACTCGACGAGCAAAACGATGTGTTTTGCTCGTCGAGTTTCTCGGACGTGTGTACGGGGCCTCACTTGATTTGATGGCCAAGGATACAGTGCTTTGAAAAAGTATTCATACCCCTTCAAATGTTCCACCTTTTGTCATGTTACACCCAAAAACATAAATGTATTTAATTGTGATAAACCAACACAAAGTGGCACATAAGTAAAATGATAAATGGTTTTCAAAATGTTAAAAAAAAAAAAAAAAAAAAATGGGAAAGTGTGGCGTGCATTTGTATTCAGCACCGCAATACTTTGTAGAACCACCTTTCCTTGCAATTACAGCTGCAAGTCTCTACCAGCTTTCAACATCTAGGAGAGATTTTGGACTTTGAATAAGGCAGTTAATAACACAATTGTAAAAAATAATTGACATTTTTATTAACATGGGAAATGAGGGCCCATAACAAAAAAAAAAGGTACATAGAGGATAAAATCCTGAACATGAAATATAAATACACATAACAATATAACATAGGACCATATAGGGCAGTATATACCATGTCAGGAACCACATATGCAATATAAGTAGGTATGATAGGGTAACTATAGTAGATGAACTATGGTAGTGTCATGTATAGGGTGGAGGCTGCATCCTGTAAAGCTTGATGCATTTTGCAACTTCTTTTCAAAATACTGTAGCTCAAGCTCTGTCAGATTGGATGGAGAGTGTCTGTGAACAGCAATTTTCAAGTCTTGCCACATATTCTCAATTGGATTTAGATCTAGACTTTGACTGGGCCATTCTATGAATATTCTTTGATCCAAACCATTCTATTGTAGCTCTGGCTGTATGTTTAGGGCCATTGTCTTGCTGAAAGGCAAACCTCCTCCCCAGTCTTAAGTCTTTTGCAGACTTTAACATGTTTTCTTCTAAAATGACCCTGCATTTGGGTCCACCCATCTTCCCATCAACTCTGACCAGCTTTCCTGTCCCTGCTGAAGAAATGCATCCCCACAACATGATGCTGCCACCATCATGTTTCAGGGATGTTCAGGATGATGTGCAGTGTTGGTTTTCCGCCACACATTGCATTTTGCTTTTAAGCCCAAAAGTTCATATTTGGTCTCATTTGACCAAATCACCTTCTTCCACATGTTTGCTGTGTCCCCCACATGGCTTCTCGCAAACTGCAAACGGGACTTCTTATGGCTTTCTTTCAACAATGGCTTTCTTTTTGCCACTCTTCCATAAAGGCCAGATTTTTGGAATGCACAACTAATAGTTGTCCTGTGGACATATTCTCCCACTTGAGCTGTGGATCTCTACAACTCCTCCAGAGTTATTATGGGCCTCTTGGTAGCTTCTCTGATTAATGTCTCCTTTCCCAGCTTGTCAGTTAAGATGGATGGCCATGTCTTGGTAGGTTTGCAGTTGTGCCATACTCTTAAATTTTTCAGATTATGCATTGAACAGTGAGTGCTCTGTGAGATGTTCAAAGCTTGGGATATTTTTTTTAAACCGAACCCTGCTTTAAAATTCTCCACAACTTTATCCCTAATCTGTCTGCTGTGTTCCTTGGCTTTCATGATGCTGTTTGTTCACGAAGGATTTTCTAACAAACCTCCTGAGGGCTTCACAGAACAGCTGTATTTATACTGAGATTAAAGTGCACACAAATGGACTCTTAAGTGACTGACTTTTTAAGGCAATTGGTTCCACTAGATTTTATTTAGGGGTATCAGAGTAAAGGGGGCTGAATACAAATGCACGCCACCATTTTCAGATATTTTATTTGTAAAAAAATGTTGAAAACCCATTTTTATAATTTTCCTTCCACTACACAATTATGTGCCACTTTGTGTTGCTCTGTCACATAAAATCCCAATAAAATGCATTTGTTTCTTGTTGTAAAATGACAAAATGTGGAAAATTTCAAGGGGTATGAATACCTTTTCAAGGCACTGTATGTCCTACATGTCATAGCAGTCAAGGAAATAAAATCAGTTCACTGCTCCAATAACAGTGCTGGTCCTGCTATATAGTGTGGAAGTGTTTTATCAGTGTATGACCACCAGCTGCACTGTCTCGGGGATCACCTGCTGCTACTGGGAGCCTTGGATCACTAGGAATGGCTTTAGGATGCAGAGAGAGGGAGAGGTCATGGAGCATTTGTTATACAGTTTTCCCTGTTGGGAATGAACCGGAAGGTACCCAGTTGCCATTGTCTCCGCTGTCACAAGCGAATCAGACTTTGTTCCCAATGTAATTGGCTTCAGTGCAGTAGACCCCTGCTGACTCCATGTAGAGGACCTGTCATGCCAGCACTACAATTATACTGGCATGACAGGTCCTCTATATGCTCCATTTTTTTGGTAAAGGACACTGTAACATAATGAGTGATGAACATAAACGCTGATTGTCTGTTCTCTGGAAATGTAAAATGTATTTATTTATTTATTTTTTAACCCATTTCATTATTTAAAACCAAAAACATATTTCTTATTTTTTTTTCTGCAGGAATATGCAAGGAAGATGATCATCAGACAAAGATGACCATACAATGAGGACTTAACAAGTATTTTACATTTTAATCCTTCGACCTTCTCACTTAGTGATGTCCTCTTTTAGTAATGCCATAGATGAATGGAGTACAAGAAGCACAAGTGGCATTTCTGCTCTTAGACACCATCTAATCTCAAGTGACTTTCCAGATAGGCTCACACCTGTAAATGCTATGGCTGCCATAGTGGACTCTGCTTATAGCTCATTTTCTGGTAGTTCTTATGTTGCTGATTATCCAACTTCATTTAAACATGATATTTGTCATTTGAACAATGAACAGATCTCTTACATGGACTCAGAGTATGTAAAGGCTATTTATAATCCTAGTGTAATAGAAAATAATCCTTTGCAACAGCATCTGCATTGTGAAGAGTCCAGGGAAGGTGCTAGCAGTGGTCCTGAAGATCACTTTAGTCATAAAACTAAAAGGAGTCCCACAAGCAACAGCAGCCTTTGCTTACCTGAGCACAAAATAAGCAGACAGCAAGGTCATGATCACAGCCCTCCTTGGGCAAGAAATTCTGTCCAAAACAAACTGAGCCAATCATCTGCTGTTTCTGGCAACATTGAAGGAAACATCCAGCTTCATTTGACAAGTTCAACATTTCTAGCTTTTTCTGAGGACATGATGGCACCAGATGAGGTCAGTAGCACTTGTGATGAAAATGACCAGGGTTCCCAGACTGACAAATTAAATAAAAACTGTTTTCAAGAAATAGATGTTGATACAGGAAAACCATTCTCACTAGAAAGAGAAGACAACATCCACAGTAGTTGTTCTGATTCAACTGTTGATAATCCCCAAATGGATGGCAAAACCAAGAAAAGCTCAAGACGTTCTTGGAATGAGTTTGTGTCCGAGAAACTTCGTGGGTATAAGAAAAAAGCTGGCTCGTGGAAACAAGTTAAAGAGACCAATTGTTCTGAACGAATAAAATGTGAAGAAGTAGAGAAACTGGCACTTAATCAACAGGAAGAACAATATCAACTCCCGGACCAGAACGTAATGGATATTGAGTTTGACAATCTTGGAAAATGCGATGTCAAATACAAACGTCATCACACAAGAACCAGCCAGGCTGTTTTTAGTGTACACAGTGATGATTTATGTGAACAACCTAAAGCTCACAGCCTCAAGAAAGATGCAACAATAAAACCTATTCCTTTGCTGTCCCAGAAGCAAGAAGCTAGGCCTCAAAGTTCTTACTTCTGTGATTTACCCAGTGAAAAAATCACAAAGGCCTCAACCCCAATGCTCTATCATCTTTCTGGTGGGAATGGCTCTTTTGCAATGCTGAACACTTCAAAACAAACTAAGCTACTAGATACAAGTGAAGAATCCAATACCTTTCAGAAGAAATGCCACTTTTCTGTATCTCAGATGGCTGAACATCAGCAACCATTCCAGAAAACAAAAAGCCAGCCACAACTTGATGAAAACCTTAGAACAGAGTTCACTGAGACCACAGGGGATCCAACCTGTTCATATGAGGATAGTTTTATGCTTGATTACAGGGAGAAACTTAAGATTGCCCAAAAAAAAGTCTTAAGAGAAACCTCTTTTAAAAGAAGGGACTTGCAGATGAGTTTACCTGTTAGGCTAAAACTTAATCCTCCTAAAAGGCCTTCAGTTGACCATATAAGATCATATTCTTTATCCAATCCAAATGAAGAAGCGAAATTGACACAACCAAACATTTCTGCCGATGAGGGTCACAAAAAAGAATCTGAGAAAGCTACAGTTTTAAGAATAGGAGGAAGGAAAAGACTGACAAAAGAGCAAAGAAAATTATGTTATTCAGAACCAGAGAAGCTTGACCATCTTGGCCTACATAATTCAGGCTTGGCTTGGAATAGTGACGGATCAGTTCAAAATAAATTTGAGGATCACTATAGGATGAAATCTCTGGATAAAGAACTAACCCTTTCTTCTTCAAATATTTCAAAAACAGAGTTAAAACAAATCCAGCACAATGCACTTATGGAGTATATGGAGCGAAGAGCAAGTCGGAGGCCCAGTAACACTCGTCAGTCCAATTTGCAAAAGACATCAGGAACACAATCCTCTCCTGAATGGAAGAGTATAACAAATGAAACATCCTGCAATGAAGATTCCTTAAGATATCATCACAGGAGATCAACAGGAACTTCCTCTTCTTATGATGCCACAGTTACATGGAATGACAGATATTCAAAGATGTCTCTTCAAGAACAGACACATTCAGCAGACACATTGGGGGAAAAGACAACTTATTTTGACCGATGTACCTTTGATGACAGCAAAGGTTATTCTAAAGAGTCTTCCACCTCTGGCTGCCGAGAAGGACTAAAGTCAAGTAAAAATACACAGGTAACATATTGGTTTTCTTCTAGTTACCGTATGTTGTATTTTTTCCAGCATGATTAAAAAAAATGAGTTCCATCTTATCCTTTAAAAATGCTCCATTCATCCTTATATTTGTACCTTGATAAAGAGTGACTAAAGCCGGCCATAGACCACCGGTTGCAGAAAAGAAAATTGCTTGATTCCTAGGTTGATGTGACCCCCTGTGTTGATGTGGGAATCCCTCCCTTGGAGTTGTAACAGTGGATATTCCCGCGCTACCAAGGTACTTGCAAATGTAAATTTCTGGGTGCAGCAGGCACCGTATGGGTCAAACACTCCCCGTAAAAGAATCCATAGAAAAAAAACAATAGATGATGCTGCACTCCAGAAATATAAATATAAAGTGCTAGTTGTGACACAATAAAATATAAATAAAGTGAAACGGATAAATATTCATAAATTCATCAAGAAGCTACAGAAAAAAAAATATATGCAGTGATACATATAAAGTTCATGCAGTACATTCCATTATAAGTCCATATAAGGTAGAGTACAAGTGTTGAAATTTCTCAATAATAAAGTGCTAGTGTTGAAGTTTCACAAAATTGATGGTTATAGAAGTGGCTTCAAAGAAAGTGCTAGTGCTGTACAGTGCTAGATAACGGTATAACTTGTGACACTGTGACTTCTGTGATGGGGATCTTCGGAGCGTTTTACACCCAACGGGTGTTCTAACGTCTTACCTTACCGCTGGAAGGTAAACAGTGGAATAATGGTGGATGATCTGGGAAATCCTTCAAGGGTCCTGTCCTGGTTGTTTCGGTCTCTGTATGGCCTAGGCACCATTTCCTATATCTTTCCTCCTTCTGTGGGTCTTAGGTCAGTATAGTTACGCTCACAATGGTATATCGGGTAATTAAGGAAGGTATGGAGAAAGAAGGAGCCTCTAATCGTGAAGTATGTCTGGCTTAATGATTTATTTATAACCGCAATAGAGGTACTCACATTTATTACCCGATATACCATTTGTGAGCATAACTATACTGACCTAAGCCCCACAGAAGAAGGGAACAAAAACATGCAAAAATATGTTCATTTTATTATTTTTTTACATAAATGCTGAACTTGGCCTTTAAACATTTTCCATTAGAACAAAGTGATAAGATAAATATTTAGCAACTTGTCTCCTCTTACAAAGACCTGGTTCCCTAGGTAGCTGGTTATATGATCTGGATTTTTTACTTGAATCTAATTTAACAAGCCTCAACACTTTAGCCTGTCTGATTTCCTAGTGTGTATCCTTTTTAAAGCCCAACTCTTGGAAATCTGAAAATTCTCCCTTTGCAGTGGGGCTTCACCCGCACTGCAAGAGTTAACTGGTTGTTTAGTCTAAGGGAGGGTAAAAGTACTTTTACTTACCCAGGCCTCTGCTTCCCTGACAAACGGCGCCCCCTCATGCTCTGGCAGTGAACTGTCCCTCTGTGACCTCATATCTAATGCAGCACCCTGCATTGATCTAAATGATGCCAGGACCTTAGACCACTGGAGCATGGGGGAAAGGATGCTGCAGGGACCGGTCTAGCGGCACTGAGGGTCAGGTAAGTAAATCTACTTATTCATGCCCCCTAGGTGTAAATTGGCTTTTAACTCCAATACTGTGGGTGCAGCCCCACTGCAAGGGATCATTTTAAAGTTTCCTGGAGTTAAATTTTAAACTATATCATTGTTGAGTGCTATTGAACTTTTTTTCTCATTTAATCCAGCGGATCATTTACAGTAAGGCTACATTTAATCTAATGGGGTGCGATCCATGATCGTTTTCTGCACCACATGTAAATTGCATTGCCCTTAGGATGTGCTCTGGGTGTCAATATAAAGTTAACAACCCCAAGCGTAGGTTGCAAATGCAGTGTGTTTGCCTGCACTGGATCGCATAGTACAAAATGACCATGCGATCTGGTTGTGGTGTCACTCAAAAAAGGGGTATGTACTTCTTTGATGCAATGCTGTGCAATTTGAGCTCCTTCAAAATGAATTGCCTCAAATTACATCACACTGAATCGCATTTGAATTGAACAGGAATGCGATACAATTCCTGTGTGATTCATATGTGGTTCATAGTGTGAGTCCTTGATGTAGGATGTTGCTCCTGCCAGAAATCCAGTTTCCTTCTAGATTCCTATAGTGCGCCAACAACAATGCTTATGCTGCACTAAAATCCCAAGCAGTTTTGTCAATCCTTCACTCTTCCTGTTCTCTGTTCTCCCCTGCTAAGCTTCAGTACACCTCACCCTCATGGTATAAAGATGTGCAGAGGGAGAATTCCAGTAGTATAGCAGAGGAAAACTGATAAAGCAGAGCTGATAATGCTGCTTGGGATTTTAGTGCAGCAGAGGCTGTTGGCCAACTACAGGAAGTTAGGTGCTCACTGCATTTCCTGCAGGATCAATTGTTTTTCTAAACTTCCATTGCTTTTAAATAGTCGACAAAGCACGAAGAAGATATTTTGCACAAGGGTGCCTTTGGGATAGAGGTGCTACTTGGGTAAAAACAAGTTTCCATTTTTTGCATACGCCCTTATGTTGTGAGTGTTTACTATAGCACCGCTATATAATCGAAGCACCTGGGTGGCCCGAGCGAGGGGAAAACACCAGAGTTTATGTTGCACGGGCGAAGGCGCCCATGTGCAAGAGGCCTAAATGTGGTTGTATTGCATGGATGCACTTCTGTTTTTTTTTTTGTTTTTTTTTTAGACCAGACATACACTTCTACTAGGCATTCTTACTCATGCTTTTCAGTAAAGGTATCCAAGATAGATGGCCCAATCTCTATCTAGGGACCATTTCTGCTCTTGGTAACCAGAGAAACCCCTGCTCCTATTTTGGCATAGATTGTATATGGAGTAGAAGAGTAATTGAAGATAGGAAATTGCTAGCAGGATTTTGGTAAATAGTAGTTTTCTTGTTCTCAGTGAGTTAAAATGGAACCCTCGTAAAACAGCTATAGACACTTCACACTTTCTAGAAAACTGCATTCGCCATACAAAACTATAACATTGTAAAGTGACCTCAAAATTTTATTACCTGCACATACCTTTAGCAGTCTTCTAGAATTCCCATGAGCTCTGAAACCCAGGCTGCTCTATTTAAATACTAAGTACTTTGTTCTTCCAGTGCCCAATTCCTGACCTGAAGTGAGGTGCAAAATGGCCAAAAGCCGGGACTTCCTAGCAGAAGCAGATTTTTGCATCATATAGGATAATTTCTCCTTGTGGAACTATAAATGCCCTGACTGTTCACATTTTTTTTAAAACTCAGCAATGTTATAGTTCAGTACAAGTACACTCTAAACCAGCGTGGTTGACATGGATATAATCACCAGCCTTTTCTTTTTAAAGTGGCAGTGTTCACCATTGTTAAACCAGGGGTAGACAACCTTAAAGAGGTGGGGATCACCAGGCACGGTGTCGCCTCCTCAGACCAGTTTTAAACCTGTAATTGCTGTACTATCGTGTACATTGCACAGCAATCATGGGTTTAAATCAATCGGTGAAGAGGTAACATATCTCCTCCTCACCACTTGTCAAATACACTTGGATCACTTTTCAGAGAAGCAGCATTCCTTGCTGCACTTATGAAGGAGCCCTTAGTTGCATTCGGCAGCAGCACTCTTAGGGCTCATTCACACGTAAAGCCCTGCTGTTGAGTTGCTGAGGCAGCAACCAAAGGTGTACACATGCTGCAGCAGGAATTTAAAGAGGATGTAAACCCGGAAAAAAATATTTGATGTCACAATGTACAGTATTTCCTATCATCTGTGCCCAGCCTTGCCACACAGAGTTAATCCAGCTCTGAGCAATCCTCTTTTTTTTGTTCAGTGAGATAAAACGGACTTACAGAGAAAAACCTTAGTCCGTTCCGCCCCCTTGCTGAGAGTGACAGGTTATTTACATATCTCATGCACTAGCCTGGAGACGGGCATTATTTTTTAATTCCCAACCCCCCACTCCTTTTCTGAAGTCATGTGGTTACTTTTCTGGATTTTGACTGGATGTTGGTGATCATAGTAGAATTTAGTGTAAGGAATACACAGGAAAAAATGCATGTTGACAAGGGGAGTGTAAAGGTGGGCGGGGAGTCTACTGACATCACAACTCCACCCACAGAGCTCCAGACAACAGATCCACCTACAGAATCTGCAGTTTTTCAGTTCTAACAGACAGAGGGGAGACATTTAAAAGTTAAGGATTCATGCAGGAGGCTTATATATCCTTATAGATCAGCACTATGGCAGTAGTTTAGAAAGGATGAGAAGTGGGTTTACATCCACTTTAAGTCCCCTGTTACTCTTGGTGCATGCTACCGACTGCCAATTGCGATCCATTCAAGTAAACGGGACCATTACGCACGGGACAGGAGCCAAGCACTACAGAGGAGGTATTGGCTTGTGCAACTCTTGCTCCCTACTACAGCTCCAACTTTACAAGTAGTCCCTCTGCACTGCACTCTGATGCTCTGGGACGGTAGGTCAGCAAACCTAGACCGCAATATATCAGTCACCTGTCTGCATTCTACTGGTGGATCGCGATCTACAGGTTGCTGACCCACTAAAAATTCATCCTGAATGCCTCCAAGCATTAGAACAGAAAACGCATTAAAAAAGATGGCCCACATTTCCTGCATCATCTTGCCTGTCTGTTCTGTTGTGCATATGTACTTCCGTTGTATTCATTTTTTTCACTGGGAGTTTACAAATATCCTTGAGTCAAAAATAGAGCTATCAAATGGAAACAATCTAACTCTTGGCTTGTTGGCCACATGTCTGGGATACTAAATACGTATGAAGTCACTATATACTTTCAGCTGTTAAATATTCAGCTGTGCACTGTAATGCAGTTTAATATAGAAGATTGCATCAGAGCCGTTGGAAAAATTACAGCATATGCCGTTACTAGCAAATATCTGGGACTTATCATCTACATTGTGAAATTAATGATATGCATTTAAAGAAAATAGTTTGCCGCACCAAAGTGTACAGTTACAAACTTATGTAGGGCTATGGATTAAACCCCTGTTATGTTTGGTGGGCACAACCGCCTACAAAATCGCTGCAAATGTTGGAGTGGGAGAAATCATTCTAGGACCATATCTCATGTGTAACTATAAACTGATGACCTACAAAGCTATTTAAAGCATTATCTATGCCGTGTTTTTTTTTTGTGATTCCTTAGGTGTGAGCAGTTTTAATACTTGACATATTTGGTATCTATTTACTCAATGCAACTCAATTTCCTGAAAATATGTGTTTGATAAATGTGCTACGTAAATAATTTCAACTACCACCATTTTATTCGCCAGGGTCTATGCTTTGACAAAATATATTTATTTTGGGGGTTTACAAAAATTTATATATAAAAAAATGCACATTTTAATATGTGCAAAAAATAAAAAATTGCCCCGATTAGGCATGTGGTTAAGGAGATATCAGGGGTTTATTAGACCCCTAATGTCACCTATGAACCCCAGTGAGTGAGCAAGCTTGATCAGCTTCATCCCCGGCCACAGCAGCTGGGAAATAACCTGCTTTGAACCAGAAAATGATGTAAAGCACATCATTTCCAGGTTCATTCACTGGTGAGAGAATTGCCGAGTCTTCTTTGGTTTGCCCAGAGACACCTACCATGCCAGAACCCAGGAAATATGGGGATGAGGGATTTAGGGAGATTCTTGTGGGAGTGATTGGGTTGCTTTAGTCATCTTGACAAGCATACATGCGCTCCCAGCTGCTGTATCAGCCTGGAGTGTGTGTGTTAATACCCCTGCTTGTTACTAACATAAGACTGTTGAGCAGTGGTGGCTGGTGAAGTTTTAGGATGGAGGGTGCCAGACCCGCCTTCCTTTTGTGACCCCTCCCACTTCTCATAAGCACCACCCCTTATAGAATCCACCCACTCCGTCTCCTGTATTCCACTTGCTTCCACCCAGCCTCAATGCCTCAAGGCCTATTGGGTATCAATGCCTATAGGCATTGATACCCAATGCCTCCTCTTCAGTTCCGGCTCTTGTGAACTCAGAGGGGGGTTCTGCGAGTAGTGCAGAGAACGGGAGGTAAAGACGGAGGGGACTTCCAATGGCAGCGATGATCAGACTGTGGGAGGGAGCGTGGAGCCCGAGGACATGGCTGAATAAAGAGGTGTTTAGAAAGAAGAAACCACCGTGGAGAAACTTGGTCTCCAGTATATGTTGCCAACATCCCTTGATTAATGTATAGAACAAAAAGTACCCCCCCAGTACTGTGGGACTTTATGGGCAAACTATAATAAATGTAGTATTTAAACCATTGAAAAAAGTTTATTCAAGTATTAAACATATTGGTTCAAATATTACCATAGAAGAGGCTATGCAGGACCAGTCTAACACCACGGAGGATCGGGTACACTTTATCTAGCCCATAGATGTAAACAAGCCACTACCCCTTGCAGTGCAGGTGTAGCTCCACTGCAAGGGATCAATTTTAGGTTTCCCAGAGTTTGGATTTAAAGACCAATGATGATCAACTGTAAAGAGCACTGACATGTACTTTGATTGGCTGGGCATAGCTATACTATTCTCATTCCCTGTGGTAATAAAAAACATGATTTGCAGAGTTATTAAAAATCAAACCCAAGATTTTGAGTTGCAGAATTTTATCACCCAGGGACATTCTGTGAGTAGAGGGCAGATCTTGCAGCATGAGCTCCTGTAAGAAGAATGCTCACAAAAGTTTAAAATGGTATAATTTCCCCAATAAAGTGGTGCAGCTTTTTGTCAGAGACTGCTACATGTTCTGTTGTCGGTAATACCACTTTAGAAATGGACCAATACTTGTTTTTTGCTTTTCTTCAGAACTCTGTTGGACACCTGGCTCTCTCAACATCAGCACTACAAAATAATGGCAATGTTTCCAAAAATAGGTAAGCAACATGGATCCATAAACCCCAGATAAATTCACGTTTAAAACAGATCTACATCAAGATACAATGTTCATTAGACTTTTAAACAGTGTGTTGATGAAACATGTGAGGGTGAAGATATGGGAGTAGACCTTACTGACTTTGGCAGGTCATACAACAATTGAATCATATGTGGGCAGGCTGAATGTACCAAGTTACAAAACAAAGAAGGGGAGGGCGCAACCCCTAGTGCATTATCCAAGTAAAAACTGAATTTATTATGAAAAGCAACCAATAAAATGCATAGTCACAAAGGTGAACAAGTATACAGCATGTACATGGAAGGATGCATGAGGTTGAAAATTTTAGGGTTTCTGTAACATCACATAAGCAGGCTAACGCGTTTCGGATGCACACCCCCTTCTTCAGAGCTGTGCAGCAAAGAGCACCGAAATCCACCCCCAACCAGCAGGAAGGGCGGAGCCATAAAAAAAAGAAGCCCGATATATTAAATGTATATGTAGACCGAAGCTGTGACAACCTGCTCCAGACGGTTGGGCCCTGCAGGAATCATCGGCACTGGGGACCACACTGTGCTTTGTCTCCCCATTGCCGGCATGAGAATAGGGGAGCTGTCAGCTGGCCGTGGACCTCGAAAGCCCGGAGTGAAGCCATACTTCTAGTTTTGGGTGTGCTGCTGTTTTCTCCTCCTGTGTTCCCCACGGGCAATGGAAAAGCAGTAACCAGGGGCACAGGGGCTAGATACCAGGGGAAGCAGCCCCAATGTGAACAAGGACGAAAAAAAATATTGGAAACCGGAAGTGGCGTAGTACGTCACTTCCGGTCTACCACAGATAATGCACACGTGTCCTCACAGGAAAAAAAGGAAAAAGGATTTGTGAAAATATAAAAAATAAATTTTATATTCTTTTATTTTCACAAGTCCTTTTTTTTTTTGTTTTTTTGTTTTGGCTGTTTGCGACTGTTCCCCCTGGTATCTGGCCCCTGTGCCCCTGGTTACTGTTTTTCCATTGCTTGTGGGGCACTCAGGAAAGAACGCAGCAGCACACCCAAAATCGGAAGTGCGGCTTCACTTCCGCTTTTCGGGATCCCGGCTTGCGGCCCATGGCCAGCTGACAGCTTGCCGGTTCTCACGCTGGCAATAGGTCCCCAGTGCTGATGAGTCCCACAGGGCCCAACTGTCTGGAGCAGGTAACATCTACCTGCTGTTTGTCACAGCTTCGGTTTACATAGAAGAAAAAAGCCTGATATAGTAAATGTATGTCTCCTCCCTTCCTGCTGGTTGGGGCCAGATTTCGGTGCGCTTTGCTACATTTTAATATGAGGCATTTGGTTGTGCTGGTTAGCACAGCTCTGAAGAAGGGGTGTGCCCCCGAAACACATTGGCATGCTTATGTAAGGTCGCAGAAACTCTTGGATTTTCTACCTCATGCCTCCATGTACATGTTGTTTACTTGCGCACCTTTGTGACTATGCATTTTATAGGTTGCTTTTCATAATAAATTCAGTTTTTACTCGGATAATGCACTAGGGATTTGCGCCTTCCCCATCTTTTTGTTTTTTTAGTTCCACATGGGATATTCCCATCCGAGGAGGAGGGTTGCATCTACCGGCATTGGACCATGTATGTGATGTGACCATAGTTGGCTTTCACTCTGGTGAAGACCCCTGAGAGCTGGGAGTGTTTGATCAACTTGGTACAATCAACAAGAAAAGACAGCCAATCGATCAACTTGGGTAAACCAGCCTGCCGGATTTTACTTGTGATTATCGCTATCGGCTGGTTTAGCTGCTAGCAATAGTGACGGTCCTCTCCCAGCTTGGACAGCAACCCCCCCCCAAAGAATGAAATGGCTTGGCAGGAGGGATTCCCCTGTCAACACTTTGTTGATGGGGGAATCTAGTTAATTTCCATCCTGCAATCCCTGGTTGCAGAAAATTTGCGCAGTGCAGGCTTCAAGGTTGTCTTCTTGTTAATGGCTTCATTACTTTGAAAAACTGGCCATAGATGGGTATTTTTTTTTATTTTTTTTTCATGAAACACAAACGGAAAACCTCCTCCAGGGACATTGCATTCTGACAGTGTGATAGAGCGATCTCCCAAATGACTTCTGTCGAACTAGGACAGCCACACCCTGAACAGGCTAAATTTAGTTCAGTCTATAGCAAGCTTTACCACTTATCCACTGGGCACTTAAAGGGGTTGTAAAGCTTTGTGTTTTTTCACTTTAATGCATTCTATGTATTAAGGTGAAAAAACACCTTGCTTTCTTCGGCCCCCCGTGCCCCCATTTTACTTACCTGAGCCCCCAACTTCCGTGGGCTCGTTCCCATTTAGCTATCCAAATGGCTCTTTTGGCTGTTCATGAAGTGGTGGGGCGGGGACCAAGTCATACACTTGGCAGCTATGGCCGCCAAGTGTATCGCACGGGAGCGCACGCGCTAGGTAACCCCATCGGGAGAACGCTTCCCAGAGGGGGTTAGCTCTTGCGGGGAGGAGCCGCAAGAGCCGCCTTGGGGCCACTCTGTGCAAAACGAACTGCAGAGTGGAGGCAAGTATAACATGTTTGTTCTTGTTTTTTAAAACTGAACCCCTTTAAACCCCCTTCCTAACAGACCAATTTTCAGCTTTCGGTGCTCTCACATTTTGAATGACAATTACTCAGTCAAGCAACACTGTACCCATATTTTTGTCTTTTTACCCACAAATAGAGCTTTCTTTTGGTGGTATTTTAAAACCCTGTTGGGTTTTTTATTTTTTTGCGCTGTAGAAGAAAAAAGTCTGTAAATTTGGTTAAAAAATGCATTTTTCTGTTATAAAATTTTGCAAATTTGTAATTTTTCTTCATAAATTTTGGCCAAAATTTATACTGCTACATATCTTTGGTAAAAATAACCATAATTGGTGTATATTGTTTGGTGTTTGTGAAAGTTAGAGTCCACAAGCTATGATGCCAATCTCTGAGAATGTATCATCTCATTTATTGAGACCCTAACATGCCAGAAAAGTACAAATTTCCCTTTAAATGACCCCTTTTTGGAAAGTAGACATCCCAAGGTATTTAGTAAATGATAGTTGTGAGTTTTTTGAAGTTGTAATTTTTCCCCACAATTCTTTACAAATTCTATTTTTTTTTTTTTTTTTTACAAAATTGTCATAGTAGCAGGTTATTTCTCACACACAGCATATGCATACAGCAAATTACACCCCAAAACACATTTCGGCTATTCCTCCTGAGTATGGCGATACCACATGTGTCAGACTTTTACATAGCGTGGCCACATACAGAGGCCCAACATGCAGGGAGCACCTTCAGGCGTTCTGGAGCATAAATTACACATGGACAATAGAAGCGCCTCAAAAATTACCCCATTTTGAAAGAAAACACCCCAATGTATAATCTATGAGGCATGAGTCTTTTGAGCATGTCGTTTTTTTGTTTTTTTAAACGTTTTTGGAAAACGTGGAAAGAAAACAAATTTTTCCCCCCCAAAATTGTCCATTCATACAATATTTCTAACACATAGCATGTACATACCAAAAATGACCCCCCAAAATAGATTCTTCTACTCTTCCTGAGTATGGTGATACCACATGTGGGAGACTTCCACAGCCTGGCCGCATACAGAGGCTGGGTATGGCTTAGTATGGCTGGGGATGGCCGGGTATGGTTGGGGGTGGATGGGATGGATGGCTGAGCATGAAGGGGTGGCAGAGTATGCAGGGATGGATGGATGGCAGAGTATGCAGGGATGGCAGAGTATGCAGAGTATGAATGGATGACAGCGTATGCAAGGATATATGTGGCTCTGTATCACAGAGCAGCGCTGTGGGCACTACACATGCAGCCCACAGCACTGCTACAACCGATTTCTACCTCTCTCCTCTCACACTGTACCGATCGGTACAGAGAGGGGAGACAGGAATCGGACATGGCGCCGGTCTGTTTACAAGTGATCACTCCATCATTTGACGAGTAATCACGTGGTAAACGGGCGCTGTTGGCAGCCATTTACCGTGATCAGTGATGTGCCGGGTCCTTTGGACCTGGCGGTCACAGACGTCAATATACGCCCTCCCAGAGTTATCGATCCGTGCTGTAGCCATCATTTGGCTATTGCGCGGTCGGTAAGTGGTTAAAGTGATGTTAAAGGCTTTTTTTTCTATTACCTGCTGTTATACTTGCCTGCTTTTGTGTAGTGGTTTTACACAGAGCAGCCCCGATCCTCCTCTTCTTGGGTCCCCAGCTGGCGCTCCACCCCCCTGCCGAGTGCCCCCAGAGCACTGGGGGCACTCGTACGTGCTTGCTCTTAGGCCCTTCGCTGTCCATAAAACACACAGAACAGGGCTCAGACCCGCCCCCACTCCATCCCCACTGTTGTCTCTGAGCCAATGAGAAGGCTGAGCCGGGTCCGCAGCCCCTCTTGTGAACTACGCTGAATCAAGATCAAGCTCAGGTAAATATTAGCAGGGCTGTGGGGGGAGATGCATACTGAAGGGGTTTACAACTACTCAGCAGGAACAGACATGAAGCCAGTAAAGTCTAGAAGCTCTGAACTGCCTAATGACTCTTCCAGAAGCCTTAGGCCCCGTACACACGATAGAATCCATCTGCTGAAAAATCCCAGCAAATGGGTTTCAGCGGATAGATCCTATGGTGTGTACACTCCAGCGGATCTGTTTCCGCGGATATTTCTCCCCTGGGATGGATTCCAGCAGATCGAATATTTGCTGACATGCCAAACAAATCCATCTGCTGGAATCCATCCCAACGGATGGATCCGCTGGTCTGTACAGACTCACCGAATCCATCCGTCCAAAGGGATCCCCCGCATGCGTCGTAATGATTCGACGCATGCGTGGAATTCCTTATATGACAGCGTCGCCGCGTCATAATCGCGGCGACGGCGCGACACGTCATCGCCAGAGGATTTCGGCGCGGATTTCAATGCGATGGTGTGTACACGCCATCGCATAGAAATCCGCGGAAATCCTCGAGAGGATTTATCCGTAGAAACGGTCCGCTGGACCGTATCCGCGGATAAATCCTCCCGTGTGTATGGGGCCTTAGAGATTTTTCTCAGAGTTTCTTGTTGACTTCTAGAATATATTCCTTATATTTTGTAGGTGGTCAATCTTCCTTAAAGTGGTTCTAAAGGCAGAAGGCTTTTTACCTTAAAGCCGCGTCCCAGACGAAATTTCGCCCATAGGATTGGGTGCTGGCGCCGCCATTCCAGCTAAGGGAAGCCGGAAGTGGAGCCTTGCAGCTTCACTGCCAGTTTCCTACTGCGCATGCACGAGTCGCGCAGCGCTTTGTGAATGGCCAGCTTGTCTTCTGTGACACACACACATGTCCCAGAAGACAACAGGGGAGCTCGCTGCAAAAGAGGGCATGAGGTTGTGGGCTGTGGCCCGGCTGGATCGGAAGTACACTCGGTACCTATAAAAAGGTAAGAAAAAAAAGACAATTTTAATATCCAAAAACACGTTTTTGAGAGGTGGTCTTTCGTTTAAGACCACCTCTCAAAAATGGACAGAGCTCCGCTTTAATGCTTTTTATGCTGGATCAAAACTTGCATTGAAGTAAACTAATGTCTTTCATATAAGAATACAGGTTGTTGCACAGTATGAATCTTTTAAAGAAAGTTGTGCTGTAGCTAAAACAATGAAATGTTTGATCCTCTGTGATATTCAGTGAAAGAATATGGCCAGCTTTGAATTGTATTCTTGATTACGCCTGCCCTTTTCATTTTGGAGCTGATGGGATATTCACTGTGCATTGGATGTTGTTGTAATATACTTTCTCAAAGGTCTGATATTACTTAGTAGATGGTCAGAAATCTTCATGTTTGTGTTGTACATTTCCATCACTTCATTTTATTTCTTATTGTTTATGTCAACGGCTAGCTGGGAAATATTTAAAGTCTTGGAGCGCCATCTACTGGCTGCTTAGTGGAAACACCCAAATATTTACAGACTACCTAAACAATTATATTACACTAGATTTTTTAACAAAACTTGCTATAGTTACAAAGTGGATCAACTAGTAATGTGAAGAATTACTTTGTCATTTCCCATAACAAAAAAGTAATTTGTGTAGTGTCTTTTTGCATGATTAGTAGTTTGTGAACTCCTCTTCTCGGGTCCAAAACGTTTAGATATTTTCATAGTCGGCTCCTGAAATGTTGATCTGATTTTATCTTCAGTGTTATTATTTGATTCACATACACTTGTCTTCCTTAGCTTTACTGAACATTGTTTTTTATTTTTATTTTTTTACAAAAACCTTTTAGGTGTTTTCTGTAACTCCTGTTTTAACCTGTGGAGAAAATCTATAAAATTGCGATGTTTTATATTTACCCTTAAGAGCCATCTTAATATCTTGTATAACAAAGTTGCAATGATATGTGACTTTCTATGATGCCCTGTATCTGGCCTCTTGCTAACCATGCACATAACAAAACATGTACCTAACTATGGAGTATATTTTGCATCCCCATGTGCAATGGCATGTCACCTATTCTGGTGGTCTCCCATTCCCGTGTGGAGTGCTAGGTCATGTCATCTCCCTTTTGCATATAACTTTTCCACTATTGCCATTCCTGTTTTTTATTTTTCTCTGTTACAATTTTTCCCTGCTCTTGCTCACCCCCAAGGTCTGTGGCATATTTGGGAAATAATTTGTCACTGGGTGGGTGACGCCTTATGGGGAACTGAGAGATTAGTATGGGTCTGCTTTGCCTAGAATAGTGCACTGCAGAGGGAGGATTCGAAAGCCACTATTATACAGAATAGCAGCTATGGATCCACCCACTGATGTGTGTTTGTCATTCAAAAGTAAAGCAGACTCGATGGGGAACTAGCTCTCGGTTGTACCCCAGTAAAAACTCCTCGGTCATGCAACTGTCAGTGTGATGGGTGCAGTGGGTGCGGAAGGATGGAGGGAGTGAGGAAGAAATGTACAATGTGGAAGCTCCTTCCTCAGTGCAGACACGGACAGATTCATGTACCTGCCTGTGATGGGTACATGAATCGGGGGCAATTCTAAAGGGGGTCCGAACTGTTGTCAAAACATAGATATGGTATTTAAATGAGGTTATAAGACCACAAAATAAAACTGAAAGAAGAGAATGGAAAAAAGGAATAGGAAGAATTAAGACCGAAAAAGGTTGATAGAATTGACAGATACTGTATCTCGGCATTAAGGATGAGCAGCTTGCCGAATTTAGAACATTTTGGGGCGTTCAGGGTAAATTTGAGTGCTGCGGAATGCCCCATAATGCACTGCGAGATCGCAGTGCATTGGCGTCCTATAATTTGCTGAAAGCATGCACCTGACCTGCATGCTTTGGCCCAATCGCAGTACGCTCTGCTGTGAGAGACATGATTGGCCAAAGACAGGGTGGCAATCATGGCTCAGAGGCCTAAGTCAACACCCCACACTATGTAAGGCTGCTTACATAGCGGCCGTACATCCTGTAATGAATGAGAGCAGCAAAATGACATTTCTAAAGGAAAACATTTAATTTAAAACTGCTGGAATGTATTGTCGGATCCCGGCAATATACATATAAATTATTGCATAAAGTCATCTGAAGGGCCTGGTATGGATTTTGAGGGGGACCCCAACGCTATTTTTACATTTTGGCTCGGGGTTCCCCTTAATATCAATACCAGACCTGAAGGGCCTTTTGTAGACTGGGGGGGGCCACAACATAAAAAAGTATGTATATTGCTGGGACCCGACGGTGCATTACAGCCGCAAGCAATTTTTTAATTACATTTTTTCCTTTTAGAAATTTAGTTTTGCTGTAGTACTGTTATAAGCATGGGAAAGATGCGCTACTTTACAGGCAGACTAAGGAGACCCCCAGGCAAAATATTTAAAGGAATATTTCATTTTTATTTTTTCATTTTAAGCAGTATTAAAATCACTGCTCCTGAAAAAAATCTGTTTTAAAACTTTTTTTTTTTTGCATTGATAGATGACCCCTGGGGCAGAATCCGGGTCCCCATACACTTTTAATGGCAATAACTTGCATTCGTGTCCCATAGTCTTTAACTGTGTTGGCACCAATTTTTTGCCTGTTCGCATGTTCTGCTGTTAACCGAACCGGGGGGTGTTCGGCTCATCCCTTATCGGCACATGGTTTTCTCAGTTCCCACCAAGGACTATGACCGATATGAATGATTCAATGTTCTCTGTGGAGCACTGCAGAAAATGGTGTCATTACTTTACTTTATAAATATACAAGGGGGCAAGGCAGATCTAAAAAATTGGGATGGTATTAATCTTTATTTGAGTGGCCAAATTATGCATGGACCAGGGGTGCAGCGCTTGAGAAATTGGGCCGTGGTTCATTTTATGAGTTTTTTTTTTTTCTAAATCCAAATGATTACACAAAAAAAATGAATGAGTTATTTTGTAATTTTATATTAAAAATAAATTTTGTGTCTGTAATTACAGATTTCTGAATCAAATATTTATCAAATTGTATTTTATTACTAAGACGGCCTGCATGTGGATCAGGACTGATCTGAGTACACTCTGTTATCTAGAATCTCTGTACTGTAGGGCACTCCTGCTGTTTGTGCTGGACTGTGCCTTCTGACCTACAGCCACGAAAGCAATGAGATGAGTAGTTAGGAATGTGATTTGGCAATTCATGTTGTTATGTACAGGCTGTTAAGTACTTTTGAGGACTAGGGTCAGAACATTTATTGAACATAGGACAAACCTGTGTAAAAGGTTCCAACTTAAGTTTAGGAATGAGTGTGTGTGTATACAGTATATATGTTCACATATAGAAATCTGTTCCACAATAGTGTTTTAAGCACTAGCTTTAAAGGCGGAGTTCCAGTCACCTGTGGAAAAAAGTCCGCTACAAAAACTGTAACTGCTGACTTTTAAAAAACAGCCACTCGCCTGTCCTATGATCCAGCGGAGTACTCGCCCCAGTCAGTCTCACCCGCTGTCTTTGGTCCCCGGTGTTCTATCGAGAAGTGCCCTCCAAATCACTCGTCTGCAAGTCGTTCAAAATACAGCCGCTCGACTAGTGACTGGGAAAAAACCATGGGAATCAATCTCACCTTCACTGAGATCCCTTCATTGGTTGCCAGTAAAAGACAGAATCACTTTCAAGGCACTCTGTCTAATACATAAGTGTATTCAAGGCAACGCCCCCCAATATCTATGCGAAAAAATAAAAGCCCATAACCCCAATCGCATTCTGCGATCCTCCAATCAAAACCTCCAGATACCCAAAGCCAGATACAAGTCCAAAGGTGATCGAAGATTTGCAGTCCAAGGACCCCGCCTGTGGAATGCACTACCAACCACCATCCGACTGGAGTCGGACTACTTGGCCTTCAGGAGAAAGATTAAAACCCATCTCTTCTGAGGTCAAGGGGTTCCTTACCCATGAAATGGATACAGCGCCCAGAGGCGATTCAGTTCGCATGTGTTGCGCTTTACAAGTCTCTCACTTACTGCCCACGCATGCGCCGAATGGAGCGATTCTTCGATAATAGGTGCAGGTACTCCTCCAGGAGAGAGCAGCAACAGGCAGGTGCAGCATGATGTATGGATAGAGTACAGGGCTTAGAAGTGCATATTGCAAGGGGTTTAGGAGCATGTATCACACTGGGTGTGGGGCTCGGGGTGGATAATGTGCAGTGCGCAGGAGTGTGTATCACACAGCATGCAAGGCCAGTATACAACTAGAAATAATTTTTATATTGGGAGGAAGGAGATATAAAAATGTGACGGTGATGTTGGTCATACGCTTGGCAGTTTTTTTTGTTGCCCAGCTTTTATCCTTGAAGGGTTCTTTATTTCCAGCTACCAAATTATGTGGAATAATTTGACTGAGAAAGCTTTTTCAAGTGGCATTGAGGTGTTATTTGGTCATTATGGCCCATGTTGGTCCCTGGGAAGGAGGTCCTCTAATTTTACAATGTGCATTTTAAATAAATTATTACTCCATATTTGCAATCTGATATGTTTTGAAAGAGATACTGACTCATATATTTGCACCCAACATAGATTGTCTGTCATGGGAGGTAATGCTGCAAGTGAGACTGAAATAGTTTTGATTGCCAGAAGTCGGGGGAAGTCCTTGGAAGAATTGGGAACCTCAGACAAAACAAGGCTTTCTGTGCTGAGTCAAAGCAGTGATCAGATTTACCACAATAAAGTCGCCATGCTGATGCCCCGGCCTGAATCATCAAGTGGCACAGCTGTGCTCCATGGAGACAAGCTTAAGGCCTGTGCTGAGCATGAATTGGGAAAGCAGCCCAGACAAACAAGTCCGGAGGATTTTCTGGAGCCTCGCAGATCAAGTGTTGGAAAGTCGGCACAAGAGAAACATTCCAGGGCCCAGAGAACAAGCGGGGTTTCCTCAGACATTTCCAACAGTACTCTTCCTTCACAAATTTACACTACGGCTACTCACATTTTGCCCTGCCAGCAAGTAGAAGATGAGGTTTTTAACTGCATGCAGCAGGAACAGAATACACATTATAGTACTGTGGACAATCCACCATCACCCGGTGCCTTACCTGTTCATCTAAATACGCATATATTAAGGTAATGTTTGAGCTCACGAATAATGTAAGTAAATGTATAGAGACTGAGACTTAAACAATCCTGTCATGAGAGAAATACTGGGCCAGTCATAGATGACCTCCTAGTGCTATGATGATCACACTGACTTCCTCAGTCAATGATCCAGAACAAATATGCAGACCATGTAATTCATTCTCCTTACATCAGTGGTGCCCAACCAGTGGCCCGGGGGCCACATGTGGCCCGCGGAGCCCTCTGATGTGGCCCTCCACCTCCTGCTCTGGGATGGCAGATTGGAAAGCCCAGATCACGGGTTGCTGACCCACCATCCCAGAGCAGCAGTTTTGTGAATGAAGCCGCTGGTAGAGGAAGCAAGTGGCTGCGGCGCAGAGCCACATAAGCCGTATAGCGCCAACTCAAAGGTGGAGTGATACCAAATGCAGTCTGCCTGGGACAGCAACAGCCGGTGATACCTGAATGGAAAACTGTTATTAAAGGTAAGTTTACTACTAAATACACAGTGTGTGTATGTGTGTATATATATATATATATAATTAGTGCTGTCAGTTAAACGCGTTATTAACGGCGTTAACACAAACCCATGTTAACGCCGTAAATTTTTTTATCGCGCGATTAACGTTCGGGGGTTATACCGGGATGATGCCTGCAGCCGCAGGCATCATCCCGGTACCGTTGTTTAGAGCGGGCGATCGGCTATCCAAACAACAACCGATGCGGCTAAAAGCCGCTCGGTTGTTATGCCGGAGGAGCGGGAGGGGACATCCCCCCCCTCCCGCCGCCTTTCGCCGCCTTGACCGGGCCTCCCGTCCCACCGGGAGACCCGATCCTCCATCCGGCGCCTTCTGTGTTCAGGCGGAGACTGACACTAAGCCGTAAACGGCTTTGATTCAGTCTCCGCATTGAAACCACAGAAGCGGCGTCATGACGTCACTTCCGGGTTTCTCGGCTGCCAATGGCGCCGGATTTAAAAAAGTACACAGTATTCAGAATCGCCGTTTTCGGCGATCTGAATACTTTGAAGTGCAAAGGAGGGCTCGGAGGTCTTTTAGACCCCCGATCCCTCCATAAAGAGTACCTGTCACCACCTATTGCTGTCACAAGGGATGTTTACATTCCTTGTGACAGCAATAAAAGTGATCAAAATGTAAAAAAATAAAAAAACACAATTTAATATTATAAAAAAAATAAAAATAAATAAGAAAACAAAAAAAAAAATGTTTTAAAGGGTGAACCTCCTTAATCGCGCGATTAATCGTGAGTTAACTATGACATTAATGCGATTAATCGCGATTAGAAATTTTAATCGCTTGACAGCACTAATATATATATATTAGCGGTGAAAGGCGGCGGGAGGGGGGGGATGTCCCCTCCCGCTCCTCCGGCATAACAACCGAGCGGCTTTTAGCCGCATCGGTTGTTATGTTTGGATAGCCGATCGCCCGCTCTAAACAACGGTACCGGGATGATGCCTGCGGCTGCAGGCATCATCTCGGTATAACCCCCGAACGCCGCCTCGTTAATCGCGCGATAAAAAAATTTACGGCGTTAACATGGGTTTGTGTTAACGCCGTTAATAACGCGTTTAACTGACAGTATATATATATATATATATATATATATATATATATATATATATATATATATCTGTTCTGCAGTGGTTACTGGGCTGCTTTTAAACTGATCCGCATGTGCAGTGCAGCTGCAGGTTACCTGCACTGAGCCATAGACTTTTGTTATTACCTGCGGGTTTTCAGAAAGTGTGCCACACCTGCTGGAAATAATAGAAGTTTACGGCAAAGTGCAGCTAACCCGCAGAAAATCCACAGGTGCACTGCGCTGCACCCGCGGTTTGGGCAAATCACATGAGCATCAGTGTGAAAGCAAGCCTTAGACCCCTTTCACATGGTCAGTTCAACCCAATCGGACTCACACCCGCCTACCTAATAAAAATAAATAGAAAGGGATCTGTCCCCTTCCGCCTGGGCAGATTGGATCAGAGGGCCCATAGAGTAGAGTGGGCTGTGTCCATGGACACGGACCCGTCATCCTCTCGCTCTGCTCACTGTGGCCCGCGACCGGTTACCATTTTCGCTTAAGTGGCCCTCGCTCTTCAAAAGGTTGGGCACCCCTGTCTTACATGGTAGTATCTGATCAGTGGCTCAGGATAAATTTGAATCTAGTGGATCAATGTGACAGTCAGAGAAGTAGCAGTCTCATGAAGGGTTTTTCTATAAAGTATATCGAATGCCAAAACTTTTTTTTTTTTTTTTTTTTTTTTTGGATAGAAAAGAAAATAGTTTTTCAAATATTTTTTTTTATACATTTTTGGGAAAAAGGACATACAAAAAAAAAATATACATATATATTTACATACATTTCACATAGCTAAACATAGAACATCACATATCGCAATACATTAGACATAGTACATATCACATATTTTTCCTTAAGGCTAAACGAATCTTACAATAGGAGTAATCCCAGAACTTATCATATTGATTTACGACATTTCCCAACCCATTAAAAAACATAACATTCCTAAGATCTAAAATCATATACCTTCTCATCTCTCTTTCCTTCCCAGCGCTTTTAAATGGTTACCTACCCACTTTTAACTAGGAGAAGACAAAAGAAAAGGGGGGGGGTTGGAGGAGGTGACATGAAGAGGGGGGCGTGATGTGGAGGAGGGGGAGGGGAAAAATGGAGGGAGGAGTGACGTGGAAAGGGGCGGGGGTGAGGAGCCTGTGTTCAATTGGAGAAAATTCACTTCCCCCTCCTATGGGCACGACAAAAGGAAGAGGAAACTTCTCAAAAGTGAGAGAACTTGCCTTTTTAGACAGTGGCCACAGGGATAAGAGTCCCCACAGGAAGATTCCCCCCTCTATTCACGGTTTCTGAAAAACTCCAAAATGTTTTACCTTCCCTCAGTTTCAGTCCTGATGATCATGGTTACCAGGACAAGTAAAGAGTGCACACCTCCCTAGTTGGAACATTTAGCCTAGGTTCACACTGATGCGGTGCAGGGAAACACATGTAATTCAGACAGGAATCGCACACAGCATTCATTGTGTATGGCTCAAATCGCACCGCACCCACACGAAAAAGGTGCATTCCCGCCGCACTGGAATCGGAACTCATGAGTGTTCACACCAATGCAATCCAAAACAACCAATCGCACTGTGTTGTGAGCTGTTTTTGGGGTGGTGTTTACCGAACATTGACACCCGAAGTGCGATTGTGATGGAATCTCTGTGAATCCTGCACCTCATCAGTGTGAACCTAAGCTAAGACATGACAGGAGTCATACCACTCTATCCAAAAAACAAAAACATTTTGAGCTTTATGTAGCCTTTAAGTGTGACACATACTCACTATCTAGGTTGCATCGCACAATGTTGGTACACTACAATGTTGACACATCCTCCATTACCACTATTTTTTTCTTTCAATGGTTTTAACTTTTGTGAAAGTTTTTGCAAATTGCAGATAAACAATTTTCCAAATATACTTGGTAAATAACATACCACAGTAATCTGTGGAAGCGTATGTACATATGTTGTGTTTTTTCTATCAAGACTGTTAGGTCTCCTTTCCACATGAGTGAAGCAGCCAGATGACCAGTCCTTGTCCACTCCACTTATGCAGAGCGGACACGGGCACAGCCTTTGCTTTATGGGCAGCTGGATGTAAATGGACCAGCTGTCCGTTTTGCACCAGTTTTGCCATCCGATCCAGCTAGCCGTAAGGGGAAACTGATCCCCTTCCATATTTTTTTGCTGGATCGGAAACGGATATAAGTCAGTTTTAAATCTGGCGCTCCATAGTGGAGAATGGAGGGTCCGATCAGGACCAGTTGAAAAATGGGCAGCCAGACCTGATTGGCCCGCTCATGTGAAAGGGGCCTTAAAGGGGTTGTAAAGCTTTGTGTTTTTTCACCTTAATGCATCCTATGCATTAAGGTGAAAAAACATTTGATGCTTACAAGCCCCCCAGCCCCCCCCCCCCCCCCTCCGTTTACTACTTAGCTGAGCCTTCGAAAGCCCTGTGTTGTGAATGAGCTGTCTTCTCGGCCCGGTCTTCTCGGCCCGGTCTTCTCGGCTGTGCTCGGCTCTTCATTGGAGATTGATAGCAGCGCAGCCATTGGCTCCCGCTTCTGTCAATCAAATTAATGACACAGCGTGACGGGGGCGGGGCCGAGTGATACACTTTGCGGTTATGGCCGCCTCTGTATCACACAGGAGCGTGCCCGCAATGTAACCCCCCTTGGGAGAGCGCTTCCTAGAAGGGGGGTTAGCTCTTGCAGGGAGGGGCCGAGACAGCCGCCGAGGGACACCAGATGATGAGGAACGGGGCCACTGTGCAAATTGAACTGCACAGTGGAGGTAAGTATGACATGTTTGTTATTTAAAAAAAAGAACCTTTACTAACCCTTTAAGCCTTGGAACAATAAAGCCAGGTATAGTCTGTTAAAACCAAGTGATGTTTTTTGTATACTTTGTCATAAACCTAGTTTTCTCTGCAACTTATAAAGGGTGGAATTCTTATGCCAGTTCCAATAGGCCCTCAGCTGTGAGTGGCCAGAGTGATAAGGGGCTGAATGTAGGGATCCCCATTGCCAACAATTATTAAGGGGCTGGAAGGATTTGCTGCTTTATTCCGAAGGATGAAATATTTTAAATGGATAAAGATAAAAACCTGATTATTACTCATGTTTTGCTTTTTTAACGGTCTTATTTTATTTATTGAGTGCCTCAAAAGGGACCTATATATTGCACATTACATCTGCTGTGATCTATTAATAAATAGTTGTAACCTCTTTGTTTTGCCTTTGAGAAACCCTGTATGTCATTGCTAGTTTAACTGTAAAACAGAAAGGCTTTACACATTTATTTATAGGTTTGATCTCCCTGCTACTCGGTAAAATGTGCACTTTGGAAGCATGCTTGGATTTGAAGTTTAGCCATAGACTGATCTCACAGTGGGAGGTCTACTATTGCTTGCTGAGGTTATGTGTCACTGAGACCCAGCACAATCTTCTATCTGACAAATGGATGTGACACATGTACATAGGAAAGGGACAAGTTGACTTCTGTATGTATTACTCTTGATTTTAACCCCTAACTTTATGATGGGATGCTTTCATTGGGCAGGCAAGCTCTTCTTTCTTTTTCATAGTATATTTTCTAGCTACAGAGGCCAGATTGTATGTGGATTTCAGAGCCAGGAAGTGAGATATAGACGCCATTAGAAAGTGGAATGGGCATGCACTTTGGTTCAAAGAAACTAGAAAAGATTCATACAATGAAGTGGCAGTTCTTCCTATTTAAATGTTGGCACATTGACTAACCTGTGTGCCATTTATTACTAAGCTTTTATTATTCCAGTACATACTGTATCTGTTTCATATCTATTGTGATTTCTAATCCTTGGACACTAATCAGTAGTGACTTGTGGTTGTTTTCTTTTAAGCTTGGAGCCATCTGATGAAGATCTTCCAGGGTATGATAATGAGGTGAGAGCTGATGTGAACGACCTTTGCGAAAGTTCAGCAGTCAGAGAGCCGCCTTTCCTTACAGCTGGAGATCCCAGGGCTGTAGTTGTACATAAACATCGAAAATCTACAGAATTTCAGTCAATGAGCAGCATACAGCAAGAAGAGCTAGGTCCTAACCCAAGCAACCTGGTGATCAGTACACAGACCGCCAGCTCTGTGGGTTATGATGAAGACAGCCAGAGCAATGGATCCACCAAGCAAGAAATGGATGGCAGTATGCAGGAGAAGAGAGGTTCAGCCATACAGGACTTGAATGAAGTCGCACTGAAGCCCCTTGCAGAGGAGAGGTGTTCAGAACTGGTTAAAGAGATTGTATCCAAAGACAAGTCCCTGGTGGACATTCTAAAACCTCTTCCTGTGAGGACATCTGCAATCGGTCTCATGAAAAGCCTCTTCCACGTGGATATTTCAGTACTGGAAAAATGCAGGAATCGGGGGCTAAAGAAAGAGCAGTAAGTTATTTTATGAACAGTTTTCCGGTTTTTAAACTGGTCCAAACAGACTAGTCTTTTTGCTTGACCTGAACAAAAAAACCTTGAAATGTCAATATATTATTAATTCACATAGGTAAGCCTGATATTCTTTTATATAATTTGCTATAATTTTCAATGGGTCATTTTGACCTGCTATTTTGAATGGTCATCTGAATCATCATTGGATAATTATGTGTCTAAAACTCTGGTAGTAAATACCTGGGTTTTTTTGGTTTGTGTATCTGTAATGGCAAGTATTCACTCTGCCTGTTAAAATGTTCACTTTATTTTTATAGAATACAGTAGTGAGAGCAAGGCTTCCCCTGATAAACACCTGTAGTATCAAGGCATGTGTGTGGCATAACCCATTAGCTTTGCTTAAACCATGTGTTTGTATTTAATTGGAGTTTTATCATTATAAGTTATGACTTTTGAACCCAGCTTTTGTATAGCCAGAATTAAAGTTACGGTATGTGGATGTATGCATGTTCAAGACCATTGGTTCAAATTCCACAATTCACAAAGTACAACAAAAGCAGTTGACTATATACATGCATTATTGTGTTGAGGATACAAGCGGATTATTTATCTGGTTCTTGAATATTAAAACCAATATTGATTTGCCATAAAATTTATTTGCTGCAGCCCGCTGCTATTATAGAATGGGTTACAAAAGTTTATTTCCGATTTAAACATTGTGTTTTAATAGGCTATTCACATTATGGCTTGATAATACCTTCTTTTTTTTTTTGCGCACTGTATTGCACACAGCAAGTGTGGTTGTGTTGCCCTTGACTTTAACAGTCCAGACAGAAAAGCATAGAAAAGTAACGGCAGAAAAAGACTGAATAGTACATCAAGTCTGCCCATTTTGTTTATTCTTTGGTATTTTTTTTTTTGTTTTATTAATTTTTTTATTTATTTTCATTAACCTTGTTGTCTGACAATAGATCTATGTTTATCCCAAGCATGTTTGACGCCATTTACTGTTGACTGTCTCACTACCTCTAAGGCTCCATTCACACCTAGGCAGACAAATTCGCGGCGTTTTGTCGCCGCAAATCGCGGTACAAATAGCGGCGTATTGTCCGCCTAGATGTGCCCCAGATTGACCCCCTCTATGGAGATGCTTCCCATCTCCTAGCCGAAAGCCGCCTGAAAAAAAGGTCCGGGACCTTTTTTCATGCGGCAGGCGTCCGGCGTTCAGCGTGGAGATGTGAACCATCTCCATAGAGGGACATGTGTTTTCATCCCTCTGGCGGCAGCGGCGTAGCACTACAGGCGTAAAAACGCCTAGGTGTGAATGGGGGCTAAGATTCGTTTTGAACTTTCCTCCAGTTAGTTTGAGGTCATGTCCTCGTGTTCTTGATTTTGATTTCATATTGAAAAGACTGCCTTCCTGGACCCTATCACCCCCTTGATGCATTTAAAGGTATCAATCATGTCTCCCCTTTCTCTTCTTTCCTCCAGACTGTACATATTAAGTTCATGGAGTCGCTCTCGATATGTTTTATCCCCCAAAACTCTCACCATTTTTGTTGCGCCTCTCTGGACTCAATTCTATCTTATCAATATCTTTCTATAACTGAGGTCTCAAGAACCGGACACAGTATTCTAAATAAGGTCTCACTAAAGATCTATATAGGGGAATCGGAACCTCCTTCCTCCCTCTAGTGATGCATTCTATTCGCTTTTCCCACTGTCTGGTTACTTTGCTTATTTTGTAATCATCTGAAATAATCACCCCCCAAATCTTTTTCTTCTGTAGTTCTGACTAACACTTTACCCCCAATGTTGTACTCTCACAGGGGATTATTTTCCCCTAGGTGCATTATTTTACATTTAGAAATATTGAACTGCAGTCTTCACTGCTTTGACCATTCTTCCAGCAATGCCAAGTCATGTTCCATGTTTGTTACCTCCAGGGATATCAACCCTATTACACACCTCATCAGCAAAAAAAATACCTTGCCTAACAAATCTTTGGTTATATCACTTACATATTGGTTAAATAGAACAGGACCCAGTATAGAGCCTTGTGGTAACCCACTAGTGACTGGTCTCTGTTCTGAGTGAACCCCATTTACAACTACACTCTGGTATGTATCCTTTAGCCAACTGCATATCCATTGAACCATCAAATGGTTAGGTTCTAGCTACAACTTTTGTATTATGTGGAACTGTTATAACAGCCAACACCCTTTAGCTAGCTTGTGAGTTACTGCTGTGAAAATGAATGCATTGCTTTTGTGTAAATTGTCATGTGTTTATTTCTAGTAGGGTGAATGTTGAAGGTATGTCCAAATCGCATTCAAAGACGATGTTGCTGCTTCAGAGGAAGTCTGATGAAAGCCTGAATGAAATCACCTCTAAAAAGGTTGGTCACAATATTGCTTGGATCAGAATGAAATGGGGATTAAAGGGGGTAATCTAATACTTGCTAGAAATCCAAGTAGTAACACAGAGAGGTCCTCCCTTCTCGCTACCATTGGTAAACCATGGGGTCAGTGCTTTACAGACTACTCTGACCATAGTAATAAAGGGTCTCACTTTCATTGTTTTGAGTAAAAACCACCTATTGCCAGCAAGACGTGCTTTAGGTAATATCTGGAAGTTACCTGGGATTGTCTGTGAGAATGGGACTTCTATTTTAATACAAAATTGGAGAGTGCAAAATCTGGTACAGCTAGCTCTGCATCGGCTTGCAAGTTTTGTCAAAGCTTAGTGTTACTAAAGTCCAGATTTTTTTTCTTTTATTAAAATAACAAACATGTTATACTTGCTCTATGCAGTAGTATTGGTCAGAGTGGCCACAATCCTCCTGTTCTCGGGTCCCCGGTGGCGATCTTGACTCCTCTTCTTTTATGTATCCCCATAGCAAGCAGTTGGCTATGGGGACAAACATTGCATGCTCGCTTCCAACAACTTGTGTGTCTACAGAGCCACGTTTCATAGACTTGCAAAGTGGGACTTGGGCCCGTCCCCCACTTCCTCTTCACTGCATCTGATTGACAGCAGCAAGAGCCAATGCCCCCTGCTGCTGCTTGAATGCTGTGTAAAGAGGAAGAGAGCGGAGGATAGATGCAGCTGTGCACAGCGCTGGTCTTCTCTTCTCCCCTCTCTTCCCCTTCACATGGGGGGGGGGGGGGGGCACAGGGAAAGTGAAACAGTTTTTTTATCTTGGTGTAGGCAATGCATTAAGGTAAAAAATGTTTTTAGGTTTAGGAACACTTTGATTGACCAAAATAAAGTTAGAAACTGGCTACCATGCACAGCTGCAGCAGATTCTGAGTGCTCCACTTTTAGTAAATCAATCCCAGTGGGTCTCAGAAATAAGCAGGGGAAGCCCAGTTCAGGGAATTTTTTTTAATATAACAATGACACGGCAAAGCCAAACAGCTGCCAAAAAGCAAGTAATAATCCTTAATCATTTTATAGGACATCACATCTTTTTTTATTTTACAGATTTATATTTTATTATTTCAGATAGAACTTATGTCCAATATAAACTTACAGCTGGAAGAACTCTTTGCCCAAAGGGAATCACTTCTGTCTGAAATAAGTGACAATACCACTCAAGGTACCAATATGGAAACCATAGTGAAGGAGGTCTGTAAACCCAATGAGTATGAGCGCTATATGATGTTTATTGGAGATCTGGAGAAAGTGGTGAGCCTTCTCTTCTGTCTGACCACAAGGCTAGCTCGGGTGGAAAACGCTTTAAGTAGAACAGATGAAAATACGGATGCTGAAGAGATGGTAAGTTAATATTTTCTACATAAAAGTACGTAGCTATCAGATTTTGTCTTTATTATAGTTGCCACTAAAAATACAAACTCTAAACACATTATTTTGACAGATGGAGCCTAAAGACTGGTACACACGGACCGAATATTGGCCTGTTCAACAAAAACCAGCCAACATTCAGCCAGTTTGTACAGCAGCCTGTCCAACAGTAAAACCAACAGCCGATCAGCATCCAATCAGTGATTGCAGCAAATTGCTGCAAGCGCTGACAGGTGTCTTCTTGTAAGGGGGGGGGGTGCAGTCCCCCTGTCATAATGCAATAGATTAGTGGGGGAGATCTCTGTACTAACATTGCATAGTTACTACAGCAAGCTCCTCCGTTTTTCCTTTTTGTTTAGCCAGCTGGGTTGAACCAAAAACTACCTGTACGTGTGTACAAGGCTTAAGGCTTCTTTTTAATGGTATCCCTCTCCTTATTTGTTGTAAAGAGACAGTTCTCAGTAGGTCAAATGGAAATTTACTTGCACACCTTTGGAAAAGTCAGAGCAGTGACTCCTCTCCATTGAATGACTCAGTCTAAGGTTTCATTATGGGCTCTTTTAGGAAGTAAATCCTCCCTTTTTTTTTTTTAACTCCCTGCAAGGCAAAGGCATAATGAGCTAGTATGCATAGCATGCTAGCTCATTATGAAGTACTTACCTGAGATCGAAGCCCCCGCAGCGATGCTGGGTCACCTTCTCTGTCTACGCCATCTCTGCACGATTCACTTCCGCATATTGGGGCTCCGGCGCTGTGACTGGCCGGAGCCGCGATGACGTCACTTCCACGCATGCACGCGGGTAGCGCCACTAACGGCATGATCGCCATTGGTAAAGACACGCTCAGTGCGCCTGCGCGCGGTTGTCTACGGTGCATGCGCCATAGACATCGGTGTCTGTCTTTTGCAAATATCTCCTAAACTGTGTAGTTTTAGGAGATATTTGTTGCACCTACAGGTAAGCCTTAATACCCACTTAAGGACCGCCTAACGCCGATATACGTCGGCAGAATGGCACGGCTGGGCACTATCGCGTACCTGTAAGTGATTGTTAAATGCCCAGCCAAAGCTCCGTGACCACGGGCGCGCGACCCGTGGACCCGATCGCCGCCAGAGTCCCGCGATCGGTCCCCGGAGCTGAAGAACAACGGGGAGAGGTGTGTGTAAACACACCTTCCCTGTTCTTCGTTGTGGCGCTGTTATTGATCGTCTGTTCCCTGATATAGGGAAAGGCGATCAATGACATCACACGTCCAGCCCCGCCCCCCTACAGTTAGAAACACATATGAGGTCACACTTAACCCCTAGTGGTTAACTCCCAAACTGCAATTGTAATTTTCACAGTAAACCATGCATTTTTATAGCATTTTTTGTTGTGAAAATTACAATGGTCCCAAAAATGTGTCAAAATTGTCCGATGTGTCTGCCATAATGTCGCAGTCACGAAAAAAAATGCTGATCGCCGCCATTAGTAGTAAAAAAAAAAAAAATTATAAAAATGCAATAAAACTATCCCCTATTTTGTTAATGCTATAATCGATAAAGGCTTATTGCGTAGAAGAATATGTATTAGCCTAAACTGAGGGAATTTTTTTTTTTTTTAATATATTTTGGGGGATATTTATTATAGCAAAAAGTAAAAAAAATTTTTTTTTTTTTCAAAATTGTCGCTCTATTTTTGTTTATAGTGCAAAAAATAAAAACCGCAGAGGTGATCAAATACCACCAAAAGAAATCTCTATTTGTGGGGGGAAAAAAGGACACTAATTTTGTTTGGGAGCCTAGTCACACGACCGCACAATTGTCAGTTAAATCAACGCAGTGCCGAATCGCAAAAAGGGGCCTGGTCCTTTTACCTGCATTTTGTCTTAAGTGGTTAAGTGGTTAATGCACCTAATTCGTTTAAGGTGCATTTATGGTGTGTTTTTGATGTGCTTGTTTTGCAGCAAAAAAACTTGCCAGACTGGACTCTGTGTTGTTTTTTTATTATTGTGTGTATTTTTGTGTTGGCTAGTAACGCTTTCTAAACACACTTCTGTAAAGGCCATAGGGACCCTGGACATTTGGCCCTGGACTTCACCCAGACTGGCCCACTTTGACAGGTCTCTCCCACGGTGGCCGGACAACTCCCACACCCCCCGGCCACCCTCTCCCCCTTCACTAGCCATTAGCCGTTCTACTTTAGTAGAACGACTGGTACTGGTACTCTTATAGGCAGTACCAGTGGGGAAGCTAGACATTATTACACCCGGGGTAAAGAATCCGTTTGGTGCCCCCCCTTATGAGACCAGATTAGGCAGAAGTGAGAAACTCCCAGGCCATAGCTGTTGAGTCAGCTTTCTGTCCCCACCCCCATGCTCCTCTGTCTTCCCCCTGCTTCTTTGTTCCCCCCAGGTGAGCGCTGTGGGCAGGGAGAGGAGGTGAGCGCTGCGGGAAGGGAGAGACAGAGGAGCGGAGGGGGGGCGGCGGTCCGCTGTCACTGAAGCCGGCCCACTGAGCCATCGGCCCACCGGGAAACTCCCTGTAGTCCCAATGGCCAGTCCATCCCTGGGCGTTTGTGGTGCATTTGCAATGCATTTGAAGTGTGTTTAAATTTACATCACTGGAAGCATTTGGTAAGCAGCAAAGCCTGGGGAAGGACACATGTTGAGTACATTTTGACACAACTTGGTGCCAACGTGACCATGTGAACAACACTGCGCCCTGCAATGCACACAATTTTGACTGTGGTTTGTGGAGCTGAAAAATGCTCTTGAAATACCCGCTTTTGCAGCTAGTGTAAACCTGGCCTAGGAAACAGCCTGCCAGATATTGAAGAATTACTGCTGTGCTTTGTTTTAGCTAACCCAAAATTCTGGGAATCCTTTGTCTTGTATTAAAAAAAATAAAAAAGTAAAACAAAGATTGTGTATACTTTGTTAAAATTAAAGAAAACAAAAAAGAAAACCATAGTATAAAAATGATAAAGAACTGGCCACAGACAATTGTAGTACTGTATTTGGTTTAGCTCCTGTGCTGAAGCTTCCTATAGACACAAGAGGACATTAGAACATGCCAGCATGAGTCTGTGTTTTCTCTAACACTGGCTTTTTTAGCCTATAGGTAGAACTTGGGAAAGAAGTATGATGACATCTTCCTGTCCCAGCCCTACATAGGTAAACAACAGTGACCAGGTTCTCTAACCTGTCTGATCACTATTTCCCCTAGTAGCAGATAGCTAGAAGGCTTTGTATGAACAAAATAGGCATAAAAGTTTACAACAAAACTTCTTATTGCAGTTATTTAGGGCCAGATCCACAAATATCGGGCGTAACTTAACTTTTCCCATTTAAGTTACACTGCCGCAAATTGTCCAAGTTAGTGCCCGATCCACAAAGCACTTACCTTGAAATTTGCGGCGGTGTAACTTAAATGTGTCCGGCGCAAGGCGTGCCGAATCTAATGGGGCGAGTCCCATTTAAATTAGGCGCGCTCCCGCGCCGGACGTACTGCGCATGCTCCGTCGGGTAACTTACCCGACGTGCATTGCGCTAACAGACGTCGCTCCGACGTCATTTGCTTAGACGGTAACGTAAATGGCGTCCAGCGCCATTCACGGACGTCTTACGCAAACGACGTAGAGTTTGAATTTTCGACGCGGGAACGACGGCCATACTTAATAGGGCTTAGTCAAATAGGACTCGGCCCTATTTTTACACGGCGTAAACGACGTAGATTTAGAGCGACGGGCCCGTCGGAGCGTTCGTGGATCGCCGTAAGTGTTCATTTGCATATTCTACGCCGGCCGCAATGGCCTCGCCACCTAGCGGCCGGCCTAGAATTGCATCCTTAAGATCCGACAGTGTAATTCAATTACACATGTCGGATCTTCTGTCTATCTCTTGGAAACTGATTCTGTGGATCAATTCCAAAGATAGAAACAGGGATACGACGGCGTATCAGTAGATACGCCGGCGTATCTTTTGAGGATATGGCCCTAAGAACCTGAATTGTTTTTTAATGCTCCCCACCAATCCATGGTTTGCCTCTCTTCCCACAAAGCTTATTATTTCCTTGCTAAGCTACTGCAAACTCTTTTTAATAACTACTCAGCATTTATATAATTGATTGTCTCATTCTACCCATGAGCAAATCAATGTACCGTAATAAAAAGCTAATGTTCTCCATATCTGCCCCCAAGGTTGCAGCAAATCAGTTTTCAAGGTACTGCATTGCCTTATGCATCATAAATTCCTTCTTGCCAAATAATTATGTTTTCACAATTATTTTATACAGTACTATTTTAACAGTTTTTGTACTGAATAAAAGTAGCCTTAAACGTCAATTTTTTTTTATTTTTTTTTTGGTTTACTAAATTTTCACAGTTAATAGGCATTTTGGAAATTGCAGGCCAAACTTTAATTTAAAGAGAAGCATATAGTAATCGGTACCCCTTCCAAAATTAATAACAAAATCCACAATATTCCTGCTTATGTTGGGTTTGGGCCATGGCAGTATATATAATATTTTCATTATACGCAATTGTCTGAAAAATACATATCCCCTTGTTATCAGAACAAATAAATTCATGTTTATATTTGATGTTTGTTGGTTCCCCTTTCTTGACTGTGAAAAACCACAAACTTAATCTAGGGAGGTAGTATTTCAGAGTTGCAGTAATAAATTCACACACCAGTGGGCAGTGCTAAATCATATTAAAGCGGTGGTTCACCCTGCTGAACAACATTTCAGCATACAATTCGGCATCGTAGCGCGAGCTACAGTATGCCGGTCTTGCATTTTTTATCCCCGTACTCACTGTTTAATCGTACATAGACGATTCCGTCTGCCGCGGGGAATGGGCGTTCCTAGCAAGAGGGAGGGTGATTGACGGCCGACTCTGGCACGTCACGCTCCCCGAAGACAGCCGGAGTAGGTCTTGGCTCTTCACGGCGCCTGCGCACAGGCTATGCGCAGGCGCCATGAAGAGCCAAGCCTATTTCGGCTATTTCCGGAGAAGCGTGGCGCGCCAGAGCCGGCCGTCAATCACTTTCCGTCTGGATTGGAACGCCCATTCCCCGTGGGCAGTCGGAATCGTCTAGGTAGGATTAAACAGTGAGTACGGGGATAAAAAATGTAAGACCGGCATACTGTAGCTCGCGCTACGATGCCGAATTTTATGCTAGAATAAAAAAAAATAAAAAAAATTTTTTAATAGGGTGAACCCCCGCTTTAAATGTGTACAGGGACATCTGATTTAATTAGCACTGTCAGACATAAGTAATTATACATTAGAATTTCATTTCATAACCTTTTCCTTTGAGGTAAACTTGTTTTTGGAAATTTTAAACTTTTATCTTTTTTTTTTTTTTTTGTAACCTTGCATACAAAGTGATTAATAAACGTAAAACTAGCTTAATCCTAGTTAGAGTTGCTTAACAACTCCCACCACCTTCTGGGCGCAATTGACATTAATAGACACAAAAAAATGACAGCCCCCCTAAATCTTTCTCCCTCCTTACATACAGCGCGTCATTGGAAAGTTGCTTTCCCTAAACGTCTTTCAGGACAGCACCTGAGAGATTGTGGCTGCTCCCATCGTCCAAGGAAACACCTCTTTCAAAAAGGTTTTATAAGGAGGCTTCTCCCAAACACATGTCAGTCATTGTGTTTCCTCCGGTCAGGGGGCGGGGGGACAACTGGTGGGAGCCAGATCTCCTAGGTGGTGTCCTGAGAGATGTGGTTCTGCCTCCGCTGTATTTTTATAAATTCTTCTCCCCCTTCTGTGCTCGGGGAGAGCCTGTACTGCATGAGAGTGCTGCTCCTTGTTTAGTGGCGGGTGCCTCGGCTTGCTTGGCCAGGTCTCGCCGGCCAGTGTCATGGTTCTATGCATGCTACCGCCATTTTGATGTAGCTCAGGGAAGCTCCAGCCCGGAAGTGAGTTTTCCACAGAGGGGGTGGCACCCTCAGAGGAGGGCGTGCAGTGTCCTTTTTTGGCTGCAAGTGCAGGGGGAGGAAGCAGGATTGAACTAGTGCCTATTTCCAGTTCGCTTTCTGGTCTGCTTCTTTGTGCACCTGTGGGAAGCCTTGGAGGGAATGCTGAGCTTGGGGCTTTTTGCTAATTTGTTTTGGCAGTCAAAAAGCTCTGTTCTGAAAAAGAGATGCCCCTCATGCAAATCAAAGTTGCCAGAAGGGTGGCAAGAGACCTCTACCAGGAATGCATTGATTATTTTGTTAAAGAGGAATTAACGTCAGCATGCAACGATCTGATTGCTTCAGTAAAGACAGATCTTGATGCCACCATTCGATTTCTGATCACAAATCTTCCGAAAGACGCTGCCAAAGCTCTGGCTATGAAGACCCTTCTAAAGGATCTGATACAACAGAAGGTGGTAGTTCAAGTAGCACCAGAAGAATGTCAACAAGGTTAATACTCTCATGTCTTTCTGTTAAAGAAACATTCCGGAAGCTTTCGTCTAATCCTCAATTCAAAGCTCTTGAACAAATTGGTGCTTTACAGAAAATTTTGTATGGACTCGTTTTTTACAGTCGGGAATCTATTCACCCAAGGATACTTTGTGGCATCAATGGATCTCAGAGATGCATACCTTCACATACCCATCAACACTCAGTCTCCGAGATTTCTCACGCTAGCAGTAAATATGGGGAATGCTGAGCTTGGGGCTTGAAGAACAGATTCTTCATTTGAAATTCCGAGCCCATCCTTTTGGCCTTTCATCGGCTTTGCGGATATTCACAAAAGTGATGGCGGAGGCTCTTGCTCCATTACGCCTTCAGGTTATCACGGTGATCCCTTATTTAGGCGACCTCCTTCTGTTTGCACCCTCTAAGAAAAAGCTGCTGGAAGATCTGGCCGTGGCTCGCAACCATCTGGATTCCCTAGGTTGGATCTTAAACCTCAAGTGGTGCAATTTCTAGGCTACAGATTTTTATCAGTGCGACAACAGATCTTCTTACCAGAAGAGAAGAAGAGCAAGGTCAAAGCAGTAGCTGCTATGTTACAGACCAATCCAACCTCAGGAGTATTATGTCGGCCCTGGGAACTCTGACCTTAACCATGCCAGCCATTCAATGGGCAAGACTCAATTTCAGGCCTCTTAATGCTTTTCTCTTGCAAGACTGGGGTGACAGTCTAGAGTCTTTGGACAAGGTAGTGAAATTCCCAACCAGAGTGAAGAGAAGACTGGTGGTGGAAAAAGCAGTTGGTCTAATCCAGGGGCCATCTATGCGTGTCTCCATAAAACATAATTACAACGGATGCCAGTGCCTGGGGTTGGGGTGCCCAATGGGAAAGGAATCTGGCTCAGGGACCGTGGTCCAAGAAGGAGGCTACAAGGTCTTTCTACTGGAGGGAACTGAGGGCAGTGGCATTGGCTCTAAATTCCTTCTCGCAAGATATCCAGGGTTACCATGTCCAGATTTTGTCAGACAATGCCACAACCGTGGCATACCTGAACAAGCTGGGGGGGACAAGAAGCAAAGCCCTGCAGCTACTGGCCACAGTGATTCTGGAATGGGCAGAGAGCCATTTGCTATCCTTGTCAGCAGTCCACCTAAAAGGCACATTGAACGAGGTAGCGCATTTCAGGATAGTCCAGACAGGTAATACAGGAAGTGGACTGGGCCCTAAATCCGGAGGTGTTTGCCCTGATTTACCAAAAAGGGGGGAACCCCAGGTGGAACTTTTTGCTTCCAGGGAGAATACGAAGCTCCCTCTATTGTTCTCTCTTCACCGACACAATGGATCCCTTGGGGTAGATGCCCTGGAGCATCCCTGGGAGTTTCGGCTAGGGTATGCCTTTCCACCATTTCAGATGGTTAAGAAAAATGCAAGAGCAGAAACCTGCAGTGATTCACATTCTCCCATTTTGGCCAAAGAGGGCCTGGTTCAATATGATTCTTCCCTTATCAGTCAAACTGTTTTGACATCTTCCTCTCAGGAAGGATCTTCTGTCTCGGCCCAGTGAACTTTCCGGATGTAGCCAGGCTAACGCTGACTGCTTGGTATCTGAGGAGCAACTGCTGAGAAACAAAGGTTTCTCATAACCCTTGATAGCCACCCTGCTTTTAAGTAGAAAAAAGGTCACTAGGGCAATTTAATGCGAAGGCCTGGAAGGTTTTCAATTCATGGTGTCATTCGGAAGGTCGACTATTAAAAAAACTTGACTTCAGTTCTGGAATTTTTGCAGGCTGGCGCAGACAAAGGTCTGGCAGTTGGTACTCTTAACGGTGGCGGCTTTGGGAGTTTTCTTGGAAAGATCTATTGCCTCGATTGCAAGATTTTTTTTAAGGCTCCGGCCCAGGCCAGGCCCAACGAAGAGCTTTCCAAAATGGGATCTTTCGGTAGTTTTTCAAGCATTGACGAAGGAATCATTTGAACCTTTGGAATCAATTTCCCTGAAGAATCTGATGCTCAAGACAGTTTTTCTAGTGGCCTTACATCCTCACAAAGAGTTGGTGAGCGTTCCACCCCCCTTTGGTGAGGGAACCTTTTCTATCCATATTCCCAGATAGGGTTGTCCTCAAAACGGATCCAAAGTTTTTGCCAAAAGTGGCATCAGCCCAGAACCGTTCTCAAGACATTGTGCTGCCAACCTTCTGTTCAAATCACTCGGGGGAAGAAGGGAGACAATCTAGACATAAGGAGGACTCTTTTGTATTACTTGGAGGTAACAAAAGGCTTGAGGTCATCCGACTCGCTGTTTATTCTCCTCGCTGGTAATAAAAAAGGTCACTAAGAATCGAAGGGATCAATAGCCAGGTGGCTTAGGTCAGCAATTTTGGAAGCATATTCCCAGATGAAATTAATTGCCTTCCGGGGGGAGCTCTTCCTACTAGAGCTCTTGTAACCACTTGGGCATAGAAAACTGGTGCCACCCCAGAGCAAATCTGCAAGGCGACCACGTGGTCAAGTTTTTTTTTTTTTTTTTTTTTTATACGTTTGCCTGTCATTACAGGCTGGACCTTTTTATCGGCAAGCGATTAGGCCTTTTCGGCAGAAAGATCCTGCAAGCTGTTGTCCTACCCTAATGGGGTAAGTTTGGGTTATGCTCTCAGGTGCTGTCCTGAAAGACATTTAGGGAAAATTCAAGTTAGACTTACCGGTAACTTGTTTTCCAAGAGTCTTTCAGGACAGCAACGGCCCGCCCTTATGCTGTGTATATTGCTGTGACTAACTATGATGTGCTTATGTGTTCCAGTATGGGCCGGAGGTACTCTACTATGACTGGCATGTGGCGGGGAGAAGCCTCCTTATAAAACATTGGTGGATGTAACAAGATCAATCATAGGAGTTTTCCATGAACGTGCTATTGTAATTTTAGCTGCAGAAAAAATAAAAAAAGATAAGAGTTCGAAGACTTTTTGAAATCTTGTCTGACAGGTCTGTGAATAGTGCCGTTTTAGGATCCTTGGGTATGTTCAGTCCAGTCACAGAGTAGACTAAGGTCAAAAGCTTCATCTTATTTACGAACTTAATGAGCATTAAAGGGTTTGTAAAGGCTGAAGGTTTTTTACCTTCATACATTCTATGCATGAAGATAAAAAGCCTTCTCCGTGTAGCAGCCCCCTCCTAATTCTTACCTGAACCCAATTTTCCTCCAGTGATGTGCATGAGAGCCTCGGCTCTCCAGGGATTCTCCCTCCTCATTGGCTAAGACTGCAGTAGGAGCCATTGGATCTCGGTGTTGTCAGTCATAGCCAGTGAGCCAATGAGCGAGAGGGGGCGAGGCCACAACACAGCTCTGTGTGTAAATGGACACACAGAGCTGCGGCTTGGGAGCCCTCATTGCAAACTGCTTGCTCTGAGGGCACTTGGCAGGATGAAGGAGCCAGGAGCGCTGGCAGGGGACCTGATAAGAGGAGGATCTGGGATGCTCTGTGCAAAACCACTGCACAAAGCAGGTAAGGGTGCTTTAAAGCTGGCCATACATAGAGCGAAATTCCACCAGTTCAGCAGTGACTATGTATGGTCAGGGTCCCTGTGCAGAAGTCAATCTACGGATTGACTTCTGTACAGCCGATCTTTTGGGTAGTTGCTGTGTGATCAGAAATGCCGGCTATAGCCGGCAACATTAATTAGTGTATTCTGATGGTGGGGAAGCTTCCCGGCTGTCAGAATACAAAGCCTCAGCTCAAATGTGTGGATGGGGAAATTTAGTCCTTTAGTTTTTTGTTTTTGTTTTCCACCAGAAGGTTCAATGGGGAAAAAAATGTATGGGTTGCTTATCTTTGCAAAGTTAACAGCCTTTACTCTTTTAGTAAATCATCCCCCATTGTGCAGCTATTTGGCTACATTAAACTATTAAATACCCTGTAAAAGCATCACACCACATATTGAATACAATGCATAGATATACTACAATGTACGCAGTGTTTTTCAGAATTGTGCAAGGGCTATCCTGAACCCTGCACAGTTGATTCGGTTATTTTTTTATAGGTCTTATTTCACAATTCAGTTTATTGGTGAATAGAGCTGGATGGGCTACGTTTTACTCTGTATGTATCTGATTATGTTTCTTTTCTTTACTATTTAGCAATCCCTAAAGGAACGTCACAGTCTCCTATCTAGACAGAGAGAGGACGCCAAAGATTTAAAGGACAACCTGGACCGCAGAGAGCAAGTGGTCACTGGAATCCTGGCCAAATATCTAAGCGAGGCCCAGCTTGAGGACTACAAACACTATGTGAGGTTAAAGACATACTTCTTGATTGAGCAGAAAGACCTGGAAGAAAAGATTAAATTTCACGAGGAACAGTTGGAGAGTCTTCACAACAGCATTCCTCCTTAATTAGCCAGTAGAATGCAAGGCCACATCCTTACTGGCATAATATACCATGACGGCAGAGCCCTTCGGGCTTTGATATGAAGTTTTTTGGTGTTGATTATGCTGCTGCTAATTCATAATAGGATTATTACGGAAAGTGTTTGTGACAGTGTTAATCAAGCTTTAAATAGAGAGAACTTGTTGGCATAAAAGGTTTGAAAGTTACGTAACTTAAAAAAAAGTGTGCCTTTTTTTTTGGATAAATTATCAATGTTTTGTCTTGATCGTTGTTGTTGTTCTAAGTGATAGTGTCCATGTCCTTCAGTTTCCTGACTGACACAAATTATTTCATTAAAAATATGTGTAATTCTAACTGCGATCTTTCTTCTTCTTTTTTATTTTTATTTTTTTCTGGTGTGATTGTGAAGTTCAGCATAAAATTAAAGTGGAACGCTAACAAAATCACTGCCTGTTATGAAGGATTTTCCTTATTGCCTTTCTCTGTGCCAGGAAACTGAGGAGAGAAAGGACCTGTATCAATTTTGGCTTTGGGTCTGTGTCGATGACAGCAATTTAGTATGGTTCTGAGATCATTCAGACCTCTTTAGCATGTGAATATGACCTGCCGTTAACCACCTTCTGACCTGCATTAAACGAGTTTTGCATTCCTAAAGACATGTATGAGAATGCAAAACCTGCCTGATGCAAACCAAAGCTTGTCGATATAGGTATAAAATGAGACAAAATCTGTCCAGCGAAGATGCAGATGGCAAAAATAATTTATTTCTTTATTAAAGTGGGGTTTGTAGAACTGTCTAGTTTTGGTGAGACTTTCTCTATCGCAATGGTCATGTGACAGGAGGTGATGGGAAATATTCTCAGGAACCCAGAGAACAATTAAGACCTAATGGCAATTGACAATGACCCTCCAATACAAAACCCTAGAAAAGCATGTAAATCTCCCTTTTAGTTATATCTTTCTTCCAGGGGGCTCTCAACACTCCGGAATAAGCATAAATAGATATGGCTGTCACACTATAGAATCCTGTTGGGTTTTACAGTATTACACTTGTATGGGAAAGCAAAACATATGATGTGAACAAAAGCCCATTGACATAGGCCCTTTACTTGCATAGGCAAAAAAGCATGCAATGTACACTAGTCCAATTGCTAGTGCTTCCTATGCCCAATGTTGTTGTATGCAATTGTACAATGGTATGCATACTGTACAGGCGGTCCCCAGGTTACAAATAAGACAGGGACTGTAGGCTTGTTAAGTTAAATCGGTTTGTAATTTGGAACAGTTACATTTTTTAATTGTAGCTCCAGCCAAAAAAAATCCATCTTTAAACGTTTTGGATAGCATAGGGAAGGGTTATCACCCCTGTAACATTTGTTTTGCTGTCTGTGCCCCTGTTCAGTAGATTTCAATTCACTTTCTGTCCCAATCACAATTGGATTTTGAAAATGTTGGGTTATTGGGGAAACAAGAACTGGTGATAAAGCATCAGTGGAGACACCTTTTTCACCTATTAACTCTTACAGGAGAGAATTTCCCTTCCTATGGGTAGATTTCCTCTCACTTCCCGTTGTCTCCCTACATTTGTAAGTAGGAGTCATTTGTAAGTCAGATGTTTGTAAGTAGGGGACCGCCTGTAAATTGAATGTATCATCGAAACATTGTGCAAATCCTTTTAAAAAAAAAATCACGTAAAACCGAAGTTTCCCACTTTTTCCAAAAATCATACAAATATGGACTGGAGTTCTAACAGTTTGTCATCATTTATGTATGTATAAGGGCGCTCTGAGTAACAGACCAAGCAGATATCGGTCTATGCTGAAATATTAAAGGGTCTTCATACACTTACGGCAGCACTTGAAGAGAGAAGCAGACTTGAAGTAAAATAGAAAAAGAAAAAGCGCCTCTAAGTGCAGAAGTAAAAATGTATGCATCTCAAAAGGGTTAAAAACACTTACAAAAGGGTAGATGGGTAGGAGCACATCATATATTAATATGGCAGGTGGTCCGGCGTTCTGGTAGTTCCAAGGAGTCCTAGTAAAATCCAAAGGTGTAATTCTATGGCAGCATATTCTGAAGTGGCCAGCAGAGGGAAGCCACAGCTCTCCGGATACTGGGGAGACAGCTGACGTCACTTCTGTGTTTCGGTTTCCACGCTGTCTCAGACATCCTAGCTGTCTCCCCAGTATCCGGAGAGCTGTGGCTTCCCCTGCTGGCCACTTCAGCCATAGAGTTACACCTTCGGATTTTCCTGGGACTACCAGGATGCCAGACCACCTGCCATATTATTAATATGATGTGCTCCTACTCATCTACCCTTTTGTAAGTGTTTTTAAGCCTTTTGGGATACATAAAGTTTTACTTCTGCACTCGGAGGCGCTTTTTTTTTTTTTCTTTCTATCGTCATTTATAATGACTTTGCTTTGTTTAATTTTTCTTTCCAATCATCTTTTATTAAATGTCAAAGTACAGAATAAGAAGAGATCTAAAAACGTTTCAGAATGTGCCAGGTTACACCAAACATAGGTTACTCAATGCACATAAAAACTTGTATCCACAGGACAAAGAGAATAGAAGGAGAAAGGAAATTGTTGGCAAAAACAGTACAAGCTGTCCAATCCAGGGGCACTAATGCAGCTCATTTACAGAGCCAATTTATTTTCTGCAACCACAAGCTGTGATGACGAGAGTCCCTCCCACTAATTAAGCCACTTGTGATAATCCGGAAGGTTGGTTGTGCCCAGGTTGATCGATCTATCAATTTGGTACATTTAGCCTGCCCATACAGTTCCAATCTCGGCTGTTTGAGCAGGCACTGTCTATGGCTGGCCTTAGACTCAACATATTAAGCATGCATCACCTATCAAATAATGAACCCAGGGCTTCCATGTTTTCTCAAATAGTGCAATTTTGTCATTTAAGATCTGAAAAAGGCATTCCTTAAAGCGGGGGTTCACCCTAAAAACGGTGTTCTAACATTACATCCAGCTCACTCTCTACATTGACAGTATGCCGTTATTTTTTTATTTTTTTTCTGTACATACATCGTACAGCTATTTTCTTCCCCGGCTTCCAGGTAGGGCCTCCCGCGGGAGTGGGCGTTAATATCCAGCAGGTGATTGACGTGATGACAAAAACGACCTCCACCCGTCGCATAAGGAGCGTCACGGGTTGCCGAAAGAAGCCGAACGGCGAGTCGGCGCTATACGGCGCCTGCGCACCGGCGTTCGGCTTCTTTTGGCAACCCGTGTCGCTCCTTATGCGACGGGTGGAGGTCGTTTTTGTCTTCACGTCAATCACCTGCTGGATAGGAACGTCCACTCCCGCGGGAGGCCCTACCCGAAAGCCGGGGAAGAAAATGGCTGTACGAGGTATGTACAGAAAAAAAAAAAAAACTAACGGCATACTGTCAATGTAATGTTAGAAAATCGTTTTTAGGGTGAACCCCCGCTTTAGCCGAAATCCAAGGCAATTCTGACTTGACCAACTCAAATGAAATCGTGGGTGTCTTCTAAGATCTGGCTATGGAGATTTTCGCTGCTATAAATATAAAGGCGTTCAATTTCCTCATATGTCTTAGTGGCCTCCTCCACTGGCTTGCTTAACAGTGCTTGGAGGAGATTTCCAGAGGTTTACTTTGGTGAGAGAGTCCATAAAATTGTAAAGTTGTATCCAGAAGCATCTCAGCCACTGCCACCATACGTGAAAAACTGTACCCTCCCTTTATTAAATTTTTCAGGCCTCATGCACACTGGACGTTTTTACAGCAGCTGTTTTTGGCAGTAGATGTTTTTTTCTACAATCAATAAACTCTCCATGTTATCCTATGTGTCCATGCACACATAGGCTGTTATCAGCAGTTATACGGCGGCAGGTCGGCTCGGCTGCGCAAAATCACGTAGGTCTACGTCTTTTCGCATTTCCAACATTAGGGGCGCGTGCACCCCCCCTGCTCGCCCTTGGTGCCGATGCGTGATCACCGCCGGGCACCCGCGATCGCTCGTTACAGAGCGAGAATCGGGAGCTGTGTGTGTAAACACACAGCTCCCGGTCCTGTCAGGGGAGAAATGACTGTTCGTCTGTTCATACAATGTATGCACAGCGATCTGTCATTTCCCCTAGTCAGTCCCACCCCCCTTCAATTAGAACACACCTAGGGAACATAATTAACCCCTTCCTCGCCCCCTAGTGTTAACCCCTTCCTTGCCAGTGACATTTTTACAGTAATCGATGCATTTTTATAGCACCGATCGCTATAAAAATGCCAATGGTCCCAAAAATGTGTCAAAAGTGTCCGAAGTGTCCGCCATAAGGTCGCAGTACCGATAAAAATCGCTGATCACCGTCATTACTAGTTAAAAAAAAAAAATAGTAATAAAAATGCCATAAAACTATCCCCTATTTTGTAGACGCTATAACTTTTGCGCAAACCAATCAATAAACGATTATTGTGATTTTTTTATTTATTTTTTACGAATAATATGTAGAAGAATACGTATCGGCCCAAACTGAGGAAAACATTTTTTTTTATATATATTTTTGGGGAATATTTATTATAGCAAAAAGTAAAAAATATTTTTTTTTTTTCAAAATTGTCGCTATATTTTTGTTTATAGCGCAAAAAATAAAAAACGCAGAGGTGATCAAATACCACCAAAATAAAGCTCTATTTGTGGGGGAAAAAAAGGACGCAAATTTTGTTTGGGAGCCACGTTGCACGACCGCGCAATTTTTCCGTTAAAGCGGCGCAGTGCCAAATCGCAAAAAGTGGCCCGGTCATTGACCAGCAAAATGGTCCGGGGCTGAAGTGGTTAAAGTTGAATGTGTTAGGCCCCTTTCAGACTTGTGTGACTTGGGACTGCAAAGTCGCATGACAAGTCGTACCCCATGAGTACCATTCATATCTGTGTGAGTTCAAGTTGCACCGACTTCTTCAAAGTAGTCCCTGTACTACTTTGGTCTGACTTTGATGCGAGTTGAGGTTCATAGACCTCAAGTTGACATATGCATTCCCTGAAATCGCAGTAAAATCGGGGCAAAATCATAGCGAGAAAGGGTCTTTAGCCTTGCTTTTGAGTCTGTTGACCATGCAAATACTAAACAGACTGTCACATTACATTGTGGGCATGTAGCATCGCTTGCACCTTTATATGACTCCTTGCAGCCTCTCAGGTACTCTGAATTCAAAGCCATTGTAACATGGAAAACTAAACCTTTCTTGGTAGTTTTAAGGGCTGGATCACCTTCTCTTACTTTGCCTGTTTCTAATGGCCGGTAAGTCAGAAAAGGTAGAAGGGGCCAGATATAGGGGTAGATCCTCGTACAACGGCGCATTATTGCGTCGGGCATAGCGTATCTAAGATACACTACGCCGCTGTAACTTACTTGTTTTTGTTTTGAATCCTCAACGAATTAGCGCCGTAAGTTACGGCGGCGTAGTGTATCTCTTGCGGTGTAAGGGCGCGGAATTCAAATGTTTGTAATGGGGGCGTGTTTTATGTAAATACGTCGTGACCCGACGTAAACAACGTTTTTTTTAACTACGCATGCGCCGTCCCTGGGGGTATCCCAGTGCGCATGCTCGAAATTTAACCGGAACAAGCCAATGCTTACGACGGTGACGTCATTCTACGCAAATTCCTATACGCGAACGACTTGCGCAAACAACGTAAAAAATTCAAAATTGTATGCGGGAACGACGGCCATACTTAACATTTGAGTATGCCACCATATACTGTAGCACCTTTAACTATACGCCGGGAAAAAGCCGAACGAAAACGATGTACGTTCGTGGATCGCCGTATCTAGCTAATTTGCATACTCAACGCAGATTTCGACGGGAACGCCACCTAGCGGCCGCCGAAAAATTGCAGCTTAGATCCGACAGGCGTACGTCTTACGTCTTACGATCCCAGATGCCGTCGTATCTTGTTTTGTGGATACAAAACAAAAATACGATGCGGGAAATTTAAAATTACGCCGGCCTATTAGTAGATACGCCGGCGTAATCCTTTTGTGGATCTGCCCCATAGTGTATATACATATACCTGCAGGTGACTTCTGGTATAAAATGCCTCCTTCATAGCCACCAGACAATGCTGAGTGGCTATCTTCTGGCACTATGAGAGTTAACACTGCCACCGCTGCTAGTCTATAAAGTTGTGCTGCTTGACTTCCCCCTTCTGCCCATACTGTCATTCACAAAACTTGTATTACTATTCTTCCACAATGAGTGTGTTCTATGAATGGGCAATGGAGATCATATCTGTTTCTCCTGCATTCACAGAACGCGATACATTGTGCAAGAATAGTAATATGAGTTTTGTAAGTGGTAGAAAGGGTATGCAACAAGGTACACAGTACATGTGCTGCATAGGCTTTGTTATATAGTCATATATCACGGCTCTTTGTTTAGCGTGCGACTAGAAATCAATCAAGTTACATATACTTCCATGCAAACTTGATGGGTATCAATTATTGATGAAAGATTGGCAATGTAATTTTGTATGGCTTACAATAAATCTTGGTTTCACTTGTTAAAGTGAAGCTGAGGTAGGCAGGGCCATATCCCAAGGCTGTAGAAACATTTTCAGTAGATGACATACAGTGGAGAAGCATTACTTTTATCTTTGCAGATCTGTATATCACACTTACAAGGACAGCTGTATAGGAATGAGAGTCATACCAGTATCAGTTGTGAACTATGGACATTACTTGATTCTGTTGTCTGGGCTGTAAATTGTTACATTTCTAAATGGGGTGTAGTATTGCTGGGACCAGACAGCCCGGAGCTAGGACCAAGGGGACTCGGTGTAGGGCACACATGACGCAGTTAACAGGGCACAAATTAACTATTGGCTCTCAGGGGGCGGGGGGGGCGGAGAGAGGAGTTGATAAAAGGGTAAGTCCCCGCCCCCAGGACAAGCAGAGCGCGCAGGAAAGTTTAGGGAGAGACACTATGGCTGATCTTGCCAGTATTTGGGCCCAGCTACAGGCGGAAGCGGCGATCCACGGCCCGGATTGGCTCCAGGAGCAGCTGCGGCTGATACTAGGGGGGACAGCAATGGCAGGTACCGAGGGGGGGCGGGATTCGGGATGAGCTCGGAGGTCGCGGCCTCCGGAGCGCTTCTCCCCGGATTCATCTCCCAGAGCCCAGCGTCCCACTGGGAGTCCCCACGTGCGGGCCCCTCTGGGCCCCCCCGCTAAGCGCGCGGCAGTGTCAGGCAGGGGGAGGACCGGGAGGAATCCCATCCGGGGACGGGGCTCGGCGGGCGGCCGCTCCGTCAGCCCTGGGGTGGCCCCTACTCCCACACGGCGCATGGAGTCTGAATCGGCGGGCTCCTCCCCCCGTGTTGCAGCGCGGGGTGCGGGGCCTCAGCGTGGGAGGACGAGGAGCGCTGCTGCTGGGCCTGCATCCTCCACGGCCTGCAGCATGGCTCAAGGGGGGGCGGATGGAGAGGTCGCGAGTGGCAGCAGTGATCGGGGCTGGGGGCGCCCCCCCGGCCCACGGAAAGCGACGGAGAAATCCGTGACCGGGTCTGGCGTGGGTGCTGCCGCCAGGCTCGCGGCAGCCAGGGACCCCTCCCCTGGCGGGCTGTCTGAGGAGGGCGAAGAGCCTGCTGCGGTCCGATCGGAAGGGGAGCTGAGCGAGTCCGAGGAGGATCTCCCCCCCAGGAGGGGGGTGGCGGCGGTGGAGACTGGAAGATCGGCTAGTGGTCCAACCCCTAGGCAGCATGGTAAGCCAGCTTCTCCTGCTATTTTGAATGTTGGGGCAGGGGGTGACCGGGGTAGCGGGGGCGGCGGGGAGTTCCCCCCCTGGCACGGGGTTAGGGGGGGGTGGACCCAGGGTTGGGGGGGTTTGCGGGGTTCTTAGCAGGCATAAAGGCACTAGTGGGTAAGTTTGAAGGCACGGGGGGAGGGGTACCGGGTCCGGCGTCCGCCTGGGTAGATCCCGCCGGGGGGGGGGCCTAGCGCGGTGGTGGCTTCTGCGGCGCCTGCGGCTCCGCGGGTGGTGGCAGTTCTGCCCGCGCCGGTGGTAGCCCCCGCTGTGGCCCCGGCAAGTACGGCGTCACCTGGGGTGTCCGGGGAGGGAAAAGGGGCGGGAGATGCGGCGGCAAAACAAGAGATAATTCGCCTAGCAGACGCAGCAAAGTGTGAGGTCTACGTCTGTTACGGGGCTTCGTTAGGGACCCATCTCAAGGCGGAGGTCAGGGAAAAAATATGGAAGGGTGAGTATGTGGAAATTTTCTCTCTCCTTTCGTTAGAAGGGTGAGTATGTGGAAATTTTCTCTCTCCTTTCGTTAGAGAAATTTAATTTGGATAGGGGGAAGCCTGATGAGTCCAAAAAAGAGAAGGAGGAGGAGAGGCGCAGGTATCGGTTGATCCCGCGCACATTCGCCAACTGGCTACAGGCTTTTAGTATCCTGGCCTGTGTGGTGGGTGAGAAAAAGCCGGAGTGCTGTTCAGGTTTGTTCATTTACCAAAACGCATTTGGGGAAGCTCACAGGGTCTACGGGGGATCAGCGTGGCTACGCTATGACGAGCAGTTTCGTCAGAGAATGGCCGTGCGACCTGGCCTGCGCTGGAATCAGAAAGACATGAACCTCTGGTTGTGCTTAATGACAGCGGCCAGGGCCCCGGGGCAGTTTTTTCAGGGAGGGGCCGGGGGTCCCTCTACCCAGGGGCAACCGGCCAGTCGGGCAAAAGGGGTGTGCTGGCAGTTCAACTCTGGCACCTGTAAGTTTGGGGGCAGCTGTCGGTACAAGCATGAGTGCTCAGGTTGCGGAGGCTCCCACCCACTTGCCAAGTGCTTCAAGCAAGCCAAGGGGCGTGGAGGAGAGCCTGCGAACAAGAGGGAAGACTCCGGTGAGGGTGGAAAGGATGCGGCCGTTTCTCGGTAGATATCCTGACAGGGGGGCAGCGGGCATTTTAGAGAAGCGTTTTTCGGTGGGGTTCCTAATTCCGTGTAAGATGGAGGCAGTCCCTCCGGTGCCGCGCAATCTGAGATCGGCGTTGCTTCATCCGGAAGTGGTTTCAGAAAAACTGCGGAAGGAGGTGGCTCTTGGGCGCATGGTACCCAAAAAGGAGCCCAACAAGTTTAGGTTAATACACCACCTCTCGTTTCCAAAGGGTGGGTCGGTCAATGATGCTATTGATCCGGAGGCCTGTACAGTTAGTTACACGTCGTTTATAGCCGCGGTGCACTGGGTTCGGCGGTACGGGCAGGGGGCTTTGATGGCAAAATCTGACATCGAGGCGGCGTTTCGTTTGTTGCCAGTACACCCGGACAGCTTCCGTTTGTTGGGGTGTCACTGGGAGGGGCAGTTTTATGTAGACCGGTGCCTTCCCATGGGGTGTTCTATCTCCTGTGCGTTTTTTGAAATGTTTAGCTCCTTTTTGGAGTGGGTGGTGAGGGATGTGTCGGGTCTCAATTCAGTTATCCATTATCTGGATGACTTTCTGTGTGTAGGGCCGGCTTCCTCCAGAGTGGCCGCGGTACTCCTGGCCACTCTGGAGCACATGGCTGACCATTTTGGGGTTCCCTTAGCCCCCGAAAAAACGGAAGGTCTGCGCACGGTCATGACGTTTTTAGGGATCACGTTGGATTCCGAGGCGATGGAATGTAGGCTGCCGGAGGACAAAGTGATGGCGCTCAAGGCGGAAGTAAGGGGCATGTTGGGGGTACGCAAGGTTCGGCTTATGGAGCTTCAGTCTTTACTGGCCAAGCTGAATTTTGCGTGCCGATTCTTGCCTATGGGAAGGGTTTTTTGCCGACGGCTGTCGTCCAGCACGGCGGGGGTGGAGTCCCCGAACCACTTCGTTAGCCTGCAAAAAATACACAGGGAGGACTTGCGGGTTTGGCATTCCTTCTTGGAATCTTTTAATGGTAGGGCGTTGTGGATGTCCGGCCCGGTCAGCAATTTTGACTTGGAACTCTACACTGACGCGGCAGGTTCTACAGGCTTTGGGGCCTTTTTTCGGGGCAGGTGGAGCGCGGGCCCGTGGCCAGCGAGCTGGGTGGAAGCGGGATTTACAAGGAACTTGGTGTTGCTGGAATTGTTTCCGGTAGTGCTGGCAGTGGAACTGTGGGGGGCCGAGTTCAGGGACAAAAAGGTGAGGTTTCATTGCGACAATCTGGGGGTGGTACAGGCGATTAATCGTGTATCGGCCTCCTCGCCGCCGGTGGTGCGATTTCTGCAACACTTGGTACTTAGATGCTTGCAATTGAATGTCTTTATTCATGCAGTTCATATCCCGGGGGTGGAGAACGTCATTGCTGACGCCTTGTCTCGCTTTCAGTGGGACAGGTTCCGAGAGTTGGTGCCGGAATCGGAACAACACGGAGTACCTTGTCCGGAGGGGCTATGGAGGATTGCTTTGGCGTGATCTCTGGTTGGCTCAGAAGGTCGGTGAGAAAGGCCACTTGGGTGGCTTACAGCAAGGTATGGCGGGAATGGGAGACTTTGGCAAGCTGGACAGCAGCGGAACCTTTTGGGTCGGAGGCGCGGGGTTTGTTGTTCTATTTTGTATCTAGGAACATGGAGGATGGGGTGTCAGTGGCGGCGTTAAATAAAAAAATGGCAGGGCTGGCGTTCCTATTTAAGCTACGGGGTTGTCAGGATTTTACCAAGGATTTCTGGGTGAGGCAAGCGCTCAAGGGGTATAGGAAGGCAAATTTTTCCAGGGACTCGAGGCGTCCGGTGTCATTTTCGGTGCTGCAGGGACTATTGGAGAAGTTGCCTTCAATATGTTCGTCGGAGTACGAGGTGGGGCTATTTAAGGTGGCTTTCACATTAGCGTTCTTTGGGGCTTCCCGTCTAGGAAGAAACATGGTGGCTTGGGAGCGCATGAGGTAAGTTGCGGTAGGGACAGGGTGTCAATCTGGCTGCGCAGGTCTAAGACGGACCAGGCAGGTAAGGGACGGGAGGTGCTGGTCTTTGCGTTACCAGGTTCTCCGTTGTGTCCAGTGGGGGAAGTGCGGGCGTTCCTAAGTATGCGCACTGAGGCGGAAGGTTCGTTTCTGATACATGGGGATGGGTCTCCCCTGTCTAGGTACCAATTCGTGGCCATTTTTAAGAAAGGTTTACATGCGTTGGGAGTTGATGAGAAAGGCTTTTCTTCTCACTCTTTCCGCATTGGCGCGGCAACTGAAGCATCTAGGAGTGGTTTAGGAGTAGAGGTGGTAAAGCAGATTGGCAGGTGGGAATCCAGGCGATGTGAGAGCTATGTGCGCCCCCACCTCTTGGACGGATAATTCCCGGTAGGGAGGGAAAAGGGGGGGGGGAGAGGTGCATCTGGGGTTGAAGGTGGTGATGTGTGTGTGGCGGTGTGAGGATGAGCAGTGTATTACCCCGTTTATACATATCTCTCTTTCAGGTGGGATTCCGGCCCTGGTGTGGATTTTGGGCCACTCCTATGTGGCATGGGGAGCTAGGCGGGCGGATGTCAGGCCGGAAGGTCGGCAGCTGGGCTTCCCGAGGGAGGAAGCCTGTGTGCGCTGGCTGGGGGTCCCAGGAATGCTGTGGGGAAGGATGTTGGGAGAGGTGCATCGCTATGCGCGCCTGGACCGGCCACCCGACGTGCTATTGCTGCATGTAGGGGGCAACGATCTAGGGGTCAGATCCATGCTGGAGATCACCAGGGACATCAAATTTGATGTCCTTAGATTGAGGATGGCTTTCCCGGATATGGTCATAATTTGGTCCGACATGATTGCTCGGACCGCCTGGAGATTAGCAAGGTCAGTCAGTAGGATCAACAGGGCCCGACGGAAGATCAATCGTGACGTGGGCAGGTTTGTGGTTCGGAATGGGGGACTAGTAGTCCGGCATATGGAGTTGGAGGAAGAGACCTGGAGGTACCTGCGGGGCGATGGGGTGCACCTTACGGATGTGGGTATAGATATGTGGGTTCTGGGCTTGCAAGACGGTATACAGAGGGCCATTAGGGTGTGGAGGGGCACCCAAAGATAAGGTTTTACCCTTGGGTGCTGTGGCGTGGTTTGGTCTCTGCGGGTGAAGGAGGAGCCGGGTTAAAATAAAGGTTTGAAGACCTGTCGGTGACAGGGGATACGATGATGCCCAGAGAACGGAGGTTACCTGGGGAATGAGTATGGAGCACTGCGGTCGGGAGGGTCTCTGAGCCAGCATCGGCTTGAGGCCTGTCAGAAGGGCACGAGGGACCGCAGTGCAATTAGAGAAGTTATATATATATGTTGATATGTATATATGTTTATATATACATTTAGTGTTTTACAGTTATAGGCTTTCGCCTGCGGAGACCAATGGCAGTTAGTTAGTATGACAGGTGTTTACGTTAAAATGTTAAATTATTATTACCTTTAATAAAGAAGGCTGCTACGGCCTATTATTTACCCAACAAAATGGTGTGGTCTCCATGTTAATGGGGGAAGAAGGTTGGGGTTGGTTATGGGTTTAAAATTAAGTTGGGTTAGTAGTACATCTGTTATACTTGAGTCAAGACAGCCCGGAGCTAGGACCAAGGGGACTCGGTGTAGGGCACACATGACGCAGTTAACAGGGCACAAATTAACCATTGGCTCTCAGGGGGCGGGGGGGGCAGAGAGAGGAGTTGATAAAAGGGTAAGTCCCCGCCCCCAGGGCAAGCAGAGCGCGCAGGATAGTTCCCACCCACCCTCCCCTGTTTGTAGTTGTTCCTTTCGGTGGTTAGGATTGTATGTCAGTGTTGTGGTGTTGCGTGTTGTTTGTGTTTGCTTGTTTCTCCGTAGGTTTGCAAAGGATTGTCGTGGCAGCGTGGTTTGGTCTCTGCGGGTGAAGGAGGAGCCGGGTTAAAATAAAGGTTTGAAGACCTGTCGGTGACAGGGGATATGATGATGCCCAGAGAACGGAGGTTACCTGGGGAATGAGTATGGAGCACTGCGGTCGGGAGGGTCTCTGAGCCAGCATCGTCTTGAGGCCTGTCAGAAGGGCACGAGGGACCCCAGTGCAATTAGAGAAGTTATATATATATGTTGATATGTATATATGTTTATATATACATTTAGTGTTTTACAGTTATAGGCTTTCGCCTGCGGAGACCAACGGCAGTTAGTTAGTATGACAGGTGTTTACGTTAAAATGTTAAATTATTATTACCTTTAATAAAGAAGGCTGCTACGGCCTATTATTTACCCAACAAAATGGTGTGGTCTCCATGTTAATGGGGGAAGAAGGTTGGGGTTGGTTATGGGTTTAAAATTAGGTTGGGTTAGTAGTACATCTGTTATACTTGAGTCATGACCTCACAGCATTTCCAACATATACATGAACTGTCGTTTGACACCATCTCGGACATGCAAAAAAGTGTACATCCATTTTTGACAGCTCATACAGTTGTGTTCAAAATTATTCAACCCCCCAATGCTGTAAAGGGTTTTAGGGAATTTAGTGTACATTTGTAATTGTATTCAGAATTAAATCCTACAAGGACTTCTTAAAGAACCATATGCAACTAAAATTACATCAATTGGTTTTGTAATACAGTAGTAAATGTTTATTTTGTGAATTCTTCATTTACACAATTATTCAACCCCTTAAAGACTACCACTCTGAAGAACAGAGGTTCATTGAAGTGTTTTAAATCAGGTATTGAAAACACCTGTGGATGTCAGGGAGCAGCAATAAAGCCTAATAAGCACCAATTAGGCAGCTTTAAAATGACTGTGATACTCAGCTCCTTCTAGACATTTACTGGTATGGTTACAAACATGGTGAAGTCAAGAGAATGGTCCAGGAAGACAAGAGAAGAGGTGATTACTCTTCACAGGAAGGGCAATGGCTATAAGAAGATTGCAAAGATGTTAAACATACCAAGAGACACCATAGGAAGCTTCATTCGCAAATTCAAGCAAAGGGCACTGTTGAAATGCTACCTGGTCGTGGCAGAAAGAAGATGCTGACTTCGACTGCTGTGCGCTACCTGAAGCGTAGAGTAGAGAAAAGTCCCCGTGTGACTGCTGAGGAACTGAGAAAAGATTTGTCAGATGTGGGTACTGAAGTTTCTGCTCACACAATACGGCGCACACTGCGTAATGAAGGCCTCCATGCCAGAACTCCCAGGCGCACCCCCTTGCTGTCTCCAAAGAATAAGAAGAGTCGACTGCAGTATTCCAAAAGTCATGTGGACAAACCACAGAAGTTTTGGGATTGTGTTCTGTGGACTGATGAAACAAAATTAGAACTGTTTGGGCCCATGGATAAACGCTATGTTTGGAGGAGGAAGAACAAGGCCTATGATGAAAAGAACACCTTGCCTACTGTGAAGCATGGCGGGGGGTCAATCATGCTTTGGGGCTGTTTTGCTTCTGCAGGTACAGGGAAGCTTCAGCGTGTGCAAGGTACCATGAATTCTCTTCAGTACCAGGAGATATTGGATGGCAATGTGATGCAGTCCGTCACAAACCTGAGGCTTGGGAGACGTTGGACCTTTCAACAGGACAATGATCCCAAGCATACCTCCAAGTCCACTAGAGCATGGTTGCAGATTAAAGGCTGGAACATTTTGGAGTGGCCATCGCAGTCACCAGACTTAAATCCGATTGAGAACCTCTGGTGGGACTTAAAGAAAGCAGTTGCAGTGCGCAAGCCTAAGAATGTGACTGAACTGGAGGCTTTTGCCCATGACGAATGGGCGAAGATACCGTAGATCGCTGCAAGACACTTGTGTCAAGCTATGCTTCATGTTTAAAAGCTGTTATAACTGTAAAAGGATGTTGTTCTAAGTACTAAGATTGAATGTCACTTGGGGGTTGAATAAAACTGATAATGTGAGCACAGAAAAGACATTTGTGGTTATTTCATTATAAATGTTATGTTATATTTGTCTGACCTACACGTGCCTCTTTGATTTAATTGTAAGCAGGATGACTGAATGATCAAAATCAATGTCAAACTGGCCAAAACAATCAATTTCAGTGGGGGTTGAATAATTTTGAATACAACTGTACATTTTTTCTGGAAGACAAAAAAATAATAATCATACAGTGGGGAAAATAATTATTTGATCCCCTGCAAAAAAAAATTCAATTTTATTTATCGCGGTATAGCGCGCTCTGGCGTATACCGCGCACCCCCAAAGTGGCCCCCAATCCTGTGGGAAAAAAAGATTTTTTGTTTTTTTGTACTTACAGTTTTGGTGTCTTGCGCGGCGTCCATCTGCGGCCTCGTCGGGTCCGGCGTCCTTCTGCGGCCTCGTCGGGTCCGGCGTCCTTCTGCGGCTTCGGGTGTCCTCTTCGGCGGGTCGGGCGTCCATCTTCGGCGGGTCCGGTGTCCATCTTCGGCGGGTCCGGTGTCGATCTTCGGCGGGTCCGGTGTCCATCTTCGGCGGGTCCGGCGTCCTTCGGCGGCGTCCTCCCGCTCGTTTCCCGCCACGATTTTGAATACTGCGCCCGCATATAGCGAGCGCAGTACACTCGTGAATCTTCGGGCAGGCTCGGGCGCCTCTCTCACTGACGTCCTGTATGCTCAGGACGTCAGTACGAGAGGCGCCGAGACTGCCCGAAGATTCACGAGTGTACTGCGCTCGCTATATGCGGGCGCAGTATTCAAACTCGTGGCGGGAAAGCGGGTTTTGCCGTATATCGCGCACCCACGATTTTGCCCTGATTTTCAGGGCAAAATAGTGCGCGGTATACGCCGATAAATACGGTACTCGCTCGCAAAGAAATGAAGGGTCTATAATTTTAATCATATGTGTACAGTATTTTAAATGATAAAGACAGCATATCAACCAAAAATCCAGAAAAACACAGGATACAAATGTTATAAATGGAGTTGCAGTTCAGAGAGTAAAATAAGTAATTTGGTCCCCAAGCAAAACATGACATGCCAACCCTTGTTGGCAATTAGAGGTAAAATGTTTCTTGTAGTTGGCTACCAGGTTTGCACACACAGGGAAGGGCTGGCAGCCTTAAGCCTGGGGGGCAAGTCCAGTTGTATAGCCCATTGTACCACCGAACCCGCTCACCATCCATGCCCACCTTGTTTTATAATGGATATTGATGTTGTGAAGCAAGACAAATATGACACAGCATGACCCCGATCTTGGTAAAGAGCTGATGACGCGGCTCTTTACCCATGTAATCGGCCGGGTCCAATAACAGCCAATCACATGTAAATAACAGCATGTGAGGAGAGCCGATCAGCGGAATCTCCTCACAGGGGAGACTGTACAGATAATTAGGGCACTTTACAGTGCAGCCCTAGCAGTGCCCAGCAAGTGGCACCAATCAGTGCTGCCTTTCAGTGCTCATCATTGCCACCCATCAGTGTCCCCTACAGGTAGCAGTGCCGCCCATCAGTACCACCTATCAGTGCCACCAATCGGAGCCTATCAGTGCTGCATATCGTATAGTAGTGGCACCTGTCAGAGCCCATCAGTCCTGCCCATAACTGGTGCTCATTAGTGCCACATGTCAGTGCCCAAAAGGAAGACTCCATTTGTGTGAAAAAAAGGACAGAAATGTAATATGGGTGTTGCATGATCACGCAATTGTCATTCAGAGCCTAGGTTCACGCTGACTGCGGGAAATCATACAATTTTATTCCCGCATATCAGCCCCTGGGGGGCAATTTCAGAGACATCTGTGCGGGTTTCTGCACAGATACCAATGGAAATTGCACCCCGAAGTCGGCAAAAGTAGTACAGAAACTACTTTTGGGAATCGTGACACCACAAATGCAGCGTCGCACTGATTTGGACAGTGCCAACGCTGGCATGTGCCGTCAATTTGGCATGCAATTTGTCAAATCGCATGCCAAATCACTCCAATGTGAACCAGGGCTCAGTATGAGAGCACTGAAAGCTGGAAATTGTAAAAGTGCCAGGCAGGCAAGAGGTTAAATGATAGGCTGAGTTAGAGACACAGTAGAAAGGAAGAAAGGGAGGAGGGGAGAGTCTGGTCACAGCTCACTTACTTGCACAGTCCCACTCCCAGCAGGAGGCTCACTGGCTCAGTCGGCATCTTCATTTTGTGACATTGTGATTAGTGACTGCTGACTTAAAAGTTTCCCGCCCGCACATCCCCTTCACAGCAAGTGGGTAGGTACCTGAGCATGATGGGACTGTGACATCATAAGAGAGGCCTATATAAATCGGATGCAAACCGCGCACCCGTCATTGCAGCGAGAAGAGGCGTCGTGTCAACATCGGGAGAAGGCAGAAGAAGAGAAGAAGAAGACGTCACAGAAGAGCGGGCTGGCCACCTGCTAGTAACTGAGCTAACACACGAAGATAGCGGCGGCCAGCCCTGAAGGAGAAGGCACCGGACAGCGAGTGGGAGAAGAACCGGAGAGTGGAGAAGATAGAAGACCCCCGGAGAGCGGAGAAGACCCCCCGGAGAGCAGGGAAGACCCCCAGAGAGCAGAAGAGAACCAGACGGCGGTGAAGAAGAAGCCCCCCTGCTAAAAGAGCTAAAGAAGACAGGGGGGGGCCCCGGAGCAGACCAATACATTATTTTAAAAACCCTGTGTCATGTGTTGATTTACTTTTACACTTTGCCTCCAGGTGAATGGGTAGGTGTACGATGTACCCCATATTCATTCACTTAGGGTGGGGGGCCAGTATCTGTGGGCCCCCTTATTTGAGGGGGCTCCCAGATTCCGATAAACCCCCCCGCCTGCAGACCCTGACAACCAACGGCCAGGGTTGTCGGGAAGAGACCCTGTCCTTATCAACATAGGGAGGAGGGGGGGTGCTCGCTCGTCCCCACCCCCATTCCTGGCCGGCCAGGTAGAGTGCTTTGGATACGGGTCTGGAATGGATTGTGGGGGAACCCCCCGTGTCGGTTTTTCGGCGTATGGGGGGTCTCATTACAACCCATACCAGACCTAAGGGCCTGGTATGCTCCTGGGGGGGGGGAACCCATGTCGTTTTTTTATTTAAAAATTGGCGTGGAGTTCTCCCTCTCAGGATGCATACCAAACACCGCAGCTAGAATTGGTGGGAATCCAAGTCGGATTTTCCGTCGCATTTATGATGGCTTTGTCTCCATCGCGGCAAGCCAGCTCGGCGCTGGCTCCCGCGATGGGGCTCGTAGGTGGTCAATCTCGCCGAGAAAGGAAGCGAGATTGACACAATATCGCGGTCACCTACTGTAGCTCACTAGTTGCTATATTTTGGCTCACTATTAGACATATTCTGCAGATAAATTTGCCGTATTTGACTATTTTGAGCTATTAGTAACATATTTATGCAACAGTACTTTTAACCCCTTTAGGTACATACATGGTGCAGTCCATAGCTAAGAGTATTGGTTCTCCTGTAAAAAGGACATGACAGGGGTCTACAAACGAATAAAAAACAAAGAGCCGACATATTTGGCTAAAATGGGGAAATTATTTTGGAGCCAACTTCTAAGACAAGACAAAAGCAAAACAGGATGATGCATTCATAAAAAAAAGATCATATGATGTGGACTTTTTTCTGACCAAACTATTTCATCATCCTTGTTTTAAAGACAATTGCTGCTTACAAGGAAAACTTTATTAAATAACTGTTAATATTGGATCTACTCAAAATTTCCAGTGACATTGAATGTGTTTATGTGCTATTGTAATCCTGCTGCATTTGAACACATTTCAGCAGTGCATGAGTTCTCCGAACTCATAGACCCAGTGGAGTACTTATGAGGGTATTATTGGTACTGGGTGCGGACTCGTTCGGAGTGCGGCTGGCCCCCTCATTGATTTTTTTTTGTGTGTTACACACTGCCTTACAATACAAAATAAAAAAAGACAGGTGGCTGCAGCACCTCCCCCAGTGACTCCACACCTACTGCTTGAATAACAGCGGGAGCTCAGAATGAGAAGAAATCTCTTCCCCTGCTCCACCCATCACATCCCTACTTTCCTCACTCTGAGATCCCACTGTACATGATCAACTAATGTGTGAGGTTAGGGAGGCAGGGTGTAATATACACTTATAATATACTTTCTAACATAGAAAGCATATTATAGTGGATTTGTATTGTGCATTTTACATTCTGCTTTTTGCCAGTGTAGGGAGAGGTTGCTGTGTAGAGCAGAGACAGGCTGTATTGAAACAAATCGCTAGCTAAAAGGTCCACAAAAGTCCTTTTAAGGACTGGTATAGGTGTACTATTGTTTGGTGTGCAGTATATAGGGGTGTAATACACTTATAATATACTTTCTAATATAGAAAGCATATTATAGTGGATTTGTATTGTGCACTGTGCAGCATTGTGACTGGTGTATTTGGGTACTGCAGATTTTTTTTTCTGTTTTGCTGCTTTACCTCTTGCTACACACAGTGACAAACGATACTGAAAAAAAAAGTTTTATAATTTGTGTGATACTTTCTTCTTTTTACCAGTGTTAGGGAGAGGTTGCTGTGTGGAGCAAGAACAGACTGTAGTGACACAAATCGTTAGCTAACAGGTCCACAAAAGTCCTTTTAAGGACTGGTATAGGTGTACTATTGTTTGGTGTGCAGTATATAGGGGTGTAATACACTTATAATATACTTTCTAATATAGAAAGCATATTATAGTGGATTTGTATTGTGCAGCAATGTGACTGGTCGTGTATTTGGGTACTGCAGAATTTTCTTTTCTGTTTTGCTGCGTTACCTCTGCTACACACAGTGACAAACGTTACTGGAAAAAAGTTTTATAACTGGTGCGATAACCAGTGGCCCCCAAAACTACAGATTGAAGCAGGGTGTTATATAAAAAGATACTTTCATAATAGTGTATTTGGGTACTGCAGATTTTTTGTATCCGGGGAATAGCCTAATGTACCACCAGCCACAGAATACAAAGTCGTTTGCTGTCAGGTGAACGCCTGTGGGCTAATTTTTGGGGCCTGTAATGGCCAACACTTACTTCTGTATCCGGTGAATGCCTAATGTACCACCAGCCACAGAATAAAAAGTTGTTTGCTGTCAGGTGATCGCCTGTGGGCTAATTTTTGAGGCCTGTACTGGCCAACACTTCTGTATCCGGTGAATAGCTTATGTTCCTCCAGCCACAGAATACGATTAAGCCCATGGAATGCAGCTTGAGTGGGGTACATTGAGCTCCCCTCACCTATCCCTTTTTTGAGAGCATTGTTTAAATATTATGTTTTCATCTAAACCAGTGGTTCTCAACCTGGGGGTCCAATGACAATTTGCCAGGGGTCCCCAAATCCTTGGCTGTTCCTGAAGCCCACACCGCTCACCCAGGCTTCTCGCGGCCACCCAGCAGGGATGTCCCTGGAGCCCGTGGTCACCCACTCAGCCTCTTCACAGCCGCCCATTCAGTTCATGGCATGACTGGGGGGCAGAGACCAGAGGTCAGCTGACTGGTGAGGAATGTGAAGTGGGAGGTTCTGGATAAGACTATCTCCTGATTTCAGCGTATGGGGTCACTGCTGCGAGACACTGCAAAGTCACAGACACAGTGAAGCCAGAGACACAGTGAATAACACTACCTGTGATTATAGTTCCCATTAAAAGACCCCACTACAGTTCTCAGATCAGCAGATGACCTTGATCAAGAGCACCTAATTTGGTTGATCAGAACTCCCCCCAGTGCTGCCACTGATCCCATCCCCCACCAGCACTGCCACTGATCCCAACTCCCCGACAGCACTGCCACTTATCTCAACTTCCCACCAGTACTGCCACTCATCCCATTCCCCCCACCCAATAGGGAGTAAGAGAAGGAACAAAAATGGATAATACATGGAAGGGAGAGGAATAGAGGGGGAGGAACAAAGAAAAAGGGAGAGAAAGAACAAGAAAGGCGGCTAGAGAGGGATGTGGGGGGGGGACACAAGAAATTAGGATAGAGAGAGATAAAAGGGAAAGAAAGGAGAACAAAGAGAAAGAGTGGTACATAGTAAAATGTACCACAAGGGGTTTTAATACTGTACGGGTGGAAGGGACTCAGTGAGCGCTATATGTCCGTGGGTTAGGGGCACAAACTACTTGTCTTACCTTGGGTGGTGACAACCCATGCTATGCCATGATCTAAACTTAAAGTGTACATTTGACCAAAAATAATTTAGACCTTCAATATTAAAATGTAATTAAATAAAGAAAACATTCCACATAAAAATAAAGCATACTAATTGCTAACTTCACCCCATTCTCATCCCCATACTGTTATACATTTTCCATAGATTCTAGTTAAAGGAGTTTTAATGGCAGAATGTTTATTATACAAATGCATTCTATGCATTAGGGTAAAAAAGCCTTCTGTGTGTAGCAGTCCCCCCAATACTTACCTGAGCCCCATCATTGTTCAGCGATGTCCAGGAGTCCCTTGTCTGTCCAGGACTCTTCCTCCTGATTGGCTGAGACACAGCAACAACGCCAGGCTCCCAGGGCTATCAATCAAAGTCAGTTAGCCAACCAGGAGAGTGAGGGGGCATAGCCAAATGGCAGCTCTGTGTCTGAATGGACACACGGAGATGTAGCTCGGCTTGGGTGCCCCCACAGCAAGCTGCTTGCTGTGGGGGCACTCAACGGGAAGCAGGGGCCAGGAGCAGCAAAGAGGGGCCAGAGAAGAGGTAGATCCAGGCTGCTCTGTGCAAAACCAACAGAGGATGTACTTTACAATCACTTTAACAGGCTCAAAAAAATATTACTGCTCCATCACTTTGCCATAAAGATCGGCCAGGAAAGGAAAATGACGCAAAATATTTGTCAACAATCAACAATTTTTCAGTTTTCATTGGTGCATACAAATAAGAAAAAAATTGAGATCAGCGCTGGAAATGGGATCAGGACACTGTGACGTGGTTCTTTGCAGTTGAGGGCAGGGTCAACCATGCTGCCATGGAGTAGTTAGCAAAAACACTTTACACACATCAGACTAAAACAATGTGCACTTAAAATGGTTGACCAAGGAGTTTTCAGGAAGCTTCAACTTGCTATGTGCATTTTGCTTGGTTGGAATAAATATTAGGTTTCCGGTGTAGGTACAGGTAAAGTTTCTGTTTAGGGGTGGGTTTGTCTTAAGAAAATAGAAGACTAAAGAGGTCGTGGCTGGAAATGAATAAGTTTGATATGTTTGAGCTTTCAATGGAGGACTAGAAGAATATGGGGCAAGTTTCCCCTCATTCAATGCCTACCATTCATGTTCTGTAACACATGTGAAGGTCCTCCATTAGCTCCGACACTTTGGTCACTTCTGCAGTGTATTTTATCTATAACAGGCTACTCCTTTGATTTGTAGGTGAGCTGAGCTGCTGGGAGAACCGACAATTAAGACTTTTGTGGATGCTTTGTCCACATTTCCTGTAGCTAAAGGGGTCAGTGATGACTTGTTTAAAAGCTCACTTACATCTTGTTAATAGTAAATACTTGAATGTCAATAGTGTGGCCACTGATTCGCTAAAATTATATACTTTGTCTAATCCTTCTGTCTATATATTTAACCGCTTCAATACAGGGCATTTTCACCCCCTTCCTGCTCAGACCAATTTTTAGTTTTCTACTGGGGTAGATTCAGGTAGGGGCGCGCAATGATACGGCGGCGCAGCGTATCATATTTACGCTACGCCGCCGTAACTTACAGGAGCAAGTGCTGTATTTACAAAGCACTTGCTCCGTAAGTTGTGGCAGCGTAGCGTAAATTGGGCCGCCGTAAGCCCGCGTAATTCAAATGTGGAAGGGGGGCGTGTTTTATGCTAATGTGTGATGACCTGACGTGATTGACGTGTTTTACGAACGCCGTCCGTGTACATATCCCAGAGTGCATTGCTCTCAAGTACACCGCAACGACGTATTGGTTTCGACGTGAACGTAAATTACGTCCAGCCCTATTCGCGAACGACTTACGCAAACGACGTAAAAAATTCAAATTTCGAAGTGGGAACGACGTCCATACTTAACATTGGCTGCGCCTCCTAATAGCAGGAACAACGTTACGCCGAAAAAGCCTTAACGCAAATGACGTAAAAAAACTAACGCCGGGCGCACGTACGTTTGTGAATCGGCGTATCTAGGTAATTTGCACACTCTCTGCCGAAAACGACGGGAGCGCCACCTAGCGGCCAGCGTGAGAAGGCACCCTAAGATACGACGGCGTAATAGAATTACGCCAGTCGGATCTTAGGCTAATGTCGGCGTATCTAGCTTTCTGAATACAGAAAGTAGATACGCCGGCGCAGATTTGAATTTTACGTGGCGTATCTATGGATACGCCGGCGTAAATTCTCTCTGAATCCGGCCCAGTGCTGTTGCACTTTGAATGACAATTGCGCGGTCATGCAACACTGTACCCAAATTAAATCTTTAAATTTTTTCCCCCACAAATAGAGCTTTCTTTTGGTGGTATTTGATCACCTCTGCGGTTTTTATTTTTTGCGCTATAAGCAAAAGAAGAGTGACAATTTGAAAAAAAAAAAAAATTTTTTTTTTTACTTTTTGATTTAATAAATATCAAAATTTTTCTCTTAAAAAAAAAAAATTCCTCAGTTTAGACCGATACGTATTCTTCTACATATTATTGGTAAAAAAAAAAAATCGCAATAAGCGTTTATTGATTGGTTTGCGCAAAAGTTTTAGCATCTACAAAATAAGGGATAGATTTATGGCATTTTAATTTGTTTTACTAGTAATGGCGGTGATCTGCGATTTTTATTGTAAACGTGACATTGCGGCGGACATATCAGACACTTTTGACACGTTTTTGGGACCATTCACATTTATACAGCAATTAGTGCTATAAAACTGCACTGATTACTGTGTAAATGTGACTGGCAGTGAAGGGATTAACACTAGGGGGTGATCAAAGGGTTACAAATGTTCCCTAGGGAGTGATTCTAACTGTAGGGGGAGGGGACTCGCAAGGGGAGGAGACTGATCTGTGTTCCTCTGTACTGTGAACACACATCGGTCTCCTCACCTCTGACAGGACATGAATCTGTGTGTTTATATGTCCATTGCAGGCAATCGCAGGTGCCCCGGCAGACATTGCGGCTGCCGGGCACACGCACCGGGTCCCGAGTGATGCGGCGCGCGCCCCCTAGCCGCCCGGGAAGCCCGGGACGTCATATGACATCCACCCGGAGGGAGGGAGGGTTCCTGCCGACGTCATTTTACTGATGAACTATATGTTGAAAGTAACAACCATTTAAATCGAATTCTTCAAATGTGGTAAGATCCAAAAAGCTGCCATTTGGAATGAATGCAGGTATGTGGGTTAATGACATCAAGTAACTTGGACTGTGCCCCTCCCAATGTCCCATGAGCAGTCTGAAAATGGGGATATAAATCCGATCAGATAGATATGAATACTTTGAGCAGGCTAAATATAGAAATCAGTCAGAGAGCAGTTGTGTGTATTTATAACTCATTAACCTAACATACTGCAGCTATCACCCGGCTTGCAGCCAGCAGAAATATCATATTTAAGAGGAACGTAGGTGTTAAATGACATGACCTATTATTATACATTTTCCACCCAAGTAAAACATTGATTTCAGCACAGAAGTGGCCTTTCATTCCCAGATTAGTGGATAACTATTGTTAAATACAATCTTTATATGTGATTAAGGAGGAACTGCAGTCTGCTCACATAATTTGTAATAAAAACATCTTTGCCATTCTGGAGCTTCGCTCCAACCACTTTGCATATTTTTTTATATATGGTGTGATCCTGTATTTGCCAAATATGCGGCATAAATCTCCCTCCACTTAGTCTGGCTGCAATCATTTTAACTGTGGGCAGCTGAAGCTGCTGCCTGTTCACTTCCTGGATTTACCCAGAGGCACACCTCCAGCTCTGCAGCTCTCATTGGTCCTCATATGACTCCCCCCTCCCTTCCTAGCAAACTCTCAAGAGAAGTCAGAGAGAGAGCTGTGCGTGATATCATAAGCCTATGCTTTTTACCAGACAAGAAACAGGAAGTGGTCTGTTTAAGGTATTTAATGGCAGAAAAAAAAATGTTTTACTATCCAAAGTTAAAACAACCAGGGCAGAAGATTTAAAGGGGTTGTAAAGGTACAATTTGTTCCCCCTAAATGGCTTCCTTTACCTTAGTGCAGTCCTCCATCACTTACCTCATCCTTCCATTTTGCTTTTAAATATCTTTATTTCTTCTGAGAAATCATCACTTCCTGTTCTTCTGTCTGTCACTACACACAGTAATGCAAGGCTTTCTCCCTGGTGTGGAGTGTTGTGCTCGCCCCCTCCCTTGGACTACGGGAAAGTCAGGGCGCCCACAGCTCCTTTCTCTATCTGCAATGTAGAGAGACTCTCCAGTAGTCCAAGGGAGGGGGCGAGCACGACACTCCACACCAGGGAGAAAGCCTTGCATTACTGTGTGGAGTTACAGACAGAAGAACAGGAAGTGAGGATTTCTCACAAGAAATAAGGACATTTAAAAGCAAAATGGAAGGATGAGGTAAGTGAAGGAGGACTGCACTAAGGTAAAGGAAGCTATTTAGGGGGAAAAAAATTACCTTTACAACCCCTTTAATAGACAGAAACATGAATATATTACTGAAGTTCCGCTTTAACTATAAACAAACATTACAAATAACTTTTTCAGTAGCAACATGACAGTTAAGCCTAAAAAAAGGGAAACAGGAAAAGAGAATGGTAGGAGGAGAATTAGGGCAAAGGACCAAAATGTAATCGCTGAGAGGAAAAGCTTTGGTGTTTCACTTTATCTTTTCTAATGGCTCAAAGTTTTTACATTGATGATTAAAGCGTTACTAAACCCAGAACCCTGCATTCGCTATTTCTAGTCCCCCACAGAACATGGAAATGCAATAGATTTAGTAATTCTAAACTGCTAAATACCCTTTCTCATCAGCAGTTAGAGCAGTCCTGTGACTTCTATCAGTGTCTTGTTAAAGCTTGTAGGAAGAGTTTTCATTCTCCTCTGACTGTTCTATGAGGCTGCAGGATGCCTGGACAGTGCTGATTGGCCGTGTGCTGATCGATCACATGCACCCTCTCAAGAAAAAAAAAAACTCTCCAGCAATACACACCAAACTGAGCATGTGCAAGGTGACTTCCAAGGCTCTGTCTTATCAGGATATGGATTGGGGTCAGTGGAAGGAGGGGAGGATCAGAGAAGACAGGATCAAACAGCCTTTTTACACAATGCAGAGGATTAACCCCTTAGGTTCCACAGTGAGTATAACAAGCATGCTTTACTGCATATACAGACTGATTTTACTGTTATAGGTTAGTAACACTTTAAGACCTTGTTCACATGGGCATGCTACAACATATATACGAGGGCCGTGTTTGCCCACATGGGGATGCACAGGTGTCCCAGGCAGCCCTAGTCATGTCAATTGGGATTGCATGAACACGGCTGCTGCTCCCAATTTGACATCCGTGCATGTGTGGGTGCACAGCCCCAAACTGTCTGCATCCCAATAGACATGAATGGGGCTGCCTGCACGGGGATGTACGGAACACCCATGCATCCCTATGTAGGCAAGCACAGCCCTCACACCGAAGTACCATGGTGCACACAACGCTGGTTTAATAAAGCATTATGGGTTTTCCAAAAAGACAGCTCAGCTGAAGCTGTTCAGACAGTATCTCTCTAATTGAAACTCCATACAGCCAGAATAAAACAGCAGGTAGAGAGGAGAGAGGGGATATGCTTATTGCCATATCCACAAAAACATTTTGAAGTACAGTTTCCAACAAACATGTTTGAAGTGTAAAACCTGACAACAAACTTCTCTTATTTGGTCCCTCTAGGTGTAGGATATACCACTGAAAGTTGTTTTATGTGTAAAAAAACAACTGTTCATCTTGCTCTCGATGTTATCAGCCCTGCTCAGAACCCCAGAGCCTCTGTCCACTATGTTATGGAGATATGGTGATGGGGAGTTGTTCCGTAGTCCCAACACACTTTTTGTCCTAGGGTGACAATGCTGCTCCTTTATAAACACAATGGGCCAGATTCAGAGAGACTTACGACGGCGTATCAGTAGATACGCCGTCGTAAGTCCGAATGTGCGCCATCGTATCTTTAGGCGTATTCTGGAAACCAGATACGCCTTAATTTTGGGCAAGATACGACCAACGTAAGTCTCCTACGCCGTCGTATCTTGGCTGCCTATTTACGCTGGCCGCTAGGGGCGTGTACGTTGATTTACACGTCGAATATGTAAATGAGCAAGATATGCCGATTTACGAACGTACGTACGCCCGTCGCAGTAAGCTACGCCGTTTATGTAAGACATACGCCGGTGTAAAGATAAAACACCTCTCTAGACATGCTGGTTGGTAAATTGGATCTCGTCCAAATTGGCCCAGTATATATGTATATATGTGTGTATGACTGTGTGTCCCTAGCATGTCATGATCCTACGGGGTAAAAAATGACCTCACCAGCCAAGCAGACACTGGCTGGAGAAAGCGCCCAGAGGCGATTCAGTTCGCATGCGTTGCGCTATACAAGTCATTTATTCATAGGTGGCGCGGCCCATGCAAGGTATGGACGACGGAACAGCCGTCGTATTTTACGTTGTTTGCGTAAGCGTACGTGAATGGGGCTGGGCGTAGGTTACGTTCACGTCGAAAGCATTGAGTATTAGCGACGTGATTCTGAGCATGAGCGCGAATGCGCCGTACGAACGGCCCTCATTTACATGGGGTCACGGTTACTTTACATGTAGCACGCCCACTACCTGCCTAATTTGAATTAGGCGGGCTTACGCCGGGCCATTTTCGCTACGCCGACGTAAATTAGGGAGCAAGTGCTTTGTGAATACTGTACTTGCCTCACTATGTTAAGTCGGCGTAGTGCAAATGGGATGCGCCATTGTATCTGAATCTGGCCCAATGCAGTGAGTGAGTATTGTCATCTTAGGACGGGAAGAATGTTACTAGCAGAATCACCACCACTAATAGCCAGATTCAGATACTGGCTTAATTTTGAGGTGGCGTAGCGTATCGCATATATGCTATGCCGCCGTAAGTCAGAGAGGCAAGTGCTGTATTCACAAAGCACTTGCCTCCTAAGTTACGGCGGCGTAGCGTAAATGGGCCGGCGTAAGCGCGCCTAATTCTAATAATGAACAGGGGGGCGTGTTTTATGTTAATGACTAGTGACCCGACGTGATTGATGTTTTTTACGAAACGGCGCATTTGCGGCGTTCATGGACATATCCCAGTGCGCGTGCGTCGGATAGAATGCCTAAGATACGTCGAACACTGCCTACTACGTGAATGTAACTTATGCACAGCCCTATTTGCATACGACTTACGCAAACAACGTAAAAAGATAGGCCTGTTCCGACGTCCATACCTTGCATGGGCTGCGCCACCTAGGGAGCAGCTTTATCTTTACGCCGGCGTATCTCTAACGTAAACGGCGTAACTAATTGCGACGGGCGCATGTACGTTCATGAATCGGCATATCTTACTCATTTGCATATTCGACGCTGCAAACAACGGAAGCGCCACCTAGCGGCCAGCGTAAATATACACCCTACGATACGACGGCCTAGGAGACTTACGCCGCTCGTATCTTAGCCTAATTTAAGCATATCTGGTTTCCAGAATACGCTTAAATTTACGACGGCGTAGATTCAGAGTTACGACGGCGTATCTACTGATACGCCGCCGTAACTCTCTGTGAATCTAGCTATAAAAGTATGTATGGGGAAATAAGCCTGAAAAAAAAAACACTTGGAAACATTCATACAAGATAACACTTGCAAGTTGATTCAAGTTCTGAAGAGCGAAAGGAATTTTTCCTGCGTTGTGATTTGGAAAGAGTTGCAGTTTCATTTTTCATTGTGATCATTAATCTTTGTGATTTACTTCTTGCTCATCACTTCTCTGTGTTCACGTGATAAGCCCACATATAACCAAATGTCCTGCAGTTTCTTCTAAGGCAGATAGTAAAAGAATACATTGCACTCCATGGTGTGTTTAAAAAGGGCAATCAGCTGGAAAGGCTTCTACAACAGAGCTGCAAAGGAAACAAACGTTAATGCGCAGTGTCATATCTTGCTCCAAGCTAAGTTCTCTTTCATGTACTCCTGCCAGGGCTTGTGCATTTCATATCACATGTTGCAACACTAATATGTATGTGCATTATTACGCTTTCTAGAATTAGTATGATTTAAAGTAGATCAGAAAGTAGATTTAAAGGGGTTGTAAAGGTTCATTTTTTATTTTCTAAATAGGTTCCTTTAAGCTAGTGCATTGTTGGTTCACTTACCTCTTCCTTCAATTTCCCTTCTAAATGTTTTTTTTCTTTGTCTGAATTTCTCACTTCCTGTTCCTCCTCACTAAACTGTTCGGGCTGACTAAAGCCCCTATCACACTGAGGATTTTTTCAGGTGTATTAGCGCTAAAAATAGCGCATAAATAACGCCTGAAATACTCCTGCCCCAGCATTCTCAATGTGAAAGCCCTGAGGCGATGTGCTGGCGGGAGAAAAAAAAAATCTCCTGCAAGCAGCATTTAGGAGGAGCGGTGTGTATACCGCTCCTTCCCATTGAAAACAATGGGACACCGCGGTAATACCGCTGGCAATGCGCCTCTGCAGAGGCCCATTGCGGGCGGTATTAACCCTTTTCCGGCCGCTAGCAGGGGTTAATACCACACCGCTAGCGGCCGAATACCGTTGCAATTCCGATGGTATAGTGCCGCTAAAAATAGAATAAATGCCTACATACTTTTGGTAATAGATGTCCCTCATTCCCATCTCAGAAAGTTGGGAGCTATGAATCAGGGTTGCAGTCCTGTAGTCAGCATAGCTGACACGCCCCCTGTCCAGCCCTACTCATTTTCATTGACAGTGGCTTCTATCAGGAGCCTCGCTGTCAGAACCTACAGCCTATAGTACCATGCAGAGTCGCTGATAAGCCAGTGCAGCCAGCCCTACTGAACCGGGCCTGGGCCCCATCAGTTCAAAAGGGGGGCACCTGCTGAGCAGGAGGGCTGGCTGTACTGCCTTATTGACGCCTGTACGCCCTGTAGCACTGCCAGATTCTCCTCCTTTTTTTTTTACCTCTGGTTGTGCTCCCTCAGTATCTGCGCCCCCACCCCTCTGCTGCTGTGGGCACACAGGGGGATTGTTTCAGGATGGAGAGAGTGGAGGATTAGTACCGTATATACTCGAGTATAAGCCAAGTTTTTTTTTTTAAGGCTGAAAATACCCCCCTTGGCTTATACTCGAGTCAGTGTACCTGAAATTCTTGACAGGCTGCGGGCGTCCATTGTTTAAAAGTCGCTGTCTCCTCCTGGTCCTGTTCCGTGATAGGCGTTTCCCAGCAGACACTGTGTTCAGTGTTCACCTATCACGGATGTTCTCTCATCCTCAGACTTGTTTCCCAGCAGACACTGTGTTCAGTGTTCACCTATCACGGATGTTCTCTCATCCTCAGACTTAGTTTCCCAGCAGACACTGTGTTCAGTGTTCCGCCAATCATGGACGTCCGCTTGTCCGAGGATGAAAGGACCTCCGTGATTGGCGGAACACTGAAAACAGTGTCTGCTGGGAAACTGAGTCCGAGGATGAGAGAACATCCGTGATAGGCGGAACACTGAACACAGTGTCTGCTGGGAAACGCCTATCACGGAACAGGACTAGGAGGAGACCGCGACTTTTAAACAATTGAATTAGATTAGATTCAACTAAGAGATTAGCCAGCTGGAACGGGAACACTTCCACGCAGTTAGCGGCATTTGCCCCCCTCTCCTAAAAGGTAACTGCATTTGAATGGAGTTGTCATGCAACTAAATAACTGTCTGAGAAGTGTTGACACTGTCATTGTCTGACTCACAGGCTGAAAACTAGCCGGCAGGGCTCTCTCCCTCTCAGTCCTCTGACAGTTCCTTCGCTGCGCTGGAAATAGAATGCAGCTTGTGGGGCAGATAACGGCAGCTTCCATCAAAGGCAATCAGATATTTTAATCACTAACTCATTTATTGCTTTGCCAATGTTACAGCAGCCTGTCAAGAATTTTAGGTACTCTGACTCGGGCACAGTGAGGCTGCAATGGGCACAATGAGGTGTGCAAATGGGCATTGTTGACCCTCTTTTCCGCTTACAGTAGCTGCTGCATTCTCACCCTAGGCTTATACTCGAGTCAATACATTTTCCCATTTTTTTGTGGTAAAAGTAGGTACCTCGGCTTATACTCGGGTCGGGTTATACTCGAGTATATAATTACGGTATGTCCTATTTACCGGCCCCTTACATTCCTGAACTCAAAACTGATTGCTCCTGGGGGTCTATTCACCACTGAAGTATAGTAAACTGGTATAGACCTTGTTGAGCAGTGCTATCCATGGGTCTTGTTCAATGGCGGGTATCATTTCTGCCATGGCTGTGAAGCATAGCATTATTTGATACTTTCAAAGGGGAGACCCTCTCAGAGGGCCTGTGATTTCTAACATCAGCCCTGGTAGCATGGGTCACACTGTGCAATGCAATAATGATAGATAGGGAACGTAAGTATTTACAAAGTTTATTTTTAGCAATGGCACTCTGTGAATTATAAATATTTTTAAAGTGGTTCTAAAGGCTGAAAGTTGTTGTTTATTTTTTAATGAATGTATTTTCTGCATTAACCCCCCTGGCGGTATTCCCAAATCAGGGTCGGGGTAAGATTTCAGGACCAAAAGCGGTAACCCCGAGCCAGACTCGGCATCGCCTTGCAGTGTCCACAGGCTTGGTTTACTTACCTTGTCCCTGGATCCTGCGATGCCTCTCCGCTGTGTGAGCGAGCGGTGTCCTCCTCGCTCGTTTCACAGTGCCTGTGTGCCGCCGATCTCCGACCCTGCGAAGTTACGACGCACAGGGACGGAGAATGGCGCCAAATTCAAAAAAGTAAATAAACACATTACATACAGTATACTGTAATCTTACAGATTACAGTACTGTATGTAAAAAATACACACCCCCCTTGTCCCTAGTGGTCTGCCCTGTGCCCTGCATGTACTTTTATATAATAAAAACGTTTCTTTCTGCCTGCAAACTGGAGATTGTCCATAGCAACCAAAAGTGTCCCTTTATGTCAAAAATAGTTTTAGAGCAGCTAGAAAACAGCGATAATAAATTATAATCACTTGCAGAATTGTGCGATAGCGATTTGTGGGGAAATTCGTCATAAAAAAAAAAAAATAATGACAGCAACAATTCTGCAACTGAGCAAATTTCAGTGATTTTGAGTTGATTACATTATTGAATAATTTTTATTATAATTATATTATTATTTGTTATAATTATTTATAGTTATTTATTATATTATAATTTATGATTTTGTTTTTCAAACTTTATCATACCTGGGATGCCTACTAGACTCTTGTTTGGACAGATTTTAAGTGGAGGTTCACCCGTACATAACACTTTTTTCCCTTAGCTTCATGCTCATTTTCTCTAGGGGAATCGGCTAGTTGTTTTAAAATATGAGCTGTACTTACCGTTTACGAGATGCATCTTCTCCGCCGCTTCCGTGTATGGGCTGCGGGACTGGGCGTTCCTATTTTGATTGACAGTCTTCCGAGAGGCTTCCGACAGTCGCATCCATCGCGTCACGATTTTCCGAAAGAAGCCGAACGTTGGTGCGCAGGCGCAGTATAGAGCCGCACCGACGTTCGGCTTCTTTCGGCTACTAGTGACGCGATGGATGCATTGCTTCTGAGCATGCATGTTTGTAATTTGAATTTTTTTTCAAACGGACTTGTGAACACACGATCGGATAATCCGACGGCACACATTTGTTGTCGGAAATTTCAAAGCATGCTATCCAACATTTGTTGTCGGAAAATCCAACAATTGTGCAATGGAGCATACAAACGGTCGGATTTCCCGACAAAACCATGCCATCACACATTTGTTGTCGGAAAATCCGATCGTGTGCACAAGCCTTTAAGCTAGCTTCCAACCTATGCATCTACGTTTTCGTTTTTTTTGCCTTGGGCAGGCGTGTTGCCAGGCATGGCCATTCCCATCAAAAACCCCACACTAAGTATTTACAATGATATGTGCAGTTTGTCTAACACATGTCAAAGTTGCAAAATGTGTTCAGACATTAGGATGTGTTTTACCTTAGTCATGAAAGGGTTATTTGTTCTGCTTGCTTGTGTCTGTTTCAGATATAATTATTATGCAGCTTTCACCAGCAGAACACTAAACAGAGACCCAGGGATTGTGGGATATGAACACAAAACAGAGACCCAGGGATTCACAGGAAATGTCAGATCTAATACCGCGTACACACGACCGTTTTTCGGGTTGTAAAAAATGACATTTTTAATGGTCTAGAAAAAAATAAGTTTTTTTCAACCCGATCGTTAAAACGGCCTTGCCTACATACGATCGTGAAAAAAAAAAAGCTCTAGCAAAGCGCGGCGACGTACAACACGTACAACGGCACTATAAAGGGGAAGTTCCATTCGGATGGCGCCACCCTTTGGGCTGCTTTTGCTGATTTCGTGTTAGTAAAAGACAATTCGCGCTTTTCAGTCTGTTACAGCGTGACGAATGTGCTTACTCCATTACGAACACTAGTTTTACCTGAACGAGTGCTCCCGTCTCATAACTTGCTTCTGAGCATGCAAGTTTTTTCACATTGTTAAAGCCCACACACGACCATTTTTTACGACGTTAAAAACGACGTGAAAAATTAGAGCATGTTCTAAATTTTGAATGCCCATTTTTTACATCGTGAAAAATTCTCTGGAGCCCACATGTGATCGTTTTTAATGACATTAAAAAAAACATAATTTTTTACAACCCGAAAAACGGTCGTGTGTACGCGGCATTAGACTACAGACAGAGGTCATGCATGTTGCTGATTTCCTGTAACCATTTTCAGTGGTTTGAAGGTACACTCTAGTCAAAACTGAAAGTTGTGTCTTTAATAACATAACATACCTGCACAGGGTAGTCCGCCTTTTTTTCGTTTTGCAATCTGGGAACCCTTTTTACTTGCCTGTTAGCAATAAAACAGCATTTCTAATCACACCCATGTTATACTGCTTGTCTCCTTTGATGCAGAAAGTCTGATCTTTTAAAGTGTCTGAAATAACATCAGGAAAATGACTTAGTCAGAGCTATAAAACCTTCCTTGAAAAGTTGTATCTGATTGGTAATTCAGTCAGTCACAGAACTAAAGTGGTATAAATCTCAAAAGCAAACGTTTAATATATTGCTGCTTACCAGTAAATACGGTGGCTGCATTATTTTTCTTTTTTTAGGCTTTTATTTTTTTGCTTTGCTTTTGCTGGTGATCCAGCCAGTAACACTCTCTGTCTGATGCCGCGTACACACAACCGTTTTTCATGACGTGAAAAATGCAATTTTTTAAAATGGTCATTAAAAACGATTGTGTGTGGGCTCCAGAGCATATTTCTCGACATGAAAAAAGGGCATTAAAAATTTAGAACATGTTCTAATTGTTCTCGTAGTTTTTCATGTTGTCGTTTTTCACAACGTGAAAAACGGTCGTGTGTAGGCTTTAACGACGGCATAAAAACACACATGCTCAGAAGCAAGTTATGAGACGGGAGCACTCATTCTGGTAAAACTAGCGTTTGTAATGGAGATAGTACATTCGTCACACTGTGAGGCCCCGTACACACGACCGAGTTTCTCGGCAGAATTCAGCCAGAAACTCGATCGGAACCGTATTCTGCCGAGAAACCCGGTGGTGTGTACACTTTTGGCCGAGGAAGCCGACGAGGATCACGTCGGGCCAAATAGAGAACATGTTCTCTATTTCCTCGTTAGTCAATGAGGAAAGTTGGCTCGCCGAGATCCTCGGCGGCTTCACAAGGAACTTGATGAGCAAAACGATGTGTTTTGCCCGTTGAGTTCCTCGGACGTGTGTACGGGGCCTAACAGACTGAAAAGCACGAAGACTGAAAAGTGCAAATCGTCTCTCACTTTTACTAACACAAAATCAGCAAAAGCAGCCCCAAGGGTGGCACCATCTAAATAATACTTTCCCTTTATAGTGCCGTTGTTCGTGTTGTACGTCACCGCGCTTTGCTCGAGCATTTTTTTTTCACGATTGTGTGTATGCAATGCAGGCTTGACAAGAATCACGTCGAGAAAAACGTATTTTTTCTAGGACATTAAAAATGGTCGTGTGTACGTGGCTTTAGGGTTTCTACACTCTGGATGGAAGAGCAAACAGGACACCTTTGGAGAGCAGCACTGTTATTCTGTGGAGAGAGTAGGGTTAGATGCATTAAAGCCTCATACATATGATCGGACTTCCAACAGACAAATCCATGGATTTTTGTCTGAAGAGCACTGTCCGTGAACTTGTTCTGCATACAGACGGCAGAACATTTTCAGCCAACATACACCAAACTACATGGTTTTTCAGCTCTTTACCGCCACCCTTTGGGCAACTTCTGCTATTGTTGTCTGATGTTTAGCATTGGATTTTAGTACGACGGATTTGTGTACACACAATCGGATAATCAGACGGAACACATTTGTTGTGGGACAATTTGAGAGCATGACAATGCGTGGGAGTAACGTCATCGCGGCTCCGGCCAAATCACAGTTCCGGAGCCGCGATACCCGAAAGTAACTCCCGGGAGAGATGTCGGCAGCCAAGGGGTGGGGAGAGGACTGCTGGGGGGGCTTAGATCTAAGGTAAGTTATTGCAGTTAAGCTATGCATACTAGCTCATTATGCCTTTGTCTTGTAGGTTTTTTTCCCCCTCTGAGGGTTTACAACCACTTTAGGTGAAAATGTGAAAACTGGGCCCAATTAGCCATTTTGCCTCCCCGATGTCATGTGACTTGTTAGTGTTACAAGGTCCCAGGTGTGTATTGGGAGAAGGTGTTATCGCTCTCACTTTCTCATACTGGTCACTGGTAGCTCAACATGGCACTTCATGGCAAAAAACTCTCTGAGGATCTGAAAAAAAAAAAAAATGTTGCTCTTCATAAAGATGGCCTAGGCTATAATGAAGATTGCAAAGACCCTGAAATTTAGCTCAGCACGATGGCCAAGACCTACAGCGGTTTAACAGGACATGTTCCACTCAGAACAAGCCTCGCCATGATTGGCCAAAGAAGTTGAGTGCACGTGCTCAGCGTCATATCCAGAGGTTGTCTTTGAGAAATAAACGTATGAGTGCTGCCAGCATTGCTGCAGAGGTTTAAGGGGTGGGGGGCAGCCTGTCAGTGCTCAGACTATACGCTGCACACTGCATCAAATTGGTCTGCATGGCTGTCGTCCCAGAAGTAAGCCTCTTCTAAAGATGATGCACAAAAAAGCCTGCAAACAGTTTTCTGAAGATAAGCAGACTAAGGGCATAGATTACTGGAACCATGTCCCTTGGTTTGATGAGACCAAGATAAACTTATTTGGTTCAGATGGTGTCAAGCGTGTGTGGCGGCACCCAGGTGAGGAATACAAAGACAAGTGTGTCTTGCCTACAGTCAGGCATGGTGGTGGGAGTGTCATGGTCTGGGGCTGCATGAGTGCTGCAGACACTGGGGAGCTACAGTTCATTGAGGGAACCGTGAATGCCAGTATGTACTGTGACATACTGAATCAGAGCATGATCCCCTCCCTTTGGAGACTGGGCCGCAGGGCAGTATTCTAACATGATAACGATCCCGAACACACCTCCATGACGACCACTGCCTTGATAAAGAAGCTGAGGATAAAGATGGACATAAACCCTATTGAGCATCTGTGGGGCATCCTCAAACGGAAGGTGGAGGAGTGCAAGGTCTCCAACATCCACCAGCTCTGTGATGTCGTCATGGAGGAGATGAAGAGGACTCCAGTGGCAACCTGTGAAGCTCTGGTGAACTCCATGCCCAAGAGGGTTAAGGCAGTGCTTGAAAATAATGGTGGCCACACAAAATATTGACACTTTGGGCCCAATTTGGAAATTTTCACTTTTGTTGCCAGCAATTTAGACATTAATGGCTGTGTTTTGAGTTATTTTGAGGGTTCAACAAATTTACTCTGTTATACAAGCTGTACACTCACTACTTTACATTGTAGAAACGTATCATTTCTTCAGCATTGTCACATGAAAACATATAAAAAAATATTTACAAAAATGTGAGGGGTGTGCTCACTTTTGTGAGATACTGTATATTAGAATAAGTCTTTAATCAATTCTGATGTCTGAAGTTTCTGTTTGTGTTCTAACGGTAATTATGCTGCATGGCATTGCACAAGTTATTGGGGATTTAGTGGTAGAGCTCTGGAAAGGAAAGAGTGGGTCCCCCCGAATAGGTCTTAAACCAATTTTTATTTTTATGCAGAATATAGGCACTTTAAAAAGGACATCTGTATGAAAGATGAAATGCTAGTTGTCTGGGTGTCTATGGCTTTCGTACTTTTTAAATCAGTAACCCCCCCCCCCCCCCCCCCCCCCAAAGTATGCAGGCAAATACATCTGAATTTCTGCATATGGACAACATATGTACAAAACAAGAACTGCATCTTCAGTTTTGTCAAATATTCAGAAAATTCAAGTGAAAACAATACATTTAAAGATGAACTTCAGAAAACAAAGCAAAAAAAAATAATATATATATTATATATATATATATATTTATTATATATATTTATTATATATATTATTTTTTCTACACACATACCCACTGGGCACTTAAACCCCCTTCCTAACCAGGCCAATTTTCAGCTTTTGGTGCTCTCACGTTTTGAAGGACAATTACTCTGTCATGCAACACTGTACTCATATGAAATAAATCAAAAAAAAAAAAAATATGTCTTTGTTTCTACTATAATGACCGTACACACGACCGTTTATCATGACAAGAAAAATGGCATTTTTTTAATTGGTCATTAAAAACGATCGTCTGTAGGCTCCAGAGCATTTTTCTCTACGTCAAAAATGGCCATTAAAAATTTAGAACATGCTAAAAATTTTCTCATCGTTTTTCACGTCGTGAAAAACGGTCATGTGTAGGCTTTAATGACGGGAAAAAAATGCGCATGCTCAGAAGTTATGAGACGGGAGCACTCGTTCTGGTAAAACTAGCGTTTGTAATGGAGATGGCACATTCGTCACGCTGTAACAGACTGAAAAGCACGAAGACTGAAAAGCGCGAATCGTCTCTCACCAAACTTTTACTAACACAAAATCAGCAAAAGCAGACCAAAGGGTGGCACCATCCAAATGGAACTTCCCCTTTATAGTGCCGTCGTAATCGTTGTACGTCACCGCGCTTTGCTCAAGCATTTTTTTTCACGATCGGGTGTATGCAAGGCAGGCTTGACAAGAATCACGTCGAGAAAAACTTTGTTTTTTCCCATGACATTAAAAACGGTTGTGTGTATGCGGCATAAAACTTTGCAAATTAGTAATTTTTCTTCATAAATTTTGGCCAAAATGTATACTGCTACATATCTTTGGTAAAAATAACCCAAATTGGTGTATATTAATTTTTTTTTGTGAAAGTTATAGAGTCCACAAGCTATGGTACCAATATCTGAAAATTGATCACACCTGTACTGAAGGCCTATCTCATTTCTTGAGACCCTAACAAGCCAGGAAAGTACAAATACCCCCCAAATGACCCCTTTTTGGAAAGTAGACATTCCAAGGTATTTAGTAAGAGGCATGGTGAGTTTTTTGAAGTTGTAATTTTTCCCACAATTATTTGCAAAATTAAGATTTTTCTTTCTTTTTCACAAAATTGTCATATTAGCAGGTTATTTCTCACACACAGCAAATGCATACCACAAATTACACCCAAAAACACATTCTGCTATTCCTCCTGAGTATGGCGATATGACATGTGTGAGACTTTTAAACAGCGTGGCCTCATACAGAGGCCCAACATGCAGGGAGCACCTTCAGGCGTTCTAGGAGCATAAATTACACATCCAATTTCTTCACTACCTCTTACACTTTTGAAGGCCCTGGAGCACCAGGACAATGGAAACGCCCCAAAAGTTACCCCATTTTGGAAAGAAAACACCCCAACGTATAATCTATGAGACATAATGTGTCTTTTGAACAATGTCATTTTTTTCTACAAGTTTTGGGAAAATGTGGACAGAAAATGAAAAACGCATTGTTTTTTGTTTTACACAAAGTTGTTCATTTATACAATATTTCTAACACATAGGGGTTGATTTACTAAAGACAAATCCACTTTGCACTGCAAGTGCACTTGGAAGTGCAGTCGCTGTTGATTTGAGGGGAAGATCTAAAATGAGGGGGAGCTCTGCTGATTTTATCACCCAATCATGTGCAAGCTAAAACGCGATTCTGGGAGGACATCAATGTACGGCCTCCCAGAGTTATCTAGCTGCGCTGTAGCGGTCATTTAGCCTAGGGCATAAGGAATAGGCAGATGTCCTGCATTGTACTTTAAGTGTAAGTTCACCTTTACAGAAAATCTGTAAGGTAAACTTACACTGGACCCCCTCTCTCCCCATCCCCCCGGTTCTGCTGTACCCGAAGCCGGCGATCACCGACTATCAGACATTGGGTCGCTGCTTCACCGGTCTGGGGATTTGAAATTCCTGTGGCTTTATCTCTTCTTCTCCAGCGCTGACGAGACAGGCTAGGCAGGTTTTTATTGGCCGGCGCCATCCATGCGACAGCACTAATCAATTAAAATGCCACCTATACGTACCTTTACGAGGTATGTTTAGGAGACTAAGCTGCGGGGATTTCAAATCTCCAGCCCAGTGAAGTGGTGACCCGATGTCTCCTAGCGGGTGATCACCGGCTTAGGGGTCCAGTGTAAGTTCACCTTACAGATTTTCTGTAAAGGTGAATAAGGATTCCAAGGGCCCAGCTACATATTGGAAGCGGTAAATAAATAGTGGTGGACAGTCCCGGCTGCCAGGGGAGAATAAAAAATAAATAAATGGTAGGGATTTCTGCTGACGCCTTTATCCCTAGAATAAATTTGCATTCATAGCTCATATATTGTATACATTCAAGCTGGCCATACAATTTTCGTAGTCAATTTCCTTTAGATTTACCTTCAGCTATGTAGTGCAAGGGCCTGCCTGATTGCATGCAAACTGAAAGTGTTTAGGTTTAACCTCATATTATATGGTTTTGGTAAATCTAGGATTTCTAAGGAAAATTGTATAATGTATGGCCAGCGTTACACCATTACCAGTCCCCTGTAGAATCATCAGATGAATACATAAAGAGTGCAGTCAGGAGGAGGAAAACAAAGTTTTGTTTGCAACAATAAGGTGCTTTTACTAGCATGGGAAATTAGGGGAATGTAGGGACAAATGACATCAACAGGAAACATTTGAGTAAAAAAAAAAATCGTTTTGAGTGAATTCCCTTTAATGGAGGACCCGGACCCAAGATGTGCCTGTACATCGTTTGTGAGATCTTCAATTTACCCTGAGATAACTTAAAGTATATGGGTGTCAGTCCAGGCACCTGGTGTATCCAGACTTTATTGTTGTGATGATGCGGTGCCTGGACTGACTTTTGTGAAGTCAGCAGTGAACAGACTTCAGCCCGCTCTCTGCTGAAAACAGGTCACAGGAGTGCCAAACGAACTGCACTCATGTGATCCATAGAAGAAGTACAGCCAGACAAGCTTTGGCTGGACTTCTCCTTTAAGCCTGGAACACACAATGAGATAATCAGACGAACGATCGTCTTTTTTTTTTTTTTTGCATGCCAGTCTCCATATCGAAAATGAAGAAGTTACTAAAGTTCCGAAAATTCTCGTATGACAGAACAAAAATTCTGAAGTGATGTATTGCGTTTGTATTTTCAGACCAAAACTGTGCAGATTAAGGCTAGGTTCACATACGAGCACACAGCGGCTCCGGTGCGTCCTTGTTCACCGTTTCAGGTCCGATTTCAGACTGAATGCGGACCTGAAACGGACCAAAAGATGCACAGCATTCCTGTGCAACTCCATAGAGAGCTGGTCACAATCTCCTGCTATTGCAAATTGGATGTGGTGGAAGCCTCATCCAATTCGCACTAGTGTAAACCCAGCCTAAATGAAAAGGACATGATCTGGTATCGTACAAGAAAAAAAAAAAAAACACGTCTGTGCTTGTCCCATCGGATAATATCGCACGACCTGCCCTGATCAGCTCTCGAAAGCTATGTACCATCGATCAGATTATCATACGATTGCTTTGAAAGCTGCATTTTTCATACGATTGTCTGTACAAGGCTTTAGGATAGAAGTGTTCATTACATAACAGCACTGCTTAGCCCTATACCCTTCTGCCTCCAAGTCCTTGCTATTGGTCTGTGGGTATGACGAACAGCCTTCCTAAACAATAGCAGAGATATCCATGCATCTCAAGAGGTCTGTATTTGATTCATATTTTCAGATAGAGATTATATATATATATATATATATATATATATATATATATATATATATTACATTCATACTCTGGAACAGAAATCAAAACACAAAAATTTGAAAGTAAAGACAAGAAACACATTCTGCTTTGTTATATTACTATTGCTATACATATACATATTACTATTTCAGTATTAGGCTACATTTATAAACAGCATGTTACATTCTGCAGCCACTTGCCCTTTAAATAGTTTCACATAATGATACTCTGTAAATCACAGTTCCAGAAATGCAACATTCCAATGATGTAAAACCCCATTGAAATATGACACCCAAAAAACATAAAAAAAAAAAAAATCCACAATGAGCAAATATATTACAAGAATTGCTCAGCCACACAAACTGTGTGCCTATGTACTGATGCATGATTAGAAAATTGGATGAGTTTATGTTCATAATAACTCTTGTCATACATTATCATACTATTGAGTAGTATATTAGGCTTATTTAACAGGAGCAACGAGCAGTGACGGTGCTCAAAATTACAGATATCAATATTAGCCAATCAGATCAATTTACAGTAGTCATAACAATAAATGTTATTGGGGAATGACTGCTAAGGCTGTTTGACTTTGCTCCTTGCCTTATTAAATAAACACATTACATGCAGCCTCATCAAAGGCAATGCAAACAGAAGAACTGTATGCAGGCCCTGCAGCAACCAGGTGAAAACTTGATTCTGTGTGTGCGGGTCTGAATCTGGTTACTGTAGGGAAAATATCTACGTAGAAAGGCGGCCATAGAGCGGGCTGAACAAAAAAAAAAAAACGTGATTCCTCCATCCACACAAGTGAGCTAAATGAAGGAATACCCCCCACTGGGACATTGTATCCCGACAATGGACTCTGTCAGAATACACTGATCAGTTGCTGATCGACAAAGCTTTCCAACATGTCCCTTCAATAGAAGTCGAACAAATGATTGATGTCTGTCAAGCAGGGACAGCCATACACTGATAGAAGTCTGTCTGGTTGCTGCTGAACTGGATGAACTTCGATCAGTGTATCAGCTTTACCTTTATAAAAGGAATACCACATAAAAACTGTTGGAAAGCATTTGGAGGTCCAGCTATAAGTGTTCCAGTTCAAGAAAAAAAAAAAAATCTGGACTATATGCTTTAGACCCCTGGTGCCCCTTGGCACTTGCTGTGCGGCCCTTGAGGCCCCTGCGGACAGCCATCTGTTTTGTTTTCCCCTCTTCCCAGCAATAGCAGTACTTTCTAGCCATCTCATGTAAAGTGCTCTTAGTTCTTTTTCTTCTGAAACAACTCCCATTACATGGTTTACAGCTTCTGACTATATTCTGTAGCAAGCCATTGGGGTCGATTTGCTAAAATCTGAGATTGCAAAACCTGGTGCAGGTTATGCATAGAAACCAATCAGCTTCCATTTTTATTTTTATCAAAGCGTAATTGTACAAGCTGAAGTTAGAAGCCAATTGGCTATAATGCACACCTGCACCAGAATTTGCACTTTCCAGTTTCAGTACATCAACCCCATAGTCTTTTACCATTTCCCGATGCTTGTCTTCAGTCTCTGAGGGCTTTCTGTAGCATCAAACATACTAAATATTATATGTGGTCCATTGGCAATGCAAGGGGCCACACACCTGAGGCCCTCTTTGTAACAAAAGCCGACAACCACTGCTTTAAATTGGCCATAGATAGTTTGAATTTCAGCCGGTTCAGCAGGAATCGGCCAAGATTTAAAGCCGAGGTTCACCCTAATAACAATTATATCAGACCAACTTCCTTATACTTGTAACAAGTACAGTCCGCATTTTTTTTTTTTTTAAGGCTGTACATACCTTGTAATCTATGTTCGCGCCTACGCAATACGGGGGGCGGGGCTTTATCTGCCGGGGGGAAGGGACGTCAATCATCTGGGCGACCTCCCAGATGACATTCCTCCTCTGCAGAAAAACACCTACTCCCGCGGGGAGAACTAACCGGAAGCCGGGTTGCAAACATAGATTACAAGGTACGTACAGCCTAAAAAAAATAAATAAATTGCGGACTGTACTTGTTACAAGTATAAGGAAGTTGGTCTGATATAATTGTTATTAGGGTGAATCTCCGCTTTAAACCATGTATGGGCAGGATGAATGTACCCAAGTTGATTGATCAACTTGGTTACAACCAGCCTGCCGGATTTTACATGTGATTATCACTAGCAATAATCATGGTGCTCCATACCCCCCCAAGACAATGGTTCAGCAGGAGGAATTCCCCCCCTAGACAATGTCTGTATTGAGGGGGGGGGGGGGGATATCGAGCAAATTCCGCTGCATCCGTTTTCCCCCACCTTAGGCATTTCCTCCAGTTTTACAGACGTACCATTGTCCAACATTATGGGGTTAAATTACTAAAGGCAAATAAGCCGTTTACTTTAAAAGGGAAGTTGCTCTATAGCTGATTGGGTATTCTTTGCAAAGGGAAACTTTATCACAATCTATTGCTTGCACATGATTGGATGATAGAAGTCAGCAGAGCTTCACCTCATTTACTTAGCTCTGGGGCAAATTCCTTGGAAAGTGAACAGTCTATTTGCCTTCAGTAAACCAACCCCTAGATTTCCACTTTCAAAGGTAACAAAAAAGTGCACAACAGATTTGTTTATGTCAGTGCCAAAATAGCAGTAGAGCCAGTTAATGGGTGAACAATTCTGTAACTGGTCTGCGCTTTCCAGCTACCTCCACTTGCTCTGGTTCTTCGCAAAGAGACGAGATGGATGGGTAGCTGTCCCTGACCTTCAGCTTCTTCTTGGGTCCTGAGGGTGCTGTAAAAAATTTGTTTAGGGAAGAAGGCTTTCTAATTCCTTTGGTCAAGTCATGGAAGGCAATGTCATCAGAAATGACACCAAGAAAGGCGCTAGTGGTTCCCAATATGGAAGTCCCAACCTTAGAGTTTCTTTTCAGAGGGATAGATTGTTCCATATTTAAGGTGGTTGGATCCTTCAGTATATATCGTAGAGGCGCAGCACATCCTTTCTTCAAATAATGGTAGGGCTTTTTCCCATTGTTATCTCGTATATTAATGTTCGCACTGTAATCTGTGACTAGCATGATTATAACATCCTTACGTTCATGTATGGCAGCTATATGTAATGGGGTGTACCCTCCAAAGGACCTCACATTGACATTAATGTTGGTTCCACCTTTACTGCTTAAGTGAAATAATAGTTTAACCATCTCTGTGTTGCCGCTTTTGGCTGCCCAATGCAGAGCAGTAAACCCCGAAATGAAGTCTCTCTTGTCCGCCAATTCGCTGTCAGCCAGCATAAGACCCAGAAGTTTATGGTTCCAGCGTCCACTGGTAGCAGACACCAACCACTCGTGCTCATGTTGGATTAATGGCACCACATCGGAATATTTGTTTTCTTCACTAGCTTTCATGGTTTTGGAAGCCCTCTTTATATAGGGGGACCTGGAACCCACATCATCATGGTGCCTCCTGCCCACATGTGGTGATCTAGGTATGGCTGAGGGTGGCGGATCCAGCGGTGGAGATCCCTGAATCACCGGCATGGGAATTTCTAGAACCAAAGGAAGGTTTTCATCCTGGTTTGCCTCTAGAGCATCAAAAGAAGTGTGGGCGTACCGCAAAGGTAGCATGTGCGGCTTCTGTAGTTCTTTGGCCTGTCCGTCAGACCATGACTTAGGAACAGGAACCGGTCCTGAATGATCCATACGAGACACAATGTCAAAAACAGACTTCCTCGGTTCTTCATTTTCAGGATCTGATTTTTGGAAGCTGCGTAGATCCTCCTGATTAATGGATTCCCGCACAGAATCGGAGTCCAAGCCATGATCTTGTGGTTCAGAGAGGTCCTGCTGAGAGGACCTTTCAGTGTCAGTGCTGATCAATGGCTCCTGTGTGTTGTCACTTACAGGTAGAGTCTGTGCTACTTCCTCCTCCAGGTCTTCCTTGTTCTGGATTTCCCCCTCCTCCTGTGTATTTGAAGATCGGACAAGCCCTGCCAGTAAATGGGTATATTTCTTCTTCAGCACCACCACCTTATCCCCATCTTCTTCCCTCACCACTGCTATAGTGTTGACAAACCTCTTAAAGAGTTCTCTGTTGTGTGCCTTCTCCTGGGGATCAGGGGAATCCACCACTGGCTTAAACTTCTTCAGCAGCTCAGCATTCTTCACCTTCCCTCCCTGCTCCAGGAGAAAGTTCATCACCACCTCTTGTGTTACAGCCATGCTCCAAGAGGTACGGACACAGCTAGAGAAGTGCAGCAGCAGCCCTGTCCTCTCTCATGTCTCCTGGGTGGAATGACAAGTACCTGTAGCTTCCGGGGTGAGCTGTGTGATCAGGTCTGCTACGCCCAGCACGGACTGATCAGTCAATAAAGGAGGGGGAGGGGAGGAGGGCAGCACCGTGTGTGTGTGTGTGTGAGGAAACCTTCACCTCACCTGGCGTCTCCACACACTGCTCCCTGTTATGTGTATGGCACAGAGACTGCACACAACTTTATATACATACAGCCGCATTCATTAATACTGTCCCATGAAAACGTTATGGGAGGCAGATAGGAATGCAGGTGTGGCAGTGCCTGAGGTACACGTCTGTTTATTTAGACATTACTGAAATGAAACACTTGTAATGGCTGCTTCAGTGACACTGATACATGCAAAGAGGTGGCCATAGCAAGCTGTGCCATTTTCAGAGCTGTCCACCAAGGACAACGGTTTATAGAGCGATAGAGAAGTGTCCCGTTACGCGCCATGAACTGGGTGTGGTCACATGGCATACACGGCACGACTCCAGGAAAATGGAAAAAATCCCCCTTTGCGGTGGGGCACTGTGAGTGATAAATGTCTACAGGAGACATGAAGGGTAAGGTGACCAGATTTTTAAAATGAAATCCGGGGACATATTTTTTCTTTACTAGTAATGGCAACAATCAGCGAATCTCTGCCCGTCGCCACCCGCCTCTCAAGTCTTACTCTTCGGGCCCCGGCTACTACTGGATGGGGAGCGGCGGAAGATCACTCTGCCAGGGAAGGCAACGAGATAGGCAGGTGGCTGGCCAGGATTTGAGCCAAGGCAGAAGAACATGCGAGCGAAGCAGAATGGGCATGCGCCCGAAACTGAAGAAATATTCCCTCCGCTCCGACCAGCACACGATCATCAGAAAGGGGCACAGATAATGGGAAAAATACAACCCCCCTATGCTAGTAGGCAAGGCGGAGCGGGGGGGGGGGGGGGATTGTAATTCAATTTTTTTTATTTTAATTCGGCACTGACTGTCTTTGAAATTGCCCCTGCCCCCTATTAAATCCAATCTGGGGACAAAACCAGGGACAGACTTGGTCCGGGACAGTGTCCTCAATCAGGGGACTGTCCCCTGAAACTGGGGATGTCTGGTCACCCTAATGAAGGGGCGCTATCATTCACCTTACACAATGCTGCTTCTGAGTTTGTTGCTCTGTAGGCTGGGTTCACATATGCCAATTCGCATGACAGGCAACAGTGACTGGCTCTCAATGGTCGGTTTACACATGTCTGGGGTGGCCGCGGTCCGGATGGGAAAAGGGGTCAGTCGCGTCGCTGGGTCTGGTTCAGGTGTGACTTTAGGCTAAAATTCGGACCTGGGACGCACTTTGATTGGTGTACAGGAATGCACAGGAACCCAGGCACGAACCCGCGTCTGCACATGTGTGAACCCAGCCTTAAAGCGGTAGTAAACCGCTGAAGAAGAAGAAAAAACCTGCAAGACATTGGCATAATGTGCTAGTATGCATGCACTGGTAAGGCTGTATTCCATGGACACTGGTAAGGCTGTATTCCATGGGCACTGGTAAGGATACATTTCATGGGCACTGGTAAGGCTGTATTCAATGGGCACTGGTAAGGCTGTATTCCATGGGCACTGGTAAGGATACATTTCATGGGCACTGGTAAGGCTGTATTCCATGGGCACTGGTAAGGCTGTATTCCAAGGGCACTGGTAAGGCTGTATTCCAAGGGCACTGGTAAGGATACATTTTATGGGCACTGGTAAGGCTGTATTCCAAGGGCACTTGTAAAGATACATTTCATGGGCACTGGTAAGGCTGTATTTCATGGACACTGGTAAGGATACTATTTATGGGCACTGGTAAGGCTGTATTCCATGGGCACTGGTAAGGCTGTAATCCATGGGCACTGATAAGGATACATTTCATGGGCACTGGTAAGGATACATTTCATGGGCACTGGTAAGGCTCTATTCCATGGGCACTGGTAAGGCTGTATTCCACGGGCACTGGTAAGGATACATTTCATGGGAACTGGTAAGGATACATTTCATGGGCACTGGTAAGGCTGTATTCCATGGGCATTGGTAAGGCTGTATTCCATGGGCACTGGTAAGGATACATTTCATGGGCACTGGTAAGGCTGTATTCCATTGGCACTGGTAAGGATACATTTCATTGGCACTGGTAAGGCTGCATTTCATGGGCACTGGTAAGGCTGCATTTAATTGGAGGGGCCGGCGTGAAGCGTCACCTCCCTGAAATTAGTTTGCCACCCCCTGAAATTAGTTTTTGCAGGTTGGAATGTCTGCCTTCTGGGACCTGTGTGTTTTTCCAGAGAAGAACGTGACTATTCAGAAAGTGCAGTGCAACTCACGCAATCGCATGTCAAATCTGACAGGCTGGTTGTACCCAAGTTGATCAGCCTGCTCATACATGGTTCAAACCAGTTAAGATTCTAACCGTCTATGGCCTGCCTAAGAATGACTTTCAGGTTGGGTTCACACTGCTCTGCTACATGAAAGGCGTGCGACTTTGACGTGACTTAGAAGCAACTTGGAACCAACTTTAGGGAATGCCTGTGTGATCTTCCTGTAATGCCAAATCTAAATCACATCAATTAAGATATGGATCCGACTTGGATGCAACTTCCATTCAATCCTCTGGAATCGGACAGAAGTCGGACCAAAGTAGTGCCGGTGTTCTATCAGATTACTGCTACCCATCAGATTGCGCAACGGAAGTGACGTTCCAACCAAAAAATACTTACTGCGCATGCGCTATGCGTTCCACGGCACAATGCATTCCACACACTTTATGATCTGACGGATAGCGGTATTCTGATAGAACACCCATGTGTTCCTCTTACTACACCCAGCTACGTCTTGAATTTCAGAGTAATTTTAGCAATAAACTGATGCCGCGTACACACGATCATTTTTCGGCATGTAAAAAACGACGTGTGGGCTTCACATCATTTTTCGGGTTCAGAAAAACGACCAAAAAAAAATTCAAACATGCTGCATTCTTTAACAACGTTTTAAACAATGTCATTTTTCGGGTTGTAAAAAATGATCGTGTGTGGGCTAAAACAACGTTAAAAACCCTCGTATGCTCAGAAACAAGTTATGAGACGGGAGCGCTCGTTCTGGTAAAACTACCGTTCATAATGGAGTAAGCACATTCATCATGCTGTAACAGACAGAAAAGCGCAAATCATCTTTTACTAACACGGAATCAGCTAAAGCAGCCCAAAGGGTGGCGCCATCCGCATGGAACTTCCCCTTTATAGTGCCGTCGTACACGTTGTATGTCACCGCGCTTTGCTAGAGCATTTTTTTTTTAACGATTGTGTGTGGGCAAGGCCGTTTTAATGATGAAGTTGGAGAAAACATAGGGCTAGATTCAGCATTGATTTACGCTGGCGTATCTATAGATACGCCACGTAAATTCAAAGCTGCGCCGGCGTATCTTTTTTCTGTATTCAGAAAGCAAGATACGCCGACATTAGCCTAAGATCCGACTGGCGTAAGTCTCTTACACCGTCGTATCTTAGGGTGCATATTTGCGCTGGCCGCTAGGTGGCGTTTTCGGCGTAGAATATGCAAATGACCTAGATACGCCGATTCACAAATTTACGTACGCCCGGCGCTATTTTTTTTTACGTCGTTTACGTTAGGCTTTTTCGGCATAAGGTTGCTCCTGCTATTATGAGGCGTACGCAATGTTAAGTATGGTCATGTACGCAATGTTAAGTATGTTCCCGCGTCGAATTTTGAATTTTTTACGTCGTTTGCGTAAGTCGTTCGCGAATAGGGCTGGACGTAATTTACGTTCACGTGAAAACCAATGACGTCCTTGCGGCGTACTTTGGAGCAATGCACACTGGGAAATTCCACGGAGGGCGCATGCGCCGTTTGGGAAAAACGTCAATCACGTCGGGTCACCACCCATTTACATAAAACACACCCCCCTTAATACTCATTTGAATTAGGCGCGCTTACGCCGGCCCCATTTACGCTACACCGCCGCAACTTACGGAGCAAGTGCTTTGTCAATACTGCACTTGCCCATGTAAGTTGCGGCGGCGTATCGTAAATAACATACGCTACGCCCGCACAAACTTACGGCGGGCTACTTGAATCTAGCCCTTTGTTTTTTCTAGAGGCTGAAAAACTTTGTTTTTTACAAGCCGAAAAATGATTGTGCGTACGCGGCATGAGCGTATATAAATATACTATATTGACATCCAGTGGTGTTGCCGGGGGGTGCAGCCCGCACCCGGGTGAAACCCTCAGAGGGGTGACACCATCTCGAGTGCGGTGGAGGGTCCTGGAGGCAGGGCTCTTCAGCCGCAGCGTACCGGCGCCCTGCTATCCCTGCCTGAGTGGGACTCCTTACTCTTACTGCCGCTGCAGCTCCCTCCTGTCCCTATACACAGGTGCGCCACCCGGATATGACAGTCTGAGCAAGCAACTCTCCGGGCGGCTGCACACGGAAGCCTTCTCTGCCTGCTGCCCAGGTGCATGGGGGGTTAACCTGACGAAGGGGTCCTGCGTGACTCTGAAACGTTGCACTCTTCTTGTGATCATGCAATAAACTATCCGTTTGGCCGCTATTCATGTCGTTCCATGGTGTGCTGGCAAATATCTTGATTGTGACTTGAACCAGTATCCAGCTGGTTGTTGCTGCAGCACCCAAATTTGAGAGCTCATCCAGGAATGTGTGCGATGGGAATATAAGTATTAACCTGAGGGGGGTCTGCACTTATGGGGGGAAAATAATAATTGCAATTACAAATACTTACCTGAGCCTGATCCAGGTCCAGTGCTTTGCCCGAGACCAGGGGCTCTTTCATCTCTCTCTCTTCACTGGAGCTTGAGGCAGCAGCGAGAGCCATTGGCTCCTGCTGCTGTCAGTCACAGCCAGTGAGAAGAGAGTGGGGGACGAGGCCAAGCTGGGCTGTGTGTCTCTATGGACACACACAACCAAGCTCGGGAGCGAGCCCACACATCCGCCCTCATAGTAAGTTGCTTGCTATGGGGGCACTCAGAAGTGGGGAGGAGCCAGAAGCTCCATCCGGGGACCTGAGAAGAGGAGAATCGAAGAAGCTCTGTGCAAAACCATTGCACAGAGCAGGTAAGTATACCATGTTTTGTTATTTTAAAAAAAATTACCTTTTTTTGTTGTACCCAAACAAAATTGATATGCCTTTTTCCCACAAATAGAGCTTTCTTTTGGTGGTATTTGATGACCTCTGCGGCCTTTATTTTTTGTGCTATAAACAAAAGAAGAGCGACAATTTTGAAAAAACACAATGGGGGTTATTTACTAAAGGCAAATCCACTTTGTACTACAAGTGCAAACTACAAATGCAAAGTGCACTTGGAAGTGCAGTCTCTGTAGATCCGAGGGGGACATGCAAGGAAAATAAAAAACAGCATTTTAGCTTGCACATGATTGGAATTTAAAAATCAGAAGAGCTTCCCCTCATTTAGGATCTACCCATAGGCGTGCGCAGGGGGTGTGCCGGATGTGCCTGGGCACACCCTAATCACTGCTTGAGGTGCAGATTCCCCCTGCTGATATTGCACCAATGCCCCTGAAAGGGGCTCCTAAATTTAAAAATAAATAAATAGATTAAAATAATAAAAATAAAAAGCTAAAGTGGAGTTCCACCCATAAATATAACATTACATCAGTAGTTTTAAAAAAATGTCATTAGTCCTTTACAAATTTTTTTTTTTTTTTTTAGATGCCTTCAAAGTGTTGTTGCTAGGCAGAATAGTTAATCTTGCCACTTCCTGCACCTAGGTGCTTAATGCTTCCTAACCTACACCGCACAGACTCCTGGGAATGTAGTGGGTGTAACTTTCCAGGAGTCTGTGCACTCCCCAGTCTCAAAGAATCATGTGACTTGGACAGCACAGGTGCTGAAACCTGATCTGAAACTGCTTGTGCAGCACTGAGCATGTGCAAGGCTGAAATCCAGGAAGTCATACAGTCTGGCTTCATGATGCCCACACTAAAGATGGCCCCAGTCAATTTCTATTTTATAAAGTGTCTAAATGCTGTAACAACCTAACCAAACGGACCTTAGTTTACAGACTAACTTTACTAGAATACATTAAGCTTGTGTATTACAGGGGTATTTATATTTAAAAAGTGAAATTGTGGCCGAAACTCCACTTAATGACACTGTCCACGTCCCTGACACCAACCTCTGCTCTACTGACACCGTCCATGTTTTAATACATTTGGGGTGCACACCCTAATGCAATAGGCTGCGCACACCTATGGGTCTACCACTCAGATTTACAGTGACTGCACTTCCAAGTGCAATTTCAAGAACACTTTGCACTTGTAGTTTGCACTTGTAGTGCAAAGTGGATTTGCCTTTCGTAAATAACCCCCAGTATCTTTTACTTTTTGCGATAGTAAAATATCCAATTTTTTTAAAAAAAATAACAAATGTTTTCCTCAGTTTAGGCCGATATGTATTCTTCTACATATTTTTGGTAAAAAAATAAGTGTATATTGATTGGTTTGCGCAAGTTATAGCGTCTACAAACTATGGGAAGGATTTATGGCATTTATATGACATTTTTATTATTATTTTTATTTATTTACTAGTAATGGCGGTGATTTTTAACGGTATTGCGACGTTGTAACGGACAGGTCGGACACTTGTGATAAATTTTTTGGAGCATTGACATTAAGCCTAGGTTCACACTGTGCTGCGGGAATGAAGCCGTGCGAGTACAGCTGAACTCGCACAATTTTACTCCCGCTTGTCAGCCCCGATTTCAACCGCGATTACAAAAACAGATGTAAATCGCGGGGCAAAATCGCAAAAAGTGGTACAGAAACTACCTTTTGAAATCGGTGCAGCGCCACAGATGCGGCGTCGCACCGATTAGGACGGTGCCATTGCCGCCAATTTGACATGCGATTTGACATGTCAAATCGCATGTCAAATTGCACCAGTGTGAACCAGGGCTTACAGAGCGACCAGTACTATATATATGCACTGATTACTTTGTAAATGTCACTGGCAGGCAAAAGGTTAATACCAGGGGAGCGATCAAGGGGTTAACTGTGTTGCCAATTGTATGCTTTAACTGTGAAAGGATGGGACTAACTAGGAGAGATGACAGATCGTGGTTTTTACTTTGTAGAAACACACAATCTGTCTTCTCTCCTCTGACAGGACAGGGATTTGTGTGTTTACACAGACAAACCCTTGTGCTACCACTCGTGCAAGCGATCGTGCGTGGCCGGCGTGCGTGTGCCTCCGGCGGCGCTCGTGTGCCCTCTGGTGGCTCACTTTTATTGAGCGGTTTCAAGCTTTTTTGAGCATAAGCGTTTTTTTTTCACAAGCCCTCCTAGATAGTATTTTCTTAACTACTATATGTAGCGCAACCCCCGAAGGAGCCGCTGATTTGTTTTTGGGATCGGCATATTGAGTTACCTTAATGTGGTGTAAGGGTGCAGTTGAAGAACAAAGCAGTGAGCGAAAGTCCAAACAGTGAATAAAGAGTTTTTCAATGCTTTATTCCAGGCCAAACACGGCCAACATCAACATTAAGTGGGAAGAGCAGGTTGATGAAGAAGAAAGAGGAACCTTGCAGTGTCAGGCCTAGATATGAATTGAGCAGTACTTGCTCAACATAGTACCAACTGTATTCGTCGCCACTCTAGTTGAAGTGGGTAAAGTGCCCCCGGACAGACCCCTCTCACAAGCCTCTCACAAGCCTGGCAGCCAAAGTGTCACTTAGGATTTTCTGGGAGGAACAGGTCTCTCTCACGGACCTGACTCTAGGGCCTCTGTCACAGGCCAATTACTTTTAGGTGAACTAGATGGATAGATTGAGCAAATCCTCCCAGTAGGTTTGTAGCATAGGTCACCGGATGACAGCAACACGTACCTGTCACCATTCCGGTCACCAGATCCTCGATTGGTTCTCTCAAGCCCTATTGGGCAACCTGCCTCCGGGTTCCCCTCAAGCCGACTCCCCAATCGAACGGCACCCAGCCTGGGGTCCTTTCAATAGAACCGGGAATCCAGTAAGTCACTGGAGTCCCTTTTTACCTCAGGATGAGGGTTTATGTAGACTGCAATTCTGGCCTAGTGGGCCTCGCTGGCGGGGTCCATGGATGCGAGCACCCTGAAGGTGGATGCTGCACCTGGAACCGGGACCCCGCGAAACTTGGTTAGCACATGCCACCTGTCACAGATATACCCCTCCCCAGCATGCCTTGCAAAGGGAGAACTTCTCTGATTGGCTACTGGGGAAAGTTGCTCTGTCAGAACCCCTCTGGTGCCAACTGCTGGCCAGGGATGGTATTGCATCCCTGGAGCACAGACTGACCCAGTGGACGTTTCTGAAGCGACAGACGTCCCAGTTTTAACAAATTCAGAATGGGAGCAAAGTAACTCTCCCATCCCCACTAACTTTAGCGTAGCGCCCATACTGAAAGTAAGGGGGCGCTACATATATAAACAAAACAAAAAGCTGGAACAAACGTTTTTGCATGTTTTTGCACCTTTTTAACCTTTTTGAGCTCTTTGGGGCACTAGCTCCTCTCAAAAATGGTGGGGTTTTTTTTCTGCCTGTAGGTCGGAGCATATGCCTGCAAACGACTGGAAAAGCCCTAGTGTGCATGGACACATTGGCTAAAATGGAGGGGAGTTTCTAGGCAGAAATAATAAGAGCCCAAAAGCCTGAAGGAGCTCCTTTGAGCTGCAGTGTGCATGAGCCCTAAAGAGAATTCTTGCATGTTCATCAGTTTGCTCCCAGGGATTTTTCTGCTCAGATATCTGAGTTATGTGAGGTCCTGTGGCAGGAAACTTGCCTGGTATGTTTGTAGGTATAACAGGTACACAATGTAATCCGGAACGCCTCTGTCAAGGTGTGCGTGTATGTGCTACAGTCGTAAACTGGTTAATAATTAGACAACTTAGCTCTAGCATTAATTCAGAGCAAGACAGGCTTGTAATATTAATATCTTTTGTATTTTATTCCCCGATAGCTCTTCGAAAACACTGTGGGGGGATTTACTAAAACGGGTCCACACAGAATGAAGTGCAGCTGTGCATAGTAACCAATCAGCTTCTAGGATCTAGGATCGTCCGATGAAGAATCGTACGATTTTCGGATCGTGTGTACACTACTTTCGAGAACCGATCACGACCGTTCATCCGATATTATTCGATCGGACATGCACGAAAATTTTCCTCGTACGATGTAAGATCGTACGATTTTCGTTTAGTCAGTACAGTTGTCGTCCGACAATACAATACAAATACATTACAACACATGACATCACTTCCGATTATTTTTTTCGGTCGTACGAGAATTTTCGTGACTTTAATAACCTATTTCATTTTACTTGCGACTATTAAGCGAAAAAAGTCGTACGATCCGTCGTACGATATTCGGATCGTGTGTACGGGCCATTAGGGCCGGTTCACACTGGTCCGACATGCGCACAGACCTAGACCCCTTTCACACTGAGGAGTTTTTCAGGCGGTGCAGCACTAAAAATAGCGCTGATATACCGCCTGAAAAACTCCTGCCCAGCAACCTCAATGTGAAAGCCCGAGGGCTTTCACACTGAGGCGATGCGCTGGCAGGAGAGAAAAAAATCTCCTGTCAGCAGCATCTTTGGAGCGGTGAGAGGAGCGGTATGTATAACGCTCCTTCACCGCTCCTTCCCATTTAAAACAATGGGAAACCACGGCAATACTGCCCGCAATGCGCCTCTGCAGAGGCGCATTGCGGGCGGTATTAACCCTTTATCGGCCGCTAGCGGGGGTTAATACCGCACCGGCCGACTAGCGGCCGAATCCCGCGGAAAATCCGACGGTATAGCGCCGCTATTTTTAGCGGCGCTATACCGCCACCGCGGCTCCCGCCCCAGTGTGAAAGGGGCCTTAGAGAGCACAAGTCGCTGATATGTCAAAATGAATGGTTCCCTATGAGAGCCATCTTAACTGGTCTGACTTGTGTTGGTCCAACTTTGAAAATGCTTGTTTGACTTGGACATGATTTCAGCCGATTTTTTTGAATGAAAGTCGGAATTATCATCTTAACTGTTTCGACTTGTAGCATGGGACTTGTGCTCTGAGGATCTTGAGGGGGAACCCTACGCCATAACAAAAAAATGGCATGGGGTCCCCCTAAGACCATACCAGACCCTTCGGTCTCAAAATCCATAGCTAGTAAAAAAAAAATATAAGGAGATGTGAGGTATGTTAAAAAACAAATATACATACTCATCTCTATTCTGCAGTCTGACAGCACTAAGCCAAGAACTGAGCGATCACATGACCACTGTCTGATTGCTCAGTTCTCGGTCTTCTTGGTGCGAGAGTGGTGACTGTCAGTCACTTCTATCTGCTCTGCCCTTGAGACACTTGGTATGCACCAGGCTTGAGTGGGGGCAGGCACAGTATGCTTTGGCCCTCAGTCGTGCGCAGAGAGCCAGAGCCAGCTGTCAATTAGGCAGCTGGGTAGATCCTGACAATGAGGGCCAAGATCCTTCCATACCTTGAAGGGGCTCTGTGACATCAAAAGTAAAGACACTGCTGTGACCCAGGAGAGAAGTATGGCCAGAAAAGCCTTGGCCATACTTCACTTTTAATATAATATAATATAACATAAACAGTATAACTGGTACACAAGCCCTATTGTAATGGAATGTTATTAAAAATTACCTTTCCTTACACAGTGGGGGAGATTTACTAAAACTGGTGCACACAGAATCTGGTTCAGCTGTGCATGGTAACCAATCAGCTTCTAATTGCAGTTTGTACCATAAGCTTTGACAGTAAGGCTATGTTAACACTGATCCAACATGAAAGTCATAAGCTTCTGATCCGACGTTGCCCTGCAACTTCATATCTGACTTCCACGCGACTTCAATGAACAGGATTCGACTTTGATCCGACCATACCAGACCCTTTGAGTTTGGAATGAATCTTGATGAGGAACACAACGCCAACATTTTATATAAAAAACAATGTGTGCCCCCCCCCCCCCCCAAGAAAGGGTCTGGTATGGATTTTGAGTGGAAACCCCACACCAAAAAATGCCCCCCCCCCCCCAAAATCCATACCAGACCCTTATCTGAGCTTGCAGCCAGGAAAGTAGCGGGACCAACAAGCGCCCCCCTGTACCATACCAGACCACATGCCCTCAACATGGGGGGTGGGTGCTTTGGGGCAGGGGGACTTTGTGCCCCAGACCCCACCACGACTGAGAGACAAAGCCTTCTGTGCCTGCCCCTGATCCAGCCTGGTGCTCCAGTGAGCGTCCCAAGGGCAGAGAAGATAGCAGTGACTGACAGTCACCACACTCAGCTCTAAGAAGACAGAGAACTAAGCTAGTCAGGCTGCAGCATAGAGGTGAGTATGTATATTTGTTTTTTAACCCCTTGCCGCAGAGTGTACGCACATATGCGTCCTCGGCTTTTCGGGGGTTATACCGGGATGATGCCCGCAGCTGCAGGCATCATCCTGGTATTGTTTTTTAGAGCAGGCAATAGGCTTTTCAGTGATAACAACCTCCGCTGCTCTTACCGGGCCTCCCGTCCCACTGGGAGACCCGATCCATGATGCAGGGCTTGGTTCCAGTCTCCTGAATGTAAACACGGAAGCGACGTCACAACGTCACTTCTGGTTTACTCGGCTGCCAATGGCGCCAGATTTAGAAAAATATACAGTATCCAGAATTGGTGATCTGAATACTTTGAAGTGCAAAGGAAGGATTGGAGGTCTTTTAGACCCTCAATCTCTCCATAAAGAGTCACCACCTATTAAGTAATGTTCACATTCCTTGTGGCAGCAATAAAAGTGATAATTTTTTTTAAAAACACAATTTAATAATATAAAAATAAATAAGAAAAATAAATAAAAAAATTTAAAGTGCCCCGTCCCCGCGAGCTCGTGCACCAAAGAAAACGCATATGAAAGTCACGCCTGTAAACGCCTGTAAACGGTGTTCAAATCACACATGTGAGGTATCGATGCGATCGTCAGAGCGACAGCAATAATTCTAGCTCTATTTAAAGCATCACCTATGGAGATTGTTAGGTACCGTAGTCTGTCGCCATTCCACGAGTGCGTACAATTATAAAGCGTGACATGTCTGGTATCTATTTACTCAGCATAACATCATCTTTCGCATTATATAAAAAAATTGGGCGAACTTTATTTTTTTGTTTTTTAATTCATGAAAAAAAAAATTCACAAAAAGTTGTGTTTAAAACACCGCTGCACAAATACCGTGTGACATAAAATATTGCAATAATTGCCATTTTATTCTCTAAATTCTCTGCTAAAAAAAAATATTATATATATATATATATATATATATAATGTTTGGGGGTTCTAAGTAATTTCTAGCAAAAAATAAAGACTTTAACTTGTAAACACCAATTATCAGAAATAGGCTTAGGCATGAAAGGGTTAACATACCTCATACATCTACTTTCATTTTTATTTTACTAGCTTTATGTTTTTTTTCATGAAAGTTGAGTTACCCTTTAAGTAAACACATGCACTTAGCTCACATGGATTACATTCCTTTCAAACTATGCTATATTCTCTGTGACTGCATTACAGGGTAAGCAATACCTTGTTATTAATTGTGGGCTTTCTTCTTTTCTGCATCTCCTGTATTATTCCTGGGAGGGATTGTAATAATTACAGTATTAGTGGGATATACCTAGGCAGACTGAATGAATAATTGAAGTAGAGTGTCTGCTGTGCCTCTGTTCTTTGATTTTAAGGATTGTACATTCTAAGCTTATGTTACTGCCATATCGTTATGGCACTACCCCACGCTAACCTATGGAAAGACATTGAGTACCCTACTTGAATTCATACCTGCACTGCTCATTATATATAATTTATATGACACAGATTAGGTTTTGCAATAGCAACCTTTATAAAGTAGGTTCTGTTCTGTGCTGGATGCACAGTCAACCCATGGCCAAAAAAAGGATGATTTGTATGGAACTGCCCACTATTCCTACATGGGGAATAATAATTACCTTCTTTTGGGGATGTTTAATGTCACACATACAGATACGATTTATTTGAAGGTTTCTGCTTTGTCTGTGTCCACGCTGCATAAGCGGAGCGGACACGGATCAGCCATCCACCTGCTCAGGAGGGATCAGCGGACAGATTGTCCACCAAACAGGCGGATTCCTGGCGGAACTGGCCTGATTTGTTACCTTGTTGTCTGTTAAATGCACAATTGTTTTGTTATATATATATAAAAAAAAATGAATGTCAGCATTCAGCAGTACCTGAACTTTGCTGTATCCTGTGCAAACTGTCTTGTGTTATCTCACTTGGGGGAATTTATAAAGGGTGGTACAGTCAGTCACCCTTTAGCATTCCATCGAGGTGTAGCAGCAAAAGTGTTGGTACTTGTGCCTGGTCATGTACCTGCCACAGACAGGTACATTAATCTGATATTGTCTGCACTGAGAAAGGAAATGAGAAAGGAATGTCCATACTAGACATGTGCACGCTGGAAAATTCCGTTTTGTTTCATATCTGTTCACTGAAGAATTTTGTTTCGTCATATTTGTTACGTTGACCCTTTTTGCTTTCGAAAATTATTTTCATATCTTCGGGATTTGCTTCATAGATTCATTGGTCCAGATGAAGAGAAGAGAAGAGGGGAGAGTGGGAACAAGGGAATAGTAGCTGAAGCTAAACCCAACATTGCCCACTCAATTGGTTTTGAGGGGACTATCTCGGTACTCATAAAATACAATAAACATAAATGTAAAAGATTTATTGAAATATAAAAATGCAAAACAAAACAATTGTACAAATCCATGATTGGTCAAGGTCAGCTACTATTCCCTTGTTCCCACTCTCCCCTCTTCTCTACTATAACTGGGATGATGGTACATTTCTATCTATATTATTTACTTTTATATGAGGCTATACTCCCCCTTTTGTTGGTCCAGATGAAGCCGAAAAATGTTGCATTTTTTTTCCCGGAAGATTCTATATATTCAAAATATTATAAAACCAGTCAGATTCAAATCGGAAGGATTCAATATGGGATACTAGTCCAACCCACCAAGACAAAAGGCATGAGCTCTCTGGACTCTCTCCAGTTCCAGCAAATCCTTCCTGAGGATCGGTGACCAGAACTTTACAGAATACTCCAGATGTGGCCGAACCAAAGTTCTTTAAAGTGGCAGGATTATTGTTTTATCTTTCGTGTATATCTCCTTTTTATGTATGCTAATATTCTGTTGGCTTTGCTTGCTGCAGCTTGACATTGCATGCTATTGCTTAGTCTGTTTTCTACCTGGACCCCCAGATTTTTCTCCATACTTGATTCCCCAGAAGTTTTGATTAACTTTTGATTAACAGCATATGACTGTGGGTGCATCTGAATCTGTATCTGAATATGCCCGCTGCTGTGCGCTGTCAGTCAAAAATAAAACAGACCTGATGGGAAAGTAGTCTGTCAGTTCCCCATAAGGCTCCACCCACCCAGTGACAGGTAATTTTCCAAGTATGGGCATTGCTGTATATGGATAATCCTGTATACCCGTTTACATTTAGCTTTCGGCTGGGAAATCTCTGAGTTGACAGCTGAATGGAGCTGTAGATACAGCCATGAGAGATTCCCAGCACAGCCCAGCACATATTTTTGGTAAAAAAAATCGCAATAAGCTTATATTGATTGGTTTGCGCAAAAGTTATAGCATCTAAAAAATAGGGGATAGATTTATGGCATTTTTTTTACTAGTAATGGTGGCGATCAGCAATTTTTAGTGGGACTACAATGCAGCGGACAGATTGGACACCTAACCAAATTTTTTTTACACTTTTTTGGGAACCAGTGGCATTATTACAGTAATCAGTGATAAAAATATGCACTGTTATTGTACTAATGACATTGGCAGGGAAGGGTTTAATATCAGGGGCGATCAAGGGGTAAATATGTTCCCTGCACAGGTGTGTTCCAACTGTATGGGGGACTGTGTGACTGGGGAAACACACAAATCAATCTTCCCGCTTAGCAGGAAGACAGTAACTGTGCGATTTCCCCTGTCAGAACGGAGATCTGCCCTGTTTACACAGGCAGATCCCCGTTTTGTCACTGCGGGGAAAGATTGCGGGTGGCCGACAAATATCGAGTCCCCTGCTGGCCAATGGGAGTGCACGCACCCCCACAAAATTCCGTTCAAGAGCCAACGTACACCTACGGCGATTTGCAGGAACGAGCCAGCTTGTCGCAATATAATTAAGGCAGCTGGTCGACAAGCGGTTAAAGGGATAAAACACAGGGAAAGTATTGCAAGTGTAGCACTACCCCCGGAGGAGCTGCTGGTTTGTTTTGGGTAGCATGTTACCTCATGGCTCCTCCGCCGTCTTAGGGGTGTATGCTGAATGTATCAGTAACGGAATGTCCACGACAGGTGTCTTTTCTGTGCTCTTTATTACCCAGCCGAGTAAAAACAGTAAACTTTTGGTGAAAGTTTGAGTTGAAAGGAGAAGGAGAACAGCAGACATAGTAATAGGGAAACAGTCCTGCTCCCACGTGTAACACTTCTTGCACCACTCCTGCCTGAGTGGACTTAGTGTACCTGGACAGGCCTCTCTCACTGACCTGGAAGCCAGAGTATCACTCGAAAACCTTTAGGGAAAAGTCTCTGCCACAGACCCTCCTGGAATGAACTTGAACCTTTAGGGAGAGGTCTCTGCCACAGGCCCTCCTGGAATTAACTTAATTACGGAGATGATCCTCCTCGATAGAATTTTGCATGGATCTCCTTCAGATCATTTTCAGGTACCGACTGACAGGTGACAGCCTCTCAGTGTCCGGTTACGTTGATCCCCGGTGGTTTGTCGAGACCCTATTGAATCGCCAGCCTCTCACTGGCTCTCCTCAGATGGACTCCCAACCGAACAGCTATCTTGCTTGGGATCTTAGGATTGGGAACCCAGTCGACTACTGGGCTCCCTGCCACAGCTCAAATGTTCCAGACCAACATGGTCCCGGAACCAGAAACACTACATGGCACGCGCACCCCGGCCTGTAAGGCCATTACGCCAGGGCGCCGTGATGCAGTCACCATAAGGTGGGTGCCGCACTAGAAGAAGAAGACCCAGACCAAATGGCGTCTGTCCCATAAATACCCTCCCCCAGCATGCACAGCGAGGAAACTTACTCCCGATTGGCTGCTAGGGAAGAGCACCCAAACCTCGACTCCACTGCTGCCACCCATTGTCCTGGGGTGGGAATAGAACCCCAGAAGCAACAGAATGAGCCCACAGCACAGCCAAGCCGAGACAGAGACCCAGATCTAAACATACCAACTGGATCAGAGTCAGTTAACACTCTGATCCCCCTCTAAATTTAGCTAGCACCGGTACTTTGAAGTAACCAGATGCTACACAAGTATTGCAGAGATGTCCTGCATATGTTTTTAAAGTTTTTTTTTTCCTGGCATACACTTTAAATAAAAAAATTATATGTCATTGGTCGTTATAGTTTCAAACCATTTCAAATATTTCTTCTGATTTTTGGCAATTTGTTCTAGATGTAATGCCGAATGATGCAGCCTTTAAATAATATGTAGAACTAGTCAATAAATTCTTATATACAGTATGTTTTAACAGCGTGTTTTGATTGAAGGTCCTTGTCCAGGCACTTCCTGTTTTTGAATGATAAATATAAACAGCGCTCGCAGGATATGTTGCAAACCACACAGATTGCGATGAATTCGTTTGGGCAAAATTAATCAGCAGCTTGAAGGGGTGTGTGAAATAAGGGGACGTTATTCGGTACCAAGGCTGGTAGATATTGCTGGGTATCATTAAGTTTCCGCCCTGGAGACAGCAAGCTCGGTGTGCAATGAACAAAAGCCAAGCTGGTGCAGAGCAAAACAAACAGGCAGTGGGCTTCCACGGATAGAGGTGGTGTGTCACAAGGAGGTAAAGTGGTGTAGAGTTGGAACAGGTGCAGGCAAGTGATGAATGTGAACAGTCCAATGGGTATCACCAGTCCACGATAACACCAAGAGATCCACCGGTCAGCTCCGGGATCTGCCTCCACAGCACTTTAGTCACCACGTCCACACTCCTACTGTCATTCCGGCTAGAGTCCTAGCTTAGTAGCTGGAGCGGCAAGGTAGGTCAGATGACTCAACACCACTTTACCTCCTTGTGGCACACCACCTCTATCAGTGGAAGTCCACTGCCTGTCTGTTTTGTTCTGCACCAGCTCGGCTTTTGTTTACTGTCTCCAGTGCGGAAACGTAATGATACCTGCCTGAGGATCTAACCCAGCAATATCTACCAGCCTTGGTACCGAGCAACATCCTCTCATTTCACACACCCCTTCAAGCTGATGAATAATTTTGATCCTAGATCCCCGGATCTGACATTACCACATTGACTTTGTTTGTCCCAGCTCTATTTTGAACGGGGGTCTGTTTGTCACTTTTCTAATCTACCAGCAATACTTCCCTCACAGGGAACTTAATGTGTGATTGCGTGTGTGTGTGTAAGTATAAAGGCATGATCATGGTGGCTGTAAGTCTGTTCTGACAACATTGTCAATTTTTATTATGAAATGGTGAAGGTATTTGTAGTTTTATCTGTTTATAATTCAATAAAGCAATTTGTATTCGTCCTAAAACCCGCATTACTTCTTATTGAATAATCTCTTGAGGATTTCTAGTCCTATTTCATTAATTGCTTCTTTATGCCTAAAGAAATAATAAAAGCAGATATACATACCCAAAACTATGCTCCTCCCCACAGCTAGACCAGTAGTCCATGCATCTTCTGCAACCCCATGCTCCTCTGGTCTTCAGTCCTGACATCATTAAAGGGGAGTTCCACCCACAATTTCACTTTTTAAATATAAATACCCCTGTAATACACAAGCTTAATGTATTCTAGTAAAGTTAGTCTGTAAACTAAGGTCCGTTTTGTTAGGTTGTTACATCATTTAGATAGTTTATAATCTAGAAATAGACCGTGGCCATCTTAAGTGTGGATATCATGAAGCCAGACTGTATGACTTCCTGGATTTCAGCTTTGCATTTCTCGCACATGCTCAGTGCACAAGCAATTTAATAGGTTTCAGTCAGGTTTGCAAGGACTACTGGGAAACATGATGCCTATCCCAGAAACCCTTGCAAATAGCCTAGGCAAATAAGGAGGAGGAAGTAATGAAGGACTACAAAATAAAGGTATTTACAAGCAACAAATTAAATAAAAATTGTCCATTCTGAACACTATGAGATTAGAGCATGCAGCACAGACAAACATAAAAAAATGGGTGGAACTCCACTTTAAGACCAGGGCAAGGTTCATAACCCTGCTCTGAATATGAAGACATCGGGGGACAGTCCACTGCCGGATTGTGGGGGAGCTCTACCTGCTAAGGGACCGGAAGATCAGGTAAGCAAAACTGTTTATCCTCTGCCCTAGGCAAATGGAGCTACAGTAAAGCATTTTTTTTACAGGGTATAAAAGAGAAGATAGGCACCTCTAAGTGTAGCAATAAGTTGCTAAATGTTTTACCTTCATTAAATGTAACCATATTGCTACACTTGGAGTCTCCTGTCTTCTTTTGTATACTCAGTTGTGACATGACACTACTCTTATATCAAGACATCGCTTGTATATCAAGGCAACATTTATTAAAACACTTTGCTTGTCTTGCAAAATGCTCTCAAACCAAGTTACTCTTAAACCTAGGTTTTACTGTATTAACTTCTGCAGTACGGGCACAGACTCACTGTCCACACACTGTCTAGGAATTTTGAAGAAGCTGTGCTGACATTGCTGCATTGTTGGCGAGATAGATGTACAAGTTTGTTTTGTTACACTTTAAAGCGGAGTTCCAGACTTTTTTTATGTTTTATGTTTATTAAAAGTCAGCAGTTACAAAAAGTGTAGCTGCTGGCTTTTAATAAACAGACACTTACCTGCTCAACTGTCCAGTGACGCAGCCGCCCGGAGCGTCGCTCCTCTCCTCCCCCTCTGCCGGCGCCTCTATTCAGACTGTGGGCACCCAGCCATGACAGGTTTCGGTTTCACGGCCGGGCACTCACTGTGCATGCGTGAGCCGCGATGCGCTCTAGGAGTGGACAGGCGATCGCCTGGACCTGTCACGTTTCCCAGGCGATCGCCTACAGGGAGGGGCCGCCTAAGGCGATATGAAGAGTCACCTAAGCAGTCCCTGGGCAGAAGGAGGAAGTGGGACAGGAAGTCCCACTCTTAACGAAGCCCCCACTCCCCCCCCCAAAAAATTACATGCCAAATGTGGCATGTAAGGGGGCGAAGAGTGGTTTAAGTGGAAGTTTCACTTTTGGGTGGAACTCCGCTTTAACTTGGCTGAAAAGCTGATGTGAAATTACGTATTATCATTTATTTTTTCAAATCTCCAAGTTTGAGTCTACAAAGACCACAAGTTGCATTTGCACTGTAGAATTCAAGAAAACCTAGAATTCACAAATCATAACAGGCCATGTATTTATTTATTTTTTGTTACTTTGCCGCACAATCTTTTGATACAGTATATTTAAGCTGGTAATACTGCACTCTTCCCAGAAACATGTACATACAATATACACACACACACACACACTTATCTCTTTCCACTCTCATGCCAAAACAGGTCCCTGTGTAAAAATTGTAAATATAACTATACACTGGTAGATTTTGAATGAAGATTCTCAGCACTTTCTGTTTGAATATTTTATTATTTTTTCATAAAGCTTAACAAAAGTCATAAGAAAAATACCATTCATATTAGTACAATACAATGAAAAGAATAAAATGGAAAAAGCAGTTATAACTATGTTTCTCTGTTTCTCTCATGAAGTTTATAGAACCAAATGTAAGGAGTATGTATTCCTTAGTGTAACATTTCAGTTATAACAATTTAGTGATGTTATTCTAGCCATCATCAATAACAATCATATATAATCAAGATAGGAGAATATAAAAGGTAATATTTAGCTATAGCTAAAATGGAAGAAGATAGCGTTTGCTCACTGTAGTGGGTCAAAATAACCTAAAATAGTTAGGAGAAATTAATTAACTATTCCAGGGCCAAGTTCCCGCTAACTAAACCAGTTTGAGGTAAGGGAACGATAGAGTGGAGAATGAGGAATATTTCCAGAGAGGATATTTATAGGCACACAGCTTACTATGGGGGCGACCAAGCTGAGCCGCAGCTCCCTGTGTCCATTCAGGCACCGAGTCGCAGCCAGGCCCTGCCCCTTTTTTCTCCTCATTGGCTCACTGACTTTGAATGACAGCAGCAGGAGCCAATGGCACTGTCCCGGACTGCCGAGTCTCTTGTGCAACATCGCTGGATCTAGATGGACCTCAGGTAAGTATTGGGTGGCTGAGGGAGGCTGCTGCACATAGAAGGATTTGATCTTAATGCATAGAACGCATTAAGATTAAAAACTTTCTGCCTTTACAAACCCCCCATTTTCCAATACCTGTATAGATACAATGGTATTATTCTACAGCGAGGGTCAGCAACCTGTGGATCGCGATCTACCTATCGATCCTGGGCAGGCCACTGGTAGATCGCAACCCTTGGTTGCTGACCCCAGAGCCTGGAGAAGAGGGGTGGCTGGGGAGGCATTTAATGGAACTGATTGTTGTATTCTCCTCCCTGCAGCAGCTGAATGCCGGAAATTCCGGCTTCTCCTCCTCTCCCTCCCACTGACACTCAGCTTCTGCAGGGAGAAAAATACAGTTATCAGTTCCGCTAAATGCCACCACCTGTCCTGTCCAGATTTCCCTTCCTGGTGTTGCCCGCCATATGTGCTCCCTTGCCTGCCCCCCCCACCAGCGCTGCTGGGTTCCCCTCCTCACTTCTCCTGCTGACTGCTGCAAGGAAGGGACTGGTAAATGTGTCATTTACCAGCCCCTTCATTTTCTGAATGAACGCAGTGGGTGATCATTGACTGTATTCATTCATAACTGAAGCAGTTTACTATGCTTTAGTTTGTGAATGAATAGAAAGCCGCACAGAGCATTTCCCATTCATTCACTGTGCACTGAGGCTGCAAAGAAAAATACTGGAGAATCGCTGTCCTTGGTTCCTTTTCTGTGTCTCAAAAGTGAGACATCAGGGGCCGGTTAGACCCTTGATATTTCACCAAAGCCCCCTAACGGGGCTCCTAAAAATTATTGTAAAATAAAAGCTAAAAAAAAATACAAATAAAAAAGCTACTGACACCAGTCTCTTGCCCTACTGACACCGTCCACTGCTCTTTTGACACTGTCCACTGCCCTACTGACAATGTCCACACTCCATCCAGTGCCATACTGACACTATCCACACACCATCCACGGCTCTACTGACACTGTCCACTGCTCTACTGACACCATCCACTTCCCTACTGACACTGTACACACACTGGCCACTGCCCCACTGACACTGTCCGCTGCTCTACTGATGCCATCCACTTCCCTACTGACACTGTACACACACTGGCCACTGCCCCACTGACACTGTCCACTGCTCTACTGACACCATCCACTTCCCTACTGACACTGTACACACACTGGCCATGGCCCCACTGACACTCTCCACTGCTCTACTGACACCATCCACTTCCCTACTGACACTGTATACATAATGGCCACGGCCCCACTGACACTGTCCACTGCTCTACTAGGCTAAGTTTATGTTTTTACAGTGACATTTTTGTAAGGTAACCCTGGTGATCTTTGCCTACCCCTGATCTGCAGTCTCCGTTCTCAAACACTAAACTGATGCTTTTTCCCTTACACCAGTTAAAGTGATCCATGCCTTATAACAGAAAGTGAGGTAAATATATACATGTCAGATAAGTAGCACTATTTACCAGCTAAAATAAAATCATTTTGTTGCCTTCCTAATTTTTGCTGTTCCTTTTTGCCATTTGCAATGATTGCATTATATAATGTTGCTACTAGGCAGTGCATCATTATGTTTAATCATTGCTTGTTTCTTGCACCAGGTGGCAAGGCTATCACATTATTTGGAAAAGACAAATAAAATGAAATGCCGGTGACATCACGCATGGTGACAGATTACACACAGTGTTAATTAGCGTGAGAGTGGTGACAGATTAAACACAGATTACACACAGTGATTTTAGTAAGTATGACAGTTTGAGTAAAGCATTGCACAGTGTGGGAGGATAGCCTGTAGACACTGCGGTGGGTTGAAGAAGAATATTGCCTGTTGTGGCTGAGGAGTGACCAGGCCAGTGTGGAGTCACCTGGAAACTTATTACTGGGGAGGAGGTGCAGCAGGTACTATTTCATGAGAAACTGTCATGGAGGCTACTTGTAGTGCATAGAAATTGTGCTGCTTCCTCAGAGAAGAGCTGCTCCATCAGGTGGGGTGGCTACATCAAGAGAAAGAGGTTCCATCAGGGAAAGCTGCTCCATCAGAGGGAGTGGCTACATCAGGAGAGAGCTGCTCCAGCAGGAGAGAGCTGCTCCATTATGGAAAGTGGCTACATCAGGGAAAAGAGGTTTCATCAGGTGGATCGTGGAGCAGCTACATGAGGGGAGAGCAGCTATATCAGGGGAGAGCTGATTCATCAGGGAGAGTGGCTACATCAGGGGAAAGAGGCTGCATCAGGGAGAGTGGCTACATCAGGGGAAAAAGGCTGCATTAGGGAGAGTGGCTACATTAGGGGAAAGAGGCTTCATCAGGGAGAGTGGCTATATCAGAGGAAACAGGCTACATCAGGAGAGAGCTGATCCATCAGGGAGAGTGGCTACATCAGGGGAAAGAGGCTTCATTAGGGAGAGTGGCTACATTAGGGGAAAAAGGCTGAATTAGGGAGAGTGGCTATATCAGAGGAAACAGGCTACATCAGGAGAGAGCTGATCCATCAGGGAGAGTGGCTACATCAGGGGAAAAAGGCTGCATTAGGGAGAGTGGCTACATTAGGGGAAAGAGGCTTCATCATGGAGAGTGGCTACATCAGAGGAAATAGGCTACATCAGGAAAGAGCTGATCCATCAGGGAGAGTGGCTACATCAGGGGAAAGAGGCTTCATCAGAGAGAGCTGATCCATCAGGGAGAGTGGCTACATCAGGGGAAAGAGGCTTCATCAGGGAGAGCTGATCCATCAGGGAGAGTGGCTACATCGGGGGAGAGCTGATCAACCAGGGGGGAGCTGCTCCATTGGGGAGATTGGCTACATAAGGAAAGGGAGGTTACATTAGAGGAGAACTACTCCATCAGGGAAGGGAAGACTTGCTCCACCAGAGAGGTGTTGCTTTAATGGGGGAGAGCTGCTCCATGGGGGGTGTGGCTACATCAGGAGGGAATAGCAACATCATGGGAGAGCTGTTCTGTTAGGGGACAGCTGCTGCCAAAAGTGTGTCACCTGTCTGTTCATGTAGTTTGGCACATGTGTGTCCTTTGACAGGTAAAACAGTTAACATTAAGGCTTCATTTCCACTGGCGTTTTTACAGCCACTTTTCTGAGCGTTTTTTACAGCTTAAAAACACCTGTCCATGTTATTCTATGGCTTCATTCCCACATAGGCGTTTTTGAGCTGCAAATGGCATAGGCGTTTTTGAGCTGTAAAAAAAACGCAGGACCAGGGCGTTCTGAAGCTCCAGCAATAGAGCTGTAAAAACGCCAGACGTTAAACGCTCAAAAATGCTCAAAAACGCTCCAGCTCACACAAAAAAAAAAATAAACATGGACAGGCGTTTTTAAGCTGTAAAAAAGGCTAAAGAAAGTAGCTGTAAATACGCCAGTGGAAATGAAGCCTAAGAGCCCATTCACACCTCCGCGACAAAACGCCCGACGCCGGACGCTCGTGCCGCTGGAGGGGAGAATTCCCATTGCTGTCTATGAGATGGTTCACATCTCATAGACGCCGTACGCCTGCCGCCTGAAAAAAAGTCCCGGACCCTTTTTTTCAGGCGGCATTGGCGTTCGGCCATACAAAGCAATGGGAAGGCTTTGTTAAAAAAAAAAAAAAAGTTACACACTCGCGGCAAAATACGCAACGTACGCGGCGTATCTTGTCGCGGAGGTGTGAATGCAGCCTTTAGGCTTAATTTCCATGGACGTTTTTACAGCCACTTTTCTGAGCATTTTTTTGCAGCTTAAAAACAGCTCTCCATGTTAGTCTATGGCCTCATGCCCACCATGACGTTTTTGAACTGTAGATGGCTGAGCCGTTTTTAAGCTGCAAACAAAAAACAGGACTGGTTCTGAAGCTCCAGAGTAGAGCTCAAAAACGCTACCGCTGCGTTTTTGAGCCCCTTTCACACTGGGACGGGGGCGGCATTGGCGGTAAAGCGCCGCTATTTTTAGCGGCACTTTACCGTCAGATTTGCAGCGGTTTTACCCCGGCTAGCAGCCAAGAAAGGGTTAAAAAACCACCGCAAAGCACCTCTGCAGAGGCGCTTTACCAGTGGTATAGCCTCGGTGCCCCATTGATTTCAATGGGCAGGAGCAATGGAGGAGCGGTATACACACCGCTCCTTCACCGCTCCAAAGATGCTGCTAACAGGACTTTTTTTACTGTCCTGCTAGCGCACCGCTCCAGTGTGAAAGCCCTCGGTTTGCAAGCGCTATTTTTAGCATTATAATGCCTGCAAACCGACCCAGTGTGAAAGAGGTCTTAGTGTCTGTCTTCAACTTGTTTAACTGAGATCTGAAATTGAAAGATTGTTGCCATGCATAGCAAGGCTAAGAGCCGGTTCACACTTAGGCGGCATGACTTCGGGGGCGACTCCGCAAGGCGTCCTGAAGACGCGACTTCAGAGGCGACCTGCAAAGTGACCTCTGTATAGAAGTCAATGCAGGTCACCCAGAGCCGCCCCCGAAGTCGTACAGGAACCTTTTTCTAAGTCGGAGCGACTTGCGTTGCTCCTATTAGAATGGTTCTATTGCATAGAATAGGACGTGACTTGTCTGGCGGCTGTGCCGCCTAAAGAGTCGCCCCAGTGTGAACCGGCTCTTAACTGCTTATTTTGGGTAGGAGAGAGGAGAAACACTTTACTTACCTGATCCTCTGCTCCTCCCAAAGACAGTGCTCTCCCATGCTCTAAGGACTGTCTCCTGGACATGGCTATGGACCCTGCATTATTCTTGATGACTTAAGGGCCTTATACTACTGGAGCACGGGGAAAAAGACACTGCGTTGACTGATCTAGCAGAGAAGTGGAAGATCAGGTAAGTCCATCTTTTTTTTCTGTGTCCCCTAGACCTAAACAAGCAAAAACAAGCAAATAATGCTCACCGTGTGGGCACAGCCTCAGCAGCATCATTTTATCAAATAACATTTTATTATTGTTTGAATTTGCGATACAGAATATGGAGGTACAGAATTTCAATTATGAAAACTGTGATATGCATCATTGCTGTCTGACAATTATCCATGAACATTGAAACTATGTTTAATGACAGTAGTTATTCTTTATCTAGCGTTATTATTTCGTCCGATATGTACTTCATATTCGTCTCATAAATCGTAATAATTTGTATGTAGTTAAAGGAAGCAGAATCATTTTAAAGTCTGCCACAGTCTATGTAAAAATAGTAGTTTCACAATAGATTGATAGTGATAAATAATCTAAGCAAACAAAAAAACAAGCTAAAGATTTGCGAGGAATAGATATTTGGTGTAGAAGCCATAGTACAGTTTCAATAAATGGAGCAGATGGGCGGAAAGAGCGGGCATAATTATGGCGGTGGGGGGTGGAGATGTCATGAATGGAGGAGGGTTTCTACTAACAGAAGATGAATCAGCACAAGGAACACATTCTGCTGACTAATGCCCTGTATACACGATCGGTTCATCCAATGAAAACGGACCGATGGATTTTTTTTATCAGATATCCGATGAAGCTGACTTTCATCAGTCTTGCCTACACACCATCAGTTAAAAATCCGTTTGTGTCAGAACGCGGTGACGTAAAACACTACGACGTGCTGAGAAAAATGAAGTTCAATGCTTCCGAGCATGCGTCGACTTGATTCTGAGCATGCCTGGATTTTTACCGATGGACTTTCCCACAGACGATCGTTTTTTTCTCACGGTTTTTTAACCATCAGATAATTTTAAAACAGGTACTAAGTTTTTTCACCAATGGGAAAAAAAACGATGGGGCCCACACAGGATCGGTTCGTCCGATGAAAACGGTCCATCGGACCGTTTTCATCAGACGAACCGATCGTGTGTACAGGGCATTAGCTATGTCCCTTGTGTTGATTTTTCTGCTTTTATCTTAGTTACACTCTGTGCTTTTACAGAGAGGCCTGGAGTGACAAGCCCAAAGGAAGAATAACAGAGGGCCGGGCATGACTGGGGTGGGGGTGGACAACGGAGAGTTAACTGGGAAGGAGGAGGTTCAGGGTGAGTGACTGTAGGGAAGAATTGTGTGTTGGGGGGTGGAGCCATATAAATAGGGGTGGGGTGCACGTGGCGGCATTGCGGGAGAATTAGCGTGCATGGAGGCAGGTTTTCCCACCCACCCTCCCTGTTTTTTGTTGTGCGTTTGGTGTTGTGTGTTTTTCTTTCTTTCAGGTTCGTTGAGATGGTTGTCATTACAGCTGTGGCGGTGTCCTTTGGTCTTTGATGGTGACAGTTAACAGATGGAATGGAAATGGTGGGGGGCTCATCGGTGGGATGGGCCCCTCCTGGGGTTACTCCAGTGCAACAGTGTCTGCTTGAATACGGTTATGGTGCACTGCGGGGTAAAAAGGGGTTGTCTCCGAGCTGGAGTCGGCTGGAGGCCAGTTATGTACCGCAGTGTAGTGGTGACAAGAAAGGTTAAGTGGGGTTGCTGTCAAAGACCAATTAGACTGGTGTTAATAAAGTTGTTTTGGTTAAATGTTAATGAATAAAGATTTGGAATTATTTTAATTTTATTTAAATATTTTAATTATTTGAGTTTGAAAATAGGCTGTTGTGGCCATTTTACTCCAACTTCTGTGTCTCTCTCGTTAATGGGAAAGGTGTGGGGGTTTAAATAAGAGGGGGGATAGGTGAAGGTTTGGCTATCCGATCTACACTAGTCATGGCAATTTCTTTTCCTTCCTTTATTCCCACTTCTCAGAAATGAATTGCAACAGTTAGCAGAATAATTCTTTTAAGCAACCTGTGTGTAACCACAGGACAATAGTGTCCAAATATTATATAATTTGGGGTATTTAGGTATGATTTTTCTAACATTATAACTTGGATAGCTCTTAACATCTGCAGAGTTGTTCTAATAATAACTGGTCACCTTTCTTACAGACATCAGCAGAGAGACACTGCCACATGCATCCTCCACCCTCAGCTTCCATCTCCCTATGCAAGGAGCCCCTCCTGTTCATACTTGAAAAGCAAGCAAGCATGCCAATGTAGAGCCTCATATTAGTCTTCCAACTGCACACTCTGGTGGTGACTTGGAGATGCTCCCTGTAGAGTGCTGCATGCCGTGAAGTCCTCATGATCCTCAAAGAAAAGGTAAGCAGTGAATACTGAGCCTGCAGGGACAAAATTAATTCAAATAAACTGTGCTGAATTAAATATGGAGACTGCTAATGCTAACCACCTTATGAAAATGCTTTTTGCCTGGCACTCATACTGATTTTCTGACTCCAGTACATTGAATAACTGATAGGCATGCAGCCACTGAAATCATAGGGAAGCCAGAACTTCTTATTTGCATGCTTACTCCATGTCAGTCATTTGGACTATATTGAAGCCATTATATCAACATGACAAGAGGCAATCAGGCGGGTAGTGGGTTAGGGACTGAGACAAATGGTGACATGGGAGAGGGGAGTTCCTGCACCTATTCTCTGAGAAAAAAAGCCCTGATTAGAAGTATTTATGGCAACGTCACTGACAGCTTTCTTTGTAGATGTTCCCTATATTGGCACAAATCTTCACTTTTTGAGATCAGGCCCACTTTAATTTAAAAGAGTTAACCAATTAAGGAGCACCGCACGACCATATACGTCGACAGAATGGCACGGATGGGCACATGGTCGTATATACACGTCCCTGCCTTCCCGCGGGTCAGGGGTCCAGTTGGCCCCCCCCTCCGGTGCCAGTGGTGGTCCGTTTGTCTGTGGGAGCGATCCGAGATGAGATGATTGGTTTCTGGCCACCCTCTCGCGATCGCTCCCAGCGAATGATCTGCTTCCTAATGTAATGATTAATACATCCCCGTAGAAAGCAGCGGCCTAGTACACCCTGGTCGTTCATCCAGCACTGCAGTAACACTTGGTGATGTGGCTTGTCCCATAAGTGCAGTTCAAGCTGGTGAGGTGGCAAGCACAAGTAGTAGTATTTGCGCTTATCACTTTACCTTTCAAGCACAAGTAGTGTCCTGCTGCCACCAAGAAGAAGACAAAGACAGGCCCGTCATGCCCATAGTGCCCTTCCTGCAGAATTCGCCTATCCTGATTGGGTCCCCACCACTTCTGCAGAACCCGTACTTCCCCAATTCACTGGCCAACCCAGTATTCAGATGGATATTGTGTGATTTTACACCACTTGATTTTTATTCACTGTTTTTCACGGAAGATCTCTATAGATCTATTGTGGACCAGAGTAATTTATATGCTGGTAATTTCTTTGCTGCTAATCCCCAGTCCGTCCTTGCCAGAGAATGGAAACCACTTACGGTTTCCGAATTTAAGACCTTTCTGGGCCTTTGCCTCAACATGGGCATACACCAATTTCCGAAGTTGCGGACGTATTGGTCCACACGTCCACATGACCATATGTCTGTGTTCTTTACTTCCATGGCCAGGAAACGATACGAGGCGATCTTGCAGTTCTTGCATTTTAACGACAATGAACTTTGTCGTCCACGTGGAGACCCTGAATACGAGCGGCTCTACAAAATTCGGCCCCTCATAAACCACTTCAAACGAACGTTTTGCAGCCTTGTATACTCCCCATCAAGTTGTCTGCGTTGATGAGTCCCTAATTAAATTTTCTGGCCGCTTGTCTTTCAAACAGTACCTTCCCAGCAAGCGTGCCAGATACGGGGTCAAGCTCTATAAGCTCTGTGACAGGGCAACAGGCTATACATGGAGCTTTATGATTTATGAGGGAAAAGATAGTCAGGTAGAGCCAGAGGACTGCCCAGATTACATAGGGAGCGCTGGCAAAATTGTGTGGGACTTGGTGTCACCCTTATTTGGAAAGGGGTACCATTTGTATGTGGACAATTATTACACAAGCGTGCCACTTTTTAGTCACTTGTTTGATCATCAGATTGGAGCATGTGGCGCCGTGCGACCTAATCGCCGGGGCTTTCCCCATCGGCTTGTAGATTCCCATCTCAGGCTGGGGGAGAGAGCCTGCTCAAGGTGTAATAATTTGCTCGCTGTGAAGTGGTGGGACAATAAGAATGTTTTGGTTCTTACCACCCTTCACGCAGACACGACAGTCCAAATTCGTACGGCGGCTGGTGTTGTGGAGAAACCCCTCTGTGTCCACCAATATAACCAACATATGGGAGGGGTGGACCTCAACAACCTTCACGCAGACACGACAGTACAAATTCGTACGGCGGCTGGTGTTGTGGAGAAACCCCTCTGTGTCCACCAATATAACCAACATATGGGAGGGGTGGACCTCAACAACCAGTTGTTGGCGCCATGTCATATTGCCTGTAAGGCGAGACGCTGGTACAAAAAAGTGTCTATATTTATTTCAATTGGCTTTGCTGAACGCTCATGTCATATACAGAGCTTCAGGACGGACTGGATCCTTCCTTCAATTCCAGGATGAGATCATCATAGAACTCCTGTATCCAGGCGGTTCTGCATCTCACCATTCCCAACCAAATGCAGTAAGCCGACTGCATGCGAGGCATTTTCCTTTTGTCCTCGAGAGTACCCCTACCCAAAAAGCCCCCCAAAGAAAATGTTGTGTCTGTAGAAATCGCGGATATAGGCGTGACACCCGTTATTATTGTCCACTCTGTCCTGACAATCCTGGTCTTTGCATTGGGAAACGTTTTGAACGCTACTACACACGAGTGAAGTTTTAGCGTAGGGTAAAGCATTTCACAGACTAGGACACACTTACACAGGGTCTCCCAAGATGCCATTGCATTTTGAGAGACCCAAACCTGGAACCGAAGAGTTGAACAGTTACAGTTACAAAAAAAGTGTTAAAAAAAAAGTAAACAATAAAATATATAAAAAAAAATAAAAAATAGTTGTCATTTTATTGTTCTCTCCCTCTCTGTTCTCTCTCTATTGTTCTTTTTTTACTGTATTCTATTCTGCAATGTTTTATTGTTGTTATGTTTTATCATGCTTGCTTTTCAGGTATGTAATTTACTTTACTGTTTTCAGCTGTTGCGCATATTCATTTATCTTGACAGCAACAGCGTTTGCTCCCACGATACATAAAGCCGTGACTCCAACGCTGTAGGAGGTGATTTTACCACCACAGTTAAAAAAAAGAGTATATATGCCGAAGCATGGGGGCATTAGGGGCGGAGGAGCGATTTTGCTCCTAATGCCGCGTACATACGGTCGACATTCCGACAGAGGCTTGCCCGTGGAAAAGTCCGACCGTGTGTACGCGGCATAACTTTTTATGCCGCGTACATACGGTCGATATTCTGACGGAGGCTTGCCCGTGGAAAAGTCTGACCGTGTGTACGCGGCATTACTGTTTTGAGGGAGGATGTGCCCATGCTTCAGCATATATAAATGGTGCATGTATGTCCATCATTAGAAGTGGGTGGATGAAGGGAGGTATTCTAATGGTGGGCATACCCACCGATCAATCTCTTTTTTTCGTTCAGCCAACAGGCTGCATGAAAAAAAAAAAAAAGATTACAATACATGTCCAACAAGAACCATCAACGTACTGGTATGTTGCTGGACTTTGAATGGTTATACCAGAATGATGCCTGTGGGTTTAAGTATCATCTTGGTATCATTCTTTTCAGCCAGCGGTCGGCTTTCATTTAAAAACAATCCTAGCAGCTAATTATCCTCTAGACTGCTTTAACAAGCAGTGGGAGGGAATGTCCTCCCCCCCGGATATAAACAGCGCCATTGGAAAATTAAGAGAGCATTTTATCACAACGATCTTGGTGTGGTCAGATGCTTTGAGGGCAGAGGAAAGATCTAGGGTCTAATAGACCCCAATTCTTTCAAAAAAAGAGTACCTGTCACTAACTTTTGCTATCATAGGGGATATTTACATTCCCTGAGATAACAATAAAAATGGTAAAAAAAAAAAAAATGGAAGGAAAAGTTTACAAAAAAAACAAAAAAAAAAGATACAAAAAATTATGAAAAAAAAACACCCCTGTCCCCCCCTTGCTCTTGCGCAAAGGCGAACGCAAGCGTCGGTCTGGCGTCATATGTAAACAGCAATTGCACTATGCATGTGAGGTATCACCGCAAAGGTCAGATCGAGGGCGGTGTTAGCAGTAGACCTCCTCTGTACATCTAATGTGGTAACCTGTAAAGGCTTTTAAAGAATAATGTATGTAGTTTGTCACCACTGCGCGTTTGTGCGCAATTTTAAAGCATGTCATGTTTGGTATCCATGTACTCGGCCTAAGATCATCTTTTTTATTTCATCAAAAAATTGGGCAATATAGTGTGTTTTAGTGCATTAAAATAAAAAAAAGTGTATTTTTTCCCAAAAAAAATGCGTTTGAAAAATCCCTGCGCAAATATTGTGTGGAAAAGAAAAATGCAACACCCACCATTATAATCTGTAGGGCCTTTGCGTTAAAAAAATATATATAATGTTTGTGGGTTCAACTTAATTTTCTTGCAAAAAAAAAAATGTTTTCATGTAAACAAAAAGTGTCAGATGGGGCTTTGTCTTCAAGTGGTTAGAAGAGTGGGTGATGTGTGACATTAGCTTCTAAATGTTGTGCATAAAATGCCAGGACAGTTCAAAACCCCCCCAAATGACCCCATTTTGGAAAGTAGACACCACAAGCTATTTGCTGAGAGGCATGTCGAGTCCATGGAATATTTTATATTTTTACACAAGTTGCGGGAAAAAGACAATTGTTTATATTGCTCACACATGCCATGGTTATATGTGGAATTACACCCCAAAATACATTCTGTTGCTTCTCCTGAGTACGGGGATACCACATGTGTGAGACTTTTTGGGGGCCTAGCCATTTACGGGACCCCAAAAACCAAGCACCGCCTTCAGCTGTGTAAATTCAAGAAAATGTACCCTTGTTTGTAGACGCTATAACTTTTGCGAAAACCAATAAATATACACTTATTGAAATTTTTTTTACTAAAGCCATGTGGCTGAATAAATTTTGGCCTAAATGTATGACTAAAATTGAGTTTATTAGATTTTTCTTATAACAAAAAGTAGAAAATATTACTTTTCCATTTATATTGGCAAAAATAAAAATCGCAGAGGCAATCAAATACCATCAAAAGAAAGCTCTATTTGTGAGAAGAAAAGGACGCAAACTTTGTTTGGGTACAACATTGCATGACCGCGCAATTACCAGTTAAAGCAGCGCAGTGCCAAATTGTAAAAACACCCTGGGTCCTTAACCTGCATATTGGTCCGGGTCTTAAGTGGTTAAAGGAGTAATGGGCCAGATCCTCAAAAGAGATACGCAGACTTAACTGCTGTTCAGTCTGTGTCTAACTTTGGAAACGATCCTCAAAATGCTTTTTCCAAAGTTAGGCAGAAGATCCGGCATGTGTAATTGAATTACACTGCCGAATCTTAGGATGCAGTACCGCATCCGCCGCTGGGGGCATTTCGAGTCGAAATGCCGTTTCTAGTATGCAAATTAGCACTTAAGGCGATCCACAAAGCTTTCCAGCTTCGTTTTTTCGCCGTAAGTGTTATTTTGCAAGTGTAAAACTAGGGCTGATGTTACAAAGTGTAAACTAGTCACACCATGTAAAAGCCCATTCCAGCGACGGCATTTGGTATGCATTCCCGAGGGAGAACTCCACGGCAATTTGTAAAAACAAAACCGGCATGGGTTCCCCCCCAGGAGCATACCAGGCCCTTAGGTCTGGTATGGGTTGTAAGGGGACCCCCCTACGCCGAAAAATCGACGTAGGGGGTCCCCCTACAATCCATACCAGACCCCCACCCTAAGTGAATGGATATGGGGTACATCGTACCCCTATCCATTCACCTGTAGGCAAAAAGTTAAAGTTAGTAAACACACAACACAAGGCCTTTTAAAATAATTTATTATTCTGCTCCGGATGCCCCCCCTGTCTTCTTTATTAGCTCTATTAGCAGGGGGGGCTTCTTCTTCCACTCTCCGGGGGTCTTCTCCGCTCTCCGGGGGGGGTTTCTTCTTCCGCTCTCCGGGGGGGGGCTTCTCCGGACTCCGGGGGGCTTCTTCCATCTTCTCCCCTCTTCCGCTGTTGACTCGGCGAACCCCGGTTCTTCTGCAGATGTCCGGTGCCTTCTTCTTCAGCGCTGGCTGCCTGCTATCTTTGTGTAGGCAAAAAGTTAAAGTTAGTAAACACACAACACAAGGCCTTTTAAAATAATTTATTATTCTGCTCCGGATGCCCCCCCTGTCTTCTTTATTAGCTCTATTAGCAGGGGGGGCTTCTTCTTCCACTCTCCGGGGGTCTTCTCCGCTCTCCGGGGGGGGTTTCTTCTTCTGCTCTCTGGGGGGGGCTTCTCCGGACTCCGGGGGGCTTCTTCCATCTTCTCCCCTCTTCCGCTGTTGACTCGGCGAACCCCGGTTCCACGTGGGTACCTGCCGGAGCATGATGGGACGGTGATGCCTATATAAATGGGATGCAAGGCGCGCTTCCATCATTACAGCGACAACAGGCGACGAGTCAACATCGGAAGAACAGAAGAGAAGAACCTGACAAAAAGTGTCAGATGGGGCTTTGTCTTCAAGTGGTTAGAAGAGTGGGTGATGTGTGACATTAGCTTCTAAATGTTGTGCATAAAATGCCAGGACAGTTCAAAACCCCCCCAAATGACCCCATTTTGGAAAGTAGACACCACAAGCTATTTGCTGAGAGGCATGTCGAGTCCATGGAATATTTTATATTTTTACACAAGTTGCGGGAAAAAGACAATTGTTTATATTGCTCACACATGCCATGGTTATATGTGGAATTACACCCCAAAATACATTCTGTTGCTTCTCCTGAGTACGGGGATACCACATGTGTGAGACTTTTTGGGGGCCTAGCCATTTACGGGACCCCAAAAACCAAGCACCGCCTTCAGCTGTGTAAATTCAAGAAAATGTACCCTTGTTTGTAGACGCTATAACTTTTGCGAAAACCAATAAATATACACTTATTGAAATTTTTTTTACTAAAGCCATGTGGCTGAATAAATTTTGGCCTAAATGTATGACTAAAATTGAGTTTATTAGATTTTTCTTATAACAAAAAGTAGAAAATATTACTTTTCCATTTATATTGGCAAAAATAAAAATCGCAGAGGCAATCAAATACCATCAAAAGAAAGCTCTATTTGTGAGAAGAAAAGGACGCAAACTTTGTTTGGGTACAACATTGCATGACCGCGCAATTACCAGTTAAAGCAGCGCAGTGCCAAATTGTAAAAACACCCTGGGTCCTTAACCTGCATATTGGTCCGGGTCTTAAGTGGTTAAAGGAGTAATGGGCCAGATCCTCAAAAGAGATACGCAGACTTAACTGCTGTTCAGTCTGTGTCTAACTTTGGAAACGATCCTCAAAAGGCTTTTTCCAAAGTTAGGCAGAAGATCCGGCATGTGTAATTGAATTACACTGCCGAATCTTAGGATGCAGTACCGCATCCGCCGCTGGGGGCATTTCGAGTCGAAATGCCGTTTCTAGTATGCAAATTAGCACTTAAGGCGATCCACAAAGCTTTCCAGCTTCGTTTTTTCGCCGTAAGTGTTATTTTGCAAGTGTAAAACTAGGGCTGATGTTACAAAGTGTAAACTAGTCACACCATGTAAAAGCCCATTCCAGCGACGGCATTTGGTATGCATTCCCGAGGGAGAACTCCACAGCAATTTGTAAAAACAAAACCGGCATGGGTTCCCCCCCAGGAGCATACCAGGCCCTTAGGTCTGGTATGGGTTGTAAGGGGACCCCCCTACGCCGAAAAATCGACGTAGGGGGTCCCCCTACAATCCATACCAGACCCGTATCCAAAGCATATCCTACCCGGCCGGTCAGGAAGGGAGTGGGGACGAGCGAGCGCCCCCCCCCTCCTGAGCCGTGCCAGGCCGCATGCCCTCAACATGGGGGGGTTGGGTGCTCTGGGGCAGGGGGGCGCACTGCGGGCCCCCCCACCTCAGAGCACCCTGTCCCCATGTTGATGAGGACAGGACCTCTTCCCGACAACCCTTGCCATTGGTTGTCGGGGTCTGCGGGCGGGGGCTTATCGGAATCTGGGAGTCCCCTCAAATAAGGGGGCCCCCAGATACCGGCCCCCCACCCTAAGTGAATGGATATGGGGTACATCGTACCCCTATCCATTCACCTGTAGGCAAAAAGTTAAAGTTAGTAAACACACAACACAAGGCCTTTTAAAATAATTTATTATTCTGCTCCGGATGCCCCCCCTGTCTTCTTTATTAGCTCTATTAGCAGGGGGGGCTTCTTCTTCCACTCTCCGGGGGTCTTCTCCGCTCTCCGGGGGGGGTTTCTTCTTCCGCTCTCCGGGGGGGGGCTTCTCCGGACTCCGGGGGGCTTCTTCCATCTTCTCCCCTCTTCCGCTGTTGACTCGGCGAACCCCGGTTCTTCTGCAGATGTCCGGTGCCTTCTTCTTCAGCGCTGGCTGCCTGCTATCTTTGTGTAGGCAAAAAGTTAAAGTTAGTAAACACACAACACAAGGCCTTTTAAAATAATTTATTATTCTGCTCCGGATGCCCCCCCTGTCTTCTTTATTAGCTCTATTAGCAGGGGGGGCTTCTTCTTCCACTCTCCGGGGGTCTTCTCCGCTCTCCGGGGGGGGGTTTCTTCTTCTGCTCTCTGGGGGGGGCTTCTCCGGACTCCGGGGGGCTTCTTCCATCTTCTCCCCTCTTCCGCTGTTGACTCGGCGAACCCCGGTTCCACGTGGGTACCTGCCGGAGCATGATGGGACGGTGATGCCTATATAAATGGGATGCAAGGCGCGCTTCCATCATTACAGCGACAACAGGCGACGAGTCAACATCGGAAGAACAGAAGAGAAGAACCTGACGTCACAGAAGACCGCGCCGGCTGCCTGTTAGAAATTGAGCTAACACACAAAGATAGCAGGCAGCCAGCGCTGAAGAAGAAGGCACCGGACATCTGCAGAAGAACCGGGGTTCGCCGAGTCAACAGCGGAAGAGGGGAGAAGATGGAAGAAGCCCCCCGGAGTCCGGAGAAGCCCCCCCCCCGGAGAGCGGAAGAAGAAACCCCCCCCGGAGAGCGGAGAAGACGCCCGGAGAGTGGAAGAAGAAGCCCCCCCTGCTAATAGAGCTAATAAAGAAGACAGGGGGGGCATCCGGAGCAGAATAATAAATTATTTTAAAAGGCCTTGTGTTGTGTGTTTAGTAACTTTAACTTTTTGCCTACAGGTGAATGGATAGGGGTACGATGTACCCCATATCCATTCACTTAGGGTGGGGGGCCGGTATCTTGGGGCCCCCTTATTTGAGGGGACTCCCAGATTCCGATAAGCCCCCGCCCTCAGACCCCGACAACCAATGGCAAGGGTTGTCGGGAAGAGGTCCTGTCCTCATCAACATGGGGACAGGGTGCTCTGAGGTGGGGGGGCCCGCAGTGCGCCCCCCTGCCCCAGAGCACCCAACCCCCCCATGTTGAGGGCATGCGGCCTGGCACGGCTCAGGAGGGGGGGGGCGCTCGCTCGTCCCCACTCCCTTCCTGACCGGCCGGGTAGCGTGCTTTGGATACGGGTCTGGTATGGATTGTAGGGGAACCCCCTACGTCGATTTTTCAGCGTAGGGGGGTCCCCTTACAACCCATACCAGACCTAAGGGCCTGGTATGCTCCTGGGGGGGAACCCATGCCGGTTTTTTCATTGAAAATTGGCATGGAGTTCTCCCTCAGGAATGCATGCCGAGCGACGCTGTCATTTTTTTTTTTTTTTCCCGACGCAACTTTTTTAAGCCGTCGCGATCCTCAAAACTCGGCGTAACGAAACTTTGCGCATGCGCAGTACGGCCGGCGCGGGAGCGCGCCTCATTTAAATGGGACTCGCCCCATTTGAATAGGAATGCCTTGCGCCGGCGGAATTTTAGTTACACAGCCTGAAATTTCTAGATAAGTGCTTTGTGGATCGGGCACTTAGGTAGAAACTTTAAGGCAGTGTAACTTAAATGGGATTTTTTAAGTTACGCCAGGTTTTTGTGGATCTGGCCCAATGTTCTTATTTATGGGGGTTGCAGTCCATCTGTCCTGATGTTAATGTCCTTGTCTTGTAACCAATTTTGTCAGTTCACAAAAAAAGGGTAGTATTTACCAAGATGCATTGCTAGTGCTTTACATTGGCACGCTCTGCCTCCATCCACTGGCATTAAAGCCAGGTGACAGGATGAGCTCCCTGTTTGACAGAGTTGGTTTTTCAATCAGACAGATGACAAAAATAATGTATCCACTTTCCTTTTATTTCCTGTTACATTGGCAATTACATTAATGCACAAAAACATTATCTGACACTTTTTTCCTTGATGCTGATGTGGCTTGAATGACATCACCACTCCAGCCTGAATGCTATAAAATATTTGTCCTTTGTGCCTGAATTGTGACTGTAAGGATGGTGATATTCCTAAAAGCTGCCGGCAAATATTTAAATACTGTGGTTGGAAAATACGTTTTTGTTTTGCGTGTTTTGTTTCATCAGTAATGTTTGACCATTCTTCCAAAAGCGCATTTGTGTGGTCAGGCCAGTGGCGTAACTAGAACCTTCAGGGCCCCGATGCAAGAAACCATGAAGGGCCCCCCTAACCCCCGGACAGGGCTCTTTTTTCTAAACCCGTTGGCGGAACAGGACTCGGTGGGTGGCTGCATATAAAGGAACCGATTTCTCCAGTTCCCCCTGCTTCTCCTCCTCTCCCTCCTGCAGGCATTCAGCGGCTGCAGGAGGAAAATGGAGGCATCGGTTGCTCTATGTCTGTGATTCTCAATATTTTTCCAGTCAGGGCACCCTTGAAGTATACTCCTAGGTGAATGAGGCTATACTGCAAACCCCCCTGCAACTGTGTGCATTGCGTGCAGTTGCAGCATAGCGATGATGCATTTAAGGGGTTAAAACAGGCGGTCAGTAGGCAAGATATTGCCTCTTTACCGGCTGTCAAATGCCTCTGAAAAGCGATCTGAGCATGGATCGCTTTTTGGAGGAACAGCCTTTTTTTGCTGGTACTATGAACAATCAAAAAATAAATAAACAAGTAGGTTCTGATTGTACACATATCAGTCAGGATTAAAAGCGCATACATAAAATGTGCATACATACATGTAAACACAAACACATATAAAAACACACACATATATATAAATGCACATATGCACGCACATATAAACTAGTGGCGGCTGGTGCTCCAAATTTTTAGGGGATGTAAGCAAACTGAAAAATTCTTAAAAAAACATAATTTGCAGTCACTGTGCCCTTCATTTACAGCCACCCTGCCCATCAAAAGCTGCCACTGTGCCCATCAAATGCTGCCACTGTGCCCATCAAATGCTGCCACTGTGCCCATCAAATGCTGCCACTGTGCCCAGCAAATGCTGCCACTGTGCCCATCAAACGCTGCCACTGTGCCATCAAACGCCACCACTGTTCCCATCAAATGCTGCCACTGTGCCCATCAAACTCTGCCACTGTGCCAAACACTGCCACTGTGCCCAAATGCTGTCACTGTGCCCATTTAAATGCCGCCACTGTGTCCAATAAATGCCGCCAGTGTGCCCATCAAATGCCAGTGTGCCCATTAAATGCTGCCAGGCTGCAACTGTGCCATTGAATGCCATCACTGTGAATCCCCCTGCCCACTCGGCCAGAACTTACCCTGTCTCGTGGGGCAGCAGGTGACCGCCACAAGCGGGGTCCTTCATGCGTCTCCTGCTGTCCTCATCTCCCTTCCTCTCCTCCTGATAATCGTCCAATAGCTGCTCCTATCATTTCAGCCAATCAGGTGACGGGTAATAGACCCGCACACCTGATTGGTGGAGAGGTGGTTCAGTGTTAGAAGGGCAAATTAATATTAACTTTCCTAACACACCTGGGTGGACTGTGAGCTCCCAGCATGGCGCTCGCAGTTCACCTATTTTAAAGCCTATTAGAGCCTATGGCTCTAATCAGGTGCTTCAAACCCTCCCCCCCACTGTAATTCAGGCACCCAGCGCCCGAAAAGGGGCCGGACATCTAAATATGGGGGTGGCAGCGGTGACCATGGATAGATTCATGCTATGCATGAATCTATCCATTAGTCATAGAGGGGGTGGCTGGAGAGAGGGGGCGGCACCCATGCACCCTTATGGACGCACCGCCACTGATAAACATATGCACATACATGCACTCACATACATACATATGCACACACACATGCATACATACATACATGCACACACACACACACACACACATTAGGGTGACCAGACATCCCCGGTTTCTGGGGACAGCCCCCGTATTGAGAACACTTTCCCCTGACCAAGTCTGTCCCCGGTTTTGTCCCCGGATTGGATTTAAACAGGGGCTGGGGCAATTTCAAAGACAGTCAGTGCAGAATAGAAAAAAAAATCTGAATTACACACCCGCCGCTCCTACTAGCTTAGGGGGGGGTGTAATTTTTTTCCATTATCTGTGCTCCTTTCTGATGATTATGCCTCTTCTGCCTTGGCTCAAGTCCCGGCCTGCTGCCTGCCTGCTTATCTCCTTGCTTTCCCCTGGCGGAGTGATCTTCCTCCGCTCCCCACCCAGTAGTAGCTGGGGCCCAGAGAGTGAGACTTGACAGGCTGTTAGGCGGGCGGTGGCGGCAACGGGCAGAGAGTCGCTGATTTCCATCATTACTAGTAAAAAAAAAATATGTTCCCGGATTTCCTTTTACAGATCTGGTCACCGTAAGTCCCCATTCACATCTAGGCGTTTTGTCGCCTGTAGTGCGACGCCGCTGCCGCCAGAGGGATGAAAAGACATTGCCCTCTATGGAGATGGTTCACATCTCCACGCCGAACGCCTGCCGCCTGAAAAAAACTTTTTTTCAGGCGGCTTTCGGCGTTCGGGAACCATCTCCATAGAGGGGCACATCTAGGCGGACAATCGCAGCGTTTTGTCGCCGCAAATCACGGTACAAAACGCCGCTATTTGCCGCCGCAATTCGTGGGACAAAACGCCGCAAATTTGTCTGCCTAGATGTGAATGGAGCCTAAAGTGGTAGTAAACTCTGTACTACCACTTTAACCTACAGGTAAGCCTATAATAAGGCCTATAATAAGGCTTACCTGTAGGTATAAAGAATATCTCCTAAACCTGTAAGGTTTAGGAGATATTCCCCCGCAATGCGCTGCTGACTGCAGCGGCACATGCGCAGCGGGGATCCTCGGCTAAAGGGCCGGAGAGAAGTCTCCTGCGTGCATGCGCGGGAGTGACGACATCGCCGCTCCAGCCAATCACAGCGCTGGAGCGGCGATACCCGGAAGACACGCCGAGGAAAGATGACATCTCCCTCGGCGTGGGCCAGGTTCGTTCCAAGGTAAGTATTTCATAATCAGCTAGTATGCGGTGCATACTAGCTGATTATGGCTTTTGCTTTTCAGGTTTAAAAAAAATGACAGTGGGTATACAACCGCTTTAACATACATACATATGCACACACACATGCACACGCGCACACACACGTATACATACACATGCATGCACACACACATATACATGCACATTGCACACACACACACACACACACATATAAACACACATACAGTAGATAGTCATAAAAAAAAACGGCAGACATTTACCTTGGCTCTTCCTGCCGTGTACTGCACTCTAGGGGGAGACAAAGAGCACACACTACTTTCATGTGACGATCTCCTTCCCTGCACAGTTCGGCTGACGATCGAGGAGCTCATCTCAGCCGCCCCTGCCGCTCAACTGCCGATCCTTCTATCGAAGAGTACAGGGGGCCCTCAAGGGCCCCCTGCAGCAAGGGGCCCGGTCGCCATTGCGATCTCAGCGACCCCTATAATTCCGCCACTGGGTCCGGCACTGATATTGGAAGAGAAGGTCTGGCTCACAGTCTCTGCTCTAATTCTTCCCAAAGGTGTTCTATCAGGTTAAGGTCAGGACTCTGCGCAGGCCAGTCAATTTCTTCCACCCCAAACTCGCTCATTCATGTCTTTATGGACCTTACTTTGTGCATTGGTGTGAAGTCATGTTGGAATAGGAAAGGGCCATTCCCAAACTGTTCCCACAAAGTTGGGAGCATGAAATTACCCAAAATGTCTTGGTATGCTGACACCTTAAGTGTTCCCTTCACTGAAACTAAAGGGCCAAGCCCAGCCCCTGAAAAACAACCCCAGACCATAATACCCCCATCACTAAATGATTTGGATGAGTGCACAAATCAAGCTCCATAAAGACATGGATGAGGAACTTGACTGGCCTGCACAGAGTTCTGACCTCAACCTGATGAATTAGAACAGGAACTGGGATGTCATTAAATAGGATGTAAACCCTGGAAAAACCTGTAAGACAAAGGCATAATGAACTAGTATAAAGGAAAGAGAAAGGCACCTCTAAGTGCAATGGTTAAAAGATTTATTACATGCAAAATGGGATTAAAAACACTTACAAGAGAGTAAGAGGTCATAGGCATATAATGAATAGCACTCATGCAGATCGCTGTAATCCTTGTCTGTCTGCCGGAGAGAGAAAGCCGTCCTGCAGTTGTCAGAGTCCCTGGTGATGTGGATCAGCGAGGAGGGGAAGATGCGATGAGGCGGCCCGGGTTCTGGAAACAAGCTGGAACACACACGGCCAATGTAACATCAGGTGAATGTGGTGGGCGGTATCTGGTTTCGGAGCATGCACGGCTCCTTCATCAGACCTACGCCCATGCTTGGAGAACATGCTCTGCTTCAGTATGTCACAGTACATGTTGGTATTCATGGTTCTCTCAATGAACTGTAGCTCCCCAGTGCCAGCACTCATGCAGCTCCAGACCATGACACTCCGACCACCATGCTTGACTGTAGGCAAGACACGATTGTCTTTGTACTCCTCACCTGGTTGCCGCCCCGCACACTAGTCTGCGTGTCTTCAGCAAACTGCTTGTGGGCTTTCTTGTGCATCATCTTTAGCAGAGGCTTCCTTCTGAGATGACAGACATGTAGACCAATTTGATGCAGTGTGCGGCATATGGTCTGAGCACTGGCAGACTGACCCCCCACCCCTTCAACCTCTGCAGCAATGCTGGCAGCACTCATACGTCTATTTCCCAAAGTCAACCTCTGGATATGACACTGAGCACGTGCACTCAACTTCATTGGTCGACCATCACAAATCCTTTTCTGAGTGTAACCTGTCCTGTTAAACTGCTGTATGGTCTTGGCCGCCGTCGTACAGCTCAGTTTCAGGGTCTTGGTAATCTTCTTATAGCCTAGACCATCTTTATGTAGAGCAACAATTATTTTTCTTTCCAATGAGGTGTCATGTTGAACTTCCAGTGACCAGTATGAGAGAGTGAGAGCGATAACACCAAATTTAGCACACCTTCTCCCCATTCACACCTGGGACCTTGTAACACTAATGAGTCACATGACACTGGGGAGGAAAATGGCTAATTGAGCCCAATTTGGACATTTTCTCTTAGGGGTGTACTCATTTTTGTTGCCAACGGTTTAATGGCTGAATATTGAGTTATTTTGAGGGGACATCAAATTTACACTGTTATACATGCTGCACACTCACTACTTTACATTGTAGCAAAGTGTAATTTTTTCAGTGTTGTCACATAAAGATATAATAAAATATTTACAAAAATGTGAGGGGTGTACTCACTTTTGTGAGATACTGTGTATATATATTAGAGCTGCACGATTCTGGCTAAAATGAGAATCACGATTTTTTTGCTTTGAAGATAGATCACGATTCTCTTGGCGTAACATCATCTTTCACATTAAAACAAAAAAAAATTGGGCTAACTTTACTGTTTCGGAATTTCCGACAACAAAAATCTGAGAGCTGTTTCTCAAATTTTCCGACAACAAAATCGTAAATTCTGAGCGTGTGTAAACAATTTTGACGCACAAAATTCCACGCATGCTCCTCTGAATCAAGTAGGAGACGGAAGCGCTCAGTCTGGTAAAACTGGCGTTCGTAATGGAGATAGCACATTTATCACGCTGTAAAGGACTGAAAAACACGAAGCTGAAAACGCGAATTGTCGCTCACCAAACTTCTACTAACATGAGATTAGCAGAAGGAGCCCAAAGGGTGGCGCAATTGATATGGAACTTCCATTTTATTGTGCCGTCGTACGTGCTGTACGTGACCGCGTTCTTGACATTCGCAATTTCCGACAACATTCGTGCGACCGTGTGTATGCAAGACAAGTTTGATCTAACTTCCGTAAAATTATCCACGGTTTTGTTGTCGGAATGTCCGATCGTCTGTACATGGCATTACAGCTTCTAATGGGGCGTACGTGGTGACACTGATGAACATGAATATTAAATAACTTAATTAATTTTTGAATAGTGCCTAACAAAGCAAAAGCTCAACTATGTATATTGTTCCATGGGTTAAGTACCTGGAAATGCAAATGCGTGTTGGCAGACCACAGCAATACTTACCTGACATTGGGTTAAGTCTTGTGCATTTTTCCTCCCCAAACAAAAATTCCTCTCCCCCCAACACAATGTCCCAAGACTAAGTTACCCCAGCACATTTTCTCTTCTCAAAGTAGAAGTTTGGGCTAAAACTAACTCTAAATCTACCATCTACCGTTAGCCACATTCTAAGACTAATCGATCTAACCGGCTAAAGCAAAAATCGATGTACACACCTTTTCTGCAGCTGATCCCGCCTGGTCCCATGCTGAGCTGTCAGCGGTGGATTCTCTGTGTAGGTGTGTGCAGAAGAGGCAGCCAACAATGGAAGCCCCATAGTAAGTCTATGGGTGACGTCACTCTTCATGCATTTCACAGCCGTTGTCGGCTGTCTCTTCCACATCCGCCTCTGCAGACGGACCGGCTTTAGAAAAGGTATGAATAGCAATTTTTGCTTTACAGGGTTAGATAGATTAATCTTAGAATTTGGCTTCCAGTAGATTTAGAGTTAGTTAGTTTTAGGCTGAACTTCTACTTTAAGGGGCAGATCCACAGAGAGTACGCCGGCGTATCTACTGATACGCCGGCGTACTTTCAAATTTCCCGCGTCGTACCTTTAGTTTGAATCCTCAAACCAAGATACGACGGCATCTGGGTTAGATCCGACAGGCGTACGGCTTCGTACGCCTTCGGATCTTAGATGCAATACTTCGGCGTCCGCTGGGTGGAGTTTGCGTCGTTTTCCGCGTCGAGTATGCAAATGAGCTATTTCCGACGATCCACGAACGTACGCGCGGCCGTCGCATTCTTTTACGTCGTCTCTAGTCGGCTTTTTCCGGCGTATAGTTAAAGCTGGTGTTTTGCGGCGTATATTTAGACTTGCCATGTTAAGTATGGCCATTGTTCCCGCGTTTAATTTGAATTTTTTTTTTGCGTAAGTCGTCCGTGAATCGGGATGGACATAATTCCCGTCTATGTTAGCGACGTCATTTAGCGCAATGCACGGCGGGAAATTTAGGGACGGCGCATGCGCAGTTCATTCGGCGCGGGGACGCGCTTCATTTAAATGAAACACGCCCCCTAATCACCGATTTGGATTCCGCGCCGTTACGCCACTTGAGATACACTACGCCGCCGTAACTTACAGCGCAAAATCTTCCTGGATTCAAAATAAAGCCAGGTAAGGTACAGCGGCGTTGCGCTGTACCGATGCGCCGGGGCAGATCTTTGTGGATCTGCCCCTAAGTGTTCTTACCAGACCTTGGCGTTGCATATGTTGCTGAGTGCTCCAGGTCCCAACCCCACAACGGCTTGCATTTTTTTCTCAACTGCCTGTCAGATCTGTAGCCCAGAGTAAAGGAGGACTTTCTGAGTACTTACCCTAGCTCTGAGACACAGATCTAATAGTTGGCTGGTGGGACGTTGGGCATGGAGAGAAGCAAAATAATGCAGGTGTATTGCAGACTGCAGCACATCAGCAACCAGGGGAGGGCTGGCAGCCTTAAGCCTGGGGGGCAAGTCGAGTCGGGTGGCCCATTGTGCCACCGAATCATCTCACCATCCATGCCCTCCGGGTTTTATAACGGATATTGATGTTATGAAGCAATACAAATATGACACAGCAATGACAGCATGACCCTGATCTTGGTAAATAGCCGATGACACTGCTCTTTACCCATGTGATTGGCTGTGTCCAATAACAGCCAATCACATGTAAATGACAGCCTGTGAGGAGAGCCGATTAGGGGCATCTCCTCACAGGGGACACCGTACAAATAATTAGGGCATTGATTACAGTGCAGCCCCAACAGTGCCCAGCAAATGACACCAATCTGTTCTGCTTTTTAGTGCCACCCATTAATGCCCATCATTGCTACCCATCAGTACCGCCTATCTGTGCCCCCCATCAGTGAACTTCAGTGAAGGAGAAAAATTACTTACAGTGCCCTGAAAAAGTATTTATACCCCTTGAAATTTCCCACATTTTGTCATGTTACAACCAGAAAAGTAAATGTATTTTATTGGGATTTTATGAATACTTTTTCAAGGCACTGTATTTACAAAAAAAAAAAAAACATAATTTTTTTTTATTTTTTCCATGTTTTAGCAAAAAATAAAAAAAAACAATTGTTAAATACCACCAAAACGAAAACTCCATTTGTGTGAAAAAAAAAGAACAATGTAATATGGTACAGTGTTGCTTGACTGCGCAATTGTCATTCTGAGCCCAGGTTCACACTGACATCGGGAATTAAATCGTGTGAGTTCAGCTGAATTGAACGATTTCATACTCGCATTTCAGTCCCGACTTTGGAGTGCGATTTCAGAGACATCTGTGCGGGTTCCTGTACAAATTTCTATTGAAATCGCTCCCCGAAGTTGCCAAAAGTAGTACAGAAACTACTTTTGGGAATCGGTGCACCACCACAAATGGAATCGATGCAACGTTGCATCGATTCGGATGGTGTCATCGCTGGCAATTGTCACCGTTTTGGCATGCGATTTGACATGTCAGATTGCATGCCAAATCGCTCCAATGTGAACCTGGGCTTAGTGTAATGGCTCTTTCACACGGAGCGGACCGTTTCTGTGTCCGCTCCGTGTGTCCGCCAAAGCTCAGCGGGGATCCCCGCTGAGCTGTCGGCGGATAGGGCGGTCCCCGCACACAGTGCAGGGACCGCCCTGTCTCTGCTCCGCTCTCCCCTATGGGGGACCGGATGCAGACGGACCGTCTGTCCGTCTGCATCCGGTCCGTTCCGCCGAATGGAAGAAAAATAGGGGTTCTTCTGTTCGGAAAAGCGGATCCCAAATGACGCGGACGCTAGCGGATGCTCCATCCGCTAACGGACGCGTTCCCATAGGGATTCATTACAAGTCCGTTAACAGACTTGTAATGAGCGGACGAACGGTCCGCTAGTGTGAAAGGACCCTAAGAGAACTGAAAATTGTACTGGGCAGGAAGGGAGTGAAAGTGCCTGGCAGGCAAGAGGTTAAATGATAAGGCTCAAGGGAGAGAGGAGTAGGAAAAGAGGGGGGAGGGGAGAGGCTGTTTACAGCTCACTCACTTGCACAGTCCTAGCAGGAGGCTCACTGTCACTGGCTCACTCAGCTTCTTCATGTTTAGAATATGACACTGTGGCTGCTGACTTCAAAGTTTCCCACCGGAATTTCTGCTTCAGAGAAGACATGGTCTGCATCGAGTGTGTCGGTGTGGGCAGGCATAGGGAGAGAGGGGCGGCATAGGGAGAGAGGGGCGGGAGGAGACAGTGCTGATCGTTCTCCCATTAGTGGAGACTGAGGAGGGGGAGGGCTGTACTCTGCAAGACGGAATACACTCACACTCACTGAGCCCTGTGCAGCTAACATTCTTGTCACAGGACACAGCACAGCTGCAGCATAGGCTGGATGGAGTGTGATCTTTCACTGCAATTCGGCCGCTAATTCACGATCCAGGGCCAGTGCAGGCTCTCTCTCAGACTCACTGATATTTCTCTGCAGGCAGCCCCAGCCAGCCCACGAGTCACAGATGTACGGCGCTCGTGCCTTAACCCTCCCCTGACGTGCCACATGACCTAAACTTCCTACAACTCCCACAATGCAGCACGGCAGCAGCCAGCCAGCCAATCGGCGCCCGCCGCTGACGATTTTTAGCAAAAAAAAAAAAAAAACAGCGCTGCGGACCTTTTTAAACATAATGTGAGCGGCCTGGGGGGCAATGTCCTCTTTTCCACCTGGGCCAGTCCGCCCCTGTCAGCAACACATGCAAGTGCCCCAAGTGCCCAGTGCTAGCGAAGCCCTTTCCTCTTACCTTTTTTGTTCTGGGGAAAATTCTAAAATGTTGGATTTCCCTAGAGATACACTTTAAATGAAGTAACAGGTTTACACTTTTTTTGTGATTTAGCAGCTGTCAAGCTCCTGGGAAGCTAGTCAAGGCAGGTTGCTGGATATCCAACATGTTGAGGGGCCGGGCTGCATAACCATCCACTGGCAAGAGAAGCACAAAAAAGTGAGGATGAGAAGACCTTGGGTAAGCTAGTCGCAGACATCTAATAATATTGCAGACATTAGATTGGATGCGCATGAATGATCCAGTTGTGGTCAGCACAAAGCAGTCTACAGAGTTGTCATCTCCACTCTGCTGAGCTAACAAGTTCACATAAAAGAGGAATGGGAGACAGCATAAAAGAGGATGCCTTAGCTGTCTTTTCAATGAAGGGACAATAGTGATTCGAACTCTAACCTACCAAAATGACTATTACCTATGATACTAACTTGAAAGAAAATAATTAAGTCGTTAGGTGGAAGGAGGGGCATTTGATACACCTGGAAAATCAATTGAGAAGATTTGGCTTAGGAAGGAGTAATACCAACAAGTGGCCACTTCCCCCACCTATAACTGGTCTATTGCAGTAAGGACCGCTGGAAGGGCGACATATGTCAAACAAATACAAAGAGATTTCCAAGCTCAAACTTGCCAACCAGCCAACGACCAACCAAATTGACCTGTCTAACAATATGCGTTAAGAACTGGGGTTTAGTCTGCACCAGGGCTTTTTTCCTCAGAGATTAGGTGCAGGAACTCCCCCTTCTGAGTCACTCATTGCCTCCGCCCCCTACCCACCCCTGAGCACTGTCCCTTGGTTTCACCCCCTACCCACCCCTGAGCACTGTCCCTTGGTTTCACCCCCCCTGAGCACTGTCCCTTGGTTTCACCCCTACCCACCTCCCAGTACTGACCCTTTTAGAGAATACAGAACCAAGTATTAGTTTGTGGTGCTAAGTAAATTTGTATGGTGTTTGTTGAAGTGGTGTTCTGGGAAATACCTGTCCTGCAGTCCCTCGATGTCGGCACCACAGCTGATGTTTCCATCAGCTGTCGGGTGCTGCCGCCTTCATTGCGAATAAGAGAACCCGGCAGTGTAGCCTTTCGGCTTCACTCTGGGAACCCTAATGTGCATGCGCGAGGCCCCGCTCCTCTTTCCTATTAGCCTGGCGGCTGGGGGAGGAGGAGGGAGCCCCGCAATGAGGTCACAGCCACGTCACGGCCGGACTTCCGGAAGTGGGAAAGGATACCTGTCAAAGTATCCTGTAACCCCCGAAAGGTGCCAATTGTGGCACCGGAGGGGGGGAGGAATCCAATGAGCCGAAGTTTTCACTTTAGGATGGAGCTCCGCTTTAATAATAGCGAGATTCTCTGCAGCCAGCAACACTAGACCCACCCCAGCAACAATAGATCCCCTAGCAATAATAGACACCCCAACAACACTAGATCCACCCAGCAACAATAGATCCACCCCAGCAACAATAGATCCCCCCAGCAACAAAAGACCCCACCCCAGAAACAATAAATCCCCCCAGCAACAATAGATCCCCCAGCAATAATAAATACCTCCAGCAACTCTAGAAGCACCCCAGCAACAATAGATCCCCCACACAACATTATACCTCTCTGCCCCAGAAACAATAGACCACCCGTTACAAAATACCACCCCCCAACGAAAATAGATCAAGCCCAGCATCCATAGATCCACCCCTGCAATAGACCCCCAGAAACAACAACACGTTTCCCAGCAGCCAGCCTCAATAGACCCCCCAGCAGCCAGCAACCATAGACCTCTCTTTCAACAATTACCCTCCCAGCAACATTAGACCCCCACACAAAAATTGATTCCTGCCAGCATACCCCAGTACCCATTGCCATTACATACATCCAGTGCTAGAGGTACCGGAACTGCATTCCCCCACGTTCCCGCTGAAAAAAAGGCAAGGCACACTGTTTTCTGTAGTCCCTAACTCTAAATTCAGTGAGTCTCTACAATGAGAGCACATGCATTTTAATGGATAGGCGGAGGGCAGGTGGACCTGGAAGGAACCCACCCCTCCTTAAAGGTACAGGGGCACAGTGCACACCCAGCACCATATCACTGTGGCAGCAAAGATGTCAGTGCCTTGCCTGACCAATATCATCAAAAATACAAACCAGTGGCCAATGTCCCCACCTATAACTGGTCTATTGCAGCAAGGAGCTCTGGAAGGGTGACGCATTATATGTCCAACAAATACAAAGGGATTTCTAAGCTCAAAGGGCCAGATCCTCAAAAGGGATACGCCGGCGTAACTGCTGTTACGCCGTCGTATCCCTGTTTCTAACTATGGAACTGATCCACAGAATCAGTTTCCCATAGTTAGGCAGAAGATCAGTGTAAGGGACTTACACTGCCGGATCTTAGGATGCAGTACCGCATCCGCCGCTGGGGGCATTTTGTGTCGAAATGCCGCCTCAGGTATGCAAATTAGCACTTACGGAGATCCACAAAGCTTTTCAGCTTCGTTTTTTCTCCGTAAGTTTTAGTTTGCAAACGCAAAATTAGGGCTGCTTTTACAAAGTGTAAACTGTTTACACCATGTAAAAGCAGACCCTTCTGTCCAGCGACGCGATTTTTTTTTTGTTTTGAATTTTTTTTTTTTCGCCGTATCTTTTTTTTTCCCGACGCAACTTTATTGACCCGTCGCGATCCACAAAGCTCGGCGTAACGTAATTTCGCGCTATGCACGTCGGGAAAATGACGTCACGAGTATGCGCAGTACGGCCGGCGCTGGAGCGCGCCTAATTTAAATGAAGGAATCGCACCCATGAAAAGAGGAACGCCTTGCGCCGGCGGAATTTAAGTTACACAGCCAAAAATTTCTAGGTAAGTGCTTTGTGGATCGGGCACTTAGGCAGTGTAACTTAAATGGGAAAATTTACGTTACGCCGGATCTTTGTGGATTACCCCCAAATTTACCAACCAGCCTGTGGCCAACCAAAGTGACCTGCCCAATAATATGCGTTAAGAACAGAGGTTTAGTCTGACACATTTGCAAATACATGTGTAAGCTATTTTCTGTAGTCCCTAACTCTAATTTCAGTGAGTCTCTACAATGAGCGCACATGCATTTTAGTAGATAGGCAGAGGGCAGGTGGACCTTGAAGAAACCCACCAGGGGCACACTGAACACCCAGCAGGTAGGAAGGAGTAAAACTGGCCATAGGTGGGTAGAATTTCGAACCAAAATTCATAGGAAAAGAATGTTATAAGAGAGTTTGTTTGTTTTGTCTAATCATTAATGGAGCAAATCAACATTCTTTTTTGACCGCAGCGATGAGAAAATTCAAAGAAGCAGGATAGACATTTTTTTTTTTTCGAACAAACCAATTTCTAACAGTGTATGTGGTTTTCGTTTGGTAAAGTAAATTCATTCCAAATTGTTAAAAGCAAACAAAATCTTTCAAACGATATTCAAATGTTCTGAGGATTTTGATACAAATTTTTCTAAGACTTTTCAATATTTGCTTGAAACTCTATCCTTCTATAGCCAGCTTAGAGATTCCAGAAATGAGAGACAACTAAATATAAAACACTTCTTTTGCACGTAATGTTTTATTTATGTAAAAAATGGCACCAGATCAACAGAGAACTAACAAAAGTAATGTGCGGGGGCGTGGCCTGGAGCGGCATGTAGGCGGACGTCTTTCCTAGCAGCTCCGTGATCCCTCTGTACAATCCTGCACCATCCTGCCATCCTGCCCTCATACACCGTAGGATAAACTTGCTAATCCCTCGGGGGACCCCTTGGGATACTTTTCGGAGGAGTCTGGTGGATGGGAAAGAGGAAAAAACAGCCCGCGGCCAGGATGAATGTCACCACGCGCTCCGGCCATGATGGCCGCCGCAGCATCGCGCCACTCTCCTCGTTGGCATCTACGCCGGAATTGTTTACTGACGACCCGGAATCGTCTCCCCCACCCTCTCCCAGGTCCTCCACCACGCCGGTACTGCCTGCCCCTGGGTCCCCCAGCGAGGATGGCCTGGAGGAAGGCCCGGAGCCGGAGCCTACGCTGCTGGAGGTCCTCAAGTTACTGAAGGTAAACCATGCAGATACTATGGGGAAGATGGAGGAACTAAAGCTGGACATAACTATTATGCGCCAGGATATGCACAAGATGCGGGACCGCGTTAAGGAGACAGAGCGCCGTATCAGTGACCTGGAGGATACTGTGGGCCCTGTCATTCCTACGGTTAAAGCCCAGGGTGTAAAACTTCGCGCAATAGAGGACAAAATGGACGATTTGGAGAATCGTTTACGCAGAAACAATCTGCGCTTGGTGGGCCTTCCTGAACGGGTCGAGGGGTCCGATCCGGTAGCTTTCCTGGAGAGCTGGTTTACCCAGGAATTTGGGAAGGACTGCCTATCCCCCTGCTTTGTCCTGGAACGGGCCCACAGGGTGCCGGGCAGGCCGCTGCCTGCTGGAGGCCCCCCTCGTACTATGGTAATGCGCCTTCTTAACTACAGGGACCGGGACTCTATCCTGAGGGCCGCCCGGATTAAGGGGAGCCTAAAGATTAATAACGCATCGGTGTCCCTCTTCCCGGACTACTCCCCTGCGGTCCGGACCGCGAGAGCCAAATATCAGCATGTCAAGCAGAAGCTGAGGGAGAAGACCATCCAGTATTCTATGCTATTTCCAGCTACGTTGAGAGTGGTACACCAGGGCCAGGTGAATTTCTTCCAAACCCCTGCCAACGCCTTATCCTGGTTTGAATCCCTGCACCAGCCTGGCCGTGCATCTGACAGGGCATCCGATGGGTGATTCCTCTACTTTTGTTGTTTTATTTTCCATATATTCGTTTTTCTTACATGGGATAGCCCCCCTTGGGGCCTTTTTTCTTTGGTTGAACTCCGCTCCACCAGAATGCCTCCGGGGCAGGAGGTTGTTCAGATACTCATCGTTACAAGAGGACTAAGGTCTCCTCATGGTGACTGTGCTGCTATTATTTAGCATAATACCGTTCTGTTTGAAACACGTTTATGTCAGTTAAGTGATCATTGACTGTTCCTAACTCGCTTGCTGGCGTGCCTGCGGCGGGCCATGTTCCCTGTGTCCACAGGTAGTTCGGGGTTAAAGCCAGCCCCGTGTTTTTTTGGGGGCCTGGCAGGGGTTAATTGTAAAGGGTTGCTGTTTAGGATGTGTATGTTTGGGAGTGTGATTGATTTCCTGCATGTGGTGTTGCGTGTTGTGTGCTTGTGTGCTTGTGTGTGTGGGTTTCTGGTCCTCTCGCTCCCCCCGCCTGTGCCCTGTCTGGGTCACTGTCACTTGATCCACCCTGTGTCCCACTGTATTTAAAGCTTTAACATGTCTGTGGTAAAGTGTATTTCATGGAATGTTCGGGGGTTAAACTCTAAATTTAAGAGGGCTTTGTTGTTTGATTTCCTTAGGGCATATAACCCCCATATTTTATGCCTGCAGGAAACGCATCTCTTGGGTTCAAAGGTTATGGCATTGAAGAAATGTTGGGTTATGCATGGTTTCCATTCCACCTACTCTAGCTATGCACGGGGGGTTTCCATTTTAGTGAGGAAGGGTCTCCCTTTCTCCTGCGAACGGGTGGTGCTAGACCCCAGGGGTCGGTATGTGTTCCTCCAATGCACAGTGCATGCCACGCCACTACTGTTGGTAGTGGTATACGCCCCCCCCCCTGTAACGGCAGACATTTTTACAGACTTAAGTGTGCAATTTGCTGCCTTCCCAGTTATGGCTGCCCTTATAGTGGGTGACTTCAACTCGGTGCTCGACCCGGTGCGGGACCGCTTGAGGCCCATCCCCTATGACTCTAAACTGTTCAGTCAGTGGTGTGACTCCTTTGGTTATGTAGATCTCTGGAGGCTCAGTCATCCGGGGGCTCAGGAATATACATGCCAGTCCCGGACGTACCGTACTCTTTCCAGGCTGGACTATGCTCTGGGGACTCCGGATTTGATTCCCAGTGTACAGACAGTTTCCCATCTACCTCAGACGTTGTCCGACCACTCCGCCATGACTGTGGAATTGGTGATGGGTCATAGGCCCTCCTTTCGGGTGTGGCGGCTCAGTCCCTTTTGGGTCTCCGCGCCTGAATTTCAGGAACAGATCAGGCAGGATATGTCCCACTATTGGGGGGGACAACGCTGGGTCGGCCTCCTTTGGTCCCACCTGGGACGCCTTTAAGGCGACGGTGAGGGGTTCATACATTTCTAACATCTCCAGTCATAGGAAATCCTCCCGGGCCGCTCTTTTGGCCCTGGAGTCCTCCCTGGAGGGGGCCAGGGCTCAATACTCTGCGCACCCCACCCCGGACTCCCATGGGGCCCTGGTGGGGGCGCACAGAGCCCTTGACCTTCACAGGGTGGATGTGACGCGGAAACAACAGCTATATTTGTCAGCTAGGATACTTGAGCATAGTGGTAAGAATGGCAAGATGTTGGCATTTCTGTCCCGCACGGAGTACGTGGATCGGACGATACCCCGTATTCAGTTGCCGGATGGATCTGTCGCTTCGGACCCCATAGCCATAAATCAGGCCTTTAAATCCTTTTATGAAAGTCTATACGCCGCCCCTCCCCCCCCAGAAGAGGAAGAGACATTGGGATTCCTAGAATCTCTTCGGTTCCCAGTCCTAGAGGAATCACATGTTTCGATACTGGACAAACCCCTAACGGTAGAAGAGGTCACTGAGGCTATCCATTCACTTCCCCCAAATAGGGCTCCTGGGTTAGACGGCTTGCCCGCCGAGTTGTACAAAAACTACGCGGAGGAATTGGCACAGAAGTTACACTCCTTGTTTGGGCAGGCTCTGCAGGAGGGTGAGCTCCCCTCCTCCATGTGTGAAGCCCTGATTGTGGTGCTCCCTAAGCCTGACAAGGACAAGTTGCTATGTGGGTCATATCGCCCCATTTCGCTTCTAAACAGTGATGTGAAGGTGCTAGCTAAAGTTCTGGCCCTGAGATTACAGAAGGTTATTCTCCATCTTATTCACAGGGATCAGGCGGGGTTCATGCCTGGGAGGAGTACGTACGACAATATCCGGCGGCTCTATTTGCACATTCACCAGGCGGAGGCCAGGGAAAAGGGGGGTTTGGTTCTGTCTTTGGACATACTAAAGGCCTTTGACACCGTTAACTGGTCGTTCCTGTGGGAGGCAATGCACCGAATGGGCTTTAGTGCCCGATTCATCAAGTGGGTCCGCTTGCTGTACACCAATCCCAGAGCCAGGGTTAGCACTAATAAAGATGTTTCAGATGTTTTTACTTTGCAGAGGGGGACCAGGCAGGGCTGTCCGCTCTCGCCACTCCTGTTCGCATTGGCCATTGAGCCTCTGGCTCTGGCGGTGCGACAGACGGCGGAAGTGGCTGGGATCTGTTACGGTTCCCTCTCTGAAAAGATATCTCTATATGCGGACGATGCCCTGATTTATCTCGACGGAACGGAGCGGTCTTTTGTCTCCCTGATGAGGGTGGTGGAGGAATTTGGGAAGGTCTCCGGGTTAAGAGTTGGTTGGGAAAAATCGGTTGCATTCCCTATAGGCCCTATGCTTGATTATTCCTACCTTTCAAGGTCCAAATTGTCCATTCAACCTACCTTTAAATACTTGGGGATAAATGTTAATGCAGACCTGTCTTCCTACGAAACTCTAAATGTTACCCCAATTGTTACACACATGGAGACTAGGCTCAAAACCTGGACCTCCTTGCCGCTTAACCTCATTGGCCGTGTGAACATTTTCAAGATGATTTACCTACCAAAATTTTTGTATGTGTTTCGGGCATCCCCAATTTTTTTGTTAAAAAAACTTTTTAAAAAACTTGACTCGATCCTTTTCACCTTTTTGTGGCAGGGATCGAGCCCTCGCATGGCCAGGGCCTCTCTCCAGGCGCCTAAACTGGAGGGGGGTCTGGCTTGCCCTAACCTACGTCGGTATTTTATAGCATCTCAACTAACGTATGTCTATGATTGGTTCCTGGAGGCCTCCCCATCATGCTCCACAGCTCTACTGACTGCTCAAGTAGGCTCCAGGGACTCGGTGGTCGATGACCTTCTCAGGTCTAGGGCGGGACGATGCTCCCGTTATGCTCCGACAGAGGTAGGCTGGTTGGCATGGCACGAGGGCAATGACTTGCTCACTGATTCAGGAGGGGTATCTCCTAGGGCCCCCCTATGGCACAATGCAAATTTCCCTGAGCTCCTGGGTCATCCCGACTCTGGGTGGTGGACCCAGGTTGGGATCACGCGTGCTTCCCACATTTTTATCAATGATCGGTTTCTCTCATTTGAAGAACTGCGGGCCCGCACTGGGATACAGGCGAAATTTCTATTCAGATACATTTCCCTCCGCCATGCGGTTCGGGCACAGTTTGGGGGTCTGGCCCAGGGGCTCTCAGAATCGCCTCTGGAGGCTCTCATGTCATACTCAGACTTAGAGAAATTGGTCACAGTGTTCTATACACGCCTACAGTCTGTGGGGGTTGCACCATTTCAAATTGCCCAAAGAAAGTGGGAGGTGGATATTCCGGGGCTGTCCGAGGAGGGATGGGAGGAGGCCTCGGAGGCGTGCTTCCTTGATCTCATAGGCTCTAATGATCAATACATACAATTTAAGTTCATCCACCAGTTGCACTATACCCCTGCCAGGTTGGCCCGTATGGGTCTGAATCCCAGTGCTTCCTGCCCCAGGTGTGACTCCACGGAGGCCAACTATTTACATATGTTTTGGTCATGTCCAGCTGTTTCACTATACTGGAAGGAACTATTTTCTTTTTTTAAGGACACTTTACACATCTCTGTTCCCCTCGCCCCGGAGACCGGATTGTTGGGGGTGCTAAATGACTCTGTACCTACCACCCATGCTCGAACTTTAATACGAATTGTTCTATTCTATGCCAGGAAACTGATTTTGTTACATTGGAAAAATGCATCTGCCCCTAATACCCAAATGTTGTATCGTATGGTGAATAAGGTATTACCTATGTTTAAGTGTATATATAAGGGAAGGGCCTGTCCCAAGAAGTTTTACAAGATTTGGCAGCCCTGGTTGGACATAGCGGACTCCTTTTGGGGGGACACCCCTCTCTCTCAGCCATAACTGGCTGTGGGTGGGGGGGGGCTCCGGGCGGCCTGGGCTGGGGTGTGTGGGCGTGGGGGGTGAGGGGCTACGAGGGCAGTATGGATGAATGTGGGTGTGAGTTGGAGTGAATGTCGGAGGTGTATGATATGCTATGTTTCTATCTGTTCCTTTGGCTGACAGCCATATGTTTGTGCCGGTGTACCAGCCTGGGCTCAGGCTGGGTCACCTGGCGACAAAGTATCCCTCTGTTGAGGGATCGGTGCAGCTATGCTCCGGGAGGGGATGGGGCATGGGGGTGTGAAATGTTTGTTTCTATGCCACCTCATGCTGACTCTGTGACAACTAATGTTCCCTTCCTTCCTTTCCGGAAGTGTATGTCAATGTAAAACCAATAAAAATTGTTTTCAAAAAAAAAAAAAAACAAAAGTAATGTGCACAAAGGCAGGTTCAATGAAGAATTTAATCACACAACAGATAAAGTACAAAATCCTTTTAATATTATTTTGTTTTTACTCTCATCTGTAAAATAGTTCCTGGTTAAAGAAGCAATGTTTAAAAATGTAAAAAAAAAAAAAAAGTAGGCTGCTCAGCCATTTGGGCAAAACTTAATTTTTTTTGCACACAAAGCATTAAGTACTATGTTGCCTACAGTATATCATATGGTTCCATCTTGATAGACCACTGCATGATCATTGTGTTATGTGCGCTTTTTTTCTGTAATTCTTATAAAACCCAATAAAAACTATTGGAAAGATTTTTTTTTTTTTAAAAGTACAAAGATTTAAAATAAATACTTCACAAAGTTAGGTGCAGTTGTTCTTAAATCAGATAAGCTTTTTCCTCAACTTGTTTTTCAAGTAAAACCTGGTAACAAGAATGTTGATGACTTGCCTTTGGTGACATAGTAAAATGTCACGCTCAGACAGTAATGCCACGTACACACTATAATTTTTCAGCATGAAAAAAAACAACAGTCTTTCCAACTTCAACATTAAAACGACGTTGCCCACACACCATCGTTTAAAAAAAATTATCTAGCAAAGCGCCGTGACGTACAACACGTACGACGGCACTATAAAGGGGAAGTTCCATTCGCCTTTGGGCTGCTTTAGCTGATTCCGTGTTAGTAAAAGACGATTTGCGCTTTTTTGTCTGTTACAGCATGATGAATGTGCTTACTCCATTATGAACGGTAGTTTTACCAGAAAGAGCATTCCCGCCTCATAACTTCTGAGCATTCGCAGGTTTTTAACATCGTTTTAGCCCACACACGTTAATTTTTTACAACCCGAAAAACGACATTGTTTAACCACTTAAGGACCCCTTCACGCCGATATACGTCGGCAGAATTGTCATGGTCTTACCTCTTTGCAGGCTTCTCATCACTGACCTGTGCTAGCAGCCATCTTGCTTCATGGGGTTCTTGTAACCTGTCACACCCTGCGGCTCCTCCTTTCCACTGGGAGGAGCTGGCTGCTCAGCATATATATATATATATGACGGCAGCTGCAGCATTCCCTCGCTTGGGCCTTTTGTCTGACACCCCTTCTGTGATCGTGCTGCCTGCTCCTGGTCACCGACCCGGCTACGGACGTTCTTTCTGGTTCCTGATCCCTGACTTCGTTTCACCCCGTCTCTGGCTACAGACTCCGGCTTGGCTGACTCTCATCCCTGGCAATCGACCCTGGCTCTGTTGGACGACTCTTCTGGCTGTTTCGAGCGTCAGTGTGGACTTTGACCTTGCTGTTTGGTTTCCAATAAGGTGCGCGCTGGTGCCCTGCCTCCGCATTTCCCATATGATTGTGCCATAGATTTACAACCTGGTGCCATTCCTCCTCGTGGCAGGGTATATACACTGTCGGTTGCTGAGAATGAAGCCATGGAGGAGTACGTGAGGGAGGCGCTTTCCCGGGGGCACATTCGCAAATCCTCTTCCCCAGCGGGGGCTGGATTTTTCTTTGTAAAGAAGAAGGGCAGAAAATTGAGGCCTTGCATCGACTATAGGGGCCTAAATCGCATCACGATTAAGAATGCATACCCGATTCCGTTGATTTCCGAGTTGTTCGACCGTCTCAAGGGGGCAACGGTCTTTACCAAACTCGACCTGAGGGCTGCGTATATTCTTGTAAGGATCAGGGAGGGTGATGAGTGGATGACCGCGTTCAACACCAGGACCGGTCATTACGAATCCCTGGTTATGCCCTTTGGGTTGTGCAATGCGCCCGCAGTCTTTCAGGAGTTTATCAATGATGTTTTTCGTGACCTGTTGCAGCAGTGTGTAGTGGTCTACTTGGACGATATCTTGGTATACTCTGAATCCATGGAAGTCCACATTCTGGACGTCAAGCGAGTGTTGCAACGGTTACGAGAGAACAAGCTTTTCTGTAAGCTTGAGAAATGCGAATTTCACCGGTCCCAGGTAACCTTCTTAGGTTACATCATTTCCGCGGAGGGGTTCTCCATGGACCCTGAAAAGGTTTCGGCAGTCCTACAGTGGCCACAGCCCACTGGTCTTCCCTCCCTGCAGCGCTTTTTGGGCTTCGCCAATTATTATCGGAAGTTCATCAGGGACTTCTCCATGCTGGCCAAGCCTCTCACGGATCTGACCAGGAAGGGCAGTAATTCCCATGATTAGCCGGCCGAGGCCATCCTGGCTTTTGAGGCTCTAAAATCAGCTCTAAAATCAGCCTTTGCTTCAGCTCCAATACTGTCTCATCCCAATCCTGGGTTGCCCTTTGTCCTTGAGGTGGATGCGTCTGAGACGGGAGTAGGCGCCCTTCTGTCTCATCGTCGGACACCAGAGGGTCCTCTGCTTCCCTGTGGGTTCTACTCCAGGAAACTGTCTCCCGCGGAATGCAACTACCAGATTGGTGACAGAGAGCTGTTAGCTATCGTGCAGGCTCTCAAAGAATGTAGGCACTTGCTCGAGGGTTCTGTGGTTCCGGTTCTCATCCTGACGGACCACAAGAATCTGACGTACCTTTCGGAGGCCAAGAGATTGACACCCCGTCAGGCCAGATGGGCTCTGTTTCTGTCACACTTTAATTATGTTTCACCTCCTCGGTTCCTCGGCCTCGTCCTGTCCAGATCATGAAGAATACGAGGTGAGCGATATCCTGGACTCACGCTTAGTCCGTGGCCGGTTGCAGTTCTTGGTCCACTGGCGTGGGTATGGTCCAGAGGAGCGTTCCTGTGTTCCTTCCGCAGATGTCCATGCTCCTGTCCTCCTCCAGGCCTTCCACGCGCGCTTTCTCCAGAAGCCGTATTTTGCACCGCGGAGGAGGGGCCCTTGAGGGGGAGGTACTGTCATGGTCTTACCTCTTTGCAGGCTTCTCATCACTGACCTGTGCTAGCAGCCATCTTGCTTCATGGGGTTCTTTTAACCTGTCACACCCTGCGGCTCCTCCTTTCCACTGGGAGGAGCTGGCTACTCAGCATATATATATATGACGGCAGCTGCAGCATTCCCTCGCTTGGGCCTTTTGTCTGACACCCCTTCTGTGATCGTGCTGCCTGCTCCTGGTCACCGACCCGGCTACGGACGTTCCTTCTGGTTCCTGATCCCCGGCTTTGTTTCCCCCTCATCTCTGGCTACAGACTCCGGCTTGGCTGACTCTCATCCCTGGCTATCGACCCTGGCTCTGTTGGACGACTCTTCTGGCTGTTTCGACCGTCAGTGTGGACTTTGACCTTGCTGTTTGGTTTCCAATAAAATCTTCTTATTCATTTATCTGTTTTGTATGTCTGATTCATGCTTCCTTGACAAGCACACAATCAATATTACAAAGGAGTGGCTATGGGACAACTCTGTGAATGTCCTTGAGTGGCCCAGCCATAGCCCAGACTTTAACACAGGTAAACATATCTGGAGAGATCTGAAAATGGCTGTGCACCAAGGCTCCCCATCCAACTTGATGGAGCTTGAGAGGTCTTGCAAAGAATAATGGGAAAAAATGCCCAAAAATAGGTGTGCCAAGCTTGTAGCATCATACTCAAAAAGTGATACAATAAAACAGGGTGAAATATCCGCGCTGTTAAGCATAATAAAGTTCCCAAAGAAGCAGCCAGCACAATTTGTTTGATAGCAAATAAAATAAATAAAATGTCCACATGCGGCTCTGAAATGGAACTATAGCAAACAGTCTTTGGAGAAGGAAAAGATGATCCCCTCACCAGCTTCAGTGTGACTGCAAAGCACACCACACCACAGTGTCACTCCAATCTCCTTACCAGAAGTATGTGTAATGCATGCATGAACATAGGACTCAGCATGGCCTCCAGCTCAACCCTCTAAACGAATAACTCAGTATCTCGTGGGAAGGACCTGCATCAACACTACTCAGGCTGTGCCCGTGCCGCTCTCTTCAACTCCCTCTGCTCCCTTACTCAAAAAGACTTGAGGCTGTAATTGGTGCCAAATGTGCTTCAATATTGATAAAAGGCTGTAAAAACTTGATTTATATTTTTTATTTTTTAATACATTTGCAAAGATTTCAAACTAACTTTTTTCACGTTGTCATTATGGGGATGTTTGTAGAATTTTGCGGAATATAATGAATTTAATCCATTTTGGAATAAGGCTGTAACATAACAAAATGTGGAAAAGTGAAGCATTGTGAATGCTTTCCGGATGTGCTGTTTATCCACAATATTTTTAGAGATTACAGTGTTTTATACTGTATGTGACTTGTTTTTCTGACATACTGTAAACAGTTGATTATTACTGTCACTTAATTGTTCTTCTTTCTGACATAGCACTGTATATGCCTTGCAAAAAATAAAAGAATAAAAAAAAAAAAAAAATTGGGAATAATCTAAACTGTTATCTGAAGACTTCCTCTACTATAGAGTTCCCTAAAAGCCTGATGTTTCCTGGATGAAATATGACTGTTTATGTTTATAACAGTGGTTCTCATCCCCTGTTCTCACAGTGAGTTACACATTCCTTTCAAATGATTCTATGTGTAATTACCGAGGCTGCCTGCCTCCTCTTTCTCTATTCACTCTGAGCACATCCAGTTGTAATGACAGGGCTTACATTATGCAGCGACACCCATAAACACATGCATTCCCTGTTCCACTCTGTCTCTCTCTTTATCCGGCTGAATCACGCATCAACTGTCACATTGCTAAAGCTGCTGTCAAGTGCAATGTAAACAATAGTGATTTCACGTAAATGTGAACTTCGCAAATTTGGGTTGTGGAAGGAAACGATTAACAACAATGAACTTGTTTTTTTGCTTATTAATTGGATTAACATATTTTACTGTTCTATGGTTAATGCGCTCAAATACTTCATTTGAAATAAGAAAATCCTGTTTAAATTAATTTAGAAAATCAGCTACTCCTTGAGGGTTTAATAAAGTCTGCTCACTAAGGAGATAAAAATGCAAACAAAACAGAATTAATTTATATACAGTAAAAAGAAAATAACTTCCTTATAGCAAGGGCCTTTGCAAATTTGTGGCTTACTGTGTATTCACCCGCTCCACACACTCATTCTACATCACAGAACAAAGCTTCAAAGTGTAACTATGTGTAATTGGGCCCCATGGCAAAACATTAATGGACCCCCAAGTTTGACTAATCTTTGTCACAAAGCAGGTCCTCTAGTAAAACAGAATGCTAATTGTTTTCATAGCAAATAGAAATTCTGAAACTTTATACAAATTAATTTATTCTAAACATATTTTCCCAATACTGTTGCTACTTCATAAATCACTGTATGGCCATACAGCCACCCCCCCCCCCCCCCATGTTAATGGACCCCATTACAGTTGCACAGTCTGATATGGTTAACCCTTAACCACTTAAGACCCAGACCAATATGCAGGTAAAGGACCAGGCCTTTGCGATTCGGCACTGCGTCGCTTTAACTAACAATTGCGCGGTCGTGCGAAGTGGCTCCCAAACAAAATTGGCGTCCTTTTTTTCCCACAAATAGAGCTTTCTTTTGGTGGTATTTGATCACCTCGGTGGTTTTTATTTTTTGCACTATAAACAAAAATAGAGCGACAATTTTGAAAAAAAATCATTATTTTTTACTTTTTGCTATAATAAATATCCCCCAAAAATATATAAAAACAATGTTTTTCCTCAGTTTAGGCCGATGCGTATTCTTCTACCTATTTTTGGTAAAAAAAATCGCAATAAGCGTTTATCGGTTGGTTTGCGCAAAATTTCTAGCGTTTACAAAATAGGGGATAGTTTTATTGCATTTTTATAAAAAAACATTTTTTTACTACTAATGGCGGCGATCAGCGATTTTTTTTTTTTTGTGACTGCGACATTATGGCGGACACTTCGGACAATTTTGACACATTTTTGGGACCATTGTCATTTTCACAGCAAAAAATGCATTTAAATTCCGGGGACCGATCTCGGGACTCCAACGGCAATCGGGTCCGCGGGTCCCGGTCACGGAGCTTCGGACCGGGTTGAGGGAGCGCGCCGCCCACGACTGGGCTTAAAGGACAACGTACCTATACGTTAATGTGCCCAGCCGTGCCATTCTGCCGATGTATATCGGCGTGAAGGGGTCCTTAAGTGGTTAAGCAGTGGTTCTCAATCTCAGTCCTCAAGTACCCCAACGGGCCATGTTTTGGGAATTTCTCTAAGATGAAATAGCTGTCCAAAATACCAAGCCATTGACTCTGATTTAAAGCACCTGTGCAAGATAAAGGAAAACCTGCAAACATGGCCTGTTGGGGGTACTTGAGCATTGAGGTTGAGAACCACTGCCCTAAAGGACACATTAGGCACCACCCTTGATCAAATCAAGCCCAGATCTATCCAAAAATAAAGTCAAGACAGTTGTAACGTGCAATGTATTGTATGTGGGTACGTTTTTAGGAATTTCTACTTCTTTGACATAGCAGTGGGGTTTGCTTGTGTAGTTAAATGACCCTGTGAGCTATCTGTGCCCCTGTTAGGGAGATTCACCCTCTTTGTTTGTCCTGTTTACCATTAACATCAAAAGTGGAAATAAAAGAAAATCACAAATTTAGGGTGGTCCCAAAACACTAATCAAGGGTAAATCTCCAATAGGGGCATTAGCCCTGACTTCTAGTGACCCTAGTGGCAAACAGGGTTTAGGGGCATTTCCTCTCATTTGCTGATATGGCTTTGGGACAGGAATTGAAGGGAAATCAACCCAATGGGACACAGATGGTAAAAATATACACATGACAGGGGTTAGAACCCTCCCTAAAAAAGCTTTGTCTTTGGTTCTGTTTTAAGTTAAAGGGGTTTTAAAGGTTCAATTTTTCCTAAATAGCTTCCTTTACCTTAGTACAGTCCTTCTTCACTTACCTCATCCTTCCATTTTGCTTTTAAATGTCCTTATTTCTTCTGAGAAATCCTCACTTCCTGTTCTTCTGTCTGTAACTACACAGTAATGCCAGGCTTTCTCCCTGGTGTGGAGTGTCGTGCTCGCTTCCTCCCTTGGACTACGGGAGAGTCAGGACGCCCACTAACACACAGCTCCTTTCTCTATCTGCAACGTAGAGAGCGTCCTGACTCTCCTGTAGTCCAAGGGAGGGAGCGAGCACGACACTCCACACCAGGGAGAAAGCCTTGCATTACTGTGTGGAGTTACAGACAGAAGAACAGGAAGTGAGGATTTCTCAGAGGAAATAAGTACATTTAAAAGCAAAATGGAAGGATGAGGTAAGTGAAGGAGGACTGCACTAAGGTAAAGGAAGCTATTTAGGGGAAAAAAATTGTACCTTTACAACCCCTTTAAGGGAAGACATGAGCAACTACAGAATAGGAGTGATACCTGTTCAAGAACTTACATGTAATGGAACAATGTAATAGATTCAAGTAATTATGCAATTTTCTATAAAGAACATTAAAGGGGTGTTCCAGTCATTTTTAATGTTTATTAAAAGTCAGCAGCTGCAAAAAGTGTAGCTGCTGGCTTTTAATAAACATGCACTCACCTGCTCCACGTTCCAGCGACGCGCCGGCCGGAGAGGGGGGTAGAGGAGTGGAGCCCCGGCCGGAGCGTCTTCATTCTAAGTGTGGGCACCCAGCCGTGACAGCTTCTGGCTTCACGGCCAGGCACCCACTGCGCATGCGCGAGCGGTGCTGCGCCATCTGATTGGACAGGCGATCGCCTGGGACCTGTCACGTGTCCCAGGCGATCGCCTACAGGGAGGGGCTGCCAAAAGGCGATATGACTATTCGCCTTAGCAGCCCCTCGGCGGAAGGCGGAAGTGGGACAGGAAGTCCCACTACTCCTGAAGCCCCCACTCCCCCCCCCCCCCAAGAATAAGTCCTTTGCTTGCTCTGGCAGCAGACGTAAAGAGGAAGTAAACCCTCTAAAACTTTCCCTTAAAAAAAAGCCCTGCAAGAGAAAGGCAAAATGAGCTAGTATGCATAGCATACTAGCTCATTATAAATTACTTACCTGAGATCGAAGCCCCCACAGCAGTGCTGGGACAAGGCCATTTGGTGCCCAGGGCGAAGATGGCAAACTGCGCCCCCCCCCCCCCCCGTTTTTAAGAAAGAGTTAATGTAGTTTTAAAACAATACAAATTCAGTTTATAGTGTAAAAAAAAAAACGCAGAGGTGATCAAATACCACCAAAAGAAAGCTCTATTTGTGGGAAAAAAAGGATGTCAATTGTATTTGGGTACAGCATCACATGACCACGCAATTGTCAGTTAAAGCAGTGCGGCAAAAAATGGCCGGATCATTAAAGGGGTAAACCCTTCTGGAGCTGAAGTGGTTAACACATACAAAGAAAAACCCTCTCTTACTAATAATAACTGGTGTGATGTGGGAAACCCAGCGATTTCTGTGCGGGTTCCTGCATTGCATCTAAATTGCCAGCAGTTCACACTGACATCTGCGAACTGCTGCGGGTGTCAATGTGAAGTTAAGGACCCCCCCAGATTGGTTTTCATATCCTAGTGTGTACTGTGAAATGGTACAGAAATTGGATGGCATGGGTGTGAACACCCAGGGCTGCTGACAGAAATCGCGGGGCCCCGTACAGACTACCGGACACCACCTAGGAAAATATAAAAGGCTATATTTCGCTAAAAATACAATAAAATCATTATTAGCAGACACAAATTCAACATAAATTACAGAATTCCTGCTAAATCTAAAAGATTATACTGAGTTATTAAATAAAAATGAAGATGAAATGAAAAAAATATACAGGCTGGGCAGTTGGAGACCTGGGATCAGAGAGACAGGGAAGATGAGAAGGGAGGAACTGCAGGGAGAGAAACAAAGTAACAGAGGTAACAATCTTAACTAGCAGAGCTAACATGGGAGGGGGGGGCTTACAGGGAGAAGGATTAGTGAGGGAAGACTGTCTCTTTCTCAGCAGATAAAAGCTGGCTGCAGGGAGAGGGGGAGAGACCAGCTTTCAGCTGCTTGAAGAAGAGATCTATAATTGTTGTCCATCACTAATCCCCCGCCATGTGTGGGCCCCCCTGTGTTCTTGGGCCTCCTACAAGAGGACTGGTGGTCCCCCCCTATCAGCAGCCCTGTGAACACCTATGCCAACTGATTCCAGATGCAAGTTCAGCCATACAAACTGTATATAAACTGTATGGCTGAATTTGCATCACAAAGACATTGCATGTGATCTGCACAGCAATGCGGTGCAAATCACATGTGATGTCTATTAAGGATGAGCTCCAGCGCGTTCGCATAGTACACGTGCAGAGTCCGCCAGGAAGTCTGCACAGCGCTGCGCTAATCACAGCCAGGGAGACATTGTCCCGATCCTTGGCTGCAGAGATCATAGTTTTGTGCTATAAACAAAAATAGAGCGACAATTTTGAAAAAAAATGAATATTTTTTACTTTTTGCTGTAATAAATATCCCCCAAAAATATATAAAAAAAAACTTTTTTTTACTCAGTTTAGGCCGATACATATTCTTCCACATATTTTTTGTAAAAAAAATCGCAATAAGCGCTTATTGATTGGTTTGCGCAAAAGTTATAGCGTCTACAAAATAGGGGATAGTTTTATGGCATTTTTATTAATATTTTTTTTTTTACTAGTAATGGCGGCGATCTGCGATTTTTATCGCTACTGCGACCTTATGGCGGACACTTCGGACACTTTTTATACATTTTTTGAACCATTGGCATTTTTATAGTGATCATGGCTATAAAAATGCATTGATTACTGTAAAAATATCACTGGCAGGGAAGGGGTTTGTAACGGGAGTCACTTTTGGGCATGTATTGAGCCAGGAAATAAGGGACATATATTGGATTGTTTTAGCATGGACAGTAATCCACCATAAATTCCTTAATGTCTGCAAAGAATATTCTGACCCTACCGGTCAATAGAATGACTCTTTCAATGCTTAGCCCAGGCTATTGAGTTGTTAAATGAGGCTGGCTCCTGAAAGACATTTCATTGTGTGATAACACTGTTTAAAGCCTATTGATGATCAGGTGTGAATACCTTTCTGTTGGAGACAGACCGTCTGTCTAAAGATGTGGATTGAGGGGAACTCATTGTGTGATGGTGTTTTGTTTGAATTCTATTGATAAAAGAATCTGATTGAAGCCCATGGAGTGATGTTGGGGGTGGAGAGTTCTTTGTTCCTTTGATGATTGTAACCTGTTGTACTGTATATAAGAAAGCTAAGTTACCATTAAAGGTGTTCATACATTTGACTCAGTAACAGAGCTTGTCAGTCTCGTTATTGAGGGAATTCTTATGGAATGGATCGGGTCTGCTGGATGGTTGGACTGGCGGAAGCTGTCTTGGGTTGATGGAATGGGAGATCGTGAACGATGTTAACCCCTGACCGTTACAGGGTCACGTTATATTACGTGATTTTGCGCAGCCGAGCCGACCTTCCCCGTAAAACTATGGTGGGTGGTCAGCAAGCGGTTAATAAAACTGTTCATCTTCAGGACAGTCCCTAGCATCGCCTTTTGACTAACACCCATCCACTGACTCTTCTAGCTGAAGGGGTGACCGTCACCTGTGGTGTTTATATTGGTCCAGCAGTGCACCAACACCTTTGCAGCCATTGTGCTATATGCTGGGTGTTTGGTGTGCTCCTGTACCTTTAAGGAAGGGTGGCTCCCCTTCAGTCCACCATCTATCCATTAGAATACATGTGCCTCCACTGTGGGGATGCTCATTGTTTAGTATTAGGACTACAGATTACAGGGTGCCTTGGCGCGGCTCTGTGGCTCACGCATACGTTTGCAAATGCGTGCGGACAAAACCCCTGTTTTTAACGCATACTGTTAGACAGGTTAATTTGGTTGTTCTACAGGCTGGTCGGTAAGGAGGCTTGGTTTTTCCCTGGGCATTCCCCAGGTTTTGTTGTTACCCATGACACAGATCTGTACTCACTGTAGGTCGAAACAGATTCTTTCTGGCGTGTCCCCCTTCCAGTCAGCTCTGTAGGACATCTGGGTTGCAGCTATTTTCAGATTCAGGCCCTCAGGTCAGCAACCTAAGGCCGCATGGCAGCTTCTTCTCCCTTTGGGATCTTGCTCTCCTGTCGAAGACCCCGAACACATGTGCCCTTGGCATATATACAGTCACCCAGCATGCACTGAGGCACTTTCCTCTGCCAATAGCCAGTGCTGTACCCTGCTCTCATTTGTCAGGTTTCCTCCCACAGTCCAATATGCCCCACTATTGGACCAGTGTGAAACATTCAGACAACATGAGCAGCACCTAAGCAGCATGAGCAGACCCTATCAATGGATTCCTGCTCCCTGGTAGGCAGAGAAAATCTAAATTTACCAGAGAGCCTTCCTGGGAAGCTGAAAGACTCAAAAACTATACTCTCCTCTAGCACCTACCTACAAGGGTGCTACACATACATTGGTCTGGCTGTGAAAAATGATGTCCCACAGGCAGGGTTCAAGTCCTGGGGAATAAAGTGTGGGAACTCCCACCCAAGATCCACTCCCCCACCAAAAAAAATGATACGCTCATATGCATAATTACTAAAGCACATGTTTTTCTTAAGCAAGTTCTTTCTAAATCGCGGCAGACCTCCGCAATGTCTCCTGGGAACAATGACAAAAGCTCCCAGGAGACATTGCAGCATCGAGGAAGTAACGGAATACCCGCACACTACCCGATGAATCCATATACAGGAATCGGCCAGTAACATTAAGGATTACTAAGGTTTGCCTGCCCCTGACAGTGACTCGAGCTGGGCATGGCCGCTGTCAGGAGAGTTTAGTAGACCAGTACTGTGTGCCTACACAGAGGAGACCAAGACTGTATGCAGTGAAATAAAGGTGTTTATTTACAAATAAGTGAACAAAACATGTGGGACAACCAGTGCACAATAACCAGCAAACAGTATGTACAATCAAAGGGAGATACCGTATCCATAAACAAAGCCAGGCCGAGGTCATACACAGGGGAAGTCAGCAGATGGGTGAGGATGGGAACACAGTGGATCAGGGAGCGGACGGATGGACGGGCTGCGAGGTAGGAATCCAAGGGAAGCAGGAATCAGGAAGGAAAGTCCAGGCAGGGATAAGGATCAGGATACAGGGAGGAAAGTCCAGGCAGGGATCAGGATCAAGGATCAGAATCAGGGTCCAAAAATCAGGGTCAGGATACAGGCTAAGGATCAAGGTAAATAGACAGATACCAGGGCGTGGACTGATTGCACACGCCGGGTATATATATGCTTGCTAATTACGTTACACCTGAACGCAGGAAGGGCTGTATGCTCCATACTGCCAAGAATCCCCCGCTGGTGGACGCCAGTACTGCAGCCCAAGGATAACATAACACCACCAGGGAAGAACTCCCCCGACAGTCCAAGACTGTCGGGAGACACCTGGTGGTGGGCCACAGTACTGCAGGCCAAATACCAGGCAGTAACACCAGCAGGGGGAACCTTCCCTGACAGCCGCTCAGTGAAGGATTGGCTCGGGTGGCTCGGCTGCTTTAGTCCTGCAAAGGAAACTACGTTCCTGCTGTGAAAAAAGTGCAGGAACTCCGTTCCCACGCGTTCCCACAGGACTTGAGCCCTGCCCACAGGGGTGAAGTAATCAGTTATCACCCTTGTGTTATTTTATGGTGTGTCTATGTGCATTCATTTGTTTTTGTCCTTTCCGACATACCTCACCAGTTTAACATCCATGATTGCATTTGTTGCATTGAATGAAATTATACCACCTTACTGGAGGGGCCGAAGTGTGATCCAGTAATACTGAAGGTTCCTGTTGTGTGTGTGATACTTTATAGAGGACTGATGTGGCTGCACAGGTTTTGTTCTATTGTTTGTGACCCTGACGTCAGAATTAAGTCTTCTGCTGATTCATTTAGGTCCGAGGTTTGGTGACTCGCTGCATGATGGTCAGAACTGGGGTCTTGAAAACTGAAAAAGAAAATCTCAATTATCACAAAGTGGGAAGAAAAATAAATATAAACAAATAGCTGGTTATAATCAGTGACCACATATAATTCTGCACTAGAAGAGATAGGAAAGATAACCACTGAGCTGCAACAGAGGATGAAATACTGAAAAAAATCTTCTAAAAACTTCAAATGCTTTCCTACAGGCAACCACCCAACTTCAGACATTAATGAATAGCAGGAAACTTCATTCTTACTACAGGAATGCGTTCAAAACAAAATTCAAAAGGAAAGTTACACTACAGGAAACCTGAAGTACTTAGCAGGTAGTTCCCTTACACATCTAAAGGTTTAATTTTTAATTATGAATGTTATGCATCATAATGAAGGATGTCTTTTAGACCAAAATTAGATCTGGTAAGATAGACTACATAAAGCAGAACTAAACCCTTGTATCCTTTAAAGCCAAGAAAACTTCCTTCTTAGTATCTGTTTGGTCTGCAGATGCCATGCACATGTGATTAGTTTTGAGGCCAGCCATTTAATGGCTTGACGGTTTGACATAACGTTCCTTAAGTGTAGCTATTTTTGCGATAGTTACGTCGATGGGTTTAGTTCCACTTTTATTATTTTTGTACAAATGATTTTGTGGATGAATTAACGTACTGAAGAAGTGGATAATGTCCATGAAACGCGTTGGGCCAAAATAAATCAGTATAGATTTTTAGCCACAAGCATGTTGTCAGGAGAATATAGTAGACCAGCACTGTATGACAGCACAGAGGAGACCAACAATGTATGCGGTGAAATGAAAAGGTGTTTATTAATAAATAAGTGAAGACAACCAGTGCGCAACAAATAGCATATACAATCGGGGGAAATACCGTATTCGTAAACGAAGCCAGGCCAAGGTCATACACAGGGGAAGTCAGCAGATGGGTGAGGATGGGAACACAGCGGATCAGGGAGCAGATGGATGGAAGGGCTGTAGGGCAGGAATCCAAGGGGGAACAGGAACCAAGAAAAATCAGGCAAAAGGAAGGATGGGTCCAGGATGGGCTCAGGATAGGGAACAGAATCAGGGTCCAGATAGCAGGGTACGATAACAGGCTCAGGTCCGGGAGGTAGAACGATACCAGGGCGAGGTCTGCTTGAGCTCGCCGGGTATTTGTAGAGGTGTGCAGTAATTGAGTTCAGGTCACACCTGAGCACAGTAAAGGCCGTCTGCTCCACACTGCCAGGGTCCATCCGCTGGTGGAGACCAGTACTGCGTCCCAAGGGTGATATAACGCCAGCAGGGGAAAGTTCTACCGACAGTTTGGAACTGTTAGGAGACACCTGCTGGTGAGACGCAGTACTGCAAGCCAGGTAACAAATAGCACCGGCAGATGGAATCTTTCCTTAATGCTTGTTTTGTAATGTTGTGTCTTAATGATATTTTGTACAACAAAATGAAGAGCATTTTATGGATGTGGACTTCAATAAAAAGTAGCGTTTTAATGTAAGATGATGTGACTCAAAAGTCCCACTTTTTAAAACAACCTTTTCTTTATATGCTATATACATGTATTGGGATGTGGCATTGTTTATATTCTATTAATTCTGATTTATATTAAACTGTGGAGGTAAGCAGCAACCTAAAGCCTAGTACACACAGGCCGAATGTTGGCTGGCAACGGCCAGTTTAATATAAACCATCCAACATTTGGCCCGTGTGTATGACAGGCTGGTCTGACAGAAGCTGGCCATTCGACTGGCTTCTGTCAAAGGCTCATGACTGAAAAAGGTCAGTCTACCGACTCCAGATCAGCGCACTCAGCCAATGGCTGAGAGAGCTGACGGGAGTTTTTTTAGCGGATGGGCCGTCCCCCTGTCTGAACACAATAGCACAGTAGGGGAGATCATTGTACTAACATTGAATTGTTAGTACAGCATTTTCGTTCTACCAAAAAACTAGCGGTGTGTACTAGGCTTAAGTGAGATCGACACAATGTTTGATAAATTTTACACAGCAATTTGGATTGTGCTGACGAAGATGTCTGCTGGTTATTTATGTAAATAAGGGGGCACAGCAACTACTCATACAATTCCGCCTCTATGAATCTTCATAATGAAGCCATTGTAAGTGACATTTTATATGATTTACATAAGTTCTAACTCAAGGGCAGTGTAAGCAAATAGTGTCATGAGCAGATCTCTTGATGATAAGCCTCTCACCAAGCGTTGACACAGAGCCTTTATAGTATTTTAAAGTGTATTCATCACCTACATACAATGTTGGTCAACTTCATTCATATAGTAGACTTTTGATGTGTTATACTAGAGCTTATTCAGTGCAGCTATCAGCCTGTTCAGTCAGTAACTCACAATCAGTAAATAAATCACTTGTATTGGTAGACTGAATACTCATTTTGTTAACACTGAACAATCGAACAGCTGGACTGCATAGTAAATAGGAACATTGTGGTCCAAATGATGGAAAGCAGAGTAAACTCTTAAGGGCCGTACACACGGGCTGAATATCAGGCAGCATCAGCCGGTTTCTATTGTCACTGACATTCAACCCGTGTGTACGGCAGCCGCTCCAACAGAAACCGGACGTTTGGCCTGCTTTAGTCAAAGGGGCATGATCCATAGAGGTCTGCCAACCGGCATGGCTGAAAGCGCTAAGTGGTGTGTTCTGGCGGGGGGCGGCCCCCTGTCAGAACACAATAGCTCAGAGGGGGAGATCGGTGTACTAACATTGCATAGCTAGTATTATGCTCTTCAGTTCGGTACTAACCCGCAGGGTTACACAAATAAAAACAATAAATGAATAGTGTCTGCTAGGCTTAAGCCTCATGTTTCTGTGCCATCAAAGGCTGTCACTGTGCCCACCAAATGCTGCGACTGTGCCCACCAAATGCTGTGACTGTGTCCACCAAATGCTGCGACTGTGCTCACCAAATGCTGCGACTGTGACACCAAATGCTGCGACTGTGCCATCAAATGCTGTCAGTGTGCCATGTGCCCAATGCTGCCAGTGTGCCCAATGCTGCCAGTGTGCCCAATGTTGCCAGTGTGCCCAATGCTGCCAGTGTTCCTAATGCTGCCAGTGTGCCCCAAACGTTGCCCCCCCGCATGCCCCGCTGTCTCCCCGTCCCTTACCTTGTCTCCGGTTGGCAGCGGGTGACGACAGCAAGCCACGAGCAAGTGGTGTTCTCCATTTCGTCCTCGATGAGGAAGACTCTTCTCCCGCCCGCTACTTCTCCGGAAAGTGATTTCCGCTAGCGGTTATAATAGCCGATTGCAATATTTGCATATAAAATCCGACAGATTTGAACTGTCTATGGCCAGCTTTAGTTAGGCAGAGCAATCTTAAACAGTTCAAGGAGGATACCCAGCACTCTTTTAAGCTAGGTAGCAAAAGAAGGACCTGTCACCTAACTAATCTGTTTCAACTATTCAGGTTAAAAACAGATATATTTATCCTTCCCAAGTGAACCTTTCTAATTTTCTGGTTTCAAACAGATCAGAGCAGCTGCCATTGTTTCTTTTCTTCTAGATTTAAATTTGACCTTTTGTGAAGATCCTCACTTCCCATAAATCAATACAACACGTCAGCATTACCAAATAACATAGTACGTTTTGTAATATAGATACTCTTGTGTTACCTCAGCGATGGCCAAAATCAGGGCTTTTTTTCAGCTGGAACTTGGTGGAACTCAATTCCACCACCCCTGGCTCAAGCCCTCTCTCTGCTCACCACTATTACCTGTAAACAAAGAAGACTGGCTTCTGTGTCTACCTGCTTGTACCAGCTTGTCTCTTGGGGGCAGTGGAGGGGTTGCATGCAGTGAAAGTAAGAAGTAGATTGAGAATTCAAAGGTAAGCAGCTATGGAGGAAGGCTGAACTCTGCACTCTGTGTGTAGTGCACCCCTGAACTCTGTACTCTGTATGCAGTGCACCCCCCAACTCTTCACTCTGTTCATAATGCACGCCTGGTATTTAATGCCCTTTTAAAACTCTCCCACTGTTAGTGAAATTTGACCACACCCACCATTTGATGCGGTTTAGAGGGTGTGTGTATGTGGTGGGGGTAGGGTTGCCACCTGTCCAGGATTCACCCGGACAGTTCGGGTTTTGAACCATGTGTCCGGGTTTCAGTCTGTCTGAAACCCAGACACAATATTCAGACAGGAATGTGGCTCAGAACAGGGCCTGATAAAAAGGGATATGGGGCACTATGCGCGCCGCATTACTATTCTTTTTGGAGCTCCCAATAGTGTCCCAGGTCTGTAACAATGTATGCAAAAAAATATTTTTTAGCTGTGCACCACTAAAGTGTTCGGGTTTGGCTTGAAGAAAAAGTGGCAACCCTAGGTGGGGAGAGGGGGGTTTTTAGGGGCTGTGGTTCAGTTCCTGTATTTTTTGAGAAAAAAAGCCCTGTAGCGTGTCCTTCAATGTGCACAAATGAGTACTTTTCAAATATATCTTAATCACATTTCACAATCAATGTGTTCAATCAAGATACATTCCCAAGTGCACTGCGTATACATTCTACATCATCCAGTGTCATCCACCAGCACAGAAGAACAAGGAGTCCTGGAAGTGATGGTTTGGCCCTCATAGAGCTCTGATCTCAGCATCATTGGGTCTGTCTGGGATTACATGAAGAGACAGAAGGATTTGAGGCAGCCTACATCCACAGAAGTTCTGTGCTTAGTTCTCCCAGATGTTTAGAACAACCTACCTGCCGCGTTACTTCGTGTGCAAGTGCACCTAAAAGAATTGATACTAGTTTGGACCCAAAGGGGTGGACTGGTCACACCAAATACAGACATGATCTGGATTTTTTTCTTCTTTACGCTCACTTTGCATATTGAAAATGACTAAAAAATAAACAATTAAGATACTGTATATATATTTTTAAAGCATTCTTACTTTACAGTATTTCATTACAACCGCCTAAAATGAGAGAGAGAGAGAGAGAGATAGAGAGAGAGAGAGAGAGAGAGAGAGAGAGAGAGAGAGAGAGAGAGAGAGGAGCAATTGAGTGCCAGTTCCCCTTGAATAGACGATTTAGAATGTCTGGGTTAAGGGTAAACAGGAATAAACAGCAAAAGTGAGCTCTTAGGACATGGATATAATAATGGAGGAGTTGCTGCAATTTCTACATATACAAGCAACATTAACAAATGTGTGACAATTCTAACAATAGTGTCATTCTAGAAGTGTGTATTTGTTATTCCTTGACAACCATAAAAACAAATGTACTTATAAGGATGCAACCAAAAATAGAGTAAACAGTAACATTATTGCAACACCAAATTAGCAAAGATAACATTCTAAAAAAAAATATACAACAACAAAAAAAATAATCAAAAAGAACCATATACTGTAAGATCTATGGGCCAGATTCACGTAGAATCGCGGCGGCGTAACGTATCCTAGATACGTTACACCGCCGCAATTTTTCATCGCACGTGCCTGATTCACCAAGCACTTGAGATGAAAACCTACTCCGGCGCAAGGCGGGCCAATTCAAATGGGCGTGTGCCATTTAAATTAGGCGCGCTCCCGCGCCGGACCTACCGCGCATGCTCCGTTTCCGAACTCCCGCCGTGCTTTGCGCGAAGTGACGTCATTTTTTCGAACGGCGACGCGCGTAGCGTAATTCCCGGACGGCTTACGCAAACGACGTTATTTTTAAAATTTCGGCGCGGGAACGATGGCCATACTTTACACAGCAATACGATTGCTGTGTAAAGTTAAGGCACCAAAAAAAATTACTAACTTTGCGACGGGAAACTAGACTAGCGGCGACGTAGCGAATGCGAAAAACCGTGGGGGATCGCCGTAACTCCTAATTTGCATACCCGACGCTGGTTTACGACGCAAACTCCCCCCAGCGGCGGCCGCGGTATTGCATCTTAAGATCCGACAGTGTAAAACAATTACATCTGTCGGATCTTATGGCTATCTATGCGTAACTGATTCTATGAATCAGTCGCATAGATAGAAACAGAGATACGACGGCGTATCAGGAGATACGCCGTCGTATCTCATTTGTGAATCTGGCCCTATTTTTCTACCTACTTCCTCTATAGCCTGTGCCCCCAATATATTCCTAGCAGCTAGTGTACAGAAGTTGCTAAAACACCATAACTGGTAATGAGCTCTGGATATCGGAGGAGATAACCCCCTCTCTAATACGCCAGTAAGAACATTTTTGGAAAATCTGTTACTGGCATGAATTCCAGTTCACAGCAGAATTCAGAGACATTATCTCAGGCTGAGGACAGAAAATGACTACGCCAACACCTCCATCCTTGACCCTTTAATTAATCCCTTCTTACTCCCTCCCTTTTTTCACCCCTTTCTTGTCACTTATCCCAACCCCTCTGGGTATCCCCCCCCCCCATACTCATATTTGACAAACCTCAAAACCCCTCCACGCATTAAACTGGAAATTGACAAGAACCAAGAAGGTCTTTAAGGACGGCAGTCCAGAATGTCTCACGGTCTCACCAATCTACCATTGTGGTTGGGGGGTGGTAAAAAACAGGTGGTTGAGCTGCATTTTTACTGCCAACCCCCCCCCCCCCGGCTTTAAAAGCAAAGCTGCCCGGGCATGAATCTCTGACTTGTGAAAGCTCACTACCCTACTGTCTTTAAAACACTGGTTTGCCAGAGTAGAGGGAGAGCTTGACAACGTCTCCTCATGGAATGGAGGATCAATTTAGAGATACTGGGTTGCCATGGACAGCATTTACTTGCATGTCTCAGTATACCAATGTTTTCTGCTATTAGAACAGTAGAGCCCAATGCATGTTGGCGCGTTATGGTCCTCAGTCAATGCCCACCCAGGGGGAGGGGATGGGTGCAGATGGAGCAGTGCCTTCTCACCCCTCTTGTCCACCTTTGATTCTAAAGTCCCCCCAACTCCCTTTCTCCTGTCCCTTTTTGTGTACCCCTTTTTGTCCTCTCAGACACAGAGAACAGCCCACTATACTGGCTTTCCTGCACTCTGCAATAGACTTCTATTATATTCTGCGGGTTTGGTGCATTTTCAGAAAGCTCACCAAACTCGCAGGAAATAACAGAAGTCTATGGCTTAGTGCATGTAACCTGCAGGTAAACTGCTCTGCATCAGTTGAAAGCAGCCCAGTAACCACTGCAGAACAGATATGCCCATACATACACTGTGATTTTAGTAATAAACTGACATTTAATAACAGTATTCTATTCTAAACCATCTAAGAGCAGGAGGTCGTGGGCCACATCAGAAGGCTCCGCGGGCCACATGTGGCCCCCGGGCCACTGATTGGGCACCCCTGTGCTAGATGTTGCCCTGAAGTCCATTACTTCTGTTTAGAATGTCTGGTCTTACATAATTATTGTATTGTAACGTCTTAAATTTATGTCCGGTGGGTCGTTGTTGGCACCTGTATTGTAAATGCACTAAATGGAAAAAAAAGCTGTAAAGGCAGAAGATGACCCTCCTGTGACTTTTGGCGGGTAGTACCAACTTTCAAGTGCAACTCATTAAAGCAAATGGGGCCAAGCTGCAACTTTGTACAATGCATGTGTTTGCGGCGCGGTAATGTGGGCTTTTTTTAGGGGTCAAAACAAGTGGTGAGAAGGCGATATAATGAGTGAAGCTTTTAGGGGTTGAAATAGAAGGTGATTCACAACAGGTCAGTTTTCAGAGGGTTTCTGCTAGTGTAACACCTGCAGTGGGGCTCCCTGCACTACAAGGGTTAAATGCTTTTTTCATTTAGGGGAACATATACAGCAGGTATACCTACATTAGTTCTTGCCCCAGCAAGCTTTGTCTCCTCCTTCTCTTCATCACTCCATCTACTGTACATTGGACGGTGTCAGTTGGGAAAAGATTGGCTTCAGTAGGGCAGTGGATGGTGTCATTCATTTTTATGACGAACAAAACAAAGTCAAGTCTTCTCTTCTCTCTCCTGCTGCAAAGTTAAAGGTGGGGAGGTCAGACAATAAAAAACGGGGGGGGGGGGGGGAAGTTAGTTTATAAAGGTGGGGAGGTCAAACGAAAAAAGGGGGGCGTCCGGGCCCCTGGGGACCATTGGGCCCCTTACAGGTGTAATGCCTGTACCCCCCTGATGGAAAACATCAAAATCAAAGCCTAGTCAAGTAACAAGGGACCTCCTCTTTTAAAATAAAAAATATGAAAGTAAAAAGTTGAATTCCAGGTATGGATTTTTTGCATAATTACATTGGTCCAGCTTGGAGCAATGGAGATATAGGCCCAGATTCTCAAAGGGCTTACGACGGCGCAACGCAATGTACGCCGTCGTAAGTCCTAATCTGGGCCGATGTATCTATGCGACTGATTCTTAGAATCAGTTACGCATAGATATCCATTAGATCCGACAGGCGTAAGGCTCTTACGCTGTCGGATCTTAAATGCAATTTTTTTTTTGCCGCTAGGTGTCGCCTCCGTCGTCTTCCCTGTCGAGTATACAAATTAGCAAAATATGCAAATTCCCGAACGTACGCGCGGTCGACGCAGTGAAGTTACGATGTTTACGTTAGATTTGCGACGCGTAAAGTTGCCCCTGCTATATGAGGGGCAACCAATGTTAAGTATGGCCGTCGTTCCCGCTTCGAAATTTTTAAAATTACGTTGTTTGCGTAAGTCGTCCGTGAATGGGGCTGGATGTAATTTACAGTCATGTCGAAACCAATGACGTCCGTGCGACGTCATTTGGAGCAATGCACCCTGGGATATTTTCCGGACGGCGCATGCGCAGTACGTTCGGCGCGGGAACGTGCATAATTTAAATGCTCCACGCCCCCTACCCGGCTCATTTGAATTAGGCGGGCTTGCGCCGGGTGATATACGCTACGCCGCCGCAACTTTACAGGCAATTTCTTTGTGAATAAAGCACTTGCCTGTAAAACTTGCGGCGGCGTAACGTAAATGACATACGTTACGCCGCCGCAGTTTTACGCCCATCTACGAGAATCTGGGCCATACAGTACATATCCCATACCTGGCTGATTCCTGCTTGAGTGGGGAATCATTGTAGTTGGTGATACTACAGTGATCCTTGCTGTCTTCTGGGTGCAGCTGCATACCTCCCAACATTTTGAGATGGGAATTAGGGACACCTATCAGCAAACGTATGTAGTCATAGGTCACGTCCCCCTGCCACACCCCTTTAAAGGTGAATTAACCAAAAAAAAGGTTAATTAACCCACAAGGGCTTTATTTTTACCACTACTATTCCTTTACGTTGGCGTTTAAAATTTACAAATGCAGCAATTTAGAATTTGGATGAAAGGTTTAGCGCTGGGAAACACATTGCTCCAAATCAGGGACAGTCCCTCGAAACCAGGGACAGTTGGAAGCTATGCAGCTACCCTGCCACGTAGTAACCACAGGGAGTCGCCCATTTGGCATGGGCACCATTCAGAGAACACCTTGCATTTTTCTAAATGAATGCAAAAAAATGATCTCCTTGGAAGAGGTGGGGGGAGGTGATGGCACGACCTCCACTTCCTCCAATCAGAGAATACTTTGCATTCATTGGGGAAAATAAAAGCATTCTCTGAATGGTGCCAATGCTGAATGAGCAACCTCCTGTGGTTACTATGTAGTAGGCAGGGGCGGACTGACAACTCATGGGGCCCTTGGGCAATAGGAGATTCTGGGGCCCCCGGTCAATAGGAGATTATGGGGCCCCTGGGCAATAGGAGAAGATTATGGGGCCCATGGGGAATAGATTATGGGGCCACACAGTATATGCACCAGTGGCGGCTGGTGCTCAAAATTGCAGCCTCACTGTGCTCATCAAATGCAGCCACTGTGCCATCAATTGTCACCACTGTGCCATGCCATCAAACGCAGCCACCGTGCCATTAATTGTCACCACTGTGCCATGCCATCAAACGCAGCCACTGTGCCATCAATTGTCACCACTGTGCCATGCCATCAAACGCAGCCACTGTGCCATCAATTCGCACCACTGTGCCATGCCATCAAACGCAGCCACTGTGCCATCAATTGTCACCAATGTGCCATGCCATCAAACACAGCCACTGTGCCATCAATTGTCACCACTGTGCCCTTTAATTGTCACCGCTGTGCCCTTTAATTGTCGCCGCTGTGCCCTTTAATTGTCCCCACTGTGCCCATTGTCCCCACTGTGCCCATTGTCGCCACTGTGCCCATTGATGTCGCCAGTGTGCCCTGTAAAGTGCCCCTTTCCCCCCCGCCCGGCACTTACCTTTACTGGAGTCAGCCATCCACGTCCCTCGATGTCTTCTACCACCCTCGATGACTGACAGGCGTCTCAGCCAATCAGGTTACCGGTAGCCAGAATCAGCCAACCTGATTGGCTGAGACGCCTGTCAGTCTTATCCAAGGAGCGCATCCCTAGTGCGTTTCTTGTATAAGCTTCCGGGACCCGAGGGCTGTACTCGGAAAAGCACTTCCGTACAGCCAACCAGCTGCCGTTATTCAGATGGCCGGATATGAGCGCCGACCATCTGAATAGAACAGCGGCAGCGACGATAATAACATAGATTCGTGCAATGCATGAATCTATGTTATTAGACTCAGTGGCGGTAAGAGCCAGAGGGGGCAGCGCTCCAGCGCCCTCTATGGACAAACCGCCACTGATATACACACAGAATACACATACACACACTGAAAAGGTACTCGAGAGGCAGGGCAGCTATAATGTTGGATTTTTTTTTTAAAACACAGATTTTTACAACCCTGGGCCCCCTAGTGGCATGGGGCCCTCAGGCAGTGCCCGAGTGCCCGAATGGTCAGCCCGCCCTTGGTAGTTGGGCACATGCCTGGCATGGATCATGCAAGACAACAGTGATCACTGTACTAGTACAGGCTACTACAATGATTCTCAACTTCCACAGGAATCGGCCAGCCATGGGATATGTATAGATCCAAGCTGAACCAATGTAAACATGCAGGAAAAAAACGAACCTGGACCTCAGTGTTAAAGTAGAGCTTGTTTTGCCATCTGTGTCCCTTTGCAACAATTTCCTTTAATTTCCTGTCCCATAGGCAAAACAGGAAGTGAAAGGAAATCCCTCCAAAGTGAAAGAATCCTGGGGTGTCACCATTGGAAGATTTCCCTTATATTACTGTTCTGGTGACAACCCAACATTTGTGATTTCCTTTCACTAATATTAAACTGGACAAATAGGGGGATGTGGGGATATGAGATATTTACAAATACGGCATGCGCCATAGACAATGAAGCAGGCACACTTTAGAAACAGCGATCGTGCCGGCCGGCTCCGGCCAATCACAGCACCGGAGCCGCAATACCTGGAAGTAACTCCGGGACGACATGTTGCCGGCCGGTGCTGTGTGGGGGACACGACGATGCAAACTAGCTCATTATGCCTTTGTCTTGCAGGTGTTTGTTTTTTTTATTTTATTCAAAAGTGGGTTTTTACAACCACTTTAAGGCTGGGTTCACACATATGTGAATTGGATGTGCGTTGCATGACAGGCAACGGTGACTGGGTCTCAATGGAGTCGGTTTACACATGCCGCAGTCCAGATTGGAAATGGGGTCCGGTGCGTCTTTGGGTCCGGTTCAGGTGTGACTTCAGGCTAAAATTCCGACCTGAATTGCACCTGAACCGATGTACAGGAACACACCGCACCCCGGGCATAGGGTTGCCACCTCATCCCTTTAAAAGCGAAAATTAATTAATTGCACAGGTTCTCTGGCTGATTAAGGTGCAAATTAAACTCACTTGGTGCCTTATCGACATTAAATTAGTCCCAGAACCTGTGTAATTACTACGGTATGTGTTTGGGTTTAAAGGGATGAGGTGGCAACCCTACCTGGGCATGAACTTGCGGCTGCACATGTGTGAACCCGGCCTAAAGGGGGAACAGACAGCGATAAAAACTGATGTGTGTTCTAATCCATCTACACTCCGTCCAAAACAAAAAAGCTTGTTCCTGTAGTTACACTTTAATAGCACGTTAGTGTTATTGAGTGAATCTGGTTTAGCTGTAGAATTCTCATTGTTGTAATACCCTCAGACGTCCAGTAGAGGGCATTAGAGGCCCAGGGCTGCCTTTGGCTCTGTACAATTTGAATACAAACACTGATATTACAGAGCGGAATCCTTCTATAGAACCATTATTATCAGTGTTTTGTGGCGGGTTATCTCTCGGGTGTGCGATCCCTTTGGATCCGCCTTAGGTGCTGTGTACAGAATACAGTGACAGCATCACCTTTGTAGCGGGGCTCCGCACTACAGTTCCCAGCATGCTCCACAGCGGGAGGGCGGGGCCAGGCCGGAGAATCGGTGACCGCCCGGTGTGTATGTAGCTGTGTGCTGTGAGCGGCCAGTGCTGTGTATACTGGGAGCTGTACGGAGCCGGGTGTACAGAGCGCTCAGTCCGGACCTAGGTGGGAGGTGATAGGACTCACTGATGCAGATGGGAGTTTCCAGGAAGTCCAGTGGCCATATTGGATCCCATTGAGATCTATGAGCTGGGATTGCATCAATTCACAAGAACACAGCAACCAGGGACACAGTGCCGGGGACTGAGCCTTGCAGAGACACCATGGCAGCGACTGATGTGGAGCGATGCAGTGTGAGTGATGAGGGGGCAATGTGGGGGGGACACGGGCCCGGGATGTGTATGGACACTCCGGAGAGATAGCCGGCACACATGGCAAACTTTTCATCATAGTACAACTTCTCCCTGCCATCCTACACCCAGCTCTGGGCTCTGCTACAGAGGGGGCATCACTTTATACAGAGCTTTAACTTCAGGGGCCCACTACTACTGGGGGACCATGTCACCGACACCAACTTCAAGGCTAGGGAAACCCAGTCCAATCATTGATATAGGGCCCCTATTTCACACTGTCATGATATAGGGCCCCTAACTTTACGCTGTGACATTATCATGTCGCGATATAGGGCCCCTAACTTTACGCTGTGACATTATCATGTCGCGATATAGGGCCCCTGACTTTACGCTGTGCTATTATCATGTCGCGATATAGGGCCCCTGACTTTACGCTGTGACATTATCATGTCGCCATATAGGGCCCCTGACTTTACGCTGTGCTATTATCATGTCGCCATATAGGGCCCCTGACTTTACGCTGTGCTATTATCATGTCGCCATATAGGGCCCCTGACTTTACGCTGTGCTATTATCATGTCGCGATTTAGGGCCCCTGACTTTACGCTGTGGTATTATCATGTCACGATATAGGGCCCCTGACTTTACGCTGTGGTATTATCATGTCACGATATAGGGCCCCTGACTTTACGCTGTGGTATTATCATGTCACGATATAGGGCCCCTGACTTTACGCTGTGGTATTATCATGTCACAATGTAGGGCCCCTGACTTTACGCTGTGCCATTATCATGTGGTGATATAGGGCCCCTGACTTTACGCTGTGCTATTATCATGTCGCCATATAGGGCCCCTGACTTTACGCTGTGCTATTATCATGTCGCCATATAGGGCCCCTGACTTTACGCTGTGCTATTATCATGTCGCCATATAGGGCCCCTGACTTTACGCTGTGCTATTATCATGTCGCCATATAGGGCCCCTGACTTTACGCTGTGCTATTATCATGTCGCCATATAGGGCCCCTGACTTTACGCTGTGCTATTATCATGTCGCCATATAGGGCCCCTGACTTTACGCTGTGCTATTATCATGTCGCCATATAGGGCCCCTGACTTTACGCTGTGCTATTATCATGTCGCCATATAGGGCCCCTGACTTTACGCTGTGGTATTATCATGTCACGATATAGGGCCCCTGACTTTACGCTGTGCTATTATCATGTCGCCATATAGGGCCCATGACTTCACGACACTTCAGTGTGCTATTGCCATGGCACGATATAGGGCACCTGACTTGGTGACCCTCCAGTGTGTTATTGCAATTGTATGTCATGATATGGGTCTCCTGACTTTATGATCCTTTAATGTGCTACAGCAATGGCATGGTATAGGGCCTCTGAGCTGGTGTCTCTTACATATGCTTTATCTCTATTATAACAAGATGTAGGTCACCAGACTTCATGATTCTTCATTGTGCTAGTGCAATGCTGTGTCATGATATAGGGCCCCTGACTTGGTGACCCTTAAATGTGCTTTTTCAATTCCCTGTCATGAATGGGGGTCTCTTGACTTGATAACCCTTCAATGTGCTGTCGCAATGCCATGATTTAGTGCCCCTGGCTTGGTGACTCTTGGGTATGCTTTTGCCATAAGATGTCATGATATGGTTCTCCTGACTTGATGAACTTTCAATGTGCTATTGCAATGCCATGTCATGATATATTGCCTCTGGCTTGGTAAACTTCAATTTGCTATTGCAATTCCATGTTATGATATAGGGATATAGGGCCCCTGACTTGGTGATTTGCGTATGTTTGTGCGGTGACGTTCTGCCCGCAGACTGTGGCCGGAAGTGGGTGCAAATACCTGTCACCTGAAAGGTGTCAAATGTGACACCGGAGGGGGGAGGGTTCCGATCAGCGGGAGTTCCACTTAAGGGTGGAGCTCCGCTTTAAGGTTTGACCTCAGATGGTTTTGGTAAACCCGAAGAGAAAAACCTGCAGGAAAACTGATGGTGTGTGGGGCTTTAGTATTGCAATACCATGTCACAATCTAGTGCCCACTAAAGGTGCTTTTGCAATGCTAAGTCATGATATACGGGCCACTGACTTGAGCTCCGAATTTACTATTGCAGTGCCACGATATGGGTCTCATGACTTGGTGACCCCTACATGTGCTTTCGCAGAACCATTGATGTAGGTAGGACCCCTGACTCGGTAACCCTTAAATGTTCTATAGCCACGCCATATCGTGATATGGAGGCTCCTGACCTGATGACTCTTAAATGTGTTCAGCGCCATGATCTAGGTCTCCTGACTTGGTAACCTATAGCAATGCCATGTTCCAGGTCTCTTGGGACTAGGTTGCCCTTAAATGTGCTGTTGCAATAGCCAAATAAGTTACTGATAAACTCGCTAGCTTAGAAAGGATCTTCAGAATACTTTTTAATTTTCAGCTTTTTGTAAGTAGAATGCGTCTTGTACAGCAGTGTAACGGTTAAATGGTGATTTGCATGTGACAGGTCAGCCTTCAGCCATGTGACAGTGACCTTCCTCCCCTGTGATGCCACTTGTGACAGCACCTCTGGCTCTTGCCTTTTCCAGGCTGGGCTTTGTTCATAGAAGTTCTTAGCGTGTTACACAATGTACGCCAGGAGCTGGAATTCCAATAAAAGTGTCCTGCTAATCTGTGTTTGCCATCTCCTCTGTGCTGGTACGGGTGGCATGACAAATTAACACATTCTTTGCCGAAGTAAAGCCTCTAGTCTCGTATTTCCATTTCACAAATCTAGAGTATGGGAAGTGGAAGCAAATGATAATGGGAGTCAGAAAAATGCATTGCGGTGGTGTGTGGGCGCAGTGCGCTGAAAAAGACTAGTGCATGCCTGTTTTTGTTTTTTTGCGATGCGCAAAGCACTGCACAGCAGGCAATCAAAAACTTTTATGGGAAATGTCTGTGTGACATTTTCAGTAAAGTTGGTTAAAAAAAAAAACTATATAGAGCAATGATTCCCACCATACTGCCCTGCACAAGCTGGTGTGAATGGACCCTTGGGGTGAGTGTTGGCCAGGGCACTGTCTGCATGTTGTTCCTGTGTTTCCTCAGACATTCCAAAGACATGCTGGTAGGGAAATTGGCTTCTGTCTAAACTGGCCCATGTACAGTATCTCACAAAAGTGAGTACATGAGCTGTATTAGCCACTTATTGAAGTGATACCATGGTCTGTCTTGGATTACACATATACAGTATCTCACAAAAGTAAGTACACCGCTCACACTTTTGTAAATATTTTATTATATCTCTTCATGTGACAACACTAAATAAATTACACTTTTCTTAGGGGTGTACTAACTTTTGTTTCCAGCTGTTTAGACATTAATGGCTGTGTGTTGCGTTATTTTGAGGGGACAGCAAAGTTACACTGTTATACAAGCTGTATACTCAATACTTTACATTGTAGCAAAGTGTCATTTCTTCAGTGTTGTCACATGAAGAGATATAATAAAATGTGAGGGGTGTACTTACATTTGTGAGATGCTGTCTATGTGTAGTCTATAAATCCAAATACAGACCGTGGTATCGCTTCAATAAGGCTGCATTCACACCTAAGCGACAAAACGCCCGACGCGGGACGCTTCTGTCGCTAGAGGGGAGAATTCCCATTGCCGTCTATGGAGATGGTTCACATCTCATAGACGCGCAACGCCTGTCGCCTGAAAAAAAGTCCCGGACCCTTTTTTTCACGCGACAGGCGCGTTTTCCCATAGACAGCAATGGGAATACTTTAGAAAAAAAAAAAAGAAACATTTGTAATCGTGGCAAATCTGCCGCTACACGCGTACGCGGCTGTCGCTTAGGTGTGAATGCAGCCTAAGTGGCTAATGCAGCTCATGTATTTGTGAACCACATGACTGACTTGCGCTGCTCATTCCAAAGGAAAGTGAAGGGGAAGAAGAAAGGTTTGGGAGTTCAGAGGATATTGATGAAAAATAGTTTACAGGGCTTCTGACCGGCACATATGCACTAGCAAAGAGGGTGGTCTTTCATGCACACATGCCACACATATCCATGGTCAGCATAGCTCAATCCAAGCACAGTGAGAAAAATCTCTAAAGGAAAATTGTACAATTTAATGTATGGCCAGCCTAAAGTCAGGCATACACTATTCGTTTTTTTGTTTGTTTAATAAAGCGGGCTGAATGCAAAAACCTAAAGAGCTTGGGAGGAACAGCTGTACTAATTACCCAATGTTGGTACAGCGATTTCCCCTACTGAGCTAGTGTGTTGCGACAGGAAGACAGCCCCCTCCACTAGAACACACAGGACATGGCTGAGAATGCCGATTTTTCTGGTCATACCCTTTTAACAGAAGCTGGCCTGGCTGCCACACACACGGGCCGAATGTTGGCTGGTTTCCACTGAACCGGCCAATGCCGCCCAATATTTGGCCTGTGTGTGTGGCCCTTAGGAATTGCGTCACTTTAATTCTAAGTAGGCATTCAGTTGATTGTTAAAGCGTCAGCTCACTTTTACAGAAAACAAAAAAAAAGTTCTAACACCGTACACCCCCCGTTGCCACTGTACTGACCTCTGGGGGTTGCTGAGCTATCGGCTCCCCACAGCCGATCCAGCGGTTCAAGGATTTGAAAACCGCGCTTTTCTCTGGGCAATGCTTCCAGGATGGAGCGTTGGCACCATCCCAGTGAATTAATCGGGTCTGTCCTGGAAGTGCTGCATGAAGAAGAGCAAGGATTTCGCTGGAGGGGCTGCGGGGATGCTGACAGCAGGGACCGGGTGGGGTATTTCTTTTTCTGTAAAGGTGAACTAACCCTTTAAATGTGGTGTAGCATTTTACTGACTTGACTAGGCTAAAGAACCTGCGCCAAGAGAAATATGGGAACCACCATTACAGTTTTATAGCTGCAGGCCCCAGAGCTGTCATCTTCATCTTGGCTTCTCGAGTGCCCCCCATGGAGAGCCACATTCCATGCTGTGTCCATTGATGCAGACAGCAGGACTCGCGCCCCCCCACCGGCTCCTGTGTCACTGGATTTGATTGACAGCAGCGGGAGCCAATGGCTCCTGCTGCAATCAATCTGTCCAATGAGGACCTAAGACTGCTGCTGGAACAATCGGGTCCAGGTAAGAAAAAGGGGTGCCTGAGGTCAGGTGCCGCTGCAGCAGCACAAAAGGTTGTTCACCTTAAGCTGCACGATTAATCGTTAAAATGGTGGTTGTTGCAATATTTTATGTCGCATCGTATTTGCGCAGCAGTTTTTCAAACACAATTTTATTTTTAAATACACTTTTATTCAAAAAACGAAACAGTAAAGTTAGCACTTTTTTTTTATTTTTTTTTTGTATATTGTGAAAGAAGATGTTACACCACGAGAATCATGATCTTTATTCTAAGCAAAAAAAAAAGTGATTCTCATTTTAGGCAGAATCGTACAGCTCTACCTTAAAGCGGAGGTTCACCCAAAAAATATTTTTTTAACATTGTATTCAGCCGAGTTGTCAGAATGACAATCGGCAGTTTTTTATTTTATTTTATCCCCGTACATACCGTATTTTCACCGCCGCTTCCGGGTATGTCTTCTGCGGGACTGGGCGTTCCTATCTGATTGACAGGCTTCCGACCGTCGCATACTGCGCGTCACGAGTTGCCGAACGTCGGTGCGCAGGCGCTGTATAAAGCCGACTCGCAGTCCGCGCAGTATGCGACGGTCGGAAGTCTGTCAGATAGGAACGCCCAGTCCCGGAGAAGACATACCCGGAAGCGGCGGTGAAAATACGGTATGTACGGGGATAAAAAAAAACAGCCGATTACATTCAGCCGAGTTGTCAGAATGACAATGTTAAATTTTTTTTTTGGGGGGTGAACCCCCGCTTTAATGCATAGAATGCATTAAGGTGGAAAACCATGAGTTTTCAGCCCCCATGAGTTTTCAGCCCCCATGAGTTTTCAGCCCCCATGAGTTTTCAGCCCCCATGAGTTTTCAGCCCCCATGAGTTTTCAGCCCCTTTGAGCCGGGTATACATGGTCCAAATTTTAAATATGGTTGATCCGGCTACTCTTCATTTCCACCTTCTGTTCATGTCCCCAATTCAGCTAGGGATTTTGAAGCTTCAGTGGCAACTCTGCACATGCTCAGTTTTGAGTGAGTTTCTATGCTGATCATTTCCTACCTATCACATCGGAGTAGCCCATGTGACTATATGTGGGCGTATACACCAAGGTATATGACAGCCTACTCGCTACCTCCTCCTCCATGCCCACTAACCAGCTAAACACAGTGGGGGTGGGATATTACATGTCGATTTTAATGGTGGCTTCACCTCCCTCATATTCTAAGACGCAGGCTGGAGGGGTGTGACTGGCATGTTTTTAATGTCCAGTCACCAGATGCATTCATGAATATTGCCACAAAATCTGCTTGCTGATCACCTGTCCCTTTCCAGCATTCACGGGTGCCACTGCCTTCAGAGCCCAATATGTTTTCTCACTAAATGCAAGGCTTTCTCTGATTGAATAAGGTTGGGAGGTGACATCACCACCTCCACCTCATCAGTCTTTCACCTTTCTTATCTGGCATTCTTCAAAGCTTTATCATTGGTTAGATTTGGAAGAAGTACTGAATGTTCTTCCTCCATATTTCTTCTGTGAAACTTCCAGCCTACAATAACTAGTCGATAGTGGTAGTTTGATTGTGAGAAACTCCTATTGTCATTGTTTCATCTGTGTTTTTTTTTTTCTTTCCTGTTTTGGATAGAGGTGAAGAGGGATTAGAACCCCTGTTGTTTTTTTTTTATTACTCTCTGCGTCTCATTAGCGGTTTTCACTCCTATCTATCTATCCTATCTATCCATCTCATTTTTGGGTTGTCGCTAGAACAAGAATAGCCGGGGGAAACAGGGATCCCCTCACTTTTCAGGAATTTTCTCACTTCCTGTTTTGGCTATGGAACAGGAAGTGAAAGGAAATCTCCCTAATGAGATACAGATAGTTTGAAAACAAATCCTGACTGGTTAGAACCCTCTTGCTCTATCCAAAAAAAAAAAAAAGTCTGGCCTTTTAATTTTTTCTTCAACAAATCTTAGCGTTTTGTGTCCATGCTTTTTATAGACAGAAAGTACTGTAGACATGATTTAGTGGGCCTTGAACACTGTACTGCAGTTATTTGTCTGTCTTGTTGACCCTTTTATTTATTTATTTTTATATATATATATATATATATATATATATATATATATATATATATATATATATATATATATATATATATATATATATATATATATATATATATATATATATATATATATATATATATATATATATATATATATATATATATATATATATATATATATATATAAAAATCTGTTAGTAAACCACCTATGCATACAATAAAAAAAAAATAGATTTTGGTCACTTTAAATAATTACATTTATTTTCTCCTCTACTAAAAGATTCCATTTCCACATACTTCCCACAACCACAATTAAAACGCTGTGTGCAAAGGAAGTCCATTAAATTGGAAGAGGGGGGGTGTCCTAATTGGATGGGATTCACATAATATGTTTTTAGTAAGATCTCTTTTCAGGAAAATTTCATGTTTTATTTGGCTGTTAACATTTATTCTGAAGGTTTCTGCCAGGCTTTGCAATGTTTTTAATACATTTTAATAGTTATTTTATACAAGGAATCAACACATAAATCCTTTAACCTGTTTAGTATGAACATTTGTTTTAAAAGGTAATTGGATTGTGTGCTAAAGTAACGTGGACTTGTATAAGAGTGGCACACCTCACACTGAACCCTAAGGCCCCTTTCACACTGAGGAGTTTTTTTTAGACTTTGAGTGCTAAAAATACCACCTGAAAAACTCCTGCCCTGCAGTCTGTGTGAAAGCCTGAGGGCTTTCACACTGGAGCTGTGCGCTGGCAGGACTGCTCCAAATGTCCTTTGGAGTGGAGAAGGAGCGGTGTGTTTAACGTTTAGTTACTTTGGGCCGACCTGGACCAATGTAGCTGTGTAAAAATTGCCAAACCTGGAGCTTTAAGGAAAACCACCAATAAGATTAGGAATTTTGTGGTGGTAGGGTAGGGCTGCTCACGTGGTTCTTGTAGTTGTAAGTTGACCTAATTCTATGGCTGCAATGGACTGTGGTGAGAATTGCTATATGGGTGCTGTCAGGGCCACTGATAGGCCAGTACAACTGGCCCTGTTGTACCGGGCCCAGCCAGCAGGGGGGCCCGGGCAAACTCCACAGAGAAGTTATTAATGTAGGTAAAAAAAAAAACTCAGCCCTGACCGAACATTGTTAGTCTGCCGTACACCATCCCCCCCACGCCCGCGAGTTGATTTCTATGATTTTTTTTTTTTTTTTTTTAGCACAATACCTTTTGTGCTAAAAAAAAATATTTTTTATTTCCGCTCGTGTAGGTGCACTGCAGGAGTCAGGATGGTACTATTTTCTCTATTTCGGGCGCGGAAGAATATCTCTTCTCTCCCGCGCCCGCTCCTCTGCTGGCTCAAGTTCTGGCCAGCTTGTCCTTCCCTGGCGCCACGGAGTGATTTTCTCCCTCCGCTCTTGGCCCTCTGACCTCGGAGAGAGGAAGCAGTGGCAGAGGAAAAAAAAAAAGAAGCCTGTGACCTGGCATCTGACTGTTTTTTTTTTTTTTTTTGTGACACTGTCAGACTGACTCTCCAGCGAGTCCAGGCAGCCAGCAACAGCACTACAGGTACAGGATCAAGGAGGAAGTGACTCCTGGGGCCAGAATAAGGTGTGTACTTTATTGGGGGGGGGGGGGGGGTTTCATGATCTACTATCTAAAGCAGCATCTAAACAATATGGCATTGGCGGCACTGTCTGCAGGTAGCACATGCGTTATGGCATGCGCTACCTGCAGACAGTGCCACCCATGCGGCCAATGCCATATTGTGCTGCAGATAGTGCAACCCATGACGCTAATGCCATGTGCTACCTGCAGAAAGCACATGGCATTAGCGTCATGGGTGGCACTTTCTGCAGGTAGCATATGGCATTAGCGTCATGGGTGGCACTATCTGCTGACAGTGCATCCCATGACGCTAATGCTATAACGCATGTGCTACCTGCTGTCAGTGCCACCCATGCGGCCAATGCCATATTGCGTTATGGCATTAGCGTCATGGGTGGCACTGTCTGCAGCACAATATGGCATTGGCCGCATGGGTGGCACTGTCTGCAGGTAGCACATGCGTTATGGTCCATAACGCATGTGCTACATGCAGACAGTGCTACCCATGCCGCCAATGCCATATTGTGCTGCAGACAGTGCCACCCATGACGCTAATGCCATAACGCATGTGCTGCCTGCAGAGACTGTGCCACCAATGCATTGATGGAATGGGTGGCACTGTCTGCAGCACAATATGGCATTGGCGGGCGGCATGGCATGGGTGGCACTGTCTGCAGCACAATATGGCATCTGGAGAGGGGCCAGGGGTGGAGCTACAGGGGGCCCAGTCAGGTAGGCTGTACGGGGCCCCGTGATTTCTATCAGCTGCCCTGGGTGCTGTGTGTATGTTGTAAAGATAACTGTATATAGGGGCTGCTGTGATGGGGGATGTGTATGTATTGCTGCCATATGGAGTGAAGAGAACTGTATCTAGAACTACTGTAAGGGTTCAGGATTACATCCATCAGCCCATAGTAGTAGTATTATTACTGGCTCCTAGATTTTGGGAACATTTATTCTGGCCTAAGCTATAGAGAGACTCTCAGGGGAGCTTCTGCTTGTGAAATTCACTAAAGAATTTGGGGTACAGGAAACATTTCTCTGGCTTTTATTACAAATGAACCACGGGACACGTATTATTATTATTATTATTATTATTACTACGTATTCCATTGTGGTACCTAAAAGATAAGGAAGAGATATTAACCACTTCAGCCCGGACCATATTGCTGGCCAAAGACCAGGCCACTTTTTGCGATTCGGCACTGCGTCGCTTTAACTGACAATTGCGCGGTCGTGCGACGTGGCTCCCAAACAAATTGGCGTCCTTTTTTTCCCACAAATAGAGCTTTCTTTTGGTGGTATTTGATATCGCCTCTGCGGTTTTTAGTTTTTGCGCTATAAACAAAAATCGAGCGACAATTTTGAAAAGAATTAATATTTTTTACTTTTTGCTATAATAAATATCCCCCCCAAAAAAAAAAAAAAAAATATATATATATATATATATATATATATACATATATATATATATATATATATATATATATATATATATATATATATATATATATATATATATATATATATATATATATATATATATATATATATATATATATATATATATATATATATATATATATATATATATATATATATATATATATATATATATATATATATAATTTTTCCCCCCTCAGTTTAGGCCGATATGTATTCTTCTACATATTTTTCGTAAAAAAATTGCAATAAGCGTTTTATTGATTGGCTTGCGCAAAAGATAGAGCGTTTACAAAATAGGGGGTAGTTTTATGGCATTTTTTTTTTATACTAGTAATGGCGGCGATCAGCGCTTTTTTTATCGGTACTGCGACATTATGACGGACACTTTTGACACATTTTTGGGACCATTGGCATTTTTATAGCGATCAGTGCTATAAAAATACATTGATTACTATAAAAATGCCACTGGCAGGGAAGGGGTTAACACTAGAGGGTGGGGAAGGGGTTAAGTATGTTCCCTGTGTGTGTTCTAACTGAAGGGGGGGGTGGACTCACTAGTGGAAATGACTGATCGCTGTTCATACATTGTATGAACAGACAATCGGGCATTTCTCCCCCTGACAGGACTGGGAGCTGTGTGTTTACATACACAGTTCTCGCTCTGTAACGAGTGATCGCGGGTACCCGGCGGTGATTGAGCCCGCCGGCGTCACGGACGAGCGGGGGGGGGGGGGCGTGCGTGCGCGCCCCCCTATTGGCTGCTCGGCGAGATGACGTAGATATACGTGATCTCGCCCAGCAGAGCCGACCTGCTGCCGTAAAACTGTGGCATCTGGTCGGCAAGGGGTTAAAGATAAAACACTCCAGGGAAATCCCCTGTGCAAAATGATGACTTTGCAAGCCTAACATTTTTCATTTGTTACAGTTTCTGTTTGAACAACTACTAGTAGTAGTCATTGTTGCCAAGTGACAGATTCCAAATGCAAATGACATTAGACCAGTGAGTCACAAAGATGCCCATTAAAGCGGAGTTCCACCCTAAAAATGAACTTTCTATTAACCGCTTGCCTTTAATGTGTAAAAAAAAAAAAAAAAAAAAATATTTTTTACTCACTTCTATCTGGCTGTTACTAGGCAGAATTCGTAATCTGCCTAGTTCCTGGTTCTAGGTGGTTCAACTTCCTGTCCTAAGACCCCATTGCCTTCAGGGAAATGATGACACTCATTTCCTAGGAGTCTCTGGGCATTACTGTCTCTAAAAATCTAAAGCACTCAGGCATGGCAGCACCTATGCAAGTGTGTGTTGTAGCGTACCACAATGTGCCGTAACGCACTCCTCTGCGTTTAAAGCACCAGGAATTTATTTAGCTAACCATATCTGTACCTAACCATTCCCTTCAACCATTGAAGTTTTGCCCTGTTAGCCGTCAACATGAACATCACACAGTCTGGGGCTCCTATACAGGCACTTGAAAAGGAAAACATGGTGCAAGATTGTTTCTTTCTAACTATGCATTACATTGTTTCTTTTTTATCTTTTGATAGACTGTTTTCATGATTTGCCACTATGGTAGACGTAGGGAGCGGTTTATATTTGGAGCTGGGACCAGCCTGTCCTTTGCCACTTTGACAGCTCTATCTTCAGCTCCTAATTGTGCATTATCTTAAAAAGCATATTGTAATCAATCCCTGGATAGAGATCAAAGTATCCAGCCAGCCGTAGTCCTTGGCACGACAAAAGTCCTTTATGTGTCTTCCTGTACTCTTGGAATACGTTTTATTTGTATTCCTGTTTAACTTTGCATCATCATTACCACAGGACCCTAATTTATTATTGAAGCCAAGTAGAGCTTTTATCACAATTGTGGTCTCTGGGTATTTGCGTTAACAAAATGATTTGATGTTTTATTAAAAACTATCCAATAATATTTGATTAATTAGGATGCTTTCTTAAGGTTTTATCCCTTGGATTAACAAGTCTGCACACCCCTGTAAAACGCCAGGTTTTTGAGATTTAAAAAAAATTGGATCGATATAAATCGCTTTTAATTTATAAAAAAAAAAAAATTCCCACACCTTCAACCTTTTCATGCCAGAGGGTAAAACAAACCTTAAAGTGATTGTAAGGCTTGTTTTTTTTTTTCCTCCACTGTGCAATTCGCTTTGCACAGTGTCCCCCTGGCGGCCCTGGTAGTTCCTCCCCCCTGCATCGTATAACCTCCTAGGAGAAGCGCTCTCCCGGGGGGGTTACCTTGTGGGCATGCTTCCGAGTTCGGCATTCGTCCATAGACGCTGAATATAGGAGTCTGCCCCGCCCCCAAGCGCCCGTGTATTTTTAGTGGTGCTTTACTGCCATTTTTGCAGAGGTTTTAACCCCCGCTAGCGGACAAAAAAAATGGAGTAAGACCACCTGCAAAGCATTGGTGCAGCGGCGCTTTGCCCTTGGTTTGGCGGCACTGCCCATTAATTTCAATGGGCAGGGGCGCTTTAGGAGTGGTGGAGGAGCGGTGTATACACCTCTCCAAAGATGCTGCTCGCAGTTTTTTTTTTTTTTTTTTTTCTTTTTTACGAGCCGTTTTTCAAGCACTTTACAGGTGCCTTTGTTAGCCCAAAAGCGCTTGAAATATGCCTAAGGCCCCTTTCACACGGGGCGGATCAGTAATGATCCTCCGCTTGCTCAGCGGGGATCGCTCCGTTGATCCCAGCTGAGCCGGCGGATGACAGCGCAGTCCCTGTGCGGGGACCGCCCAGTTTTTTTTCCGCTCTCCCCTATGGAGGGATCAGATGAACACGGACAGACGGTCCGTGTTCATCTGATCCCTCCAAGATGGAAGGAAAAGTAGTTTTTTCCTCAGTCACACTTTGGTGGAGCGGGTCGAATGTCAGCGGGCATGTCACCGCTGACATCTGCGGCTCCATAGAGGAGCACGGAGCGCCCGTTCAGGTCCACCTAAAAAACTGGCAGGCGGACCTGAACGTGTGAAAGAGCCCTTAGTGTGAAAGGGGTCTAAGGGCTCATGCACACTACAGCTAAAAAAAATAATAAAAAGCTGCTTTTAAACAGACATTTCGGCTTGAAAAAGCTTGTGCTTTTATTTTTGTGCTCTTGTGCATGTTTTTTTATTAGCTCCTTCAAGCTCATTTTGGGCTCCTTTAAGCTTCTTTGAGCATAAGCATTTATTTATTCATTTATTTTTAGCTCTTTGGGGCACTAACTCCTCTCAAAAATGTTGTATTTGGTTTTTTTTTTCTGCCTGGAAAAAGTGTGTAAGCGCTCCAAAGCCTGTCCATGAGCCCTTACTCTGACAGTCTAAAAAAGCTAAAAACATAAAAGTGGAAGAATAGTTTTTACTAAAAAATTCAAACGCTGCAAACCTCATTCTATAGCTAATGCTACTGGTGTTTTTCTAACTCCCAGTGTGCATGATGCCTTGCCATTAAAGAACAACCCTGAATAAATTCTCCTGCTCCTGACGATCGCAGCAATGTCACATATGTGCATGTTGTTTGTGTCTGTAGTAGGACCCAGAATCAATAGTACAGCTCTGCGCAGAAACCATCGGCTTCCATTTCTTTTTTTGGCCAAAGATTTCTTTAACAAGCTGAAGTTAGAAGACGATTGGCTACCATGCACAACTGTACCCGATTTTTCACTCTCCAGCTTTCGTTGATTAAACCCTAAGTGACGATGAGCCCTGGTTTACGTTGGTGCAATTTGACATGCAATTGCCGGGAATGGCAACATCCTAATCCTTTCAAAAAGTCGTTTGTGTACTACTTTTTTTTTTTTTTGCACAATTTCCATTGACATCTGTGCAGAAACTCACACACATGTCTCTGAAATCGCGGCCGAAATTGGGACTGACATGCGGGAGTTCGGCTGAACTTGCACGGCTTTGTTCCCGCAGCTCAGTGAGAACCTGGGCGGATACAGATTACATTTTTTTTTTCCTACCTTAAATATGCTGACCCTGACATTTGACCCTGGTTTTGATCTTTGACTCTAACCTTGACACTAACCTTCACCTAGATCAAACCTTGATCTAGCTATTTTTCTTCATAATACATTTTTTAGCACACTTTTACATCTTTCTATTCATTCAGAAGAGAGAAAAAAAACCCATATAGACTACACAGTGATCACTCTGATAGCCGGTCTGAGGCTATAAGTGTTCAGGTGACTGGGAGTCCTAGGTCCCAATTGTTGGTACGAGACCCAGGGCTATCGGTGAGAGTCACACAGCACGTTCTTGGCAGAAACACAGATACACATATATAAAGCCTACCTCCTGGATGCAGCGTGTGTGTGTGTGTTGTGACCTATAATCGGTTTTAAAAATGGATTAAAATAAACAAATCTTTAAAGGGTGATAAATTACAAATAAACTCACAATAGCGTAGTTGCATAAATGTACACACCCTTAAAATACTTTGTTGAAGCACACCTTTTTTATTTTTTTGATGGCATTCAGTCTTTTGGGTTTAGGCATCTATCAGCATTGCACATCTTTCTTTGGGAATCTCTGCTGCCTCTTCCTTGCAAAAGTCCCCCGAATCTACAGTAATTAGATCAGGGCTCAACAAATCCAGGTCGCCATGGCGACTAGAAATAGCGTCCTGGCGAGTGGGGTCTTGGCTTGGAAGGTGGGCAAAAAAAATAAAAAAAGTTCCATAGGACTGGCGCTCCGAGGACTAGGCTGAAGCCGCGGCCTCGCCTAAAACATCCTGCCCGCAGCGATCCTGGGAAAAGGCCGCAAGCGGCATCTGCCTAGTCCGCAGAGCGCCTTTTCCCCAGGATCGCGGCGGACTAGGCCGAAGCCGCGGCCTCGCCTAAAAGCTTAGGACTGGCACTCCGCGGACTAGGCCGAAGCCGCGGCCTCGCCTAAAACATGCTGCGGGCAGGTTGTTTTAGGCGAGGCTGCGGCTTCGGCCTAGTCCGCGGAGCGCCGGTCCTATGGGATGTACAATTAATAAAAAAATAAAAAAACTGCTGAAGTTCACACATGGCTTAGAACTCTGCCAGCTCCCATATGACAGTGCTAGACCAATCTCCAAGCAACACTGTTGTCACATGGATCAAATTCACTTGCTTTATCAAACCTGCAGGTACTGGCTATTTTCTTTGCTCCCTGTGACTGAATAGAGATGTAGGGGGATAAAGGAAAAAAAGGTATGCTGCTGGGGTAGTGGACATTAAAACAGGTTTGTCTTAAAAGAGAGAGAGAAAAAAAAAAGATATGTTTTTAAAAGGAGAAGCTGGCTAACCCACTAAATTTAACCAATATATATTTTTTATAGTTTATTGCAACAGTAATGCAAATAAGCAGTCCAGTTTTTGACAACCTAAAAGATAGATCAGTGCCATATTATTCTATTATGATGGTCAAAGATATAGGGACATCTAAGCAGTAAGTCTTCATGTAGAAGATCTGTTTTGAAAATGGACTAAAAGGTCATTACTGACTGGCATACAGTGAGGGGAAAAAAGTATTTCATCCCCTGCTCATTTTGTACATTTTCCCACTGACAAAGAAATGATCAGTCTAAATTTTAACTGTAGGTTTATTTTAACAGTGAGTGACAGAAAAACAAATATCTAGAAAAACGCATTTCAAAAAAGTTCTAAATGGATTTGCATTTTAATGAGTGAAATAAGTATTTGACCCCTTCGCAAAACATGACTTAGTACACATGTGTGGTTTGTATACCGTTTACATATGCGGGCACTGCTTGCGTATGCGTTCGCTTCTGCTCGCGAGCTCGGCACGCGTTTTCTGGCTCCTAACTTTTTTAGCTGGCTCCTAGATTCTAAGCAAAATTGTCAAACCCTGAATTAGATTCAGGTCTGGGACCTAGCTGGACCATTCCGAAACTCTGAGCTTCTTCTGGTGGTTTGTTTTTTTATTGAATTGTACATAACTTGCGTCCTAAAGGTGAAGAAAATTCAGAAATGATTTATCTTGGTGCGTGTGTGTGCGTTTGTGTGCGTGCGTTTGCATGCGTGTGTGTGTTTTTATGGTAGAACGAAGCCCTCCTATCCTTTTTGCAGCCAAGGAAGATGTCATCTTGGTGTCTGTTTATTCTTCACTTGCCATGGTGCTACACACATGATCTCGGCTATGACACCAGCTATTTGAGAGCACAAGCAGCAGTGACGGTTATCGTGCACAGCATGCTTTTAAATGTAGTTTTGGAAAACTGGCAAATCAATGGGTTTAGTTCTGCTTTTTAAAGCAGAACTACAGATGTGGATAATTTGGTAGTGCCCTTCCATGAAAAAAGAACCCACAATTTCCTCTGAAATCATTTTAAACCAAATGTAATTTCCTCCTGAAGTCATTAAGTTACCAAAGTAAATGTCACAGATCATTGTTTTTGTTATAAGATAAATTCACCTTTTTAGCACATGTTACACCCATATTTAGGATGAACCAGCTCCTGTCTCCCTCTCCACCTAACCACTTCCTTTGTGACAGTAGGCATCCACTGTCACGTTTTAAAATTGGCACAGCTGTGCGCGGCCCATTCAGTCACAGGGATCTGTAAAATGAAGAAATTCCAAGTCCCGTCTGTCACCGCAGCAGGCGGCTTCAGCTTGTAGTTCTCCAGTGGATGGTGAGAACGATGATGAGGGCCTTTTGTAGGTCATTTACACTTCCTACAGCTCTGAAACTGATAGCCTGTACAGAGGTATGAGCCTGACATTGCACCCATAATCCACTGCAGGTGGAAAACAATATATGCATCTTCTTTTTTCCTGCAAAAGTGCTTGTTTCCACATGAAGGTGAACTTTTCCTTTTTTAAAGTGGTTTTAAACCCTGGTCTGAACTAGATCAATGTAAATGATTATAGATGGAGAGATATATAGATGGAGAGATATATAGATGGAGAGATATATAGATGGAGAGATATATATAGATGGAGAGATATATATATAGATGGAGATATATATATATATATATAGATGGAGAGATATATATAGATGGAGAGATATATATAGATGGAGAGATATATATAGATGGAGAGATATATATAGATGGAGAGATATATATAGATGGAGAGATATATATAGATGGAGAGATATATAGATGGAGATATATATAGATGGAGAGATATATAGATAGATAAAGAGATGCCTGGAATTATCTTTTAGATTGTGTAGTCAAAATTGAGAAAATCTGCTCTATATGTCTATATTCCCATTAACACAACATGCCTATAAGAAATGATTAGAAATATTACTCATCGTATATATTTTTTTTTATATGTTTCTTAGGTGTCCTGGCTGACTGCAATTTTTTTTTTTTAAATAATGTCAGTATAAGGCAGGCCATAGACGGTGTAAATTTCTTTCCTGCAACCACGGGTTGCAGGAAAGAAATTCACACAATTCCTCCATAAACACTGACGGATCTGTCCCCCTGTAAACCTTCTGTTGCTGAGCAATTGTCTGCTCCCGGCGGGGGTGGAGAAAGGTGTCCCGCCGGGGAGGCTATAGCAGCCACTAGCAATAATCGCCAGTGAGTTCAGCGGGCTGGGTGTACCCAAGTTGATTGATCAAATTGGTACATTCAGCCTGCCCATTAATGGTTCGAATCTTGTCCAGTTTCTGCCTAACTGGCTGAGATTTGAACCGTCTAAGGCCGGCCCAAGTCTGTCAAGTCGTATCTCTTCTGTACTCTATCCTAAACTAAAATTTCTGGCTATACTGGCTGTATTCAGGGCTGGCATTGTTGTTGGGTTGAATACATTCTTGCATTTCTCCCCTATGACCCCCATGTGCTCTACATTTTACGTATTTGTTTAAGACGAATGTATTCGTACATACCATGCACACCTTAGGCATGAGAAGTGCTTGTTGGACTGTGTAAAACAATTTTATTCCTGTAGGTTATGTATGTCTATACCTTATAGTTCTCCAACAATTGCACCATTAAGTTTTTCAGATAAAAGGAGCAATTGCTCTCAAAAGTTACATTTCTTTTTTCTTTTGCATACCAATGTAGAAAAAGGCAAACATTTTATTCTTTTAACAATAGCTACTATATACATATAAATATAAATTTATTTATTTTTTATAACCACTTCAAACCCAGGTCAGTTCTGAATTTTCTCACATGTATGTAAAAATCTGCATATTTTTTTTTTTTTTTTTGCGTGAAAATTACTTGAAACCCCAAACATTAAATAGCCATCAAAGGCCATGGAGAATAAAATAATGGCTGTTGCAATTTATGTCCCATTTCCATGCCTTTTGAAAAGGTATTCATACCCCTTGAAATTTTGTCATGTTACAACCGAAAACCTAAATGCATTTTATTGGGATTTTATGTGATAGACCAACACAAAGTGGCACATAATTGTGAAGTGGAAGGAAAATGATAAATGGTTTTCAAATTTATTTTACAAATAAATATGTGAAAAGTGTGGCGTGCATTTGTAGTCAGTCCCCTTTACTCCGATACCCCTAAATATAAAATCTAGAGGAATCTATTGCCTTCAGAGGTCCCCTAATTAGTAAAGAGTCCACCTGTGTGTTTTTAATCTCAGTATAAATTCAGCTGTTCTGTGAAGCCCTCAGAGGTTAGTTGGGGAACCTTAATAAACAAACAGCATAATGTAGGCCAAGGAACACACCAGGTCAGGGATACAGTTGTGGAGAAGTTTAAAGCGGGGTTAGCTTCTAGAAAAATTAAATAATATTTTAAGCTTTGAACATCTCACAGAGCACTGTTAAATTCATCACTTGAGAATGGAAACAATTGCAAACCTACCAAGACCATGGAGGAGCTGCAGAGATCCACAGCTCAGGTGGTAGAATCTGTCCACAGGACAACTATTAGTTGTGCACTCCACAAATCTGGCCTGTACGGAAGAGTGGCAAGAGGAAAGCCATTGTTGAAAGTAAGCCATAAGATTTCCCATTTACAGTTTGCGAGAAGCCATGTGGGGGACACGGCAAACGTGAAGAAGGTTCTCTGGTCAGATGAGACCAAATGGAACTTTTTTAGCTTAAAAGCAAAATGCTATATGTGGCAGAAAACTAACACTGCACATCACCCTGAGCATACCATCCCCACTGTGAAACATGGTGGTGCCAGCATCATGTTGCGGAGATGCTTTTCTTCAGCAGGGACTGTGAATCTGGTCAAAGTTGGATGGAGCCAAATACAGAGCAATCTTAGAAGAAAACCTGTTAGAGCTTGCAGAAGACTTGAAAATTGCTGTCCAGACTCTCTCCATCCAATCTGACAGAGCTTAAGTTATTTTGCAAAAAAGAATGGAAATGTCACTCTCTAGATGTGCAAAGCTGGTAGAGACATCCCCAAAAAGACTTGCAGCTGTAATTGCAGCCAAAGGTGGTTCTACAAAGTATTGACTCAGGAGGGCTGAATACCAATGCACGCCACACTTATCACATTTATTTGTAAAAAAAAATTTAAAACAATTTGTTTTCCTTCCACTTCACAATTATGTGCCACTTTGTGTTGGTCTATCACATAAAATACATTTACGTTTTTGGTCGTAACATGACAAAATGCTGAAAATGTCAAGGCACTGTACGTACGGTGGTCGGAAAGCAGTTAGGCATGGGTGGGTAGAAGGTCAAGTTGCGTGATATTTAAACATTAGCTCCTAGCACTACCCTGTGCTTTTTGTGTTTTTATGTTGGAAAACCTTAAAAAGCAGTATTTAAACCCAAAACTAAATGTAATCTATTGCTGCTTACCAATCATTAGGTATGGTGGCGGAACTATTTATCCCCCCTCTATTTTTAACCTGGTGACCTGCCCAGTAACACCCCTCCTGTATTAGAGTGTCTCCATTATGAATGAAGGAGCACAGGGGGCACCTTTTGGACAGCCGCACTGTCAGTCTGGGGGAGGGGAATGTTGGATGTACTAGCAGATTTAGATACAAATTGAAGCCAAACTCCAGCTAATCCTTTATAAGCAGTTGCGGCAAATAGTTTTTTGTTTCCTTTTTTTTTGTGTGTGTGCTGAATCGCACATCACACCAGCATTGTGGTGTGAACAGGGCACAAACCTATTGTATGTGCCCAGCCCTTGTGATGCCTGGCAGTGCGGACAGCACAGCATTCTCTAACTAGACAAGGTGGAGATTATGATGTCGCTACTCTTCGTCTCTTCCAATTGGGGAATGCGTTGCATTTAGTGAGAAAAATGCAACGTGTTCTCTGAATGGCGCTGATGAGCGGGCGGCCTCCTGTGTTTGACACATTTGATAAAATAGCCATACTAGGGATTTGGCTTTAAATATCTTCATCTTCCTTTTTTGCTTTTAAAACTTTTTATACAATACTCCTTATAGCAGGGATCGACAAATCCCGAGCGCCAGGTCGCCATGGCGACTAGAAATGGTGTCCTGGCGACTTGGCTTGGAAGGTGGGCAAAAAAAAAAAATTTTTTTTTTTTTTTTATGTGAGCTGGTGCCATCTGGTGGTGAGCCGTTGGTATTACAAGTTACCACCAGATGTGAGCTGGCGCCATCTGATGGTGGCCGTTGGTATTACAAGTTAAGCATTACAAGTTAAACAGCAATTCTAATGTCATTTTTTACTATTTTCACTGCCATCTTCTTCCCTCTAATTGGAACCCCCAAACATTATATATATTTTTTATCCTAACACCCTAGAGAATAAAATGGCGATCGTTGCAATACTTTCTGTCACGCCGTATTTGCGCAGCGGTCTTACAAGCGCACTTTTTTTTGGAAAAAATTACACTTTTTTTAATTAAAAAAATAAGACAACAGTAAAGTTATCCCCATTTTTTTTTTATATTATGAAAGATAATGTTACGCCGAGTAAATTCATACCCAACATGTCACGCTTCAAAATTGCGTTTGAACAACGTTTACATATGCGGGCGCTGCTCACGTATGTGTTCGCTTCTGCGCGCAAGCTTGTCGGGACGGGGTGCGTTTTCTGGCTCCTAACTTTTTTAGCTGGCTCCTAGATTCCAAGCAAATTTGTCAACCCCTGCCTTATAGAATACTGTGCTCCTTTCAGACGTTTATGTAAACCTACCTTGCTCATAATGACCCCTAAAAATGAGAGAAAATACAGTTCCTCATTTTTCTAGAAGTTCTCGTGTTGTATAAAGTTTGTTGTAAAGTTCTCTTGTGCTGAAATGACTGTAGGTTTTGTGGTCACCTCTCTGTATGCACCATGTACAGATCTGTAACCAGCATGACTGCATTCTGCAGGAAACTTGCTCAGCCTGCAGTGTCACTTGGTGCTTCTATCTGATGAGAGCCGTGAGGTTATGCTGGGGAAAGGTCCACCCACATACATATTACACGGCTCAGATTGTACATGCTGATAAAACATACATTCTGTATTGTATGTCTTGTAATGTTTTGCAGTTATGGACGGCTTGGAACAGTTTGCTGATTCAAGTAGTAGGATAAAAATCAATTTTTGTTTAGATTTTAGATTTTTTTTTTTTTAAACAAAAATGTTTATCCACCCTGATTAAAAGAGGTTGTACAGGTAAAAATGTTTTTCCTAAATAGCTTCCTTTACCTTAGTGCAGTCCTCCTTCACTTACCTCATCCTTCCATTTTGCTTTTAAATATCCTTATTTCTTCTGAGAAATCCTCACTTCCTGTTCTTCTGTCTGTAACTCCACACAGTAATGCAAGGCTTTCTCCCTGGTGTGGAGTGTCATGCTCGCCGTCTCCCTTGGACAACAGGAGAGTCGGGACGCCAACCAACACACCACTCCTTTCTCTATCTGCAACATAGAGCATCCTGACTCTCCTGTAGCCCAAGGGAGGGGGAGAGCAGGAGAGTCAGGATGCCAACGAACACACCGCTCCTTTCTCTATCTGCAACGTTGGAGCATCCTGACTCTCCTATAGCCCAAGGGAGGGGCGAGCACGACAGGAAAGTACAGTGAGATTGTCTGTTTCTAGTGATCAGGAACAGCGATCTCTCTGTACTCCCAGTCAGTCCCATCCCCCCACAGTTAGAAACACCTCCCTAGGGAACACTTAACCACTTGGTTCCCCACTAGTGTTAACCCCCACCCTGCCAGTGTAATTTATACTGTAGTCGGTGCATTTTTTTTAGCGCTGATTACTGTATAAATATTGCTCGTCCCAACAGAGTAAGTATGTGGATAAATTACTGCACCACGAGCGTGGAGAAAAGCTGCTACACAACAATAAAGGCCTGTACACATGATCGGATTTTCCGACGGGAATTGTGTGATGTTGTCAGATTATCCAATCGTGTGTACACAAGTCCTTCGGACAAAAATCCAAAGTACAAATACGCATGCTTAGAAGCAATGCTCACCCATAACACAACAAAAATTGCCCAAAGGGTGGCACTAATGAGCTGGAAAACATCGTTTTGTGTTTGTTGGCCGGCAATTCTTTGCCGTTTTGTATGCGATCCAAGTTCCTGACCAACGCCCTTCAGACAGAAGTCCTACACTTTGTCAGATGGAAATCCGATCGTGTGTATGAGGCTTAAGACTAATTGTTTACAAATGTGAGTAAAAATGTGTGTAGCGCTGAAGATATGTCGAGTACACACTAAGAGCCGGTTCACACTTGGGCGGCACGACTTCGGGGGCGACTCTGCAAGGCGTCCTGAAGACGACTTCAGAGGCGACCTGCAAAATGACTTCTGTATAGAAGTCAATGAAGATTGTCCCGAGCCGCCCCCGAAGTCATACAAGAACCTTTTTCTAAGTCGGAGCGACTTGCGTCGCTCCTGTTAGACCGGTTCTATTGCATAGAATGGGACGCGTCTTGTCAGGCGGCTGAGTCGCCTGACGAGTCGCCCCAGTGTGAACCGGCACTTAAGGCATGCATATATTCAGCGCTACACATTTTTACTCAGAGTGTCCAGCGTCCGAAATGTCCGCCACAATGTTGCAGTCCTGCTAAAAATCGCTGATCAGCACCATTACTAGTAATAAAAATTAACAATAACAATTCCATAAATTATATTTTCTATTTTGTAGACGCTATAACTTTAGCGCAAAGCGATCAATAAACGCTTTGTGATTTTTTATTTTTATTTTTTTTCTCTCCAAAAATATGTAGAATACATATTGGCCTAAACTGATGAAAAAATGTTTTGGGGGGGATATTTTATTATAGCAAAAAGTTAAACATATTTGTTTTCTCAGAACTGTTGGTCTTTTATTTAGTTTTTTATAGTGCAAAAAAAAAGCAGAGGGGATCAAATGCCACCAAAAGGAAAGCTCTATTTTGGGGACAAAAACTTACATTTTTCGCATGACCATGCAATTGTCCGTTAAAACGACACACAGTGGTGATGTATTGCAAAAAATGGGTGTGATCATTAACCGGTTCCCGACCGTCTCCTGTACATTTACGTCGGCAGAATGGCCCAGCTGGGCAAAGTGACGTGTATATCTATGTTGCTTTGAAATTCCTGCCGTGGGGGTGCGCGCCGCAGGCAATGCGGACGATTCCCTGCCACAAGCTCTGTGGCTGTGGGACCCGCGGACTCTATGTCCACCGGTGTCCTGCAATCTGGTCACAGAGCCGCAGAACGGGGAGAGGCAAGTGTAAACATGCATCTCCCAGTTCTGCCTAATGACACTGTCACTGGTCGTCTGTTCCCTCTCATCAGGAACAGCGATCAGTGATGTGTCACTCGTAGCCACACCCCCTAACGGTAAGAATCACTCCCTAGGGCACACTTAACCCCTTCAGCGCCACCTTGTGGTTAACACCTTCACTGCCAATGTCATTTTATAGGTCCCAAAAGTGTCTGATGTGTCCGCCATAAAGTCGCAGTCACGATAACAGGCAGCAGCTCTCCACTTGGGGAGGTGTGAGAACCGAGCTATCGTGTGTAAAAAAAATTTAGGGAGGACACTGAACAGGGACTAAAAAAAACCTGACAGAGGTTCTAGCTCTCCCTATTTTATTCAAAGCAAAGACAACATTTTGGTGACTTTGTGCCTTTTACTAAGCATGTGATGTAAATGGAGAAGGGAGAGGTACAATTGGTAAGATCTTGGGCCCCCTTGCATGTAACAGGTGTTTTGGCACAGTACAGCGTTTATTTGTATGGATTGCAGCCACATACTTGGTGAAGCCTTTGTAACACATAGGTGTGGTTTTGAGGTTTTGGCACACAGCATGAGCTTGTCTGGAATCTCTCCGAAGTTGAATCTTGGCTTTGTATCTACAGTGTTTTACCCACCTATATTGGGACGAAGATTTACATAGCTGACGTCCCTGTAAATCCTAAGTAAATATTACAAAAATAATGTAATAGTTGAACAGTCAGTCTTGCCTATTATGTGTTCTAGTTCGGAGTTTTAATGAAATATCCTGTGTTTGACCTTCTGCAGCCACATACAAGGATCATCTTTGGTCAGATCATGTGACCTAAGGATTCCTTCTTTCCTAGAGCGAAAACCAAAGATAGTTGGGTTGCATTTGTAATGGTATAAGTGTACCAACTGCCTGCCCCAGACTTCAAGCGGGGGTTCACCCTATCGACGAATTTTTTTTTTTTTTTTTTTTTTTTTTTTTTACCATAAAATCAGGCATTGTAGCGCGAGCTACAGTATGCCTGTCCCGAATTTTTTACCCCCGTACTCACCTTGTTCTCGTAGATTGAAGATACCGGGGAATGGGCGTGCCTATGGAGACGGAGGATGATTGACGGCCGGCTCTGGCGCGTCACGCTTCTCCGGAAATAGCCGAAATAGGCTTGGTCTTCACGACGCGTGCGCATAGCCTGTGCGCAGGCGCCGTGAAGAGCCGAGACCTACTCCGGCTGTCTTCGGGGAGAGTGACGTGCCAGGGCCGGCCGTCAATCATCGGGGGGGGGGGGGGGTGAACTACCGCTTTCAGTACTGTCAATTACTAGTTAGTCTCCATGTGTATTGGCTGTCTGACTGGTAGTTAAAGCAGGGGTTGATAAATTTGCTTGGAATCTAGGAGCCAGCTAAAAGTTAGAAGCCAGAAAACGCGCCCCGTCCCGACGAGCTTGCGCGCAGAATTGAACACATACGTGAGCAGCGCCCGCATATGTAAACGGTGTTCAAACCACACATGTGAGGTATCGCTGCGATTGGTAGAGCGAGAGCAATAATTCTAGCCCTAGACCTCCTCTGTAACTCAAAACATACAACATGTAGAATTTTTTTAACGTCGCCTATGGAGATTTTAAAGGGTAAAAGTTTGTTGCCATTCCACGAGCGGACGTAATTTTGAAGCGTGACATGTTGGGTATCAATTTACTCGGCGTGCGCTTGTAAGACCGCTGCGCAAATACGGCGTGGCAGAAAGTATTGCAACGATTGCCATTTTATTCTCTAGGGTGTTAGGATAAAAAATATATATAATGTTTGGGGGTTCTAATTAGAGGGAAGAAGATGGCAGTGAAAATGCTGAAAAATAGTGAAAAATTACATTAGAATTGCTGTCTAACTTGTAATACCAACGACCACCACCAGATGGCGCCATCTTACACACCTGGTGGTAATAACTTGTAATACCAGCGGCTCACCACCAGATGGCGCCCCCCTTCCAAGCCAGGTCGCCAGGACCCTATTTCTAGTCGCCCTGGCGACCAGGATTTGTCGAGCCCTGAGTTAAAGAATATATAAACCCACCATTCCATATTCCTTGTATGAAAAAATATCCTGTTTTCTTTGTATTGCTTCCTTTTGTGTGAGATCCCTGGTGTTCCTGCCAGTCCCTCTGCTTTAAATAAGTACATAGTGCAGCGCAAATACAAAAAATCTCTAAATAACAAAATTAGTAGCAATTAATAATTAATAGAAGTCCATATAGTGCACAGTGATAAAGAAGGTGCTCCAAAAAAACCATGGTGACGAATTGTGCAGCAATCTTTCATAAGATCAGTGACCCACAGGAAAGGAATATCCTCCACCAAGGCTATGGATGGTCTCTCACCTCAGCAATTCGACCTGTGGCTAGGTCAAAAAGCATATAACATATCCTCCAAATAATAGATGGTAACAGCATACAAGAAGTCAGCTCTGTGCGTCCCCAGATGGAGCCAGCAATCAGTAAGACAACTCGGCAATCTCCCAAAACGTATTCCATGGACCGAAAAGGCAACAAAAGAAAAGGACTAGTGCTCTCCGTTTATAAAAACTTTAATCTAAAACATATTCAGTAAAAATCACTCACATTTGTAGACACTCTCAGCCGAGTGTATAGCAAGCAGCATGTACCGGAGCTCAACGCTTCCGGATCAATACAGTCAGCGTGTGGGTCTCGTGAGGCAGGCGAACGTGGGTGACGTCGACGTGACTCCTCCCCCTCGTACGCGTTGCGTCCCAGAGTTGGCGGGACTTCTTCAGCAGTCCCTCTGCTTTCCCTATTAAACTGGCCACACTAAGCAGAACACACTGTGGTCATTTCTCTACCTCTCTACCTCTGTTCTCCAATGATCAGACTTGTCCTGACAGCAGGACTCGCCCCCACTCCTGTGTCACTGGATTTGATTGACGGCAGCGGGAACCAATGTCTGCTTCTGCGATTAATCCAATGGGGACCCGAGACAGCAGCTGACTTTTTTTAGGCATGCTCCCCTAGGCTTCAGAGGGGGTCTCACTGCTGCTTTATTCCCATGTGGTGAACAGAACTTCCATAGAGACCGTTTTTCTGCATGAAAGAGACTTGTACACACAATTAGAAAATCATATGAAAAATACTGCTTTCAAAGCAATTGCCCGATGATCTGATCGTTGGTACACAGCGTTCAAAAGCTGAACATGGCAGTTTTTTTCAATTTATTATCTGATGGGGCAAGCACAGAAATTTTTCTCGTACGATATCAGGTTGTATGTATGAGTTTAATTTAATCGGTTCAAAAGTACACTACAACACATTACATCACTTCTGAATTTTTATTCTTTTGTACGAGAATTTTTATCCCTTTTTAATAAACTCAATATGAGACTAGCATGCCAAAATAAAAAAAATCATTGATCATTCGATCATCACTTTGTGTGTACCAGGCAATACTGCAGACCTCCCTTTCACACACTGAATCATAGGACTCAGGAGCTGGAGCTAACTGTGTACTGTATGCTGCATTTCTCTTCCCTGTTTCTCTCGGAGTATAATGGACTTGCTGAGTTCCGTACTGTATTGGGTGAAAATGTTCCTGTATTATGCACACAGAAGCAGTGAGGAGTGAAGGAGAGCTCAGGCTATTGTCTTTGCAATGCTATCTGGACTGTAAACACATGTAACACCAAGCATCTGGTTTACTATCTTCTACTGTTGACATTTAGGCAAAGGTCTGTGTATTTAGACTTTTTGTGTTGACTTGATGTCTACTAAATGTTAGTTACTATTTAAGTTGACGCGCACCCTAGAATTCTATGAAAGACAAAACCAAACTGTGGGAATTAGAAAAAATCTGCAAGGGGGGGTATGCTCAATTGTTTCATCCCTGTCCCTTGCTCCAACACTGACCTCTACTCCCCTATGCTCCAGTCTATTGGAGGCTTACAGATTCCAAAAACCCACCCCATCAAACCCCTACATCACCTTGGGGGCCAGTTATGGGGAGGAAGTCCTTATTACCTCGGCCTTTTTAGTGTGTGTGTGTGTGTGTGCACTTTTTGTCCCCCTTTACAGTGTACAGTCCAAATGTTAAAAGGCATGGCCTAGTAGGGTTCACATACCCAAGCTATGGGCCTGAATAAGGGTCTGGTATGAAATCAAAAGGGATCTCTGCACCCCCCACCTGGGAGATCCATCCCTGCTGATAAAACACGATTATAACTAGCCAATGGCAATAATTTCATGCTAGAAATCCGACATGCTGGTTGTACCCAAGTTACGATAATCCAGAGATCGACTTGGGTACAATCAGTCTACCCATAGATGGATCGAATCTCGGCAGGTCCCTGCTAAACTGGCCGAGATTCGAACCATTAATGTCCGGCTTGAAGCTCCAGGGAGCAAACAAGAAAGGTCCTGGGGTGACAGCCAACTAGCAGGTAAACGCAAGCACTGTGTCGCATTGATAGAAAAAAACACAGTCAAACATGTAGCTATGACTAAGCATTGAGGTTCAATGTGAAACGCGTCAACTGTTTATTTCCCACTGTATGCTGTTTTTTTTTTTTTTTTGTAGTGCATTTCTTTTTACCCAATAAAGGGCACGTCTTTTTTAGACTTATTGGAGTGCGGTTGTCCATATACAATTCTTCTTTTGCATGCTCTGTGCATTGCCGGCACCCGTTGGTTCCTGAGTGGACATTGATTGCCTTAGGTGTGCTCACCTGGAGCGGCAGTCTTCTCTATCAAACATGTGACCGGTGGAGGCTGTAGCAGCCTAAATCAGGGCCCATAATACAGTCCTTGGTTAGATTTCTAGAAAGGGTTTCAAAGATGGTGAAACGGATCATTACAGCAAAGAAGACGCCGTTCAGTAGTCGGATTGATTGCAAGCATTACAATTAGGGTTGTCCAGATACCGATACCAGTATCGGTATCGGGACCGATACCGAGTATTTGCGGGAGTACTCGTGCAAATACCCCCGATACCTAAATAGAATACTTTCCCCCCCCCGCCGCTGCCACCGCATCGCGCCGCCGCATCGAGGGACATGGCTAGAGGGACATTGCTGCATATGTGAGGGACATGGCTAGAGGGACATTGCTGCATATGTGAGGGACATGGCTAGAGGGACATTGCTGCATATGTGAGGGACATTGCTGCATATGTGAGGGACATGGCTGCATATGTGAGGGACATGGCTGCATATGTGAGGGACATGGCTAGAGGGACATGGCTGCATATGTGAGGGACATGGCTAGAGGGACATTGCTGCATATGTGAGGGACATGGCTAGAGAGACATTGCTGCATATGTGAGGGACATGGCTAGAGGGACATGGCTGCATATGTGAGGGACATGGCTAGAGGGACATGGCTGCATATGTGAGGGACATGGCTGCATATGTGAGGGACATGGCTAGAGGGACATGGCTGCATATGTGAGGGACATGGCTAGAGGGACATTGCTGCATATGTGAGGGACATGGCTAGAGGGACATTGCTGCATATGTGAGGGACATGGCTAGAGGGACATTGCTGCATATGTGAGGGACATGGCTAGAGGGACATGGCTGCATATGTGAGGGACATGGCTAGAGGGACATGGCTGCATATGTGAGGGACATGGCTGCATATGTGAGGGACATGGCTAGAGGGACATGGCTGCATATGTGAGGGACATGGCTAGAGGGACATGGCTGCATATGTGAGGGACATGGCTGCATATGTGAGGGACATGGCTAGAGGGACATGGCTGCATATGTGAGGGACATGGCTAGAGGGACATGGATGCATATGTGGGGGACATGGCTGCATATGGGGGGGACATGGCTGCATTTGGGGACACATTTTAAAAAAGTATCGGTATTCGGTATCGGCGACTACTTGAAAAAAAGTATCGGTACTTGTACTCGGTCCTAAAAAAGTGGTATCGGGACAACCCTAATTACAATAGCATACTTCCCAACTTTTTTGAGATGGTAATGAGGGACGCCTATTAACAAGTATGCAGACATAAGACACACCCCCTAAAAAAGAAACAAATAAAAAAAAAATAGTATTCCACACGTTTGCTAAAAAAATAAAAAATAAATAAAAAAAAAACAATTTAGCAAATGTAGCAATTTAGAATTGGGATGAAAGGTTTAGCACTGGGAAACATTTTTTGAAAGATAAATAATATATTTTCTATAAATCAGACCAAAATGAGGGACAGAGGAACTTCATTCCAAAATGAGGACAGTCCCCCGAAATTGGAGACAATGCATAGGCGTGTGCCAGGTGTGCCCAGGCACACCCTAATCACCCTGTGAGGCACAGATTCCCCCTACTGCCCTGGCTCCCATCTTTCCCCCCCGCAGCGCTGCCAGCTTCCCTCCTCAACTATTGGCTGTTGCTGCTGGGATGTTTTAGGAGTGGGGAAGGGGCCAGTAAATATGTAATTTACCGGCCCCTTCCTTTCTGAATGAACATTGTGAGTGATCGGTAGTGCGTGTTTGGGCTTTGGGGTGCACACCCTAATGCAATAGACTGCACACCTATGAGACAATGGCATACATTCATACAGAAAGATTTCAGAAGATGAAAATTTCTTGCTAGCCAGTCATTTTTCACTGTGATTAATTCAGTTTTTTTTTATACTGAGCCGGATATCATGCAGTAGTAAAAGGCACACCTTCTTCACACATGATAAATATAGGTGTAGCGGCAGACAGCCGGAAGATAAATGATCCTAGCATGCTCACTCTGCCAGCAACAGATGTCTGTTCTCAAATAGAAAGCCTCTCAGGTTCACTGTAAAGCCATTAATCAGTCTGGATGAGCGCGCGCTGGCAGGACACACTGGGCCGCCGAAAAACTGGAGACATGAGCTGGCCAATACTATACACAGACAATACACAGGTTCCCTGCTTGTAATAGGATAATGGTTATTACAAACATAGGAAAGGGCGTTATTTCTATTAGGTCAACTCGCACCAACCAAGAATTTACCATCGCATCAGGGGAAGCATGTTTAACGGAATAAAGAAACGTAAATTCGTATAAAGATTATTAAAACAGAAATCTGTGCTGCTAGAATATCCATACGTCTGTATTTATAAGTATACAGTATATAGAACAGCAAGGGCCCATTCACACCAGCTGTGTTCATTTCCATCAGTGGGGAATCTATGAACAGATCTCATGCTGGATTGGAGACAAACGATACGGATGTCACTTTTGGGATGTCCTTGTCAATGCAAATTTTTTTTTGGAGGTTTTTTTTAACTTGGAGGTAATCTGATGTAATGGCAACACATGCCCATTTACATCCACCTGCCCATAGACTTACATGGAGCTTCTGTTTGGATCCGCCTGAAAAAAACTGATAAGTGGATCTGATCAAGACCGCCTATATAAAAATAATAAAAAAAATCTCCCTGCAAGGTAATATCATAATTTGCTAGTAAGCATCGCATACTAGCACATTATGAGAGACTTGGACCCCTTCCGCACAAGCGAATCAGTTCAGCAGAGCTCTGAGTAATGCCCTTGCTTCTGAGCGCATGCGCCGATGATGTCATTGGCTGCTGCTCACTGGAGTATCTCCTAAACGGTGCACGTTTAGGAGATATTTATTTAACCTACAGATGAGCATTATTCTAAGCTTGCCTGTAAGTAAAAATGGATGAAAAGAGTTTACTACAGCTTTAAGTCCAACAAGGTGCACACCACCTTGTGGACCGATCTTCTTCCCTTTTTTTTTTTTTTTACAACTTGACAGTTTTACTGCCCTAACAATAGTAATGTCAATTTTAGATTAAAGAGATAAGTCAACAAGGTTGCATGCATCTCCTTGGACCTAACCCATAGTAATCGCGCTCATTTTAGAAGGTGGCTGAATTCCTGTAGTTTAACCTTGAGAAAATCGTAGATGGCTATGCCTTTTACATTGCACTATGGTCGATATGACCTTATGCCAGGGCTCGACAAATCCCGGGCGCCAGGTCACCATGGCGACTAGAAATAGGGTCCTGGCGACTTGGCTTAGAAGGGGGGCAAAAAAGCTGGCACCATCTGGTGGTGAGCCGTTGGTATTACAAGTTACCACCACCAGATGTGTAAGCTGGCGCCATCTGGTGGTGGCCGTTGGTATTACAAGTTAAGCATTACAAGTTAAACAGCAATTCTAATGTAATTTTTCACTATTTTCACTGCCATCTTCTTCCCTCTAATTAGAACCCCCAAACATTATATATATTTTTTATCCTAACACCCTAGAGAATAAAATGGCGATCATTGCAATACTTTCTGTCATGCCGCATTTGCGCAGCGGTCTTACAAGCGCACTTTTTTGGAAAAAAAATGCACTTTTTTTAATTAATAAATAAGACAACAGTAAAGTTATCCCCATTTTTTTTTTAATATTATGAAAGATAATGTTACGCCGAGTAAATTCATACCCAACATGTCACGCTTCAAAATTGCGTCCCCTCGTGGAATGCCGACAAACTTTTACCCTTTAAAATCTTCATAGGCGACGTTTAAAAAAAATCTAGGGGTTGCATGTTTTGAGTTACAGAGGAGGTCTAGAGCTAGAATTATTGCTCTCGCTCTACCAATCGCGGCAATACCTCACATGTGTGGTTTGAACACCGTTTACACATGCGGGCGCTGCTCACGTATGTGTTCGCTTCTGCGCGCAAGCTCGTCGGGACGGGGCGCGTTTTCTGGCTCCTAACTTTTTTAGCTGGCTCCTAGATTCCAAGCAAATTTGTCAAACCCTGCTTTATGCATTCATGAAGCTGAATACTTGTTGAATATCCAGATCTGGCAGATTTTTCAAAGCCAGATGTGGCCAAATTTTGTAAAAAAAAATGAGGATGCATCACATGGTGTGATAACTGTTTACAGATTGAGACATGAAAGTCTTCAAAGAGTGACGTATAAAACTGAAAACAGAGCTCCAGTCTGCAGCAGCCTATATTTCATATTCCCTGCATGTTGTGCAGCTTTCTTCCCGGATTTCAAACAGACTCTGCTGCCAGACCATTCATTTCATCCAAATAAAAGGTTCTAAGTGCGTTTAACATAGTTGTTTGCCGCATGGCCGATTTAAGGCCTAACTCCAGCCAGGTTTTTTATTTCTTGTTCTTTGTCCCCAGTAGTGAGATTTCCACACTTCCTGTCTAGTAACATGTTGGAAAAGTTTTCAGTAGGATGGGAACTACAGAATTGCCTCCACAAAATGAATGCGGGCATCAACTTGGCAGAACTTTTTCCACTCTACTGAAAAGTTTATGTACTAAGAAGTATAAAGCCTCGGGGCCGTGAATATGCCAGCGGTCTGAATGAAGCTGCCAATTCGGCTAGCTTCTGTCATATGATCATTACAGAAAAAGGTCTGCAGGGGAGATTGCTGTACCAACATTGGATTGTTAGTACAGTGCTTCCGACCTGAGCTGTCAGTTTTTTTTTTTTCTGTTCAATCCACTGGGTTGCACTTTTTAGTGTAGACACTTGACCTCACTTCCTGTCCCTCTGACTAGGAGATAAGAAATCTTTTGTAATACCGTGTGGGTGCAGTACAGACTTATGTGATAAGCTTGTGCCAAACACTTTAAATGAGGTATGCAGCATTAAGCAATAGCCTGCATAGCAGTGGTTTACACTTCACATGTGGCAAGCCAATAAATGGATTATATCTTAAAGCAGAACGAAACTTACAAAAATACTTACCTCAGCTTTCTAGCAATGAGGTGGTTAGTCCCTTGCAGACCACTGTGTTCTTCTCCCCGGCTACTTCAGAGTCCCAGGTTTTCAGCCTCTTAATTTGCTGATTAGAAAATTGCATCATCTCGCACATGTGCACAGGAGTTAGTCAGGCCCCTTTCACATGGGGCAGGGGAGGTGCGGTATAGCGGCGCCACTATGCCGTAAAATTTACGATATTCGGCAGCTAGCGGTGCGGTTTTAACCCCCGCTAGTGGCCGAAAAAAGGGTTAATACTCTGCAGAAGCGCATTGCCGGCGGTATTACCGCGGCTTCCCATGTATTTTAATGGGAAGGAGCGGTAAACACCCCGCTCCTATATCGCTCCAAAGATGCGGCTAGCAGGAATTTTGAAGCGGTCCTTACGGCTGTCACACTGAAGACTGCAGGGCACAATTTTTTCCCGGCGGTATAGCAGTGCTATTTTTAGCGCTAAACCGCCTGAAAAACATGTCGGTGTGAAAGGGGCCTCAGTCATTCCTGCACAGCTGGAGTGTACCAGGAATGCACATTGAGCTGCACATGCACAGCTCAGTGTGCATTCAATAAAAGACTGCAAGCACGCAAGTTTTTTTTTTTTTTTTTTTTTTATAGCAGGAGACTTGACATATGTCTCCTGCAATAAAGGGCTATCTGCTTGCAGTTTTTCATTCGTCAAGTTTAGTTCCACTTTTAGGCCTCATGCACACTGGAAGTTATATAAGAAAAAAAAAAAAGCCAGTAGCTTAAGGCTCCACGTACACGGGACGTTTTTACAACTGCTCCTAATAATTAAACTTGACAGATGGTAACCCATGTTTAAAACGCCCATTTTGCCGCGTTTACATGCCATGTTTAGCGGCGTTTTGGAACGCTGCTAAACGCTGGTCACCGTGTTTAGCCACCTGAAATGCCGAAATCTTCTGCGTCTGAACCCTTTTTTTTGCTTTCAAAAAAACTCTGTGAAACGCAAGTGCCTAAAAACTGCAATAAACGAGACTTAAAGGGTCACTAAAGGAAATTTTTTTTTTAGCTGAAATTACTGTTTACAGGGTATAGAGACGTAATAGTTAACCGATTCCCGTTAAAAATGATTAAAAATAGATAAAAAACAATCATATAATGTACCTACAGTTTAGTTTCGTTTTTGCTGTTGTTTCCTGGTTCTCTGATGTACAGAGACAAAGAGCCAATAGAGGGCAGTGATGTTTTGTAAAACAAAACCGTATTGGTGCTGACACACAGTAATCACACCTCCTTGATTAGTCACCACAGTGTGAAATCTCCCAGTGAAGCTATTTAGCTAAAAAAAAAATTCCTTTTAGTGACCCTTTAAGCAGGCCATACACGGTCGAATTTCGAAAAAAATTTCTTTTCAAAATTCATTTTTTTGTGATTCGATTATGCCACCATTGATTTTCGAACCTTCATGTTGCTGAGAATATTCTTTTCTCTCTGGGAATATTCTTTTCTTGCACATGCGCATTTTTTTTTCTATTACTTTTCTCGCACTATTCTCCCATCATTGATCAGAAAATCGTTTTTTTTTTTTTTTTTTTAAATTTCAACATGTCGGATTTCTCAAATTTTGTTTGCCGCACGAAAATCGGCTGTTTCTGCAGCCCACTAACGGTGCGAAATTCGTACGAAAATTCTTTCAAAATTCGAACCGTGTATGGCCACCTTTAGGCCTCATGTACACTGCTGGTAAATGCACATTTAGGAGCAGTTGGGAATTTCTTTCAACTGCCCCTGAACTCTCCTCTGTTATCTTATCAGTACATGTACACAGGGTCGTTTTATAATTGTTTCTAGGCAGTTGAGTTTAGAGGCTTTTTCTGGAACCCAAAAAAATGCGCTCCAAAGCTGTGTTTATAGGCATTCTAAACGCGGTAACTCGCGTTTAGCAGTGTTTCGTTTTATAGGCGTTTTTCATTTTAACAAAATAATAAACTTATTTTTAAACGCTTCTAGATGAAAACGCGGCATGCAAACGCAGCTAAACGGCTTTTTTTAGACGCCAGTTTCTAGCTGTCAAGTTAAATCGTTCAGGAGAGGTTGCGCAACGTCTCGTGTACATGAAAGCTGTAGAATTGTTTAAAAAAAAAAAAAAAAACTCCTCAAATTATACTCCCACAAAGGCTTATGGCTCAAACACTGATAAACGCAGAATAACGTTTTTTGGTGTTTAAACTTTTTTCACAGTTAGCGTTTTTACTGCTGAAAAACTCCTCTAAAAACCCACTCCAAGCCATAAAACATCCATGCCCATAAAAAATGCTAAAGACAGGCTATGTGTGTATGGAGCTAGTGGGTTTTGAGGAGTTTTTTTAGCTGTAACACTCAAACTCTTAAAGCTTAGAAACGTGGCTATTCAGTGTTTTTTTTAGCCTTATTTTTATAAGCTTTTGTGGGAGTATAATTGTGCTAAAAAACAAAAGCTAGAAAATGCTGAAAAGCGCTACTGCAAAAACAGCTGAATAACTCATTCAACAGCTATAACGCCATTGGCGGTTATTTAATGTCCACTGTGCATGAGGCCATGGGCTCCATTCACACATGAGGGTATCGATTTTACTGGTGTTTTTCCGGGCTTTTATTTTTTATTTTATACTTATTTTTTTTTTTTGCAGCTTTTTACAATTTTGCTTGTTGGGCATCTTGAAGCTTCAGAGCTTAGCGTGTGTGTGTTTTTTTTTTTTTTTTTTTTTTTTTAAAGCTGAAAATCACTCCGGTGTGAACGGGGCCTAAAGCTGAACTACAAGCAAGCGACTAAATTACACAGACGCATGCATTGAAAAGAGCTCTTTTTACCTGTTTGTATTTCTAGTAATCCAGTTCCGAGAGTTACACAGCTGTGTTGTACAGCCACCAAGCTTCCCTCCACCTTCCTCATGTGTACATGTAACTGTTTGGGCAGATGAATGTCAGTATTGGGGGACTGGCTGGCACAAGCATATCTGTAGTACTGAATTACTGGTCCCATAAAAGCAGTGCCAGTGAGGGACACGCACATAAGCGTGTATAACCGCCAACGTGTTTTTTTTCTCCCTTAAACGCAGAATGGCTACGCATGGTTTTACTGCCATGCACATGAAGGTTATGTGTGGACATAAATGCTTTTAGCAGGCTCAGCAGTGTTCTGTGGCATGTCAAGACCTTTGCTATGCAGTGCAGTAACATGCAGTAAGTCTGTTTTACCACACCACACATTAATACAATGCACTAGCGTGAATGGGCTTTTAGGAGCTCATTTAAGGCAAAATGACCGTGTCTGCGAATAGTCGTTGCCAGGGCGTGAATAGTCGTTGCCAGGGCCGTTGAATTGGGGATTGTAAGGGGCTGATGCCAAGTCAAATTCATGTACTACATGTTTAATGATTTACAGGCAGTCCCCAGGTTACAACCAAGATGGGTTCTGTAGGTTTGTTTTTAGGCTGCTTTCACACTGAGCAGTTTTTGGGGCACTTTTTGCGTAAAAAAAAAAAGACCAGCAAAGCTTAAGAAAAATGCATCCCTTTAACTTCTATGTATATCTTCACACTCCTCTGTTGTGCTTCCGTTGCGGTGTTGAAAAATCCTGCTTGGTGCATATGTGGTCAGTTTAAAAAAAAAAAAGAAAAATGCCAAAACCTCACCTCCCCTTTTGAAATGCATTTAAAAAGGCGGGAAAACTAATTTTTTGATGCAAACACGTATATGCGCTTTTACCACTCTTTTGCTGCAGATCAGTGTGAAAGTAGTCTTAAAACGGGAGTTCACCCGAATTTTTTTTTTTTTTAACATTAGATTCATGCTCATTTTGTGAAGGGGAATCGGGTGTTTTTTTTAAAGTCGAAGCAGTACTTACCGTTTTAGAGAGCGATCTTCTCCGCCGCTTCCGGGTATGGTCTTCGGGACTGGGCGTTCCTATTTGATTGACAGTCTTCCGACGGTCGCATACATCGCGTCACGAGTAGCCAAAAGAAGCCGAACGTCGGTGCGGCTCTATACGGCGCCTGCGCACCGACGTTCGGCTACTTTCGGAAAATCGTGACGCGATAGATGCAACCGTCGGAAGACTGTCAATCAAGTAGGAACGCCCAGTCCTGCAGCCCATACCCGGAAGCGGCGGAGAAGATCGCTCTCTAAAACGGTAAGTACTGCTTCGTTTTTAAAAAAAAAACTACCCGATTTCCCTTCACAAAACGAGCCTCAATCTAATGTTAAAAATGTACATTTCCGGGTGAACCTCCACTTTAAAGAGGAACAGCAATTTGCTCACATCATTTGTAATAACATCTTTGCCATTCTGAAGCTTCCCTCCAACCACTTTGCTTATTTTATATATATATATACTGTGATTCTGTACTTGCCAAATATGCTGCAGAAATCTCCCTCCACAAAGTCTGGGTGCATCCATTTTACCTGTGGGCAGCTGAAGCTGCTGCCTGTTCACTTCCTGGATTCACACAGACACCCCTCCAGCTCTGCAGCTCTGATTGTCCCTCTTATGACTAATCCCCCTGTTAGTACTTATTGACCACAGAGCTGCAATAATTTGCTTTAAAACTGCATGAAGATTCTCTATTAAAGCTTAAATGTAAGTGTTCTTAAAAAGAATCCCTCCTTCCTATTTTTCCCAACCTGTATAAAAAAGATCTGTATACTTACCTATTTTTATTCTGCTCCGATTACATGATCCTGCACCTCCTGTGTAATGGAGCACTTGATAACGACGGAGCCGTTGTCACCAATAGGCCCCCATACTCTCCCTCTTCTCCCCTGCAGCAGCCACCTGCTCACTGACACGGGAGCATGAGTGGCCTGGGGAGGATTAAAAATACGCAAGTACACAGGTTTTTTTAGTGTGTGTGTGTGTGTGTGTGTGTGTGTGTGTGTGTGTGTGTGTGTTGCCCCTAAATAAGTATTCTATACTGCTTGACTATGTTACTGGTAATTCTCTGAACCTTTCAGACGGTTTAGGACTTCCTTGGCCCAATGTACTGGTAGAAAGATAGTCTGTTGCTGTCCAGCTTTGCACTGTGATCTTGTATGAGATGTCTGCTTTAATTTATTTGTTCTGTTTCAGAGGCCTGTGGCTCGCGTTACACGTCTACATGACTGACGTTTCGATTATTTCTTTAATTTAATAACATTTTAGACATGTCTAGGGGACTTTGGGCTTGCACTGGGCAGGGTGCAGAATAACAAAGCTTCATTTCCTCCGAAAATTCCTCAGATTCTGAAATGGTGCACGTTAGGCCTCCATGCACAAGATACTTTGATCTCCCAACAATGCTATGCAGTTTATCATGTTGATATCATTGACTTCATAACACAAAAAATGAGTGTCTAGCAAGAATGTTGCGCTTTTTTTTTCTTCCTGGTTTTGTTACCTAAATTCCATCTCTTTTAGAAATGTAGGAAATACTGTAAACTATGCTTATTCTTGTGATGTCCATGAAAGTGAATAACTAGCTTGCTGGACGCAGTCTACATCCAGGGCTGATCGTTGCATTAGCAGCCTCCTATTGCTTTCAAAGGGGCGGCCTCCTGCAGCCAATTGTTGTGAACCATTGCTGTTTTTTTTCACATTGCCAAGTGGGAATTTAACCTTTTTAACTCCACTTTCGGTAGAAAAAAAATGTTGGCAAAAAAAAAAATATATATTTATATTATGTTTGCATCACAAGTCATAATGTAATTAATTTGATAAAAAAATTACCCTTCCCTCTCAATCTGCAGCTTTGCGATTTTTCTGATATGCAATATTCTACCTGGAGGCATTCTGTACATAGAATCTTCCCCCCCAGTTATACAATTTTCTGCTTGTGTAATTGGCTTACTGACTTTTCCAGAAGTCTGCATAAAAATACAAATATACATTTTTGTAAATTTTTGCTAAGCTACTCTCAAAAAGGGAAATCGCGTTTAAAGGGATGCAGACCCAGCAGCTTTCCTCAGAGCCCTCCAGGTGCAGCAGCTGATTGATAATTTGAAAACCACTCCCATACATTATCACTTTGCACATGGACACAGACAAACACTCAGAGTAACAAAACGTAGGACTCCACCCAGGGGGAAGGTTTTTTTTTCCCCCCAGCAAAAGTAGAGTTACTCTTTAGAGAAAACACTGATGTAGAAATGTATAGGTTGCCATTGCTGAATTTTAATCTAATGGTGTTTGTTGATTAGTGTAATGCCAATTCTCTGACTTCGTAATATTCAAAGCTGCTGACCCTAAACTAGAATGCAACAGTAAGGGGCCCATTCACGCCACTCATGTTAACGCTTGTTAACATGCATTGTATTTAGGCAGTCCATATATATATAAAACCCAACGTGTGTGTGTGTGTGTGTGTGTGTGTGTGTGTGTGTGTGTGTGTGTGTGTGTGTGTGTGTGTGTGTGTGTGTGTGTGTGTGTGTGTGTGTGTGTGTGTGTGTGTGTGTGTGTGTGTGTGTGTGTGTGTGTGTGTGTTCCAGCATCACGTCCAAACGGCTAAAGATATTAACATGAAACTTGGCACACATGTTACTTGTATGTCAGCAACAAACATAGGATAGGTGGTTTAACCCTTACCCACCCCCATTTGCCATGGTCGGGGTTTTTCTTTAAAGTCCCATTCAACTCCATGGGAAATACATGTTACTTCATAACTTCCAAACGGCTGTAGATATTTCGATAACACTTGGTCACATGTTACTTATATGTCCACTTAAACTATAGGAAGTTAATTTATCCCTTAACTACCCCCATTTGTGAGGGTCGGGGTTTTTGTTTAAAGTCCCATGCAAATCAATGGGAAATGTATGTTCCCACATAACTTCTGTACGCCTGGAGATATTTCAATAATACCTGGTACACATATTACTTATATGCCAAATAAAAATATATGACAGTTAAATTAACCCTTACCTACACCCTTATATAAAAGATGGGTATATTTATATTACTATGATTTTCCTCCCCAAAAGGTTAAAGCGGATCTCCACTCTAAAGTGGAGTCCCGCTGATCGGCACCCTCCCCCCTCCGGTGTCACATTTGACACCTTTCAGGGGGGAGGGGGGTGCAGATACCTGTCTACAGACAGGTATCTGCACCCACTTCCGGCCCTACGATACGGGCAAAAGACGGGTTTTTTTCTCCGCTTCCCGTCCGTCCCCCGTTGTATGCTGGGAACACTCGGCTCCCAGCACACAGCGGGAGCCAATCGGCGGGCGCAGCGCGTCTCGCGCATGCGCCGTAGGGAACCGGGCAGTGAAGCTGGAGCGCTTCACTTCCTGGTTCCCTCACCGTGGATGGAGAGGGGAGCAGCAGGGTGACGAGCGATCGCTCGTCATCTGCTGCGATCGGCGCTGGACTCCAGGACAGGTAAGTGTCCTTATATTAAAAGTCAGCAGCTGCAGTATTTGTAGCTGCTGGCTTTTAATATATTTTTTTAGTGGCACATCCGCTTTAAGATAGGAAGACCGGGCAACGCCGGGTATTCAGCTAGTTTTAAATAAACATGAACGTGTTGCTTAACACACCCCAACAGATCTGTAATATGTTTTGTATTGCAGCGCAATCCACAATAGTGTTACCTTCTGCGCTGCAATTCGTAGGTTTTTCCAACATTTCTTTCTCACGCTGTTTTAAAAGATTAGTTGTGGCAGATTTGCAGTTGGGATTGTTGGGGTAGATCTGCAGTTGGGGATGGTTATGGTGGATTTGCAGTTGGGCGTGGTTAGGGTGGATCTGCAGTTGGGCGTGGTTAGGGTGGATCTGCAGTTGGGCGTGGTTAGGGTGGATCTGCAGTTGGGCGTGGTTAGGGTGGATCTGCAGTTGGGCGTGGTTAGGGTGGATCTGCAGTTGGGCGTGGTTAGGGTGGATCTGCAGTTGGGCGTGGTTAGGGTGGATCTGCAGTTGGGCGTGGTTAGGGTGGATCTGCAGTTGGGCGTGGTTAGGGTGGATCTGCAGTTGGGCGTGGTTAGGGTGGATCTGCAGTTGGGCGTGGTTAGGGTGGATCTGCAGTTGGGCGCGGTTAGGGTGGATCTGCAGTTGGGCGCGGTTAGGGTGGATCTGCAGTTGGGCGCGGTTAGGGTGGATCTGCAGTTGGGCGTGGTTAGGGTGGATCTGCAGTTGGGCGTGGTTAGGGTGGATCTGCAGTTGGGCGTGGTTAGGGTGGATCTGCAGTTGGGCGTGGTTAGGGTGGATCTGCAGTTGGGCGTGGTTAGGGCGGATCTGCAGTTGGGCGTGGTTAGGGTGGATCTGCAGTTGGGCGTGGTTAGGGTGGATCTGCAGTTGGGCGTGGTTAGGGTGGATCTGCAGTTGGGCGTGGTTAGGGTGGATCTGCAGTTGGGCGTGGTTAGGGTGGATCTGCAGTTGGGCGTGGTTAGGGTGGATCTGCATTTGGGCGTGGTTAGGGTGGATCTGCAGTTGGGGATGGTTAGGGTGGATCTGCAGTTGGGCGTGGTTAGGGTGGATCTGCAGTTGGGCGTGGTTAGGGTGGATCTGCAGTTGGGGATGGTTAGGGTGGATCTGCAGTTGGGCGTGGTTAGGGTGGATCTGCAGTTGGGCGTGGTTAGGGTGGATCTGCAGTTGGGGATCAAAAGTGTAAATGTTTCACAGCACTTTGTATTGGATGAGGAAGCTGCTGATCTATAGCTATTCTAAAGCTGTCAGGTAAACCATTATAACTTCAGATGCATTTTTTGTTTCTCAGAGCCGAATATTACTCAAGTATGTATGAGATTATACCTTGAGACAATTCTGGTGTAAACCCAGGGGAACATTTGGCTGATCAGTCTGTGGTTATCTGACTATGGATTAATTTTGTTGGCACATATTTTGCTTCTCTTGAAGGGCCACTTTCATCATATCAATATAACCTTTGGGCTCAGTTCACATATATGCAAATTGGATTCGATTTGACCGCATCTGATTTGCATGACCTGAAATAATAGTTTTAATTGAAACTGTTCTCATATGTATTGCAGCTGCAGGACAAGTTTAAAAAGAGTCCGGTGTGTTTTCTGAGCACGGCAGTGCGGTTCAGGTATGAATTCCAGGCTCTATGGGATTGCTTCTGAATTTCAGATTTTCAGCACGGATTGCTCTCCTTATAAAGGAGTTGATACTCTTTATTATGTATTGGTCAGCACTAAAATTGCAGCTGTGACAAAAATCCTCTCCTGAGCCCTGCAACTTTGTGTCAGAACCACGCCCAAAATGCACCTGAGCCGCCAATCCAATGCTTTTCTTTTTATTTGCAGTGAAAACGGGCATATGATTCTCACCAGATATGTGTTAACCCAGTCTTAAAGCGGATGTGCCACTAAAAAAATATATTAAAAGCCAGCAGCTACAAATACTGCAGCTGCTGACTTTTAATATAAGGACACTTACCTGTCCTGGAGTCCAGCGGTGATCGCAGCAGATGACGAGCCGATCGCTCGTCACCCTGCTGCTCCCCCCTCCATCCACGGTGAGGGAACCAGGAAGTGAAGCGCTCCGGCTTCACTGCCCGGTTCCCTACGGCGCATGCGCGAGTCGCGCTGCGCCCGCCGATTGGCTCCCGCTGTGTGCTGGGAGCCGAGTGTTCCCAGCATACAACGGGGGACGGACGGAAGGTAAGGAAAAAACCCGTCCTTTGCCCGTATCGTAGGGCCGGAAGTGGGTGCAGATACCTGTCTGTAGACAGGTATCTGCACCCCCCTCCCCCCTGAAAGGTGTCAAATGTGACACCGGAGGGGGGAGGGTTCCGATCAGCGGGACTCCACTTTAGAGTGGAGATCCGCTTTAAAGATATTCTTTACCAGACCTTTTTATCCATGGAGCCTTCTGGGTTCTTCAGGAGTGCCTTAGCAAAATGCCTAAAAATTGCCCAAAAAATTATCAAGAAAGTCGAGGGATCATGACTGATTTTTTTTTTTTTTTTTTCGCACAATGCCACAGTTTTTTTCATTGTGCAGCGCTGCAACCGTGGGTATTGTGCAGCGCTGCAACCGTGGGTATTGTGCAGCGCTGCAACCGTGGGTATTGTGCAGCGCTGCAACCGTGGGTATTGTGCAGCGCTGCAACCGTGGGTATTGTGCAGCGCTGCAACCGTGGGTATTGTGCAGCGCTGCAACCGTGGGTATTGTGCAGCGCTGCAACCGTGGGTATTGTGCAGCGCTGCAACCGTGGGTATTGTGCAGCGCTGCAACCGTGGGTATTGTGCAGCGCTGCAACCGCGGGTATTGTGCAGCGCTGCAACCGTGGGTATTGTGCAGCGCTGCAACCGTGGGTATTGTGCAGCGCTGCAACCGTGGGTATTGTGCAGCGCTGCAACCGCGGGTATTGTGCAGCGCTGCAACCGCGGGTATTGTGCAGCGCTGCAACCGCGGGTATTGTGCAGCGCTGCAACCGCGGGTATTGTGCAGCGCTGCAACCGCGGGTATTTGGCAGCCGATTATGTAATTGGTTGACAGGGAGGATGTGGGGTGCCTGCACAGCATCTTGTTGGCCTCTCTCCTCCCCTCTCATCATTGGGGTCACATTAAAGGGGTTGTAAAGGTACGTTTTTAATTATCTAAATGGGTTCCTTTAAACTAGTGTATTGTTGGTTCACTTACCTTTTTCCTTCCAAAAATTATCTTTTACAACCCCTTTAACTGAGGGAGAAGAGAAACATTGGAACTTCTGGCATTACCAGTGTGCAAAAGTTTGCTCTTTGAGAACAGATCTCCTCTAATGTTGGGTGTCCTTCATGTTGAACATTTTTCAGGCCTTCCCATTGAAGTCTATGGGCCCAAGCTGCCTAAAAGAAGCTCCATGTACTTTTTGGAGCTGGCATTTTTGATTTGTTAAAAAAAAGGCTCAGATGTGAGCCATTTGAGCGTATTGGAGCTACAAGCTTTAAGCCCTGTTCACTCGGAGTGAATGGGGCCTGAAGCGCAAACGGTTTTTCATTTTGAACTCTGATCTGTGTATCAATTTGTTGGCAGAACTGACAAAAGCCCAAAAGTACTCTCTTTAATGGGATGGGTTTTTGCATTCTAATATCAGCAGGAAATTGGTTAAAAAAAAAAAAAAATTACTTTTAGCAAACTTCTTGCTAATACAGGTAAGTCTCTGCCTGGTAGTCTTCTTGATGGGGCATGTGGAACAATTTTTCTCAATGATTAAATGCCTCAGCTATCAGGCAGGGGCCATTCACAGTCCGAATCTCAGCCAGTTCAGCAGTAACCAGCCGAGATTCGAACTGTTCATGTACAGTCTGAATGTACAAAGTTGATCAACTTGGGTGCAACCAGCCTGCCGGATTTACTTGCGCTTATCGCTAGCAGGCATATATGGCCTGCCTTAGGAAACCTTAGTCTAACGGTAAAATTGTGGAATTGGTGTCCTAGGTGCCTATTTCAAAGGGTAATCCAGTTCGCTGGTAATGTAAAAAAAAGCGAAGCCCTTACCTGTAATAACAGACCTGATTTCTATTTTTACTAGGAAGTATAGAAAACCAAATCTAACGTGCAACTAGTTGCTATGGTAAATGTCATGTAGGGGGCTCTTCATGATTTAGATTTTCAGTGAACTGCTTTCATTTGGCCATTATTGGTCATGCTGGGGAATGGCGTTCCTCATGTCTAGAAGGTTTAACCTTTCTCAGATGAGAAGGACGATGAACTTGTCTGTATCGTCTCGAGAGAATTGCATTTTATAGTTTTAAAGGATTATTTCAAAGGAATTTTTTTTTTTTTTACCCCCACAATACTGCATTGTGATACTATTAATTTTAACTGTGAATCCCTGCATGGATTTTCTCAGTGAATTTTGGCTTCCTTTTCTCTATCCCAGTAATGACCGGGGTCAGTTCAAGAGACTTCCCAGCTGGGATAACAGAATTATCATTCCTTCAGTCCATTCCCATAACCTCCTGTCATCCCGGAGCCCCTGAGCCTCCACTCCATTCAGCAGTGAGAATTGGTTTTATGTGGTATTTTTTGTTGTTGTGTACATTTTATAGTGGCTACATATTTTGATTGTATTTCTGGCATACATGGTAAGAAATGTTCAGCGCTTAAAGGTAACTTGTTACTAGACAATACAGAACAAACTGTCCTAGCGGGGTCATAGTATGTACTACAGGGTGTCTAAAAGGCAATGGCTTTATTCCTCTCTGCTGGGATACGGGCGCAAAGCAGGGCTTTTTTCTCAGATAATAGGTGCAGGAACTCCCCCTTTCTGAGTCACCCCTCTTCTTTGCCCCTACCCACCTCTCAGCACCTTCTCTTAGTTCCATCCTATACCCACCTCCCAGTACCGCCCCTTTTAGACAATACAGAACCAAGTATCATTTTGTGGTGCTAAGAATTTTTTTTATATATGTGATCACATTCCTTCTGTTCTCAGGTACACAATTCCGCACAAAAGAAGCAACACAAAGAGAAAAGGATGCTTTAGAAAGTACATGGTACAACAGGCACAAATCGGGAATTTGAAATGTTGGGTTTACGTATTCTTTAAATTTTTCAACAGTAGCACTGACATTCAAGCAGCTCAGCTCACCTTTTACACTTAAGTGCTTCCAACACATACTGTGAGGGATAAATACTTGTTCAATCTAGAGTGATTGGCGTAAGCAGTTCTACTTACCTAGTTTCTTGTTGCCTGGTAGCCAGTGCTCTGGCGTCCTGGGTTTTGGCCCTTGCCATCCTCCTGTTACATTCAGGACTACTGGTCTCGCATTGTACTTGATATTAAAGAGCCTCCGGCTGGAGGGGCAACAAAGAAAAGCGGCTTCAGGAGAAGCATACAAGGTTTTTATTTATTTATATAGAGAATATATATATATATCTCATCTCTCCATCTCTGCTTGGAGTTGGGCCTTAATATTTGCAAATAGTAACAGTTGCTCACTGTGTATGTTGTAATTCAGGACTCGACAAAATCCGGGCGCCAGGCCGCGGAGGGCCCCGCGACGGCCAGTAATTGAGGCCACAGCTTTGCGGCCTTGTGAAGTCCCAAGCTTCCTTCTGTGACCTGGTGCCATCTGGTGGTGGTTGTTGGTATTACAAGTAAAACCAGTTCTAATGTGTAATTTTTCACCGTCATCTCCTTCCCTCTAATTAGAACCCCCAAACATTATATATATATATATATATATATATATATATATATATATATATATATATATATATATATATATATATATATATATATATATATATATATATATATATATATATATATATAATATATATATATATATATACATACACCCTAGAGAATAAAATGGCGATCACTGCAATACTTCCTGTCACACCGTATTTGCGCAGCGGTCTTACAAGCAGGCTTTTTTGGGGAATAAATACACTTTACTGTTTTATTAAAAAAAAAAAAAAAAAAAAAAAAGTTATCCCTTTTTTTTTTTTTTTATATTGTGAAAGATAATGTTACGCTGAGTAAATTGATACCCAACATGTCACGCTTCAAAATTGCGTCCGCTCGTGGAATGCGGACAAACTTTTACCATTTAAAATCTCCATAGGCGACATTTAAAATTATTCTACAGGTTACATGTTTTGAGTTGCAGAGCAGGTCTAGAATTATTGCTCTCGCTCTAACGATCGCGGCGATACCTCACATGTGTGGTTTGAATACCGTTTACATATGCGGGTGCTGCTCACGTATGTGTTCGCTTCTGCGTGCGAGCTCGTCGGGACTGGGAGCGTTTTCGGGCTCCTAACTTTTTTAGCTGGCGCCTAGATTCCAAGCAAATTTGTCAAACCCTGTTGTAATTGTTCTTTTTAATCTCTCCTACTTGGTTTGTTGATGCAATGAAAGCATCTGAATGGCAGGAGCACTCTTGTTCTAAATTTGGCCTGTATATATTCCCGCTTCTATTCTGTCCCAAGATACATTAGCTGTTTCCTGATTGCCCTTCCCTGGAGATTCATGCTTTTATTTTCTAAGGTTCCCAAGATTTTCTGCATGTTTTAAAATCTGTGGAAATTACTTTCTCACAGTGTGCATAAAGTTGCAGCGTGTAAGGCTTCATGTACACGGCACGTTTTTACAACCTCTCCTGAACGATTTAACCTTGATAGATAGTAACCGATGTTTAACCACTTAACCCCCGGACCATATTGCTGGTCAAAGACCAGAGCACTTTTTACGATTCGGCACTGCGTCGCTTTTACTGACAATTGCGCGTCGTGCGACGTGGCTCCCAAACAAAATTGGCGTCCTTTTTTTCCCCCACAAATAGAGCTTTCTTTTGGTGGTATTTGATCACCTCTGCGGTTTTAGTTTTTGCGCTATAAACAAAAATAAAGCAACAATTTCGAAAAAATTAATATTTTTTACTTTTTGCTATAATAAATATCCCCCAAAAATATATAAAAAAACAATTTTTTTCCTCAGTTTAGCCCGATTTGTATTCTTCTACATATTTTTCGTAAAAAAAAATCGCAATAAACGCTTGATTGGTTTGCGCAAAAGTTATAGCGTTTACAAAATAGGGGGTAGTTTTATGGCATTTTTATTAATATTTTAGGGGCGGGGAAGGGGTTTAGTATGTTCCCTGGGTGTGTTCTAACTGTAGGGGGGTGGCCTCACTAGGGGAAATGACTGATCGCTGTTCATACATTGTATGAACAGAAGATCAGCATTTCTCTCCCTGACAGGACTGGGAGCAGTGTGTTTACACACACTGCTCCCGGTCCCTGCTCTGTAACGAGCAATCGCGGGTGCCCGGCAGCGGCTGGTCGGCAAGTAGTTAAAACCTTGGTTTCGCGGGGTTTAAATGCTGCGTTTGCATTTTAGAAGCGTTTTACTTATTTTTTTTATTTTTTATATGAAACGTGCCTAAACGCGAGTTGCCACTGCTCCCCCTGGGCTGTACAGCATAGATCTCAGGAGTGTAAGGCTGGGTTCATACCTCTGTATTGAGGTAAGGAATGTGTTACTGCAGTCTTTACCACAGTACTGCACCATGCACACAATAATGCATTGGGGTGCCATTAATTTTTAATGGTAACCCTGTGTACTAAAGCAATATATGGGCTGTCAGTTGAAAATGGGTCACAGGAGTGCAGAACGAACTGATCCTGTGATCCAAAGGCGAATCCTAGCCAAAAAAGCTTTGGCTATACTTCTTTAATATTCTGGCCAAAGAAATGAATGCCTAAACGCGTTTGCACTAAGGTGGCTTTTCTCCTGCCAGGAGGAAGGCGTTTAGAAGAGTTGGGCAAATGCCCAATGTTCACGGGCCTTAGGAACTGGACTTCTGTTAAATAAACATTGGTAGTATTGCTTCTTTCAACAGACATCCTGTTGTGGTTGGTGTATTTTGACAGCCGGCCACACTGGCAGTCTAAATACCCCAACAGCGGCTGCATCTGATTTTAAATTCTGCTGACCAATTTCTGTCTGGCTCTTTCAGTTTTCCAGCCGTCGCGGTTATCCGCTAGGTGCAATTTGCACAGCATATTATTAGCCTAATGCACACAGACAAGTTTTCATTAGTGCTGTAGTGGCTCCTTGGTTTTTAGGATCTTCCTGGTTTGTATGATAACAGCAAAAATAAACTGCAGTGTTCTTGTTGGCATAGTGGCATGTTGGGTGATTTCTCCAATTCTACACTTGAAGCTTGGCTGGCGATTTTTGCCGGTTACACAGTAGGTGGTCTGTTCTGTTGAAGTAAGCTCTGCTGTGAATTCCTGACACCTATATATTCTGGCTTGCTATTTGAGGCCAATGCCAGTATTTTTAAATAGCATTTTCTGGCGCACTTGCTAGTTAACTCACACGGTGTATGGAGAGGTGCCTCCTACTGTATAACCTTATTGGGCATTTAGAGGAAATCTATTACAAGGGAAATGCAACGTGAGTTACGTCCATCCCTATTCACGGACGACTTGCGCAAAAAAAATTATCAAATTTCGACGCGGGAACGACGGCCATACTTAACATGGCAAGTCTACCTATACGCCGCAAAATACCAGCTTTAACTATATGCCGGAAAAAGCCAGCTACAGACGACGTTAGAAAATGCGACGGCCGCGCGTACATTCGTGGATCGTCGTAATTCGCATACCCGACACGGAAAACGCCACCCAGCGGACGCCGAAGTATTGCACCTACGATCCGAAGGCATACACCTGTCGGATCTAACCCAGAAGCCATTGTATCTTGTTTTGAGGATTCAAAACAACGATACGACGCGGGAAATTTGAAAGTAAACCGGCGTATCAGTACATACGCCGGCGTACTTCGTCTGTGAATCTAGCCCCCTGTGTTCTGCTTGTTTTGTAGTGCATTTTTTATCATTTTTTTTACAATAAAGACAACCTTATGGTTTTTCTTGGAGTGCGGCTGTCCATCCCGTCTTTCCTTATATCAAATAAAATGTATGGCCTAATAGAGCTTTCTTTTGGTGGTATTTATTTATCACCTCTTGCGTTTTTTATTTTTTGCACTATAATCAAAAATAGACCAATAATTTTTGAAAAACAAAATGAAAATATATTACTATGTGATGCAAACGCTACAGGATCTTCCTATACCTTCCCTGATTAAGCCAAATCTGCCTTTCTTGTTTTATTCCACACGCTCCCCTCCCAGATCACCCCTGCAATATTTTCTCATCCCACTGTAAACACAGCCTATATAAGAATAGCAACTCTGCTCTGACATTAGGAGCAGTGCAGCATTGTTGCCACACCATCACAAGGAAGCTGCATTGGGTAGACACTGGCGGGAGAAACAGGTATTTGTGGGATTTAATAAGAAGATTGAGAGAACCAAGTGCAGCAGCACATATATTGAGGTGTTTTTTAGAATGTATATAAAGGCCAATGCTCTACTAAACTAGTTAATACATCATGGAGGCTAATGGAATAGACAAGATGCCAAAATCTTTGATCCTGAGAAAGTTCTGAAGACATCTAATCTGGCCACAATGCTTGAATGTTTAAGAATGTATTCTGTACCAGAGCCATGAAATGACAGAGCTGAAGCTTGTGGTTGCCTGGGAACAACACCCCTGAAGTCCTGGGATGCTTTCTTTTGCCTAATCAAGCTAGTTGGATAAGCTGCATATTCACTAGATCATTTGGGAAGCTTGGTTATCTGTTGGCATAGGGTTTTTTTTTTTTCTTTCTTCTGCCTTTCAAATCCTGTTTTACAGACCGAGCTGCAAATGAAAAGCTTAAAATATCTCAACCAAGTGAGAATGTAATTCTAGGAAAAACAAATGCAGCTGTGCTGAGAGGAAACTCCTTTCATACACGGAGAACTCTGGTTAGAAGGCACCCATTGGTTAGAATTAGGATCTCGAAGGTGCTACGATCTAGCAAAGGAGGCATATCGGAGTGGGGTTAGAAGTGTCTCTTGTGCATATGTACTTTTCTACCTTGCCTAGTTTCTGGTTGTTATGTGTGTTTTTTTTAAACAAGTGAACATCTCAAAGATTTATGCTTCCGTCTCTCACCTCCTGACCTGGTGTAAACTTGTATGCTGTTGGGGTTACTGGTGTAAACTGGTATAATGTTGTTTAATGGTACATCAGCCTGAAGAATGCATAGGAAGCGAAGAAGTAAGGCAATAGCTATATAGGCCTTAGGGATGAGCTAAGGTGGGTTTATATCTTAATCTAAACCCACCAGAGCTATCCCGCCAGAAAGTGGTCATCGCAAAAACTGCCAACGAGGCATTCCCCGCCCCACAGCCGCATGCATAAGTGGTAAGGAAAGCCTTGGCCCAATGTGATTGCCAGTCCGCAGTGACCGAATCCTGACAGGATAGCTCAGGTGGGTTCAGACTAGTGTCACTTAAGCTCATTGATTATGCCAACTTTGGGGGTCTTTGCTTCTTTTCAGCTTGGAATTTTATTTCCCTTTTACAAAAGCCACAAAATCGAAATAGAATATTTTGAAAGCCCAATACAGGATTTTTCTTGCTACAGATTAGTATTTTGTTGCTCTTCTTCTAGCAACCTTGTCAGTACAAAAGCCTAAATGGGCAACTGTAATACAAAGTGTGAATACCGGTATTTGTTTACCGTTCTTGCTGTGTCTGCCACCAGAACAGCGTTCCTTTCGAGAGAAAACTATAGCTGAAGAGTGCTGGGAAATCGACAAGTCTTAATGTGTGAATCTCATTGATCCCCATCATCTAGTCCTTGCATAGCAGGTGGTGCCGGGTAGAGGGAACACACAACCGCTCTCCTCCCCTACTAGTTGTTGACCCAGAAGTGACGTGTGTTGTCACTTCCAGGTCCCCGTGGACAGTTTCCCTGGCCTTCAATGGCAGGAAAGAATGTAAAGCAGTGTGAGGTGCATTGCATTACATTCAATAGAGCACAGGGGAGACATGCAGGGCCTTTTAGACCATGGAAAATATAGGGTACTAACCTGTTTAAGGTTTGACATGTTTGGTATCCATTTACTCGGTGTAACCTCGGCTTTTTATATTTGATCAACAAATTGGGTACCGTAATGTTATTATTTGGTGTGTGTGTGTGTGTGTGTGTGTGTGTGTGTGTGTGTGTGTGTGTGTATATATATATATATATATATGTGTGTGTGTGTATATATATATATGTGTGTGTGTGTGTGTATATATATATGTGTGTGTGTGTGTATATATATATATATATGTATGTGTGTATATATATGTGTGTGTGTTTGTTTGTTTGTTTGTTTGTTTGTTTGTTTGTTTGTTTGTTTGTTTGTTTGTTGTGTGTGTGTGTGTGTATATTTACCTTTTTGTAATACTATATTGGGACCTAAAAATTAAAACCATCACTATTTTATTATCTAGGCCCTAGATCAGTGATGGTGAACCTTGGCACCCCAGATGTTTTGGAACTATATTTCCCATGATGCTCATCTAAAGAGTGCATGAGCATCATGGGAAATGTAGTTCCAAAACATCTGGGGTGCCAAGGTTCACCATCACTGCCCTGGATTCTAGGGTTTCTGCTTTCGGAAAATTATATAATATCCCTTCTAGACCGTAAGCTCTAACGAGTAGGGCCCTCTGATCCCTCCTGTATTGAATTGTATTGTGACTGTACTGTCTTCCCTGATGTTGTAAAGCACTGCGCAAACTGGTGGCGCTATATAAATCCTGTATAATAATAATGTTTGGGGGTTTTAAAAAGGAAAGATTCTGTTTAATGTGTGGTACTTTTCTGAGTAAGCAGAGATAAACTGGAGGTTAACATTGCTCTTTGCTTTCACACTGAAAGCGCTGGCAGTTAGCGGTAAAGCGCTGCTTGTTTTACCTCTGTTTAAAGTGGTGCTTTTTGGCTGCTAGCGGGGCAATTTTAACTCCAAAGAATGGGTTAAGAACTCCCGTGTTGCGATGCTTCCAAATCGCTTTTCGAGTGCTTTGGAAGCGCTGCCCATTCATTGCAATGGGCAGGGGCGTTTTGGGAGCGCTGTATACAACGCTCCCAAACCGTCCCCAAGATGCTGCTTGCAGGATGTCCCGCAAGGGCACCGCTCGTATATGAAAGCACTCATTGCAGAGAATGGGAGACTGCCTCGGTGTGAAAGGGGTCTAAATATTGTATTTGCATGTTGGTTACAGAAGGTTCTGTGGTGGCCTGATGTTGGCAAACAATATATTGGTACGTTTCAACCATACCTATATTTTTTGTGAGATCATTTGATGCAGGCTGCTCCACTTCACTGTAGCTCTTATTGGAGAAACCAATTTAGTTTGGGGTAGGTAGAGTTAAAAAGTGATTCTATAATGAAATCTTACTGGATCTTTTTTTAGTTGCATAGCCCTTCAGTAAATTCTAGAAAAAACAAAACCTTGCATGTTCAAAAACTTGTACTCATATGGTAAGTTATGCTGAATTGCATGTTTGTTCGTTTTTTTTTTTTTTTTTTTTTTTAGACAGCGACTTTTTATTTCTCCCCATTTGAAATGTAGATCTTCACTTACAGGCAATGTCACAGATGCACAGTGATGTCGATGTGGAAATGAGTCATGCGTGTGCTAATGTTAGAGGTGTGACATGACATGCTCTCATCAGAAATGGGTTTCCTTTTTAATTGAGGGTTGTCGGAGGAACATGCACATAAACGATCACTAAATACATAATGGGTATGGATTTCGTATTAAAGTGTTGCAATATAAATAAATAAAGAGCGTTAAAAAAATAGAAAAGTGGGACTTACAATTGTGAACTCTTTAAGTAGAAATGTGGATGGAGGCATATTTAAAACCTGGAATGGGTCTGTTTTTAAAGTCCACCTATACACCACTAATTTTATTTTTTTTATTTTTAATTTTACAATATTTGTATTTAATTGAAATTATGATATACAGGCAGTTGAATAACCACAGTACTGATATTATATTGTGTAGAAACATGACAGAGTATTCCATTACATTAGAAAGATATACAATGTAAGAATTCCCTGCAAGTGGAAGAAAAACAAATCTAAAATCCTGTAAATCTTAACAGCCAAGAATTGATAGGTGTTATGGAGAGAAGGATTAGGACATAGAATATAAAAATAGTCCTAGCTAAGCAACGCACCCATTTCCTTTAGATATACCTATACCATGACCTAAAGGAGACGCAGTTGGATGAGCGAACAGACATTCACATACAGTAAATACAACAAGCACATACTCATACTAGGGTTATACTTTGAGGAGAGTGCAGGAAATCATGTCCTGCAAAATTCCCATGATCTATAATAAAACTGGAAATACTGGAAACTGTGTGAATCACCCTGATGAAGATTTATTACTGTGCTCCTACAAATAAAAACAAAAAGAATAATGTAGATATTTCTCATAGGGTCTGACAGGCCTGGCAGCAAATGGTTTGTATATGGCCTTTCGTTGACGTGATGCAGTTATTTCTACATAAGGCCCCTTGCACACTGGGGCGTTTTTCATGCGGTACAGCGCTAAAAATAGCGCTGCTATACCGCATGAAAAATCATGCCCTGCAGTGTTCAATGTGAAAGCCTGAAGGCTTTCGGCCTTTTTAGGCCACTAGCGGGGGTTAAAACCTCACCGCTAGCGCCCGAATATCGCAGTGAATACGACGGTATAGCCGCGCTACAAATAGCGCGGCTATACTGTCACTGCGGCTGCACGCCTCAGTGTGAAACCAGCCTAAGAGTACACACCACAAAAATAACTATTTTTTATTAGTTTAGAGCTTCTATGAAGTTATTTGTTTGTGTCCCTGTTGAAGATTTCCCCTTTCTTCCTCTTATGCCCTGTACACATGATCGGAATTTCCAATGGGATAAAATCTGATGGAATTTTCCGTCGGAATTTCCTTCAAGCTGTCTTGCATACACACTCAGACCAAATTCCGACTATCTGAAACGCAGTGACGTACAAGACTACGACGAGCCGAGAAAAATTTAAGTCCAATGCTTCCGAGCATGCGTTGACTTGATTCTGAGCATGCATCGTTTTCTCCGTCGAAGTTCCACATAGACGATTAGAATTTCCGAAAGGATTTTTTTCCATTTGAAAAAAATAAAACATGTTCTATTTCTGAACTCCGAAAAAAGTCAGATGGGGCGCACACACGGTTGGATGAAAAAATTCCGTCTGACTTTTTTCATCGGAAATTCCGATCGTGTGTACAAGGCATTAGTAAAGAAAGTAAAGGGAAATTTCCCAAACAAAAACATCAATAAAAAGTCGTCGGATGTTCTTGAGGATTTTGGAAGTAGGAGGGACCCCCCCAAAAACTCTTTGAAGGAGAAGAAGCTTGTTTGGCTGTACTTCTGTGGATCACAGGAGTGATGTTTTTTTGCACTCTTGTGACCTGTTTTCAGCAGGTTGTACCCAAGTCAATTGATGGAACGACTTTGGTACAATCAGCTTGCTTATACATGGATCGAATCTCGGCTGGCCCATCCTAAATTGGCAGAGATTCGAACCATCTATGGCCAGCCTTATAAAGGTTATGCTGAAACAATAGAACCAAAGCTAAAATGTAAGAATTGTTTTGTCAATAAGGTATATTATAGGTATGGGCGCTTAAGTTGTTTAACCACTTGCTGCCCGCCATATAGCAAAATGACGGCGGTAAAGTGGTTGCGATATCCTCACTGGATGGCATATGATGTAGGCAGGATATCAAGCCGCTGCGCTCCCCCGGTGGCGCACATCGCGGCAATTGGTGTTGCGGTGTGTCAGTCTGACACACCGCAACTCAGATCTAGGTAGACAGAGACTCTTTACCATGTGATCAACCGTGTCCAATCACGACGTAACCAGGAAGAGCCATTGATCTGCCTTTCCTCACTCGCGTCTGACAGATGCGAGTAGAGGAGAGCCGATCGGCTGCTCTCCTGATGGGGGGGGGGGGTCTGTGCTGATAATTTATCAGCGCAGCCCCCCCTCGGATCCCGCCCAGAAACACTAGGATGGCCCACTGGACCTCCAGGTATGCCCCCCTAGACCACCAGGGAATGCCAATCTGTGCCCAGGCAGCTGCCGATGCCTACCAGTGCCACATATCGTTGCCACCCATAAGTACCCATCAGTACAGCCTTTCAGTGCCACCCATGAGTGCTCATCGGTGCTGCATATCGGTGCCACCTCATCGATGTCGCCTTATCAGTGCCCATCAGTTAAGGAGTAAACAAAGAAAAACCTTTTCAAAAATGTTCTGTCTCTCTTTATTTGTTTAGCAAAAAATTAAAACCGCAGAGATGATCAAATACCACCAAAAGAAAGCTCTATTTGTTGGAACAAAATGATAACATTTTTGTTTGGGTATGCAGTGTAGCATGACCGCAAAATTGGCTTGGGCAGAAAGGTGTTTAAAGGGGTTGTAAAGGATTTTTTTTTTTTTTTTTTCACCTAAATAGCTTCCTTTACCTTAGTGCAGTCCTCCTTCACTTGCCTCATCCTTCCATTTTTGCTTTTAAATGTCCTTATTTCTTCTGAGAAATCCTCACTTCCTGTTCTTCTGTCTGTAACTACATGCAGTAATGCAAGGCTTTCTCCCTGGTGTGGAGAAAGCCTTTTGAGGGGGTGAGCAGGAGGGTCGGGACGCCCACTAACACACAGCTCCTTTCTCTGCAAAGTAGAGAGCGTCCTGACTGCCTGCTCACCCCCTCAAGAGGCTTTCTCCACACCAGGAAGAAAGCCTTGCATTACTGTGTGGAGTTAGACAGAAGAACAGGAAGTGAGGATTTCTCAGAAGAAATAAAAACATTTAAAAGCAAAATGGAAGGATGAGGTAAGTGAAGGAGGACTGCAATAAGGTAATGGAAGCTATTTAGGGGGAAAAATAATTCCTTTACAACCCCTTAAGTGCCCTGTATGGAAGTGGTTTAAAAAAAATCTGCTTTAAACATCAAATTTATTTCTAAGAAAAGTAATAAATTTAACTTTCTCTATCCTACATCACGGGACACAGAGCGGCATAGTAATCACTATGTGGGTTATAGTCTACCTTCAGGTGATGGACACTGGCACTCTCAGACAGGAAGTTCCTCCCTATATAACCCCCTCCCCTAAGGGAGTACCTCAGTTTTTTCGCCAGTGTCTTAGGTGGTGGTCACAGTATAAGCAAGGTCCTTTGTGGCTGAGCTTAGGAACTGTTTTAACCGGATCCATCCAAGGTGCTTCATAGCCAAAGTGGATGGTACCCGGGCCCCTGGTGGACGAGGGGGTTTTGCCTATAATGCTTCTCATTGAGAGCTGGATTCTGGGTTCCAGAACATTGGTCTATGTTAAACGGCCAAATGTCATCTGCTGCCAGGATGCTGTATAGGTCCAGGGGAGCGGTGACCTGCTATGGACCCCAGTCCCTGAAGGTTTTTCGAACAAAGCCCACGGTGAAGGGTGAAGGCTGGGCCTCTTGCCTTTGGCAATACCCTGCAGCGTGGACAGGTAAGTGTGAAATCTGCGGGACGTGGTCCGTCGGCAGGTTTCTCTAGTAAGGGGAGTATGGGAATAGCCCAATTATGCTGCTATGCATGGGCAAGTCTGCCACTATGTCTGTAAGACAGGATGGCTGTAGTCGCTTCTCATATATTTTTTCCCCTGTCTGGTACTGGTAATCTGTGGGCAGCAGGTACTGGAGGGATGCATGGGGATGTCTAAGCTAGAAAGAGCTTACCAGCCTGAGAAGCAGAATTGTTTGGCTTGGCGGTTCCTTGGTCCTCCCTGCGGCGCGTGTCTCCAGCCCATACTGCTGCGGTGTTCGTCTGCTGTCACGCGCGCACGTAAATAGCGGCGTGACGCTGGGGGCGTGGCAGAATGGCGCACGCGGGTGCAAGTTAAAGGAACGCTCCCTCAAGCAGTCGCGACCTTACAGCGTGAGGGAGACACAGAGCGCGGTGCCAGGTGGATTCTACTGTCGACAGAGTGGTCAGGTTGGTGGACCAGGACGCCTCAGGGTGCATCTGTTCAGGGGCTAAAGAGCCCATATCTGGACATCTGGTAGGTGCCTGCCTGTAAGGCCTCCTCCCCCATAAGGACAGGTTACATTAGGTACCAGGCTATCCCAGTGGAAGCGTGTGCCCTTAGGCAGCTCCACAAAGTTCCCAGGTAGTTCTGCTACATAAGGGGTACTTTTTTTGTGGCCAGGTTCCTTCCAAATTGCAGGGAGTACCTTGGATTGGCTATGGCTCCCAAGGGATTGGGTTCAAAAGCGGCTAAGTCCGCAAAAAGATCTAAGGGATCCCCATCCAGCTCGGAGGACCTAGGCCAGGCCTCAGCAGCGGCCCCTCTCCCTGAGGATCCGGAGCCTATCGGTGGGCAGGATCAGGTAGCTGGTGCTGTAGCAGGCCCGGTCCAGCCAGCCCCAGTGTTTGTAACACAAGAGGTACTGGCTACTACTCTGGTGGGACTTGAAGAGAGATTGGCAGCCTTAATTGCTGCATCTCTTCCCGAGAAGAAGCGGGCTAGATCCCCTTCTCCTAAGGTGCGGTCCCAGAGTCTTGAAAGTCTTTCCTCTGAGGTAAGCTTCCTAGAGGATCAGGAGGAGGACCTGGAGGAGAAAGTATCAGAGGAATCTACCATTGAAGAGCCTTTTTCGGCCTCCCAGGCTGAAAAACTGTGGATTCAGTCCTTAGCTGACATGGTCCGCTCAGCATTTAAATTACCGTTACCGGTGTCCCCTACAGGGGTAGTATCCTCTCTAGGGTCTTTGAAGGCTCCTCATGCTAGCACTTTCTTTCCGGTCCATCCTCTCCTAGAGGAGCTTATGTATAAGGAATGGGCTCACCCTGACAGAATCTTTATTCCACCAAAAAGATTTTCTGTGTTATATCCCATGGAGGAAAAGTTTTGCAAAAAATGGTCTGTACCTGCTGTGGATGCGGCCATTTCATGCGTTAATAAGTCTTTGACCTGTCCTGTGGACAATGTCCAAATGTTTAAGGACCCGGTGGACAAGCGTTTGGAAACGTTATTAAAGTCCTCTTTTTCCACGATAGGGGCGGTGGTTCAGCCGGCTATAGCAGCTATTGGGGTGTGCCAGGCCCTGAAGGACCAAACTAAACAGGTACTAAGGGATTTGCCAGACCAGCAAGCTCAGGAACTATCTGATTTACCTAGAGCTCTTTGTTTTGCAGTAGATGCGATAAAGGATTCTATCCAACAAGCATCTCGTCTCTCCATGTTTCTTGTGCATATGCGCAGGCTTTTATGGCTGAAGAACTGGTCAGCCGAGACTCCCTGCAAAAAGCTGTTGACAGGTTTTCCCTTTCATGGGGAAAGATTGTTTGGAGAAGACTTGGACAAGTATATAGAAAAAATTACAAGTGGGAAAAGTACCCTGCTACCGGTCAAGAAGCGGTTCAGGGGCCCCACCTTTAAGCGTCCAGCAGCTCCGGCACCTGGGCCATCTAATACTAGGCAGTATCGACGGCCGCCGACTAGACCCAACAATGACAACAAGCCGCAGGGTCAGTTTTTTACAAACCAAAGACCCTGGGTCCGTAAGCAGAGTAAACCTGCCCCCAAGGCATCCTTGTGAAGGGGCGCCCCCATCCGTTTGGGTGGGGGGAAGACTCCAACAATATTCCGATATCTGGAGGAAGGGAGTCTCCGACAAGTGGGTTCTCTCCGCGGTAACCTCCGGTTACCAGTTGGAATTTCGAGAAATCCCCCCGCCTCATTTTCAAAAGTCAAACTTGCCGAGCGACCCAGAGAAAAGGGCCTCACTGTTGGCATCCCTAGACCATTTGTTGGCCCAAAAGGTGATTGTGCGGGTACCCACTCAAGAACACGGTCTGGGGTTCTACTCAAATTTATTCGTAGTCCCAAAGCCAAACGGCGATGTCAGGCCGATTTTAAACCTAAAACGGTTAAACAAATTTCTGGTGATTCGGTCCTTTCGGATGGAATCCATTCGTTCAGTCACGGCATCATTGCAGGGGGGAGAATTTCTAGCGTCTATAGACGTCAGACGCATATCTCCACATCCCCATATACCCAGGACACCACAAATTCTTACGGTTCATGATAGGTCAGCACCATTTTCAATTCGTGGCTCTGCCGTTCGGCCTGGCCACAGCTCCGAGGGTCTTCACAAAGATCCTGGCACCAGTGTTGGCAAACTTAAGAACTCGGGGTGTCCAAATTTTGGCATATCTGGACGATTTGTTGCCAATAGAGCACTCGGCTCTAAGCTTGGAGCGCGCAGTCCGAACCACAGTTCAGTATTTAGAGGCCTTAGGTTGGCTCATAAACAAAGCCAAATCTGCCCTTCTTCCTACCACAAGCCTAGAATATCTGGGCTTACGCCTCGATACAGCTCAGCAAAGAGTTTTTTTGCCCCAGGCCAAAGTCGAGTCTCTGACACTGATCATTCGGTCACTGTTAAGCAAACAGAAACCAACTGTTCGTCTCTGCATGCAGTTGCTGGGGAAGATGGTGGCTACTTTCGAAGCGGTCCCCTACGCTCAGTTCCACTCCAGAAAATTGCAGAGCGCAATCCTGGCAAGGTGGAACCGAAAAGTTCAGTCCCTAGACTGCCCTATGAGGCTTGTTCCGTCAGTCAGGGGAAGTCTCTGCTGGTGGTTAACACCCCAGAACCTGAGGAAGGGAAAATCCTTCAATCCGGTGGCTTGGGTAGTGATGTCTACAGACGCCAGCCTGAGGGGTTGGGGTGCCACCCTAGGGGAGTTCTCCCAGCAGGGGCTTTGGTCAATAAGGGAGAGTCTCTTGCCTATCAATCTGTTAGAGATCAGGGCTGTGCGGTTGGCCCTAAGGGCCTGGACGTCCAAATTACAGGGCTCCCCGGTAAGGGTACAGTCGGACAATGCCACGGCTGTGGCCTATATAAATCATCAGGGGGGCACGAGAAGTCGATCAGCCCAGAAAGAGGTGGATCAGATCTTCGTTTGGGCAGAGGCTTACATACCTTGCCTGTCGGCAGTATTCATACCCGGCATACAGAATTGGCAGGCCGATTACCTCAGCCGCCAACAATTATTTCCGGGGGAATGGGCTCTCCACCCCGAAGTTTTTCAGGCCATCTGTCAAAGATGGGGTGTGCCGGACGTGGACCTATTGGCATCCAGGGAAAACACGAAACTGCCCAGGTTTGTCTCCCGGACAAGGGATCCATGGGCCTGCGGAACGGATGCCCTGGTATGTCCTTGGCACCAGTTTTCCCTTGTTTATGCCTTCCCACCGTTGCAGCTGCTGCCTCGGCTTCTGTGCCGGATCAGGTGGGAGAAGAAGCCGGTGATCTTAATAGCCCCGGCGTGGCCCCCAAGGGCTTAGTATTCTCTGATTGTCAGGATGTCAGTCGGAGACCCATGGCCTCTTCCCTTACGACCGGACCTGCTGTCCCAGGGGCCGATATCCCACCCTGCCTTACGGTCACTAAATTTAACGGCTTGGCGATTGAATCCTTTGTCTTAAGAAAGAGGGGTTTGTCAGGCTCTGTCCTGGCTACCCTAATCAGCGCCAGAAAGCCAGTTTCTAGGCAAATATACTACAGGGTGTGGAGATCTTACATATCCTGGTGTGAGGCCAGGAAATGGCACCCTCGTAAGTTTGTAATTGGCAGGATCTTGGAGTTCTTGCAACAGGGGCTAGACATGAAGCTAGCTGTCAGTTCCCTTAGGGGCCAGGTGTCGGCCTTATCGGTGTTTTTTCAGAGACCGCTAGCCACGCATTCTCTTTTTTCAGGGAGCTCTACGGATTAGTCCTCCGATTAAACTCCCCTTATGTCCATGGGACTTAAATTTAGTCCTTTCAGTCCTTCAGAAGCAGCCTTTTGAACCCTTGGGTCAAGTCCTAATAGTCTTGCTTCCAGTAAATTAGTCTTCTTGGTGGCCATGGCTTCGGCCAGGAGGGTATCAGAATTGGCAGCTTTATCCTGTAAGGAACCGTTCTTGATAATCCATGAGGACAGGGTCGTACTCCGACCCCTAGCTACTTTTTTGCCCAAAGTAGTCTCAAGCTTTCATTTGAACCAGGATTTGGTTCTTCCATCCTTTTTTTCCCTCACCAAGGTCTAGGGAAGAAAGGTTACTGCATACCTTGGATGTGGTAAGAGCCGTAAAAATCTATTTAAAAGCTACGGCAGACATTAGAAAGACAGATTCCTTATTCATTCTGCCAGATGGGCCCAAGAAAGGACAGGCGGCTTCAAAAGCCACCTTGGCCAGATGGATTCGGCAGGTAATCGCTCAGGCCTATGGCCTGAAGGGTAAGGAGCCTCCGGCTTCTATTAAGGCTCATTCTACAAGAGCTTTGGGGACTTCATGGGCAGTTCAGAACCAGGTTTCTATGGCCCAGGTATGCAGGGCAGCTACCTGGTCATCAGTCCACACGTTCGCGAAGTTTTATCAGCTGGACGTGGGGAGGCGCGGGGACCTGGCCTTTGGGCAGGCTGTTTTACAGGCAGCCCTTTGAGTTCCCTGCGCTCGATGGCACCTTGGATCTTTTCTTTTGGTTTCTCCCCCCCCCTCATTTGGCATTGCTTTTGGACATCCCACATAGTGATTACTATGCCGCTCTGTGTCCCGTGATGTATGATAGAGAAAAAGGGATTTTTATAAACGGCTTACCTGTAAAATCCTTTTCTCGTAGTACATCACGGGACACAGAGCTCCCACCCCTCTGGGAAAATTGGGAATAATATTGCTTGCTACAAAACTGAGGTACTCCCTTAGGGGAGGGGGTTATATAGGGAGGAACTTCCTGTCTGAGAGTGCCAGTGTCCATCACCTGAAGGTAGACTCTATAACCCACATAGTGATTACTATGCCGCTCTGTGTCCCGTGATGTACTACGAGGAAAGGATTTTACAGGTAAGCTGTTTATAAAAATCAATTTTTTAGAATTTTGAAAGTTTTGCTATGAATCCAACCTCTCGCAGTGACAAAATGTTCATATTTCTGTGCTCCTAAGGAAAGTAAGTGTCTCGCACATACTGTATTTTGAAGCTGCTTGGAGGGTGTCGGGCCAGTCTATTCACACGTCCTGGGCCTGCTGTGTTTGGCTTTTCACTTATGTACACACTTTATGGATAAATCATGGCATATTGTGCTATTTTCAGATCAAAGAATAGGAACGTGAAACTGCAGTGCAGTTTGCATTATAGTGCTTGCTGTAAATTAATGAATATTGTTTGGAAGAGAAAAATAGCTGGGTGACTTTTTTTGTTAACCCATGCTGTGTATGTGTGTGTTTTGAAGGGAACATGGCTTATTAACAAAAGTAGCAGTGTGTGGGCATGTAGAGTAAAAGTAATGTTTTCTTATGACTGGGTGGTATGTGGTCCACAAAATCAGAATCAAATCCCTTTTTCTTCATTATGACTATGACTGGAATGCAGCATATCAAAACAAAATGGACGCTGACTCCTTGGGACACATCTGCCATGGTATGGTCCCTCTGCTCATCCCAGTAATAGGGTCTGAAGCAGATGGCACAGGTATTGGCACTCAGGAGGCTGCTTGCACACACCTCTATAATTTTAGTGGCTTTTCATAGATGTTTGTTTAACCTTTTTTATATATATGACCTGAGAAAGTGTTACCTAAGTTGGGGGGCTGATCTATGATGGTGGAAGCCCCCTTTTCCCTCAGCAGCCCTGCCCCACAGGACTCGTTCTCACCTGCATAAAGAAATTGCTGAGTGAATAATTTTTGAACATTGCTATGTGTATAACATGCATTAAGGAGGCCTAATATTTATAGTATGCTTTGGCTTGGCCTCAGCAGTATATTTAAAATGTTGTTTCTTTCGGTTTTACTACTTGAGGTCTGGACGATTTTTTGCTATTTAACACTGTGCTAATTTAACTAGTAATTGTGCGGTAATGTAGCACTGTACCCAAATGAAATTCTGTGTATTGTTTTTCACACAAATAGAGCTTTCTTTTGGTGGTATATGATTGCCTCTTTTTTTTTTTTTTTTTTTGCGATGCAGACAAAAAATACCGAAAATGTTGATTAAAAACAAAGCAATATTTTTAACTTTCTGCTACAAAACATATCTAATTAAAAGAATTGTAAAAAAAAAAAAAAAAAAATGTAATTTCTTCATACATTTTTAAATATATAATCTCTTGCATGAGCACTTCAAGCCTCGCTTTCAGATTGCTCTACTGTAGGGTAGTCTTCCCTCTCATGATTGCAGACTGACAGTGGTGAGAGCAGTGGGACCGTCCATGTGGACAGCTTTACCCCAGATGCCTCTCTCCTCTTTTATACTCTGTAGTTCCTGCTGGATTTTGCTTTGTGGAGACTTCCATTTGTGGATGGACATTTTATGGTTACACAACCTATCGCATCTTTTTATATGGACTATAGACTGAAGGACCTATGAATAAATGGTTGTGGAACAAATTATCTGAGTTTCCATTATTTCTTAAGGGAAAATTGAAGTTTCTGGAACAAATTTATGCTTGTAATCCAAGGTTTTACTGTGTGGGGGTGTGTGTGTGTGTATGTATATGTGTGTGTATGTGTGTGTGTGTGTGTATATGTATGTGTGTATATATATGTATATATATATATATATATGAGACTGCGATAGTGCAGCAGACAATCTGCCACTGACATCGCCAGCGATAATACATTGGCTTGGAAGAGTTTAACATGTAGGGGGATAAAGGGGTTAAATGTATGGCTAACTGTGTAAATCGTCTGCTTTTACTAATAGATCTCTAAGTTTCTCATCCCTAATTTGCAGGGATGAAAAACTGACTTATCGCTCCCTCTGTACAGAGCTCAGGGCTGTGATTGTATACAGTCGACCAGCCTGTCCCAATGAATCATTGGCCAGGACTTGCTGACAGGCTTCCGTTGTGTACACTACTGAATGCACGCACCCTAAACTCAGAAGCATGCAGCGAGGAATGGGTATGTTGCTTTGCCAGTGCGCGCCACCTGTCCGCAGTACATTGCAAGCAGGTGGTCTGCAAGTGGTTAAAATCTGTGGTCAAAATAAGCATCAAAAATCAATACAAGGTACACAACTTGCTTATTAATTCCTGTTTTCCTTGACGTTTTCATCTGTCAATTTCTGAATGAAATGTGATCTGTGAATGGAGGACTATTCAATCATCTGCCTGTCCATAGAAGCTATAGTACCATAGTATTCATAGTGGGTTTTCAAAGTGTACATCGGCCGCCTTGGCAAGGCTTTTCTGGACTTTTTCCGCTAGATAGCAGCGATGGTGGGAGATCCAAAGTTTTCTGTGCTCCCCTACTATTCAGTCTTTCACCTAGGTGTTTGCCCAAGAATATGACAAAGTAATGAAGAGTTTAAAGACGTTCTGTGTGCCCCAAGTCTAAATTGTACATTCCTATAACCTGTAAAAAAAAAAAAAAATTGTAGTTGTAGTTTGAGATAGTATTAATAACATTTTGGCTTCTCAACTTTGCAGCTTTAGGTTGAGCGTCCTAATCTGATTTTTTTATTTTCCCCCGCAGATCCTTGTTCCCTGATTAGTAGTATGTCTGGAATGTAGCATATCAAAACAAAATGGGGGCTCCGTGCTTAGGACATATCTCAGTAGCACAGTCTGTTTAACCCTGTGACAACCAGCACAAATATTAATTGTCTCTTTTTTTCCTCCTTTGTTTTTGGCAGAATGACGAAAAACGGAGCCTGGCACTGGGAGGCCATGTGGGTTTCGACAGTCTTCCGGATCAGCTTGTTAGTAAATCTGTCACCCAAGGCTTCTGCTTCAATATCCTCTGCGTGGGTAAGCTGCCTGTAGACTTCTAATCATAGCCTTTATTCACAGCTTCATAAATATATCTAGTAAGCGTGTTACCGTTTACATTTTTTATGGTAGCAGTACTTTTTGACTGCAATCGTTCTTTCTCAGAACCCTCATTACAGATCCACACTGTTGTACATAGTGCTTTGTTTACAGCTGGCCTGTCTGCATTAGAATAGTGAGAAGGAAATAATCAAGGCATTGAATCAAATGGATACAAATTTTACTGCCTGTAGCCAAAAATGATTATTACTTATTTGTAATGCACTTACATAAACAATGGAGATCACATACAGTTTGTGCACCTACTAACGGTAGTCACTAAAAAGATGCACACCAAGGTGTTGGTGTTTACAGACTGCCTGCACTTGACAATGGTTTACTGGCAGACAATGCATATAAGAGGAATGGGGCGCAAAGCTGACATTCCTTTTGAGAGCTCTGTCTGCACTACACATCTCTGGATGGGAATGCTACTGAGGCATGCTGAAGGAGTTGCCAGTAGTGATCTGGGCAGCCATGAACTGGTTGGTCGATATCCCTGGGTACCCGGAAGAACCATTAGTCTACTTGGCTGAATTTTGCTTGCTATCCAGCAGTGCGGCTTAATGCTGCGCAATTACCATAGCCGCTGGAAATAGTATTTTACTAATGTATGTCTGTTCCCATATGGAGAGTTCTCATGTGTACCGGATAGATACATACATACATACATACATGCTTCTGTCTGTGTTGCTGCTACATTTCTACGACAAAGCCTGCTGTTTTTTCTCCTCTGGATTTGCATTGTATGTGGATCTGCAATTTGCATGGTCATAGTCTGGAGCCTGTTGTAGTTCTGCTACCTTTTTTGTAGTCAATATCTGCTTTTTTTTTTTTTTTTTCATGGCTTAGGTATTGTGTAGGGAGTTCTAATTTTCTCAGACATCATCCTCATTGCCATTTGGAACTATACATGTAAAATACACATACCGTGCATTTGCATGCTCAGTCACCATATAACTGATTTCCATCTATATGTGGAATATTTCCTGTAGTGTCATGCTTGTCCATATTGCATACAGACTTGCTCTATTTGTACATTGCTCAGTTTTTTCGTTCATGCTGCCATGCTTCTGAGCTTTGCTATTTTGCCAGTGTCTTGCCTTTTGTCCTTTTTAATTACCATAACTGGTTAATGTACAGTAAAACCTTGGTTTGGGAGCGTAATTCGTTCCAGAAACATGCTTGTAATCCAAAGCACTTATATATCAAAGCATTTTTTTTCCAGGGTATAAAAGAGAAGAGAGGCGCCTCTAAGTGTAGCAATAAGTTGCTAAATGTTGTACCTTCATTATATGTAACCATATTGCTACACTTAGAGGCGAGGCTCCTCTCCTTTTTTATTCTCTGTTGTGACATGACACTACTCTTATATCAAGACATCGCTTGTATATCAAGGCAACCTTTATTAAAACATTTTGCTTGTCTTGCAAAACGCTCTCAAACCAAGTTACTCTCAAACCAAGGTTTTACTGTATGCTGCTGTTCAGGTGTATGGCAGACTAGGGGGAGGGTAACATTTTCACTACATTTTAATCAATTGGATGTTTTTAGATCAGGGTTTGCACTTGCTGTACTATGTGATTTAGTTTATTCTGATATCGTCATATCATTTCCAGTTTGTTTTTGTGGAAGAAAATGGCCATAAATTCCCTTAAACTCTTGTGCAATACGAGCTACTATAAACAATATTATTATTATTTTTTGCTGTTTTCTGCCAGAGGTTTTGGCTTTTTTATGCTCCTAGTGTGCATAGCATGGACCCCTAAAGTGGAACTCCCAGGAATGATAATTTTTGCAAACGGACACAATGTAGGCATACATCTCTGATAACTATAGGGTCACTGAAGATGCTGAAAATCGGTTTGGTCGCCCACACTGCATACTGTGACGGAACCAATATTCAAGGTGCTACTCCAGCGGCTTCCCCTCGGCACAGTGAAAACGGGGGGTTACTCACTCAACACTTCACCATTCCTTTTCTCCGTAAATAAAAGACGTTCTCTGATTGGATAAGGTGAAGATTGTGACATCTGCAAACCCCCCCTGTTCTTTCAAACTCCCTGAAATAAATAGGTATCCTCTGAATGTTGATGAGCAAGCATGGACTATTAGTGATTTTCAGCATCCTCAGGGGTCCTCAAGATATCGGATATGAATACCAATTTGACATCAAATCACGTACCTAATATGTCATTTGACGTCAAGCAGTTGTACCAGGGTGATGTTTGCAACTGCAGGCATCTCCCTGGTTCAGTGTTTTTTAGAGCCGATGGTCAGCTCTCTTGTAATGGCAGTTGGAGCGACTAACTAGTCGCTTGATTGCTATTACAAGTAGCGGGAGGGGTTGTCCCTCCCACTGCCTTCTGCAGCTTTCTCGGCTCACCTGTCCCACTGGGAGACCCAAGCTAACAGCCAGCACGTCTGCCAACTAAACTGAGATCCATACAAAGCCGAGATCGGCTTTGGTCAGGTCTCCGCTATGATAACCTGGAAGTGATGTCAAGTATGGATCTCTGACTAGCCGGCGGATGTGCTTGCTGTTAGCTCGGGTCTCCTGGTGGGATTTTCCCGGGTGTCAAAGGCGCCCCAACCCCTCGCTGGAGTATCTCAGGCTTTCCGTTTCCAATGGCATGCCCAAGAAAAGATCCGACGGTACGGCTGGCTAGTCGCAGAGATCGTCTGATCATCTCTATGGCTTAGGAGGACCAGAGTGACGTCATGATGTCACATCTGATGCAGGATGGAAGTTTGGGGTCTTTTTGACCACAGATCTCTCCATAAAGAGAACCTGTCCTCCATATTTCTATTACAAGGGATGTTTAAATTCATTGTAATAGGAATAAAAGTGGTTAAAAAAAGCACAGTGTAAAAATAAAATGAATAAGATATTTTTTTTTTTTTTTAAAGCACCCCATCTCTCCGTGCTTGTGCGCAAAAGCGAACGTAGAAGTAGATCATGCACACATATGTAAATGGTGTTTGCACCACATGTGTTATCACCACTAATGTCCCATCATTGAGCCGATCTGGACCATTGTAAATATGGGAAAAAAGATTTCTTGAAGTTCTGCTTTTGGTTCTGGAGTCTAATGCCATGGTATCCCATACAGTTATTAGCTGGTTGTCTGCCGTTAAGGTTTGAACGAAAATCTGCTTTAGGGCCAGTTCACACTACTGCGACTTCAAAATCGTGCAATTTCGTGGTCGATCTTGCCACCGTTCACGGCTGCGATTTCAGGAAAGGCCAGTCTATAGAGCTGAATTCGCATTGCGCATGGATCAAACTCGCACAGGACCCATTAATGCAGCTTAGATTCGCAACGCATTGATGTTAACGGCACTCATGGAAAACTGTTAGTAAAATGACTTGCGAATTTGAGCAATTGCAACGGATCAAATTCGCAATAGAATTCGCAGCAGTGTGAACTGGCCCTAACTGAACTTTGACTTTCTGTCTAAATATATCGTGGACCATCCAGAATATGGATTTGTTTCCAACTGGATCCTATAGTGAATAGTAAACGCAGGACAATATTACATGGCTGATCATACTGAGAAGTAAGATCACCCTTTTCCCCCTCGTGGCTCCAGCTTACCTTCTAAAAACCTCCCAGTTTTTGACTCCTCTAGGATAATGTCCAGCATTCCAGGAGGGCAGTAGACTGTGCAGCCTTTCAAGTGCAGGGTCTCTTCTGCACAGATGTTATTACTGTTAATCTTTCACATGTTCATGACAGTTTTTAAAGGAGTTGTAAAGGAAACATTTTTTTTTTTTTTGCTGAAATGACTGTTTACAGGGTATAGAGACATAATGGTTAACTGATTCCTTTTAAAATTGATTAAAAATGGCTAAAAACCAATCATATAATGTACCTCTAGTTTCGTTTCTGCATGTTATCATGCCTGTGTGCTATATAGAGCCATAGAGCAGTGATGGTTTGGAAAATGAAACTAGAATCTCCCAGTACTGTGGTTATCAGGAAACAGACAACCAGGAAGTGTCCAGAACAGAGAGGAATTACAGCAACATCAGAGCAAAAACAAACAATGGGCACATGAAACCAGGACTGCAGTAAGGTAAAGGAAGCTATTTAGCTAAAAAAAAAAATCCTTTAGTGACCCCTTAAGGTTTCTTTACTGCAGAAGGAGTACAAACTATTTACTGGTACGTTTGTGAGGTTTAACATGTACATATAGCCACAATACTGGTCACCCATGAGTGACATATTAAATGGGGGGGGGGGGGTACACATTAATGTCAAACTGAGAAAGGGGCAATCTCTAGAAGACCCCAGATCCCTCCTCTGCCCTTAAAAGCATTTGATCGCCAGTGTTTGCTGGATAGGGTTGGGGAAGAGTAAATCAGGTATTAGTTTTTACTGTTCTCTGTGGCCCCATTGGGATGTTTTCCCTAATTTGGGTGACAATATTTTAATACTTTTTTTCTTTTTGTCCAATCACAGCCCAAGCAAACAGAACTTTAAAGTGGTTGTAAACCCTTTACAACCACTTTAGCCTACAGGTAAGCCTAGATTAAGGCTTACCTGTAGGTGCTTGAAATATCTCCCAGATCTGCACGGTCTAGGAGATATATTTTTAAATCGCCGTAGGGCGATTTCCCCTGCGCATGCGCCGAAGTTAGAAAGGGCACGCTGTGCCTATCTCCGATCATGCCGTTGAAGGCAGCTCCTGTGACGTCACGCGACTCTGGCCAGTCACCGTGCCGGAGTTCGTGGTCCTGGGAAGAAGAGGGGTGAAGAATGGCTGCTCGCTACTAACCAGGAAGACGGGGACATCGCGGGCTTCTCCTGCAGGTAAATGTCACATAATGGGCTACTATGTGATGCATACCGTGTTTCCCCGAAAATAAGCCTGGGTCTTATATTATTAATGCCAACAAAAGACACAGTAGGGCTTATTTTCGGGGGAAGGTCTTACCATGTAATGTGCTGTCTTCTCTCCCCCTCTCCCTCCCTGCCTGTCAGGAATCCCCAGTGTGAACTGAGTTAAAATGCTTGTAAAATCCTATAATCCACTCTATTACAGTATTATATAATGTACAATGTGTGCGTTTCTGTAATATAATTGTGCCAAATACTTTTGTTATAGCGCCGCTCTGCACTTCTGTTACCCACCGGAGCTCTCTTCCCTGCAAATATATTACAGAAACGCACATTGTACATTATAAATTACTGTAATAGAGTGGGTTGTAGGATTTTACAAGCATTTTTAACTAGGGCTTATTTTCAGGGGTAGGGCTTATATTGCAGCCCTCCTGGAAAAAAAAGCTAGGTCTTATTTTTGGGGAAACAGGGTAGTAGCCCATTTTGCTTTTCCTTTTACAGGAAAGCAAAGAGGAAGTAACACCCATCAGGGTTTACTTCCTCTTTAAGACTTATTTCAAGGCTTGACAAATTTGTTGGGAATTTAGGAGCCAGCTAAAAAAGTTAGGAGCCAGGAACGCTCCCTGTCCCGCCGAGCTCGCGCACAGAAGTGAACGCATACGTGAGTAGCGCCTGCATATGAAAGCGGTGTTCAAAACCACACGGGAGGTAGAACGAAGGCAATAATTCTACCCCTAGACCTCCTCTGTAACTCAAAACATGCAACCTGTAGAATCTTTTTAAATGTCGCATATGGAGATTTTAAAGGGTTAAAGTTTGTCGCTATTCCACGAGCGGACGCAATTATGAAGGGTGACATGTTGGGTATTTTACTCGGCGTAACATTATCTTTCACAATATAAAAAAAATTGGGCTAACTTTACTGGTGTCTTACTTTTTTTTTTTATAAAAAAAAAAAGTGTTTTCCCCAAAAAAGTGTGCTTGTAAGACCGCTGCGCAAATACGGTGTGACAAAGTATTGCAACATGTTTGGGGGTTCTAATTAGAGGAAAGCAGATGGCAGTGAAAACGGCATTGCTGGTTGTCTTCTCATACCAACGGCCACCACAAGATGGCACCAGATCAGACGGAAGCATAGGCCTGCAGAAGGCCGCAAAGCCGCAGCCTCAATTACGCGCGGCTGGGGAGGTGGGGGCACACAGACACAGGATACCCCAGCTATGCCGCCCCAGGCGCCGGGTCGATAATTCTGGTCGCAATTGCGACCTGGCGCCCGGGGTTTGTCAAACTCTGACTTATTTAATATCTAGCACTCCCTTTTTAGATGCAAATGTTTCAAGGAAAAGGTGTTGAATGGTGTTGAACCTAGCTATTAGGAAAATTGAAAGCAATATTAAACCCAAAACAAGTTCTATATTGCACCTTCTTCAGATATGGTGGCTGAATTTGTTCTTCTTTTTTTTTTTTATGTTTTCACCTGGTGATCTGGCCAGTAACACACCTTCTGTATTGGAGCACCTGCACTCCGGATGAAAGAACGGGGGGCACTGCAGACAGCTGCATTGTCTGGAGGGGAGGGGAGTGTTCGATGTATTACCAGATTTGGATACGTTAACAAATTGAAGCTAAATGGCAGCTCATACTGCACTGACTCGAGCAGTTAAAGCAACAGTGCTTTTTTTGGGGGGGGATAAACACTTTCTACACTTTCTGCTACATTGGCTGGAGAGCTTGTTCTGTTGAAAAACACTTTCTGGCTGGATCACAAGGTGAAAATAAAGGAGAAAGCCTAAAAAAAGAAATCGAATGCAGCTATTAGAATTGGAAAAGTGCTATAATTTTTGCTTTGGGTTTAATACCACTTTAGGACAGAGAATTGGGGGGGGGGGGGGTGGGGCGAAGAATCTGCCTGAATTCTACGTTACGATTCATGGTGAAGAAGCAGGGTGCTGCTTCAAAATGCATGCCATTCTTCTGAGGTTTTCTCAGTGCTTTTTATGTGGAATCTGGCATGTAGTGATTAGAGGGCATCCTGGTGTTTTTAGCGTATTCTTTTTTGGGAGAGTCATTAGTGCTGAATGCACAGTTGATAATTATCTCGTATATATTCAACCAAGGACGGAAGATTCTTTCTGACAGGAACAAGTGTCGATTGCTGTAATACACCCAGGCGAGCCTGCTTCAGGACTAGGGTGAGGGTGCCAATTCTGAGTACAGGAGGCATCATGCAGGTTTCATTAAAGTGGATGTAAACCCAATTTTTTATTTTTATTTTCTGTCACAATGTACAGTATAACATTTCCTATCATCTGTGCCCAGTCTTGCCACACAGTTAATCCAGCTCTGAGCAATCCTCTTTTATTCAGTGAAATACAACGGACTTACAGAGAAAAACCTTGGTGCGTTCCTCCCCCTTGCTGTGAGTGACAGGTTATTTACATATCCCATGCACTAGCTTCAGACAGGCATTATTTTTTAATTGAAAAAGGATTTACAAACGGGGGGGAAAAAACACTGCGCTAAAAGGTAAATGAGTGGATATGAAAAAAAGATTTTCTCACAATTTATAATGGGATAGGAAGCTGCCAGTACCAGAAAAATTTAGATACCACATTTTTAAAACAATATGTATAGCAAGGTGCAGCGCTAAATAACTAAACTGTGATAAACTTAATGTGTGAACACAAGTGTGAATAAATGACTGAACATGAATTAGTATTAATATCAATATTTAAAAATGAAAACATTTATATATCAAAGAAAATAAAAAGAATGAAAAACAATTCCAAATCGAGTAAGAAATGAAAAACAGAAGAAGCAAAAGTCCATATGCTATGATTCACATCGGTGCACATAAATGTGTGAAAAGAGGAGGAGTCTTCCACCAGTGAAACACCCAAGGTAGTGGTCATGTAGTCTCCTTACCAGAAGTAGATGACCGTTATTACAGCGGTCTCTCTGGGCACAGGGGTTTAAAGTCTCCCAAAAGACTCAATCCAGATGGTCAATAGGCACAGGGTGATGACTCAATGTCTCATAGGGTAAGAAACAAAAAGAGGTCCCATAGCGTAATACCATTTAAAAATAGTTTAATGCTGCTAAAAAGTTGCACTTACATTTAAGCTGTCAAATTCCGGCAGTAAAAACAACGTGGAGGGAAGCGGCGTCTCCAAGATTTCCCCTGTCCGTGGAGCTCTGTAACTGTGTGTCTCCGTGTAAGAAGCGTGATGACGTCGAATCGGCTAGGCCACACCACTGATTTTTTTTTTTTTTTTATATTGTGAAAGATTACGCAGAGTAAATTGATACCCAACATGTCACACTTTAAAATTGCGTCCGCTCGTGGAATGGTGACAAACTTTTACCCTTTAAAATCTCCATGGGCGACGTTTAAAAAATTCAAATTCTACAGGTTGCATGTTTTGAGTTACAGAGGAGGGCTAGAATTATTGCTCTCGCTCTACCAATCGTGGCAATACCTCACATGTGTGGTTTGAATACCGTTTACATATGCGGGCGCTACTCGCGTATGCATTCGCTTCTGTGCGCGAGCTTGGCGGGACGGGTGCGTTTTTTGGCTCTTAACTTTTTTAGCTGGCGCCTAGATTCCAAGCAAATTTGTCAAACCCTGCAATAAGAATATCGGATAAATGATCATCCGTGTTTGTGGGTGTTTGTTTTTTTTTTTTTTTTGTTAGTAGGCTAATCTCGTATCAAAAACCAATAGGTTGCTAAAGTTGCAAAAATTCTGTTGCAACGGAATACAACTTGGGAAGTGATATAATATCTTGTATTTCATTTCCAAACATGTGTGGTCTTTGTTCACACGTGTTTTTTTTTTTTTTTTTAAAGCTGTTTATGAATGATCTGATTATTGGACGAAGTGGTATTTTTTTCATCAGATTTTCTCATTGTGTGTACTAGGCTTAAAGTGGTTCTAAAGCCTCATGTTTTTTTACCTTAAAGTGATTGTGACGTCTCGTCTTCCCCCCCCCCCATAAAAATAATTGCACATAGCAGCCCAGATCCTACTCTTCTCGGGTCCGTCTTTGCTGCTCCTGGCCCCTCTCTCTTGTTCAGTGCCCCCCACAGCAAGCAGCTGGCTATGGGGGCACCAAACCTGAGTCACAGCTCCCCGTGTCCATTCAGACGTGGAACCCTGGCTCAGCCCTCTCTCTCCCCTGATTGGCTAGCTGACTTTGACAGCCAGTTGCGCCACTGCTGTGTCTCAGCCAATCAGGAGGGAGAATCTCAGACAGCTGAAACACTCATGGACATCGCTGGACAGAGAGGGACCTCGGGTAAGTATTGGGGGGGGCGCTGAGTGGGGCTGCTGCACATAGGCTTTTTATTGAAATGCATAGAATCCATTAAGATAAACCTTTTGCCTTTACAACCCCTTTAATGCATTCTATGCATTAAAGGGGATGCAAACCCAATTCATGAAATTTGAGCTGGGCACATATATCTGCAGTATTTTGTTATCTCTCTTTAAAGAGCTAAGACCCATTACTCTCTCCTGACCCGTTTCTCTGTTATCAGCCTGAGAACTCCTGACAAATTCGCAGACACAAAAACAGCCTGAAATTTCTGTCCGGGGAGGTTGCTATAAATTAGCAGGGAGATGGCCCTGTTACAAAACACCTCTGAAGTCTCTGCCTATGATGAGAGGGGGTGCGTGCCTTTCCTCCAGTCAGCAATGTTGGCTATCTTGGCTGTATGCCCAGACAGTGTTAAACAGGAAGAGAAAATTTCCTAACACGATCTGAACTTTCTAAACAGTATATAAATGTGAAGACAGCAGATATACATGTAAAACCTATGTAGCTTGATTTTTTTTCATCTGTGTATAATCTGATGCTGTTCACTTCATTGGGTGTATGGTGTGATGTCCACGAGTACCTCGTCAGTCCCAGACTCTCTCTCCTGGCTGAGACACAGCAGCAGCGCCATTGGCTCCCACTGCTGCCAATTCAAACTCAGCCAATCAGGAGAGAGGAGGCGGAGCCAAACTTTGGCTCAGGGTCTGAATGGATACACAGAGCTGCTGCTCGGCTAAAGTGCCCCCTATAGTAAGCTTGCTGTGGGGGCACTCAACAGGAGAGAGGGGCCAGGAGCTCCAGCCAGGGACCTGAGAAGGGGAGGATGGCCGGATTACCCTGTAACTAAAAACACACGCTTATCACACCAGGTGCCAGGCACCAAACCATGTGAGTGCTTCCCATATGTTTTTTTGGGTGCCCCCCTTCTTTAAAAAAAAATTCTTCCCATCCATGGCGGATCATTCTGACCTTGGAATATACCATCTAGGGCCCCCCTTCCCACAAAGTGCAAGTGAGCACTCGAGCAATAGGTGGTCAACATCTAGGGGTGAGTTTACATCCATGTGGGGCACCTCTGTCTGAACACTGAGTATTCGCGCACCAATTTATTTATCAACGTACAAGTACTTTATTTCAAGTAGGAAGTTTACATCAATTGAAATGTTTAATTCACTTATTTATGTTAATTATGTTTGAACTTTGTACTAGCTAAGCGTGGTGTTTTAAAAATTTCAATAATCGAAAGCAAAGCTATGCCCCTTTAAGGCAGAGTATAGTGTATTTTATTTGAGTACATATTTTAAAGTCATTGTAAAGGCTTGTTTTTTTTTTTTTTAAATAATAAACATGATATACTTTTGCAGCCTCTGTGCAGTTGGTTTTGCACAGAGCAGCCCAGATCCTCCTCTTCTCGTGTCCCTCTTTGCTGCTCCTGGCCCCTTCCCTCAAGTGCCCCTCAGCCAGCAGCTTGCTACAGGGGGCACCCAAGCTGAGTCAGAGCTTCGTGTATCCATTCAGACACGGAGCCCCGACCCCTCTGCCCTGATTAGCTGACTGACTTTGACAGCCTCAGGAGCCAATGGCACCCTTTCTCTCTCAGCCAATCAAGGAGGAGTGTCCTGGATGGCTGAGGGGATTGTGGATATCGCTGGAGAGAGGAGGGGCTTGGGTAGGTAATTAGGGAGTTGTTGGGAGGGCTGCTACACAGGTTTTTTTTTTTGCATTCTATAAGATAAGAAACCTTCTGCCTTTACGCCATGATTTATCCCAATGTAATTTTTTGGTGTCACTTTGACATTCACTTTGCCACTAGACATGGTTGGGTATTTGGCTTATTTAACCTGCCTAACAACTGTTGGGTTAGGATTTCCACCACTGTATTATTATTATTTTTTTTTTTTTATTATTGTTTAGCCGACAACTGGAACGGCTTTGACGGGAGCAGCAGTAAGGCCTTTTGCATACGACAGAAAGAACAGCGTATGGGCATACAATGCAAAATACTTATGTTGCCCACAGGAATACTTAACTGAAAACGCTGTGCTAGCGTAACTGCCAGTGTTATGTCAGTGTCCCCCCCTATCGAATAGTGGCCAGGTAAAACAACGTATGCACCGCAGAACAGCTGAGTTTACTATCAGCTGTTGTCTCGTGTGGCCGAGGCACGTTCATGTAGGTGAGGGGCAGATATTTATATGAAGTGGTCAGATTTTACAATGATGGGCAGTGCTGGGGGCAGTTTTTTTTATCGATCGCAAAATAAATCTCATCTGCTATTTATTTTGAACGCTTGTGGTGCGTGTTTAGTCAATTAAAGGGCGGATTTTTCTATATTGGATAAATATTTATTTCGTAGATTTGTTTGGCTATCGCAAAATTTCGCCCCAGCACTGCCCATCATGTATCAAATCTGCCCCCTTCATGTAAATATCTGCCCCTCTCCTACATGAACATGCTTCAGCATGGCGAGACAATAGCTGATGTAAACTAAGCTGTTCTGAGGGTCCATTCTGCACATGCGCGGCACATTTTCCGATAAGGGGCATTTCTCGTCAGGACACCGGCACAAACTTTTAGTAAACACTGGTACCTGCACTTATGTGCACACAGTGTATTTGGCAATGCATACCTAAGGGTAACAAATATGTTGCAGCTGTGTCTCCCAGGCACCACAACACATGCATCTTTACACTGTACCCCCATATGCTATTCTTTACAGCCATGTGCAAGAGGCCTGAAGCACAACCGTTGTGTCACAATGTGCAAGGACAATGTGCATGCGGGTGCAAATGTATTGCTAATGGCACCCCAAATGCAGATCGTAAACATGGTGTTTGCAGGCACCAAATCGCACAGTACCGCAGTACCATGCAGTTTGGTGCAGCGCATATTTAAAAGTAGTGCAGCGCTTTTTTTTTTCTTTCTTCTGAGGTTGTGTGTTTTTTGCAGCCCATTCAATTTAAAAAAAATACAGGCAATAGAAGACACTTGGATGAAACTGTAAACTTTAGCGGGAAATCTTTCTGTGAACTCGTGTCATTTCAAGAAATATTTTCTGAAGCCCTACGTCAGCAAAACCAAGGCATTTCGCAAAATATGTCAGACATGTTCACAAACGCCTGATCTCTGTGTAGATACAGGTGGTGTACTCCTGCTGTAAGTAATTTATGTGACTCGCATTGGGATTTTCTATATATGCGCTTTTATATCTTGTATGTCTTATCTGAAATATGTTTTAATTTAAAATGCTGTAGTTTGTCTGGGTGGGAAACAAAATTATGACAATCCCTTAAACTCTGAAATTTGAGGTTATTTTAATTCCACATTTATCTGTTTGTTAACATAATAATTTTAAATTAACCCCTGGAGAGTCCCTGCTGTTCTTATTAAATATTGACGGAAATGATGGTTGTGAGAATAATTGAGCTACAATTGGCCTCATGCACACATACTCTGGGTCAGGACTGAAAACGGCTAAGCTAGCTGAGCTTGCCTCGGTAGTCATTAAACTGAACACCTGGCAGATATAGAAAACACAATTTAATCCTGTTATGTATCTATTAACATGTATTAAAAGTATTTCAGCGCACAACTCCTTAATTAGCCTTGCACAGTAGCACCCACACTGTGGGGGTGCGGAATCTAATGCTTACAGGATGGATGAGCACAGGTATCACTTAAAGCAGTATTAAACCCAAAACTAAAAATGTAATACAGTGGGTATAGAAAATAATTGCCCCCTTTTCAAATAATTTACATTTTGTCGCTCTGCTGCCCGAAATGAAGATGCACGTTTTTCTCCTTAATCCAGCCGCATTTACTCAGTGCAACGTATAACATCCAAGAGAAAGACATGACCCCAACATATCGGACAAAATTAAAATAATTCAAAAACATATTTCCTGAGTTGGAAAAGGGATCACCCCCCCCCCCCCCCCCCCCCCCCAAATAAAAATTAATCAATGGCACATAAACCCATTTGACTTTCAACTGTGATCAGCTGTGGTCATTTTAATTAGCTTGGCATGAAAAGAGCTTTCCTGGAGCAATTCAGTCCCTGTAGTGCAACTGAAGCCAACAATTGACTTTAAGTGGCAAAGCACTGTGAAAAGATCTCCAGGATAAAGTTGTGGATGGAGGTGGATACAAAAAAATGTCAAAAGCTTTATCGTTAGCCTTCACTGTGCTTCTAGGTATCTATTAACACAGATCTTCCCTGGGTCAGGACGTTGCCCCAAACTGGATGAAAGAGCCAGGAGGAAACTGGTCCGAGAGGCCTACAGCAACTCTCAAGTAGTTACGGGAATTTGACAGAGTGGTCATTGTGTGCACGTGACAACAATATCACAAATTCTCCACAAATGTGGCTTGTATGGAAGGGTTGCAAGAAGAAAGCTGTAAGATTGCTGGTTCAACTAGACCCGGGCTTTAAGGACAATCTGGATGTATGGAGGCTACCCAATGCATTGGCCAGTGAAAACATCCACACACAGATATGGTATGTCCAAACTAGACTTTATTTCTAATGCGTACTTGTTCATAATCAAATCATACAAGAAAGGAACGCCCTTGTCCCAGCCAATCATATATAAGTTATTCGGTTATACAAGTAATATTTGTCACAATTATACACCGTGTGTAAAATATAGCAATCTTATTTTTGCCCGACAGACATCTGGTTTCTACACCACCTTATCTATGTTATGTTATTCGCCTAGTACGTAATAACATGGCAAGGTTCTTAGATTTTGGGTACCTAATCCTAGAAGCTCAAGGATACATCTTCATACCATACAAGCATTAATCACTATGGGGGAACTCTAGCCTTTCAATGTATTGATATTATGGGGGAACTCTAGCCTTTCAAAAGCCACTCAATAAAGATCACATGCATTTAGGACTGAGCTTTGCCAAAATGAACCTTTGAAGATTCTGAGGTTACATGGAAAAGGGTGTTATGGTCAGATGAGACTAAAATGTAATTATTAAATGATATGTCTGGTGGAAATCCAATACTGCTCACCATCCAAATAACACAGTTCCTACAGTAAAGCATGGAGGTGGTAATATCCTGTTATGGGGTGTTTCTCTGCAGCAGGGACTGGAGCACTTGTCAGGATAGAAGGAAAAATGGATGGAGCAAAATACCTTAAAATTCTTGCGGAAAATCTGCTGACCTCTGCCAGAAAGTTGTCAATGGGAATGTTTACCTTTTCAACATGACAATGACCCAAAGCACACAGCAAAAATTACCACACAGTGGTTGAAGCAGAAAAATGGGAATGTTTTTGCAGGGCCTAGTCAGAGCCCAGACTTAAAACCCATGGGAAATCTGTGGCATGAAGACTGCAGTCCACAAACGGCCACCATCAGATTTACCTGAGCTTGAGCAGTTCTGCAATGAAGAGTTGGCAAATATTGCAAAGTCTAGATGTGCAAAGTTAGTAGACATCCCCCAACAGACTAACGGCTGTAATTAAAGCAAAATACTGACACAAGGGAGTGATCCTTTTTCCAACTCAGTGATTCTGTTTTTGAAATTTTATATATAATTCTGACATGTTGCTGTTATCTTTCTCACTTGGATGTTATAAGTTGTACTGAGTAAATATAGCTGGCTAAAACAAAAAAAAGTGTCTGTCTTCATTTTAAGCTGCAAAGCAACAAAATGTGATTATTTTGAAGGGGGTGTTTCTTTTCTATACCCACTGTTTTTATATTTCAATAGTTTGCTTAGAGTGCAGTGTTTAGTCAAGGTTTACATTGATGCGATTTGGCATGTGATTGGACATGTCAAATCGCATTCTAAATCGACGGCTGTTGCCGGAAATGGCACGTTATAGTACCCCACCAATTCCCAAAAGTAGTTTCTGTACTACTTTCGGCGATTTTGTGTGTGATTTTTCAATAGACGTCTGTGCAGGAACCCGCACAGATGTATCTGAAACTGCCCCCGAAGTCGGACTGACATGCGGATATGAAATCGTGCAAGTTCAGCTGAACCCACACAATTTCAATCCTGCAGCAGTGTGAACCTGGGTTAAAGGCTAACTCCATGTTTTGCACCATATTACATCTGTATTTAGGTTGTAACATGGTGCAGATGGACCAAGCTGCTGTCACCTTTTAAATTGTCATGGCTGTGCGGAGCTCCACCCACACAGCTTCAACATTCATTCTAAAGATCTGTAAATGAATAAACTTCAAGTCCCATCTGCCACTGTGGCAGACAGACCTGTGGTTTTTAATGGGAGATGAGTGAAAGAATATGCAATTTTTTTTTTTATGGCCACACGTAGGAATGTATCTCTGGAAATTGATGGCAACTTCTACCCCTCATTAAAAAATGAAGTACATGGGTACCACTGCACTAGCACCTGTTGTGATCCACAAAGTATATCTAAAGCCAATGCATTTTACTTGCAAAAAAAAAACCAAAAAAAAAAAAACCTAATGTCTGTCATTAGAGAGATTAACAGGCCTTATTCTATACAGTACAGCATCCGCAAGAATTTAAGAGATATTTGTACTTCTAACTACTTCTAACATATATGGTCGAATTTCGAAAGAATTTTCCTTTGAAAATCCGAAAATTTGTGCGTTTTGTGATCTGACGGTGCCACCATTGATTTCGAAATTCGACCAACCAAACCTTCAATTTCACCTCGTGTTCCTACAGAAAAGAATTTTCGCGTCTGATAATTTTTTCTTTCCGGGAAATTTTCTTTTCACATGCACATTTATTTTTCAATTACATTTCTCGCATGATTCTCCCATCATTGATTCGAAAATTGTTTGTTTTTCAAAAAAATTCCAACATGTCCAATTAAAATTTAATGGCCGCACGAAAATCGGCTGTTGCTGCAGCCCACTAATGGTGTGAAATAGGAATGAAAATTCTTAGATAATTTCGAAAAAATTCTTTGGAAATTCGATCCATGTATGTCCTGCCTAATTAGACACGTGTCGCAAGAACAGGTGTGCCCACTGGAAAATTCTCCCTTTGCTCCTATTCTGACAACCACTCAGAATTCTGGCTTTATCCTTCCGTTCATTCCCAGAGACACTGTGATCAGGGCTATTTGAGAACAGATCTCCCTATCGGGAACACAGACAGCAATTTAACTTGACAAAAGTTTTATCTTTTTAGGTATGCTTTAACTGCGGGCAATAACAGCATATTTGCGCTACTTTCATTCTTTCCACTGTTCCTTAGTTGAAAACAGGATTTCACTGAGTAAGTTGGAACATCTGCTGTAAAATAATTAAAATATGGAAAGGCAATTAATCAAAGATGTGGAAGATTTGTTATGAATAAAACTTTGTTAAATGTTACAATAATAACTTGGTGAAAATATGCAATGGCTTCTCTTCAAATTGCAATCGGGACTTTGTTTCGCTTTTAACCTTCCCTACAAAATGCTTGGAATCTGACTGGCTGCTCTGGGCAATTCCTTTATTGCAGTTTTTATTATGTATAATTTGAATTCGGCCCAAAATGATTAATCGATTACAATTTTCGTAATCGATTAATTGGCCAGTAACATAATGGTGTTTAAAAAACTAAAATTAGCCCTTTATAGTACAAAAAAGCAAATCACTACTGTAAATATTACCGTATTTATCGGGCTATAACGCGCCCCGGCGTATAGCGTGCACACCCGAATTGAAGGAAGATTGCTGCGCAAAAAAAAATTACTTAGTTTGGATGCCCCTCGTCGGTGTCTTGCCTGTCGTCCATCGCGTCCTGCCCGTCATCCAGCGCATCCGTCGGCGGCCTCGTCCGGTCCGGCGTCCTTCTGCCGCTTCCCGCGCTCTGTTCGAACCACTGCGCCGACATATACCGAGCGGAGTACACGTGTATAGTCGGGCGGGCTAGGCTCCTCTCGCGTAAACGACGTACAGGACGCACACGACGTGACCGCAAGAGGAGCCGAGCCTGCCCGACTATACCCGAGTGTACTGCGCTTGGTATATATCGGCGCAGTGGTTTCAACAAAGCGCGGGAAGCGGGTATCAGCGTATATCTCGCACCCACAATTTTGTCCTGTTTTTCAGGGGAAAAAAAGTGCACGGTATACGCCCATAAATACGGTACTTTCACTGTCCCACAGTAAAAAAAAAAAAAAAAAATGAACCCCTTACCGTGGCGATTATTTGCTCTTTTTGTACTTATTTTTGTTTTTTTTAACCATTATGTTACTAAACATCTTAGGCCGGGTTCACACCTCTGTGTTTTGGTGCTTTTTGCAGAAACACACTACAGTTCATTTACATGTTTTCCTATAGGACACGTTCACAGCCATGATTTTTTTTCAGCTGCTGCGTAAGGACTTTTTAACGCAAAACGGTGCTATTTTGATTTTTTTGGTTCAATATACTTCAATAAGGAAGCTGCAGAAAAGCATGTAATGTGTTTTTGCGGCAATTTGTGTTGTGTTTTATCTGCCCAACAACAAATTGGCCCAAAAATTTTTTTTTTAAGGCTATTATCCAATTAACCAAAACAATAATTGGCCAACTAATCGATTATGAAAATAATCGTTAGTTGCAGCCCTAATTTGAATACTAGATGAGATCACTAGGGAAGTTCAGCTGTTGTAAGACTGTATTGTATAAGTAGTAATACGTGTATGTAAATCCTAACCGTGAACTTCTTAAAATCCCAAGCAGTGGTATCCGCACTGATCTATTCTCTGTAAATTTACAGACTACTCCAACCCATATTATGGAGGTAGGAAAAGGTAGCGTTCTGTAGTTCAAATTAGGCGTGACCAACCTAGGGGTAAATCCACTGATGGAGTACAATTGGTAAGTATTGTCAGCCTAGGACAGGGGAGTATGTAACTGCCAGGATTAGTCTGAAAAAAAGGACTTCTGCAGCCACCACAACTTAGTACTGGTATGCTGCAATAATATAAAAAAAAAGTTTTAATTTAGATATGGTACCATAATTTTGTATAATTAAATTACCCTATTTATCTCTTAGGTGAAACCGGTATTGGAAAGTCCACATTAATGAACACTCTCTTTAACACAACGTTTGAGACGGAAGAAGCCAGCCACTATGAGAATGGAGTTTGTTTACGACCACGGACATATGAACTTATGGAAAGCAATGTACACCTGAAACTGACGATTGTGGACACCGTGGGCTTTGGGGACCAGATCAACAAAGACGACAGGCAAGCATCAGAGATTGCTCAATTTTGTTTGGTAGATTTGGGATAGTAGGGTAGGGACTGTCTTGAAATTCTAAACTTCTATTTAGTTTCACTTTGTTGGGTGGGGGTGGAGGGGCTCTCCCTGACTTAATCTCTGCGCTCCATTAAACTTCAATTCTGCCATCCAAAGAGAGCCTTAAGCTGCTAAGACTGCTAAGACAGGGCAGTGGCGGTTGGCAAGGCTTGGCCCTCAAGATGAGAAAGTGTGACCCCGAACACAAAGGCTTTAACTTGTAAATAAGGGTAATGGATGGCATTGTAATGTGTCTTCTCTCAAGTAGGACTATTACAAAAATATTGTATTTACATGACTGTATGTGGTTAGTGCATTTAATAAGCATATCCAGTATATAAATACCATTTCTTTTTTTTGCATATAGAAATCAAGGAAATGAAAAATAACCTGTCCAGCATAAATAACGGTTTTGGACAAACTATAATTCTGAATATTCCTCGTAACCTAGTTAAATTGATCCAATGAAGAAATACTTTTATTCCTTCCTCCTCTGTTACCAGTCCCCTGAAGGCACTTGATTTTGCTACTTGCCCGGTTGCAGCTCTCTGATGTCGATAGTAATAACGATAATTAAGAAATTAAATGATAAATTAAATTAAATTAAATGATAAATAATAAGTAATACATTTAAACAATATACAATGAAAAAGAATATTAAATAGAGGAGTCAGATAGGGCACAATTTTCCTTGTGTTTCTATCTACAAAATGCTAATAACAGTATATATAATATCAAAAGAAATATGGAATAATACTTATCTCTGCCATGAGCAGAAAGAAAGAGGAGGATTTACAGTAGGACAGTCCTAGTTATAGGCTCAGACCCCTAGAGGGCGGGGGTTATACGGACGCTGGGACTGATGGGAAACGTAGTTTTTAAGTTTGTTTTAATGTAAAAATGTTTCTGCTATGAGCATTAAAGTGGAAAGATTAATGCAAGATATGAGCCTCCTGTCTGATATATAATTTGGAGTCGGCAGTCCTGCATTGTACTTGAGGATGTAGATGGCCAGGGAGGGTAGGAGAGCCCAGGCTGCTGGGGGGGATTAGGAATAAAGGAAATATTTATGCTTGGAAAAAGGCGCTAAGTTTTTTGCTTTAACAAGCAGATATAATGGAAATTGGGGTAAAATTATCAAACCTGACCAAAAGCTACTTTCGTTTGACTGCTTCTATTGAGATGTGATAATCGCCTGAACACACAAACTGCCTGAATTAGCCGGCAGTCAGTTCACGTCTTTTCCTACATGAACAATGAACTTGATAATCTATTTGGCAACTATAGCAAGTATTTTCAGTCTGCCAAACTCTCGATAGATCAAAGTCTGGAAGTCAGACAGGACTGAAATATTTTCCTTAACCTGACAAATGTGATTTCCTAATTATAGGTTGCAAGCTGTTACCGTTTCCCTATGTGATTATTCCAGATATGTTCATGTCTTTTGGAGGAACCATTCTAGGAATGTGTAGAGGGATTGTGTAAACCAGACCCTTTAATAGTATAAACCTCTAATGTCCTGACACTAAAGGAACTCCATTTTCTTGAGCATGGTGATATAGCATGCCTCTTAATGACAGGCTTGGAGGCTGTCTGCTACTGACACTAACAAAGTACTTGTAAAAGGTCATGGTTAGGTGAACCTTTTAAATTACACTACAGCCAACCACCCATATTTGTAATTCAGTAATTTTTGTTGAGCAGGACAAGTCATGACTTGTTGGCCTCTATATCCGTTCATCCATTCCTTCACAGGGTGTACTATTGCGATAACTGCGATTGGTCCGGTGGACACAGAGAGTAACAGATCATGCTGCATTGTGGCCCATAGGGTGCACGCAAAGTGCGTGACTAGGGCGACTTCATATGATGTCCTTCCGGAACTGTAGTGATCCTGCTCAACCGTCATGTGTCTATATGCTGAACGGGAAGTGGTTAAGCAGCACTGACTGAAAAACATCCACCGGCAACTGTCCCCTTAAGGAGAAATGATTTCTGGAACAAAGGCAGACATGTTTGAAGGCCAGCCTATATGCTCACCATGACTTCCTCAGCAGATAGAATGGAGAAATAAGCGATATAAGGCAGACAGGAAGTATTTGCAAGCTCACCAGCTGAAAATAAAGGGTAAAAAAAATATGTACTTGTTGCAGTCACCACATCTAAGAGTTCATTAACAGGTGTACTGATCTATATGTCTGTGTGAGGAGGCCATCTTCACCTGTGAGGGATGCAGATGTGTTCCGCACAGCCCAGTGCAGACAGTCTGTTCAAATCGATGAGAGGCAGCCAGCTGCACGGATCTCCATGCATACCTTGAGGTGTACATCTGTGTGCATCCAATACACAGTTAATACATTCAGTGTCCTCAGCCGTGCATTGCACCCTCACAAATATACACTCCAGGAACTTGTGGAGGTCTGTGCAGCCATTGATGTGAACAGACTGCCTGCAATGGGCTCTGTGGAACACCTCTGCATCCCACGTGGGTAAAGACAGCACTTTTGCATAGGTGTAGAGATCGGTATGCCCGTGTGAATGGGACGTAAGGACTGGTAAGTTGCAGTGTATATTTTACTTTACATTTTTGTTTTTTTGGGTTTGCATGAAGTAAGTGCCTCTAAATGTAGTATTCCATGTCTAGGTTCCTTTTTAGTAAGGCTTCTATTTATATGCTTACATATACAGTACATGCAGACATGACGGTGGTAGGAACTGGGATGCACTAGCTCTGCTAGGAGTAGTAGAAAATTTGCACCGGGAAATGAACATTTCTTTGGAAATATTTGTCTATTATAAGGTGCATGGAAGCATGCAGCCACAAACATCCTGTTATAGGGGTGTCAAAGAAAATGTGGTAACACAGATGTTCTATTTGTGTAGACAAAGAAAGATTAAGCAAAAGTGACAAACCTGACCAGGTTTTTCCTGGTCTCTGACCGACATCTCCACAGATATATATATTTGTACAGTTCTGTGCTGCAAATCATAGTTTGACTCTGAAGAAGCACCTTGTCTATCAGCTTCTGTGTAGCCCAATTCATTCTGTCTCCCAAGCCAGGTGAGGCAGCCATATTTTATTTTTCTGTCATACCCTGTAATTAAACTAATAGAGGTAACACTTTTCTGTGCGTGCTGAAGAGCCCTTTTCTTCAGAAATATTTGAACTGTCTGAAGCACAGCAGCCAGCTCTGTGTCTGAGAGAGATAAATCAGGCACAAGTGTCTCTTGCATGCTTTCCAGTAAGTCTTGGCTCTGCCATGACATGCCTGTGGCTTCCTATTCTGTACTGACTGATACATGGACTGTCAATTTAAGTCATTAGTACTGGGGCTAGAGTGTAAACTTCTAATGGACAATGTGGTTAAATAGGCTTTTATTGTAAATTGGGACATTTTAAACTGAAAGGGGTGCTGGGCCCAGAAGCATTTGCCAGTAATGTTGCTCTAAATGTGGCAGCAAGCCAGCACTTGATATACCACTCTTTTATCTCTACGTCTGTCTGTCCATCCAAAGTTTATTGTGATTGTATGTGTGTTGTGCTGGGCACACACTAGCAGAGCACTAGCTTGTGAGCTGATTTATAAAAATCTAACCGTTTCCACCTTCCACACTATATACAGTGCGATAGAAAAATCTCCTCATGACATTATTGAATTCTGACCACTGTCCGACTACACTGCCCCGGTGTATGAGGTTCCAGTGTTTAGGTGTGGGTGGAAGGCACAGTTGCATTGTCCAGTCCTGCTGCTGGCAGCCTGTAAAACTCTGAGAGGCTGTCAGCTGCTGCTGCGGGGACAGTGTATGAAGCAGTACTTATGTTTGGTAAAGTATGTGCCCAGGGACAAATGTGCACAACACAGACTACTTGCATTCCAGATGTTCATCCCTGGGCACATACTGCATTAAAATAGCTGTAAACTCAATCTATTTTTTTTTATTTATTTTTTTAACCTTAACCACTTGACCATTGGGCACTTAAACCCCCTTCCTAACTAGACCATTTTTCAACTTTTGGTGCTCTCACATTTTGAATGACAATTACTCATGCAACACTGTACCCATATGAAATTTTTGTCTTTTTTTTTTTTTTTTTACACAAATAGAGCTTTCTGTTGGTGGTATTTAATCACTGATGGGTTTTTTTTTAAAAAACATTTGCACTAGAGAAAATTCTGTAAAAAAACAAATTAGTTTTTCTTCGTAATCATCATCAATTTTGGCCAAAAATGTATACTGCTACGTATCTTTGGTAAAAAATAATCCAAATTGGTGTATATTATTTGGTCTTTGTGAAAGTTAGAGTCCACAAGCTATGGTACCAATCTCTAAAAATTGATCACACCTGGTGTACTGAAGGCCTATCTAATTTCTCGAGAACCTAACATGCCAGGAAAGAACAATGACCCCTTTTTGGAAAGTAGACATTCCAAGGTATTTAGTAAGGGGCATGGTGAGTTTTTTGCAGTTATAATTTTTCCCCACAATTCTTTGCAAAATCAAGTTATTTATTTTCTTTTTTTTTTTTTTTTTTTTTTTCCCCAAAATTGTCATATTGGCAGATTTTTTTCTCACACACAGTATATGCATGCCACAAATTACACCCCAAAACACATTCTGCTATTACTCCTGAGTATGGCAATACCACATGTGTGAGACTTTTACACAGCGTGGCCACATACAGAGGCACAACATGCAGGGAGCACCTTCAGGTGTTCTAGGAGCATATATTACACACCTAATTTCCTGACTATATATAGGGTAAACTCCTGCGCTGTCTGAAAAGTGAAAGGAAGGGGAACAAACTAAAAATACTGCTGCAAATATAAAAGTCTACCTCGATAGACTAAGGTGAAACAGAAAGATTAAATTGCAATACTTGCGCTGTAAAGTGTGGGGCAGGGAGTATATAATGGGCGGTAATATATATAAGTGACTAGTGAAAATATTATTTAGTGAGAACAGTATTATAAGACATATATAACAATGAAACCAATACAAGGATAGTCCTTAATGAAAAAATCTGCACTCTGAGGAGGTCCAGATCCAGTGCAGTCCTGCCGTGTATTAGTGTGCTCCAAACAGAGATAAATCCTAATCTCCAACGGTGCAGGTATTGTGTAAAAATAAAAATCAAAAATGGAAATGCAAAAGGTACACAGAAAAAAAGTTCTGAAGGAAATATATATGAGACCCTTAGATCCGTAATATAGGTGAAATAGGATAGTTGAGCCAACACCAAAGTTACATGTAAACACCTTTGGTGAACCCAGCTGCTCACCTCGAGTTGACCACAATATGTCCAGGTCAAACTGGTCTAGATGGTTACAGTCCACAAATAACACATGTAAATCTCCATCCGATGTTTAACATGAAAAAACAAAGTAAAAAGACAAAAAGAGGCTGATGGTGAAATACCGTCACAAAAAAGATATTAACAATTGGGATCTTGGCGGGTGGGAGTGCACTCACATGTGAGTGAGAGATCTCAGACTCATATCCACGAGTACCGCACTCGTCGGTCCCTCTATCTTTCCTCTGCTTCTTTCCACTAATTCTCAGGGTTCAGATGCTGACTGTTTTGGTCTCCCCAGGATTTTTCAGTGTGTAACGCTGTCTCAGCTACTGTGGGCTTATGGTAACTCCTATCCCTCTCTCTCATTAGCTCAGGTGGAGCGCTCAGGTGGCGTTGCAATGGGAAAGGGGTGAAAGAAACATACCCATAGTGTAGCCCAGTCAGCAATGTAAACCGATTTTATTAAAAACAAAAGTTAAAACTCACATATAGATGCAGGAACTCTGCAACAATCCTTACGAGCGGCGAACTCGTATGTCCGTTCGTCAGATGCTGTGGTGTGTCCTGCCTACCAATCCCGACGCGTATCGTCACGGTCACGTGACTTCATCAGGGGATGATGTAGGGGACACATAGACAGACATTTATAGTCTGTGTTAATGAGCACCCGGCGGCCATTTTGTCGGAGCTCATAGAAAATGACGACGCTGCCTGTGATCTGCTCGCGCCGTGCTGTGTAGTGCAAGCCGCGCCCGTGGACAAATCAGAGAACGGGGGTTCAGAACATGCAAAACGCACAAAAAGCGTCCCATGCAATCGGACCAGCAATGGAATATCACGGTGGACAAACCAATATAGGACAATATAAAAAAAGATAAAAGCACAGAGAGGGGGCTGAGGCTATAAAAACGACATATCCTGATATTGTGTGGGGCCGTAATAAAAATTGCATATCTGAACAGTGAAAAAATATATATATGGCCCAAGTCTATATTCTATTAGTATACACAAAGGAATATATAGAGGGATATTGGAGCTGGTTAGAAGGGGAGAGGTGATGGGTGGGGCAAAAAGAGGGACGGAAAGGAGAAAACTGGCATGGGGATATAGAGAATATCTCCTTAAGTGAAACATCTTGGAAAATACATATGTGCCAGGTAGCCAGCTTAGGTGAAAGGTGACCATAATAGTGTCAAGTGTAAACATACCCAAGCATGAGGGTATGTCAAGGGGTGTCAGGCATATCGATTCTAACTTTGTGTGATGTGAAGTATGTATTCATGTAGCACAAATGCTGCATGGATACAGGTGGTGCAGTGACAGTGCGACCCAGTTAGACTTATGATATTCTACTCTTTCCCAAAATTGAGAAAGTGGCAAATATATACAAGAGCTGCATGTGTAGCCAACGACTATAGCTCACAGCGGGGGGCCTAACTAGGGGGGCCTGGTGTCGTGATGAGGAAGTGAAAAGAGAGGGGGCCTGTGGAACTCGTGTGCCAGTGAGTAAATGGCCATACATATCAATAATGGGCCAACATTCACTGGTTTTGTGATAATGGTGACTCTATTACATAGGCCAGTATTTAAACGAATTTTATAATATAATTTAAAAAAAAATTTGAATTTAGTTTAGAAAGCTATAAAAGGGACGGCGTCAGGTAACAGAAGAAAAAAGACCGTATCGAAAAAATGGGGCATGATGTACCACAACATATGACGTACAGCCAAATGCCATCTGTAACATATACGTATACAGTAAGAGGGACCATCTGCAAAGTAAAACTAAAAGTCGCTAAGAAAACAATTGAGGTCAAATTCTATGTTTAAACCTTTGGGTGCAAAAGTGTCCATGGAGAATATGTACTTTGACTCTATTTGGCTCAGTGTTCTGACTTTATGGCCGCCACGCCAAGGCCTGGAGTAGGGCACTATCCCCCAAAATCTTAAGTGTGTAGGATCTTTCTGATGTACTTCGGCGAAATGGCGGGATACACTGTGTTTTGGGAAACCGCTCTCAATATTTTTAACGTGCTCCTTAATGCGAATTTTCCTGACTACCTCTTACACTTCTGAAGACCCTGGAACACCAGAATAATGGAAACGCCCCAAATTTTTGGAAAATGTGGGAAGAAAATAAAAACATTAAAAAAAAAAAAAAAAATGTCCATTCATACAATATTTCTAACACATAGCATGTACATGCAAAAAATGACACACCAAAATAGATTCTCCTACTACTCCTGAATATGGTGATACGTGGGAGACTTTTCCACAGCCTGGCCACATAGAGAGGTTGAGTATGGCTGGGTATGGTTGGTGTGACGGTATCGGTATGATATCCCCGTCAAAGATTCCCTTCTTCCATAAGAACATCACCCCAATATTCCACTAGGAGGAATATTCCTGAGATCGCCCATTAAGCCACACATTAGTCCAGGCTTACTGCTAGAACAAGACAGACTTTAATGTTCTATCACACAGCTTATATGTCATTTCCAAAACTGTTACAATGACAAATCTCCGCCCCCCTCACACTGGGGCTTCCATACAGATGATTAGGCAGACACGACGGAGCCGATGCTGAAAACACATTTTCTTTAGACAATGACATCAAGGACGCTGATTACTAGTTGTACTGAATACATTAACTAGACCGCTCGACCCCGCATATAGAGAGATAATTACCACACTGGAGCAATCAGAATAATTAACACAAGCCACTTAAACACAGATCTCCTTCACACAACACAATAGATCAATTAACCTTTAGAAATGGTGAGGGGACATTAGCACGTCAATAACCTGTTAGCCGAGGACAGAATTACACAGGGCAAGCAGGGAGAATTAGACTGAGACATATAGGCAAATGCATCACAGTTGGGTATCGCTGAGTATGGCTGGGCATCACCGGGTATGGCTGGGCATGGATTGGATGGATGTGACTGCAATTGTCACAGAACAACGCTGTGGGCACTACAGATCCACCCCACAGCACTGTTGCCATGATCTCTCCCCCTCTCCTCTCACACTGTACCGATCAGTACAGAGAGGGGAGAGAGGAACTGAGGTCATGACATGACGCCGGTTTATTTACAAGTGATCGCTACGTCATTTGACAAAGCGGTCACGTGGTAAATGGCCGCTGTCATCGGCCATTTACCATGAGAGGACCCAGCGGTCACGGACACTCCCGTGTGTTCGTGTCCCAAGCGGCGTGCGGGAGCGCGATTCTTGGAGGCCATCAATGTACGCCCTCCCATAATTAACAAACCGCCTTATAGCCGTCATTTGGATATGGGCCGGTCGTAAAGTGGTTAAAATGATTGTAAAGTCAAATTTACATGCTTACCTGCTCTGTGGAGTGAATTTGCACAGAGCAGCCCTGATCCGCCTCTTCGAGTCTCAGCTCATTGTGTCCATTCAGACACGGCGCTGCGGCTCAGCCATGCCCCTCTCTCTCCTGATTAGCTGACTGATTTTGATTAACGTCAGCGTGAGCTAATGGCGCCACTGCTGTGTCTTGGACGGCCAAGACATTCGTGGACAGAGATGGGGCTCAGGTAAGTATTTGAGTGCTGGGGAGGCTGCTGTACGTGTTTTTTTTTTTTTTTTTATCTTGATGCATAGAATGCCTTGGGATAAAAAAAAAAACACCTGCCTTCTCAACTCCTTTTAATGCATTCTCTGCAATAGAGTCAAACTTTTATTGCCTGCTCTCCCCCCTCTCAACCCCCCTAAATACTTGCCTGAGCCAACACTGTGCTTCAGAGTCACGCCTGCTTTCCTTCTTCCTCACTGGACACTCTGAGAGCTGTGAGAACCATTGGCTCCTTCTGCTCTCAGTCAAATTCAGTGATGAGGGAGCAAGGTTCTATAGGCGCACATATGGCACCATAGGAAGCAGCTTCCTGTGGTAGCACCCTGGAAGAGCAGCCGCCAAGAGTGCTGGTGGGGGACCTCAGAAGAGGGGGATCGGGGCTGCTCAGTGCAAAACCTTTGGTAAGTAATAACGTGTTTGTATGGTTTGTAACCAACGTGTCAATTTGTGCCCAGTCCAGCCACAGCAGCCCGCCGATTGGCTCCCGCTGTGTGCTGGGAGCCGAGTGTTCCCAGCATACAACGGGGGACGGACGGAAGGTAAGGAAAAAACCCGTCCTTTGCCCGTATCGTAGGGCCGGAAGTGGGTGCAGATACCTGTCTGTAGACAGGTATCTGCACCCCCCTCCCCCCTGAAAGGTGTCAAATGTGACACCGGAGGGGGGAGGGTGCCGATCAGCGGGACTCCACTTTAGAGTGGAGATCCGCTTTAAGTTATATCTGTTCTTGCACTTTCCGGTCTTCTTTTTTTTTTTTTTTTTTTTGAGGTCACCTGAAATATCTGCGCTTTGTTGCTATTCTGAGATGTAGCAATGACCCTGCGCTATTAATGTAAAAAATATATATTGACCAAAAATAACACAAGCAACAGGTCTGCCGCACCCCAGGCTTATCTCCATATTCTGCAGCTCTTATGCTATATAAGCATGAATAGCTCAAGGGAAATATGCAAAGAAGATCCAATACTAGTGTAATAATGGCAGTGACATTAATTAAACCGGTTAAAAAAGAATAACACTCACAATGTGCCTTGTGACACTTACACGTGTCGATTCACAGCATAGATATACATAATGTCGCATTACAGATGCCACAAGATGGTGCCTGGCCCCTCCCAGCATAATGTTACACAGGCCTCGCCTGACATGTTGCGTCCCTGTGGGCTTTCACCTCCGGGGTGCTGCTGAACTGTTGCTTGTGTGATTAAGGAGCTTTTGACCGTCTTGATTTGTTTTAAGGGTGCCCCCACATCAATTGATGGGACCCCCAATTGGGTGCATAGGTGACACTGGGGTGTCTGTTCATGGTGGAAGATTTCAGATACTGTGAATTATATTTTTATGGCACGTGATTTCTGGTGACTGTTTATGAACCCATACAAAAATATTGGACTTTAAATAGAGGTCTGTTTTCACATTTCCAATTAAATGATATGGGATTGTTTTTCATATTTTTGGTTTAATTATTGCATATGATCTGATGAATGTCGTGGATACTATTTGTTACGGTTAATATTTTCTGATTGGTGCTTTAGTGCCGGTTCACACCGGGGCAACACGACTTCCAGCGCGACTTTGCGAGACGACCTCAGCGCAACTTGGAGCGACTTGCAACGCGACTTCAAGTCGCCTCCAGGACAGGCGACTTTGCCAGTGGCCAATCAAACAATAATCGGCTCTGTGGGAGGGAGGAGTTTGCCTGAGAAAACTATTTTGTCTTCCTGTAAAGTTGCTTCAGTTTAGACAGTGATCCGACTTTGGAGGCGACTTCCGTTGAAATCAATGGGTACAAGTTGCCTTGAAGTAGTACAGGAACCTTTTCTGAAGTCGCAGCAACTTCAGTCGTGTGCATTAAGACGGCTCTCATTCACTTCCATGTCATTTTTCGCGCCACTTGGGGCGACACTCGTCGGATCCCGAGTAACGGTAGTGTGAACCGGCACTAAAGAGTGCTTCACTGTTTATTACAATTCTGCCAAATTTTTAGTAAAGAACAATTGTCTACAATTGTCACTGCTTATAAAGGTGGCACAGTTGGTCACGCTAACTCGTATCGATTAGAATGCCTGGCTCTTCTCTCTGTTTACCAGCTTTTCCCTCCAAGATCTCCTTATACTAGAGATTCAAATACTTTGCCCATGATGACAAATATTAATCATTCATACGTTTGTTTTTTTGGTGAACAAGACTGGCATTATTTAGATTGGCAAAGATTAAGATCAGATCCTTTTTTTTTTTAAGGAGTCTTTAGAGCAGACATCACGCTAATCCCCCAAGGGTTTACATTTGTATATGAAATAGTTGAGATTTTCCTGACTGGTATGTATGTTCAGCTGTTTTTATGATGGCTGCTGTTACTGCTTTTAAAGATAATAGTGATGGGGATTCTAAATCCTTTGTTTCTTGATGTGACTTTCTCTGGTCCCTTTACCCTTTGCTGCTACTGTGTTCTTTGAAAGTTTGAACTTGGCTGAACTATTGGGCGCGTGTGCTCTGGCCCACACTTACTCCCATTGATGCCCATGGAGGAAAACTGTTCAGCTCTTTTGGGTTAAAAAACAGAAGCAGCATTGTTTAGTAATGAGCAACAATCTGACCCACACAGCCTCTTGGGCTTTTGGCTAGTTTAACAGTTTATGTGCCAATAAAACCATATTGTATTGTTCAAAACATTTCCTTACACTTGGTCAGATCAACACTGTGCCCAGCCGCTTCATTGTTGTGCCATGCCTTATGACCACAGTTCAAAACTCCTCATCTAGTAATAGGTTGGTTTATTTCTCTCTCTTCACATGATAGTATATTGAAACAAGCGGGCAGCTGCACATCCTGGTAAAATCTTGCAATTGCAATAGGCTGTGTGATTTTATTTTACAGATTTGGTACCACAGACTGTGTATGGTATATCGTACAAATTAAATGTAGTGGCAAAATGATTACACGAACAGCAGCTTTACATAGTGTCTTTGTGCAGTTACAGGTCAGTCGTTGACTACATCGATACTCAATTTGAGAATTATCTCCAAGAAGAGTTGAAGATCCGGCGATCCCTTTTTAACTTCCATGACTCTAGGATACATGTCTGTCTGTACTTCATTACACCAACTGGGCACTCCCTGAAATCTTTAGATCTGGTCACCATGAAGAAGCTGGATAGTAAGGTAGTGACATGTCCTGACTATTTTTACCTTGATGTTGCTTGTTACATGGTATAAAACAAGTTGAATGTTGTCCTGTCTCTATATGTCCACTTTACTAGGAAGTCTATTTGAAAAGTGCTGTACAACAAGGTTGGGATATAATATATATATATATTTTTTTTAAATAAGACACTTGAGATCAGTACAACTTTATAGTTTTGTATAGTGATTTGTGCCTATATTTCTATTTGTTATGGTAATGACTGAAAAGTAAAATAAAGTGTAATACTGTAAATGTGTGTTCTTTCATACAGCCAGCAGATGGAGCTCTAGTGATCTTTTAACGTTATCCCAGTTATCCATATCTACTTTGTAGTGAAGAGACGTTTTTTTTTACATAGCTTAGTAGCTTGTACTGAAATTTATACACCCAAGTAAACTTATCCCACTCCATCTCTCTGTCTTGTCAGAGGTTTCAGTCGGAGAGACAGAGAACATCTGCTGTGCTCATTTTTAGTCGACAGCGATCAATGCTAGTATGGATGATTGGGGGTGATTTGTGCTAGTAGGAAGAATTTTGGGGGGAGGATTTGTGCTCTGAGTAGGGGATTTGGAGGGGGTAGAGGATTTATGCTCAGGGAAAATTTTGGGGGTAGAGGATTTGTGCTAGGAGGTGGGATTTGTGGAGGGAGAGGATTTGAGCTGGGAGGGGAGATTTGTACTGAAAAAGGGGAAATTTGTGTTTGGGGAGAATGTATGCTTAGGGGGATAAGTGTGAAGAATAGTGCTCAAATTTTAGGGGGTGAGGGAAGAGATTTTTGCTGATGCATAATGCCCATTCATTTTGGTGGGTAGGGAGGGAGTGAGTGAGTGAGAGACTTGTAAAGCGCAACACATGCAAACTGAATTGCCTCTGGGAGGGGCACCAGTTGGTATTTTCCGCCCTGGGCTCTAGATGAACTTGTCCCAGCACTGTCCCACCCCTAAAGTCTGAAGGACAATAAACTAACCCTGTGTTTAAAATGTTTGGAGACCCCTGGTCTATTGTATAGAGAACTCACTTTTTCCTTTTGGAACTTACAATGCAAGAGCATTGTGATAAGTGGCCACAGATCTTGTAGATTATTATTACACAGGATATATATATAGCGCCAAAAGTTTGCGCAGGGAAGACAGCACAGTTACAATACAATTCAATACAGGAGGGATCAGAGGTCCCTGCTCATTAGAGCTTACAATCGGATGTGCCTACAAGATCTAATCCAAAAATCTACAATTTTTCTTAAGCCCCGATTTACATATATGCGGTGTGGGAAACGCAGCAAATCCTGAGCATTTCCCGCACTTCATTGAAATCGCACTCCGTTCTTGCGATCTGCTACAGGTGTCAATATTAAATTAATGAAACTCCAAAACAGGTCGCAAAATGCAATGTGATTGCAAGAATTTGATCGCATGGATGTGAATACCTATGCGATCCGATTCTGGTGCCGCAAAAAATAAAAATACCAGCACCTTTTTCGTGTGGTGCGGTACGAATTGTGCCCATTCAAAATTATTTGGCTCAAATCGCACTGCAAAGAATCGCAGTGTGTCAAAGTGCTGCGTAAACTGTCGGCGCTATATAAATTCTATATAATAACGTGATTTGAATAGGAATGCGTATGTTATCCAAGTAACAAAGGCAGTGTGGCCCGACACCTCTAGCCTAAACTCGGGATCCTGAAGGGTGCGTCTGATTGGACAACATCTTCAGTACGTCTGGGCACTATTTTTCCCTGAGATCATTCAGCTGGGGATTTCTACAGTGCCCATGTGTGTGGGCACAATCGCATTAAACGTTTTCCTACATGGCTACATTCAGAATAATAGGTCTTGAGATACTTTTCCTAATGGTGTGACTGGAGAGATAATCTGGGATTAAATGAGACCGTGGTCACTGAAACTAGAAGTGTGTGGAAATCTCTTCAATGGGGACACATTCGACCAGTATTTAGGAAGGATCTCGCACCTTTTCAGGTATACAGCTGTTTGCATTCCCGTTGGGGAATTTTTCTGTCACTTGCGGTTTCTGAAACGGTGATTCCAGGACAGAAAGCGCAGCCAATAAAAGACAGCAATAAAAACCTGAAAAGTTTTAGATGGAATCCATTTTGTTATTTTCTTATAAAATGTCTACATTGTTCAATGCTGCATAGAGCAGTGCAGGCCCTTCTTATGAACATCTGTCCTAGTCTTTGTTCTTGCTTATTAAGTTGAAAGCATAATAGATGTTTGCCGGGAGGATGTAGCGTTGCACACCTCCCTGTTTGATCTCACCCAACATAAGTTAACAGCCTACAGTAAGCGTTCATTGGTTAAATGATACTGTAGCTGTTGGCCATCAAATTGACATACTGTCAGCGGAGGACTCACAAAATGTGATGCACATTGACAATGGAGTAACAACTAGGGGGTTTTAGGCGGTGTGGATAAGATAAACTGTCTGTCTGAAAAACACTGGCCATTTATATTGCAGAGAGGAGAGTGGAGAAACACTGCACCATTTACATAGCAGCTGGTCGCAGGGTCTGTTCTCAGTTGTCTTGCTCCTACACACTTTACTCTTCACATGAATGCACCCTCCTACCCTGTACTTAGCTAGTGTTCCATACTAGGAAAATATCCCTGCTATTTAGTTTCTAGATGCAGTAAATTGATGATTGTGGTTATTGCTTTCAATAGGTTGCTATTATGAGAAGAGATTTGCTGCTGAAGAACCATGCTCCCCTGTATGTACCAAGATTTCGGTTGATAATGAGCTCCCCATAGGGACCTTTTTTATATATATATATATATATATATATATATATATATATATATATATATATATATATTCACAGCAGGGACTCCATACATAATAGATGATTGTCATCTAATACAGCCAATAATGATTTAATTGAAAAAACATGGTTCCTCTATGGACAGCTCCTGGGTGTAGGCACCTCTGGTCAGCAGACTTCAAGAGAAGATACTACCTGAAATGGACTTTACTGACCAACACTGCTGTTCCCATAAGAGAAGACCAGCCCCAGGGTGTTTGCACAAGACATAAACATGTATGCGTAGCTAGTACAGTCGTGCATGTTTGGATTATAATCATTCTCCTTTATTTCACGTATAACAAAAGGCACTTTTTACTTTGTTTCAGATAAAGAGGGATTAGAATAAGTGTCAGGCTATCATTGCTGTTTGTGTCCTTGTTAAACCCCATTTTCACCTAGCTCGAAGCTCCAGAAGGCTCCCCATCCAAAGTGTAGTGTACCTTGAAGCTCAAAGTATGGGAGATTCTTTTGAGTTCCAGTAGATTTAAATAGGGGGACACCTGGAAAATGTGTATATTGTATTTTTTTTTTTCTTTAGTAACTAGCTTTCCATTGGCTAAAAACAATTAAACAAAAAAACTTAACGCAGAAACACTCAAGGAAAAAAAGCCTGTAAAAACAACCAAAAACACTTGGCTTAAGTGTGAACGCAGCCTGAGGTACTAGGGAGAGGAGAGCATTTCTTACAGGCTAAAAATCGCCTGAAATACGCCTGAAAATGCTTGATTCAAATATTTACAGGCATTCCTTCAATATGCTTGAAGGACAAAAATGCCCAAGTCTGCCCAAGAAGCGCTCATATAGTATGTGAACAGCCACCATTTAAATTACGTAGGATTTTGTTGAGCGTTTTGGAGCTTTGAGTTACTGAATGCTCAGGTGTAAATGGGGCTTACAGGAATAGAGGGGAAATACCATTTTTAGTGACAAGGGATTTCCGCTCTCTTCCTGTTTTGGCTTTGGTACAGGATGTTAGGGGAATTCTCCCTAATGGGACACAGATGGCAAAAATTAGGGGGGAAAAAAAATGTGCCTTCGGTTCTACTTTAATGGTCATGTAGTACCTACTGCCATCGTATGTCCATAAACAAACTTCAATGGTTCTCAGAGCTCTTGCTATCCTGAGCCAGTGCAAATCTTATGCAATCGCTTTTCTCTTTCCCTTCTAAACATGTAACACGGTCCAAACTCAAACGTACAGGGCTCTAAACCTCTCCCTCTAAACACTTAAAGCAGAACTTTACTCTATGTAAGCACCACAAACCGAAAACAATATTCAAAGTGATTGTAAATGCTCAGCTTTTAAATTTTTTTTTTCTTAAAATAATTAACAGGTTATCATTGCCTGCTCTGTGCAATGGTTTTGCACCAAGCTGACCCGAACAACCTCTTCTGGGGTCCCCTGCTGGCGCCCTTGGCTCCTCATTCACCTCTGTGTCTGCCCTAATAGCAAGTGCTTGCTATGAGGGCAGACTTGCAGGCTTGATCCTGAGCTAGGTTGCATGCATCCATAGACACACACACACACACACACACACACACACACACACTGGCTTCGACCCGCCCCCTGTTTGACAGCAGCAGGAGCCAATGGTTCCTGCTACTGCCTCTGTCCCTGTAAATGGAGAGAGCATTAATGCTGCTCTCAGGCACAGCACTGGATCAAATGAGGAACCGGGTAAGTATTTGGGGGGTGCTGAACCAATAAATTTTTTAAATTTCACGTTGTATTTAGTTAATGGAGCCCATCTGTCCTTAACTCAGGCATGCAACGAAAGGGTGTGGTTTGCTGAAAAAGCCCTTCCTCTTTCCCCAGATGAAAGAAAAAAATATCCATGAAGACTCCTGGGATGTATGACATTATTTTTGCCTAGGCCAGAAATCAACAAAACATTTGCGAGTAAATAAACTTTTCTGCCCGACGGGTTGTGTAAAATGGGGGTCAGAGCGGATTCTAATTGCCCCAAATGTGCGAGAGATCATGGGGACCTAATCCATCTGTTGTGGAGGTGCCCCAAGCTACACCTATACTGGACAGGGGTTTTAGCCATAGTTGACGGAGTGTTTCAGACCACCATACCTACAGTTCGGAAACATGCATACTAGGAATTTTGGATGACATCCCCATGGACGATAATTCAAAACAGGCCATAACTAGGGCCCTGTTTCAGGCCTGCAAATGTATTCTTAGGCATTGGAAGGCTACTGAGCCACCAACGGTGAGGGAATGGATTACCCAAATGGGTGACACCATTCGCTTGGAGAAATTTTATATATCAGCATAGGGGTCGGTCGGGGAAGTTTGACAGACTGTGGGCACCTTGGCTAGATACCCCCGGCCTGTCTCCGGTTGATCTGGTGATGGATCGACTGTTGAGGTAGAGGGTGGGTGAGTGATGTAAACAATGGGTGAGCGGAGAGGGTGACCTTCTTGTGGTATACGTGACGTATCGTGGTGTGGGCTTCTGCAAGGACTATGCTCGGTGAAAGCAAGACCTGAATCTTTGTGCTATGCGTGGTGACCGCTATTGGCAGTACTGCCACCGTATTCCTCTTGTTCCGTTCTTATGTTATGCATTTTACTTTGTTTCTTTTTAATAAGTTTCCCTGAGTTGAGGGAAAAAGAAAAGAGGAGAAAGAATTGGATGTGATTTAGTGCAGTACCATGAATGACACTGTCTAGAACAGTGTTTCTCAACTCCAGTCCTCAAGGCGCCCCAACAGGTCATGTTTTCAGGATTTCCTTCAGATGGAACGGCTGTGGTAATTACTAAGGCAGTGAAACTGATCAAATCACCCGTGCAAAATAATGGAAAGCCTGAAAACATGACCTGTTGGGGCGCCTTGAGGACTGTAGTTGATAAACACTGGTCTAGAATGTTGTATGGGTACAGAATACCTTGCTCTGTAACCTTTTGTATGAGTAGAGAACTGTGTTAGGATTAAGCCTGTACTCAGTATTCTTTCTGCTGCACCATGTAATGTGCATGTTTGTAACTTTGTATGGTTCTTTTTTTCAATAAACACCTTTTCTGATTAAAAAAAAACAAAAAAAAACTTTTCTATCCATTTACTAAGGCTAGCAGCATATGGGTTAAACATGGTCAACTGTTAACCCCTTATTTGAAGACATCCAAAACTAACCTAGCAAGGCAAGCAGTAATATAACTGAGGTTAATGGTTCTAATACTGGGATTGGGTATCTGGAAGTATAGGTATAGTTTACCAGTAATTGCCATGTGTCTGTGATGCTAGGGACTACAAAGAGCTGTCAATGTCTGCTCTGAAATTAGTCTCTATTGTCCAATACATGGATGGAAGGCCAGCGTCTACATCTGATCTTACCACATGCATATGGCAGGATTGGTTGCATTTATTGATGGGCCAGATCCTGAGCTATAACCAATAAATGGCACTCTCAGATTCTCCATAAGTTTGATATGGACAGTTGTAGATGGCAGGGGTTGTGTCCAGCACATAATTAACGGGTTAGAACTATTGTGCCCGATGATCAACCCTGTATTTGAGGCTACGATCACACTAGCCTGCCAGATAAAACGCAGCATTTTACTGTGCAGGCTTGTGCCGTGCCAACTTTGGCAAGTTGCAGTGCAATGTGTGTTTTGGCTTTCACACCGCTTGTTATGTGTTTTTTTTTTTTTTTTTTTTTTTTTTTATTCCCGCAACTTTATTCATGTCACTGCACACCAGCACAGTGTGTTGCGCTGATGTGCAATGACATTCGGTGCCATCCAGCGCAGACGCGCTGCACTTTTCCCGCATACCGCACCACACCTCGCCAATTTTTTTTTTTTTTTTTTTTTTTTTTTTTTTATGTGACTAGGGCACATAAAATATAACAGTTGTCTGTGAACATGAGCAGATGAACATGGTATGCGCAAGCTCTAGTTCACGTAAAATGACTATTGGACTTTCTTTGTTTTAGTCTTTTGTGTGATTTTCAGTGGCATTATTCTATCTAAAAGCATATTTTCTAATTGCTGGTGTGTAAATCTTTTCTCTTAAATTCCCCTTTCTGTTCTCTAGGTGAACATCATTCCCATAATTGCTAAAGCGGACACAATATCTAAGAGTGAACTCCACAAGTTCAAAATCAAGATTATGAGTGAGCTGGTTAGCAATGGTGTCCAGATTTACCAATTCCCGACTGATGACGAAGCGGTGGCTGAGATTAACTCTGTAATGAATGTAAGTAAAAAGAATTTGGAATGGCATGGCATTGTAAATATTAGTGGGTTGGTTAGAAATCAGTTTTTCCTAACACAGCCCATACAGAAAGAAAATGCTTGCATTTTCTGAATGAAGGCAAAGCATTCTCTGATTGGACGAAGTAGAAAGCATGTCTTCACTGCCCGGCCTCTCGACCAGTCAGAGAATACTTTGCATTCATTTTGAAAAATCCAAAGCATTCTCTGAATGGCATCTGTACCAAGCACCTGTGTTCAGAATGCAGCAGGGCAGCCAGCATAGGACGTGGAAGCAAGTGGAGATCAATATTCATACTTGAAATTCTTCTTTATATATTTTGACTTATGTTTATAGAAAACCTTTTCACAAAGATCTTGTCGAGCTTTAGTCTTTCTAATGCGATTTTTTTATTTATTTTTTTGAATTTGATATAGACCTAATCTTGGCTTATACATTGGAATTATGTAATCTATCATTCTACATCATGTTACTACATCCAGCATTGATTTTTATTTATTTTTTCTCTTGAGAACCTGCTTGCTTGTTGTTACTTGTATGTATCTTGTAGTGCTCCACTGCTCTCTAGTGGCAGACAAGTGACTGCACAATCTGCTTTTAGCTATGGTGCCATGTTTGTTTTTTATCTGCAAAATCTTGGCTGCTTCAGCAAATGTTTTTTTAAGGCTTACTCTCAATACATTTAAAGAGATCCCCAAACATTGAAAAATTGCTCTTGTATCCTTTTTGTTTGTGACACTGTGTGCTTTTGGATATCTGTGATTCATTTTGTTATCTACGGTTTCACTTGAAGATCAGTGCATCTAAAAATGACACCTGACTCCACTCCTACAGAAGTTTTCCTGCAGGTTCAAACAGTGCTGCAAATCATGGCAAATTCTTTTCATAGTAGGCAGGATACAGATTACCTGTGCACTTTCAGAAGTGCAGGTTTTATTAATACAGCAGCTTTTCTTTTCTTTTCCTGAAACAGAGTGGGACAAATTGTAAGCGTGAGAGTGAGTGTTACCAAGGAGGAAGCTTTGGGGAGCAAGGTGCACCAAAATATTCAGATTACTTTTTTGGACGTTCCTTGTACGCCCAACTTTTTTTTTTACATGGTTAAATATTGCCTATTATTGTTTACATCATTTGTTGTTGCCCTTGCGTTACTGTTGGCTCTCATGTCTGATCCTTTATCATATGTATTGATATATCCCCATTATCATTTTTGTGTTTAGGCTCATCTCCCATTTGCTGTAGTTGGGAGCACAGAAGAAGTGAAAGTTGGGAATAAGCTGGTGAGAGCCAGACAGTACCCATGGGGTGTTGTTCAAGGTATGTGTGAACGTAAAAAAAAATTTTTTTTGTGTGTGTAAATATTTAAAGTGGATGTAAACCCCATTCATGAAATCTGACCTGGCCACGTCTATCTGTAGTGTTTACTTATCGCTCTCTCTTTCTCTCTCTCAATCCTGAGTCCTATGTCTATCTGCTGCTCCGTTCCTCTGTTATCAGACTAACCACTTCTGACAAGCTCTCCGACACATGCGATAACAGCAACTGGGCGTTTTGTAGGGGAGGAAACTTGGAGATAGATAGGCAGAGAGCTGGTCTATTCACAGCACAGCTCTGCAAGTTTCTTTGTTCCCTATGTGGAGAGGGGGGGGGGGTGAGCCTTTCCTCCAATCGGCTTATATACAGTGTATGCCCAGACTCCCCTCCCACTGCTGAAACAGGAAGAAATAATTCTAACAGGATGTGCACTTTAAGAGTCTAGAAAGCTGAAGATGGCTATTCATGTAAAACTTATGTAGGTGTGTTTTCATCCACTTTAACATGCTTTTTTTATGATCAGAAATTGTATAGTAAACAATTCTACTTGTAGCTTTGAAGAACTTTTATCTAGACAGTTGAGACCAGCACTGCTGCTGCTTGATTGACCTTGTTCAGCAAACCTAAAAATCGGGTACTGAGAAAAATATAGATGCGGCTGCTGGTCTTTCCCTCTAAAAGTATTTTATGCCTGGCTGTCATGGTGATCATGGGGCTTTAATTATTTCTGAGCTAGGATCTTGGAACAAACATGTTGATCAGGGACAACCAGGCAACTGGTAATCTTGGAACATCAGGAGTATCTCCTGTATCTCTGTAAATACATATTTCTTTTTGATGGCATGAATGTTAACCAAAGTTTCTAGCTGTTTTAACAAAATATGAATGTTTATGATATTAGATAAGGAGTCTATCAATACAGGTAGTGTTGGGTGGGCCATATCCCCTAGAACACACGTCGGACTCAAGGGCCACAGATGAATCTGGCCCGCCAGGCAATTTCATGTGGCCCTCGCACCTTTCCTGCAGGTGCAGCACCCCCCTCGTCCCCACCACCGCCACCTTGTCTCAGCAGTCAGCAGCAGAGAGGACAACAGAACTCCTCCACCAGATCCTGTGGTTTCCTATTCAGCTGCAGCACCCCCTAGTCCACCTCCCCTGGTCTCAGCTTTGATCCGACTCCGGCAGCTGACTTTAGCCTTCCTCTGATCCTCATTCACACCCTGCTCTTTCTGCTTCCCAACTCTGCCCCCAACTTACCACAAAGTAAAGGAGATGCACTGTGATATAAGAAATGGTGGGGGACTCTTGACTTCTGTTTCAATCGTTTTTATTGGTATTTTGAAAAATATAGAGTAAATGAACACAGCGCAGAGCAGCAAACAATCCTTGCATGTTCTGAATCGTACAGCAAGAACGTATACAAAACAAATGAGGGCAGAAGATCTTGGTAAACCGGTTAGGTCTTTTAGTAAGGCAGCAGTGGAACATGTGGGCATCAACAGAAATAGACGAGAAAAATAAGCTTTAGGTTATGAACATAGTACATTCCGAAGACGTTATTATCCATGACCGGTAGCTGTCAGGAATATTGCCCTGTATATCAGGATGAGGATCAATGAGATCCTGAGGTTGAGACCTTGCTGAAACATAATCACTGTGGGAACTCTTGACATCTGATGTATGGGGGAGTGGGGTGTTCAACCGGCCTTTGAGGGCAACAATAATGCTGATGCGGCCCACAATGAAATGGAGTTTGCCATCCTGCTCTAGAAGACTTGATCTCCCAAGTGTCCCATTCAAAGGTCACTCTGTGACATAAATCCATTATTATCTCTTAAGTATGTTGTGCATATTGTGAGGTGTTCTTCATAACATGACTGAGTGCTTTCTTATTGGACCCTAGTTTAAATACTATTCCAATCTTGTTGCTGTTGTGTATCCCACTGAGGAATGTTTACCGCTCAGGTGAGTGTACTTGCTATAGTCCCATTCGGGGGCTCAACACCATATATAGTGAAGTAAAAAAGATAATGGCCGTACACTCTCCTGTTGTGTATCATTTAAAATTAATTTTTTCCAGGTGCAGTTGAACCTTTTTACATGTATTTTATAGTATTTCTAACACATTTGTTTCTCCCATAGTTGAAAATGAGAGTCACTGCGACTTTGTGAAGCTGAGGGAAATGCTGATCCGGGTCAATATGGAGGATCTCAGGGAACAGACGCATACGCGCCATTATGAGCTGTACAGGCGTTGCAAGCTTGAAGAGATGGGTTTTAAAGACACTGACCCAGATAACCAACCTTTTAGGTAGATACTAGGGGAGGGTTGGAATGCTGGAACATGCTATTAAAATTCCCCAATGGGACTGTTTAAAATGTTTGTTAAGCCATATAAGAGAAACACTGCGAGACCCTCTATTAGAGCCTGCCAGAGCACACTACATCAGTCTTTTATTAAAACAAGCGCTGTAAATACCGGTTTACAACGAGCTTCATGCCGGTTACGTGACTCGCAGCAGCTTTATACATGCCGATTGATGGCTTCTGCAGGAGAGGCCATGATCTCCCTCTGATATTAGCGCTGGAAACCATACGAGAGTACCATTTCCAGCCTAAAGATCGCACAAACTGTATTTAAGCTTGTTTTTTTTATAAAAGACTACTACAGTGTGGTATGCCAAAATATAATAGAGGGGCTGGCCATGTGCATTTACAATTTTTATTTTTACTAATGTCGGTGGAGGGCGGAGACGGAGACACACAGATGCAAGCTGACAGGCAGGAGTGAGGGGGAGAGGAGAGCAGAGGGAGACAGTAGCATATGACAAAGGGACACACTTGGACCACGGTGGTCAGGGCTCAGTAGCCCTGATTTTCGTTGTCTGTATAGAGGGCATGCAGGAAGTGGAGTGTTGGGTTTGTGGTTTTTTGTTTTTTTTACAGCTTAATCTGTGCTGTTTAATCTGCTTTAAGGGACCAGGAAATCTATTTTTTTTATTTATTTTTTTACAACATTTCCATGGTGCATACATTCGGATGCAAAACCATTGTAAGAAAAGAAAAACGGAATTAAATCTAGTAACTGTGCAGTTCTACATTATATACTATCGCAGTCATTTGTATAATGCTTATTGACATGCTATCTTGTGAAAACAGCTGAGCTCACATTTATTTTTAATATGAAATTGGACGTTACAAGAAAAATGAAAGGCCTTTGTTACATCTAGTCCCTACCCCAAACTAAAATAGTAATTTTAAAAGAATAGCTTTCAGTAAAGTGTAACTAAAGGCAAAACTGTTTTTTCTTTTTAGTTTTGGATAAGAGTGCAGAAGGATTGGAACATCTGTAATGTATTATTTCTGTCTTTTCTCCTGTCAGGGAGATTCATCCCCTCTGTACGTCCTGTTTACTGTTATTCTATGGGGACACTGGTTCTGGTGACGCACTGGGATCCCCTCTCTTTGCAGGGATTTTCTCTCACTTCCTGTTTTGGCTTTGGGACAGGAAATAAATGGAAATCTCCCTAATGGGACAGATGGCGAAACAAAAAAACCTGACTGGGTGCGCTATCCAAAATGGGGGGAAAAAAATGTTTGCCTTTTTATTTACAGTTAAAAAAAAAAAAAATATTGTACTTCCGGGTGATGCAGACAATATCCCTATGCCCCACTGATGCCATCCAAGAAAGCAGGGGGATGGAAATCGTGCAGAATTGCAGTCTTACAACGGGCCCCCAGCCCCCAGCTTTCCCATGATGCAAAGTCAATAGAATTTTTAAAACGGCCCTAATGGCACTTTTCTGTCAGTACCATTAAAGAACATATAAGTTATATCTGTGCTAGATTTGCTTAAAAAGTACATATAATATAAAAATAGCGAATAATAGACAGCTGCTAGAGAGGTCAATAGATGAACAACCAATAACAATCAATATACATATAGTGCAGCGCTATCACTCAATGAGCATCTATAGCATGATCTCAATTTTTTTGATGAACATTGTTAAAGGTAAATGTGATAAATGAGAAACAAAAAGGGGTACAATAATGAGATCATCAATAAAATGAAGTTGATCAAGCATCCAAAAAGGCAAAAGTCAAGGAAAGAAGAAAAGTGATTTCCCAACAGGTGAGGACTAGAACAGATGATTATGCGCATAAGAGCCAGCTTCCCCAGATCCTCTGTATAAAACACCTCCAATGCAATGTGGTAGCTTCCAAATTAATGCAAAAGCCAACAACACAGTGGGGAAAACCCTTTCCCAGGTGTATCTATAGAAGTGCTGGCGGTCCTGGTGTGCTTCAAAACAAACTCATACCCGATGCATGTGCATCAAAATATAAATAATCATATCGCGATACTGTATAAAAGGTGGTTTATTGAATATAAAAGAAGCCTTTACATTATCATTGATAAAAATGAGCATGTTGTCATATAAAAGGCTGCAGCAATGACCATGGACAGAATATCGAGCGGCCAAGGAGCGTGGTGATGTCACGTCTGCTCCCACCCATTAGTGGGACAAGACACGACGTCGCTACGCTCCTCGGCCGCCAGCACCTCTGGATACACCTGGGTAAAGTTTTCTCCACTACGTTGTTGGCTTTTCCATTAATTTGGAAGCCACCACATTCTGGTAAGCTGCCATCCTTTTGCATTGGAGGTGTTTGTACACAGAGGATCTGGTGAAGCTGGCTCTCCTATGCACATATTCATCTGTTCTATCCCTCACCTGTCAGTAACGTTGCCAACATGCAGCAAATTCAAATTGTTCTTCCAACCACCACTTTAGGAATCTGTCAGTATGGCAGTGACATATTCTTAAAGAATTACAACCAGTTCTCACATTAGAAATCCAAAATGCACAATCCCATTATAAGATTATTGAACATTACTGTCTGACAATGTTATGATGTGCAATTCCTAATAAAGCCTTTTTGTTTGGATAAAAAGAAAACCAACAGTGCAGAGGTACGCCAACACAAAGAGCAGGCAGTGCATGTTGTCATGTATGTGATTCTCACACAGAGCTGTGGGCTGGGATATTCCCTAGCCCAAAACTACATGTAAATGAGGATGTGATGTAATTGCCCATATGTGGCAGCAGTGTGCGGAGCCTGATGGGGAACTAGTCTCTTAGTCTGCTTTACTTTTCATTGACCGCACATGGCAAAGGGCAGATTTGAAAGCTTCTTTTGGACTGAATAGCGGATCCACCCATTGCTGTGCGCTGTCGATCAAAAAGTAAAGCAGCCCTGATGGGGAACTAGTCTGTCAGTACAAAACTTCCGAGCCGTGTGCCTGACAGTGTGATGTGTGCACCGGAGGGGGAAGTGAGTGCGCAGAGGAAAGACTGTACATTGTGGACAATCCTTGGTGCACACACAGACAAATTCATGTACCTGTCTGTGACGAGTACATGAAACGGGCACAAGCACCTTATCTGGTTTCTAAAGGGTGTATGCCACTTCCTGTGCTTTGTGTACTTTTCTTTTAATAATTCTTGTGCTCTCAGTCTTCAGGAGACTTATGAAGCTAAAAGAAAAGAGTTTCTGGAGGACCTGCATCGGAAAGAGGAAGAAATGCGGCAGTTGTTTGTCAGCAGAGTGAAGGAGACAGAATCTGAGCTGAAGGAAAAGGAGAGGGAAGTAAGTGCCTCTTTCCGATGATCCTAGTTTGATCCAAGCAACTAAAACCTTATATTTTCAGTTATTCGAATAAAATAGAAAACAAAACAAAGGCATTACCGCCATCTAGTGGTAGCTTGTCTGTTCGTAATGTAGAACTTGATTTTATAGAGCAAAATATACATAAATGTAATGAAAGATGATAAACATCAGATCTCCACAATGATATGATATCAGAAATTGCCTTGAGGAAAGCAAGACGTGATCTGTTTTTGCTGCAGGCTTCATGAGAATATCTTTTTGTGCTTGTAGCTTCAAGATAAGTTTGCACATCTGAAGAGGATACACCAAGACGAGAACAGAAAGCTAGAGGAAAAGAGGAAGGAGCTGGAGGACGAGATGAACTCCTTCAACAGGCGGAAGATGGCAGTGGAATCATTGCAGCCTCAGGGATACCAAGCAACTTCCCAGCAGCCTTTAAAGAAGGATAAAGACAGAAAAAAGTAAGTGTTTACTTGTGCACTTATCACAGTTTTTACTTCAGTATTTCTATTCCTATTGCACTACACAATGTCGATATGAGGCAGATTTTTCTTTCCTTGTAATGTTGGATGTAGGCACATGCGGGCAGTAAATTTTGCTGGCACCTACCAAACTTAGAGGAGCTCCGCTAAAGCCTGGTAGTTCTTACTGCTGCCATAGACATAGGTACTATCTATCTGTGTAACTAGGTCTATGGTAGGCGTAAGAACTCCCAGGCTTTAGCTGGGTTTCCCTAAGTTTGGTGGGTGCCAACAAAATTGACTGTCCTCGTGTACATGAGATTGCAAAGGTGCAATTTTTTTTTTTTAATGTATAGTCTTTGGTAAATAAGGCTGTTCATTCAGATGAAATAGTGTTCACTGAGCTCTATTTTCTAAGTTATCAGGAAATAGCTGTGTCTTTGCTTAGCCCAAAAACTGACATGATTATATTATTACAGGTATTTTATTTACGTAATGCTTTAACATACTGTACATTAATGTCAGTCCCTGCCCTCAAGGATTGCAATTTCTAGTCCATATCTCACATGCATACCCGCACATACTAGATCTAATTTAGTCAGGAGCCAATGACTCTACTAACTTGGAGTGTGGGAGCTAACCAGAGTACCCGGAGGAAATGCACACAAGCACAAGGAGAGCATGCAAACTCCATACAGGCATACTATGGTTGGGATTTAAACAAAGGACCCAAGTGGTGCAAGACAGAAGTAATAATCACTAAGCAACTGTGTTGTCTTGCCTTAAACGGTTTCCGAATTCCAAAATCCTTCCACCACTACATGCCCAGTGCAGGTAAAAAAGAAACTCCATGAAGCAGATTGCACCTTCTCCCTAATCAGGGTAATTGTAGGTTTCAGGATCAGAACTAGAAAATGTGCTGCTCCTGATTTAACAAAAAAAAATCATATTTAATCTTTAAATGCATATGTTTTCATTTAGACAGCTTTCACATTGGTGCGCTGTGCTTTGGTTGCAGCGTCGGTGCATCTGCAATTTTTGTGCACTTTACCTACGGTTTTAACCACAGTCCCATAGACTTTCTATTACGCTGCATGTTTTTGCAGATGATGCAGCATGTGGGACTTTTGATGCACTTTCAGAAAATGTGTCAATGCACAACCTAATAGAAAGCCTATGGGACTGCAGCTAAAACTGAGGGTAAAGCACACAAAAAAATCTGATACACCTGCACAGGGGCCAAACCAACGCACTAGTACTTGCACTCGGCGCATAAAACCTACTAACTGAGCAGTTTTTCCCTTGATTTTTATCTAGTGCACTGACTGCTCTTTTCTGACTGTATAGGCTAGACACAAATGGCCCCATTTATCAGGGGGGGGGGGGGGGGGAGGTGGTTGGGCTGCACTAGCTTATTAGTGGAGGAAGGTGGGGAGAGATATAGTATTAGTCAAGATGTTGCAACACATCAAATCACTTCTACTCCTGACATGGCAGTTGGTCCGTAGATTTGGGCTTATCCCTCAATAGAGTCAAAAACCTCTGGAACAGGGGACTGTGTACTAAAGTCTATGGGTACCTACACCGAATCTAGCAGCTGGGGATCATAATGTAAATGTGTTACAAGAGAGGCTTGGAGGCTGCCATTGCTGACCAGTTCTTTGGAAAAAGATATTTGCCTGGATGCCCTGTTGATCCTATTACTTCAATATTTTCACTCTCTGATCTAATAAAAATGTGCAGATAAGGTATAGGGTATGTATTCTGCATACTTGTTCTAGATCAGTGACTCCAAAAATATAAAGGTCAGTGTTTCGAGCAACTAGGTAGTTGGCAATAGCAGCCACAAGTGGTCTTTAAGAATTTAGCACAATAGCATTTGTTCCTCGATAGCAATTCAGATGTTAGCTGGTGCCAGGAATTGCCCTTCAAAAGCCTCATTCCATGCAAAAATATAACCACCTTTCCACCCACCTCTAACCCATACTGCAGAGAATCTTTTTTTCTTACCTGGCGATATAGTCCCCTGCTAATTCAGCAATGCAGACGGTCCCTCATCTGCTGATTCTCTACTTCCCCCTCATGCCAATTCTCCTGGATTCTGAGAGGACCCCACCACTGGACAGCCGAGAGGAAATGTCCATGCCATTCAAGCAGTGATGTGGACTCCTAAAGAAGGACTCCGTGGGTAATAAAGAAAAAAGGCTCAGGACTGCAGAGTCACATGACTGCAGCTTTAGGGGTAGTGCAAAGGGACTATCTATCTCTATCTATCTATCTCTAGATGGATATAGAGATAGATATAATATCTTTTTTTTTTTTACTGCAGCGAAACAGAGGTGGTGGGCTTTAACAAAGGTTTCTCAGTATGTGATAAAATATCCCTTCCACGGATTCCATGCTGTTCTCTCCCAGGATTATCTTCTAAGCAAAGAAATTGCTTACTGTAGTTTATCTGCTGAGTCAGTTGAGCAGCATCTGCTGGAGCATGTGCTTGCAAAATTTCTGCATGAATGAGAACTCGCTGAACGGAAACATGTATTTATAGCTGAATCTGCCTAAAGTTTTCATTCCTGGGACTAACCTGTCTAATGTGGCAATGTGCGATGTGACTGAGCTGTATATTTAACACAGAATAAAAGACTGAGAATGAAAAAGTAATTTTAAACAATAATAATGCAACCTCCAGATATATGAATGATTAATTGCAAATTCATCCGTTCTGTTACCCCCAAAATCCTATTAATCCACTGCAAGTAGAAAGCAGGCTGTAGCTGTTTTTCAGGTTAATGGAAAATCTCAAGAGTGTCCTAACCTTAAAGGGGAGTTCCAGCCTTTTTATGTTTATTAAAAGTCAGCCGCTACAAAAAGACACTTGCCTGCTCCACGGTCCAACGATTGCGGCCGCACGGAGCATCGCTTCTCTCCGCTGGCGCCTCCATTTACACCGTGGGCACCCAACCATGACAGCTTTTGGCTTCACAGTTTGGCACTCGTTGCGCGAGTCGCAATGCTCTCTAGGAGTGGACAGGCGATCTCCTGGGACCTGTCACATTTCCCAGGAGATCGCCTAGTGGGAGGGGCCGCCTAAGGCGAGAGTCGCCGCAGCCTAGGTGGCCCGTAGGTGGAAGTGGGACAGGAAGTCCCACTCCCCCCCCCCCCCCCCCCAAAAAAAATGACGTGCCAAATGTGGCATGTAAGGGGGTGAGGAGTGCCTAAAGCGGAAGTTCCACTTTTGGGTGGAAGTCCGCTTTAAATGAAGAAAGTGAAACCCCCCTCAGATTTTTGAAGCAGTCCAATGTGCTAGGGAAACCTGGCATAACTTATCTGTGCCCACCTGTCACGTGTATATAATAGTGGGTTGAAGGGCCTTGGTTATGTCCAGGAGAGACCAAAAAGTGGAGGAAAGAATCGAAGTGGAAATTAGACTGTCATGGATAACCTATTTTGAATATACTGCTTGCTAGGCCGTCCTGCTGATCCTCTCGCTTTATTATTTTAAGTAGGTGATGTGTAAGTAAGCAGATAAGAACTTGTCTTTTAACTTCCTGATCTAGTGACACATGAAGTATTAATGACAGGAAGTCAGCATAACCGCCAGGCTACTAGCGTTTTTATGAGGTGGTCAGCAATAGCAGCTCCACTAGCCTCACATGACTGGTTTCCTTTGAAAACGACGTATAGGCGCTTTCCCCTCTTTTTCCAGGGGCAGTCCCAGGTTTCAAAACTTGTCATTGGAAAAGGCCCAATTTAAAGCAATTGCTCACCTGCGCACCTTTTTCTTAGATGTAGATGTTTAAGAGATTTGAGTATGCCTGATGTAATATGAGGAGCAATTTATTGGCAATGGATCCAACAATAAATCTGCTCTATTAGCAGTTTGGGCCCAGTTTAGTAAGCTGAAATTGTCACCCACAGCACCCCCTGCTGGCGATCTATTGTATTACCACAGTAACCAATTACAATGCTGATGGTTTGCATCTGGATAAAGATGTTCTTTGAAGTCAGTACTGTATTTCCTATTACAGGGGTTGGGACAGAGGTCAGCAGGACAACACGAGGCACTGAATACAGGCGAAAGCGCCTTCATATACTAAGTTCCATGCATCATCATGGATGTGTTTGGCTGCGCTTCACTGTACAGCTTTTTATATGGAAATGACTAGGGTGTAAATCATTCATCTTATTGCAGACATATGAAGTTTGTGCTCTGGCTCTGTCCAAAGGGGCTGCAAGGAAACCTGAAGTGTTTCTGTGACTTAGACAAGTGATGTAGATTTGTAGAGGCACTGGAGCAATCATTGCTTTGTAAAACCAACAGAACAGTGAGATTTGGTATAAGAACATTTTTATATTGTACATCCCAACCCACTTCCATGTGAAATTTCTATGGCTAGTCCTCTGACATAAACTAAGGGGCCAATTTATTAACAAGTATGATCCAACCACATCTATACTGCCTCCTTAAATACAATTAATAGCTTGCCACATTTGTAAAGCACTGCATTGTGCTTTTACAGATTTGATTTTTGCCCCTCTAATAAAACCAGCAAAGCCTCAAAAATTGTAATGAATGGGTAAAGGGTCAGGAGCAGGACCTGTCATCATGTGATCACACTCTCCAACTATCATGTAGGAATAGTCATTGCAGTGTGGAGTAAACAGCCTTCCAATTAGAAACCCCTGTTTAGTTCCATTTTGCACCACTTTAGACCCCCGCAGTTGCCATTCGCAGTGGCAGGGACTCCATGTCGGCGAGTCCTGTAGTGTACCATAGTGTCCTATGCAGACCTCAGTGGATTACTTAACTTCTCTCAGCAAATGTTGCTGCATTTTTCTTTTTCATTTATAATGCCATATCTGAATCTAGTTAACTGGCTGATGTTCAGTATTCTTGTGTTTTAACCACTTTGCATCCTCTCAGTACTGTAAAAGCGATCGGGCAACTCTACGACTGAAGTTGTGAGCTTGTGTCAACCATGTGCAAGTCAGGTTGTTTTTATATATGGGCTGTGGATGGTAAATGTGATCAGACCAAGCACAATTCTTTTATCTGATGCGATTTGAAATTAATTATTGGACATCACAGAAAAGCACCATCATTAACAAACCATAGAAAAGCAAAGATTTACATACTCCTAGCTTTTTAAGTAGTATTAAACCCTCAGCGCTTTTTAGCACAATAAAATACATTCCCCATAAACTACTTGCAGTTTTACAACTTTCAGTGCTGCTGGCTCCACCTCTCTGTGCTTTTCCCCTGAACTTCTGGTCTTCACAGGAAAGACTGAACAGTATAATCTCCAACCAGTCTGTTAGTTTGGAGAAGCGAGGGGAAGGGGGGGAGCAAAGAGCATGGGGAGTGCCATGCCATCCTAGGCTACAGGGTTGTGTTTCTATTGATGGACATAGTGTAAGGTGACACAACTCTAGTCCCGGTATACAAGATGGCATCCTATGGAACATATCCCGAAACCAGAAACCTGGGGCAGTCATGGCACCAGCTTAAAGTGGAATCAACTTTTTTTTTTTTTTTTTATTGAAACTGGGCATTTAGGAGCTTTATGTCATAATGGGCTAGCATGCACAGTATATTGGCACAATATGGGAGACTTGCCTGTCAAACAAAGCTCTCCAGCATTACACTGTGTCAACGCACCAGCTGGTCCCATGCTCTTCATCTTCTCCTGGTCTTCCTTCCGGGGGCCAGGCCATGATGATGCATTTTATGACTCAAAGCAGTGACTTAAAGTGGTTGTAAACCCTTTACAACCACTTACCTACAGGTAAGTCTAGATTAAGGCTTTACCTGTAGGTGCTCGAAATATCTTTTAAACCTCTACGGTTTAGGAGATATTTACAAATGAGACAGGCGCCGATGACTTTAGAACCCTTTAGTAACGGCGAGCGTGCCGTCTCTAAAAAAAGATTGTGCCGTGACTGGCGGTTCCCGCATGCAGAAGTGACGTCATTGGGCCTTGCGCACGCCCACAATGCCGCATCTTGAAGGGGACATACAGGTACGTCCATCTGCCCAGCCATGCCATTGTGCTGACGTATATCGTCGTGCGCTGGTCCTTAAGCAGTTAAACGTATTCTGAGAATGCAATGCTTAAAAGAACTGAGTTGGATGTCAATTTAATCGGTTCACCTGTACACTCCTTATGGACCAGAGCAGTTTTTACATTTCTGATTTGTGCCTGTTGATTTGGCAATAACTTTGTTACCTAAAGTAACAAAGTAATACATATTTTTTTTTAAATACAAGAACAACTTTTTTGTAATACGTAGATAAATATGATAAAATATTTAACCAAACAAAAATTTGCACTTTTTTTTTTTTTTTTTTTCTACTGTAATCGGTGTTAATTTAAAAAAGAATTTTAGTTTAGAAATGTTATTGGTTAGAACAGTTTATCCAATTTATTTGTCCTGGGACTTTAAATGACGTCCTGCTGGAATTCCCTTACTTTGACAATGTTTTGTCAATAGGGCAGCAAGTGAAAGTGAAATCTCCTCCTTCATGGGATGCAGATGGTTAAAAAAAAAAAACTGACTAGGTATAACCCTCCCTTAAGCCTGGTGCACACTACTCGTTTTTTTTTTTTTCCGTTCAAGAATCTAATGTTCGTACTGTGATCTCCCCTGCTGTGCTATTGTGTTCTGACGGGGGGGGGGGCGGGGACGCTAGCTGCCAGAACACTCTGCTTAGCCAATGGGGAGCAAGTCGGCAGACCTTTTTCGGCCATGACCTTTCGGCAGAAGTCGACCCAGCTGCCGTACACACGGGCCGAATGTCGCCCGGTTTCTATTGAACTGGCCGAAGGCGCCGACATTCAGCATGTGTATACTAGGCTAATGAACTAACGTTTTCCTTTCAGTTGGGTTTTAAAATGAACTCAAGCCAACCTTTTTTTGGATAGAGTGCAGAAATATTGGCACCTCTGTCAATTTTCTATTGCTTTTTTCAATTATTTTTATTTATGTGAACACAACTGAAATTTTGTTGTGCACAAGGTACATTCAATCACACGTAGTTTTGCACAATTTGTCGGCTTGATGGCTTTTTTATTGCTACATGTATGCGAGTTAGGGAATTTTCTCCTCGCCCAGACAGCACAGGTAGGAGCAGAAATCCTACCACCTATTACAGAAAAGGAAGAGGGCAAACTTTCTTTCTTGCTACATATAAATAGATGGCATTTAAAGTTAATTGTAGCCTCCCCAAACCTAAACACCATAAATCGATTAACTAAGTAGGACTTGCTGAACGAACAATGCCAGATTTGGTAATATTGTGGTTGCAGAAAAGAAAATGGTTTAGTCTACGGCAGTATCCCAAAAAGGGAGATTTGATAATAGTCTTAAAACATTTTTAAATTTATATGGGTATGGTCTAATGCTGGCCATACACAGGCAGAAATTCATAAGTACCAGTAGACAAACACGTGTTCATACAATTTTCTATAGGTGAATGGTTCCGCTAGACTAAGACCAGTAACTAGGTATAAATATCACAAGAATACATTGTCCAGTTTTATTTTATGTTCTGATTTAAACTTTTTTTTGTTTACCATTCTTTTTGTTTTAAACTCACCTTCATTTTATGTTTATTTTCTTTTCAGTTAAGATGCACAGGCTTACATGACAAGATTGGACTTGCAGGTTCATGTCATTTAGTTGCTTGAATTGTCACCACATGCCATCCTTTTCTCTTAACATTGTGAGCGGACCAAAGCATACAGGAAACCTGGAGACTACACAGTTTACAGCTAATCAAATTCTTTTAATAAGTGCTACAGGTATAATGTGAGACTTGTTTATTCTAGAAGCTTGAAGCTCTCTAACCATCTATGCAACACCATTTTGTATATATACAGTTCTTAAAGATGCTGTATTTTTAATATGTTCATAATATAACCTATCTGGGACAGCCTTGTTTTATGACTTTATAGTATTGACTTGGTATGGTTTTGCTATTTTTTTTATTTGTTTTCCAAAATAAGTCTGCAGTGGAAATAAAATGTACAACAAATGCCCATTTCCTCTCGCATTTGATGCAGATAAAGTTTGACTCCACCGCAAGTGAAGTGGAGGGAATAGAGTTGCTTTAGCGTTTAAATGGCAAAATATTACATGAGCTAAAAAAATCAATTTTCTTTATTTTTCAAATATTATACACATTTTACATACATTTGATAGATAAAAATGGCAATCTATTTAGTGCTAGGAGGATGCTGACTTTTTAGGTCAGTGCAGGCTTCTTACTAACTGCTATAGAAGGTACAGCCTTTAGTAGGAGTTCTTTAGCCTCTTGTGGTTCTCTGGCTTTTACTTTCACCCAGACAAAGCCTAACAATGACCATAGCCGGGGAATATCCAGAGACTCCTGCTGCCGGACCTTATTTGTGTAATCCAAGTATTACCTAAAATGGTGAATAATGTTGGATTTTGCCAGAAGTGAAGGTGCTAGTTTACTTTTCTTAAAGCAATAAAAAAGAAACCATTATTTTATTTTGACAAGTTCTCAGTGTGGTGATGTGTAGACTTTCACCAAGTGTTTTTCATTCCATTATTTTTCTTTCAGTTCATGTGGGCAGATCAGCGTTTTTGTTCATCGTTTTTAAAGCATCAGTTCTATACATTGTCTACCAATACAAGCACTTAGTTGTGTGTTTTTTTTTTTTCTTTTTAATGTATTTTTTTTGTAAACAAAGCTTAGGGTTCCGCAGCCTTAAAACATTCAGGTTATATATATTTTGTCCTGGGTTTGTGCTTACCGCCAGTTTGTCTTACAACTTGGCATTTTATCCGTTTGCATATAATGTCTTTTTTGGAACCAGCTTACACGTCGCTGTGCTTTTGTAAACGTATTTGCCTATAGTTCCTTTTGACAAAGTTGTTTTGACTGCTATTATTTTAAAATATATCTTTAAGTGTATGCAGGGAAGGCGTCCAGTTTTTTGCTTGCTTTGGGCCTTTGCTGTAGCATTTCCCTGTCAATAGGGCATTTATAAAGGAGCTATCACCTATATGGTTTCTCCTCCTATACTTTCTCCCGAAATCGGCTATCTACCTAGAATTTTATCAGCACAACAGAGCCCGGTGTCGGGTATTTAAAGACATACAAGAACTTGGCAGCATTTTTTGGGGGGACACTAGCATCTTTACTCCAAATTTCTTATCTGAAGCCTTGTGTCTGGAAAGTTCCTAGGGCTGAAAAGGTTAGAACTGACAATCCAGAGTATTTATCTTTTTTTGTAGGTGAAGCCATTTTACTAAGAATGCTCTTCCAAAGCTGGCCATACATTATACAGTTTTATTATAGTCGCAACTTACCCAAGGTGATCGATGGATCAACTTGGATTGATTAGCCTGCTCATACATGGTTTGGTTTGAATCTCGGCTGCTCCCTGCTGAACTGGTTGAGAGTCAAACCTTGGCTATGGCTGGCTTAAGACTACCCGGTTATCATTGCACTAAAACGATGGGTTGTCCATATGTGAAATCGTGGGAAACCTGTCTGGAAGGAAATAGAGGCTACACTGCTAACTTCCCTTTGAAAATACTAGCTGATTGGCTGTTATCTTTACTCACTGGTTCAATCAAGTGTTAGAAGAAAGATCGCTTACCAAGGACAGCCGCCTCCATGTCTCTCATGTCTAGATAAAACATTAAACCCTAGATACCTATTGGATAAATACATTTTTTCATCCAGGCATAACTGTAGTCCATTTGTCTCCCTTTTGTCGGTATTATGAGAATCCCTGCTTGGAAAATAGGAGGGAACTTCCTAAATGCACTTCCTGCACGCTGTCTCTCACGTACAGAAAACCTAATGTAAGAAAAAAAGTACAGAAGCCACCTTCAGTCTGGATATGATTAGTGATGCAGAAAGACAGGCTTTAAGAGGTACACACCTTGTGAGGTGTTCCCTGTATTCTGGTGCATTGGACTGCAGAAAACTTGGATCCAGGTACAATGAATTTTCTGACTTTGGCACTGATTTTTGCAGTGCTTGCTGGATACCATTTCACTTTTTTTTTTTTTTTTTTTTTTTTCATTATTTCAGTTCACTGATCTTTCAATTGTTGCCTACAATTAGACTCTAAAAATAAGCTACAGAAAAGCACCTGACATCTGCATTCTGTTGTGCATAGTTTAAGAAGCTGCATTGTTTCTGCAAAGTGCACCAAATGAACTGACATATGTATATAATTGCATGTTCTTTTTAAGGGCTCATTTTTTGTGAAGGACTTTAAAAAAAATAAACCTTTGACACCGTTTATCCACATTTCTAGAGATACCACAAACCATATAGCAGTATTCTACAATGTAATAATGTGCAGCTGCATCCTGTAACTCCTAAATGTCTTCAAAATTTGTATTGACCCAGTAACACTGAGATACTCTACGCCAGGGGTCTCCAAACTGCAGCCCGAGGGCCAGATACGGCCCTTCAGTTGCCTTTATACGGCCCTTGGGGCACTATTCATCCCACTAATGAGACACCATTCTGTCCTCTAACACCAACATTTCTTGCAACTGATATCAACAATGGGGTGCTATTTCTCCCATAGACACCAAGAATGGTGCACTATTCCTCCCCCTAATACCAAAGGTGGGGCACTGTTTACTCCCACTATTGCCAGAAAAAAAAAATCTACTACCGCTGGTCACAGTCCACCCCCCCCCCCCCCAAAATTTGAAGGACAGTAAACTGGCCCTTTGTTTAGAAAGTTTGGAGACCCCTGCTCTACTCCTTGCCTCTTTCTAACACCATTTTCTTCCACCTAAAGCTTCATCATGGGGCTCTATGCTAAAAGCGTTAAGGGAGGTAGTGCCTGAAAGGTCTCAACATTGCTGGATCAATAAAATCATATAAGCTCTTTATGATGTTATGGATTGTACTGCATGTTTTTTTAGTTGTGGAACATTGTTGGGGGGCGGGGGGGAGAGAGCCTGGAGGCTGAGGCCCGAGTGGCAGAAAGCATTGGATCTTGAAGCAATATCAGACCTGTAAATGACAATCTAGCAATCCCATTATATAGGACTTGGTAATCTCAAAGGGTGCGCGCCCATGTACATACACTGAGGGTTAAAAATGCTCAGCTGGTTTCTGGAATCAAAACTATATTCTGTACTACAGCAAGATAATCAGCATGTACTGTAGGTCAGTGGAGGAGAAAATGTTTCTATGTAACCACTGACCGGTATTGCCCAATATAATAAATGAGCGCATAGAACATTGATGGTGAACCGTGGCACCCCAGATGTTTTGGAACTACATTTCCCATGATGCTCATGCGCTCTGTGGTGCAATTGAGCATCATGGGAAATGTAGTTCCAAAAACATCTGGGGTGCCAAGGTCTGCCATAGAATAACTTTTTTACAAAAGAAAAAAAAAATAACTACATATTACATATATAACTAAATATTATTAAAGCATCAAATGGACAACTCCAAGTGTTGCCTTAGATATTATATATTTTCCTATTGGATGTTTAATAAGATTGAGTGGTTTGATAGTGTACAAATGGTTTCCAGACTGCTTAACTACTAAAGCATGTAAGTATAAAAGCAATTTATCCTGGTAGGAAATGTCATTTTGTGGTGGCCAAATAATAATCCTGTGTTAAGATACATCTTTAAGATCATCATTAAGAAAACATTTTTTTTATATACATGTTTTTCATTATACCATTGTGACTGTATAATTTTAATCTTTTCACCTTTTTCTCACTTTGTACTTTTTTGTTTCTTTGTATTAAATCTCACTTTGGGTTTGCATTGTGTTTTGTGTTTTATTTCCATCAACATTATTGTGTGATACAAATGTCTACATCTAACCTACATGTACAGTAAATTAAATATGATAACACCATAGCTAAAACGGCTATAAGTGGGCAATATCTGAACCCAAAAATAAAGGGGGGGGGTGTATCTATCCCTATAATGCAATACACAAAACCCCACAAAGACTATACAATACTTAGGAGATAATGCAAATAAATGAAAATGACGTAGAGATAAAAAAAAATACAAAATTATTGCAATGTAAAAAACCTCAAGAGTATTTAACAACACTAATAAAATAAAGTCACATCGTAGTTTAAGTATGGTAGATATCCTTTTTAAGTGGAAATCGTCATCCCTAAAGAAGATAATTTGTTGAAACGCATTGGGGTGTCTTTGTCCGCTCAGTTCACCCGTACTCCACATGTATGGAGTTCACCCCTTTTGTACTTGCCATACTGAAACTATGATGTGACTCTGTTATTGGTGTTTGTTAACCACTTAAAGTGGTTGTAAACCCACTTTTTTCACTTTTGCCTACAGGTAAGCCTATAATGAGGCTTACCTGTAGGTATAAAGAATATCTCCTAAACCTGTACGGTTTAGGAGATATTCCCCTCGCGATGCGCCGCTGATTGCAGCGGCACATGCGCAGGGGGGGGTCCTCGGCTGAATGGCCGACCCATGCCGGAAAGGAAATCTTCTGCGAGCATGCACGTCATCGCCGCTCCAGCCAATCGGCTGGAGCGGCGATACCCGGAAGACACGCTCATTTTTAAAGTGATTACGTATATGTACGTGAGCCGGTCCTTGAGTTTTTTTTACATTGCTATAAATACATTTTTTTTTTTTTCCCTCCATTTTCACTTCTTTGCATTATCTCCTGGCCATCGTATAGTCCCAATTCCCTCCTATACCCCTTTGTGTTTTTTTTTTTTTTTTTTTTTTGATCTGCAATGCTAATATATAGTTTGATTTACTTTTATTTTGCATGCCTTTTTATTATGTTTTTGTCCACATTTTCATGCAGACCAAGTTGTCCAGCAAAAGCTGTAGTTACAGGGGTTGAGACAAATGTTATCAGGAATGCTTACAACAGACCATCATTTATATGGTTTCACCTTTTTTTTCCTGCCAGTGACGCAAGGCTTACGTTGGTGGCAGCGGCAGCATTCTTGATCACTTCCACACGCACCAAAATCTAACCTCTGTTTGCTGATCCTTCTTCAGCGGAATGAACCCATGTGCTACATGTTATATATCGCCATGCATGATCAACTCTGAACAATTTTTAGCACAGACTTTTGGTTTTGCGGCCACAATTTTATGGCTTGACATGTTGGGTACGCGTGTACAAAAAAATGCAAACACAGCTCTAACAGAGGTTTAAACCTTTTTCCCAATTGAAAAACAAACTGTTGTAAATGTTGAAATACAGATGAACTAAGGCTTTAATTTGTCACACAAAGAGGAAGTAAACTCTGCCTCTTTTTTTTTTTTTTTTCTCCAGACCTGCAAAGTAAAGGCATAATGTGCTAGTATGCATCACATACTGGCACATTATGTGATGCTTACCTGCAAACAAAGCCCTCATTGTCACTGCTGGAGGCCAGATCCATCTTCGCTCATCTTCCTTCCGGGCCACAGACTCCGGCTGCATGACATCACTCCCGCGAATGCGTGCGGGAGCCGCCGGTCACGGCAGAGGGCTCTGAAGAAACTGCAAAGTCGGCTATTCCTTCAAAACGCATGGGCTGATGTCATCTGTGGCATATACAGTAAATATCTCCTATAACAGTGCATGTTTAGGAGATATTTACAGTACCTACTGTATAGGGAAGCCTTATTGTAGGCTTACCTATAGGTACAAACAATCCATGGAAGTTTATGTCCTCTTTAATTTAAATCCAATTAGAACTACATGTCCATCTAAGCCTTGTACACACGGTCGGACTTCAAACAAACTTTTCTGTGGATTTTTGTCCAAAGGGAGTTGGCCGGGCACACCTATAGCATACACATGGCAGTTTTCTGCAAGCTTTACCGCCACCCTTTGGTCAATGTCTGCTATTGTTGGTTGATTTTAACATTGGTTCTGGGCATGTGTATTTGTACTTAGGACTTTGCTTGCCGAAAAGTTTGTCTGTTTGCAGAGCAAACTTTTGTCCAATGAAACCCAAAAAAGTTTGGCCGATGGAGCGTACACACGGTAGAATTTTTTTGAAAACCTGCTAATTTTTAAGTTTGTTGTCAAAAAGTCCTACCGTGTGTATGGGGCTTAAGACTACCCTGTCTTTTTTTTCTTTCCACATAGCTACACTTTAAAGAGAACCAAACTCAATTGAGCTTATTCTAGAATAAATTAAAGTACAGCTTTACCCATAACTTAATACCAAAATAATTTTCTTTACCAAGGAACGTGCCTTCCACAATAATAAATTTAGATTTTCCTAGCTTGTGACGGAAAATATTAGTTATATGAAGACAGGAGGCGAGTATCTTATGCATTATTCTTTCTTTAATAATGCTCATAGCAGAAAATTCAGTAATCCATTTAATGTAACTGAAAAAACTTCAAAACTACACTTCCCAGCAGTCCCTGGGCCACCATAGCCCCTCCTAGACTGTAGCCTGTATATAAGGGACTGTCCACTGTGAATCGTCCTCTTTCTTTATGCGTAACAGCATCGCCCAGGAACTTGAACTCCACCCAGACATCTCCACCGTTGCACGAAATCACGACCGGCCAGTCCGCAACTTCCGATTCTGGAGGTAACTTCGAGGGAACATGGCCAACTGTGGCCCAACTTCATCCCAATGGGGACTGTAGAGAACCCAACCATCTGGAACCGACAGATCAGCCGCCTTCAGGACAACGGTCAGAGTGTTCAATATCCTGAAAGAAACAAGAATCGTAACAGGGTTGGGTAGGGAGGGAAGATACTCGCCTCCTGTCTTCATATAACTAATATTTTCCGTCACAAGCTAGGAAAAATCTTGATTTATATATCAGACAGGAGGCTCATATCTTATGCAAGTTCAAAGCTAACAACAGCAGTGCTATCAGTATAGAATAATCCAGACATAACATCATAAAACTGACATGGACACGTGGTCCTCTGGTCTGAAGTAAAAATGGCGAAAGGTGGTCAAAGAAGACCAATCGGCAGCCATTAATAAGTCAGAAAGGGAGCCTCCTGAGGTGACTATTTTAGTAGCCATAGCGCCCCTGGATGAGTGAGCTCCAAACAGGGAGATGTCTATGCCCGCCATCTCCATGGCGGAACACACCCAACGCGCTAGTGTAGCAGAAGAGACTGGGTGATGAGGTCTGACATAAGAGACGAGAAGTTGGGAAAAAGTCGGAGAGCGCAGGTTAGCTGTCTGCGATTCGTATGCCTGTAGGCAACGTACGACGCAGAGCCGTGGATGTGTAGGAAAAAACGGATAAAAAACCGAGTGAATACCCGTCTTGGTCCTACGGACCACCGAAAATTTGACCCCCCGAGGCGAGATTTGTTGCCTAGAGATGTCCAACGCTCTCACGTCCGAGACGTGTTTGATGGAAACTAAGCATAGTAAAACAGTCAATTTATATGACAACAGTCTTAGGGAAAGGTTGTCATTGTCCTCCCACGACGCGAACATGTCAAGCAACCTGGAGACATCCCAGGTTGCCTGATATCTAGGCCTAGGGGGACGCTTGAATTTAATGCCTCGCAGAAGTCTACACACCAGTGGGTGTTTTCCCACTGGTAGAGAGTCCACTGGGCAATGATATGCCGAAATAGCTGAACGGTATACATTGATGGAACTATAAGATTTGCCAGATACAAAAGAATCTGCCAAATAGTTCACCACTACCGACACAGGTGCATGTATGGGATCAACCTGCCGTTGATCACACCAACGAACCCAGAGTCTCCAGGCAGATCGATAGGCCGATCTAGTCCCGGGGGCCAAGGCGAGGAGAGCCCTAGCTGATCTTGAAAGATCGATATCCGTGTTCGGGACCCCGAAACCAACCATGCTAGGAGATGAAGGTTGCCCTCCACTACTAGAGGGTGGAGACCTCTGTTCGGGTTGGTCAGAAGTTGTGGAAAGTGGGGAATCAGCCTGGGGTAATCCACGGCCATCCCCAGGAGGAGAGGGAACCATGGTTGCGTCGGCCACCAGGGTGTGATCAACACAACCATCGCCCTCTGGTTCGCCGCATGTAGGAGAAACCTGGAGATCATCTGGAAGGGGGGAAACGCATAGTGCGTTCCCCTCGGCCAAATGTGGCGGAAAACGTCTACCGCAGACGCCTCCGGATCCGGCCTCCAGCTGAAGAAGCGAGGTAATTGGTGGTTGAGACGAGAAGCGAAGAGGTCTACGCATAGCGGGCCCCAAAGCTGTCTCAAGCGAAGGAAAACGGAACGATCCAGTCGCCAGAATCGGCAAGATAGCGTGAATTCCAGTCGGCCACCACGTTGGAGACCCCCGGAATATACTCCGCTATTGGGACAATGTTGCGTGCCAGGAAAAAGTGCCAGAACTCCTTCGCAAGGTCTGCTAGGATCCTGGACCTGGTGCCTCCTAAGCGGTTGACGTACTGAACCGCTGCCACGTTGTCCATGCGGAACAACACACAACAATTGTAGGCTTGAGGTATGAAGCTCTTGACGGCAAAATATCCCGCCAGAAGTTCTAATGCATTGATATGCAGATCTGCTTCGGAGGAGGACCACGTCCCTCCTGTGGAAGCTTCCCCGCACTGAGCGCCCCATCCGCGACGACTCGCGTCCGACTCTATGATGACATCCGGGCTGGAGTTGAAAATGGCTTTGCCGTTCCATTCGACGGCATGACGAAGCCACCAATGTAGTTCATCCACAGCCTCCGGACAGAGGGGGACCTCGTCTGCGTATCTAAGGCCCTGGCGTAGATGCATGATCTTGAGCCTCTGAAGGGCCCTGTAGTGAAGAGGGGCCGGGAAGATAGCCTGGATGGAGGCCGCTAGAAGCCCCAGACGGGCCAGAACCCTTAAAGACAAGGAACCCTTGCGTAGAACCGCCCTGATTTCTTTGCGTATCAGGGCTAGTTTGGCTTTTGGGAGGCGGAGAACGGCTCGATTGGTGTCTACCAAGAAGCTCAAGAACTCCATCTCTTGGGCCGGGGCCAGAACCGACTTCTCTAGGTTGACTAAGAACCCTAGGTTCTGTAGTAGTGAGACCGTCCACGACATGTGGAGGGAGGCTAGGGTTTTGGAGCGGGCCATGATGAGGAGGTCGTCCAAATAAATGATCAGACGTACCCCTCTGCTCCTTAATGACGCCACCACCGGTTTCATCAGTTTGGTGAAACACCACGGGGCGGACGACAGGCCGAATGGGAGGCAAGTAAATTGCCACATCCGACCCTTCCATAGGAAACGAAGCAGGTGTTGTGACTCCGGGTGGATCGGGACGGTGAGATAGGCGTCCTTCAGGTCCACCTTCACCAACCAGTCTCCCGGTTGCAAGAGATCTCGGAGGAAGTGAATACCCTCCATCTTGAAGTGTCTGTAACTGACATGTTGATTTAGATCCCGGAGGTTTATCACGGGACGGTAGCCGCCCCCTTTTTTCTTCACTAGGAAGAGGTTGCTTATGAACCCTGGGGAAGTGTGTTCGGCTTCTAGTATCGCATGTTTGGACCTGAGTTCCGTCATTTCGTTGTCTATGAGAACAACGTTTTGGGCCGCAAACCTGATAAGAGGAGGTATTATGTTTAGGACCGGTGGTGAGAGGAGTTCTATTTGAAAACCCGAGACTGTCTGTAGTATCCACGCGTCTGCCGTAATCGCAGACCAAGCGTGGATAAAATACATCAGGCGTCCCCCCACTGGTATGTGTGATTGTGGCATGCAAGGTATACTCACCGGTAGGAGGACAGGAACGGGGGTAGCCACGTCCGCGCCAGGGTGGAAAGAAAGGTGCAGGTTGCGCCACCGGAACGGTGTAGGAAGGAGGAGCCTGTTGGTAGTGGTAGTGGACAGCTGGTCTGCCCTGCGGCCTATAGGAAGAATAGCGGCCGGCAGATCGGCCTCTACCTCTGCCGGCATTGGGAAAAAAAATGTTGAACCTGACTTTTTTTAGTGAGGCTTGGGCCTTGTCTAATCCTGTAAACAGGCCGACGAATCGGTTTTTATCTTTCATAAGATTGTCCCCAAACAGCATGCCAACCGCCGCTGGACCGGGTTTGGTTTCGGTCAGGTGGGAAAGTTGGGGATCTAGCCGCATGAGAATGGAGCGGCGCCTCTCCACCGAGCAGGTAGTGTTGGCGGTGCCTGCTAGGCATATAGCCCTCTGGGCCCACCCGCGTAGTTGAGCTAAGTCAACCGGCTGCTCTGATGCGGCCACTTGCTCGGATAAATTTAGAATTTTGGTGAGAGGGCCCATCAAATCTAGGATACGCTCCTGGATAGACCTGAAAGAGCGCTCTATCCCCTTTTTGGGAAGTTTGCCTGATTTTGCCAGGTATTTGGCTAGGATAGGGTCCACCTCTGGTGTGGCCACCACCTTGTTGGGAATAAAGGGCCTAGGACATTCAGCCCGCAGCTTATTACGGGCGGTCCTGTCTAAGGACTTTCTGGCCCAAAGCTCTACTTACTGGGAGACATGCGGGAGAGGTGACCATTCGCCTGATCTCGGGTGGGAGATGGCGTCGGGGTGAAAAAATGGTTCTCCTAGGGCGTCTAGGATCACCTCACCCTGCGTAGCAGGGGTGGCGTTGGAGTCAAACGCCGTATCCCCAGCATCCATATTACTAGCATCAGATTCGTAACCATCAGACTCATGGTCATCAAAATTACCCGATGAATCCCCGTCCGAGGAATCTATATATGAATCGGGTTTTGTCCTTCTTGAGGACCTGTGCCTCTTTTCCTCTAACTCCCTGAGGTCGATCGGAGTCTGGTGGATGCTGGGGTTGGCAGACCGAGGAAGGAACTGACTGAATCATGTTGTTTACTTCCCCTGTCGGGGAGTCGGGTGCCGCCATAAAATGCTTCCGTTTTTGAGAAGCTTTCCCTTTTTTTGATTGGCGGTTTGCCACTCTGAAGTGGCGGGGCTGACAGACTGGGTATCGCTAGTGGCGACCCTGAAGGCGGGATGGCCGAGGCCAGAGCTGTCTGGACCGACCTGTTGATTAGGTCCTGGATCTGGTTTGCTGTCATGAATTGGGCAGAGTCCAGTGAAAAACCCTCCCCTCTGGGGGGAACGGATGTGGGTTCCTCAGCCATGACTATAGGCTTTAGTATGGGGGTAATGTACAAAATTGCTCTGCTGTGATAGAATCTAATCCCTCAAGCCAAAATAAATTCCGCTGTAATAGGAGGGAAAACTAACAGGAAGGACTGTAGGTATCCGTAAAAACCTGCAGTAACCTAAGGCAGTAGGTACCTATGTACTATGGTATGTTAGGCCTAGTAGGTACCTATAATAGTGGGACAGGCTCCTTTCCTCCTCACCGCTAGCGCTGTACTGGCACAGCCTATGGTGGCCCAGGGACTGCTGGGAGTTGTAGTTTTGAAGTTTTTTCAGTTACATTAAATGGATTACTGAATTTTCTGCTATGAGCATTATTAAAGAAAGAATAATGCATAAGATATGAGCCTCCTGTCTGATATATAATTAGGGTTACAGTGATACCACTTTTATTAATACAGAGTACTAGTACGATACCTTCCTGCCCCCCTGATACTGTTACTTTTGTTTTATATCATGTCACAGGGCACTGATAAGGTGTGGACTGTATTTTTTGAAAGGTATACAGGGAGATTTGTGCTTGTAACTGCCCGCACCGATCATCTGTGAGGTCAAGTATCGGAGCATTTGAAAATGCTTGGTATCGGCACAACCCTGTTAATACATAGGCTACCAACATAAGTGTGTGCTGTAAATTGCCTCCAGCATTGCCCCCTGTGTTTTATTGGTGAAGACTGCAAGTTTGCTGAAGGCCAGAGCACCTGAACAGTATTAAAACTTTAGGCTGGCAGCAGATCGACTGCTACAAATTTGGTACAGTGCCTAAAAATAAAGAGCCACCAAGCAGGGTTAGACTGTGTGTGTGTTTATGTGATTTTAAACGGTATAGGTGCTTATTGGAGGTATTTAAGGTAATGCACTTGGAGGTTAAAAACATCAACGCAAACTACTTGCTAGGGGGGAGATCCTCTGGTGTAAATCAAGGATGGAGAAAGCTCTGGAGGTTCTAGTAGAAGACAGACTGAGCAATAGCATGCAATATCAAGCTGCAGCTACCAAAGCTTGCAGAATATTGGCATGCATAAAAAAGGGGATGTAGTCCAGAGGTAAAACTGTAATCCTGCCACTTTGTAAAACTCTAGTCAGGCCACATCTGGAGTATTCTGTCCAGTTCTAGTCACCAGTCCTCAGAAGTGATGTGCTGGAGAGCGTCCAAAGAAGGGCAGCAAGATTAATAAGGGGATTGGAGGACCTCAATTACGAGTAACAACTACACGCACTAAATGTATTCTCACTGGAGAAGAGGGGACATGATGGCAATAGTGATCCCAGCATAGGAAAAATCTATTCCATCTCGGGGAGTGTAAAGCCTCGTACACATGATCGGATGTTTGAAGGGTGTGGGCCAAAAACTTGTCTTGCCAACAAACACGAATGTAGTTACGTACTATGTATTTTTTCAGCTCTTTAGCGCCACCCTTTGGGCACCTTCTGCTAACGTTGTGTTTGGTGAGGATTGCTTATGAGCATGCGTGTTTGGACTTTTCTCCGGCGGACTTGTGTACACACGCTCGGAAAATCTGACAACAGACTGTTGTTCGTGGAAATTTTTTAAAGCCTGCCATCCAACATTTGTCCACGGAAAAATCTGACAATTGTCCAATGGGGTATACAAACCGTCCGATTTTCTGCCAACAGCCTGTCATCACACAATTCCTGTTGGAAAATCTGATTGTGTGTACGAGGCTTTAGAGGACACAGAGCTACACAATGAGATTGGAGGAGAAGCGGTTTAACCTTAAAGCTGAGTTCAAAAAGTGTAGCTGTACTAACAGATGAACAAAAATAAACTAAGAAGTTATCTAAGATATATGGATTATTACTCCCCTTAGGACCCATTAGAATTAACAGCTATGGGAAAAGGAAATAGGGAGATCAATATTAGAAATGGGAGAAAATATTCTCAATAATTCATAAATAACCTATAGCAAATAAATATCAAGAAAGAAATTACAAGATTGCAATGAGATGGTATTGGAGCCCAGTAGCATTAAATAAAATAATTAGAGAACAAACGGATATTTGTTGGAGATGTAAGGTCGAAAGGAGGACCATGGACCATATTTGTTATGGATGCCGCCTAGTGAGAAATTTTTTGGGGAAAAGTTTGAGATATATTGGAAAATGTCAGGAATAGAGAGGAATCAAGGTTTAGATATATCACTGCTATCTTTAACTCCAGATTCAATAAATAGTCTAAAGAAGGATATGTTCCATCATATTACAACGTCTGCTAGAACAATCATAGCTCGTAACTGGAGAGAAAATATAAGTTCAAACATAGCAGATTGCATATGTGAACTGAACGAAATACAATATATGGAAAAGCAAATAAGAGAAGAAGGATATATAAATAATCAAATGCCAGAATTAGAGGATGCCTCCACTCTGTTTCATGGAGGGGGCGCGGCCTAACAACATGGCGCCGTAAGGACCTTGGGCGGTAACAGCAGCAGCTCCATGCTTCTCCCCAGGTGATCAGACAACCGGGACGCTGAAGCTGAATCACCCTCATCTTACCCGGTGATTCCGATCTGTGTCCTCGCGGCCTTCCGGGTGGGGCCGAGGGCAGCCGAGCTTGTGTTGCAGTTGGGCTGGGCGGACGGCCTGGAGTGTGGACCGTGGCCGCTAGCCATAGCCCCGGGGGGTGTGTGTGTACGTCAGCGGTGCGACACCCTGGATGCCATCGGGTGGAGTAGCGGCTGCCAACCACTAGGCGGAGTGGAGTGCCAGACCATCAGGTGCAAGGACGGAGTGAGAAGAGCGGATACCTCACGAGACTTCGCCAGGTCCCGCTACAGACGCCGACACTCACACGCACACGTGCGCGGATGCTCACGGAGGAGAACGCGGGGTGCCGCTTTGGATACGGATGCGGAGGGGCCGGCTGTGGAGATCTCAGGGACCAGGGAGAACCTAGCAGTGCCAAGCCACTTCCTCACATCCATTGAACAGGCGAATCCCTCATCCCTATGAATGTTGTGGACCGTTGCCTGGAGGAGGTGGTAAGAGGATTAAGAGGAATAAGACCTGTATTTGATGTTCCACAGCTGTGTATTTTTGACTGTCATTTTGCCCTGCTGGCTGCAACCGTACACACATAAGAGCCATCCAGCCTACAGAGCCCACAGGGAGGCGCCGGAAAGATCCTGTAGTTGTGTTTGAACTGAGGGGTTAAAGGATTGATAAAATCAATGTGGCAACAAGGATTCTTTTTAAAAACGGCAACTACTTGACTAAAATATGCTGGTTATAAATGTATGGAACGGTGCATAGAATAGTACGCAAGGGTACAAAAGTTCTAGGGAGTGCTGTAAAAAGCCCTGAAGATCTGTTTTGGGTGAAGTGGCATTAAGCACCAATGACTGTTTATCTGCTGATATCCTGTTAAAGGAAATAAGCTTGCTGCCTGACTATTTGCAAAACTTTTTGTTTTTTCTTTTTCCCTTTCTGTGAGTGGAAATTATACCCTGATAAAAGAAATATGATGGATATAGCCACATAGAAATGCACACAGAGACAGAGCCCTTAAGTGTATAGAAGTCCCAGCGAGTAGGGGTGAAGCTCCAAGTAAAGTGGATATAGGATTGTGCGGGGTGGATATTCCATCAAAATTATTAAAAGGGCAAAATGGTACGCAAGGCCCCAAAAAACACGCAGGGAGGTGGATCCGGCCGCAGTACAATGAGGTCATATCTTGTCTCTGAAGGACGGGAGCGGATACCGGGTAGTCCTAAAGGAGACGGGGATAATGGTATACCTGAGACACCTGTAAAAAAACAAGGGACAGACTGAGGGAGAGACCCCAGGGAAAAAGAAGGAGAAAAATAAAGATCAATCCCCAGCAGTGAAAGGCCAAAGTAAAGTCTTAAAGACCCCTGAGAGCCGCCAACAACAACAACCAAGCATGTTCTCTGATATCCCCCCTGAAGACACTCAAGCCCCACCAACTAGACAGGATATGATGGATATGTCAGAAATGATATTACGTCTAGAGAGAACTATTAAGGGGGAAATGGGGGCAACAAGAAGAGATATTCAGAGTGTGCTACAGAGAGTGGAAGGGATAGAGGAACAATTAGAGGAACATAGAAATGCAATAACGGAATTAAGAGAAAGAGCTGATATGGACTGGATTGAAATAAGAAATGCCCGATATAAACTAGAGGATCAAGAGAATCGCAGCAGAAGAAAAAACTTGTGTATAAGGGGCCTCCCAGAAGAAGTCAAAGATATAGAATTGGGGGAGGTGCTGCGAGGGATATTCAATACAGCTCTAAAAAGGGAGGAGACAGCCCCTATGCATTTTGAACGGGCCCATACGATACAAAAATCATTTAACACACAAAGAGACCTACCAAGAGACACTATAGTCAGATTCCTAGAATACAGTCAAAAAGAGCTGGTATCTCAAACTACGAGGAATTCAGCAACCATGGAGTATAAGGGGGTCAAGTTACTCTTGTTCTCAGACCTCGCACCAGAGACACTAGCACGAAAAAGGGCGCTGAAACCACTAACTAGCCACCTACAAACAAAGGACATACCATATAGATGAGGCTTCCCAGCCTGCCTGTCGGTTAAGAATCAGGGGGTTTCAGCGGTTATTCGCTTCCCTGAAGATGTAAAGGAATTTTGCAAAAAGCTGAGTATTCAGCCGATGCAAATAGACAACTGGGAAAAGAGACCTCCAGCCTGGAGAAGATGAAGGGAACAGGAATGGAATAGGGCATAGTTTATTCAGGTTCACTTTTGATGTAGGGTGCCTTTTTCTGGGGACTGGGACGGGAGGAGGGTGGGATGGGAGGATGGGGGACAAGGGTGGCTGATCACCAGGTATCCGCGGGGATTGTCCCCTGCTTCTGATCTCCCCTCGGCCCGCTCTTTTTGTAATGAAGGCTGTCAGTAAGGACAGGAACCCAGAGGAAGAATAAAGGATGTTGCCTGGGGAGGGGGGAAACATGGAGCTGATATACCGCCCCTGGACCAGGAGCCGTCCTACTTTAGCGGACGGGGCCTGGGAAATGGGGGGTCATAGTAGACGCCCCGAGGAAAGGCCCACTCGGCAAGTGGCCTGGATGGGCACAGACCGAGTGAGTCTTAGCATTGAGGATCAATGCGCTGGGGGGGGGCATATGTTATTTATGTTGTTTGTGTGGTCTCAAGGTACCTCGGCTGAGATTTTTTCCTGGAATAATATTAGTTTGATGTTGAATCAGGAGTATGGTTTAGATTTTCTTTATAATGAGAAAGGGCCTGAAGTCTCTCATGTCCTGTGGGGATAAGATGCGTGCTCCCAATCAGGGGGGGAAAAAGAAAAGAAAAAAAAAAAAAATATGAATTATAATAAATGGCTGCATTAAAGATTGTTACGTACAATGTACGAGGGTTAAATAGCCCAAGCAAGCGGTATCAGATACTACAGGAGATGAAGAGACTCTCGGCCAATATAGTGTTCCCTCAGGAAACCCACCTAAAAATAACATCAAAAACTAGACTAAACTCAAAGGAGTTCCCTACATGGATTCATAGTTACTCTCCTAACAATAGAGCAAAGGGTATTGCAATAGGGTTCGATAGGAACATAAGGTTCTCCCTAGAAGCTACAGAAATAGACCCTGACGGAAGATTCCTATTCGTTAAGGGCACTGTTTTAAATATGAGATATACATTGGTAAATGTATACTGCCCCAATGTAAGGCCAGCTGTATACCTGAGACAAATTTTGAACAAATTAGAAGGATTTAGAGAGGGTATGGTGATTCTAGCAGGTGACCTAAATTTTGTATTTGATCCACTATTAGACACCCAACCCATCTCATTGAGATCAGAGGGGAAATATCTCAGAATGATTAAACATAAATTACATCAGATGCAACTGGTGGAAGCCTGGAGAATTTTCCATCCAAAAGACAAGGACTTTACATATTTTTCATCGGTTCATGGGTCATATTCAAGAATCGACCATGTCCTGCTAGATCATCGGCTGCTTGAGGGACTGATGAGGATAGAAATAAAATCTATAACGCTATCCGATCATGCTCCAGTGGTAGTGTCCCTAGATTCAGGGGAGATCCCGGCTGGACAGCATGTATGGAGATTAGATGAGTCCCTAATAAATAACACCAAAACAGCCGATGACCTAGAAAAGGATATGTGTATATTCTTTAAAGAAAATGATACTGAAAATATCGCACCAGCCACTCTCTGGGAAACGCACAAGGCATTTATGAGAGGGAGGTTGATAGCAGAAAAAGCCAAGCGGAGGAAGATCAGGCAGGCACGGAAACAAACATTACTAGAGGAAATTCAGGCCCTTGAACGGAAACACAAAGAACTACAGGAAGAACAGGTCCTAAGGGCACTAACTAGTAAAAGAGAAGAGCTCCGTGACCTCCTGGAGCAGGAAACAAAATGGGTTTTTAACAATGTGAACAACAAATTTTACGCGTTGGGTAATAAACCGGGGAGACTGTTAGCAAGGACCATAAAATCAAGGAACACACAGAACTCTATTCTGAAAATAAAAGATAGGAATGGAGATATGAGACACTCCACTAGGGAAATAGCTAAAATATTCTATGAATACTACCAAGACCTATATAATGTTAATAAGGGGCAAGGCGACACAGATGTCCAGAATAAAAGGGAAAAAATTAAACAATATCTAGAGAAGGTTAAGACCCCAGGTTTGGCAGAGGAAGTAATAAGTAACCTAGAAAAAGAAATAACAAAAGAGGAAATAAGCCAAACGATTAAGAGTATTAAAATGGGTAAGAGTCCTGGCCCCGACGGGTACACGTCATTATATTATAAAAGGTTTGGGGAGATATTAGTGCCATTTTTTCAGAAATATATGAACTCCACAGGAGGGGGTATGGTAATGCGTAAGGAGGCCTTGAACGCTCACATAACTCTGATAGGGAAGGAAGATAAGGACCCCTCCCTATGTGCCAGTTACAGGCCGATATCTTTAATAAATGTGGACATAAAAATTTACTCAAAAATCCTTGCTGAGAGAATAAGACCACTCTTAATAGGCCTGATAGATGATGACCAGGCAGGGTTCATACCCGGGAGAGAAACGAGAGAAAATATTTTAAGAGTGATACTTTTGCTGCAGAAAGCAAAAAAGAATAAAGAACCAGTAGTTTTCCTGTCTTTAGATGCCGAAAAGGCGTTTGACAGGTTGGATTGGGAATTTATGATAGCAAACTTATCCCATATAGGATTTGGTCCAAGTATGCTCAGGTGGATAGGAGCTCTGTATTCGGCTCCCTCGGCTCAGGTGAGGGTGAATGGCACCCTCTCGGATAGCTTCTCACTTTTTAACGGGACCCGGCAAGGATGTCCGCTATCGCCTCTCCTATTCGTCCTATCATTGGAGCCTTTACTGGAAACAATTCGAATGAACCAGGAAATAGAAGGGATAAAATTGGAGAAAAGGGAGCACAGGATATCTGCATTTGCGGATGACATGATGCTATTTGTATCTAACCCTAGGGAGACACTACCTAAAATAATGGCGGAATATGAAAAGTATGGGGAGATTTCAAATCTCAAAATTAATAAAGAAAAAACGGAAATACTAAGTATAGCATTAAGTCCGCAGGACCGTAGGGAGCTTGAGGTCCTCTATCCATTTAAATGGAAGCAGAGGAGGATGAAATATCTAGGTATATACCTGTCTAGCACAGAAAGATACTTCTATGAAGATAACTATATACTATTACTGAATAAAGTAAAATCAGACTTAAAAGGTTACAGCATAGACAGAGTATCATGGTGGGGAAGGGTTAACACTATAAAAATGATGATTCTGCCAAAAGTCCTTTATATCTTCCAAACACTTCCGATAAAAATTCCAGAAATGTACTTTAAAGTCCTGGAAAAGATAATAGGAGGTTTTATATGGAGGGGAAAAAAGCCGCGTATAGCAGTGGATACTCTGATTAGACCTAAAGAGGAAGGGGGAATACAGTTGCCGGACTTTAGAAGGTATTATGAGGCGGCGGTATTGAAGAGGATCACAGACTGGGTGCAGGGGGAGGATGGGAGTAAAAAAAAGTGGGTAGAAGTTGAAGAAAGTTTAAAGCGGTTCTCCACCCTAAAGTGGAGTCCCGCTGATCGGAACCCTCCCCCCCTCCGGTGTCACATTTGACACCTTTCAGGGGGGAGGGGGGTGCAGATACCTGTCTACAGACAGGTATCTGCACCCACTTCCGGCCCTACGATACGGGCAAAGGACGGGTTTTTCCTCCGCTTCCCGTCGCCCCCCCCCCGTTGTGTGCTGGGAACACTCGGCTCCCAGCACACAGCGGGAGCCAATCGGCGGGCGCAGCGCGACTCGCGCATGCGCCATAGTGAACCGGGCAGTAAAGCCGGAGCGCTTCACTTCCTGGTTCCCTCACCGTGGATGGAGGGGGGAGCAGCAGGGTGACGAGCGATCGGCTCGTCATCTGCTGCGATCACCGCTGGACTCCAGGACAGGCAAGTGTCCTTATATTAAAAGTCAGCAGCTGCAGTATTTGTAGCTGCTTGCTTTTAATATAGTTTTTTAGTGGCACATCCGCTTTAAGTAAGAAAGAGCTGGGAAATATAATATGGGTACCGAGGCAATATAGAGGATTACCCCCGGACACGCCTGCAATAACAAAAGAAACTCTTAGAATATGGGATAAGGTCTGTAAGAAAAATAAACTGCTCTATAATAGCCCTCTGCTGCCTCTTACGGGTACGGATTTCTTCCCGCCGGGTAAGGAGGGGGGGATTTACCTGAGGTGGGCAACCTCGGACACTTTAAGACTGAAGGATATAATGAAAGGAAATGAACTATGTACGATGGGAGAACTCCAAGAGAAATATGGTCTGTCCTTAGGGGACATATGGAGATACAGACAAATCCAACATTTTGTAGGCACTTTGCCAAAGCCCCTGCGAGATATAAGTGATCTAAATCTCTGGGAAAAATATATGACCCAAGATGAACTTGGGAAACGGGGAATATCAAGTATCTACAAAATGTTGACTACCAAGATAGAGATAGGGAAATTGAAAATAATAGAAAGCTGGGAAATAGAACTCAATCAGACTATACCCAATAAAAAGAAGAGACAGGTATTAGAATATGTCCAGGCCTCATCGATGGATGCAAAAGTAAAAGAAACTAACTATAAGTTACTAACTAAATGGTACTACGTTCCAACTAAATTGCATAGAATGAATAGTGAGGCCTCCCCCCTATGCTGGAGAGAGTGTGGGATGGAGGGAACTCATGCCCACATATGGTGGCAATGCCCCCCCATACAGGTTTACTGGCGTGAGATATTAGGACTGATTAAAAAAATTAGTGGATATGAGATAAGATATGACCCATGGGAATGTCTGTTTCATACCACGAGTCTGTCCAGGAAAAAGTATAGAGGTACCTTGGTCCCGTTCCTGTTGAACGGAGCCAAGGCACTAATACCTAGGAACTGGAGGGAAAAAAAGAGCACCCTCGACAGGGGAATGGCTCCAAGAAATTGATAGAATTAAAGTGATGGAGGAACTGTGGGCCTTCCATGTAGAGGACGGGCCAAGATTTGAAACGATCTGGAAGGGATGGAGAGACTTTAGGTCCGGGGGACGAGAGGGGGGAGATAGGGGAGGAGGGAGTAGGGGGGATTAGAGGAGACCGCTAGCTAGGACTTCCTCAAGAGTACCCCCCCCCCCCTTTTTTTTTTTTTGTGTGTGGGGTGGTTTCTATTTTAAAATGTGGGTAAGGTTCACAATAAGGGGAAATTATAGTCCCTATAATAGATTGTCTTGTCTCTGTTTATTTTTTATTTTTTCTTCATAATATAGGGGAAATTGCTTATTCCCCTTCTGATTTTGTAATTGTTATTATCTTTTTATCTATTTTTTTTTCTCTTTCTTTTGTACACAGAATCACATTCATAACAAGGGGAATTAACCCTATGTTCTATATTATATCCTAGATAGGCCTAATGTTTGTTTTTTCTTTGTCTTCACTACACAGGGGAACTTTAAAAAATTTGTCCTTTTTTTTTTTTTTTTTTTTGCTCACTGAAGTAAATACACAATTAGGGGAAATGATCCCTATACTTTATATAGATTTCCCACAGATTTATTGGTTTTTTATTTCTTTTTTTTCTTCACAATTTAGGGGGAAATGCCCTTTTTCCCCTTCCTACTATTTAGCACCTGATTTTTTTTTCCTTTTTTTTTTCTTTCTCCCTTTTTCCTTTTTTCTTCACAATTTGGGGGAAAGTGCCCTTTTTTACCCATCCTACTATTTAGCACCTGATTTTTTCTCTTTTTTTTTCTCTTCCCCCTCTACCCCTTCTTCCCTCTCTCTCCCTCCTTTTTTCCTCCGTCTCTATCTTTGCCCTACCCCTGGGTATTTTCCATGGACAAGAGATAGGGAAAGACTAGTCCAGGAGGTAAAAAGGGATGGAGAAACCTAGGAGTAAGATTGGCAGAGGACTACCCAGCTTTTATACTATTTTTAGGAAGGGGTATATCTTGAGACCTTGTATGTTAGTTTGTATATTGATTTTATGTTGTATTTATTGTACTGTTTTGTAAAGAAATGAATAAAAGATTTGTTATATAGAAATGCCAGAATTATGGCAAAAATGGGATGAATATTGGCTATCGAAAGGAATGAAAGAATATATATATATATATATATATATATATATAATGGAATAGTAGTAGAAATATGAAATGAAAAAGAAAAGGAAAATGGGAGAGGATTAGGAGGAATTTTTTATTTATTTACTTTTTTGGGATGAATGGGAATGCAAGATAAGGGGAGTATGCATATGTAAGGTATTGGGTTTTAGGAATAAAGTAATTAATAGATATTTTTTTTTTAATCAAAATAAAATATTTTATTGAGACTAAACATACATCACATTACAAGCAGGATGCACGGCATTAAAAACAGGAATACAAACTCAGCATTTACTCATTTAACCAAGGCAAAAAAACAGTAGGGGATGAAGTGGAGGCCTATTCCTCATCTTCAACTAAGTCCAATTGAGCTCCGCGTGTTCTATCCCCCCTTGCATGAGGACCCATGGTTCTAGGCCTCAAATATATGGTGATTAATAAAGATCTATAGTCAGGCTGTAATCCTACGACCTAATTGGTCATTTTATCTGCCTTTTTACTATGTACCCGTGTCTCATGTCTAATAATATACTCCACAATCTATTTGGTAACCTAGTGTACCCTGAGCCCGCTCCCACACCCGTGTCTCCAAACCTTACAAAATTCCGAAAACATGTATGTTCTACCACATCTCTCTCTGCTGAATTAATAGATATTTAACAGGATTCTGTACATTGAAAAGGAAATGAAATACATTTTAAAAGAAATCATGTATAAATGTAAAACTTTTTGTATTTGGTAAAAAGAAATCGAAAACCAAAAAATGTAGCTGCTGACTTTTAATAAGCGGAGAAATAAACAGACACTTGCCTGTCCCACGATGTGGCCGCCCCGAAGCCTTGGTTCTCTCCACCTCTCCGCTGTGCCGGCATTGCAAGTGTGGGCACCTGGCTGTGACAGCTTGCGGCTTCACAGCCAGGTGTGCAGAAAGCATGCATGACCTGTCCCAGAAGATTGCAGGGGGGGGGGGGGAGAACTTACACTCTGCGCCATGAGCGGATGTGGGAGCTGGGTAGCAGTCAAAACTAGGTATCCCCCCCTCATAAAAAAATAATGTGGCATGTCAGGGGGATAGGAATACTTAAAGCGGAAGTTCCACTTTTGGGTGGAATTCCGATTTAAGCTGCGCAGGTTTTTTTTTTGCACTGTCTGTGCGATAAAGATGTGGAACACATTTCCACAATTGGTGGAAGCAGGGATTGATTTATTTATTTTTTAAATGCTCTTGGACGTGAATCTTAAAGAACACAACATGCAGGGATATGGGAAATGATTTTTGACACTGACACACATACACCTACACAGGTATGCAACTATTTTTTTTATGTTCTACATAGCTATACCTGCAAAAGTGGCCAGCTTGAAGTGATTTAGCAGGACTTAATTTTCTGACTAATGTTTAAGGACACTTTCACACTTCTTTGTTCATGTGAATTGTATTAAAGAAAATCGGCCTGTTCGTGACTGGTAAACTTTTTGTACTTGGTTTTTTATAGTGTGATATTTAGGGGCTGTTGGCTCAGTGGTAGAAGCATTTTTAGCGAGTCCTTGTGTGGCTAACTGCCACCTGGCTTTCTTCAGCAGTGTCGCAGCCCAGGCCCTAACTTGGACTATGGATTTTGACTGGACCCCCTCCGGCTGTGTCAGTCCCCTAAGACCCCTAGTCATCTCGGCTCTCACAGTTCTCCAGACTCACTTGGTCATCTCCACTCTCTCAGCCCTCTGGACAAGAAATCTCTTGTCTCCAGCATGGAGTACTGTCTCTGAAGCACACCTATCGGTATGATCAAGCATGTCATTATAATGGGTGTGCACACCTGTACATTCGGCCTACGGATCTTCTGCAAGATCTTGATCCTGGGTTGCAATACATTTTGGCCTAAATTCATGAAGAAATTTGAATTTGTTTACAATTTTTATTGGATATGTTTTATTGGTGAAAGTAAAATAAATATTTTTTCCCAAATTTTTTGGCCTTTTTTTTATTTATATAATAAAAAAAATTATCTCCAGTGGTGCGCAAATACCACCAATAGAAAGCTCTGTGTGTGAAAAAACTGTTATCCAGAATGTGGTGGGAGGGGAGGGGGGGACACAAATCCTTTTGTTCTCTTAGGATGCCGAAACCACCTCAGATTGCAATCCAGTATGGATATAAACACTAGCCGTATAAACCAAGGCCCAGATCCTTGCAAACCTCATGACTGTGGGGGGGGGGGGGGGGAACCTTAGCCTTTATGATCAAGTCTTTACTTAAAACTGACCTGAAAGAGATCACATCTGGAGCTGCAAGCTGCCAAAGTGTCCTAAAGCCCTTGATTCTGGCAAACTTCCTGCTGGAGGATATAGTGCTTAGAGGGAGCGTCATCATGGCTCAGTCCTAATCTGACTGGAGGTGGTCCCACCCCGAGCTATCGATCCCCAAAGGATCCTTCCTAGCCTATAGCTCTAATCTTGGTAAACTTCTTAGCTGATAGCCCTTAGAGTGCATGTCTTCATAGCTCAATCTTTACCCAAGCTGGACTGAAAAGTGATCTCATCTGGAGCTGGCAAGGAAGTAAAGCAAGTAGTAAATCCCACCTAGAGAGCCTTGGCTCTCCCTCGAGTCTCAGGTGAAGGCCCTCCCCTCCCCCATCAAAGTATTGGATGAGGAGTCCACCCATGAGATACGACAGGGACTGCAGAGATCTGCCCTCTAAGAGAGATTAAGATCAGGTGAAGTCCAGAATTTATCGGACCTGAGAACTGAGGCAAAAGAAAACAAAGCAGTCCAAATTGAACAAGCTTTATTCAAATTCTGTTGTAGGATTTTCAGACATCAGCTTAGAGAAAAAATGCCAAGCCTGATCAGTCACTTCCTCTCAGAACAGGGCACTGGAAGAGATGAACAAGGGTGGAGTATTGCACCCTGCAACAGAAGATCTCACCTGAGAGAGAGAATTCTGGAATCCGATAACCTGGTATCAAAAGCCGGAACCAAGGCTTGTTGGACAGTGTGGAATTACCACAATAATTGCCATGGTCTTTAGCAACAGATCCAAAAAAAAAACTGGCATGTGGATTAGAATTGAGCAAAAGCGTATGGCTTGCGAGATCTTTCCTGATCTGTCACAGCATCCATACCCAGGCTCTTCGTGAAAGAGCTTTCCGGCTTGTAATAGTAAGGACATGCTAGGAGATCTAACTCTGACATCTTGCCCAGAGATTAAATCCACTTGAAGGAACCTGAATGGAGGAACCACTTGTTGCCCAATTGGGCCACAAAATATGGATTCTTCCCAGAAGTTCTGAAAGTAGACTCAATAAAATGTTGAAGAGATTCCTCTCCACCCAGATCAGTCATCTCTACCTGTTTTTTTTTTTTTTACTGATCCTGCAAGTTCTGACCTGCCCCTTGATGTAGGACACCACTGTGATGTTATTCAGACTCATCGGATAGCAAAAAGCCTATTGTCAGGTAATGAAAGGCAAAGTCCGCACAACTGCTCCCACACGAGACCCAGCTGCAGACATTTCCAAAAGGTAGGAAAACTTCCAACAAAATCGGTCCTATGAGTGAGGAGGACATAAAAAAAAAAAAGAACGTAGGAGTGGGGTCCTATGGGGTAGGAGCGAGAGCCTAGCTGCCCAAATGTAGGCTGCCATTGAGTTTGTCAGGAAACACATTTTCTCTTCCGTTCATGGATGGACACAGCAGCATTGACCTTAGGGGTTATGTACCTTCCTTCTAGGAGAGACTAGGCAGAAAGAAACAGCACTTTAAGTGTTAAAAAAACATTTCTCTCAGTACAGCACCTCCCAGGGGGTGTGTCCCCCGGGTACATCCCACTGTCTGGAATATCCAGCCTCAGTTTTAATCTGCCTAGCGTCAGGAGAGGACATGGCCTTTCTGGAGCCCATGTGCTCTGGAGACTTTTTGTGTTTTTTTCGCTTTATTTGATTTTGTTCCTGCATTTTTGGATCCTGGGATCTACTATCAACTGCCGACTGGGTGACAGGCTGGATCTTGATCCTTGTAGTCCGTCCCCCCATGTTCGGCCATCGAGCGTGTGGCGGTCTTTAGCTAGGCCGTCCACGACATGCCCCATTGCTCCAGGGGCGGCCGGTGAACTGCATGTTCCAGGACACATATGACCGGTCTCTATGGCTGTGTCAGTGTGCCGGGCCGACAGCCATGCCGTATCTACCTGCGGACATTGGGTCTGTCTGGAATGCCTCCAGCCGGTGTTTGCAGGATGGGTAAGTAGTATCCCCTTGCCTCGGCAGAGTGTTTTCGGCTGGTGCATTCCTGGGGAGGTCAACTGAGGGTCCGCCCTTCTTTCCTCTCTCCCTCCTTCTCCATTCTGGGTGGCGGCTGTGAGGTGGGGGGTCCACCTGAGGGGGGGCTCTGCTACTGCCGGGGGGGCTGTGCTGCTGTGGGGTACTGTATTTTTTTATTGTGCTGGTGCTGTATGTTTTTATTGTGATGGTGCTGTGACAGTGTCTGCTGTGTTTCACTGTGTGTTTAACACATGTACCGCCGCCATTTTGCCGGAGCCGCGGTTCTATATGTCGGCGGCCATTTTCTTGTAGCCCGCATGCTGTTTTTCTGCATGTCGGTGGCCATCTTGAAAAAGCTTTGGCATCTAGTGTCTGGAATAACGCCGTCAACACCGCAGTTGTTTTCTTCCTGAGGGAACAACACAGCACGGACAGCACTCTTGGCTCTGCACAGTGGTATAGCCTGGTTCTAGGTGGTGAGTCCCCGGGGGGTCCCCTGCTCTCTGTGAACACCGGGGGGGTGGCCGGTGGGTCCCGTTTTTTCTGCAGTACTAAGGTGGGACAGCATGGAGTCTGAACCAGAGGCTTCTACCTCAACCATGCCAGAGTTAACCCTTAGTGCCCCCTGCGGCCTCGTTGGATGCTATGATGGCAGTCCTGGAGGCGTTTGTTGCCAGGATTGAAGCGGCAAGTGGCCAGAAGGGGGGTAAAAAGCCCCCTCCCTGAGCCTGCTTCTGGGGATATCTCCGATGCAGAATCAGGTGCTGCTTCTGCATTTGGCCCTGGTTCTGTTGTGTCAGATGATGAAGACTTGGACCACGCGGAAAGTGAGGATGACTCTGCTACAGGGTGGAAGCAGGATAAGGAATTTGTTGGAGCTCTGTTGGACTCAGGAAGAGTCCCGCCTGCCAATCAATGTATTGGAGCTCCGAGCAATCAAGTATGGCTCTCCAAGTGGTCCCTGGGTCTGCAAGGCCGACTGATCAGAATCCAGTCAGACAACGCCGCTTGCCGCGCTGGGCGGACCAAAAAAAAAATAAAACGCTTGTGCGCGGTGAAGGAGGGCCCTTGCTTATGGTGTGGCGGATTCCTTTTGGATTGTGGGAGCAGCATACACTTACCTCCTGTGGCATCTTTAATAATGTCATCCAAAAAGTCTGTCCCCTCTAAAGGGCAAATCCATCAGGGCCTTCTTGGAAGATTGCTCTGGCTAAAGTGTTGGTCTGCGGATCAGACGGCATAACACCACCGCATAGCTTGAGGCTCTGGCCAGCAGAGTAATAGTGTCCAAGGCTGACTCGCAGACAAAATTTTAGGTCCTGTACCAACTGGTCGGCCAGAGCTACCTCGCCCGAGGGAGCCTGATGTGCTTTTAACCCGTTGTGCTGCATCTTTGCCCATCCAGTGAGTGTCTGAGACACCAGGGCCCCAACTATTGTTGGATGCACAGCCGAGCCCACCCCCTGTGTAAAGGTTGCGAGTGACGGCCTCAGCCTTCTTGTCCGCAGGATCCTTTAAAGCAGGAGCCCCTTCCACCGGAATCGTGGTTACCTTGTTTAAATCTGGACACAGGAGGGTCCACTATCGGAGGAGAGGTCCATTTTTTCAGGAATCTCTCCTCAAGAGGGTAACGCACCGCCAAATTTTTAGGGACTGTAAAAAAAACCTTCTGTGGTTTGTTCCACTCCTTGTATAAAAGTTTGTCTAAATAAGACACACAAGAAAAAAACACCTTAGCAGTGCGGGTCGGCTTACGGAACCCGAAAGGGACCAACGCCTCTGTTGCTTCTCGCACTGCGGTGATAAAGATCACCTACCAGAGCCTTGACGCGTGCTGATCCGGAGTCATCCTCACTGTCCGGCCGGTCCTCAGAGCCAGGGTCATGAGCCATAGTTGGACCCAGCTCTGCAGAGTTATCCCCAGAAGGGGGCAGGGGCGCTTTTTACCCCCAATTGCTAGCTCAGGTGTTTCAGGGGAAAAGGTCGTCTGCTTCTGACGCCATGCTGCCCACGCGCCTGACACCCACAGGGACTCCAAGGCAAGGTACAACAGCCCACCCTCCTAGCTGCCACAGAGATGAGGACTCACCACCCTGGGCAGTACCGCACAGCTGCCAACCGCTTCCTACTTGAGCTGCCTGTGTCCGGCTGACCCTCCGCAGAGTTGCTCTGCAGACTCGCGCCGTTTTAATACACCTCTAGCTGGCAAAAGCCCCCGAGAATAAGGCCAAGCGGCCGTACTGTAAAACGGTGTGGAACACAAGAAAATGGCCGCTAACCGGCCAACGCAGGCGTGGACCTCAAGAAAATGGCCGCTGAGCAGCAGATAGTGGCCAAAACAGGTGTGGACCAACAGCATGGAGGGAGAAACACACAGATAAGCAAACTGACACCCCCTAAGCGGATGTACAGCACAGTTCCCGCCATAGATGGAGCCCGCCCCAGCAGCCAGCCTAGCTCAGAGAGCCCAGGGAGGAGGAGGGAATGGAGAAAAGGAAGGATGGGACCCCTACTTGACCTCCCCGGGAATGTCCAGCTATGTCCTGCCAAAGCAGGGGATTACTACTTACCCTTCCTGCGTGGATTATGCTGGAAGCATCCCAGACAGACCATCTTCCGCACAGTTACGAAGGTGACTGTCGGCCCGGCACGCTATACCGGTCACATGCGTGTCCTGCAGCGTGTTGCTCACCGGCCACCCGTAGAGCCACTGGCATGTCGTTCACGACCCAGCGCATAGCTACGGTCGGCACACGCACGATGGCCGAAACTGGGGAGACTACAAGGATCTGGGATCCAGCCTGTCACCCAGTCGGCAGTTGATCACAGGAACAAAAATTAATAAATAAAAATAAACCTCCAGGCCTATGGGCCCGAAGGGAGCCATGTCCTCCTTTGCTAGGCAGAAAAAAAAACTGAACTGCAAGATGCAGAGAGGGGTTAGAAAAACCCACAAATAACTTCAGGTAAAATGCAGGACTCTGAAAACGTGTTGTGGCACAAGGTGCACAATAAAGGAGGCACGTGAAGAAAGATAGGCTGCATCAGGGGTGGCAAACACAAGGCCCGCGGGCCGAATCCGGGCCGCCAGCCCTTGTCATGTGGCTCGCACAGCAGCACGCCAGCCTCCACCTCTTGTTCTCACAGCAGCACAGTATAAGCCCAATTTTCTCCTGTCCATAAACTTCTATGGGACAGGAGAAGCTGTGTGTAAATGTAGGGGTGTCTGGCTGCATCTGCGTTGGCTCACTGTGATCATTACAATGTCACAGTGCACAGTTCCCCCCTACACAAAATGGGAGATGCTGAGTCGGCTCTGCCTTCCCCCTCCCCTCTCCCTGTGTGAAGTGCGTGCAGTAAATGAAGAAGCTGTGCTTATGAACAGAGCAGCCTGCAGAGAGGTGGACAAGATTTCTCTGAATGATAAAATGACCATTAAAGTGTGAGCTCAGTGGGGTAGATTCAGGTAGGGGCGCGCAATGATACGGCAGCTCAGCGTATCGTATTTACGATACGCCGCCATAACTTACAGGAGCAAGTGCAGTATTCACAAAGCACTTGCTCCGTAAGTCGCGGCGGCGTAGCGTAAATCAGCCGGCGTAAGTGCACGTAATTCAAATGATCCGGGTAGGGGGCGTGGATCATTTAAATTAGGCGCGTTCCCGCGCCAAACGTACTGCGCATGCGCCGTCCCTAAAATTTCCCGACGTGCATTGCGCTAAATGACGTCGCAAGGACGTCATTGGTTTCGACGTTAACGTAAATGGCGTCCAGCCCCATTCACAGACGAGTTACGCAAACGACGTAAAAAAATTCAAATTTCGAAGCGGGAACGACGTCCATACTTAACATTGGCTGCGCCTCCTAATAGCAGGAGCAACGTTACGACGAAAACGACTAACGCAAACGACGTAAAAAACTACCGCCGGGCGCACGTACGTTTGTGAATCGGCGTATCTAGTTAATTTGCATAATCTACACCGACAACCACGGAAGCGCCCCTAGCGGCCAGCGTTAGAATGCACTCTAAGATACGACGGCGTAAGAGACTTATGCCAGTCGTATCTTAGGCAAATGTCGGTGTATCTAGCTTTCTGAATACGCTATCTATGGATACGCCGGCGTCATTGCTCTCTGAATCTACCCCACTGACTCTTTTCTCCCTTCCCCTCGTTTTTTAACTTTTTTCCCCAGCAGTAGCTGTTATAACTGCAGCCAAAGAGTTTAGAATTACGTCATCAGCCTGTGGTAGTGCTTGGTTCCTTGTGCTTTTAGGGGGGGGGTTCACACTGGTTTGCTGTGTTTTGTCCAATGGCTGGTGTATCTGCAGTTTTCCTGCGTTTTACCCACAGTCCTATTGATTTCTATTAGGTTGTGTGTTGACTCTGCATTTTCTGAAAGCGCACTAAAATTCCTACATGCTTCATCTTTGGCACACTGTCAGAAAATGCAGCAAAAACCTGCAACCTGATATATATCATCCCTGCCCTCTGTAGGTGGCGCACCCCTGAATCCCTGCCCTCTGTACATGGCGTACACCTGAATCCCTGCCCTCTGTACGTGGCGCACTGCTGAATCCCTGCCCTCTGTACGTGGCATAATCCTGAACTCTGTATGTAGTATGACCCATATACAACTGGTCCTTTGAGGGCAACCACACTGCTGATGCGGCCCTCAACTAAATTGAGTTTGGACACCCCTGGGCTGCATGGTTGAGTCACCAGAAGAAAGCCGTTACTACGCAAATGCCACAAAGCTTACAATACGCCAAACAGCACAGAGACAAGCCTCAAACCTTCTGGCACAAAGTAATTTGGAGTAATGAGACCAAAATTTAGCTTTTTGGCCACAACCATAAATGCTTTATTTGGAGAGGCGTCAACAAGGCCTATGATAAAACGCAGAGGTGGATCATGTGTGAGCTACAAAGGCACAGGAAATTTGGTCAAAAATCGATGGCAAGCTGAATGCAGTAGGTTATCAAAAAATACTGGAGGAACATTTGCATTCATCAGCCTAGAAGTTGCACATGGGACGTACTTGGACATTCCAACATGACAATGATCCAAAACACAAGGCCAAGTCAACCTGTCATTGGCTACAGCAGAATAAAGTGAAGGTTCTGGAGTGGTCATCTCAGTCTCCTGACCTCAAAATCATTGAGCCACTGGGGAGATCTCAAATGTGCAGTTCATGCAATAATTTACAGGAACTGGAGGCTTTTTGCCAAGAGGAATGGGCAGCTTTACCATCTGAAAAGTTTGTGTTATCATTCATATTCTCCGAAAAATGGCCAAGAAATCAAATTCTGCCAGGGTATGTAAACTTATGAGCACAACTGTACACTTTAAGCTTGGGAGCTAGATTAGCAGATTGTGGCCCCTTGGTAATAAACTCATTCAGAACAGGTTCAGGAGACTACTCATTACACAGCCCATCTAAAAACAGAAGGCTGAGGCCCCATACACACGTCCAAGGAACTCGACGTGCCAAACACGTTGAGTTCTGTGTGAAGCCGCCGAGGATCTTGGCGGGCCAACTTTCCTCATTGAACAACGAGGAAATAGAGAACATGTTCTCTATTTGGCCCGACAAGTTCCTCGTCGGCTTCCTCGGTGAAAACTGTACACACGACCGAGTTTCTCGGCAGAATCCAGCTCCAATCGAGTTTCTGGCTGAATTCTGCCGAGAAACTCGGTCGTGTGTATGGGGCCTGAGAGACTACCATGGTTCCATGAATATTAGACTAGCAATCTGGAGGGTAAGCCATAGAGTTATGCTTATGGCCCTTGCATTCTAAGTCAGCTATCATGGTAGCGATTTTGTTTCTATAGGGAGGGATTCTCTACAGCTATGCTAGATTTTTATAAAGGCAGGGGAGGGCACAACTGAATGGCGAGACTCGAATGGGTATGGAGATGGAGCAGGTTGTGCTGCTAAACTTGAGAAAACCAATTAACACAAAAATGTAGGTAAAAAAAAATGTTCCTTGGAAATACAGCAATAGGAAGAAATGCTGAAAACTGGTAGAGTACATTGTAGCTAGTGCCCAATAAAAGCAACATGTCTTGTATTAGGAATAGTGCACGACAGGTCGTCTTTATGGATAGAGCTGGGGTTAAGAAGACGTCACATCTCTCCTTCAGGATGGAAAGCCTGAGAACACAAATAAAAAAAAAAAACACACACACACACACACACACACACACACACACGATGCTCTTGGCTTTCAAGTTGAGTACATGGCAGTATTGTTCCTTCCCGTCACCTGCAAGAGGAATCAAGGGGCTGAACTGCTGCTATGATTGTTTTTACAGTGCAGGGAATCGCCAGCTGAAAATAAAGATACTGGGTTGATAGCTGTAGGTGCAGGTATCAGCCCAGTATAACCACTGACACAAGACCATCATGGACATGCCTTTTGGACCACAAGGATGTTAAATCAAAGCTGCTGAATCTTCTCTGGTGCATCCATTTTCCACAGAGCCAGTTTCATCCAGAGGAGAAAATAGGATTTTTGTACTCACCGTAAAATCCATTTCTCTGAGTTCATAGACGGACACAGCCTTCATTGACATTAGGGTTATGCTTCTTCCTACCAGGAGAGTTTAGGCAGAATTTAACAGCACTTAAGTGTTAAAACCTTTCCTTTGTGCTGCTCCTCCCAGGGAGCGTGGCTCCCCAGGCATAACCCACACCCTGCTCTAGGAGCCTCAGTCCGTAACAAGCAGTACCAACGAAGGAGGGGTGGGTGCTGTGTCCGTCTATGAACTCAGAGAAATGGATTTTACGGCGAGTACAAAAATCCTATTTTCTTTTCCGTTCATAGACGGACACAGCCTTCATTGACATTAGGGACGTCCCCAAGCAGTGTCAAAAAGTTCGAGGGGTGGGAAAGTAACACAGCAAACCAGGTTACACCCCAAACAAAAACCAGAGTTGCTCAACGGAGACACTCCAAACATAAACTGCCACCCATAACACCTGCGGCTGAGGAAGGCATTAAAAGATGCACCCCGTAAAACTTTGAAACAGCGTGGATTGACAACCAGGATGCATCCTAACACCGCTGTAACACAGAGGCATGATGCCGGAAAGCCCAAGAGGCCCCGATCGTCCTGGTCGGAACCACCTAGGAACGGTGGCAGACAAGACTGCCAGGCCCTCTTGTAGGACCAGCCACCGACATGAACAGTGAGCCCGACTTCCGGAACAGAACCGTAACATATAAGTACATTAATAGGGCCCGAACCACATCCAGAGGATGCAAAGTGGCCTCCTCTTGGCATTTCGGCCGAGGACATAAGGCTGTAAGAACAATATCCAAGTGAAAAGCCGAAACGACCTTAGGGAGAAAAACCGGCTGGAGCCGCAGCACCACCTCATCCTTATGGATGAGCAAGCAGGGAGCCTTGCAAGACAAGGCCGCCAGAACAGACAGACACCCGTCTGATCGAGGTAATTGCTACCAGAAATAAAATCACCTTTTGTGACAATAAACAAAAAACCTCCCGAATATCCTCAAAGGGAGCATCCCGAAGCACTGAAAGGACTAAATTCAAGTCCCATGGGGGTAATGGAGGGCCACCTGCCAGACCCCCTGACCCCAATGCGCACACACCCAGGAGTGCGATGCAAGTAAAAACAGCCAGAGCAGAAATCTGGCTCCTAACCGTACGCAAGGCGAGAGCCTGAACCACTCCCTGCTGCAAAGACAGCAGAATCCTGTACACAACGCATGTACGAGAGTGCCAGTTCATCTCCCCCACACACAGAGAAGTAGGCCTTCCATGTATGAGGAAAAAACCTACGTGAGGTAGACTTCCGTGCAGGCAGCACGGTAGAGACCACCGAGCCCAATAGTCCTCAGTCCTTAAGCCCCTGGCTCTCAACAGCCACGCCGCTAAGACCGGTGGCTGTGAAACAGGGTGGAAGATCGGACCCTGTAACAGAAAATCAATTCCCAGGGGGGAAGACGCTAGAGGGAGTCTGCCACCAGACGCACCTGGTCCGCGTACCAGAAGCGACGCGGCCAATCTGGGGCAATCAGGACCGATGGAATCCCTACAGCTTCCACTCTGCGCAGCAGGCATGGAAGAAGCTTCCGAGGGGGGGAAGGTGTAAAGCAGGCAACAGTGACCCCAATGAGCCATCAACGCGCCTGACGCATCCCCCCACGGGTCCTTAAACCTGGCCACGAACCGTGGCACCTACCGATAGAGACGGGACGCTAGAAGGTCCATGTCCGGAGTTGCGGGTGGAGAGACCACTCTCCTTGGCCCCGTGCAGTGCGACTTAGGAAGTCGGCTAGCCAATTCCATATTCCCGGAATGTACCCGGCCGATAGAGCCGGAACGGACCCTTCGGCCCACCGAAAGGATGTGCGCAACCCCCATCGCTGCAACAGAACTCCGTGTGCCTCCCTGATAACACCACGTCCGTGGCGTAGGTTGATCATCGGACAAGATCCTGACCGGTCGGCCCTGTAGATCCAGGGACCACCTGGCAAGGCAAAGCTTGATTGCTCGGAGCTCCAGAACGTTGATCAGTAGGCAGGACTCCACCCGAGTCCGGTGCCCCAAACGGAGAGGCTGGCATCCGTCGTGACAAGTGGCCTGCAGAAAAATGACTTTCCGGCCGGAAACACCAGCCACCACACCAGGGGAGACATGATCAGATGACTCAATTGGATCTGGTAATCCAGAGATGACGGAAGCTAGTCCCATCGTGACAGCAGTTCCCTCCGTAGTACCCTGGCGTGGAATTGGGCATACAGAACCGCCTAGAAAGAGGCTACCAACTGACCCAGAACCTTCCTGCAGAATGGCAGAGATGACCGCTTCTGGGTCGGCAACTGCTGCACAGCAGAGTCTTAAGTTTTTCCGTTAGGAGAAAAACATTCCCATCCAGGACTAGTCCCAGGTATTCCAGTCCCTGATATGGAATCAACCCCGATTTCAGGACAATCCAGAAACCAGCCGAACACTCGGAGAGCCTGACACGTGATAGACACGGCTCCACCAATGCAGAGCTCGTAGGAGAATGTCGTCCACACATCCCATGATAACAAACCCCCGCTGTCACAGCCGTGCCAGTATCGGGACGAGCACCTTGGCGAAAACCCGCCGAATGGGAAGGACACCAATTGAAAATGGTCCCCCCCCGACCGCAAAGCACAGAATCTCCGGTGGTTTGAGGATATGCAGGTACACGTTCATGACATCCAAGGATGCCAGAAAATCCCCCTGATGGAGTGCCGCTATTACCAAGCGAATCGACATCAACCTAAAAGTTTGCACCTTGACAAAACAAACGAGGGCCTTGAGGCCCAGGATTGACTGGGTCCCATCCTCCGTGGGGACACAAACAGAATGGAGTAAAAACCCAGAGATCGTTCCAACGAGGGAACTGGCACAATCACTCCCCCTGACCAGAAGATCCTGGACAGCCCCTGACAGAGTCGGCCGGAGGGAAAAAACCTGTTTGGCAGACAAGAGAGAAACTCAATCTTGTACCCCTAGAAAACACTTGCGAATGCAAAGCCAGTCTCCCACCCGAGACACGGGTGGGAGCAGACCTTCAGGCGGAAGCAGGTATGTCCGCAGACTTGTTAGGCATGCGGTATCAGGTGTGCTGCTACCCCGCAGCGGGCATTCAAGCACCATGTAGACCTACCCCCACCACACAGGGCGAGCGAAAAAATGCTCAGAGGTCGCCAAGGAGGGTCCTTGCACAGGGCGAGGTCCCTAGCCCTTCCCAGACTGTGGTGACAGCATGCGCTTACCACCCGTGGCATCCTCAATGATGCCATTCAGGGAAGTCCCAAAAGGACCGTTCACCCTTAACGGCCATCACCAAGGCCACCTTAGAGGACTAGTCCGCAGACCAGCTCTTCAGCCACACAAGGCGGCGCAGAACCACTGCATAGACGTAAGCCCCAGATCGTATCCATGGCCGCCTCGCAGAGAAAATTTTGACCCTGAACCAATTGTTCAGCCAGGTCCCTAGAGGATTCGGAAGCCCCTTCTTCCAGCTCCTGCAGCAGAAGCTTCGCCCTTTTAGTCAGGGCCCTGGCCAGAGCCGGCCTCATCGCCGAACCCACCACCGTGAATAGGGAGCGGGCCACGGCCTCCACTCTCCTATCAGCGGGATCCTGAAATGCAGGAGCCCCTTCCACAGGCAACGTGGTGGCCTTGCGTAGTCTGGACACAGGGGGGTCCACTGGCGGAGGAGAGACTTTTTTTTTTTTAAAAGCCCCCCTCAAGGGGGTAACGGGTTGCAAAACAAGAGCTCCAACAAATTCTTGCCAGCAACTGACTGCAGCAGAGTCATCCTCACTATCCATTAGGGTTAAACCCGCAGCCTCTGACATAACAGAACCAGAAAAAAACAGCGATTCTGTGTCATCCCCAGAAGCAGGCTCAGGGAGGGGGCGCTTTTTACACCCCATCCGGGCACTAGCTGCTTCAAACCTGGCAAGAAACCCAGGACAGCAAACATAACAGATGTGGCAGGGAAAGGGGCGTTAAGGGTTAACTCAGGCATAGCTTGAGAGGGAGACCTGGCTCAGGTTCCATAGTGTCAGCGCTGAGTCACCCACCCTGCAAGGCAGGACAAAAAAATAACCCCACTGGTCACCTCCTTGCTGCTATTGCAGAGCATGGGGGCCCCTGGTATTCACCACCCCACCCAGCTGCAGAGGGAGCTGAAAAACCTGAGGTGTGCTCTGATGTGCTGGCTGTGATGTGTCTGTCACCTCAAGGAAGATTCACAGCACTAAAACTGTTACAGCACTAAAACTGGTACAAGATACCAGAGGCTGTGCTGTTTCTGTCACCTCATTGAAGAATCACCGCGTTACCAAGGAGATTTCCAAGATGGCCGCCGTCTGAGGTAAAAATCAACTCATAGAACACAGCAGCACCCCCCAGAGTAACAACACAGTCCCTCAACACACGGGCCCCGGTGGTAATAAAGAAAACCCAGGAGGCCACTACCCAGTCAGGGGAAGGAGGGAGAGGAAGGGGAGAGAGGAAAGCAAGGCGGACCCTCAGTCGACCTCCCCAGGGAAAACACCAGCTAGACCACTTACCTGAGTAAGGGGCCACTACTTACCCGTCCTGCGACTACACGGCTGGAGGTATCCCAGACAGAACCAACGTCCGTAAACGGCATGGCTGTCGGCCAGACACACTGTGACAAAGCCATAGAGACCGGTCATATGTGTGCCCTAGAACCGAAGTTCCCCGGCCGCCCCTGGAGGAACGGGGCCTGTCGTGGACGTCCCAAAGCTGAGCTAAGGGCCGGCACACGCTCGATGGCTGAACATGGGGGGGGGGGGACTACAAGAGTCAAGACCCAGTCGGCTGTTGATGGAAGAATCACAGGATTCAAAAATGCAGGAACAAAATAATAAAATCGAGAAAAAAAAACGCAAGAAAAAAACTCCAGAAGCGCCTGACTCCTCTCCTGTTAGGCAGAAAAAGACTGAGGCTCCTAGAGCAGGGTGTGGGTTATGCCTGGGGGAGCCACGCCCCCTGGGAGGAGCAGCACGAAAGAAAGATTTTAACACTTTAAGTGCTGTTAAATTCTGCCTAAACTCTCCTGGTGGAAGAAGCATAACCCTAATGTCAATGAAGGCTGTGTCCGTCTATGAACGTAAGAGAAAAAAAAGGGTTAGCTGCAGAGTCTACCCCCTTTCCCTGTGCACACCAAATCTCTAGATTTATGAAATCCCCTGCAATTGGTAAGCTGCTCAAGAGTAGTGATCCCTTCCTCTCCAAATGCAGTTTACCTTCAGAGAACCAGATACAGTATTCGTCTGCAGCCATGTTGCTTTGAAGGCAATCTTGTTTCTCTGTGGGTACAAAATGATTTACTGAATTCCTTATTGCATTAGACCATATTATCCACTTACATATGAACTGTAAACTATGGAAGGATAGTTTAGACTAGCGCCTCATGCTGTGCAGTGTGATGCTTTTATTTTTTAGGCTTCTAAAAACACACCTCAGTATTATGTCCATGTACATTGTGGCATGTATATTCATAAATTAAAGCCGCTATTGGAGCAAAAAAAAAAAAAAAAAAGCCCCAAACCTGCATTTACAGAGAAGTGTACTTGCATAATGTATACATATTTGCATATAAATGCATGCAATTTCAGCCTAGTAAGTAATATTTTAGCCAAAAGGATAAAATTATGGTGTTTATGCCTTGTGCACGTGTACATACACTCATTAATCTATGTAAAAAGGCACCAGATCAAGCATTTTAAGATGGATTTCTCATCAACTCCTGGCAGAAAGCTAAAACATAAATGGGCAGATTTTAATAGGCCCGTGTACACAGCCCAAGACTGATGACCACTTCAGCAAGGACAGTTTTTTAAAGCAATTCAGTCACTACTAAAAAAATAAACAACGTCCTATATAAAAAAAAATATTGTAATGTCAGGCAGTTGGTGACTATAGTAGTGGCCGTAGCTTTAAGAAAACGGTTAAAAAAATAATATTGTTAACAGTACCATCATCTAAAAATGTTTATTGAATAGAAATAGGACTTTTGGTCCCCAAAACCAAGAAGGCAGGGCAGTTGGACTATTGCGGTACAGGTAAATAAGTAAACTCTAATATGCAAATACATATATGGAAAAAAGTATAAACTATAAATACAACATCAAATAAAACAAACAAAAATATACAATATAAAAACGTTGTGACAAACTATACGTGTCACTAAACTAATGATATCCAAGAGGGGAAAATCCCGGTGGAGTTAGGAGTCACAGGAAATGTCTACTAGTTTTGTAGCCAGTTGCCACTTCGTCTGTATGTAAATTAATTTTAAAATTTCTCCTGACGAAGTGGCAACTGGCCACAAAACTAGTAGAGACATTTCCTGCGACTCCTACCTCCCCCAGGATTTTCCCCTCTTGGGGATCATTAGTTTAGTGACACGTATGGTTTGTCACAACGTTTTTATATTGTATATTTTTGTTTGTGTTTTATTAATAAAAATTTATACTTTTTCATATATGTATTTACATATTTGAGTTTACTTATTTACCTGTACCGCAATAGTCCAACTGCCCTGCCTTCTTGGTCTTTGGCAAAAGTCCTATTTATATTCAACAACTGTAAAAAAAAAAAAAAAAAAAAAAAAAATAGTAAAAGTAGAGTACTTTTTCAAACATAAATTTTTTATTCAATGAAACAAAAAAACAATGTATGCACCATTTAGGATAGACATGGCATCAGTAATTTTTTTTTCTACAAAAAGTTTGCAAAAAAAAGTTCACAGTTAGAAACAAGTGTATTTATATATAAATACAGGCACGTGAAAATACTTTTAAAAAAATAAATAAAAAAAATAAAGATAAATTATGATACAAGAGATCAGTAACCAGTGCAAAGGAGCAGTCTTTACTCACTGATTTGGGTACAGTAGACTGATTTGCTATGGTCACATCACTTGTGCTGCCTTGTAAATTCCCCAATAGGAAACACATGAGCTTAAACTTCCAACTTTTACAGCTCCAAACACTTAGAAAACGTATAAAATTAATTTGAACTGTATTCACAGCTTTTTGCAGACAGTCTCTGCTTTAATGAAGAGTCTTAAAATAATAAATTGGATAAATATGTTTGAACTCACAGAAGTCACTTTTCACAATATTCTTTAGGGAACAAAAAAAAAAAAAAAAAAAAAAAAGGAAGAAGGTGTGTAAAATCATTAGCTGCCCCAACCAAACAATAATAAAAAATAAAAAAAAATGTACAAGCCTATAATATGGCACATACGAATTAAAATGTAAGCAAAACAAATATACACACACACACACACACACACACACACACACACACACTAAAAAATAGAAGCAATTAAAAAAAAAAAAATCCAAGGATGGAATTATTGCAAGCAAGCATTAGACTGCTTGTCTAAATAAAAGTGATAAACTTTAATAACTGCATAACACTATAATACTTTTAAATGCAAAAAATAAAAAAACAGAACTATACAGTGCGAATCTTAACACAAGGTGCTGACATTTGTTTTCTGTTATAATCAAAACACACACACACACACACACACACACACACACACACACACAGTCAGATGGTAAAGGACACAAAACTGATTATGAAAGGTTTTATGTAGATCTTTCCTGTGCTTCTTAGAAAACTGGTAATGCAAAAACTATGAAACCCCCTGAGCATTGTATGTTAGCTTTAGAGCCAGGCTGCATGGAAAGCACAAGTGCAATAGGAAGACCTCATCTGACAATGACCATAGAGTCCTGGAAGTTACTTTTGGTCTGACACATAACTATATTACAGGCAAAGAAAAGGCTTGCCCGGTTGTATCTGGATGTATTAAGCTTGTATGTGATTGTATTGTCCCAGGAACAATAGGTTGGACTAGCCATACATGAGGAGATTGGTCTGGGATGATCACAAAATTATCACAAGTTCTTACCAACAAGCACCTTTCTTTCCAAGATGGATGCAAAAAGTCCAATTTATTTTATAAAGCTAAAAGACTGAGATATACAATGGATCTCTGCCATCAACATGGCTTGCAAGTGTTTACCGTTACTTGTCTTTCAGAAACTACACGCGACACTCACATTATCAGTAGGTTACACACAACTTTGCTCTCACACATTAAAGGGTTAGTTCATTCTTACCAAAAAACTGCCTATGCAGATAAGGGAAGTCTATAGATAAAAAAAGTCAGACTAAAGTTGAATAATGCCCTTGCTATAGGTGTAGGCAATTTACATACCACCTGAAGCCTGACTGGGATACTCTCAGGATGTTGCAAGAGGCCTAGTCATTACTGCTCACCCCATCACAGGAGAGAGAGCTCACTCCTGCGATTGTGATCAGCAAGAGCTGGGCCTCTCTTACCATCCAAGAAGTATTCCAGTCAGGCTTCGTGAGGTACAGAAAATGGCCTACACCTATAGACAGGGCATCATTCAGCTACACAGCCCTTACCTCTATAGTAGTTTTTGGTAAAGGTAAACCAACTCTAACCATCACACACACACACACACACACACACACACACACACAGGGGTGAATTTACTAAAACTGGAGAGTGCAAAAGCTGGTGCACCCCCTGTTTGGTAGCCAATCAGCTTCTAACTTCAGTTTGTTCAATTAGGCTTTCACAAAAAATAAACTGGTGGCTCTAGTTTTAGCAAATCAACCCCAAAGATCCATGTTGGCACACATTAGAACTGTCAAAAAGGATAAATTCACAAAGCTAAAAACAAGGAAATTTATTTTTCCAGCAGAGTGTAATGAGGTTTGAGAATGACCGTCACATCCTTATCCTTGTTGTAAAGCTTTGTGTATTCAGCCTAAATTGTAACGAGAGCACAGGTCCCACCATTCTGCCAGACATTCCATCTCCCACACTTCCCTGACCAAAACAGGAATCTGGTTGCCCTAGGCAAGACCTATTCTTTCACAAAAGGCCTGGCATTTAGAGACAGATATAAAAAAGTCACCAATACAGCATTCATCGATTTAAAAAAAAAAAAAAAAAAAAAGCAAAAGAAGCCCCAATGTACAATACAGCATTTCTAACATTCTAGAACCGTTAAAACTATACCGTTACAAAAGAAACGTGTATGATGCCATTGCTAGCCTCATTGTGATCTGCATGTAATATTTGAGTCATAGATCCAAAACAAGAAGGTAGCAAGTGATAGTCAGAACGCCAAATCTTCATACTTGTCCTGTGTCAATGTTTTAGAAAGTGCTGAAGCCAAAGCACTGACGTGACAGTCAGACAATGTTTCAGAAGAAGCAAGCAATGGCCTACATATTTCAGTCATGACAGGTTTTCTTTAGACCTTTCCTGCGCCTTAAATTTGGTTTGCATTAGACGGAACAAACAAATGCATTTATTTGGCAAGACTACAAAATGTATTGCTCTGGAATCCCTGACAACCTCCAGTACGTTTTGGCAGTGGTCTTACAGCGAACATCTACTAGATTTTTTGTGGTGGCTGTAACAGGGGGCACTGCCCGCTGCCTTCATCCTCCAATTGTGACTTGGCATCTAGAAGGACCTCGGTCATTTCCTCACTGTCTGGAATACGGTCTTGATTATAAAGATACTGAAAGCCATCATAAAAGTCATCGGTCTCCATTACACTTTCACAAGCAAACTCATTACCAGAGGTTTTGGACAGAGATTTTCTCATGCCTATCCGGGAGACTGGTGGACAATAGCTTGTTGAAGGAATGCAGCAAGAAAATTGCTCCTGGTCAGAGTTTGCACCTTTACTAGCTGAGATTAATATGTAGACAGGATTGGATGGGGCTTCAAGGCATTGGTCAACTAGTTCCTTACAATCAATTAAATTGGTGCCGTCAACCTGCAAGAAGACATAGCTTTATTATTTTATCCCATTATAAAAAGATTAGCAAACTAAACATTTCAGTCTAAAATGGCAACACAGTCCTTGTTTTTCTAGAAAAAAAAAAAACACATTCATTTATATAGTGTTATGCATACATGCTTCTAACAAACATCCAGAAATGTGATCTAAACCTCTTCCGGTGTGCACCAAGTAGTTATAATGCATAATTTTAACATCATCATTTTACGATGCCCCTTTAGCGATTAGCCCACAACTGTTTGAGCCACCAATTGAATTTTAACAAAAACAGAACTTATAGAAACATGCTACCATTGTCATCCTAAAAATGCAAAATTGCCTGGCTAACATACCAATTTGCTTGATTTCCTTTAAAGATGAAATTTCAGGCACAAATTTTTATTTTTTTTACATATAGTTAGTTACATTGGTCAAGCTTTGATTCCAGTGATCTATACTTGCTTCCACGTTTGGTGTTGAGCAGCTGGCCTGCTGCATTCTGAACACAGGAGGTCAGCCACTCAGCAGGGGAGCCATATAGAGAATGCCTTGCATATTCCGATTAAATGCAAAGCATTCTGATTAGACAAGGTGGAGAGCTTGCGGTCATTGCCCCGCCTCTCCACTTCATTCAATCAGAAAATGCTTTTTATACCAGCCAGGCATATCAGGATCTGGTAAGGAAGTGGAGCCGGAGAATGGGCTTGGTGCCAGTTCAAGACTGCCACTCTGCCAAAGGCCTTCATCAACACTCAACGTTTAGAAAAAATGTTTGCTTGAGTTTTTACTGTGGCTATATTTCACACCCTACTCCCAAGAGAAGGCTTACCTTCCCCAGTAGTTATGGCAGAAAACAGGCAAAAGCCTGTTTTCTGCCATAATTACTGGGAAAGGAAAGCCTCCCTTTAGGAGTAGGGTGCGAAATATAGTGTGAGTGTCCAGAAAGGCATATGCAGAAACCGGTGTACAGACTGTCTTGTGGCAAAAGGGGATGGGAGGAAGCACCTGTGTATCTTTATAAGGTCTCTAGGCAGTGGAAGTGGAGATAAAGTGTGCAACCAGTGGTGCGAGGTACCACCTGGTCATCCACCCAAGCCTATTGGTTTGAAGAATTTACATTGTAAAATGAGTACACTATAAAATAGTATTTTTTTTATTGTTGCAGTCAAAGATAAGAGTGACCCTGTCAATGAAGCTGGTGCCTGTATTAAAATCCAGGTTGTCATACCTCCAAAAAGGAGTCTGGGTTACATAGGGATGAACCATAGCCCTAGATGTGTATAGCAGCCTTTTGCAAACTATATGCTAGCCGTGTGTGCCCAGTCTGTGGTTCCTAGGACACCATCACGTGTGCACCCTGCCTGTGGTTGCTGGGATACCGGCACTCTGATGGGAACAACTGATGTAAGGGGGGGAACTCTGATGAAGAAACCTGATGTAAGTGGGCACTCTGATGGGGACACCCGATATAAGAAGGCACTCTGACAGTGGCAACTGATTTATGGGGGTAGTCTAATGGAGGCACCCAATGTAATTAATCTGGTAGGAGCGCCTGATGCAAGAATGAATACTATTGGGGACATTTACAGAGTATTACCAGAGTGTGCGTAAGAAATGGTAAAAAAAAGCACTAGAGAGCACGGCTAGTGCCATAAAAAAGGAAAGAAGATGCTTACAATCTTTTATGGCACAGACTTGTGATTCGGATCTCGGCCAGATTTTTTTTATTTTTTTTTATTTAGTGACTGGACCTCCTTGAATTTGTATTTACTACCCTTGCTATATGCATTGCACAAAGTGCCAAGGTGAACGCAAATGCAGGATGCAGTGCCTGAAGCAACAAATTCAGGGCGTAATTATATATATATATATATATATATATATATATATATATATATATATATATATATATATATATATATATATAAATAAATGCATTTATCACACCACACAAAAAAATAAAAAAAACCTTTACATTCTGCTATAATACATGTCCAAATAAACATAAATAAATCACAATTGTTAGCAGGACTGCGACATTGCAGCAGACAAATCTGACCCCGAATTACTTTTTTTGGGTGCCAGTGACATTACATTGATCAGTGCTATAAAAATGCAGTGATCAATGTAAAAATGACACTGGCAGGGGAGGGGTAACACTAGGGTGCGATTAAGGGGTTAAGAGCGTTTCCTCTGTAGGAAGTGGGCTTACTGGAACATGACAGATCGCTGTTCCCCAATGACTGGGAACAGTAGATCTATCATGTCATCTGGCAGAACAGGGAATCACCTTGTTTACAAGGGGCAGTTCCCCCTCTGCTTACCGCGATTGGCAGGCACGCGCCGCTATCCTCCTTGCACAGACCGACATACAGATACATCGGTTTATGCAGTAAAGCTGACCTGCCGCAGTATATCTGCACGAGCTGGTCGGCAAGTGGTTAACAGAGCGAATACCGGAGCTTGATTTGGCTGCTCAGTATACTTCCATGTGCGAGGGAAACCTGAAAGAATAACATTTTTTTCCTCCATTGGGGCCAGTGCCTTGTTTACTTGCTCAGCAGATGTGCTTCTGCTGAGCATTAACAGAGCCTGACACTCTTTTCCTGAAGAGCACCCAGTCGGTGCTCATGCTGCAAGGTCTCTTTTCCGCTCTACTAGTCCCTGGGTGCAGTGCTGGGGGTGAAAAGAAGAAACAGTGCAATGTTAAAAACATAAAAAGTTTAAGTCGCCGTAAAGCCACAGATATTCCCAAGAGCACTTCTGCCTAAAAAACAAAAACACACCTTCACTTTATTTAAATATGGTATAAAAAAAAGTAGAATTGGAACCTTGATTTAGTCCCTTGGACAAGTAGTTTTTTTTTTATTTCCACCCCCCCCCCCCCCCTGAAACACACCTATATAAAACTCAGGAGTCTGATGACCGCTCTATAGATATGTGTCACCATTTGCTTCAGTCAGGGTTTATGGCATTTCAATAAAAAATTAGACACAAATGATATTTAGTGGCCTCACAAATTTTAGCGTGAATACCCTACAAGACTAAAATTACACCTTTCTCTTTGGCCAGGAAATCATCTGGGGATATGAAGTAAAAACGTATTAGGTATATAAAGAACTCCAGGCAAGATTGCCAGCAAGTATACCATATAGTAGAATGTGCCCCTTTTATTTTTTTATTATGCACTGTAGAACTACCTCATTGGCAAGAAAAAACAAAAAACAAACACAATATTAAATGTGTTCTAATTACTTTTGTTTTCTTCATCAGGTCACTCATAACAGGGAACCAGTCAGCCGTCATCCTCTCCAACTCCAAGGCGATAATTGCTAAGGCCAGCGTAGAACCCCTAAACTGCAGTAACTGGTGGCACGCCATGCAGTGCTGCAGCTGCCTTGTTAAGAGCGCCACGTGGCGAGAAGGATTTATTTGAGAGAAGCTGCCGAAGAGATGAGGCCAGCTGAACATCACCATGGCATGAAACTGCAGTAAAGAAAAAAACATAAAGGTCAATTTTCTCCATCTTTCACTATTGTTGACCAAATGTGACAAACAAGAAACACAGTTGGACATCAGAAAGGCTGAGCTGTGGCCATTTCTTTGTGTGTCAGTACATGCTGTATTTATACGTTGGACTATTAAGCTTATAACTGAATGTAACAATGATGTGTTGCCCAAGAACACAACTGAGCTATATTTGTGCGTTTTGTTCCTTGGCTACTTGAGTAATCTTTGCTTCTATTTCAAGCAAGCAACCACAGTTCCCCCCCCCCCCCCCCCCCCTCATTACCTATAACGTGAATACTTGTTTTGTGAGTGTACCAAGACCTGCACCACATGTTTGGTTATAAAATCTATCAGTTTAAATCAATACTGGCAGCAGAATAGTAACTGCAAGCCCACTTAGCAATTCTGCAGTCTACCCTTTTTTTCCCCCCAAAAGGAAAAAACAAAAACGTTTACACTGCAGTGTAAACAATATGGTTGCCAAACAATGAGCAAGAAACAGCTGCATTACTGTGGCCAAAGATCTAAAAAAGGTCAGTATTAGGTATATAAAGAACTCCAGGCAAGATTGCCAGCAAGTATACCATATAGCAGAATGTGCCCCTTTTATTTTTTTTATTATGCACTGTAGAACTACCTGCTTGGCAAGAAAAAAAAAACCACACATAATTAAGCAGAAACTGTAATGTAGTCACAGTATTTGGAGTCTGAGCCAAGTGTTTTTTTTCCTTTAAGGGTGCATCCTAAACAGATGCAGGTATGAACCACATACCATACCGAATACTAAAACTCAGTGTCTTGTCTGGAGATCTCTTTAAAACTACCACTCCTAAAAAGGAAATTGTAGTGCATATAACAGGGTTTGGGATCACTTAAGCAAAAGCTTTATGATTAGATGCATCAGGGTAATCTTCCTTTAGAGGCTGGATAAGTAGTCTGTATTCTGGTCTGCTGTTGATAATTAATAACCGACAGCAGACAATGCGTGTAAATTTGTTTTGTTGTGTGAAAAGGTTTAGTCATGTCCCTGTACCATACAGTTTTTGCCTTAACATAATAACGTTTCCAGATGAAAAAGGAAACTAGGCACGCTATGTGCTTCTACACTCATGTGATAAAGTGCCAGACTGATGAGCTTCAATTTTGTTAAAAGGGGGAGGTTTTCTTGGTGACAGATGTACAATGTATGAAAAAACAGCTTTATGTACAATGTTGAAAAAAAAAAATAGTAACAAAGTAAAATATTTTTGCAACATTGTTTAGAGTTTTAAAAGTGAACGAATATTTTTTCCCCCATTAAAAAAAAAAAAAAAAAAAAAAAGCAATAGTTTTTTTTGTTTATACAGGTCAGTGACAATAGCTTCTCCAGTCCAGATGCTCTGTAACATGCTTGTGCATACAATTCTCTTGTTTACATTATGCACCAATCATTTTGCTATCCTTACAATGTTCAGGAAGTCAACTGGTGTGGCTGTGTACAAATCCCATTGCAGTTTATCCAGTATGATCCTTTCCATCCTTAAAATTTCAGCAGATGAGTACAGGCAGCCACTCTGCACTGCAAGCTTCTTCACTGATGGAATTATCTGTAATAGATTTAATTCAATAATAAAAAAAAGTTTAGCCAAACTTTGCGCATGGTCTCTGTATGTTAGTGTTATTAAGCAATACTAAATACACACTGTTTAATTTACATTGTCCCTTTTATTTCTGTATGTGGATGATGGCACTGTAATTGTTCTAACCACTTCAATACAGGGCACCTTCACCCCCTTCCTGCCCAGGTCAATAGCACCGTCACACTTTGAATGATAATTGCGCAGTCATGCAACACTGTACCCATTGGTAAAAAAAAAAAAAAAAAAAATTCCCACACAAAGCTTTCTTTTGGCGGTATTTAACGACCTAACCCCCGGACCATATTGCTGGTCAAAGACCAGAGCACTTTTTGCGATTCGGCACTGCGTCGCTTTAACTGACAATTGCGGTCATGCAACGTGGCTCCCAAACAAAATTGGCGTTTTTTTCCCACAAATAGAGCTTTTTGGTGGTATTTGATCACCTCTGCGGTTTTTAGTTTTTGCGCTATAAACAAAAATAGAGCGACAATTTTGAAAAAAAATAAATAAATAAATAAAAAAATGAATATTTTTTTTACTTATTACCATAATAAATATCCCCCAAAAATATATATATATATATATAAAAAAAAAAAAAAAACGTTTTTCTTCAGTTTAGGCTGATACGTAGTCTACATTTTTTTTTTTTAGAAAAATATCGCTATAAACGTTTGATTGGTTTGCGCAAAAGTTATAGCGTTTACAAAATAGGGGGTAGTTTTATGGCATTTTTATTAAGAGTTTTTTTTTTTTACTAGTAATGGCAGCGATCTTTTTTTCGGTACTACGACATTATGGCGGACACTTTTGACACATTTTTGGGACCATTGGCATTTTTATAGCGATCAGTGCTATAAAAATGCATTGGATTATTATAAAAATGCCACTGGCAGGGAAGGGGTTAACACTAGGGGGGTGGACTCACTAGGGGAAATGACTGATCTTCTGTTCATACATTGTATGAACAGAAGATCAGCATTTCTCCCCCTGACAGGACCGGGAGCTGTGTGTTTACACACACAGCTCTCGGTCCTCGCTCTGTAACTAGCAATCGCGGGTGCCCAGGGGCGATCGCACCCGCACGGGAGTCAGGGACGAGCGAGCGGCCCACGCCCCTAGTGGCCGCTAAGAGCCGACATTATTGTACGGGCTCTCGCGCAGGGGAACCGACCTACCGCCGTAGAACTGCGGCGGCAGGTCGGCAAGTAGTTAATCACCACTTTTTTTTTTTTATAATTATTCATTTAGCAACACACACACACGTTTTAGTTTGTTATAAAAGTTTTCAAATCAAAAATTTTGGTAAAAAAATGACACATTCCCTTGGTTAAAATGACCCCAAAAAAACAGTGTTTATTATTTAGTCTGTAGGAAAATTGAGTCCACAAACTGATAGCGATATGGATATATCTGAAAATCAATCCTGATGTACTGACACCCCATCAGACCCCCCCTCTTGGACAACAGCCGGGAAAGCACATGACCACTGTGCTGTCCGCTCAACCCCTCCCGTAGCTGTAGTGGTTTTGGAGTAGTGACAAGTAGTGTTCCGCCTATCACGGATGCCTTCTCATCCTCGGACGAGAGGACATCCGTGATAGGCGAAACACTGAACAGAGGCTCTGCTGGGAAAATTTGTGTTCCTCCCATCACGGAACAGCCTGAGGAGGAGGCGCGGCTTTTGAATAATGGACGCCTGCAGCCTGAGAAACTCTGCAAACAGGAGAAGGTAGGAAGATAGTCGAGGCAGGCATACTGGCACAGTGAGGGGTCGTCTTATACAGAGAGTATATCCCAAAACCAGCATTTTAGCTGTAGTGCAGGTCCTCTGAACGCACTGCCCCTTGGTTTTTTACAGCTTGAAACACCCTGTCTGAACCAGCTAAAAGCAGCTGTAAAAAAAAAAAAAAAAAAAAAAAAAAAAAAAAACACGCACGGTTGTGCATGAGGCATAACATCAATAAAACATATACAGCAAGACCAAAAATAGTTTTTTTAAGCAGTTAAAACCACCATGTTAAAAATATACAGATAGCCAGTTTATCAACACTTCCTGCTTTACTTCCCTTTGTGGTTTGTCTTCTTAACCCTATGATTGCATGTAGATATAGGGGTTAATTTACGGAAACTGCAGAGTGCAAACTCTGGTGCAGCTGTGCATGATAGCCAATCAGCTTCTAACTTCAGTTTGTTCAATTAGGGCGCTTTCACACTTGGGCTTTACCATAGTTTTTGGAGGTATTCAGACCCTAGCCGGGCGCTTTTAACCCCCCGCTAGCGAAAAAAAAAAAAAAAAAAAAAAAAAGTTAAAACCACCCGCAAAGCACCGCTTTGCTGGCAGTTCCACCGCGCTGCCCATTCATTTCAATTGGCAGGAGCGGTGTATACACCGCTCCAAAGATGCTGCTTGCAGGAGTTTTATTTATTTTTAACGTCATGCCAGCACATCGCCTCAGTGTGAAAGCCCACAGACTTTCACAGACTGCATGGGAGCCATTTTTCCCCCCAGGCGCTTTACAGGTACCATTTTTAACCCAAAAGCACCTGAAAAATGCCCCAGTGTGAAAGGGGTCCTAGAGTGACAAAAAAAATTGGGATATTTACCAATATAGCGCAAAAATTTTAAATGACCTAAGCCATTTCCACACCTGTATGAACATTAAATGAATGCATCAAGACAACCTATTGGAGATTGTACGAGACAATGTTAAAGGTCAGGTAAAAGCCTCCCAATTCAAACAGCCACATATACAAATGAGGTTTATTAGAACTATTAAGTTCAGTTTCCACTAGTGCAACACGCCATGTGACCCTGGATACAAAGTCACATGACAGGTCTTGGCCCATTGATTTCAATGGCACGAGTTCCCGTCTATGCGACTCAGAGTTGCAACGACCTAGAAAAGGTCCCAGCACTACCCTGATGCAACCCCGATCCAGAGACTCTAAAGTTGGATCAAAGCAGCACTCCAAAGTCACAACTGGAAACGTAGCCTCAGGGAGTCCATACATTAGATCACATAGGCATGAACCACAATGGTACCAAAAGAATATAACCCAAATAACTATAAGTAATTAATGCCAACCATTCGCATAAACACATGTCATAGATATAGCCTAATCTCTGGCTACCAATCAATCATACATCTATTCAGTGGAGGAACCCAGGGAGCTCCAGGTGATAGAAGTCTGGGCACACAAACTGGACTGCATAGCAGATTCTGTTACCCCATAATAGATACAGCTTCAGCTCCTAGACATAACCAAATATTTCATTTGGAACAGAAGTAAAAAGCGAGTCTCCTTACACTAACTATTTAACAATGTAATTACAGTCCCTCCCCCTTCGGTGGGTTGGTACGGCTGGGCATTACTGGCGCTTGGGGGGTCCTCCTATCCTCCCTTCCCTGCTCCTTTTTCCTCTGCTGCATTACATTACTGAGGAGGGGGGGCACCTTACTGAGGGGACTGCGGTATTTTTTTTTACTGCAGGGGTGTTTTAAAAAGAGGAGTTTGGACACCGTCTAGTCTCTTTGGGCTTTTACTGTTCAAAATGCTGCGTTTTGCCGCAGCGCTGTTGCCATTACTTGGGTGATTTTCAGTCATCAGTCTCGTAAAGTCCGGCTTCCAACAGCCATGTCATGCAAGCCAGCGACTGTACCACAGGAGGAAGTATGGGACCTTGAGACGGAAGGTCCTCCTGCCCTGGCAACCACCAGGTGCCTGAGATCGGTGTACCAAGGAAACCAAGGCCAATCTGCAGCAATTAGAAACATCGGCATCCCCTCGGCATTCACTCTGTGGAGCAGCCAAAGGAAGCAACTACAATGGAGGAAAGTCGAAGTAGTCGATACAGACCCCACAGGGCCACTAACGCGTCTGTACAGGGATCACTAGACCTGGCCACAAACTCCAACACCTTGTGGTCGAGACGAGCGGCCAGGAGATCCATGCCCTGCGATTTCCACCTGCTGCAAGAGAGCTGAAGCACCTCCAAGTACAGAGACCAGTCACCCTGGTCCAGCATCTGGAGACTCCGGTAGTCCGCCTGATGGTAGACCGAAGCCACGGCCGTGGCGTTGTCCGGCTAATTCCAGATCGGGCGACCCTTCAACCCTCCTCGACCACGAGGAGAGGCATAGCCTGATCGCCCAAAATACTAGGACATTGATCGGTAGACAGGAGTCCAGTGACCCTGGGCCGACTGGACCCGCCAGGCACCCCCCTCAATCCATGAGGCTGGCGACCGTCATAATCACTATCCACTGAATGGGAAGAAACGACTTCCCGGACCGAAGAGTCGGGATCCCAGCCACCAATTCAGAGAGACCGAGTAGGTGGCTCACCAGATCTGATGATCCAGAGACAAAAAGATTTGTACCACTTGGACAGTATCTCCCACTAGAAAACACGTGTGGAACTGGGCATACGGTACCGATTCAAAGAAATCTACCAACAGGCCCAGGACTGGCATGCAAAAAACTGAGAAATTACCGATTGCATGAAGCCAACACCCTCACTGCAGACTGAAGAGTCTGCAATTTCTCCAGGGGGGGAAGAAAAACCTTTGCCACCGAGGAGTCCGGATCAACCCTAGGTACACCGAGTCGAAACCAGGACCGACTTCAAAATGTTTAACACCCACCCGAATTTTCGGAGAGTCCACAATGGCTATAGACACATCCTCCACTAATTCTGAGCCAGAAGCTGCTCTCAGAAAAAGGGCGTCTAAGCAGCCCATGATGGTAAAGCCTCGCTGTCCCAGCAAAGCTAGGATAAGTGCGAGCACCCTGGTGAAAACTTTGTGCCGACGCTAGATCAAAAAGGAAGTACCACAAACTGACAGTGGACCTCCCCAATCGCGAAGCACAGAATCTCTGACTTGAGCAAAAAGTGGGACATGCATGTATGCATCCTTGATGTCCAAGGACGCCGGAAAGTCCCCCGGATGGAGTGCAGCTACCACCGAACGAATGGATTCCGTGCGGAACTACCCATCATTCACAAAGGCATTTTAGGCCCTTGAAGCCCAAAATCAGATGGACCCCGTCCATCTTTGGTACCGAGAACAGATTTGGCTAGAATCTCTCAAACCTCTAGTCCTGCAGGACAGGTAAAAATTACCCCGCAGTGACCGGCCGCGCGATCCGGACATTTTGCTATAAAATTGACACAGTTGTTATTTTGTCGTTGTGTACCTAATCCATTACGTGTAGTGTGTGTATCATTGTACCATGTCGGCTTGTGCGGCCTTGTCCCTGTTTACAAATAAAAAAAAAATTGAAAAAATTAAAATAAAAAAAATTACCCCGCAGCATAGCAAGCACCAAACTGCCTCAGGGCAGACAGACGACCCGCAAGACTTGAAAGAAAATCTTTTCGGTGGATAGGAAGGAACCCTATCTAATACTCCGAAGAGACCACCCTGCAGACCCACTGGTCGGCGAGCAGGGAGGTTCACCGAGCTGTGAACCTGCAAAGCCGTGCCCCCACCCAAGATACAGGCAGGGGGAGGCTACATACATTGGCGGGATAGGGTGCCGGCGTGTTCAGCTTATGCACCCAGGGATATTTCAGTCCCCCAGTTGAGCCTTTAGTCGGCCCGGGAGGGTCAACCCACGGGCCCCGACTGACGCAAAAATACCGCTTCTGAGCGGGGACTGAAGGACTCTGCCCATGGCACGGCTCCCTTCCCCTGGTGGACTGAGGGAGGAGAGTGCTCACCCCCAGTGACATCCTGGATAATGTCATCTAACGAGGTAACAAAAAAACTCCCACCCCTGAAGGGCACATCAACCAGGGCATTTTAACATGCTAGGTCACCAGACCAGCAATTCCGCCCAATCAGACGGCGCAAAACCACTGCTGAAACAGAGGCTCCGGACATCAAGGATGCCCCGTGTGGCATCACAGACATATAGAAGGCCCTGGACCAACTGGTCGGCCAGTCTAATAATTTAGGGAGGGAGCTGGTGCTCCTCCACAATCTGTGCAAAACGTTGCCCATTCAGAGAGTGTCAGACACCAAGGTTGCAATGCATAACACAGCATGGTAAACATGGAGCGGGTCAGCGCCTCGGACCTCCCATCAATAAAGTCCCTGAAGGCAGGGGTCCTTTCTATAGGGAGAGCAACAACCTGAGAAGAATTGTTTTTTTTTAACTCCTCAAAAAGGGGGAAAACCCCAGGCACCGAGGAACTAAAAAGACTTCTGCAGCATCTCCCATTTCTTATAAATTAACTAGTCAAAGAATAATAATAATAATAATAATAATAATAATAATAATAATAATAATAATGCTTTCACAGAGCGGTCCGATTTGCACAAAAAAGACCGAACCCTCAGACGAAACCTCCACTGCACAGATAGCATAAGGGAGTTCCATACAGTGCACTGACGAGTGACACACACACACACACACACACACACACACTAGGAGTGTGGGAGGAAACCAAATTAACTGGAGAAAACCCACACAGACATAAGGAGAGAGCATGCAATCTCCAGGCAGTTTGTGTTGGAGTCCAGATTTAAAGCGGAGTTCCGGCCACAATTTCACTTTTTAAATATAAATACCCCTTTAATACACAAGCTTAATGTATTCTAGTAAAGTTAGTCTGTAAACTAAGGTCCGTTTTGTTAGGTTGTTACAGCATTTAGACACTTTATAAAATAGAAATTGACTGGGGCCATCTTAAGTGTGGGCATCATGAAGCCAGACTGTATGACTTCCTGGATTTCAGCCTTGCAGATCTCGCACATGCTCAGTAATAGGTTTCAGATCAGGTTTCAGCACCTGTACTGAGCCGCAGCCAGGTCCTGGTCCGATATAGATCATTCCTCAGGGGATAGCGGGGGGAGGGGGCGCCTTGTACCCCCCTCACATCCGGTCAGTGTTTGCTCCCAAAAACACTTCCTCTACTCCGCTTTCAAGGTAGGAGGGCAGACCATTACGCCATTGAGCTGAGCACCAAACTTCAGGACACCATAAGTCCGCAGAGTTAGTTCTTACCAGCAACTCCATTTCCATTTGTCCTCCAGGGCAGCCCTTGAGAGATGGCGCTCCTCCTCACACACGGGAAACACATTGCCATTACATTTCTTTAAAAGGGCGGTCCCTCAGGTCCCTGGTCAGTCATCCAGGAGAAACGAAAGTCCGGAATCTGAAAAACATAAAACACAACCCCACAATGTTAAACATAAGTGTGGAATCATGCTGCCCTGGAAAACTAGTGGAAACAGTGTTACTGGCAAGAACCAATGCTGCTTTTCCCCCAGTCTTCCAGGTCAGCCCTTGAGAGGATAACCAAGTACAGTGGAACCTTGGATTACGAGCATAATCCATTCCAGAAGAATGCTCATAATCCAAAGTACTCACCTAGCAAAGCGAGTTTCCCCATAAAAGTCAATGGAAAACAAAAATAATTTGTTCCGCATGGACTTCAAATGGCATGCAATACCACATGTGGCCAGAGGTGGGGGTGCTGGAGAGCCTCGGAAAAGCCAGGACAGCACGGCTGACCTCGGGAACAGAGTATTTCCGTGTCTGAGCCTTTGCGAACGTCTGGGATCGGCTCCAGCACCCCCCCACCTCAGGCCAAACAGTACTGCACACCGCTTTGGCATGAATCCTGCTGGTTTTGCGAGACACTCGCAAACAGGATTTTAAAAAGTACAGTGCTCGTATTGTGAAATGCTCGTTAACCGCGTTACTCGCAATCCGAGGTTCCACTGTACTCAGACTAGGGTGGGACAACGGCTGAGGACTTTCCTACCAAAAGCCTGGTCATGACAATATCAGATCCAGTCTAATGCTGAACAAAAGGTGGAGAATCTTGACCAAGTTGCTGCCCTGCAAATTTGCTCCGCAGTGGCTCCTGCCTTCTCTGCCAATGAGGCTGCTGAAGCCCTTGTTGAATGAACCCTTAGATCTTTTGGTGGTGCTACTTCCATAACTTCTTAGCACTCCAGTATCGCTGACTTGATCCATCTCACAAGCTTTTTTATGTAGGCTTGTTTACCTTTTAGAATGTCCGATTCTCTGAACTCATTGGTGACTTTAAGGTACTGAAGGAGACAGCTTCTAACTTTAAGGCTTAGTTCTTGCTCTTTATTAGCTGGTGAACTACAAAATGAAAGCATTATATCCTGGGATTTATGAAAAGTTGACGTCACTTTCAGTGTAAATACCAGAAAATTTTGAAGGACGATTGTCATGACGTATCTTTAGAAAAGGTTCTGACAGACAGAGCCTGGAGTTCCCTATCCTACATGCTGTAGTGATAGCCATGAGGAACACAGTTTTGAGTGTCAACAGGCATAAAGATGTTTCCTGTAGCGGCTCAGAGGGGCTTTTGATGATCCCCCCTCAATATCTCCAACAGATCCCATGTGGGACATTTTTATGTCTTGAGTGGCCTGTACTTAGCCAGCACTCTGCAAAAGCGAGAGACAAACGGGTCTTCTTATAGTGTATAGATCTACCAACAGCGCTGCAATCTGGACCTTCAGCGTACTGAGCTCTAGACCTTCCATCAGCACCCTGCTGTAGAAACTCAATAGTCGGTGTATCTACCTTTTGTCTGTTTTTTTGCCAGCGCACCAGCTGTAAAATTTTATCTAGTTCTTTCTGTAGATGGCTTGGGTTTCGGTTTCCTAGCTCTCAGAAGCGTGGCCACCACTTTATCCGAGAGTTCCTTCGATCTCAAGAGGTCTTCCTCGGTAACCAGGCCATTTGAAGCTTTGTCTTAGGTCTGTTAGGGGTCCCTGACATCAGGTTGTCCCTGCGAGGAAGTAGCCACGACTCTTCTGCTGAGAGACTGAAGAGCTGAGAGAACCAGGCTCTTGGGCCAATGTGGTGCCATCAATATCATCTTTGTTCCTGTAGGAATTTCTTCATTACTCAAGGAATCTAATGGGGGGGGGGGGGGGGGATACGGGGAAGTGTAGCACATCTTGAAATCCCACTGGTTTTGAAGTGCATATATACCCAGAGGCCGGTCTTGCAGCTCTAGCAAATAGAAAGAAAAACAAAAAAACAAACACACACCACTTCACCTTGGTGTTTTTCCCAGGATGCAAATAGATCTACATTTGGTATTTAACAGCGGGCTGTAATTACCCTGATCATCTCTGGGTGTAATGACCATTCCTCTTGGGAGATCTCTTGGCAGCTGAGGAATCCATCTCTCTCCCAGCAACAGTAGATGCCCATGGACAAATCTGGTTGAAGATGTGGCTTAAGGAGGGGCTCCTCATGCCCCCCTTGCTTGTTCACATAAGCCACTGCCATGGTGTTGCCCGACAGGATCAGGATGTGACAATTTCTTAGCTGGTCTTGGAAGTGTTCTTTGGCTTTTGCCCTAAGCTCCCTCCAATTCTAAGATGCCTGGGCTTGTTCCGGGGACAGTTCTCTCCCCCCCCCCCCCCCCAAGTAGGCCGACCTGCTAGGTGGGCTCCACATCCAACCACTTGCAACTGGTCAACTTTCATGAGGTTGAGAGCCTGGTTTAGGTTTGTGTGGACCCACCACCAGAGCGACCTCTTCAGAGGTTGGGAGTAAGTGTCTCGTCTAGATTCTCCTTTTTTTTTTTGGAGGAAGATTTGTAAAGTGCTTAGATGATACTTGGCCCATTGCAATGCTGGTATTGTTGAGATCAGACATCAGCTCCCTGATGGATAGTGGGAGGTTCTGTACAGAACTTACTCTTGGTGATGCCTTGAATTTTCTCCTCTGGAAGGGTTGTTTTCTGCTCTATGGAGTTGAGCATCTATCCCAAGACCAGATGTTCGAGGTTGGATTTTGCGATGTTTAAAATCCATCCCAATGACTTTAGCCATAGTTGAGCTTCTGCTAGGTCTCTTGCCAGCTGTACTTCTGATGGTGATTCAAATAGTAGGTCGTCTAGGTACAGTACTATGGTCACCTTCAACCTCAGAGGGGGAAGATAGCCCGAAAGGAAGAGCCCTGCTCTGCAAATTATACTTCTTTCCCTCCATCTCCCATGCCAACCTCAGATATCTCTGGGACTCTTCTCATATGGTAATGTGGAGATAGGTATCCTTGAGATCCATGGTTACCATGAAAGATCCTGGTTGAAGAATATTCTTGACAGATTATGGACTCCGTGTAGATTTTTTTGTATTGCATCGCTTGGTTCAGGGGTTTTAGATTTAGCAACCAAAAAACTTCCCAGAAGGTTTTCTGATCACAAAAAGGAGAGGGTAAAAACCCCTTCATTTTTTCTCCTCTGGGACTGGAGTCAGGAGTTTCTGGTCTAGCATCTCCCCCAGAAACAACGGGAGAGCCCTTGCTTTTTCTGGATCCCTGGGAAGTTTTCGTTAATAGAAATCTCTCTGGAGTAAGACAATTGAATTCCAAGGAGTAACCCCTTGCGAAAATGTTGAAGATAACATTTGTTGGCTGTCTTCTGTCATTGAGGTAGGAAGGTAGCCAGTCTTCCCTCTACTGGCGTTCTTTCATCGTTGTTTTGGGGCTTGGTTAGAAGAGCCAAAGAGGACATTACTGTTCGGCTTCCCCTTGTGACCCGTCCAGTGCTTTTTTGGGTACTCTTCTCTTCTTGTGGACACTCTTCAGCCACGAACCCCCCCCCCCCCCGCCCCCCCCCAAAAAAAAAAAAGTGGATGTTTGCACTTCTATCACAAAGGCTTTCTTCCTGTCCGTCGTTCTTTTTAGGGCTTTGTCCAAGCCTGTCCTGAATACAAGATCTCCAGAAAATGGGAGGTTACATAGTTTCATCTTGGATGCAGGATCCCCTGACCAAGTCTTCATCCAGATAGCCCGTCTGGCTGCCACAGCTAGACCCCCTGATCTCACTGCCAATTTGAGGGATTCTGCGGACGCATCCGCTATTTAACCGACTGCCTTAGAGAACCAGTAGGGTTTTCAAAATCTCTTTTCTAGAGGTACCAGTTTGATATGGTCTCAAAAGTTGGGAGAGCCAAAAATCAAGATGTCTTGCCACGCAAGTGGTGGCGAGCACAGGCTTCAGGCTGGCGACACTAGTTTCCCAGGCTTTCTTTAGGATAATGTCTTCTCTTTTCCATACAATCTTTTAGATGCCCCATGTCCTCAAAGACCAATGAGGACTTGAGACTTTCAATAGTGGCGCATCCAATTTAGGGTTCTTATTCCACACCTCCTGTGGATTGTCACTGAAAAAAAAAAGGGAACTGCTTCTTATGGCTAGCTTCAAAGAAGGGCTTATTTTCTGGGTCTGCCGAACCTATTCCTGACATCAGCCATCACCTGGTGGACCGAAAAATACTTTTGATTTTTTTTTTCCTCCTTAGACCTTGGTAAATCAGGTTGTGTTTTGAAGAAAGTTCTTCCTCTATTTCCAAAGTCTCATATATAGCCCCAAGTAAGTCCATCTTCTAGGGACAATTTGTACTTGGCCCTCTTCCCCCCCCCCCTATTTTCCTGCTTTGAATGTCGCCAACCGGGCTGCTACTCGCTCATTCCCTTTGCCATTCTCCTGCAACCCTGGAGGGGACCAATCTTGGCAAGGCTATGGGAACTTCTAGGAGGGAGCTGTTGGAGGTTTTACCTCTGAAATTAATTTAAGATCCTTAAAAAAAAGGTTGTAGCCATGTCTTCCCTTACAGATCCAAAAATTTGTATGTAAATTGCATCAGACGTTTTTTTTAACCAGCCTGACTTTACATAGCATCTCTGTGCAGGGGCGTACCTAGAGCATTTGGCACCCGGGGTGGATCCTATATCTGGCACCCCCATCTTAAAATGTAAAAACACCCCACTGTGCCCCCTGAATCCTTCAATATCTTTGTCACAACTGTGTACCCCCTCTTCACAACTGCACCTCTGGACCCTTTTACATTACACTGCATCCTACACCTCTGGACACAGGGTCTCCAGGCATGAGAAAAGGATACTCTTAACCAGCAAATTACAAATTACAGAGTGCACACCCAGTGGCACTAGCTACCACCTGTAGTGGCCCAGCTGCTAGATACCACCACCTAGCCTGCTGTTCCCCCTACGGACAACAAAAGCTCACTGGTGCTTACCTGTGTCCCGCTGGTGCCTGCGTCCCTGGGCAGATGCAAGTTCATCCTCCTCCTGCATCCTGGACTTGTTGTGCCATTCACGCTGTTCCCTGCAGCCATGATAAAACCCCACCAGCCGGCCATTCCTGCTCGGCGTGCCTTTAAGGGGGCCGGACCAGCTCCCCTGGCGCACGCCAATGACTTGGTCCTCCCCCGGAAGTGATGCCCCGTGTCTTCCGGGTCAAACAGCCTTCGGCCGCAGGTACACGCCCACCTCCTCCACCAACGGAAAAAAAAAAAAAAAAAAAAAAAAACGGCCCTGGTAAGGCCCCCAGCCCCCCCGCCGCTCGGAGGCTCCCACTCCACCTGCTGCTGCACCTACAGGACACCTGTCCCAGTCAGCCCCTCAGGCAACATGTCTCCTCCATGCAGAAATGCAGGGACATTTTTTAACATGGGTTCCTATGGAACATGTTCAATGCATTTTTGTGCCTCTGCTGCATTTTTGGAAAGGGAAAGGGTCAGGACTCCCCCCCCCCCCGCAAAATGCAGCGTTTTGCATGTAATAGAATTCAAGGGACCAGAATCCAAAACGCAAGTACCTCAATTTGCGTTTTTTTTTTTACACTGTATATAGTAGCTGGTTGCCAAGGAGGGGGCCAGGACCTTAAATCAATGATTTGTCAGCTGGCTTCCCGCCCAATGTTAAAAACAAAAAATGTGGGGGTCCCCCCCACCCCGAATCCATACCAGACCCTTATCCGAGCATGCAGCCCAGCATTGTACCTCTACCCATTCACCAAAAAATACAGTAGACAGTTTGACAAGTCTTCTTCCTCCGGTTAGATATATTTTTTAAATAAGACTTGTCAAAAACTACACTACTTTTATTTTAGTAAATGGGTACAATGTACCCCATACTCATAGGGGGGCGAGGGATCTGGCCTCCCCCTTGTTATAGAGGGCTTCCAGATACCGATAATCCCCCCGCCCGCAGACCCTGACAACCACCGGGCAAGGGTTGTCGGGAAGAGGCCCTTGTCCCCATCAACATGGGGGGGAAGAGGCCCTTGTCCCCATCAACATGGGAGCAAGGTGCTTCGGGGTGAGGGGGCACAGAACCCCCATGCCTCAAAGAACCCCATCATGTTGAGGGCATGCGGCCTGGTATGTCTCAGGGGGGGGGGTTTGGGGGGGCTCTCGCTCGTCCCCTCCCTTTTCCTGACCTGCATGCTCGGATAAGGCTCTGGAATGGAAAAGCAAGAATTTATGGCAGGAAACTAAACTCACGAAAATGCATTATCTGGTTAATTAAGCTCAGTCGTGAAACCCTGATTGGAGTAAGTAATATGGTCTGATAAGCATTTTCTACAAAGGAGCTTCAACCCACGATGTCTGGTAATGTGAGTGATCAGTATTGCCATTTCTCTACCGGTCTTATAAATGGCCAAGATTTTTTAGGCCTAGATGCATTCAGTTGTTTCCCCGTTGCAGGACAAAGTCACACACACACACATTTTTTATCCATTAACATTTTTGGATTTTTTACATTCAAATGAAGCAAGAAACTCTGAAAGCAAATATGAAAACAACCAGAACAATGCCTTTACCTCATCTTCTTCATTGGTTTTGGCAGCAAGATATAAGCACGTGATGGCAATACATCGAAGATACTTCACCTGGACCTATAGGTGACAAAAACATAGGGGATACTCACTACAAAATGCATGTCAATTTCACTTGCGCTAGATTACTTTTTGCAAGTGCTATTAAGAATGTAATCTTGTCATTTAGTAACAAATATGTTTTGCGCAATTTGATTGGCCTGTGTTTGCAATATGCATTAAGCCTATTCTGACAAGATAAAAATACTGCAAAAAAATAAAAATGCACCGAGCACTCACTTTTACAGTTGCCAAGATGCGATTGAGAAAACTAGCAGCCGAGCCAAATGTTTCAGGATAAAATTGGAAGTGTAATCTCAATTCATCCATCCAAAGAACTACTTGCTCATACTGCATTGGAGAGATATCTGTACCCTGCAAAACAAAAATGGTTACCAAAGATTTAAAGGATCCACAAATATTTTGCCAATGAGTTCTGGTGAAATGAAAATATGGAACTATTAATATGGAGTACTAGTCGTGATTTTTCACACCAACATCTAAATTTTCAGGACAAGTTTTCCCCTTCAAGGTCCAAGCAGCACCTTGAAGAAAAAGGAAACATCCTGAAAGCTTATACTGAAAATTTGCATGTTAGGCCCCATGCACACGGGACGTGGGTGCAAACTCTGCTAAACACACATTTTTAAAGGCTAAAACCGGCATTTAAAAACGCCCGTTTTACCACGTTTGCGTTTAGTTTAGAAACATCATAAGACCCTCCCTTAGCTCAAAAAACAGTATTTAACCATTTCAGCCATTTTGTGAGACCAGAGTGCGTAGCAACTGAGAGCAGCAATGTACTTGTATTTAGCGTGTCACTTGCCACAAGCTGCGAATTGTCCACTTGTCACGTCACCTGGCCACGTCCGCTGCCACAAGTTGTGGATTGTCCACTTGCCACAAGTTGTGGATTGGCCACGTCACCTGCCACAGGTTGTGGATTGTTCACTTGCCACAAGTTGTGGATTGTTCACTTGCCACAAGTTGTGGATTGTCCACGTCACCTAGCTACATCACCTGGCCACAAGTTGTGGATTGTTTACTTGCCACATCACCTGGCCGCGTCACCTGCCACAAGTTGTGGATTGTCCGCTGGCCTCGTCACCTGGTCACAAGTTGTGGATTGTTCACTTGCCACAAGTTGTGGATTGTTTACTTGCCACATCACCTGGCCACATCACCTGGCCGCGTCACCTGCCACAAGTTGTGGATTGTCCGCTGGCCTCGTCACCTGGTCACAAGTTGTGGATTGTTCACTTGCCACAAGTTGTGGATTGTTTACTTGCCACATCACCTGGCCACATCACCTGGCCGCGTCACCTGCCACAAGTTGTGGATTGTCCGCTGGCCACATCACCTGGTTACAAGTTGTGGATTGTCACCTGTTCACGTCACCTGCCACAAGTTGTGGATTGTCACCTGCCACAAGTTGTGGATTGTCCACGTCACCTGCCACAAGTTGTGGATTGTCCACAATGCAATGCAAGCAATTCGTTTTTTTAATGTTTTGTCATCATTTGCCATCATTGAGATTTCTAATGTAAAATAGGTCACCTTTAAAAACGCCTATAAACGAAATCGTGGCAAAACACCGGTACCCATTTTTTGCTCCTGGAAAAACTAGGTTAAACGCAACTGCCTAAAAACGGCAATAAACGAGACTGTGTGCATGGACACATAGGATAACCGTGAATGTGTTCAGGGGCAGTTGAAAAAGCTGTCCAACTGTCTCTGAACACGCGTTTACCAGCGTGTCATGTGCATGGGGCCTTAGTGCAAATAAAGTATCATGGACAGTACTCAAATGTTCTTTTTTGCAAGTGCACAGAGGAACAAAAATTGTCTCTGGACAGCCACACTCTGAACAAATTGTAGTCTTTATTAAAAGGACAGGACTACAAGTCACAGCAAAATAAAACCTGACTGCTGACACGTTTCGCACTGAAACTAGTGCTTAGTCATATGACTAAGCACTAGTTTCAGTGCAAAACGCGTCAGCAGTCGGTTTTTATTTTATTTTGCTGTGACTTGTAGTGCTGTCCTTTTAATAAAGACTACAATTTGTTCAGAGTGTGGCTGTCCAGAGACAATTTGTTCCTGCTTTGCATGCACCCGAGTTGTCTGCAGGCGGAGGATATTCATCTGGGTTCCCACCTGGAGCGGCTACTCCCTTTTCCCTTGCAAGTGCACCAACACTGCTGCACTTACCTCAAGCACTGCTCAATAAAGAAAATTTGCATTAAAAGAAGTATAGGTTTCAGGCTCTGGGCATCTCGCTAATAGGCTAAGCCAGGTGCCGAACCAGGGCTTGTGGGCGGAACCCAACCATATTGTCTTGATCTTTCCCCAGCTCTGACGTCAGCAGGCTTCAGCCCACTGTGTTAAAAAGGTGGTCATAGGAATGCATGACAATCTGCACTCCTGTGATACACAGGAGTAGTACAGCCAAACAAGCTTTGGCTGTACTTCTCCTTTAAAGGGGTTGTAAAGGTTCGTTTTTTATTTTCTAAATAAGTTACTTTAAGCTAGTGCATTGTTGGTTCACTTACCTTTTCCTTCCATTTCCCTTCTAAATGTTTTTTCTCCTTTGTCTGAATTTCTCACTTCCTGTTCCTCCTCAGTAAGGTGTTCAGTAAGTTGTTCCAAATGACTTTCCACCACTCAGATGATGGTGGAAAGCTTACTGAGGAGAAACAGGAAGTGAGAAATTCAAACAAAGAAAAACAACATTTAAAAGGGAAATGGAAGGAAAAAGGTAAGTGAACCAACAATGCACTAGCTTAAAGGAACCAATTTAGAAAATAAAAGACGAACCATTACAACCCCTTTAAGGAGTAAAGGGGTAGCACAGCCTCAGGGTCTGGATTGCAAATATGTGACCAGTTATCGGTGTCTAGGTATTCAAGTGGACTTGAACACCAAAAGTACGATTTTACATGTTGGAATTTAAATGTGCCCAAGTGCTCTGAAAAATGTAACTTTTGTCTGAAGTTCCTCCTAAACAGCAGTGCACAGTCAGGTATGTGAGAGTGCCCAGGCACTCCTGTTTTTTAAAGCCTTACATCTACAATGTTAGGTCTTAGTCATTGAAGCCTCCGACTGCCAATTCCCCTTGCTGGATGCTCTGACAAGGAAGCAAAAACCCCCATTTCTAGACGGCCACCCCCACAGAGTACAGAACAAGGAATAAGGGATAATTTACTAAAACAGGAGGGCAAAATCCGGTACAGCTCTACTTGATTGAACAAGCTGATGTTGAACTAGATGGACTTGTGTCTTTTTTTTTCAACCTGATTATGCAACGATACAAGTTAGAAGCTGATTGGCTGCACCAGATTTTGCAAGGAGAAGCCAGGAGCACCACCGGGAAACCCAATAAGAGAAGGATCGGGGCTACCCTGCGCAAAACCATTGCACCAAGCAGATCAGCGTAAACAGGTTTATTATTTTAAAGAGAAACATTTGAGGGTTTACAGTTGGTAAAGTTAAAGTAAAAATACAATCTAATTTCTGTGTACCTTGATAGCGGAATCTAGAAAACATGGCACCTTCCATTTGCTCGTTTCCATAAGAAGTGCGTTTTCCAACAAGAACTGCAAGCGCTGACACTCGGACAACCCCGTACACTTCATTGTAAAAATGTACTTCTGCCCTTCCAGTTTCTTTAGCTAGCACAGATATCTAAACAAAACAGAGAAAAAAAATGCATCACATCAGTCATTCAGTTTGGAAAATGGGAATGCATTTTAAAGTAAACTAAGGGCGGCCATTGCTGGCCTCCTTTTAATGCTAGGTGGTTGGCTATTAAAGAATGTGTTACCCCAACATTTCATATTCCTGATATGTGCTTGCTCTACCATGTACTTGCAATACAAAGAGAAAAGGTTACTTTTCATACTGTGAAATATCTGGTCCTGCCAGTCCCTCCGCTTTCCTATTAGGAATTGATCACACTAGGCATTAGCGCACAGCATAGTCAGTTTTCTGGCTGTGCAGTGAACTCGGCCTGTTCCCCTCAGATTTGTGCTATTTTAAAACCAGCAGCTGACTGACTCTCGATTAGCACTCTCAGCCAATGGCCAACAGCTCAGCGGGGGTGGGGAAGAGATCGCTGGACTAACCTTGCATGGTTAGTCCAGCAGCTCCCTACCAAAGCTGTCAGTTTTATGCAACCCGCAGGCAGGCTTAAAGGGGTTGTAAAGGGTTGTTTTTTTATTTTCCAATTAGGTCCCTTTAACTGGTTGCTGACCAGCTGCCGTCGTTTTATGGCGGCAGGTCGGCTCCCCTGTGCGAGAGCCCGTAGCTATACGTCGCCTCTCGCCCAGGCCACTAGGGGCTCGTGCGCGCCAACGGAGGCGTGCTCGCCCCCGACTTCCGTGCGCGTGCCCGATCGCCGCCGTGCACACGCGATCGCTCGTTACAGAGTGAGGACCGGGAGCTGTGTGTAAACTGATCGCCGCCATTACTAGTAAAAAAAATTTTTTTTTTATAAAAATGCCATAAAAATACCCCCTATTTTGTAAACGCTATAACTTTTGCGAAAACCAATCAATAAACGCTTACTGCGATTTTTTTTTTTTTTTTTTTTTTTTTACGAAAAATATGTAGAATACGTATTGGCCTAAACGAAGGAAAAAAAAGTTTATATTTTTGGGGGATATTTATTACAGCAAAAAAATATTACGAACCTTTACAACCCCTTTAAATTCGCTTTTTGTCCCCATAATCCCTTCATCAGTAACAAATTCATTTTCAACAGAAAAGCAGTTCCATGGTAATAAGACAATAAAACACATTGGTATACTTGGCTTAAAGTGGAAGTCCATGCAAAAAAAATCACTGCATCTACAGCCACCATGGAACCAACACTGACCTCTAATCCCTGTGGAAAAAAAAAAAAAAAAAAAAAGAAGGAGTATACATCACTTTTTGGATACCGATTTGACCCGCTCTCCAGCAGCGGAAGCTCTGCAGAGGACATGCCTGACAACGACTGAATTAAAATGGAAAGCGATGTCACCCATAGAGTTATTATGGGGCTTCCGTTGACCTCCATCTCCTCTGCACCCTCCTCCACAGAGAAGCCGTGGCTGGCAACTCAGAGTGGGATCCGGTCGGAGCAGCTTAAAAAAAAAAAAAGTAAATGTATACTCGTTTTCTTTACAGGGATAGAGAGGTTAGCGTTAGATCCATGCAGTCTATAGATGTAGGAATTTTAGTTGTTGCATGGACTTCCCGCTTTAAAGTACAATCGAGAAAAGATGGCATCTAAACACCAGAATGGATTGTAAAAATTTTAGATTATACCTAGTGTCAGAAAAATAAATAAAATAAATAAACCCCCACACTCACAGGTTTTTAAAGTCATTTGTTAGGCAGCTCCAGGGGTCTCTTCCGACTTCTCTCTTCCGCCTCTTCTCACGGGCTCCTCCGATATCTTCTGGTATTTTTCCCGCTCTTACTAGCGGTGAACCGGTCTGCTTCTCCGTCGACTTCTTCCCTCCGATGTTGACATAATGCTCTCTCCCGCTGTAATGCCACGTGCGCAATTACTTATATAGGCATGGAGCCTATTTATCCGGATCACCGGGTGATGTCACCCGGTGACCCCGCATGAACGTCACCACCCCATCATGTCCCGGGCGGTGACGTCATAAGGGATGGGGTCATCGGGTGACGTCACCCAGTGACAATGCCTATACAAGTCGTTGCGCACCTTGAACACGGCATTACAGCGTGAGAGATCGTCGTGTCAACATCGGGAGAAGAGGGAAGAAGATGGCGGAGAAGACCTGGCCACCGCTAGTAAAAGTGCAGAAGATGGCGGAGGAGCCCAGCAGAAGACACCGAAGAGCGGGAGAACAGGCCGAAGAGAGCGGAGAAGGAAAAAAAAATACACTAGACAGGTTTTTAAAGTAACACTTTTTTCCGCCAGGTGAATGGGTAGGAGGTACGATGTTCCTCCTACTCATTCACATAGGGGACCTCACAGATCCCGGCCCCACACTCTTAAAGGGGCTCCTGGATTCTGATAAGTCCCCCGCCTGCAGACCCCAACAACCAACGGCCAGGGTTGGCAGGAAGAGACCCATGGCCTCAACATAGGGACAGGGTGCTTTGGGGAGGGGGGGCCGCAGGGTCCCCCTTCCCCGCATGTTGAGAGCATGCATCCAATCAGGACTGTATGGTAGAGTGCCCAGATGGAAGCCACATGACAGCCCACATGGAGTTTGCCAAAAGGCACCTGAAGGACTCTGACCGTGAGAAACAAAAATTCTCTGGTCTGATGAAACAAAGATCGAACTCTTCGGCCTGAATGGCAAGCGTTGTGTCTGGAGGAAACCAGGCGTCGCTCACCTGGCCAATACCATCTCTACAGTGAAGCATGGTGATGGCAGCATCATGCTGTGGGTATGTTTTTAAGAGCCAGGAACTGGAAGACTAGTTAGGATCAAGAGGAAAAATGAATGCCGCAATGTACCGAGACATTCTTGATGAAAACCTGCTCCAGAGCACTCAACCTCAGACTGGGGCAAAAGTTAATCTAACAGGACAATGGCCCTAAGCACACAGCCAAGATAACAAAGGAGTGGCTACGGGACAACCCTGTGCATGTCCTTGAATGGCCCAGCCACAGCCCAGACTTGAACCCGAATTAACATCTCTGGAGAGATCTAAAAAATGGCTGTGCACCAACGCTTCCATCCAACTTGATGGAGCTTGAGAGGTTCTGCAAAGAAAATGGGGGAAACTGCCCAAGGGTGGCACTAAAGAACAGAAAAATTACGCAAGTTTTGTGTATGTTGGCTGAAAAAGTTCTGCCGTCTGTATGCAGAACAAGTTCACGGCCTACCTCCTTAGGATAAAATTCCATGGATTTGTCTGACAGAAATCCAATCGTGCATATGAGGCTTAACAGTCTACTTCAGGCTCTGGTCCATGCGTGATAGGAGAGATGCTGGGAATGGAAGCACTGGGTATTGGTCAGCCTGCAACAGTGCAAATTCAATAATGCTATTTTAGAGCACTGCAAGACCAATTACGTTTTGGATTAGAAGGCAAGGCGTGGCTAGAAGCATATGAAACAATTTTGCTTTTAAAAGCCAATTTCACCTTTTAAAAAAATAAATGCACATTTCCAGATTATATATAAAAAAAATCACACACACACACACACACACACACACACACACACACTTTAATATTCTTTTAGAAGCCAGGATCAGCAGCAGATTGAAGGTGCAATCTCAGGCTCCTGCAGACTATCAGGATAGCTGTCTGAATGTACCTCCTACAGGCAAGCAGTTACTTGAGAACAGGAAGATCAATGAACTACGATCACCATTGTAGCTCATTGAGAGCTACAAGCCATCAGCCGCAATGGCTGACAGTACTTGTTGTCTATTCATTCACAGGAAACTGAATAAAAAATGCGGCTGTGTGTGCAGCCGCACATAGCCACACTGTAGTGACAGTGGGTGCCAGGAAAAGATCCTCCACCCCCTGTCATGGAGGGGTTCTGGGGAGAAGGTGGAGATTCTGAAACATGTTACATCCTAAAAATGTTAAAAACATCCTTTAACCACTTCAGGCCCGGGCCAATTCTGACACTTCGTTTCTACATGAAAAGATCATCTTTTTTTTACTATTTTTTGCTAGAAAATTTACATAGAACCCCCAAACACTATATATATTTTTTTAGCAGAGACACTAGAGAATACAATGGCGGTCATTGCAACTTTTTATCTCGCACAGAATTTGCGCAGCAATTTTTTAAACGCGTTTAAAAAAAAAAAAAAAGTTTCAAAAGTAAAGTTAGCCCAATTTTTTTGTTTAATGTGAAAGATGAAGTTACGCCGAGTAAATAGATCCCCAACATGTCACTCTTCAAACTTGCACACGCTCGTGGAATGACGCCAAACTTTTGGTACTTAAAAATCTCCATAGGCGACGCTTTAAATTTTTTTACTGGTTACATGTTTTGAGTTACAGAGGAGGTCTAGGGCTATAATTATTGCTGTCGCTCTAATGTTCGCAGCAATACCTCACATGTGTGGTTTAAACACCATTTTCAAATGTGGGCGGGTCTTGCGTTCACTTCTGCGTACGGGGACAGGGGCACTTTAAATATAAAAAAAGTTGTTAAATTTTACTTTACATTTTGACACAACATATTTTTTTTTTTTTATCACTTTTATTCCTATTACATCCCTTGTAATAGGAATATGGCATGACAGGACCTCTTTACAGTGAGATATGGGGTCAATAAGACCCCACATCTCACCGCTAGGCTGGGAAGGCAAAAAAAAAAAAAAAAAAACACACCACGGCTTCACAGCCGAAGCGGCGCAGTTTTTTTGAATGCAGAGGCCGGGCGTGGCGTCATAACATCGCGCTCGGCCTCCGACGATCATAGAGACTTTGGCGATCATCTGGTCCGCCGGAATTCTGTGATCTGAATCCCGGGGCCGGTGGTTCCCGTCACCGACCGCACAGGTGAGTCGGTAGAAGCACCGGAGGGCGGCGGAGGGGGGATGTCCCCTTTCGGCGCCCGTAGGAACGATCAAGCGGCGGAACAGCCGATATCTGAATGATGCCTGTAGCTTATAATAAACGTTGCTTTGCAGCTCCTGTGGGTCCGGAGGAAACAAAACAACTGAGGCCCGCAGGCAAGACTGAAATTTATAATGGTGACTAATGCGTTTCCTGTTTCAGGAGGAGGAGCCTCTCTCGGATGCTGCCCTGGACAACGAGTTGGGAATTTTATTTTTTTGCTGCTGGGGGATTTTAAATAAGCAGCTTTGATTTTACTGCATTTAGTTTCACCACTTAAACAGCACATAACTGAGTAACAGATATGTTGGAAACTATCGGCCAATTTGGGGAAAAACAGAAGGGTTTTTTTGTTTTTACACATGTGCGCCTCTGAAAACTATCACAATCTAATGCAGCAAATACAGCTGAAAGTTATAGAAATTCTCCCTAAGTGATGGGAATTTCCACGTTAGACAGTTGTCAACAGAACAGGTGTCCCCACTGGAAGGTTTTCCCCAATTTCTCATTCTGGAAAAAAAAAAAAAGTTGGTTTTGGTTAAGTCAGATTGTGCTCAGATTCCCTTTAGCTGAAAACAATGGTCATGTACCTTTTATTGGATGACCGATTGTGAAATCCCATGAAGCACTCCCTTCTTTGTCTCCACCTTCCCCATAGTGGTGGGTCTGTACAGCAGCAACAAGCAGGAACTGTATGTACGTCCCCAGTCTGTACACTGCATTCCAGCAGGCTGATTCATGCTCCCACAGACCGTACCTTCAACACCGCAGAGCTGGGCAAGGGGGAAATGGGACATGACAACAGGAGATACAGGCACACCCTGCGTGTGTACAGCATCCTGCATCTCCTAACAGTGTCCAAGAGACGCAAACTGGATAGTCACATGCCAACACAGGTTATGTTTCTGTACATCTGGCCACACAGTATTAGCAAGAACAGGTAAAAAAATTAATAAATTGGCTACATTTATTAAAGGACTTTATGATTAGGCCAAACACAAGTAATCTTCATTGTTGGGGGTAAAACTTTAACTCCAGGTGCTTGCTGTGGGGGGCACTGAACAGGAGGGAGGGGCCAGGAGCACAGAAGAGGGACCTGAGAAAGAGGATCCTGCAACAGAGCAGGCAAGTAGAACATGTTTGTTATTTTTATAGGAGAAAAAAAAAAAAAAAATAAGACTTTACAAATATTTAAAGCCCCACTTCTGGATACACTTCAGTTAAACAGTCCCCATCTCATAGCCACAACAGGAAGCAAGAGGATCCCACCAAAGTGAGCTCTGTGGTACAATGCTTGACGAATCCAAGTAAACTGTTAAATCAAAGCTCACAGAAAAAAAACAAAAAAAAGTGCACAAGTACAGTAATAGACCAACCTCTGAAGAGGAGCGTCTCAACTACTGAACTCCCCCTGGGGGTGCAGAGCTCCTGACATGGGCCAAGTACTCTGGTCCACCAAGACCAAAGCCAGACAGACCGTGATCCTTAAGGGCATACTAAATCTGGTTCTCCAAGTACTTGGCGAGGGCCCAAAGAGACCCCCAGTGTGAATAGTAAAAAGAACACTTGCTAGTTTTTATTGCTGTCTGTGCTCTCGTTGAAGTGATAATGGGTTGTTTTTTTTCTTGTTTTTTTTTATAAACAAACATGCTATACTTACCTGCTCTGTGCAGTGGTTTTGCACAGAGCAGCCCAGATCCTTCTCTTCTTTGGTCCCCCACTGGCACTCATGGCCCTTCCCTCCTGCCCAATGCCCCTATAGCAAGCAGCTTGCTGGGGAAGAGAGTTTGCTGCACAGGTTTTTTACCGTCATGCATAAAAAGGTAAAAAACCCATCAGCTTTTACAACCAAACCATACAGGTTATACTTGCCTTCTCTGTGGAGTTGCTTTTGCACAGAGCAGCCCAGATCCTCCTCTTCTCAGGTCCCACTACGCTGCTCCTGGCCCCTCCCCTCCTGTCAAGGGCCAGAGCTTTGTGTGTCCCTTCAGACACAGAGCCACAACCAGGCCCTGCCCCCTCTTGCCCGATTGGCTCCTGCACCTATCAGTCAGTTAGCCAATGTGTCTCAGCCGATCACTAGAATTAGCAGCCTGGCGCGGCACAGCTGGGGTATCCCGTCTCCGTGTGGACACACCCCCGGCGCGAGCACATTGGGCCGCACCAGCCGGTAATTGAGGCCGCGTATTTGCAGGAATCTGGCGCCCTCTTGTGGTGGCCGTTAGTATGACAAGACAACCAGCAATGCTAATGGCTCTTCTCCTGTCTGACACACACACACACCATTTTTTTTTATTCTAACACCCTAGAGAATAAAATGGGAGTCGTGGCAATATTTTCTGTCACACCGTATTTACACAGCAGGTCTTACAAGCACACTTTTTTTAATTAAAAATAAAACTGTAAAGTTAGTCCAATTTTTTTTTATATTGTGAAAGATAATGTTACGCCGAGTAAATGGATACCCAACATGTCATGCTTCAAAATTGCGACAAACTTTTACCCTTTAAAATCTCCATAGGCGACGTTTTAAAAAAATAAAATAAAAATTCTACAGGTTGCATGTTTTGAGTTACAGAGGAGGTCTACGGCTAGAATTATTGCTCTCGCTCTACCAATCGCGGCAATACCTCACATGTGTGGTTTGAACACCGCTTTCACATGCGGGCGCTACTCACGTATGCGTTCACTTCTGCACGCAGGCTCGGCAGGACAAGGGGCGTTCCTGGCTCCTAACTTTTTTTAGCTGGCCCCTAGATTCCAAGCAAATTTGTCAAGCCCTGCTTTAATACCATTTTAAGTAGAGCAGGGGTCCCCAAACTTTCTAAACAAAGGGACGGTTTTACTGTCCTTCAGACTTTAGGGGAGCAGGACTGTGGCGAGCAGAGGTGAAATTTAGGGATGCAGCAAACATTTGGTGGCCGAAAATGGTGTTGCTGATAGAAATGATCCCTACCCCTCCTTGGGGAGGTGCCAGTGCAGTTGCGCAGTGAAGATAGGGACAGTCAAGATGTCTGCGCTGGATATCCATCAGGAGGACAGCCGGGGTCCGCTGCCACGCAGAAGCAGTCTGGGGAAAACAAAGATGACATCACCGAGCACATTGCACAAACCGATGTGCCCGTATGCCAATTCGCGCAGCCGAGCCAACTTGTCCCAGTATAACTGTGGTGGCTGGTCAGCAACTGGTTAAAAATCGTAAAATTTAGGTTTCGGCCAACTGCATCTGGAATTTTCAGTTTCCGCGCCGAAATTTACAAATGTAGCGCACCACTACTAAAAGTTGCCCTGGGCATCAGTGTGAGTAAACAATGCCCCATCTTTGATATTAGTTATAATAATACATATAATGTTGGCGTCGGTGGGAAGAATAGAGCCCCAAGGGCTGAAAAAAAGTCTTGGATAGCAGTATAACACTGACTGGGGTTCAGGCCCTTCTCCACACAAACCTATACAAAAGTTTAATACAAGCAACCAATGAAAAAGCAGTAATAAGTAGATTACAGAGCCGATATAAAGCTGGGAGGAGTGCCCAGGTACATAGAGGGGGTGTACATAGACTTTATATAGAGGTGAGGGAGGAGTGCCCAGATAGAGAGAGGGGTGCCCAGGTACATAGAGAGGGGTGTATATAGAGGTGAGTGAGGAGTGCCCAGGTACATAGAGAGGGGTGTATATAGAAGTGAGTGAGGAGTGCCCAGGTACATAGAGAGGGTGTGTATATAGAAGTGAGTGAGGAGTGCCCAGGTACATAGAGAGGGGTGCATATAGAGGTGAGTGAGGAGTGCCCAGGTACATAGAGAGGGGTGCATATAGAGGTGAGTGAGGAGTGCCCAGGTACATAGAGAGGGTGTGCATATAGAGGTGAGTGAGGAGTGCCCAGGTACATAGAGAGGGGTGCATATAGAGGTGAGTGAGGAGTGCCCAGGTACATAGAGAGGGGTGTATATAGAGGTGAGTGAGGAGTGCCCAGGTACATAGAGAGGGGTGTATATAGAGGTGAGTGAGGAGTGCCCAGGTACATAGAGGGGTGTATATAGAGGTGAGTGAGGAGTGCCCAGGTACATAGAGGGGTGTATATAGAGGTGAGTGAGGAGTGCCCAGGAACATAGAGAGGGGTGCATATAGAGGTGAGTGAGGAGTGCCCAGGTACATAGAGAGGGTGTGTATATAGAGGTGAGTGAGGAGTGCCCAGGTACATAGAGAGGGTGTGTATATAGAAGTGAGTGAGGAGTGCCCAGGTACATAGAGAGGGGTGCATATAGAGGTGAGTGAGGAGTGCCCAGGTACATAGAGAGGGGTGCATATAGAGGTGAGTGAGGAGTGCCCAGGTACATAGAGAGGGTGTGCATATAGAGGTGAGTGAGGAGTGCCCAGGTACATAGAGAGGGTGTGCATATAGAGGTGAGTGAGGAGTGCCCAGGTACATAGAGAGGGGTGTATATAGAGGTGAGTGAGGAGTGCCCAGGTACATAGAGGGGTGTATATAGAGGTGAGTGAGGAGTGCCCAGGTACATAGAGGGGTGTATATAGAGGTGAGTGAGGAGTGCCCAGGTACATAGAGAGGGGTGCATATAGAGGTGAGTGAGGAGTGCCCAGGTACATAGAGAGGGGTGCATATAGAGGTGAGTGAGGAGTGCCCAGGTACATAGAGAGGGGTGTATATAGAGGTGAGGGAGGAGTGCCCAGATAGAGAGAGGGGTGCCCAGGTACATAGAGAGGGGTGTATATAGAGGTGAGTGAGGAGTGCCCAGGTACATAGAGAGGGGTGCATATAGAGGTGAGTGAGGAGTGCCCAGGTACATAGAGAGGGGTGCATATAGAGGTGAGTGAGGAGTGCCCAGGTACATAGAGAGGGGTGCATATAGAGGTGAGTGAGGAGTGCCCAGGTACATAGAGAGGGGTGTATATAGAGGTGAGGGAGGAGTGCCCAGATAGAGAGGGGTGCCCAGGTACATAGAGAGGGGTGTATATAGAGGTGAGTGAGGAGTGCCCAGGTACATAGAGAGGGGTGTATATAGAAGTGAGTGAGGAGTGCCCAGGTACATAGAGAGGGTGTGTATATAGAAGTGAGTGAGGAGTGCCCAGGTACATAGAGAGGGGTGCATATAGAGGTGAGTGAGGAGTGCCCAGGTACATAGAGAGGGGTGCATATAGAGGTGAGTGAGGAGTGCCCAGGTACATAGAGAGGGTGTGCATATAGAGGTGAGTGAGGAGTGCCCAGGTACATAGAGAGGGGTGCATATAGAGGTGAGTGAGGAGTGCCCAGGTACATAGAGAGGGGTGTATATAGAGGTGAGTGAGGAGTGCCCAGGTACATAGAGAGGGGTGTATATAGAGGTGAGTGAGGAGTGCCCAGGTACATAGAGGGGTGTATATAGAGGTGAGTGAGGAGTGCCCAGGTACATAGAGGGGTGTATATAGAGGTGAGTGAGGAGTGCCCAGGAACATAGAGAGGGGTGCATATAGAGGTGAGTGAGGAGTGCCCAGGTACATAGAGAGGGTGTGTATATAGAGGTGAGTGAGGAGTGCCCAGGTACATAGAGAGGGTGTGTATATAGAAGTGAGTGAGGAGTGCCCAGGTACATAGAGAGGGGTGCATATAGAGGTGAGTGAGGAGTGCCCAGGTACATAGAGAGGGGTGCATATAGAGGTGAGTGAGGAGTGCCCAGGTACATAGAGAGGGTGTGCATATAGAGGTGAGTGAGGAGTGCCCAGGTACATAGAGAGGGTGTGCATATAGAGGTGAGTGAGGAGTGCCCAGGTACATAGAGAGGGGTGTATATAGAGGTGAGTGAGGAGTGCCCAGGTACATAGAGGGGTGCATATAGAGGTGAGTGAGGAGTGCCCAGGTACATAGAGGGGTGTATATAGAGGTGAGTGAGGAGTGCCCAGGAACATAGAGAGGGGTGCATATAGAGGTGAGTGAGGAGTGCCCAGGTACATAGAGAGGGGTGCATATAGAGGTGAGTGAGGAGTGCCCAGGTACATAGAGAGGGGTGTATATAGAGGTGAGGGAGGAGTGCCCAGATAGAGAGAGGGGTGCCCAGGTACATAGAGAGGGGTGTATATAGAGGTGAGTGAGGAGTGCCCAGGTACATAGAGAGGGGTGCATATAGAGGTGAGTGAGGAGTGCCCAGGTACATAGAGAGGGGTGCATATAGAGGTGAGTGAGGAGTGCCCAGGTACATAGAGAGGGGTGCATATAGAGGTGAGTGAGGAGTGCCCAGGTACATAGAGAGGGGTGTATATAGAGGTGAGGGAGGAGTGCCCAGATAGAGAGGGGTGCCCAGGTACATAGAGAGGGGTGTATATAGAGGTGAGTGAGGAGTGCCCAGGTACATAGAGAGGGGTGTATATAGAGGTGAGTGAGGAGTGCCCAGGTACATAGAGAGGGGTGTATATAGAGGTGAGGGAGGAGTGCCCAGGTACATAGAGAGGGGTGTATATAGAGGTGAGTGAGGAGTGCCCAGGTACATAGAGAGGGGTGTATATAGAGGTGAGTGAGGAGTGCCCAGGAACATAGAGAGGGGTGCATATAGAGGTGAGTGAGGAGTGCCCAGGTACATAGAGAGGGGTGCATATAGAGGTGAGTGAGGAGTGCCCAGGTACATAGAGAGGGGTGTATATAGAGGTGAGGGAGGAGTGCCCAGATAGAGAGAGGGGTGCCCAGGTACATAGAGAGGGGTGTATATAGAGGTGAGTGAGGAGTGCCCAGGTACATAGAGAGGGGTGCATATAGAGGTGAGTGAGGAGTGCCCAGGTACATAGAGAGGGGTGCATATAGAGGTGAGTGAGGAGTGCCCAGGTACATAGAGAGGGGTGCATATAGAGGTGAGTGAGGAGTGCCCAGGTACATAGAGAGGGGTGTATATAGAGGTGAGGGAGGAGTGCCCATATAGAGAGGGGTGCCCAGGTACATAGAGAGGGGTGTATATAGAGGTGAGTGAGGAGTGCCCAGGTACATAGAGAGGGGTGTATATAGAGGTGAGTGAGGAGTGCCCAGGTACATAGAGAGGGGTGTATATAGAGGTGAGGGAGGAGTGCCCAGGTACATAGAGAGGGGTGTATATAGAGGTGAGTGAGGAGTGCCCAGGTACATAGAGAGGGGTGTATATAGAGGTGAGTGAGGAGTGCCCAGGTACATAGAGGGGTGTATATAGAGGTGAGTGAGGAGTGCCCAGGTACATAGAGGGGTGTATATAGAGGTGAGTGAGGAGTGCCCAGGTACATAGAGGGGTGTATATAGAGGTGAGTGAGGAGTGCCCAGGTACATAGAGGGGTGTATATAGACTCTATACAGAGGTGGGGGGGGGGGGGGGATGTGGAAACCGTTGCAGAACCCCTCCCTGGTCAGTTGGGATTTGGGCGGGACGGAGGCCCCCCTCTCCTATATAAGGGTGTGTGAAGATGTTCTCACCTCTCCAAGGCTGCAGGCGCTGAGTGAACTCCTTATGTGCGAGGCTCAGATGACAGAGTCCATGGTTCCCCCTGCTCAGTCCATTCCCCGTACAGTCCCGGTCGGGCTCTCCAGGCACTTGGCTTTGTAGAAGTCTCGCAGAGCCTCAGCCCTGCAGTCCAGGCACATATCAGGCTCCGCTCACAGGCAGGGTACAGAGAGCGGCCGCTGGGGCTCATCAGAAGCGGGATAGGTGTACAGAGGACAAAACTAGTGACACCGTACACTACACTGACCTACACCTTTTGTGTTTACAAAACTCAGGGACGAAGAAGTCTGCGGGGCGTTTGAAAAGCAAAGACCACGCCCAGGGCGGGGCCTTTACGGTGACGTCGAAGCACTGGGCTGGATAAGGCTTGCTGTGGTAACAGAGTGCCTACGTGAGAAATGGAGGGGGAGTGGTGTTACTTCGACCTTATTGCTCCGCCCCCCGTTCCAATAAATATTATCACAAGTTCCTTCGGTTACTTTCACACTGAGGCGTTATTCAGTCGTTTTAGCGCTAAAAATAGCCTCCCATGCCACCCCAGTGTGAAAGGCAGAGTGCTTTCACACTGCGACGGTGTGCTTGGGGGACGTTTCACAAAGTCCTGCAAGTGGCATTTTTGTACACAGCTCCTAAAGCACCCCTGCCCGAAGCGCAGCAACACGGGTGCTTTAACCCTTTCTTTGGCCGCTGGCAGGGGTTAAAAGCAACACGATAGCAGCTGAAAAGCGCCGCCAAGACAGTATAGCGCCACTAAAACTAGCAGCGCTTTACTGCTAACATAGTGCAGCCCCAGTGTGAAAGTGCCCTTCATGTACACTGGCAGCTCCCAAGGCTACTTTCACGATGTGGGCGCCTTCGCGGTAAAGCGTGTTCGTTTCAGCGGCACTTTACCATTGTTTTTGCGCTTTTTAGCCGCTAGCAGGGTGCTTTTAACCCTGCTAGTGGCCAAAGAATGGGTTAAAGTTGTCGCATTGCTGCGTTTCCGAAGCACCTGAAATTCATTCCAATAGGCAGGGGCGGTTTAGACCCCTTTCACACCGAGGTGGTTCTCAGGTGTGGTAGCGCTATAGATAGCGCCTCCCATTCATTGCAGTGTGACTTTCCTTCTGCCCATTTAAATGTATGGGCATCGCTTCCAAAGCACCTGAAAAGCGATTCGGAAGTGCCGCAACACAAGCACTTTTAACCCCTTATTTGGCCACTAGCGGGGGATAAAAGCACCCTGCTAGCGCCCAAAAAGCGACGCTTAAACAGCGGTAATTTACCGCTAGCGCAGGGTGGTCCAAGTGTGAAAGGCCTCTCTGGAGCGCGGTATACACAGCTCCCAACCCCCCCCCCCCCCCCCAAATATGCTGCTTGAAGTATTTTTTCCCTTTCCCGCAAGCGTACCACCCCAGTGTGAAAAGTACTCAGGCTTTCACGCTCGGGAGGCGCTTTACAGGCGCTATTTTTAGCGCTTAAAAGCCTGAAAACTGCATTCAGTGTGAAAGTAGCCTAAAGTTGGGTGTAGGAACTGTTGGCGTTGGTTTTGCCAAAGCTCCTCAATTCCATAAAAGCCTGTGTGTCCATGTACTCATAGGCTTTTAGCAGAGTTTGGGAGCTGTGGTGGTTAGGTGAGCTATTAGGCGCTGGTCACAGTCTGCATGTACTTTCCAGAAACCCACTGCCCTATATCAGATGTGCAGCAGTGCCACTCAAGTGGTTGTATAGGCTGGATTTTTTTTTTATCTTAATGCATGAAGGTAAAAAAACCTGCAGCCCCCCTAATACTTACCTGAGCCCCATCTCTATCCAGCCAGTGTCAATTTTGTCAACTAATGCCGCTTACACACGGTCGGAATTTCCGACAAGAAAAGTTCAATGAGCATTTGGTCGGAAATTCCTGACCGTGTGTACGCCCCATCAGACTTTGTTGGAATTTCCGAAAGCAAAAATTTGAGAGCTGGTTCTCAAATTTTCAGACGGGAAAAGTTCTTGTCGGAAATTCCCATCGTCTGTGTGCAATTCTGACATGCAAAAAAAAACAAAAAAAAACGCATGCTCTGAATTAATTAGACGCATTCTCGGAATCTTTGGACTTCATTTTTCTCGGCTCGTCGTAGTGTTGTACGTCACCGCGTTCTTGACGGTCGGAATTTCTGACAACATTTGTGTGACCGTGTGTATGCCACATAAGTGTGAGCCATAATTACGTCTGAAAAAAAAAAAATCCACGGTTTTGTCGGAATTTCCGATCATGTGTACACGGCATAAAACATTTTAGTCTACTAAAATTTGACTAAAACTAAACCAATTGAGAATATTAAAATACGACTAAAATGGCATTTTAGTCAAAAGACTTATGCCGAGTGCACACGACCGTTTTTATTGTCCTAGAAAAAAAAAACTGTTTTTCCTCGACGTGATTCTTGTAAAGCCTGCCTTGCATACACACGATCGTAAAAAAAAAAAAAAAAAAAGGTCTAGCAAAGTGCGGTGACGTACAACGCGTACGACGGCACTATAAAGGGGAAGTTCCATTCAGATGCTTTTGCCGATTTTGTGTTCGTAAAAGTTTGGTGAGAGACGATTAGCGCTTTTCAGTCTGTTACAGCGTGACAAATGTACCATCTCCATTACAAACGCTAGTTTTACCAGAACGAGCGCTCCCGTCTCATAACTTGCTTCTGAGCAATGCACGTTTTCCCCCCATCGTTAAAGCCTACAAATGACAGTTTTTCACGATGTGAAAAAAGACGAGAAAAAATAGAGCATGTTCTAAATTTTTTAATAGCCATTTTTCACGTCGAGAAAAATGCTCTGGAGCCCACACATGATCGTTTTTAATGACCATTTTTAAAAAAATGCATTTTTCACGTCATGAAAAAAACGGTTGTGTGTACGCAATCAGTTTTCCTGACAGGAAAAGTGCGATGTGAGGTTTTTGTCAGTTTTCCTGCCAAGAATCACGTTTGTATGCAATTACGACACGGAAAAAATAAATAAACGCACATGCTCAGAATCAAGCAGAATAGCGAACTGCCTATTGAACTTCATTGATCTCGGCTCGTTGTACGTGTTGCAAGTCACCGTGATCTTGACGTTCAGAATATCAGCCAAGATTTGAGTGACTGTGTGCATGCAAGACAATTTTGAGCCGTTTTCCTGCTTAACCACTTAAGACCCGGACCTTTTTGCAGGTAAAAGGACCTGGCCAGTTTTTGCGACTCGGCACTGCGTCGCTTTAACTGACAATTGCGCGGTCGTGCGATGTGGCTCCCAAACAAAATTGGCATAGTTTTTTCCCCACAAATAGAGCTTTCTTTTGGTGGTATTTGATCACCTCTGGTTTTTATTTTTTGCTCCATAAAACAAAAAAATAGTGAAAATTAAAAAAAAAAAAAACAGCAATATTAACTTTTTGCTATAATTTATATTTATATATATATATATATATATATATATATATATATATATATATATATATATATATATATATATATATATATATATATATATATATATATATATATATATATATATATATATATATATATATATATATATATATATATATATATATATATAATCTCAGTTTAGGCCGATACATATTCTACCTATTTTTGGTTAAAAAAAAAAAAAAAAAAAAAAAAAAAAAATCGCAATAAGTGTTAATCGATTGGATGGCGCAAAATAGCGTTTACAAAATAGGAGATAGTTTTATTGCATTTTCATTAACCATTTTTTTTTTTTTACTACTAATGGCGGCGATCAGCGATTTTTTTTCATGACTGTGACATTATGGCGAACACATCGGACAATTTTGACACATTTTTGGGACCATTGTCATTTTCACAGCCAAAAAATGCTATAAAAATGCATTGTTTACTGTGAAAATGACAATTGCAGTTTGGGAGTTAACCACTAGGGAGCGCTGTAGGGGTTATGTGTGACCTCTGGACGTGCAACGTCATTGATCGTGTTTCCCCTATATCAGGGAACACAGATCAATGAAGCTGCCACTGTGAAGAACGGAGAAGCTGTGTTTACACACAGCTCTCCCCGTTCTTCAGCCCCAGGGACCGGTCGTGGGACTCCGGCGGCGATCGGGTCCGCGGGTCCCACGGTCACGGTGCTTCGACCCACGGCTGGGCACTTAAAGAGGAAATACAGGTACGTGCTTGTGCCATTCAGCTCTCCCCGTTCTTCAGCTCCAGGGAATGTCGTGGGACTCAGGCGGCGATCGGGTCCCACGATCATGGAGCATCGACCCATGGCTGGGCACTTAAATAGGAAGTACAGGTACGTGCTTGTGCCCAGCCGTGCCATTCTGCCGACGTATATATGCAAGAGGCGGTCCTTAAGTTGTTAAAAAAAATAAAAGGTTTTCCTGTTGAAAAAAAACTGATCGCATGTACGAGGCATAAGACTAAAACGAAATTTGACTTCAAAATGAACACTGGTCTGTAGTGCATGTTCATACCTCAATGCCATAAACACATTGGATTTTTCACTCCTGCAGTATAAGAAGTTTGGAAATTGTAGAGAAATGTTAAGTAATGCATTACAATTTAATTACACCCATTAGAATATAGACGACTAAAATGAGATTTAGTTGACTAAAATATACTGGTGATTTAGTCGACTAAATACAACTAAAAAAAAAAAAAAACACATGCAGAAGAACTAAAAATGCCATTTTAGTCCTAAGGCTAATGCAGAGTACACACGACCGTTTTTCAGGTTGTAAAAAAAATTATTTTTTTTTATGTCATTTTAGAACTATCATGTGTGGGCTCCAGAGCATTTTTCACGATGTAAAAAATGGTCATTAAAAATTGAACATGCTGTAATTTTTCACAACGTTTTTAACGTCATAAAAAATGGTCGTGTGGGCTTTAACGACGTGAAAAAAATGTGCATGCTCAGAAGCAAGTTATGAAACGGGAGCGCTCGTTCTGGTAAAGACTAAAAAGCGCAAATCGTCTTTTACTAACACAAAAGCGTTTTTTTTCACGATCGTGTGTAGGCAAGGCCGTTTTAAAATGATCGAGTTGAAAAAAACTGTTTTTTCTAGACCATTAAAAACTTAATTTTTTACAACCCGAAAAACGGTCGTGTGTACGCGGTATTAGGCTAAAACGAAATCGAAGTTTGCTGCCAGAATTAACTGTATCCAGCATGTCCACAAGAGCCTCGCCTCTCCAGGGACTCGCACTCCTAATTGGCCTTTAGCAGTAGAAAGAGCCATTGGCTATCAATCACAGCCAGTGAGCCAATCAAGAGACTGAGGTGGTGGACCTGAGCTGTGAGTCAGGGGCGTGCCTGCTTGGGTCCCCCCAGAGAAAGCCGCTTACTGTGGGGGCACCCAGCAGGAGGAAGGGGCCAGGAGCACTGGTGCGAGACCCAGGAGGAGGAGGATTCAGGCTGCTCTGTGCAAAAACAACACTTCTTCACGCCCTTGCTATAGCCGAAAGACAGCTACAGCACAGGCATAATTTTCTCGGGAGGTCATATATGGACGTCCTGCTGTGATTGTGCTGCCCAGGCACCCCCAGCGGCAGGCTCTGATCACCAATTCTGTCAGACTCAGCTGATCACAGAACAGGGTAAATGGCCAATCACAGTGATCCTTTACCACGTGATCAGGTGTGTCCAATGACAGCTGATCATGGAAGTAAACATAAGCTGCTTGTGTTAACCACTTCTCTACTTTGGGTGTTTTTCAGATTTGGTGTTTACAAGACTAAAACAGTTTTTTTTGCTAGAAAATTACTTAAAACCCACAAACATTATATATTTTTTTTTTCTAATACCCTAGAGAATAAAATGGCGATCATTGCAATACTTTTTGTCACACCATATTTGCGCAGCGGTCCTACAAGCGCACTTTTTTTGGAAAAAAATCACTTTTGAATTAAAAAATAAGACCGCAATAAATTTGGCCCAATTTTTTTATATATTGTGAAAGATAATGTTACGCCGAGTAAAATGGTACCCAACATGTCACGCTTACAAATTGCGCCCGCTCGTGGCATCAAACTTTTACCCTTAAAAATCTCGATAGGCGACGTTTAAAAAATTCTATAGGTTGCATTTTTTGAGCTACAGAGTAGGTCTAGGGCTATAATTATTGCTCTCGCTCTAACGATCGCGGTGATACCTCACTTGTGTCGTTTGAACACCGTTTTCATATGCGGGCGCTACTCGCGTATGCGTTCGCTTCTGCGCACGAGCTCGTCGGGGCGCTTTAAAATTTTTAATTTTTTTCTTATTTATTTTTAGTTATTTTATTATTTTTTACACTGGAAAAAAAAAATGATCACTTTTATTCCTATTACAAGGAATGTAAACATCCCTTGTAATAGAAAAAAGCATGACAGGTTCTCTTAAATATGAGATCTGGGGTCAAAGAGACCTCAGATCTCATATTTAGACTAAAATGCAAAAAAAAAAAACAAAAAAAAAAAAATTGAAACTGTCATTTTTTCAAATGACAAAAAAAAAAAATGTTTCTTTAAGAGGCTGGGCGGGACTGACGTTTTGATGTCACTTCCGCCCAGCAGAGCTATGTGGACGGGCGAAGAAGATTTTTCCTTCAGTCTCGTCCCCAGTCAGCAGCCGAACGCACCCGATCTCCTCCGCCGCTACCGACGGCTCCGGTAAGCGGCGGGAGGGGGGGCCCTCTCCCACCGCCGATAACGGCGATCTCGCGGCGAATCCGCCGCGGAGAACGCCGTTATCGTTAACAGAACCGCTGACACTAAAGATGGATATCTCAGTTGTGGCAGCAGCTGCTGCCGTTACCAAGATATCCATCTTTAAAGTTAGGCCGTATAAAGACGTACGGCGGTTTGGAAGCTGTTAAGCTTGTGATTATCAGTGTTCTGATTATTAGTGCAGTCCCAATAGTGCCCTCCAGTGCTGAAAATCAGTGCCACCTATCAGCGCACATAAGTGTCGGAGAAAAATTACTTGTTTGCAAAAGTAGGCAAGTGGTTTAAAAAAAAAAAAAAAAAAGTGTAATATTACTTTAGTTCTTAAAGCGGATCTTCACTGAATCTTAGCACCACAAACCAAAAACACTGTGCGACAGACCCGACCAGGACAGGAGCTTATGGAAGGGACTGCAGGGTAGCACAGTCTAATGACCATGGACCTTGGCTTTTGAGGGGGTTCTATTCTTCGGGAGATGTGTGCCTGGGGGACCCTTGGAGTGGTCTTGCTTTGGATTCGAGTCCATGTCTCCCCAAAACACACAGACTCTGGGAATATAGGACCCCAATACAGATTTTGGGCCTTTGTGTCCAAACCATCAAGGACTGCTTTAGACCGAGACTCAAAGCAGATGTTAATATAATCAGGTGAAAACAACCTGATGCTGGGATATCATGCTATAATCTATTTGAGCTGTTGTGTTACGTGTCTGTACCATTGTGTGCCTCATAGGTGTGAATTTCCATTGTTAATTGAGTCACCTATTGTTTGTCTGCTCATCTCTTGGAGATGTGATTAATATTGTGTCCACTTTACCTTGTTATTGAACCATTGTGGGATGTTTACGTCAGCAATGTGGCCGATTTCTTCCCCATTCGTAAAAGCAGCACATAATACACACATTACACTTTTTAGGCACACAGTTAACCCCTTCCCGACCAGTGTCATTAGTATAGTGACAGTGTACTGATCACTGCATTAGGCCTTTTTCACACTGGGGCGGTGGGTGCATTGGCGGTAAAGCGACGATATTTTTAGCGGCGCTTTACCGTCAATTTCGCAGTGCTATTTGGCTGCTAGCGGGGTGCTTTTACCCCCCGCCAGTGGCCGAGAAAGGGTTAAAACCACCACAAAGCGCTGCTGCAGCGGTGCTCATTCATTTCAATGGGCAGGAGCAGTATACCCACCGCTCGAAAGATGTTGCTAGCCGGGTCTTTCACATTGGAGGGACAGCAGCGGCTCTTTCAGGGAGCGCTTTGCAGGTGCCATTTTTAGCATTATAGCGCCTCAGTGTGAAAGGGGTCTACGTGTCAATGGTGATGTCAGTGTCAGTCAGTTCCCACCAGCATTAGTCACAGCTTGCATGCCCAGGGCCATCTTTTCCATTGGGCACGCTGGGCAGTTGCCCGGGGGCCCCGCTTACCTGGGGGGCCCCACCGGCTGCCCAGCAACCCCAGTAAAAAATTATGGAGAGTGACGGGTTAGAACTGCCCATGCCCAGTTCGCGGAAATCACAGAGAAGATCCGGTCCTCCACGAGTGCGGGATGGTTGCTGATGTAAGGGGGGAGTGAATGCAAAAATGTAAGGGGGCACTGATATAAAGGTTCCCCCTCCTATATTAGTGACCCCCCTTACCTTAGTGTATTTAATCTAAGGAAGGTGGTCTCTGGTCACCAGAGTACCCCCCACATCAGAGTCTGCAGGATTCCCCCTTACAATGCAAGGGGGAACTCAGTCTGCGGACCCTGATGTAAGTGGGAAAGAGAAAGCAGTGGACTCTGATATAAGGTTGTCTCTGGTCACCATAGCCCCCCTCCACATCGGAGTTCCCCCCTTCGATCATGATCTGCAGCGTTCCCCTTTACATAAGAGTTCCCTTTCACTGTAAGGGGGAATCCTGCAGACTCTGATGTAAGAGGAAACTCTGTGCTGGCTGGGTTATAGAAACCTGACCTTCATGTCAATGAAGACATTTTTTTTTTTTTACTTTTGTTTAACTTAAACACATTTCTAATAGCACTAGCTATATGTTTATAGTTTAAATACTGACATTTGCATTGTTGGGCACTGAAAACTGTAATTTTAGGTACTTTTTTTGCAGTGGCAGTAAAAAATGTGGTTCTGCCAGTAAATGTTATGATTTTTGTCAGTAAATTCTAGTGTGTGATTTTGTAGACAGGGCCCCACTGCGCTGTATTGCCCGGGGGCCTATAATGCTCTTAAGATGACACTGTGCATGCCACACTATCACAGTCCCACTTTAACTTGCTGATTGCCACTTACTAAAATAAATTATATATACAATTCCAGTATATGTACACCAATGTATATATAGACGCTATTACTTTCAAACAAACCAATATACACATATTTTATTTAATGGTTTTTACCAAAGACATGTAGCAGAATTTTTTTTTTTTTTATGAAAACATTAGAAATGATGTACACACACACACACACACACACACACACACACACACACACACACACACACACACACACACACACACACACACACACACACACACACACACACACACACACACACACACACACACACACACACACACACACACACACACACACACACACACACACACACACACACACACACGTTTCCAATTCGAATTTCCAAAAATAATAATAACCATCTTCTTAAAATCAATTTTAAAACAGAATAAATTAAACTATAATAGAATATAACTATTTCCCAAAATTTGAATAGAAAATAAAATAGCATATGTAGCACCCTTTAGTGTTCTTGAAATAAATTTTTTTTTATAAAAAAAAAAAAAACCTTAGACTTACCGGTAACGGTATTTCTACGAGTCTTTCAGGACAGCACTTTGAGAGAGCGCAGCTCCACCCACTTCCCAGGAAACACTGCAGCCATTGCTTAAATTCCGCCCACTTCCACCATGACCTCAGTTGTTAACGAGTACCTCCGGCCATGCTGAAATTAGATAAGCAGAACATAGCAACCATACACATTAGCATTTATACATTAACCTTTATAATACAAAGGGAGGGTTATCGGTGCTGTCCTGAAAGACTCGTAGAAATACAGTTACCGGTAAGTCTAACTAAGGTTTTCTCACCTCGTCTTTCAGGACAGCACTTGGAGATAACAGAGTACTTACTCTAGGGTGGGACCACCGCTTGCAGGACTTTCCTGCCAAAAGATTGCTCTGCTGCGAGCAAATCCATTCTGTAATGGCGAGTGAATGTAGAAAAACTTGTCCACGTGGCTGCTTTACAGATATTTTCTGGTGAAGCTCCAGCTCGTTCTGCTCAGGATGTTGCCATTGCCCTTGTAGAATGAGCCACCACTCCCATGGGAGGTTCCATATCCATGGCTTTGTAAGCCTCATGAATAGCCATACGAAGCCACCTAGCTAAAGTGTTTTTGGAAGCTCCATAGCCTTTCTGAGCTCCCGAGAACACCACAAAGAGAATTTGCTTTCCTAAATTCACTAGTGAACTCTAGATAGTGTACTAGACACCTTTTCACATCTAAAGTATGAAAGTCTCTCTCCTTCGGACCAGATGGATTTGGACAGAATGTAGGAAGAACTATCTCTTGTGTTCTATGAAAAGCTGATGCTACCTTAGGTAGGAACCTCGGATCTGTCCTTAACAACCCTATCTTGGAAGATGGTCAAAAAAGGTTCAATAATCGACAAGGCTTGAAGTTCACTGACTCGCCTAGCTGAAGTGACTGCTACTAGCAAAACCAACTTCAATGTCCAAAACTTGAGTGAAGTCTCTATAGGTGGTTCAAAGGGTCTTTTAGTCAGACCTCTCAGAACAACCGATAAATCCCATTTGGGAAAAAATCTAAACGGTACAAGCCTAGCCCTAGCTAAAGCCTTAAAAAACCTGATAATATAGGGATCCAGAGATAACATTCTCTCTAGAAAAACCGAAAGTGCAGCAACCTGAGATTTCAGAGTGCTGGCTGCCAGACCCTTGTCCATCCCGTCCTGTAAAAATTCCAGGACCGACAAATTACTTAGAGGACAATCCTTGGACTCACACCAAAAATTTTAAATTTTCCAGGTCTTAAAATAAATAGCCCTGGTAACTTCTTTCCTGCTACTAAGCAAAGTATTAACTAAACGTTTGGATAATCCCTTAGGCCCCGTACACACCATAGAATCTATCCGCAGATAAATCCCATCGAATGGGTTTCAGCGGATAGATTCTATGGCGTGTACACTCCGGCGGATATTTATCCGCGGATCTTTCCGAATTCCAGCAGATAAATATTTGTCGACATGCACAGAATATCTATCCGCTGGAATCGGATCCCACGGATGGATCCGCTGGTCTGTACAGACTCACCGAATCCATCCGTCCGAAGGGATCCCCCGCATGCGTCGTAATGATTTGACGCATGCGTGGAATTCCTTATATGACAGCGTCGCGCACGTCGCCGCGTCATAATCGCGGCGACGGCGCGACACGTCATCGCCAGAGGATTTCGGCGCGGATTTCAATCTGCTGGACCGTATCCGCGGATAAATCCTCTCGTGTGTATGGGGCCTTACTCTCTAGGATTTGCTCCTCAGTAGCCAAACCGCAAGCTTTAGATGACTTGCGTCGGGATGTAGAAGGGGACCCTGGAACAACAAGTCCTTCCTGACTGGAAGTAGCCAATGAGCCTCTATTGCTAGGTCCAACAGGGCTGAAAACCAGGGCCTCTTAAAATTAGAGTCGTCCTTTCCTCCTACAATTTTCTGAGAACTAGCGGGATCAATTGAACCGAGGGAAAAGCGTAGCACAAGCAGAAGGACCAACGCTGTACTTTGACAATTTTTTTCTTCGGAGGGAAGATCTTTTCCTGAACCGAGTCTATGGAATACCCCAGAAAGACTATCGCTTGAGAGGGAACCAGGTTCGATTTTTCTTTGTTTAAAATCCAACCTAATTCCTCTAAATGGGACTAAGTCCTCCTCAGGTCTCTGAGCAACCGATCCTCTGTTTTGGCAAACAGCAGGAGTTCGTCCAGGTATGGGAACACAGATACTCCCTCCAACCTGAGTGGCTCTAATGCTTCTGCCACTACCTTCGTGAAGACTCTGGGGGAGGAGGAGAGCCCGAAAGGGAGGGCTCTGAACTGAAAGTGTTTCACCTCCTTCCCCGTCCTGATCGCCAAGCGAAGGAAGCGTTGCAATGAGGCTCTTATTGGGACATGCAGGTATGCATCTCGCAGATCTATCGAAGCAAGAAAGCATCCTGTTGGGAGAAGCTTCCTTACCGAATAGATGGAGTCCATCCTGAATTTTTTGTAATGGATTGACCTGTTCAGGATTTTTAAGTTCAGCATCAATCTGAACCTTCCTGACGGCTTCCTCACTAAGAACACGTGGGAGTAACACCCCAAACCCTCCTCGTGCTGGGGTACAGGAGTGATAACCCTTTGCTGAAGAAATTCTTCTATTAGTGTCATCATTGCCTGAGATTTCTCCTGATCTCTGGGCAACTGAGTCACATAAAACCGGGACGGTGGATTCTCCGAAAAGGAGTGGAATGTGAAACCGGACGCTTTTCTAGGAAGGAACGGAACGATGAAAAAGTCTCCTCCAATTCCTTCCTGAAGGAGGAAAGCATCTCCTTTGGTTGTTCAGAGGGTGTACTGGCGGAGGCTTCCTCTCTAACCAAATCTGAAATGCAGGTTTTGCATAATGGCTTATGCCATGACCCCTTAAGGGAAGTTTTGCAAACGGCACACTTTCTCTTAGGCGGTGGCAATGCATCCTTAAGCTTTTCTTTACATTTCTGAAAAACATCAAAAAACAACAACGCTATGCTTACTTTTTGTGTATCAGACCATAGCAAACAAATATGCCACCACAGACAGTGAACAAAACACCCATCCCCATCACCGCTGTGAAAACACAAACAAAGCATTTCTCCCAAAGACATTCATAAGGGATAGTGCTGCAGGCTCCCCTCCCCCTTAAGGGGCAACAGGAGGGACACAGAACCCAGGAATATGGAAACCGCTGTTCCTACCTGGGCCAGGCTGGTGCTTGTGGCTCCTGCTCCCGCCACCTCCGCTGCTTCTGCTGGCTCCATGTCTCCCAGCATGTAGCAGCCGTCCGGTTCTCCATTTAAATCTTCCCGTGTTAACCTCGTCGCCACGAGGCCCGGAAGTGCACCGCCAAGGCCGCCTCCCCCTCTGCGCTCCAGCAGCTGGAAACAGAAGCTGCCGCGCACTGCCGGAAGTTCCGCCCCCCCAGAAATGACGTCGCCCGCCATTCCCGAATGGCTCCACGTGAACCCGGAACAGGCACCTGACCTGTTCCCTTAGCCCACGCTGGCCGCCTATGGGGGAAGATACCTCCAGAAGTCTTCGCCCTCGCTGGGCTCGAGAAAGGGGAGAGCACCGGAGCATCCCCCACCCGTCAGAGGGGATGCTGGGTCTGCCTAGAATGAACAAAACCGATCGCAGGTATGCCTTTGCCACCTCCACCTGAAGAGAGTACAGCACACCCCTGGTTCCCTGCAGCGCTTCCACCATGGCCGGAGGAAACACAACAACTGAGGTCATGGTGGAAGTGGGCGGAATTTAAAGCAATGGCTGCAGTGTTTCCTGGGAAGTGGGTGGAGCTGCGCTCTCTCCCCCCAAGTGCTGTCCTGAAAGACGAGGTGAGAAAAATATGTAGTGTAGGTATAGGCTTGGCTGGCAGCCACAGCCTGTGTGTTTTGAATCTGGGTCAAGGTGAGTGACTCAGGGAGGCTGGATGACTTATCAGGCAACACCCATGTTACCTCCCCCTACTTACTGGAACTTTGAAGAAACTTTCAGAAGAATGGGAGGAAGGTTAGGAGGAGCTGCCTGGAGTATTGATGAGGGCCCTGACCAATCCCTGGCAGGGGAGGGACCTCTTAAATATTCTGGGCCAGGCCAGGGACAGTAGATTTCGGGTAGAAGCTGGAGATGGAGTGCCCATTGGCAAAGGAGCAGGTGTGAGGACAGCAGGAGACCGTGAGCACGTCCAGGGAGAAGACAGCCGGATGGCTGGTGAGTGAGGCAGTTGGGGAGGACTGAGAGACTGCCTGAGAGTACTAAGGAGTGGCAGTCTTAGATGGTTGTAGAGTTAGCCTTTGAGAATTGTGGAAGATTAGCTAGGAGGGTTAGTGAAAGGGGCAGCTGCAGCCAAGTAGGCTGGCAGTGCCCAGGGGCGGACTGACAACTCATGGGGCCCCCAGGTAATAGGAGATTATGGGGCCCCCAGGCAATAGATTATGGGGCCACACACACTGAAAAGGTACTGGAGAGGAGGGCAGTTATAATCTGTTTTTTTTTTTTTAATATCCCAAGATTTTTACATACTGTCCCTGGTTTTATTGGGGCTGGCAACCCTGATGGGGCCCCCGGGCAGTTGCCGAATGGTCAGTCTGCCTATAGAGGTTGGGCTGGGATCAGTAGCGAAAGGAAGGTTGCTGGACACCGAGACTTTTTCTACACACCAAAGGGGTCCACGGTCCCTGCCTGTAATAAGCTTTTGTTGGATCTGACAGTGTGCCCTGTTAGATCCCCCTAACAGTGTTCCACCTGGATCTCTGATTTTGTTTTGCAAGCAAGTGATGTGCTGGAGGAAGAGGAGTGTATATAGTGCAGTGTCCCTGAAGAGACCTTTGTTCCAGTCAAATGGGCATCCCATAATACCTCTAACCCCAGCCAAGGTATTAACCACTAAATAAAATAAGCTGCATGGACTGTTTCCTGTTTCAGTGAGTCTGTGGAAAATTCAGTATGCCTGGCTGTGCAGGGTGGGGATCCCTATACAACAGCGGCTTTTACAGGGGTAGCACTACAAATGGAATATAAAAAATAAAGAATAGATACAACCATTCCCGAAATTTGAATTACAATAGAATAGAATCAAATAAAAAGAAAAAATATATATATAAATCACCTTCCGATATAAATTTTTTGGAATAAAATACATTTTAATTCAAATTTGAATAGCATAGAAAAGAACAGAAACAATAGAAAAGAAAAGGCAATAGAAAAAAACAAAACAATGGAATAGAACCATCTTCCGAAATTCTAATTTCTAATAGAATACATTTTAATTTAAATATAATATAATATAATATAATATAATATAATATATAATATATAATAGAAAAGAAAAAACATCTTCCAAACAAAACAATTTCCGAAAATGAATTTAACTTAACTAATTTATGTAATTAACAAATCAAAAAGGAAATTTTTTTTCGTTCTGCACATGTCTACAATAAATACACATCTGTGCAACACACTGACTTAAAGTGGACACTTAAAGTGGAAGTCCAGTCAAGCGCAACATACATGCAAAAAAGCACCTGACTCACTTCACCCCAAAAACACCCTCCCTCTCTTCTCTCACCACCCTACAGCTCCCAAGAAATTGATAAATTTTACCTAATTTCAGAGCGGCGCTCACATGACTGTCCGACTCTTCTCTTCTCCTCCTGACATCAGCGGTGGAATCTTGGCCCCGCCCGCTGCAGCTGTCAGATGGGGAGAGGAGAGAGCCCTCTGGTCACGTGAGCGCCAAGCGGGGCTCTGAAATGAAGTATATACTGTGTATAGGTTTTATAAAAAAAAAAAAAAAAAAAAAACACACAAACAGGGAGACACAGGATTAGGAGATTGCATGCATGAATACATGCATTTTTGCTGGTTGGCTTTGGAAGTGCCTATCAGAGCAATATGGCAGCACTTTACAGGGCACAGTGGCGACAATTGATAGGCACAATGGCTGTGTTTGGCATGGCACATTGGCAACAATTGATGGGCATAGTGAGGCTGCAATTGTTCCCCCCCAAAAAAAAAATTGGAGCACCAGCTGCCACTGGCTGATAGTATAAAGATGTTAGAGTGGCTTAACAACCACTTTAATTTTACTGTGCATGCGCTCAGGATGAATAAAAATAAATAAAAGCCCTTGTGGTGAGAACAAGCCACGGGCATCAACGGCAGAACACTCAGCAGGGAAGGTCATTGGACAGATGTTGACAGCATGATTGACAGCTCTCCTATGTCTATGGACAACCCTGCATTGGATCCTGCAGAGCAGAGAATATAGTTATGGATCCATACACATCCACTACTTAATAGCCCTGTAATCTATTTTTCATGAAGTAATTTTACTGTGTTTTTTTGCCTTTTTTTTTAATGTCCTCTGTGAGCTCCCAAATTTCTCCTTTCCCTCTCACATCTGTTTTAGAACAAACAGTGCACGTTTTTTGTGGTCACGTGCCCCGCTTTATGCGCACTACAAATCCCATAGTCTAAGATTACAATCCATCTCAGGAGGGAGCAAGAGACGGTGGCTATGTTCCCACATACAGGGGGACCATAGAGAATGAAAGTAGACACTGATGCCGCGTACACATGACCTTTTTTCCTGACGTTCAAAAGCCTGTAGTTTCACAACGCGATTCCCCTCCAGCCTGACTTGCATACACACGTTCATGCAAAAAAACATCCGACCAAAGCGCGGTGATGTACAACACGTACGACGGGACTATAAAGGGGAAGTTCCTTGCAAATGGAGCCACCCTTTGGGCTGCTTTTGCCAATCCTCGTGTTAGTAAAAGTTTGGTGAGAGACGATTCGCGCTTTTCAGCCTTGTGCTTTTCAGTCCGTTACAGCGCGACGAATGTGCCATCTCCATTATGAACGCTAGTTTTACCAGAACGCTCCCGTCTCATACTTTACTCTGAGCATGCGTGTCCCCCCCCCTCAGAAAAGCATACACATGACCTTTTTTCGCGACGATAAAAATCCGGACGTGAAACAGAGCAGTTTCATTTTTTTGCAGGCAGTTTTTTCGTCGAGAAAACTGCTGGGGAGCATACACGACCGGTTTTCTCGGCCATTATAAAAAAAAAATGGCAGTTTTCTCGTCGTGAAAAACGGTCCTGTGTACGAGGCATAACAGGAAGTCAGATCACAACAGCAAAAATATAATAAATTTGAAGTAGGCAGAGAAGAATAGGAGGTACAGAGTCAAGACTACATACTGGAAGATTTTTTTTTAGCATTCGGTGTCACTTTAATATCCACAGTGGATCTAACCCTTCCCCATTTTATGTAAAACCACAAAAACATTTTGACTGGAGTTTTTTTAATGTAGAAAATTTTAAACCTTGTAAATAGCTTCAAAATCAACCTACCTTAATGTACATTCCAGCAGTCTATTCCAGTGTAAAACATAGTCTGAAGATCCTACTGTACACAGCTCTCTGTAGTACGCAGCTCTCTGAAATGATAAAGTAAAACTGGTCACGCCAGGTATGACCATTAGGAATGGCAGATGATACAACTGATGATGTAGGAGTGAATAATAGCAAAGTAATTTCTATGATGAAATTATTTATTATTCAGTTTCTCCACACCTGCTAATCACTGTCTATGCAGCTTATGACTAAAGCATTGGAGAACACACCTTAATCTATATTCCTCTATATTTTTATTAGAATCACTAATATATGTTCACTATATATAGTTGAGCTCAAAAGTTTGCATACCCTGGTTTGCATATGACTGATCATGCCCAAAAAAAGAAAAACCCCTGTCTTATTTTACCACTTCAGCCCCGAAAGATTTTACTCCCTTCCTGACCGGAGCACTTTAGAATTTGGCACTGCGTCGCTTTAACTGACAATTGCGCGGCCATGCAATGCTGTACCCAAACAACATTTGCATATTTTTCCCCCCTACAAATAGAGCTTTCTTATGGTGGTATTGGATATGATTTTTTTGCGCTATAAACAAAACAAAGAGTGACAATTTTGAATTTTTTTTTATATTTTTTACTTTTTGCTATCACAATAAGCGTATATTGATTGGTTTGCAGAAAAGTTATAGCAGCTACAAACTATGGTAAAGATTTATGGCATTTTTTTTTTTTTTTTTTTACTAGTAATGGCACCGATCTGCGATTTTTAGCCATACAGATCGGACACATTTGACACTTTTTTGGGACCATTGACAATTATACAGCGAACAGTGCTATAAAAAATGCACTGTTTACTGTGTAAATCTCACTGGTAGGGAAGGGGTTAACACTAGGGGGGGGGGAATCAAGGGGGTTAACTGTGTTCCCTCAGTGTGTTCCAACTGTCTGGGGATGGGAGTGACTAGGAGAGGAGACATGTTTTTTCCTACTTAGGAACAAATGATAGGTTTCCTCTTCCCTGACAGCACAGGGATTTGTGCATACACACACACACACACACACACACACACACACACACAAAAATCCCTGAGCTAGAGCACGTGCACACGATCGCACATGGCCAGCGCAGATCGTGCCTGCCAGCCACACGCATCGGGTCCCCCACCATGCAGCAGGTGCGCCCTCTGGTGGCCGAAAAAGGGAAGGACGTATTCGTAAGGGATTTCGTCCAGGGGAGCCATTCTGCTGCAGTATATCCGCGTAAGCCAGTCCAGGGTATGTAAACTTTTCATCAGGGCCATTTGGGCGATTTATGTTATTATAATTTTAAAAAGGAGCCAAAAAACTATAATAAATGGCTTCATGCGATTACTATGCTTGAATAAAAGACAGTTTTTTGGCATAATTAGTCATATTTTCAATATAAATGCCCAAATTTCACAATTTCTGCCAGGCTATGTAAACTTTTGAGCACAACTGTATAAACAGCGTTCTGAACTTTTTTGCAGCTGACAGTATACTTTTAGGCCTCATTTCCACTAGTGGTTGAGGGGTGATAAAACCACTCGGTTGCGCTGTGGTTTTACCACATTAGCTCCCCCTTTAGCTGCAGCAGAGGGGTCTGTACCGTGTACATATGTTGTGGCAAAATAGTATCCCTGCAGGAGTTAATGCATATTAAGAGTGTGTTTTTTGTCCTTTGGGCATTTTATGTACCACTATTCATAGTTGACAGTGTGGTAGGTTAGGCAAGCTCTAATAAAGAGGGCACAGCCCTTAAAAAAAGCATAAGCCACACCTCTGTGGATAGACACAAATAAAGCATTGGGACTAGACTTGATTATGTTACATGCACTTTATCCTGTACATTGGAATTGGTTTTATTAACCACTTGAGGACCGAGCCCCTTTCTGAGATTTGGTGTTTACAAGTTAAAAACAGTTTATTTTGCTAGAAAATTACTTAGCACACGAACACACACACGCGAACACACACACGCGGGTTTCCCCATCAGGAAACAGGCCGACAAGAATCTTGACGAGAAAATAGAGAGCAGGTTCTCTTTTTCTTGTCAAGATTCTGGCCAGATTTCCAGCTCTCACTCCCAACGATCGCAACAATACCTCACATGTGATACTTCACACCATTTTCATATGCAGGCGCTGCTCACGTATGCATTCTGTTCTGCACGCGAGCTGGTCGGGACTTGTTCACACACACACACACACTTCTGAGATTTGGTGTTTACAAGTTAAAAACTGTTTATTTTGCTAGAAAATTACTTAGAACACACACAATAATTTTTTTTTTTTTTTAAATATGTCCGTTTAAGAGCCATGATGTCACTTCTGCCCTGCAATGGTATGGAGATGGGTGGGTGCCATCTTCTCCACACTCGTCTCCATACTAAGCCAGGAAGAGGACCCGATCACCTCCGCTGCTACCGGCGGCTCCCGTAAGCGGCGGAGGGCCCCTCTCTTGCCGCCGATAAAAGTGATCTTGTGGCAAATCCGCCGCAGAGATCACTTTTATCTGAAGGCAGACTGCTCGCTGAAGAGGATACAAGGGTTATGGTATGCACTTGGTCGGTGTGTATATTGCTTTTCTATCCTAGAGAGTGTTGAATCTGAAAATAATAATTTTTCTCTTTAGTGTTCATTACTCACCATATACAGTTAGGTTCATATATATTTGGACACAGGCACACATGTCATACTTTTGGCTCTGTATGCCACCAGAATAAAATTAAAATGAAACAATCCAAAAGAATTCGAAGTGCAGGGATTTCAGTTTTACTTCAAGGGGTTGAACTTAACCACTTCACGCCAACCGTACGCAAATTTGAGATTTAATGGCTTGAAGGGGTTATACCGGGATGATTCCTGCAGCTGCACGCATCACCCCAGTACTGTTTTTTTTGAGCAAAACGTTTGACTTTTTAGTGATAACAAAAAAAAAAAAAAAAAAAATGTGTTTAAAAGCCGCCTGGCTGTTAACCTAAAAGGAGCGGGAGGGCTCCTTTGGCTCCTGGCTGAGACCCGAACAAAGCCGAGTCAGGTCTGATCGGGTCTCCGATGCAAAATCCAGGAAACAGTATGCAGAATAGACAATTTTGGCGATCTGAATACTTTTAAGCGCAGAGGAGGGATTTGAGGTTTAGGGATTTAGACCTCCGATCCATCCATAAAGAGACCTGTAACTAACCCGATAACCGTTTTTTTTTTTTAAAGCGTCCAATGGAGATTTTTTTTTTTTTGGTACTGTAGTTTGCCATTCCGCGAGTGTGCGGAATTTCAAAGCATGACATGCTGGGTATCTATTTACTCTGCGTAACATCTTTGACATTATACAAAAAAAATAAAAAATTGGGCTAATTTTACCGTTTTTTTTTTTTTCATGAAAGGGTTTCCCCCAAAAAATGTGTTTCAAAGACTGCTGCGCAAATATGTGACATAAAATATTGCAGTGATCACCATATACTCTAGGGCAGGGGTCTCAAAGTACCGGCCCGCGGACCGGTTATAAATGGCCCGCAGGCAGGGCAGGGGGTGCCGTGGAAGTGGGGGGGGGGGGGGGAGTAGATTTTCTTCACATGCAGAGTAGCGCAGGAAGCGTCTGTAATAAGTTCACTTGTCTGTCATGTCACGCTGCGGCTGCTCTCCACCCCCCCTCTCTTCTCGTCCATCCCTATTTGCTTGTGATATCATCTGGGATGGAAGCCGCAGCGTGACATGAGAGAGAAGTGAACTTATGACAGACGCTTCCTGCTTTACTCTGCATGTGAAGAAAACCACACGTAAACACTGACCTGTGCCCCATGTACCCCGATTGTGCCCCATGTACCCCGATGTGCTGGGTTCTGTACCCTGATGTGCCATGTGCCCTGTCCTGATGTGTTGTGCCATGTGCCTTGTCCTGATGTGGCCTGATGTGCTGTGCTCTGATATGCTGGGCTCTGTACCCTGATGTGCTGACTCTGTACCCTGATGTGCGCTGTGCCCTGATGTGCTGGGCTCTGTGACCTGATGTGCTGTGCCCTGATGGTGAGTGGGCAGTGTGTAGTGTAGTGGTCAGTGTGCAGTGTAGTGGTCATTGTGTAGTGGTCATCGTGCAGTGTAGTGGTCAATGTGTAGTGTTCAGTGGTCAGTGTAGAGTTCAATGTGCAGTGTAGTGGTCAGTGTGCAGTGTAGTGGTCAGTGTTAATGCGTCCGCTCACACCAGTACTGATGGTAATAATGTGTCCGCTGACACCAGTGCTGGGGGGTTAATGCGTTCGCTGACACCAGTACTGTTGTTTTTGAAGTTTGAAAGTTTGCATGCGGCCCCCCATGGGATATGAAAACTCGTCTTGTGGCCCTCAGGTAATTTGAGTTTGAGAACCCTGCTCTAGGGTTTCTGAAAAAAATAAATAAAAAAAGAATTGACCTGTGTCGAAATATATATGGACCTTACTGTATCTATTAACAAACACCTACAGCAAGTTCCCAAAAGAAGGGACCCCACCAGAGGAGAAGGGTATCTATCCATTTCTGATACATCATCATTAAAATTCTCTACAGCAATAAACTCATAATGCTTATCCATTACAAGTTTGAATAAAAGTTTCACCACTTCTCATGAATATGGAGGAGGGATATAAATATTAGCAATTATACATTTAACTCCACCCAGTTTCATACAAAACTACATATAATCAACTTTTAGTATCCCATTTCTGAATACAACTAAACTGTATTATCCTGTATATCAATATGCCAACACCCTAAAAATGAAGAACGGACCACCTGAGTGGGCTTCAATACCGGGCATCCCCTTCCTAGCAAGGCCAATTTCAGCTTTCAGTGCTGTGACACTTTGAATGACAGACAATTGCGCGGTCATACAGCACTGTACCCCATTTAACATTGTCTTCATTTTTTTTCCCACACATACAGTAGCTTTATTTTGGTGGCATTTAATCCCCACTGAGTCTTTTTATTTTTGTTAAAGAAAAAAATTTTTTGTAAATAAATAATCTTTCCTCATAAATTTAGGCCAAAATGTATTCTTAGCCCCTTTCTTTGGTGAAATTAACCCAAATCAGTGTATATTTTTTAGTCTGTAGGACAGTTAGAGTAAAAAACTATGGTATCTTCTATATAGTTTTTAAGTTTAAGAAATTAAATGTTTTTGTTTTTACACACGCTATCCCTAGTGCAGTGTCATCATAGAACTGGTGTGGCAGCAATCAAGGACAGCGACTGCTGACAGTATGTACAGTGCCTTGCAAAAGTATTCACCCCCTTGGCTTTTTACCCATTTTGTTACATTACAGCCTTTAGTTCAATGTTTTTTTTTTTTAATCTGAATTATATTGATGGATCAGAACACAATAATCTAAGTTGGTAAAGTTAGAAAAATATATACATAAAAATATTCTTCAGAAATAAAAAACTGATAATTGTCATGTGCGTATGTATTCACCCCCTTTGTTATGAATCCCATAAAAAGATCTGGTGCAACCAACTACCTTCAGAAGTCACATAATTAGTGAAATTATGTCCACCTGATCTGTCATTACATATACACACCTTTTTGAAAGGCCCCAGAGGCTGCAACACCTAAGCAAGAGGCACCACTAACCAAACACTGCCATGAAGACCAAGGAACTCTCCAAATAAGTAAGGGACAATGTTGTTGAGAAGTACAAGTCAGGGTTAGGTTATAAAAAACAAACACACAAACACATCGAAATCTTTGATGATCCCTAGGAGCACCATCAAATCTATCATAACCGAATGGAAAAAAACATGGCACAACAGCAAACCTGCAAGAAGACAATTGCACACCAAAACTCATGGACCGGGCAAGGAGGGCATTAATCAGAGAGGCAGCACAGAGTCCTAAGGTAACCCTGGAGGAGCTGCAGAGTTCCATAGCAGAGACTGGAGTATCTGTACATAGGACGACAATAAGCCGTACGCTCCATAGCATTGGGCTTTATGGCAGAGTGGCCAGAAGAAAGACATTACTTTCAGCAAAAAACAAAATGGCACGTTTTGAGTTTGTGAAAAGGCATGTGGGAGACTCCATGTATGGAGGAAGGTGATCTGGTCTGATGACAAAAATGTAACTTTTTGGCAATAAAAAGAAAAAATGCTATGTCTGTAGAAAACCCAACATCACAACCAAAGAACACCATCCGCACAGTGAAACATGGTGGTGGCAGCATCATGCTGTGGGCTGGGGAGGCTGGAGCCCCAAATGGGTAGCCGAAAAGCCCAGAGTCTCAGTAATGCAGAAGTTAATAAGTAGCCCCGAGTGCCGCCAAGCAGGGACCATTCTTTTGCAGAGTGTGCCCGAAGACACAGCAGGTCCCGCCTTCTGGAACCTGCAGCGCCTATGATGGACGTCCCACTGCTCCAACCCGGGAATTAGAATGCCACCCGGCGCGCCATGATGTCATATCCCCGCTCGGTTAGCGGCTCTCCTCCTGAGGGCTGCATCTGTATGACAGGATCAGGCACATTGGGCGTGCCAGCGCCGCATCCCACATCCCAGCTCCCTGCTCCGTTCAGCGGCTCTTCTTTCCTCCCCGGCTCCTGAGTCTCCTCGAGTCCTCTGGCTGCATCTCTACCACGGCTGAGGTAGGTCACTCAGTGTTAGTGTAGTCAGGTGCAGTGTATGCCCGCAATCACGGCAGGACCATGGATCACACAGATTCATGTCCTGTCAGAGGTGAGGAGACCGATGTGTGTTCCCAGTACAGAGGAACACACATCGGTCGCCTCCCCTTGTGAGTCCCCTCCCCCTACAGTTAGAATCACACATTAAGCGGCCTAAACTGTGGAAAACATTTGTTTTTTTATAGATTTTTGGGGATATTTGTGTAGCGCTACCCCCGCAGGAGATGATGAAGAAGACGATGAATGACAGAATGTCCAAAAAGCAAGGTGTCTTTTTCTGCGCTTTTATTCTTGCCCAACGGCAAACAGTGAACTTGAGGTAGATAGAGAAAGATGGGTGAAGAGGAGAAGTTGCAGATTCAGGCCTGGATAGATCAGAAGCAGTCCTGCTTCAAATAACACTCACTTTCATTGCCCATCAGCCAAGGGGGTATAGTGTACCTGGACAGGCCTCACACTGACCTGGCAGCCAGGGTATCACTCGGAACCTTGAGAAGGAACAAGTCTCTGCCACAGACTTGGCTGAAAGGAGGATAGAAGTGGAACCTCTGCCACAGGCCCTTTTCTCTGGAACGTAGATAATAAAGCGGATCCTTCTCATTAATATAATTTGCCTGAACCTCCCTCAGGTAGTCTCTCAAATGGTCACCGACTGACAGGTTGCCATACAAACTGTCAATGTCTGGTCACCTCGATCCCCGATGGACTGCCTAGGCCCCGCTGGATCGCCTGCCTCCGGGCTCACCTCAGACTGACTCCCCACCGAACAGCACAACTCGCTTGGGATCTTCCTCACAGAAAGTGGGGACCCAGTCGATCACTGGGGCCCCTTCACAGCTTCAGTTGCTCCGGGCCAACATGGCCCAGAACTGGAAACACCACGTAGCAAGTGCGCCCCAGCCTGGTAGGCCATATCCCCGGGGCCTGTGATGTGCTCACACCCTGAAGGTGGGTGCCGCACCCGGAACCAGAACAGCCACACAAAATGGCGTCTGCCCCAGAAGTACCCTCCCCCTGCATGCCCCGCAAGGGCGAAACCCCTCTCATTGGCCGCCAGCAGAAAGGCGCCTCAGACTGAACTCCACTGCTGCCACCTGTCGCCCAGAGATGGAAAGATATCTCTGGAACACAGAATGAACTGGCAGTACAGCCCAGCTCGGCAGAGACCCAATTTACACAGATTAACTGGATGAGAGCAAAGTAACTCTCATCTCCCTTCTAAATTTAACATAGCACCTGGACTGAAAGTACACAGGCGCTACATTTATTATAGCAAAAAGTAAAAAAGCATTTTTTCCAAATAGTCGCTTTATTTTTGTTTATAGCGCAAAAAATAAAATAGCAGAGGTGATCAAATACCACCAAAAAAAAAGCTCTATTTGTGGGGGGGGGGGGGGGGGGGGAGGACGTAAATTTTGTTTGGGAGCAATGTCGCACGGCCGCGCAATTGTCAGTTAAAGCGACGCAGTGCCAAATCGCAAACAGTGCTCTGGTAAGGAAGGGGGTAAATTCTTCCGGGCTGAAGTGGTTAAAAAAGTGGTACAGATAAATCGTATATACAACTACATAGATCAGACCAAAATAAGGGACAAATGAGGAGCTATGAGGGACAGAGGGACTGTGTTCCAAATCAAGGACTGTCCCCGGAAAATCAGGGACAGTTGGGAGCTATGAATGCATGTTGTCAGGATAAACACACCTGAGCGCTCAGCTTTGTACCAGGAAAAAAAAAGGGCCCAATCCTTCACAACAGTCACCATGGTAGCAGCTACCCAACCACAGCAACGTTTCTGGGCGGGGACCATCCTCCTATTGGTTCATCTCCCGATCGGTCACATACAGTAAAGCAGCCCTCTCCGTCCGTAAACAACAATGAGCAAATGAGCGCGGATTGGCAGGTCGCAGCCGCAGCCGAAAGCGGAGTCTCTGCGTTATTGGTCAGGAACGCTGTCACTCCAGCTAGCCTTTTCTCCAGGCGCATGCGTAGTGTGTGAAGCGGAGGTGCTGGTCCAGAGATTTGGGGTGTCCGTTCTAGCGGTGTCAGCGGTTATCCGGGCTCACCTGCTCCTGGAACAGTGCAAACATGCCGGTAATGATGGGCTGGGTTGGTGCCTGAGGGAAGGGCTTATGGTTTCTGTGTGTGGGGAGGTGATTCAGTAACATTGCCCATTCATCCTTCCTGCTTACATGCCAGCATTGTGTGGCCTATGGTTCAGGACACTGGGACTGAGCCCGAGTACAGTGAGCACTGCTGTCCCAGCATTGTACAGTCCATTCATCAATGGAGGAAGAACCTTAGGAGATTGCCATCTTATTGTGGGATTTGTATACATTGTCATTGATGTGTCAATGCAAATTACACATAGAGAACAATCATTTACTTCAGGTGTAGGCAACCTCTCAGATTGAGATCTGTCTGGACAGCACGGGGGCACTCTTAAGACCCCCCCACAGTAGTGTCCCCTGCCCCCTTCACACCACCCTCCCCCCATTGTGTCCTGTACCCCCCAAAACAGTATCATCTGCCCCCTTCACACCACCCTCCCCCCCCCCATTGTGTCCTGTACCCCCCAAAACAGTATCATCTGCCCCCTTCACATAACCCCCCCACTGTAGTGTCCTGTACCCCCCCCCCCCAATAAAAAACAGTGTCCTCTGTCCCCCTTCACATCACCCCCTCACTGTAGTGTCCTGTAACCTCCAAAACAGTGTCCCCTGCTCCCTTTACATCACCCCCCCATTGTGTCATTTACCCCCCAAAACAGTATTACCCTCCAAAATAGTGTCCTTTTCCCCCCTTAACATCACCCCCCCCCCACTGTAGCATCCTATACCCCCCAAAAACCTCTGCCCGCTTCACATCATGTCCTATACCCCCCAAAAACAGTGTCCTCTGCCCCCTTCACATCACCCTCTACTGTAGTAGTGTCGTATACCCCCCAAAAACAGTGTCCTCTTTCCCTCCCCAACCTTAATCCCTCCTCCTTACTGTAGTGTCCTCTGTTCCCCCTCCAACAGTGTCTGCACACCCTACATACACACAGGCTGTGCTGCTAGCACTTCCTACCTGCCAGTCTGTGTCCAGCAGAGCGGCAATCAGGAGACAACAAAGTTCTGGGTAGAAGGCAGGAGCAGTAGCTGCCGGAGTTAACATTTTATAAGCTGGTGATTGGTTGCTAGGCGGTCCCAGCAACCAATCACTGAGCAGCTCCCACTCCTGCCCTCCATTCAGCACTAAGCTGCCACCTGCACGCCATTCTGCAGTAAACAAGAGGGGCGGAGGCTGGGGGGAGGCAGAGCCATGGTCATGATTCACCTGTATGCTCCCTGTGGTCGATCGTGATCCATGGATTGCTGACCCCTGATTTAGAGGAAATCTAGGAAAGGTACACAGCCCAGTTTTTTGTTAACTGTTAAAGTGGAACTCCACCCAAAGCTGTTTTATTTGGTTTAAGATAGAGTGTGGAATGGTAAAATACCTGGCCCTTCCCTTCCCAGTGACAACATTGCAGCTCTCCAGCTCATTGGCTCCCATGTTCAGCAGCTCTCCAGCTCATTGGCGCCCATGTTCAGCAGCTCTCCAGCTCATTGGCTCCCATGTTCAGCAGCTCTCCAGCTCATTGGCTCCCATGTTCAGCAGCTCTCCAGCTCATTGGCTCCCATGTTCAGCAGCTCTCCAGCTCATTAGCGCCCATGTTCAGCAGCTCATTAGCACCCATGTTCAGCAGCTCTCCAGCTCATTAGCGCCCATGTTCAGCAGCTCATTAGCACCCATGTTCAGCAGCTCTCCAGCTCATTAGTATCCCTTGTTCAGCAGATCCCCAGCTCAGTAGTACCCCCAGCTTTGCCAATCCCCCATTCAGTAGCAGCCCCAGCTCTGCTGATCCCCCTCTCAGTAGTATTTCCCATCTCTGCTGACCCTCTGGTTTTCTGATATTCCTCTCTCTCTGGTCTCCTCTCACCTGCTGCACACCATATGTGACATTGCTAGTTTCTCCTGCTCCGGTCCCCCAACTTTGCTGATCCTCTGCCACTCAGTCCTCTCTCTTTCCGTTCTCCGCTTACCTTCCACTATAGTGTTCTCATGTCACACACCACATGTGCCATCTGCTAGTTGCTCCACTCCAGTCCGGACCCCACACACCTTCCTGCTGCTCCACGCTGCACAACAAATGTGACATCTGCACCAGACACTTCCAGAATATATACACATCGGAAGTGACTGCTGATGACGTTTTTCTGGTTCACTTGTTGGTTTCCCAGTGCATCCTGGGATATCTCATACCTGCAATACCTACAAAGCAAAGCTGAAGCAGAGCCTCAGGTGCTTCAAGCAAGCTTTGTCATAGACTTCTATGGAGGCTTTGAATATGCTTTTAAGCACTAAGAAGGTGACATGGGGTATAGTTTTTTGAAGCAAAGCAAACACAATGTGCAAACAAGACTGTAAGCTAACCATTTTATTTAGTGTCAGGTGTTTTGACTGGCATTCATAGTGCTTTTAAAAAAAAAGCATGTCCAATGCCACAGTTTGAAGCAATGTAAACAAGCCTGTATACAGGTACTGGCCAGATCACCAGGTGCAAACAGATGGGGGGGAAAAGAAAACAAATGCAGCCACCACATCTAATCATTTGTAAGCTGCAATATAATATGTTTTTGTATTGGGTTTTATTCTGGAAGTACTTATTTACACCCATGTGTTTTTAGTATGATCAGTGAACACCTGTGTGTGTTTCCATGCACTTTGATTTCTCTTGTGCACTTGACATGTGTCAACAAATGTGAAAAGATTAAAAAAAAAATGTTCTCGCATGCAGTGTTTTAGGCTCAGTTCATACAGTTGTGCCACGCTAACACCAGTTGGTATGCTGTGATGCAAGTCCTTCCTAAAGGACTTGCGCCACAAACCCCCACAGATGTCCACTGGGAACATTACCGCTGCCTTCCGTGAAATCAGAATGTACACACAATAAAACACCCCATTAATGTGAATGCAAAAGATTTGTGCCAATGTCATTGGTGGGCTGGCAAATGAGGTCTAGAAAAAGAAGCCGGTCACTGGAGACGGAATTTTTTAAAATGTCGGTGTGGGAAGCAGGACAAGGGAAGGGTGAAATGAGACCGAATGAATGAAAAGACTGTGGCATATGTAAGTTTTTTTTTATTTGGACTGATTTGATTTAGATGATGTGTGCATATCTGTAGAAGAAAGGGAATATGTGCGTTAACACATTGAGCATAATAAAATAGACATTTTCCAGTGAACTCTTTGTTAAAATTCTTTCCCCAGCACTTGTACAGTGTCTTGAAAAAGTATTTTATGTGATGGACCACTTGTATTTTATGTGATGGACCTCCGACCAACACAAAGTGGCACATAATTGTGAATAGGAAGAAAAGAGATAAATGGTTTTCAACATTTATGTTTTACAAATAAATATGTGAAAAGTGTTGCATATTCAATACTCATTAGTATTCATCCTTGTTACCAGCGCTAATTAGCCAGACATCAGGGGAACTCTTATGCCGCGTACACATAATGATGTGAAAAATTACATTTTTTTTTTTATGTCATTAAAAACGATCGTGTGTTTTCTTGTGAAAAAAAAAAAAAAAACGATCGTGTGTGGGCTCCAGAGCATTTTTTGCGACGTTGAAAATGGGCATTAAAAATTTAGAACATGCTCTAAATTTTCGCGTTGTTTTTAACGATCGTGTGTAGGCAAGGCCGGCTTAAAGGGGAGTTCCAGCCTTTTTTTATGTTTATTAAAAGTCAGCAGCTACAAAAAGTGTAGCTGCTGGCTTTTAATAAACAGACACTTACCTGGTCCACGGTTCCAGCGACGCGCCGGCCGGGGCTCCGCTCCTCTCCCCCCCTCTCCGGCCGGCGTCTTCTTTCCAAGTGTGGGCACCCGGCCGTGACAGCTTTAGGCTTCACGGCCGGGCACCCACTGCGCATGCGTGAGCGGCGCTGTGCCGTCCGATTGGACAGGCGATCACCTACAGGGAGGGGCTGCAGTAAGGCGATTGAGCTATTCGCCTTACCAGCCCCTCGGCGGAATGAGGAAGTGGGACAGGAAGTCCCCTTCTCCTGAAGCCCCCACTCCCTCCCCCCCAAAAAAAATTACATGCCAAATGTGGCATGTAAGGGGGCGAGGAGTGGATTAAGCGGAAGTTCCATTTTTGGGTGGAACTCTGCTTTAACAATAATCGGGTTGAAAAAAACGTTGTTTTTTCTAGACCATTAAAAATGGTAGTGTGTACGTGGCATTAGAGCTTACTGCATTCAAACATTTGGGCTCCTGCAATAGCCACTGACTGACACTGACTGACATTTCCTTGACCGACTGACCTTAGACGGTGGGGGTGTTTTATGGGGGTATGAGTTGGCTGTTTGGTTCACCTGGGCCATTGCACCCTTGCTCCATGACGGAGCATTGCCTCACACGCCCATTGTGTCATTAAGGTGGAGCACTGTACCCCTTGAGAGCAGTTTCAGCTGGCCCCTGGTGTGGTGGTATAGGGCTTGTTTGTGTGGGGAGCACTTCTTTGGGGAGGGTGGGCTTAGCTCCCTGTTGGGACTGCATCCCGCACCTCTTGTTCCATTACGAGGGATGGTGTAATTCTGTTCAAGTATGCAGGGTGGGGCACTTGGGTGAGTTTAGGTGTTTTTTTGGGGGGCTTACAGAGACTTTAGGGGGTTTATGCTAGCGCACATTATATGGTGATCATGCCATTACATTTGTAGGTGGGATTCCCATTTTTCATGTTTTTGGATTTTTTTCAACAATGGCTTTCTTCTTGCCAGTTGCCACTCTTCCATAAAGGCCAGATTTGTGGAGTGGACGACTAATAGTTGTCCTGTGGACAGATTCTCCCACCTGAGCTGTGGATCTCTGCTGCTCCTCCAGAGTTACCATGGGCCTCTTGGCTGCTTCTCTGATTAATGCTCTCCTATCCCAGCCTGTCAGTTTAGGTGGATGCCCATGTCTTGGTAGGTTTGCAGTTGTGCAATACTCTGTTCAATTTCATATGGGATTGAACAGTGCTCTGTGAAATGTTCAAACCTTGGGATCTTTTTTTTATAACCTAACCCTGTTTTAAACTTCTCCACAACTTTATCCCCGGCTAGTGTGTTCCTTGGCCGTCATGATGCTGTTTGTGCACTGAGGTTCTCTAACAAACCTCTGAGGACTTCACAGAACAGCTGCATTTATACTGAGATTAAATTACACACAAGTGGACTTTATTTACTAATTAGGTGACAGATTCTGAAGGCAATTTTTTCCATTAGATTTTAGTTGCACATAATTGTGAAGTGGAAGGGAGGGCGTCAATGTACGTCCTCCCAGAATCCTCCCAGAATCGCGCTCCCTCCGGACCCGGCTGATCACCGTAAATCGCCGCTGATAGCGGCGGTTTACCACGTGATCGCTCCGTCCAATGACGGAGCGATCACTAGTAAACAAACCAGCGTCATGTGATGACGCCGGTTCCTCCCTCTCCTCTCTGTACCGAACGGTACAGTGTGAGAGAGGAGAGGGGAGAGAGCGGAAGCAGCAGCAGCTGCTGCTGCTGCTGCGGGCTGGATCTGTGACACATGCAGTCACAGATCCAGCCATCCATCCCTCCCTGTGCAATACTCTGCAATGCCCCCATACTCTGCAATGCCCCCATACTCTGCAATGCCCCCATACTCTGCAATGCCCCAAAATACTCTGCAATGCCCCAAAATACTCTGCAATGCCCCAAAATACTCTGCAATGCCCCAAAATACTCTGCAATGCCCCGCAATACTCCGCAATACTCCACAATACCCCGCAATACCCCGCAATACCCCGCAATACTCTGCAATACCCCACAATACCCCACAATACCCCGCAATACCCCGCAATACCCCGCAATACCCCGCAATACCCCGCAATACTCTGCAATACTCTGCAATACTCTGCAATACTCTGCAATACCCCGCAATACTCCACAATACCCCACAATACCCCACAATACCCCGCAATACTCTGCAATACTCTGCAATACTCTGCAATACTCTGCAATACTCTGCAATACTCCGCAATACCCCACAATACTCCGCAATACCCCACAATACCCTGCAACGTCGTCTATGGGGATTTTTAAGTAGCAAAGTTTGGCGCCATTCCACGAGCGTGTGCAATTTAGAAGGGTGACATGTTGGGTATCTATTTACTCGGCGTAACTTCATCTTTCACATTTATGCAAAAGAATGAAGAAAAAATAAATTTGCCAAATTTTATAACGGAAACAAAGAAAAATTATTATTTTTTACAGAATTTTCAGTCTTTTTTCTCTTATAGCGCAAAAAATAAAAAACCCAACGGTGATTAAATACCACCAAAAGAAGCTCTATTTGTGTGAAAAAAAGGACGGAAATTTCATTTGGGTACAGTGTTGTATGACTGAGTAATTGTCATTCAAATTGTGAGAGCACCGAAAGCTGAAAATTGGTCTGGTTATTAAGGGGGTTTACGTGCCCAGTGGTCAAGTGGTTAACATGGAACATGTTCTATAGTGCAAATCTGCAGAATGCAAAAGGCACTAAAAATGCACCGGTGTGAATCAGGCCTTGGAGTAAAGGGGGCTGAATACAAATACACGCCTCACGTGAAATCTATTTATCATTTTCCTTCCACTTCACAATTATGTGCCACTTTGTGTTGGTCTATCACATAAAATCCCAACAAAAATACATTTACCTTTTTGGTTGTAAAATGACAAAATGTGGAAAATTTCAAGGGGTGTGAATACTTTTTCAAGGTACTATAGTTTACAACTTTCAGTGCTACTGGCTTGAGTATAAGCCAATCCGAATATAAGTCGAGGCACCTAATTTTACCACAAAAAAAATGGGAAAACTTATCGACTTGAGTATAAGCCTAGGGTGAGAAATGCAGCAGCTACTGTAAGTGGAAAAGAGGGTCAACAATGCCCATCTGCATGCCGCACTTTGGCCATCTGCAGCCTCATGTACCTGATCTCGAGCTGTGACATGGTCGGCGGCGTCCAGTGTAACAAAGCCCCACCTTCTCCTTGAGGACGAGAAAGAGGCGGGGCTTTTTTACACTGCACGGCCATCGACTGCAGTTAAAGCGGGGGTTCACCCTAAAAATTCTAACATTACATCCAGCATACGAACGACATTTACAGTATGCAGGTCTTTTTTTTTTTTTTTTTTCGCCGTACATACAGATATAGTGTGATTTTTCTCCCCGGCTTCCGGGTTCTGATTCCCGCGGGACTGGGCATTCCTATACTAACAACATTTACAGTATGCAGGTCTTTTTTTTTTTTCGCCGTACATACAGATATAGTGTGATTTTCTCCCCGGCTTCCGGGTTCTGATTCCCGCGGGACTGGGCGTTCCTACCCCTGGGTTAGATTATTGACGTGTTGTGAAAAAGTTCCCATGTCGCACAAGGCGCGTCACCAGTTTTCCGTAAATAGCCGAGCTGCGAGTCGGCGCTATACGGAGCCTGCGCCCGCCATATAGAGCTGACTGCGCAGAAGTCAGAAGACCTGCGTACTGTAAATGTTAGTATGCTGGATGTAATGTTAGTTTTTTTTAGGGTGAACCCCCGCTTTAAGTCTGCGTGTCACAGCTCTGGATCAGGTACGTGAGGCTGCATATGGACACAGCAAGACTTGGGTATAAGCCGAGGGGGGCTTTTTCAGCACAAAAAAATGTGCTGAAAAATTCGGCTTATACTCAAGTGTGTATATATACGGTACATCTATGAGAGAGGTGTGTGTGTGTGTGTGTGTGTGTGTGTAAGAACTCTCGTATGACAAAGGCTTTTCTCTGTTTATTGTTTCTGATCATGTGCAGTCTTTCATTTTACATTAAACGATAATCGTTCAGTCTGTTCTTGTATGAGAAAAATTTAGGAGCTTGTCCCTTTGGAAATTTTTGCTCAGAAGGTCGTACTAGGCTGTTGAAAGATGTATACACTCTATCAAAAAAACGTACGATCGTTCCTCAGACAAAAATGTTTGCATGATTTTCTTATAGTGTGTACGTGGCTTAAAGCGGAGCTCCACCCTAAAGTGGAACTCACGCTGATCGGAACCCTCCCCCCCTCCGGTGTCACATTTGACACCTTTCAGGGGGGAGGGGGGTGCAGATACCTGTCTAAAGACAGGTATTTGCACCCACTTCCGGCCACACAGTCTCGGGCAGACTGCGGGCATGACGTCACCCCCCCCCCCCCGGTTGTGTTCTGGGAACATTCGGCTCCCAGTACACAGCGGGAGCCAATCGGCAGGCGTAGCACGACTCGCGCATGCGCCGTAGGGAACCGGGCAGTGAAGCCGGATCGCTTCACTTTCTGGTTCCCTCACCGAGGATGGCGGGGGGGGGGGCCAGCAGAGTGACGAGCGATCGCTCGTCCTCTGCTGCGGACGTCACTGGACTCCAGGACAGGTAAGTGCCCTAATATTAAAAGTCAGCAGATGCAGTATTTGTAGCTGCTGGCTTTAAATATTTTTTTTTTCAGCGGAGCTCCGCTTTAAGACTTATGCCCCATTCATACTTGCGAATGGGGCTGTGTATGATTTCATGTGGGAGCCCCAGTGAGTTCCCACATAGGCCCCATTCACTCTTGCGAATTGGGCTAACTCTTACTTACTCCATAGGGCCTTTCACATATTCTGTCCTGATGAACAACCACAAATCATTCTAGAGAGCTCCAGCTAGTTATATAAAGTACACATTAATGCAGCATTTCTCAGCCTCTCACAGACTTTTAGAGCAGGGGTCTCAAACTCAAATTACCTGAGGGCCACAAGACAAGTTTTCATATCCCATGGGGTTCCGCATGCAAACTTTCAAACTTCAAAAACAACAGTACTGGTGTCAGCGGACGCATTATGAAACCCCAGCACTGGTGTCAGCGGACGCATTATTACCCCCAGCACTGGTGTCAGCGGACGCATTATTACCCCCAGCACTGGTGTCAGCGAACGCATTATTACCCCCAGCACTGGTGTCAGTGGATGCATTATTAACATCAGCACTGGTGTCAGTGGACGCATTAACAACAGCACTGGTGTCAGTGGATGCTTTATTAACCCCAGCACTGGTGTCAGCGGAAGCATTATTACCCACGGATCGGATCATTTTTCGGATCAGCAAAAAAAAAAAAAAAAAAAGTCTCCCCCACTGTAATATCCACATCTCCCTCCCCCACTGTAATATCCACATCTCCCTCCCCCACTGTAATATCCACATCTCCCTCCCCCACTGTAATATCCACACCCCCCCCCCCCACTGTAATATCCACATCTCTCCGGAGCTAGGCCAAAGCCGCGGCCATTCCTAATGCTATGGCCGCATAGCGTGACGATCTGAAGGGGGTGACCCGTTTGGATCACGGATCAACGGTGATCTGTTGCACCAATGCTCACAATCACGTCAGAACGAATGCCTAAGATACGACGGATCACTGCCTACGGCCTGAACGTAACCTACGCCCAGCCATATTCACGTACAACGTAAATGACGTAAAATACGACGGCTTGAGTTCCCTGGTCCATACCTTTGCATGGGTTGCGCCTCATATATGGGGAATAACTTTACGCCGGACGTACGACTTGCGTGAACCACGTATATTATGCGCCGGGCGCAAGTACCTTCGTGAATCGGCGTATCTCCCTTATTTGCATATGTGCATAGAAAATCAATGGGAGCGGCAAATGCGCCCAGCGTAAATATGTGCCCACGATACGACGGCGTAGGCAAGTTACGTCGGTCGTAGGAAGCCTATTTTTAGGCGTATCTCAGCTTGTGGGCACGGTGCATAGTTACACTTGCGCGGCGTATCTCGAGATACGTCGGCGTAAGTGCTTTGTGAATCCGGGCCAATAACTTTTGTGCAAACCAATCTAATATAAGCCTATATTTTTATTTTTTACCAAAAATATGTACAGAATACATATTGACCTAAATTTGATGAATAAATGTGTTTTTTTATTATATATTGGATATGTATTATAGCAGAAAGTAAAAAAAAAATATATATATATTTTTAAATTGTTGGTCCTTTTGTTGTTTGTAGTGCAAAGAAAATAAACACAGAGGTGATTAAATACCACCAAAAGAAAGCTCTATTAGTGAGAAAATAAATGACATCAATTTTGTTTAGGTACAACGTCGCACGACCGCATAATTGTCAAAGAAACACAGTGCCGTATTGCAAAAAAATGGCCTGGTCGTTAAAGGGGTAAATCCTTCCGGGACTAAAGTGGTTGATGTGGTTTTAAAGGCTGGAGGTTTTTTACCTTCATGCATTCTATGCATTAAATGAAAAAACCTTCTGTGTGCTGCCCCCCCCCCATACTCGCCTAAACCTCCTTTTGATCCAGCGATGCGCACGAGAGCCTTGGCTGTCCCGCGCTCCCTCTCCTCATTGGCCGAGTCAGCAGTGGGAGCAATTGGCTGTCAATCACAACCAGTGAGCCAATGAGGAGAGAGCAGGGCTCTATGTGTCTTATTGATCTTTAGAGCAGGGCTTGGGAGTGAGTACGCACTAGTGCCCCCATAGCAAACGGCTTGCTATTGGGGGCACTGGTCAGAGGGGAGGAGTCAGTAGCTCTGGCCAAGGACCCAAGAAGAGGAAGATCAGGGCTGCTCTGTGCAAAACCACTGCACACAGCAGGTAAGTATAAAGCCAAACCTTTATTACCACTTTAAATCTATGTACCCACCCAAAGCAGACTTCTGGCAACAATATATCATGTTGATGTGAACATGTAACAAATTGTTCTAAGAGCTTGTTTTTTTTTTTTTTTTGCATGATATTTTCCTTCATGCTGTTTCAAGGTGAATTTGAACACCTGGTCCTGATAATTGTTTTGTTTTGGCTGCATTTTCCTACCCATAGTATAACAAGTAGTGATTACATATATACTTTTGTAGCACCTTGCAGAGCACCTCTTGAATTTTTTAAGATTCTGTTAAATTGGGGAATAAACCCTTGTAAGTGTTGGTCCCAACCACCTGTGAGGTTTCTCTTTTCTTATAACCTACCCCAGAAAAGCATCTGCATTTATTGGTGATGCATACATATTTTAAAACTCTCCATTGTAGTAGTAACTCCTTGTGCTAGATCATGTTTAGGGTTCGTACGCACAGAGCTTAAAGGGGTTGTAAAGGTAAAAAATGTTTTTCCTAACTAGCTTCCTTTACCTTAGTGCAGTCCTCCTTCACTTACCTCATTCTTCGATTTTGCTTTTAAATGTCCTTATTTCTTCTGAGAAATCCTCACTTCCTGTTCTTCTGTCTGTAACTCCACACAGTAATGCAAGGCTTTCTCCCTGGTGTGAAGTGTCATGCTCGCCCCCTCCCTTGGACTACAGGAGAGTCAGGACGCCCACTAACACACAGCTCCTTTCTCTATCTGCAACGTAGAGAGCGTCCTGACTCTCCAGTAGTCCAAGGGAGGGAGCGAGAACGATACTCCACACCAGGAAGAAAGCCTCGCATTACTGTGTGGAGTTACAGACAGAAGAACAGGAAGTGAGGATTTCTCAGAAGAAATAAGGACATTTAAAAGCAAAATGGAAGGATGAGGTAAGTGAAGGAGGACTGCACTAAGGTAACGGAAGCTATTTAGGGAAAAAATTGTAAAAAAAAAAAACAGGCACTATAGTGCTTTTGCCTAGTTAGTTGTCCCTCTGTATTTTCTACAGTTCCTGGTTGATTCTGCCTGGTCTTGATTTTCCTTCTGTGTGCTGACCACGTTTATGATGGCTGCTGAGCCATGACAGCGTGGTCAGCTTAGGTGCCTCTGTAATAACAGCTCTCCCCTGTGCATCTCTGCATCTCCCCCCCCCTCTCTCCATGTCAGTTTTGTAGTGTTCAGCGAGAACATGATCTCCTCTCCTCCCTTTTTTTTTTACGTTTTTTTTTTTTTTTAACCCTACTGTATTTAAAGAGTAGGGCTCTCTGGTTCTTCCTGCATTGAATTGTATTGTAACAGTACTGTTTGCCCTCATGTTGTAAAGCGCTGCATACACTGTTGGTGCTATTTAAATTCATAATAATAATTATATAGTTTAGGCAGCTTTCTGAAATGGGGGGGAGGGGTTTGCTTAAAAAAAAAAAAAGTTGCCTGAAAAAAAATTACTATACTTGCTGTGTACTTTCTTTTGTGTGTGTTTGTTTTTTTTTTTTTAATTATGTTTTGTGGTAATTTTTTTCCTGTCTGTATTTACAGATCAACAAAGCAGAGAAACCTGAATCCTGTGATAATGTGAAAGTTGTAGTTCGATGTCGTCCGTTGAATGAGCGAGAGAAAGTTATGGGCAGCAGGATGGCTGTAAATGTTGATGAAATGAGGGGAACTATTGCTGTTCACAAAGTAGACTCTATGAATGAGCCCCCAAAGACTTTTACGTTTGACACAGTGTTTGGAATAGACAGTAACCAGCTGGATGTTTACAATTTAACAGCCAGGCCAATCATTGACTCTGTGCTAGAAGGCTACAATGGTAAGACCTCCAAAATGAGAAATATATTATGGAAAATAATGTGGGTCTAAAGTAGGGCTGTTACTGATTAACATTTTCGTGTTCGATTAATCGATTTACACGCAGCACATTCCTGCCTCAGATCTCCAACAATCTGCCTTTTTTTAGATAATTATCGGCCAATGCCAATTTTTTTAAAAAGGCCAAATATCGGCCGTTATATCGGTCGACCTCTACTCTTCAAGTAGGTAACAAAATAAATAATGCACTGGAGATAAAATCGATGTAGCTACATAAACTGTAAATAGTGCGAGTAATTCCAAACGGTAGCAAAAGCAGTCATGTAAACATGTAGCTAAGTATGATGCTGGTATAAAAATGTGTACAACGATGCCACTGCTGAATCCAGATGGGGAGGGGTTAACATCAGTCCGTTGGCATGTAGATGTCCCGTGAAGGGAACTATCACAACTCCCAGTGGATGGTTGTAGAATCCCAGGTTGGTAGAGGGAAGTGATAGAGGGAAGTGTAACAGCCCTTGCGTGTGGCAGTTAGTAAGGTCCCGCCAGCATGCAGATATGAAGGCACAGCAAAGGAGCCCTTCAGATGAACACGGTAAGCCCCGCTGGTGTCCGTGACATCACCGAATCTCCAACGGAACTCCCTGAAGACCAGGAAGACGGCAGAGAGGCGAGTACCGATCAAAAGAATTTTGATTGATCAAAAAAAATTACGATTAATCGAGGAACTAATCGTTAATTTTCTGCAGCCCTAGTCTAAAGCGTAAACATTTTTCACCTTAATGCATTCCTTACATTAACCACTTACCCCCCGGACCATATTGCTGCCCAAAGACCAGAGTACTTTTTGCGATTCGGGACTGCGTCGCTTTAACAGACAATTGCGCGGTCGTGCGACGTGGCTCCCAAACAAAATTGGCGTCCTTTTTTTCCCACAAATAGAGCTTACTTTTGGTGGTATTTGATCACCTCTGCGGTTTTTAGTTTTTGCGCTATAAACAAAAATAGAGAGCCAATTTTGAAAAAAAATAATATTTTTTACATTTTGCTATAATAAATATCCCCCAAAAATATATAAAAAAAAAAATTTTTCCTCAGTTTAGGCCGATACGTTTTCTTCTACATATTTTTCGTAAAAAAAAAATCGCAATAAGCGTTTATCGATTGGTTTGCGCAAAAGTTATAGCGTTTACAAAATAGGGGGTATTTTTATGTCATTTTTATTATATTTTTTTTACTAGTAATGGCGGCGATCAGCGATTTTTTTTTTTTCGGTATTGCAACATTATGGCGGACACTTCGGACACTTTTGACACATTTTTGGGACCATTGGCATTTTTATAGCGATCAGTGCTATAAAAATGCATTGGATTACTATAAAAATGCCACTGGCAGTGAAGGGGTTAACACTAGGGGGCGGGGAAGGGGTTAAGTATGCCTGGGTGTGTTCTTACTGTGGGGGGGGGGGTGGCCTCACTAGGGGAAACACTGATCCTCTGTTCATACATTGTATGAACCGAAGATCAGCATTTCCCCTGCTGACAGGACCGGGAGCTGTGTGTTTACACACACAGCTCCCGGTCCCCGCTCTGTAACGAGCGATCGCGTGTGCCCGGCGGCGATCGCGCCCGCCGGGCACACGCACGGGAGTCGGGGGCGAGCGGGGGGCTGGGAGAGAGGACGTCATATTACGTGCTCTCGCCCAGCAGAGCCACCTTGTGGACGTATAACGACGGTGCGCGGTCGGCAAGTGGTTAAGGTAAAAAATGTTTAGGTATCGGTTTTGGCCTCTCACCCCTCCATTTTACTTACTTGAACCCTCATTTCCAGCACTGTGCACTTCTGCAGCTCACCACTCGGTTCCGTGTCTCACTGGCTTTGCTGGGGCACAGGAACCATTGGCTCCCAGTGCTGTCAATCATAGTCAATGATTATCTTTGTCAATAGACGCTGCAGTGGGGCTCTGGAGCGAGCATGCACAAGTGCCCCCATTGGAAGCTCCTGGACAGGGAGGCGAGGCCAGGAGTGCCGACGAGGGGGCCCGAGAAGAGGAGGTTCAGGGCTGCTCAATGCAATTTCATTGCACAGAGTGGGTAAGTATAGAGGAGTTTTAAAAAATTCCTTTATAATCACTTTAATGTGTAGTTTATTTTAATACATTTTGTTTAGAAATATACTTTAAAAAAAAAAATGTATTTTAACTTTTGGCAGGTAATGAAATATTGCATAGGAATTGCAAATCGTTCTTGCACATATTACCAGAAGTGGGAGCTTTATGTTTACCAATGTATTTAGCTGCACTGTTGATAAACGTGCTTTTTACATGGAAGTTAATTTTAACAGCAATCTTCTCTTTGGATTATTTGTACATTTAACATGTTACATGCAGCTTATTTACCTGTAAAAACCTCCCTTGTGTAGACATACAAACCATGGGCCAGATCCACAAAAGGGATATGCAGGCGTATCTACTGATACGCCGTCGTATCCCTGTTTCTATCTATGCGACTGATTCACAGAATCAGTTACGCATAGATATTCCTAAGATCCGGCAGGTGTAATAGTTTTACACTGTCGGATCTTAGGATGCAGTACCGCGGCCGCCGCTGGGGGCATTTCTCGTCAAAATTCCGTGTCGGGTATGCAAATTAGCACTTACGGAAATCCACGAAGCGGTTTCCCTTCGTGTAGTCTCCGTAAGTTGTTAGTTTGCAAATGCAAAATTAGGGCTACTTTTACAAAGTGTAAACTTAGTACACCATGTAAAAGTAGACCCTTCTTTCCCGCGACGCTGTCAAATTATTTTTAAATTTTTTATTTTTTTTTCTGCTGCATCTCTTTTTTTTTTTCCCGACGCAACTTTTTTTACCCGGCGCGATTCACAAAACTCGGCGTAACGTAACTTCGCGCAAAGCACGTCGGGAAAATCGCGTCGGGAGCATGCGCAGTACGTCCGGCACGGGAGCGCGCCTAATTTAAATGGGACTCGCCCCATTAGATTGGGCACGCCTTGCGCCGGACAGATTTAAGTTGCACAGCCGAAAATTTCTAGGTAAGTGCTTTGTGGATCGGGCACTTAGGTAGAAATTTTGCGGCGGTGTAACTTAAATAGGAAGATTTAAGTTAAGCCCGCTGGCTGTGGATCTGGCCCCATGAAACTGCTGCTGAATACCACCTTCCCGCTGTCTCCCCCAACAGCTATATAAAAGGCTAGATGGGGTGAAGTAGCTAGGCCAGCTTAGGCAGTAATTTAACATTTCCAGAAGAGGGGGGGGGGGGGCTATGTTGTGAAAGGAGAGTGGAAGCTGTGGTGACTCGTTTGGGAGGAGCTCCCTCTACTAACTATCCAATGTTGGCACCCCCTGTAAGTACCTAAACGTGACCTGGTATTACCCTGTTTCCGTCCCTGTACAGGAAGAAAGCAGCACATGGAGCCAGTCAGTTTATGTTGATAGGTGGAGAAAGCAGAGTGTACTACTTCTCCTTTCACCGTCCAGTCACAGGTTGGGTTAGGTCCAGAATGACATGGGTTTGGAAGAAATGGATTGAATTATGCTGGCCATCTGACTAAAGACATCTGGTACCAGAAAAAAACTACAGTATAGTGGAAATCTCTGGACTAGAAAAGAATATTGCAGCAACAGCTGGTTAACTTTTTTTTTTTTTATTGGTTTCTAATTTTACTTTTGTTTTTGTTGCCTGGGGTTCTGCTTTATTGAACAGAGCTTTTTGCCTGTTGAGTGTGCCTAAAGGCATCACATAAAAGCCCGTATAGAGGAGCTACAAGGCTGTTTTTATAGTGTTTTAGTTGCTTAGGTGTTGGAGTGTATGCTATCGGCATGAGTTCAGGCAAAATTAGGTGAATAACTATAAATACTGTGTAGGTTTTCTTGTTCTGATTAACCCAATCATGACTAGTTACCTTCAGGGTGAAGAGTAGATTAATCAGAGATGCACACTGTCTTAGTATCCTAACACCCATAATATAGCTAATAAAGATCTGAACTGACTTACCTGATCCTGAAGTGTTGATTACCTAAAAAGAGTAGGTGTCATTCCACTACATGGCCAGTGTTTCCATATTGTGCTGTGTGGAAATGTATAGATCTTTCCTTCTGTGACTCACTATTTTTATACTGGTTTGTCCGTACCATCATTGGAGAAGTAATTATATAACGTATTATTATTTTTTTAATCAAATGTAGTGACTGTTTTTATAATGTGTTATTGCTTGTATCCTGATTATACAAGCTTTCATATTCATCAGTATTCAACACTAATAGACTATTTGATAATTAAGTTCTACATTCTGTGTGCCATGTGTAAGATGGCAAAATCATATTGCCAGTGTGACACACATTCCCTTGAGCTGATCTGGGCCATTCCAGGGGAAGGAGCTAGCAGCACAATTATCCCTTTCACAACTGTGATCCTGGCATGTGAAAATGAAGTCTGTTACTGAATAGAATATTGTTTGTCTAGCATTGTGTGCTATGAATATGAATGGAGTTCTATGTATAAGGGAGTCAGTCCACCCAGCTGATATTTTAGTTCTGTGATGTCTGCTATCTCTCATGGACTCTGATAGCAAGGTCTCTGTGCTTTGTGTTTTCAAGCTTGTTCGTGACAACAGGGTTCTACTCTGCCCGTTGACATTTTGGAGAGTGCAAAATCTGGATCAGCTTCCAGGTTTTATTGTCAAAGTTTAACCACTTGAAGTCCAGGCCTTTTCTGGCACCTTTTGTTTTTTACATGTAAAAATATGTATTTTTTTGTTAGAAAATTAGTCATAACCCCTAAACATTATATATTTTTTGAAAGCGGAAGCCATAGAGAATAAAATGGTGGTGTTTTTTTTTTTTTTTTTTTACAGTGGCTGGTCGATTGGGACTCCTGGTGGGATGGGAGATCCCGTTAAAGCCACGGGAGGGGGAAATCCACTAGGATTGCTTTTACAAGAGCTAACGAGGTCAGCTGGTAAATTCCTTAAAGAGTCTTACAGGTTTCTCTGTCTGAAATCTACATACTAGCAAGCGATTAAACTTTCTAAGAAATACAGACAGGGCTAAGGAAAATGTAGTTACTGGCAACAAACTACACCTGTCAAAGGATGCCAGTAAAGGCTGGTCAAAGCGAAAGGGATGCAAACAAGTTCAAGTTAAGGTGAGAACGCTGGTGTGATGTGGAGAATATTTATCGGCGTATACCGTGCACTTTTTTGCCCTGAAAATCAGGGCAAAATCGTGGGTGCGCGATATACGCCGATCCCCGTTTTCCCGTTTTTAGTCGGGCAGGCTCGGCTCCTCTCGCGCTCACGTCCTGGACGTACAGGACGTGAGCGCGAGAGTAGCCGAGCCTGCCCGACTATACACGATTGTACTGCGCTCGGTATATGCCGGCACAGTATTCAAACTCGGCGCGGGGAGGACGCCGCAGAAGGACGCCGGACCCGACGAAGAGGACACCCGAAGCCGCAGACGGACGCCGGACCCGACGAGGCCGCCGATGGATGCCGTGCAAGACACTAAAACTGTAAGTACAAAAATCTTTTTTCCACAGGAATGCGGGTCCACTTTAGGGGTGCACGCTATACGCCGGGGCGCGCAATACCCCGATAAATACGGTACCTGTTATGCCCTTCCATTTCCACCACCAGTGTTGTCTATATAATAGACTTACTTTTTGGTTATTGTATTTTAATATACAGTGCCATGCAATATTCACTCCCCCCCTGGCATTTTTCCTGTTTTGTTAAATTACAGCCTTTTGTTCAATTTTTTTTTTTATCTGAATTATATTGATGGATCAGAACACAATAGTCTAAGTTGGTGAAGTAAAATTAGAAAAATATATACATAAAACTATTTTTCAGAAATAAACTGATAATTGGCATGTGCGTATGTATTCACCCCCTTTGTTATGAAGCCCATAAAAAGCTCTGGTGCAACCAATTACCTTCAGAAGTCACATAATAAGTGAAATGATGTCCACCTGTGTGCAATCTAAGTGTCACATTACACATACACACCTTTTTGAAAGGCCCCAGAGGCTGCAACACCTAAGCAAGAGGCACCACTAACCAAACACTGCCATGAAGACCAAGGAAAAAAAAGTAAGGCACAATGTTGTTGAGAAGTACAAGTCAGGGTTAGGTTATAAAAAAATATCTAAATTTTTGATGATCCCTAGGAGCACCATCAAATCTATCATAACCAAATGGAAAGAACAAGGCACAACAGCAAACATGCCAAGAGATGGGTGCACACCAAAACTCATGGACCGGGCAAGGAGGGCATTGATCAGAGAGGCAGTCCAGAGACCTAAGCTAACCCTGGAGGAGCTGCAGAGTTCCATAGCAGAGACTGGAGTATCTGTACATAGGACGATAATAAGCCGTACGCTCCATAGAGTTGGGCTTTATGGCGGAGTGGCCAGAAGAAAGCCATTACTTTCAGCAAAAAACAAAATGTCACGTTTTGAGTTTGTGGGAAAGATGGATGGTGCTAAATGCAGGGATATTCTTGAGCAAAATCTGTACCACTTTGTGTGTGATTTGAGGCTAGGATAGAGGTTCACCTTCCAGCAGGACAATGACCCCAAACACACTGCTAAAGCATCACTTGAGTGGTTTAAGGGGAAACATGTAAATGTGTTGTCATGACCTAGTCAAAGCCCAGACCTCAATCCAATAGAAAATCTGTGGTCATACTTAAAGATTGCTGTTTACAAGTGCAAACCATCCAACGTGAAGGAGCTGGAGCAGTTTTGCAATGAGGAATGGGCAAAAATCTCAGTGGTAAGATGTGGCAAGCTCATAGAGACTTATCCAAAGTGACTTTGGGCTTTGATAGCCGAAAAAGGTGGCTCTACAAAGTATTGACTTTAGGGGGGTGAATAATTATACACGTTGACTTTTTCTGTTATTTTGTCCTATTTGTTTGCTTCACAATAAAAAAAAAACATCTTCAAAGTTGTGGGCATGTTCTGTAAATTAAATGATGCAAATCCTCAAACAATCCATGTTAATTCCAGGTTGTGAGGAAACAAAACACAAAAAATGCCAAGGGGGTGAATACTTTTGCAAGGCCCTGTTGAAGTTTTTGCTTTGAAACACATTCTCCATCAGGTTGGCTTTTTTTGGGTCTTCTCAGCCACCATCTACACCAGTGTACCATGGGCGTTACATCTGGCTAATTGGTGACATCACTCCCGGTCGCACACTTTACAGCCCTAGAGAGCGGCCATACTGTTGGTTACCTGTAGGTTACCTTGCGGACAGCGTCGGCATACAACAGTGGCTTTGATTTAACAAAACAAACTATAACCCAGGCCATGAAGGACCAGGTTGAAAATTAGGCCTGTGTCATAGACATACATGTTATTCTGTACCCCGGAGTACAGCAGTCTACATTGTTGGCCTTCATATCAGAAAGCAATGATAGAGAAAGCAAATGAGGAAAAGAGAGAGAGAGAGTAAGATAGAGAAAGTAGAGGAAAAGAGGAGCCCCAGAAGAGGGCGAGTATCACAAGGACGGAAGGGAATAACTTATCCATGGTTTCCAGACTTTCAAAAATTTTGCATGCGAATCCTTCAATATACTGGACATCAGCTCATCAATCATCATAGCCGTCATTCTGGTTCTCACCCCCTGGAAAGCAACAGACCGAGTCTTCCAGGCCTGGGCAATGGCCCTCTTGGCAGAAATAAAAAGGTACGTGGCCGATTTCTGTTGGGGTGCAAATAGGCCCGGTATAGGGCAATGTAAGAGAGCCAGTCGGGCATCCTAACGGATTGTCATATGAAATAATGTCTGCAATAGGCCGAAGACCCCGGACCAGAAGCCGATCAAGCGTGGGCAAGACCACCATATATGTAGGACCTCCCCACGTTGACCACAATTCCGAAAGTATCTATCACTGCTGCAAGGATAAGCATGGGACAGTCTAGCCGGGACCCAGTACCACCGCAGGAGCAGTTTATAAGCGGCCTCTAGGATGGAAGTGTTAAACAAACATTTTGCAATTGATGTCCAGGCTTTGCTCCAGTCCTCCCCCCTCAAAACCAGATCCAAGGTCTCACTCCCATTGTGTCACATAGGAAAGGGTTGATAAAGATGACCTGCTATTAAAAGAGACATAAAGCGATGAAATAAGACCTGGGGACCCCAGAGAATGTAAACAAGTATGTTCGAAATAAGTCGTACGAAAAGGAAAAGGTGGAAGTACGAAGAAGAGATAACATCCAATTGCAAGTAATGGAAATGCTCTTGTCTGGGAATCTAGTGTGTCTCCTGAAGGGCCTCCCATGATGGAAACGAACATGCAGATAAAAAGTGTTTCACTCTGGAGAAGCCGTGAGTGGTTTACCAGGAGAAGGAGCGGGGTTGTTCCAACCCCGGAAGAAAAAGACGGTTATTGACAATTGGTAGGTGAGGTAGGAAGGGGACATCAAGTTCCTGGAATATCTAACAAAATCCCACAGCTTGAAAATATGAAGCATTAAAGGGCTTAGCATAGGGGACGTAATCTATGAGGAAGCCAGAGCAACGCTTCTAAAGAAATCGGGGCACAATTAGGTATTTCTGACGTCCCATTATGGGTGCTTTTGGAAGTGGCATGTAACATGGACAGTTGAGAGATCTGAGCCGCCCAATAATACTTGGCCAGATTATTAACTCCCAAGCCGCCTTGTAATCTGTGAGTGTAGAGCGTCAATCTGGGAACTTTGGGGTGTTTGTGGGCCCATATAAACCAAAGGTTTCTATTCTGTAAAAGACGTAGGAAGAAAGTATGGGCAAGGTCCGAAAAAATAGAGGGCCTTGGGGAGGATCATCATTTTAGCTGCATGGATCGGGTCTATCCAAGAAAGGGAGGGAAATTTCCAGGAGTAGAGAAGAGAGGTCTGGGAGCACAGTAGATAGTAGTTGGCTGAGAACAAAGTGGAGTACGAGGAAGTGAGTTTAATCCCCAGATAATTAATGGAATGAGATGCCCAGCGATAAGGGTATTGGGACTGTAGATGCAGGTCTAGGTCATCAGGAAGGGTTATATTCAGTGCTGTGGTCTTAGAAAGTTTAATACGAAGGCCCGAGATAGCGGAAAAGTTATCCAGCGTCACCTGAAGGTTGGGAAGAGTAATGATAGGATTGGTAAGAACCAGGAGGGCATTGTCTGCATAAAAGTTTGCCTTGTAATGGGTACCTGCATAAGGAACGCCAGAGATGTCGGAGTTATCGTGGAGGGCCATGGCCAGAGTCTTCAATGCAAGAATAAAAAGCGCTGGTGACAGTGGACAGCGAGTCAGGAGGAAGTAGAGAGGAGACATTGCTGGAACGGGCAGCAGATGAGTTTTTCATACTCCACGTTTGTGCTCACCTTCCATCAGTGGACACCACTGTTTACACCATCGTTTGTCGCTTTAAAACAAGCTGACCCTCTGTTTCTGTCTACGAATCTGAGTTGGAGCAAGTACACCCACGGTGAGGTTCCAGTCCAGGCTTACAGCCATCTATCGGGATATCCTGTGTTGAGTCTACCATTGGGCCATCGTCCAGCCGAGCAGATTCGAGTGGAGTCCTTCCATGCGTTTATGATCTGTTGTCGCTGACAAGCAGACCCACGCTATCTGGTAAGAGTATTCCATCTACTCCTGTTTTTACCGTGCAGAAAGTCTTTCCCATGATGAGGATGTGGCCATACACCCCCTATTGATGGACTTTTGCTTTGTTTTTTGTTTTCATTTTTAATGGACACTTATTCACAGGCTACTGTGATCTTATCATCACAGGCTACTGTGATCTTATCATATTGATGCATGGTTTTCACTTGTTTACTCCTTATAAGTGTTTTGCTAGCGCTGCATATTTTTTCACTGTGACAGTGGACAGCCCTGCCTTGTGCCCCCGGAAAATCGGGAAGGCTGACAAAAAAAAACCGACGTATTTAACTGATGCTGTAGGGAACGAGTATAGGGCTTTAGTCCAGGCCAGGAAATCTCCTCCAAAGCCCCACCGCATGAGCACAAATTCTAAATAGTCCCAAGAAAGCGAATCAAACTCTTTGTATATGTCGAGAGACAATAAAAAGCCTGGTATTTTACATTGGTGTAAAATAGTATTTAAGTGTATGACCTTGCGGATATTATCACCCGCCTGCCTGCCTGGGACGAAGCCCATCTGGTCCCTATGTATAAGGGTTTGAAGGTATGTATTGACACCGGTGCTCAGAACCTTCCCCAAAACCTTCATATCTGCGTTCAACAAGGAGATGGGTGTCAGGAAAGGTTCCATCCGCTGGTGCTATTTGTTACCTGGCTTGCAGTACTGTGTCTCACCAGCAGGTGTCTCCTGACAGTTCCAAACTGTCGGGAGAACTTTCCCCTGCTGGTGTTATATCACCCTTGGGACGCAGTACTGGTCTCCACCAGCGGATGGACCCCGGCAGTGTGGAGCAGACTACCTTTACTGCGCTCAGGTGTGACCTGAACTCCATTACTGCACACCTCTACAAATACCCGGCGAGCTCAAGCAGACCTCGCCCTGGTATCGTTCTACCTCCCGGACCTGAGCCTGTTATCTGACCCTGCGATCTGGACTCTGTTTCTGTTCCCCATCCTGGACCCGTCCTTCCTTTTGCCGGTTTACCTTGGTTCCTGTTCCCCCTTGGATTCCTGCCCCGCAGCCTGTCCATCCATCCGCTCCCTGCTCCGCTGTGTCCCCCATCCTCACCCATCTGCTGACTTCCCCTGTGTATGACCCCGGCCTGGCTTTGTTTACGAATACGGTATTTCCCCCGATTGTATATGCTATTTGTTGCACACTGGTTGTCTTCACTTATTTGTTAATAAACACCTTTTTAACTTCACCGCATACATTGTTGGTCTCCTCTGTGCAGTCATACAGTGCTGGTCTACTATATTCTCCTGACAATGGGTCTGAACGCCTGAGGCTCATTGACCTCATCCGATGTTTTATGAATCATGGTAATGTAAGCTTTAAGGGATTCTGAAGAAGGCTGCAAAAATGCATAAAAAACACCAGTGTTGCGTTTTTGATGCGGTTTCTGCGTCACATGACCTATGAAAAAAGCACCATATGATCGCTCTAAAAACTCTGCAAAACCGCGTGTTTTTTTGGTGGCCATTATTGCCACCTTTTGTGTTTTTTTTCCAATAATAAAAAAAAGATATATCAGTGCATCCCTAGTAGAATAGTAGAAGCAGACCGTTTAGATCACTCACTGATTTGTTTTATATAATTTTTTAAGATTTCTATTTGTAAATGTCCAAGTTTGCCCATGTGCCAAGACATTACAAAGGTTCATATTCTAAATGTTATGTCACTTATTCTACATTGATACTGAGAATCCAGTACTCAGTAGGAACAGTGAGAACCCATGGAAGGGAAGGGCAGAGTCAGGAATTCACTACTGGCTATTATTATCCTCATTAGCCCTGAAAAAACAGACAATGTATAAAAATGTTAACTGTATCATATGGTGAACAAATGTTCTAAGAAAACTTTGTCCAGCTGTGAATTATGCAGAATGACCATCATGCCAGGCCTGGTGAGCCAGGATTTCATTTCAGAAAAATGTTACCAACTCCGCTTTGTGCTGCTTCTCTGCAGCTGCCCTTGGCCTCACTTCACTTATCTAAAATGTATTCTGAAAACACTGAACAGGCCAGGAGATAATGCAGAATGTGTTTTACTGAAAATCCACTATATTTAAAGGCTATATGGAATACAAATAAAAACCCAGAAAAGAAATATCGGCACCCAATGCGATGTGAAGTCAAAATATCAGTTTTAGCCCAGGTTCACACTGGGTACGATTTTCTTCGATTTGAGATGCGATTTCACATGTGAAATCGCATCTCAAATCGGCGGCAATTGACGGCAATGACACCGTCCTAATCGGTGCGGCGCCGCATCTGCGGCGCTGCACCGATTTCAAAAAGTAGTTCCTGTACTACTTTTTGCGATTTCGGGCCGCGATTTACATTGACATCTGTGCAGAAACCTGCACAGATGTCTCTTAAATCGCGGCCGAAATCGGGACTGCCAGCGGGAGTGAAGCTGCGCGAGTTCAGCTGAACTCGCACGGCTTCACTCCCGCAGCCCAGTGTGAACCAGGGCTAATGCTCCAAGTGAATCAGTTGGGCATTTTAAATTTTAAAGTAGAAGTCCTGCCCGAGTGCCACAAAGTGTCTGTTGTTGTGCAGGGATAAGGCTTTGTTCACACTTGTTCACTGCGGGTCTGCGTGCAAAATCATATGCTTTCCCACAATGCACAAAAACGCCCGTTAGCAGATTATTTCTTAATGACACTTTCATGCATCTTGCCAATGCAAAATATCATTTTTAAAAAGGGTTAGATACTTATTTTTACATGTTTCTTGCATGTAGGGCAGCCCATTTACAAGAATGGGCTGCCCTAATTTTTCAACGTAAAAAACGTGCGCATGCTCTGTCACACCTGCATGGTTTTAACAGAGCCTAATAAGCTACCTGCCTGCCCTCCTTGTTATAAGGGTGCCCTGAATGTGTGAACAAGGGGCTTAGAGTGGAGCTCCACCCAAAGGTGAGGTTCCGCCTTAAGGTCCCCCCCCCCCCCTACTTTTCAACAAACTGCTCACAAGCACACAAGACGATACTTGTTTGTCTGCTGAACATGGACTCCTTATTAGAACCAGAATACAAGTCTTATATACAGTAGAAGAGGGGGTTCACCCCTCCTGCTGATATTACTCATACAATACATTAACATGAGCTAATTAACAAATTCCTTAGGGCAGCCGATGTGACTCCGTGCCCATCAGGATTTCACTACAGATGAGACTTGTCACCGAGCTTCACACAGTAGATTATAAATGATCATAAGTATACACACAGGACACCTTCTCACATTAGCGGGAGCTTCAGCAGGAGTCAGCCCGTCTCCTACATTGTACAGAGGCCAATGTGATCAGCTCTTTCCATTAACATGTTGAGTTCAGAATCAAACAAACCAAGAATAGTCTTTACATATATCCTGGGAGATATTGTGGATAAAGATTACTGCCCCATTTTAAGTAATCCAAGATATATTTTCTCAGTCACCCTGTGCCAGGATAGCACAGGGTGACTTAGACATAAGAGGTGCATGGGGAGCTGGAACAATGGTATCCCATACTTTCCAAGGGATTCTGGGTTCCACGGGCCCTCCCGTCACAGTACCTCATTAACAGCCTTATTTTGTAGTAGTACAATTTTATGAGATGGTCATTTATAGAAGCTATGACACCAGTTCTGGGCATATATTTTTTGGGGCTCATGCACATGGGCGCATTGGCCCATACAGAGAAACCACACTGGTGTATTTTGGTGCCCGGATGTCTTGTTGCTGTGTACAGCTTCCCATAGACCTGAATGGGTAAAGGCTAGCTTAAAGTAGGGCATACAGATGTAATGTCCCAAGTGCTTACTACTTGCGCTGGAGACATACTGGGGTTGATTTACTAAAACTGGGGAGTGCAAAATCTGGTGCATCTGTGCATGGTAGCCATGGGCATCCGCTCCATAGGGCAAGGGGGGGCAATTGACCCCCCCCCTGGAAAAATCGAAAGGGGCTGGATCCCAGGCTGGATGTCACACAGGCACAGCGAGCAGAGTGAAGCCGCCTCCCCCACCTGCTGTGCCTGTGTTGCGCTGGTGGCTGATCTGAGGTACTGAATGAGATGGGGGAGGGGGGTCCGTCTGTGCTCAAGGGGGGGTTTGTGCTGAATGGGGGGTCCATCTGTGCTGAAGGGGGGGTCTGTACTGAAGGTGGTTATGTGCTGAAGGGGGTCCATCTGTGCTGAAGGGGGGGTCTGTGCTGAAAGAGGGGTCTGTGTGGAATGGGGGGGTCTGTGCTGAAGGGGTCCATCTGTGCTGAATGAAGGGGTCTGTGCAGAATGGGGGGTCTGTGCTGAAGGGGGGTCCATCTGTGCTGAATGGACAGGTCTGTGCTGAAGGGGAGTCTGTACATTCTCTAGGCTATATTTATATGGGCATGGAGTGAAGCTGAATTATCTCAAGAGCTATTTCACACTGCCGCGTTATCGGTAAAGCGCCGCTAAAAAGCGGCGCTTTACCATCGTTTTAGCTGCGCTATTTGGCTGCTAGCGGGGCGCTTTTAACCCCTGCTAGCGTTTGAAGAAAGGGTTAAATGCGACTGTGTATCGCCGCTGCCGAAGCCCCCCCCCCCCCTAAAAAAATTTCAGCGGACGCCCATGATGGTAGCCAATCATCTTCTAACTTCAGCTTGTTCAATTAAGCTTTGACAAAAAAGCAACCTGGAAGCTCATTGGTTTCCATGCAGAGCTGTACCAGATTTTGCACTCTAGTTTTAGTAAACCAACCCCTGTTCACGTGTGACACTTGACACAAGTAGTGTACAGCCGCCTTCCCCCATTCATGTCTATGGGTGGCTGTATGCAGCACTGACACATTCCAGGCTCCAAAATATGCAGTGTGTTTATGCTGTATAGGTAATAATGCCCATGTGCAAGAGCCCTCAGGTGATATAATGTTCATCATTTTTATTCTTTTGTTTTGCCCAAGTGTGGTAGTTGTGTTCATCTAGTTGTTGTGGGGCCCATAGTTCCATAACATCATGTGGTGATTAATAAAACTTTTTTTTTGTCCTTCTAGGTACTATATTTGCCTATGGACAGACAGGCACTGGTAAAACATTTACCATGGAAGGTGTTCGGGCTGTTCCAGAGCTCAGAGGAATCATCCCTAATTCATTTGCTCACGTATTTGGTCATATTGCTAAGGCAGAGGGAGATACAAGGTATGTTTTCCATATCACGGCCCAAAATCATACAATATTGATGGGCCACTCCCATTAACCATAGAGCTTTTTATTCTTGTTCTGTAACCAACTTTATTACTTCAAGGGGTTCATTACTAACCTGGTCCATTTTGTGTTAATATTTTGCAGTGCATTCTTTTAACATTTCACTTAATTTGTTTGATTGTGTCATTTGTCCACTTCAAATGTTTATGAATTTCTTTCTCTTATCTTGTATGTTACAGGTTTTTGGTCAGAGTGTCTTATTTGGAGATTTATAATGAGGAAGTACGGGACTTGCTCGGTAAAGACCAGACACAGAGACTAGAGGTGGGGATGATAACGTTTTTTTCATTTAGAAACTGTCATTCGCCATATTAGAGACTGTACATAGTTAGTCAGGTTGAAAAAAGACACAAGTTCATCCAGTTCAACCACAAAAAAAATAAAAAACACAGTACAATCCCATACACCCAACTCCATACCCACAGTTGATCCAGAGGAAGGCAAAAAACCCCAGCAGAGCATGAGATCCAATTTGCTACAGCAGGGGAAAAAAATCCTTCCTGATCCCCCGAGAGGCAATCGGATTTACCCTGGATTAACTTTACCTACAAATCTTAGTACAGAGTCAGTTGCTACCTGATTACAACTAGGTCCTATTTATGGAAGTATTTGATAGATGCCCAGGTTGCCTTTAGAAATTAGTCAGCTATTGCCATTCATATTATATAAGAAAATATTGTGTTGCGCTGATAATCAAGTAAAAAATTGCATACATATATATATATATACACACCATATACATAAATAAGAACCCCCTACACCTCAAATCAGGGAGGTATATGTGCAAAAGATAAACAAAAACCACTCAAAAACTATAATGTGAAAAAATTCAAATAGAACCAGCAAAAATAGTTCATGGAAAAAACACAGTTCAGTACATAGGCTAATAGGAGACAGGTGTGAGATCCACAGTCCTTTGGTGTGCAGCTGTCATTATAGCAAAAAAAAATAAAAAAATAAAACCTTTTCCTTCTGGACTCCCCGATTAACACAGGATATCAGCCGCTCATAAGGAGAAAAGAAAGATATATGGTGCAAATAACGTAATAAAATGGGAAATTAACCCTGCAATACAATGATTGCACTCACGGAACCTCGATGGTAAAAAGGCTCAACTGCAATCAGTCATTGAACGCCGCTCAGTGCTACGATCTCTTCAGAAGGACGGATTCGACCGTCGATCGCGTCACTCGGCTTCTCCCCCACGCGTATCGTCAATAGCCACTTGACTTATTCATGGGTTGCCATGTGACCATGTCAGCAGTCTATTTATACAAGCTGACAATGGAGGCAAGAGCAGAGGGGTGGATCCTTCACATCATTGCCGGCTGACTGGTGCGCTTTAGCCACAACATTTTAATGTGATCTTTACAAGCAAATAAAATACATATATACGAGACCATTTGGAACAAATTAAATGTTAAAATACATTATAAAATTCATTTATGCAACCTTCATTATGAACAACTAATAGCCTATACACGTCACTGCCTCCAGTGGTGAGAAGAATAAATACACCTAATATTACTCAACCACTTTCAAAAATAAATAAAAGAAGGCATAGATAATCACCCCCCCTAGTGGGTGATAGTAATATTACAAGAATTACTATAGACATGACATACAATGGAAGGGGATAAAAATCCTGCATACTGGTGAATCTTCACCAAAAAAAAACACATGATCAGCTGATCAATAGGTTATAATAATAAACCCAGTCCATAAGATTATTAAAAAATATTAATAACAATATATAATGATAAAAATATATTGATAAAAATATATATATATATTGATAAAAAATATATATATATGGATAAAAAATATAAAAATGTATATAAAATGCCCCTAATTAGAAATCTGCGATGAAGCAATTGAGGTCAAACTCGATGTTAAGGCCATTAGGTGCCAGGGTAGCCATCTCGTGAATCCACCGAGATTCACATTTACTCAGCTCCCTGACTTTGTGACTCCCCCTCCAGTGGGGTATATACTTGTCTATGGCCCAAAATTTTAAACCTCTTGGATCATTATTATGGCATTGTTTGAAATGTCGTGAGACATTATGTTCATCACAACCTTTTTCAATGTTTTGTACGTGCTCCCTAATCCTTTTCCACATGGGTCTCTTAGTGCGTCCCACATACTGCAAAGAGCACGGGCACTGGAGCACATACACCACCCCCTCAGTCCTGCACGTTATTAGCTCTTTTATTTTATAGTCTTTTTTGGTCACATTAGATGAAAAACTGGAACATTTTTGGCCATTTTGATTTGTCTTCCTACATGCAAAACAGCGTTTGCAAGGGAAAAAACCTTTTCCTTGCCAAAAAGTCAGAACCTCCTTTTTATTTGGGGGGTCTGGGACACTTTTTGCAACTAGATCCCTTAAAGTGGGAGCTCTTCGATACACAACTTTAGGTGCGACAGGCAATACATCCTGGAGCTGCCTATCAGCTTTTAAAATCGGCCAATGTTTCCTGAATATTGATTCTAGTTGCCTGTGTTGTACATTGAAATTTAGGATGATAGGTATTTCTTGTTCCACTTTTGCAAACTTTTTTTTATCTGAAATCAGGTTCTCTCTTGATACATTCTTAACTTCCTCAATCTTTAGTTGAATAAAATCTTCACTGTAGCCCTTTTGTGTAAACTTAGAGCCTACAAATTTGGCCTGATCCATAAATGTATTATCATCCGTACAGTTCCTTCTGATCCGCGTCAATTGCCCTTTTGGTACGTTGATCAGCCACGGGTCATAATGACAACTGTCTGTTGGGATGTAACTATTACGGTCTACTGGCTTGAAGAACGTTTTGGTACTTATTTTCTGATTTTCCAAGGAGATTTCTAAATCCAAGAACTGGATAATCTTATCGCTTATAGTATAAGTGAGTTTTATATTTTTTCCATTCTTATTCAACTTTTCAAAAAATTGTTTCAGTGAGGTGTCATCCCCTTTCCATAACACAATGCAGTCATCTATAAATCTTTTGTAAACTATTAAAGAGTCCGGTGAATCATTATATATGGCAGTCTCCTCCCATTCTGCCATATAGATATTGGCAACACTTGGTGCATATTTGGCACCCATAGCTACTCCGTTAAGCTGTCTGAAATATTCCGATTTGTGCCAAAAGTAGTTGTGTTGCAAACCGTAGGCCAGACTCCTCAAAATAAAGCGTTTTTGCTTGGACACTAAGTCGCTGAATTTATCCAAGGCCCATTTGGACGCATCAATAGCCTCCTTATGGTTGATCACCGTATAAAGTGAGGCCACATCTGCTGTGGCAAGCAGATAGGTATCACCCGTCTCCATTTTAATAGTTTCCAAGATTTGTATAAGATGTTTTGTATCCCTTAGATACGCTCGAGTCTTGGGCACCAATGGTTGCATGAAACGATCCACATATTCACCCAACCTAGAGTTTATGGATTGAATGCCATTTATAATTGGTCGCCCGGGAGGTTTTTTAGCATCTTTGTGTATCTTGGGAATTGTATATATGATAGGTACCCTGCATGTGTCTGGCACCAAATACTTATACTCTCTCTTATTCAGGACCCCTTTTTGTCTCCCTCTGTACACCAGATAAGCCAATTCTTCTTTATATTCTCGTGTGGGGTTCCCTTTAAGTTTAATATACGTATTAGTGTCCTTTAGTTGATTATCCAGTTCCTCATAGTAGTACTCCCTTGAAAGGACCACAATTGCTCCGCCTTTATCTGCGGGCCTTATAATGATTCCTTTGTTCTTCTCCAGCTCCTTGATCCCCCTATGTATAATCATAGGGTCAGGTATGCGTTTAACCTTTAGGCTATCCAAATCTTTCAGGACCATTTTACTGAATACCTCAATATGGTGATTATTAGGCACCTGAGGGTTAAAGAGGGATTTGTTTCTAAGAGTGCTATATTGAACTCTACCTTCATCCATGTTTCTATCAGCCTGATTCCTAACAGGCTGATTAAGCATATATTTCTTAATGTTCAGCTTACGCACAAATTTTCGAACATCAACATATGCATCAAATTTATTTAAATTCCGTTTCGGGGCAAATTTCAAACCCTTATCTAATGTCATCAATTCTGCAGGGGTAAGGTCAATTCCACTTAGGTTATAGATACCCTCGCCTACTGTACTTTCCGTCTTTTTGACCTTGTGTCCCCCTCTGCACCCCCTGGTTCGTTGGGGCTTCGGGCGTGATCTAACTGTTCGTACCGAGGTGGGGTCTTGTCGCTCCGGCGATATTCTAAAAAAGAGGAACGTGAGTCTTCTTCGTTCCTATAGGTGCTAAGTGGTTCATATCTGTTTTGCGTATGCACCGGGCTCCTTCTGTTATCATAATAATAATTATTATGGGGATGTGCACCAGTTTGCTGGGGGTGCTGAGAATTTTTTGAAAAGTTGAATAAGAATGGAAAAAATATAAAACTCACTTATACTATAAGCGATAAGATTATCCAGTTCTTGGATTTAGAAATCTCCTTGGAAAATCAGAAAATAAGTACCAAAACGTTCTTCAAGCCAGTAGACCGTAATAGTTACATCCCAACAGACAGTTGTCATTATGACCCGTGGCTGATCAACGTACCAAAAGGGCAATTGACGCGGATCAGAAGGAACTGTACGGATGATAATACATTTATGGATCAGGCCAAATTTGTAGGCTCTAAGTTTACACAAAAGGGCTACAGTGAAGATTTTATTCAACTAAAGATTGAGGAAGTTAAGAATGTATCAAGAGAGAACCTGATTTCAGATAAAAAAAAGTTTGCAAAAGTGGAACAAGAAATACCTATCATCCTAAATTTCAATGTACAACACAGGCAACTAGAATCAATATTCAGGAAACATTGGCCGATTTTAAAAGCTGATAGGCAGCTCCAGGATGTATTGCCTGCCGCACCTAAAGTTGTGTATCGAAGAGCTCCCACTTTAAGGGATCTAGTTGCAAAAAGTGTCCCAGACCCCCCAAATAAAAAGGAGGTTCTGACTTTTTGGCAAGGAAAAGGTTTTTTCCCTTGCAAACGCTGTTTTGCATGTAGGAAGACAAATCAAAATGGCCAAAAATGTTCCAGTTTTTCATCTAATGTGACCAAAAAAGACTATAAAATAAAAGAGCTAATAACGTGCAGGACTGAGGGGGTGGTGTATGTGCTCCAGTGCCCGTGCTCTTTGCAGTATGTGGGACGCACTAAGAGACCCATGTGGAAAAGGATTAGGGAGCACGTACAAAACATTGAAAAAGGTTGTGATGAACATAATGTCTCACGACATTTCAAACAATGCCATAATAATGATCCAAGAGGTTTAAAATTTTGGGCCATAGACAAGTATATACCCCACTGGAGGGGGAGTCACAAAGTCAGGGAGCTGAGTAAATGTGAATCTCGGTGGATTCACGAGATGGCTACCCTGGCACCTAATGGCCTTAACATCGAGTTTGACCTCAATTGCTTCATCGCAGATTTCTAATTAGGGGCATTTTATATACATTTTTATATTTTTTATCCATATATATATATTTTTTATCAATATATATATATATTTTTATCAATATATTTTTATCATTATATATTGTTATTAATATTTTTTAATAATCTTATGGACTGGGTTTATTATTATAACCTATTGATCAGCTGATCATGTGTTTTTTTTTGGTGAAGATTCACCAGTATGCGGGATTTTTATCCCCTTCCATTGTATGTCATGTCTATAGTAATTCTTGTAATATTACTATCACCCACTAGGGGGGGTGATTATCTATGCCTTCTTTTATTTATTTTTGAAAGTGGTTGAGTAATATTAGGTGTATTTATTCTTCTCACCACTGGAGGCAGTGACGTGTATAGGCTATTAGTTGTTCATAATGAAGGTTGCATAAATGAATTTTATAATGTATTTTAACATTTAATTTGTTCCAAATGGTCTCGTATATATGTATTTTATTTGCTTGTAAAGATCACATTAAAATGTTGTGGCTAAAGCGCACCAGTCAGCCGGCAATGATGTGAAGGATCCACCCCTCTGCTCTTGCCTCCATTGTCAGCTTGTATAAATAGACTGCTGACATGGTCACATGGCAACCCATGAATAAGTCAAGTGGCTATTGACGATACGCGTGGGGGAGAAGCCGAGTGACGCGATCGACGGTCGAATCCGTCCTTCTGAGGAGATCGTAGCACTGAGCGGCGTTCAATGACTGATTGCAGTTGAGCCTTTTTACCATCGAGGTTCCGTGAGTGCAATCATTGTATTGCAGGGTTCATTTCCCATTTTATTACGTTATTTGCACCATATATCTTTCTTTTCTCCTTATGAGCGGCTGATATCCTGTGTTAATCGGGGAGTCCAGAAGGAAAAGGTTTTATTTTTTTTTTTATTTTTTTTTATTTTTTTTTTTTTGCTATAATGACAGCTGCACACCAAAGGACTGTGGATCTCACACCTGTCTCCTATTAGCCTATGTACTGAACTGTGTTTTTTCCATGAACTATTTTTGCTGGTTCTATTTGAATTTTTTCACATTATAGTTTTTGAGTGGTTTTTGTTTATCTTTTGCACATATACCTCCCTGATTTGAGGTGTAGGGGGTTCTTATTTATGTATATGGTGTGTGTATATATATATATGTATGCAATTTTTTACTTGATTATCAGCGCAACACAATATTTTCTTATTTATTCACTTTGGTTTTGTGCACCTCACGTGTCTGCAGCTTATCTTTAGTATTTTATATGGTTTTAGTAATAGCGCTGTAGTACCTTTTTATATATTTTTTATATATTATTGCCATTCATATTATGGTGCAGTTTGTAAAATAAAGTTGTTTTTGGGTGATTAAAGCAGACCTTCCATTTCTGATGCACACGCATACCTGTGGCCTATATCTGTAAAATGATAATTATTTGCTGTACCCTTCTATGCTTCCCCTACCAGGTTCAGTGGCAGAGTTGCATAATTGAAGGGAGGTGGCGTTGAAATCCTCCTATTCCCTCAAAGCACTTTTCAGGTCCTTCATCCACTTCCCTCTCTGTCCCTCTTCTCATTTGAAGCTCACTGTATTTGTCTATTCTCTTCAGTTTCTTTGAGAATTACTGTGGATCTATCGGCATCTTGGACCAGTATCAAGCTTTTTTGATGACTTCTCTGGCTAGCTACCCTATTTTCTCTCTCCTGAAATTGCCACAATTCTTCTCAGTGACTTCAACATCCATGTTAATCTCAATGCTCCTGCTACTTCTAAACAGGCTTCTACTCACTCTGATGACAACTCCCTTTACCTTGTATTATCCTACCTATGCACCCCTTGCAACATCTCCAACATTCCTCTTCCTCTCTCTGATCACCACCTTCTTAGCGTCGCTCATTCCTTGTCTTCCTCCACCTTGCCTTCCAACTACCTAACAGTTATCTGTAGAAACCTTTGCCATCCCCTTCTCAGCCCTGTCCTGCCCCAACCTGGCAACTTCTGTCTTCAACAGTTCACTGTCATCCAGCCTGGACACATTGGCCTCCCTCAATACACACAGAATCAGACTGCTACAACCCTGGAAAATGGACAATACCATAAGCCTCAAAAAACATAGCTGCACTCTTGAGCATCTGTGGCGTAAGACTAAGTCCCATCAAGATTTCAACCAATATAAATCTGTCCTTCAAAAATACAGTTCTTGCCTCCACACTGCCAAACAGACATGCTTTATCACTCTCATTAACACGCTCTCACGCAGTCCCAGTCAACTCTTTACTACCCTTTTACTTTCTACTTTGTCCTTCATTACCCCCACTGATCTTACTCACTGCCTAGGAGATTGCTAATCACTTCAAAAATAAGATTGATACAATTTGTGATGAGACCTCCACTGTACAGATATCGCCCTCATCTTACACTCCTTGTCCACCTGCACAATCAATACTTCCCTAGTTTAACCCATCTACTATAGAGGAAGTCACCTAACCACCTGCCCACTGGACCCTGATCCCTCACAAATACTACGGTCACTCTCTGGCTCTGTCCTACACTCTTTAATGCACATCTTCAATCTCTTTATCTCTGCTGGCATCTTCCCCAAACCTCTAAAACATGCACTAGTCGCCCCCACACCTAAAAAGGCCTCACGGACCACACCAATCTTAACCTAAGATCCATCTCCTTACTTCCTTTTGCCTCCAAACTCCTTGAACATCTAATCTACATCTGACTGAGCTGCCACCTCTTCGAGAATAACTTCCTTGATCCTCTTCAGTCTGGATTTTGCCCTCAAAACTCCACAGAAACCGTTCTCCTAAAACTCACAAACGACGTACTAACAGCTAAAATCAAAGGTCACTATTCCATACTCCTACTTTTGGACCTTTCCGCTGCCTATGATATAATTGACTACCCCCTCCTGAAAAAAAAAAAAAAAACTTTATTGGTCTCCGTGACTGGGCTCTACGTTGATTCGAATTGTACCTATCTCACTGCACCTTCTTTTTTTTTAAAGATATTTTTATTAGGTTTAAGGCCTTGTACTCACGAGCAGACATGTCCGATGAAACCGGTCCGCGGACCGTTTTCATCGGACATGTCTGCCCGGGGACTTCTGTTCGATGGCTGTACACACCATCGAACAGAAGTCTGCGCGTAAACAATACGCGGGGCGTGTCCACGGTGTCGCCGCGACAATGACGCGGCGACGTGGGCGGGCCTGCCTTTTAAATGCTTCCACGCATGCGTCGAAGTCATTCAACGCATGCGAGGGATGGCGGGCGGCCGGACATGTACGGTAGGTCTGTACAGACGACCGTACATGTCCGGGCGGACAGGTTTCCAGCGGACTGTTTTAAAGCAAGTCCAGGAAACAGTTGTCCGCTGGAAACCTGTCCGATCCGCCCGAAAATGGTCCGCTCGGGCCTACACACGGCCAAACATGTCTGCTGAAACTGGTCCGCAGTGCTAAAAGCATCAGGTATAATACCTGGATATAGCGAAAGCGGAGGTCCAGACATTAGAGATCCGTGAAGCACGGCCCATCAATGGTCAAGCAAGAGCAGTGCAATCAGTGCTGGGAGAGGGTTAGCGGACTAGCCAACCATCTACCCCAAATTTTGTGGAAGGTTTTGTTCCATTTCCGGAGTTCAAAAGTAAGTTTATACAGTGGGATAGCGTCATTAATACGTTTTAACCAGAGGGATTTCAGAGAGGTCTGTGCGCCCTTCCAGGACAGTAAAATAGCTTTTTTAACATAAAAGAAGAGTATATGGAGCAGTCTCTTGGCATGTGATGATAGGTGTAATTCGCCTAATAGGCAGTTCTTGGGGTGGGTTATGTTTGGGAGGCCTAGCGCCACTGAGATGAAAGCACCCACTTCTTCTCAGAAGTCCTTCTCACTGCACCTTCAGTGTCACAACGCTTCCTCCTCTCCTACTCCTCTTACTGTTGGGGGTCCCCCAAGGTTTTGTCCCTGGACCTCTCCTATTCCTGATCTACAACTCCTCCATGGGTCAGCTGATGGCCTCTCATGGCTTCCAATACTATTTGTATTCTAATGACACCCAAATCTATATCTCTACCCCTCGCTCACCCCATCAGTTTCCTCATATATCACTGATTTACCTAGACATATCTGACTGGATGTCACACCACTTCCTCAAACTCAATCTATCCAAAACCCAACTCATAATATTTCCTCCCCCCAAGTACCCTTTCCCCTGACTTCTTTGTCAATATTAGTGGCACAGCTATCGGTCCCTTTCTTAATCATTTACACCACTATGCTTCATATTCACTCCCTGGTTATCTCTCGCCTGGACTACTGCAACTTCCCCCTCATTGGTTTACCTTTACATAGGCTATCCCCCTTAAAGGGGTTGTAAAGGTAAACAAATGTTTCCCTAAATAGCTTCCTTTACCTTAGTGCAGTCCTCCTTCACTTACCTCATCCTTATTTCTTCTGAGAAATCCTCACTTCCTATTCTTCTGTCTGTAACTACACACAGTAATGCGAGGCTTTCTTCCTGGTGTGGAGAAAGCCTCTTGAGGGGGTAGGGGGCGAGCAGGAGTGTCAGGACGCCCACTAACGCACAGCTCCTTTCTCTATCTGCAAAGTAGAGAGTGTCCTGACTTGCCTGCTCGCCCCCTTCCCCCCTCAAGAGGCTTTCTCCACACCAGGGAGAAAGCCTTGCATTACTGTGTGGAGTTGCAGACAGAAAAACAGCAAGTGAGGATTTCTCAGAAGAAATAAGGACATTTAAAAGCAAAATGGAAGGATGAGGTAAGTGAAGGTGGACTGCACTAAGGTAAAGGAAGCTATTTAGGGATTTATTTTTTTACCTTTACAACCCCTTTAAGTCCGTCATAAATGCTTCTGCCAGACTCATTCACCTTGCCACCCGTTCAGTTTCTGCTACCCCTCTCTGCCAATCCCTCCACTGGCTTCCGCTCACCCAACAAATAAAAGTCAAAGTGTACTAACAACAACCTTCAAAACCATCTACAACCCTGCCCCCAGCTATATCACTAACCTAGTCTCAAAATATCAACCAAACTGCTCTCTTTGGTCCTCCAAGACCTCCTGCTCTCTAGCACCCTTTTCACCTCCTCCCATGCTCGCCTCCAGGGCTTCTCCCAAGTTCCTCCCATCCTTTGGAATTACTTACCCCAATCTGTCAGACTGTTTCCTAATCTATCCATCTTTAGATGATCGCTGAAAACTATTCTCTTTATTAAAGCCTATCCTGCTTCTAACTAATACACTGTGTTTTTACTTTCTCCATCAGCTCATCCCCTACAGTTATTACCTTTTTTATATCACTTGACCTTTTAATTTGTAAGCTCTAATGAGCAGGGCCCTCTGATTCCTGTTGTACCAAATTGTATTGTAACTGTACTGTCTTCCTTCATTTTGTAAAGCACTGAGCAAACTGTTGGCGCTGTATAAACCCTGTATTACAATAACTGAATTTGGAGACTAGGTGGCACTATTGCACTAATATTTTCATTTAAAGGTCACATGTTTTTTTGAAGCTAACAAATTTGATAGTTATACAAGCTAATGATTTATGTTGCTTTATACACAGAACCCAGGCATATGTTCAGAATTTTAAATAGCAATCAGTAGTCTTTTGTTTAGCCAACTAATACATTTAAAGTTACAGTTCACTGTTATGATTAGCAAACGGAGCCCTGCTATGTAAAATGTAAAGTAAAATCTGTGCTTGTTAAAATGGGATCAATGTGAAATTAAGCCAGCCAAAGTATGACCTCATTAGTTTATAGGTTAAAGCGGTATTAAATCCAAAATGTAATCTATTGCCACTTAACAGTCCTCAGATGTGGTGATTGCATTAGTTTTCTTATTTTTTTCCCTCTGTTTTTCCCCTGTTGATCTGGCCAGTAACACACCACCTGTATTAGAGTACATCCACTCTGGATGAAGCGGCATAGGGACACATTAGGACAGCAGCATTGTTAATCTGGAGGAGGTTAGATGTAGTAGCAGATTTAGATACATCCGCATGTTGAAGCCAAATTCCAGGTGACAGGCAGTTACAGCAAACAGTTTTTTTTCGTTAAGAGCCAGTTCACACACAGGCGGCACGACTTTGGGGGCGACTCGGCAAGGCGATCTCAAGACGACTTGAGAAGCAACTTGCAAAATGACTTCTGTATTTAAGTCCATGCACGTCTCGCCCAAAGTCGTACAGGAACCTTTTTCCAAGTCGGAGCGACTTGCGTCGTTCCTATTAGAGTGGTTTCCATTAAATAGAGCTGACCGTGACTTGTCAGGCGGCAGATTCGCCTGACAGGTCGCCCCTGTGTGAACTGGCTCTAAATAAATTTACAGGAGAGATTGTTCCGTTAAAAAGCAACATACAGTACTTGAATATAAAGCAGAAGAGAGAGCCTACAAACGAAAACTAATACAGCCAGCACATCTAAGAATTAGTAAGCTGCAATATAAAAAATGTTTTCTTTTGGGTTTAATACTGCTTTAATGGGCCAGTGTAAAGGCCCATTAAAGCGGAGTTCCACCCAAAAATGGAACTTCTGCTTTAGGTGATGGTGACCCCCTGACATGCCACAGTTTTTTAGGGCACCAAGCTCCCACTTCCTCCTCTGGCTCCATGGCGCCGGAAGGAAGTTCAAGTCTACCCCCCCTCCCAGCAATTTTCTGGGACACGTCACAGGTCCCAGAAGATTGCCCGGCCATTCACAGCACACAGCTCTGTGGGACAGGTGAGTGTCTGATTATTAAAAGTCAACAGCTACACTTTTTTTTGTAGCTGCTGACTTTTAAATGGGTGGAACTCCACTTTAATCGTAGAAATCAGGAATGGCTGTTAGCGAATGTTATGTATGCAGCACTGAACTGGGTGCCTGGCAGTGAGTTTGCCTGATGTGAAACTAATTGTTTGTTATTATTTTTATATTGTAGGTTAAAGAAAGACCAGATGTGGGAGTTTACATCAAGGACTTATCGGGCTATGTAGTAAACAATGCAGATGATATGGACCGGATTATGACTTTGGGTCATAAAAATCGTAAGTTTGTTTTCTTCAGCAGGGATTTACTGCAAACTTTTCTACTTTTAGCTTGAAAGAGGAAAGTGTCTGCAGGTGTTGGTGGGCTGTGTTTTTAGAGCATCGATTTTATTGAGTTTACAAAGAAGCTACTTTTTGTCACCTTTCTTACAGGAGAGAATTGTTATCTGCTGCTTGCCACTTTCTGACATTTAAAAGTATTTTCCATTTTCTTAACAAAAGTTCAGAACTATATTAAATCTTATAGCAATATGAAGTACCGATTTTTAGTATTTTCATGTTCATTTTGGCAGTTAACTAGCAGGCCCTCCTTTATTGTACCAGATTGGTGGCATTTACCCCATTTTGATCCTTTACAGTCGTTTTGTCCATTGTACTCTTACTGAAAGGTTCACTCAATCTGGTACAAAAAACAAAGCTTTTTGCAGTATAGATGATTATCCTATCTTAATTATATGTCAGATTTTATAAATTTTACTTTTATCTTCAGGGTCTGTTGGGGCCACAAACATGAATGAGCACAGTTCTCGTTCCCATGCAATCTTCACTATCACCATAGAGTGCAGTGAGAAGGGAGCCGATGGCAACATGCATGTACGAATGGGAAAACTGCATCTTGTAGATCTTGCGGTAAGCCTTTTTCTTTTATTCTTTTTAAAAATGTCTTAAAGGGAATTCCTATTCCATTTGGATTTCTATATATACAACCAATGAAGCAGAGGACTGAAACATGACCAGTCAAATACAGCGTTATATAGATCCATTTTATTTTTTGGTTGCACTGGCTCTGCCATCCGCTGAAAAAATCTGTAATTTCAGCTTTTGGTCATAGTAAATCGCTGAAGGGAAGATACGAAGTTGTCTGTTTTCTGGAAATACACACTTTTTTTTAACCCACTACATCACTATTCCCCATGTGAAAAATATGGAGCAGAAACCTGCCGACTTTCGGTGTGTGTGTGTGTGTGTGTGTGTACTGCTTTCTGTTCAACAGAAGCCGGTCTAATAGGCAGCTTCTGCTGTACAGTCATGCTGAAAAAACAGCATTTGATCAGTGCTAATCTCTGTATTCTGGCAGGGGAATCCCGCTGTCAAAGTATAATCGTTCAGCAGGGAGGTCCCTGCATCAACATCACTTGTGTTGAAGTGTGGATCTATCAGTTTTTTTTTTTCCTCAACTCACTGGTTGAACGAAAAAAGAACTGCCTGTGCATACCCTGCTTTAGTTCTAGTAAAAACTCTAAGCAAAGTAAGCAAACTCCTCAGCCCCTTCCTTAACATTTACTAAGAGAAAACTTCAGTTGTGGATTTTTCAGAAAATATATTTTCCTAAAAATATAACAAACATGTTATACTTACCTGCTCTGTTGCAGTGGATTTGCACAGAGCAGCCCGGATCCTCCTCTTCTCGGGTCCCTCTTCTGTGCTCCTGGCCCCTCCCTCCTGTTCAGTCCCCTCACAGCAAGCAGCTTGCTATGGGGGCACTCGAGCGGAGTCACAGCTCCCTGTGTCAAGTCAGACACTGAGCCCCGACTCGTCCCCGCTCTCTCTCTCCCCTGATTGTCTAGCTGACTTTGACAGCAGCAGGAGCTAATGACGCCGTTGCTGTGTCTCAGCCGATCAGGAAGGAGAATCTGGGACGGCTGAGACGCCCGTGGACATCACTGGACAGAGAGGAACCTCAGGTAATCGTTAAGGGAGCTGAGGGGGGCTACTGCTCACAGAAGGCTTTTTATCTCAATGCATAGCTATGTGAATGGGATAATTTAACAAACCCTAACTGTGTGTTATCCCTCTTTGGGCTGCAGAAGTGGAAATAAATTTTTAAAGGCAAGGTATTTAGGTTTGTTTTGTTAAATTTTTTTGTTTGTTTGAAAATTTTCAAACATATGCTTTGTATACGGCATTTTTCTAGTTACTTAAGTAAAAGCCTTATGACACAAAAGTTTAGCTTTTCAAAAGAGTGTGAAAACACATTATCAGGGAGACTTACTAAAACTGGTGCACACAGAATCTGGTGCAGCTGTACATAGTAACCAGTCAGTTTCTAGGTTTTAGCCCTCGTTCTCACACGTGAGATTTGTCATGTGATTTAACAGTTCCAAATCGCAAGACAAGTCGCACCCCATTGCCAGCAATGGAACCGTTCAAATTGCTGCGACTGATTTTTTTTTATTTTTTTACTTCCTGCCTCAGCACCTAGGCAAGGGTCATTCAGACAGATCTCTGGGAATGTCGAGAAGCCAGAATCGGGGAAGATGGTGATCTTGTCTCCTGAGAGATTTGGGCTTCTCACTATTTCTAATCTTGCTGGCTGAAGGATGACATCACTCTTGTGTGCTACTGAAGTCAGGAAAAAAATTATTCAACTGTTCTCCTTTCCACGGTTACTTTTATGCCGTATTGTGAGGGGAGACCTTGTATAAGTAAACCTTGTCTTTGAATCAGAAGGTCTGCTTTAACGTGTGCCTAACAAAAAGAATAAAAAAATAAAATCATAATTGAAAAACACACATACTTTTGGTTAGCCTTTAACATAATAAATGAAGAAAATATATGCAGGCACTCTATACTTTAAACAGACAGCAGTAATTATTTGTGGGGAATTGTAAAGTCTTTTTGGATCATTTGAATTCGAAACTAGATAGTGTTGTTTCTCCTCCTACATCACTATACATTTTGTTTCAAAAGTGTCCTCACCAGTGTTCTTAGGAATTTATTCTCTGCAGTCTTCCCTCATGAAAATGTGGTGGTTGCTTCTGTTTTATTAGATGAATATCTAGATGACAAACATCTTGATTTTTGTATTGCATCACACAAGTCTTTATTATGGGGGTAAGTTAAAGAGGAGGTCCACCCAAATTTTTTTTTTGTTAAAGCCAGCAGCTAATAATGGTGCAGCTGCTGACTTTAAAAAAATGAACACTTGCCCGTCCAGCGCGCCCGCAGTGTCGGAGGCTGAGCAATTGCTCGTCCCTCGACTGCCCCCGCCGCCATCTTTGGTGAGGGAATCAGGAAGTGCCAAATGTGACACCGGAGGGGGGGAGGGTTCCGAAAAGCGGAAGTTCCATTTTTGGGTGGAACTCCGCTTTAAAGTGTCACTAAACCTAAAAATGTTTTTTACCCTAATGTATTGTTTGCATAAAGGTAAAAAACATTTTAATTTCCCTGTGCCCCCCTTCCCCTATATGAAGAGGAAGAGGGGGGGGGGAATAGATCAGCGCTGTGCACGGCTGCATCTATTCTCCCCTTACTTTTCACACAGCATTCGAGCAGCAGCAGGAGCCATTGGCTCTTGCCACTGTCAATAAAATGCAGTGAAGAGAAAGTCCTTCTGTGTAAGTCTATGGAGCACGGTTTCATAGACACACAGGTCAGGAGTGAGCACACTCAGTGTGTCCCCATAGCAAATGTCTTGCTATGGCGACAGAATAAGAAGAGGAGGAGCCAAGATCACCGCCGGGGACCCAAGAAGAGGAGGATTGGGGGCCACAATGTCCAATACCACTGTACAGAGAAGGTGAGTATAACATGTTTGTTATTTTAATGACTTTAGCATCACTTTAAGTTACCACTGGGGGTTTTGGAACTGGTTGTCCTGTAGTTTGCATTTATTGGGTAATTCTGTTAATGGTTTAGTGCCTGTTATTGATATGTTCTGTAAAGCGCAGTAAAATGCAGTTCTACTTTTCTATTGAAGGCATTTAAAGTATAACCAATAGCAAAACTTTTTTTTTTTTTAGTTTAGAGTGGCAAGGGTTTAGAACACCATTCAGGTGTCCTTGTTGGGGAGATTTAAAGCGGTTGTAAACCCAAATTTTTTTTTTTTTTTTTTAAACAAAAACATGCAAGACAAAGGCATAATGAGCTAGTATGACTAGCATACTAGGTCATTATGAATTACTTACCTTAGATCAAAGCCGTCCTCGTCTCCCCCTCCGGCCGCAGACATCTCTCCGGGTATTTACTTCCGGGTATGGCCGCTTCGGCGCTATGATTGGCCAGAGCGGCGAAGACATCACTCCACGCATGCGTGCGGGAGCAGTCAAAGCCAGCATTAGCCATTAAGAAAACAGGCATTCTCAGTGCGCCAGCGCCGTTGTTTACGGCGCGCATGCGCCGTAGACAACGGTGTTTTCCTTTTGGCAAATATCTCCTAAACCGTGTAGGTTTAGAAGATATTGCAAACACCTACAGGTAAGCCTTAATCTAGGCTTACCTGTAGGTGTAACTTAACACAGAGGGTTTACAACCACTTTTAACCTCTTTATTTGTTTACCTTTATCACCAGTGAAGGTGAAAGAAAATCCCAAATCTCGGGTTGTCTCCAGAAGAGAAACTGAGGGGAAATCTGGTGACAATCAGGGATCCCCTCACTTTGAAGGGGTTTCCTCTCACTTCCTGTTGTGGCTATGGGACAGAAGAGGAAGGGAAATCTCTAAAATAGGACACAGATGGCAAAAAATAACTCGCAGGGGTTATAATTCTCCCTTACTCTTTCCAAAATGGAAAAAAAAAGTTTTGCCTTTTTAGTTCTTCATGAAGCTATTTTGCGATTAAAATGTTTTTTATCCGTTGCATCTTTTGTTCCTTGCTTTCTCTAGATTATCTGTACACAACCTAACTACCCTTTTAATTTTTCCTTTAAATGACAAGTGCAGGATTTAAAAAAAAAAACACTCGCCTAAGTGGATGCAGCATCGGCCAAATGTGTTATCTGTCCCCCGCTGTCTCTAAGACCGAGACCCGAATCATCAAACACAGCTAATCACTCAGTTCTCAGTTTCCAGTGAGCAGAGAGCTGGAGACTCGGTCACCATCTTTCTGCTCTGCCCCTCCATCTCTCACTGCAGTTCTGGGTTGTGGAGGGGATGGGAGCAACTGGCTCAGGCTATCAGCATTGTGCTGTGAAGCTAAGCCAGCTGCCAGTTAGCCACCTGGGTCTGGACTGGCTAAGTGATGTCGGCTGACGGTGAACTTTATCCCACAATCAGCTGATTATGGGTCAAGGGTGTGCAAAAATGAAGCCCTCCTCTGCAATTAAAATACCAAATTGTAATGTAACTGTAATGTCTGCCTTCATTTTGTTAAGCGCTGTGCAAACTGTTGGCACTATATAAATCCTGTATAATAATAAAAATAGAGCATATGTTGGAGAAATACATAGGCAGAGATTAACTTCTGTATAAACTACTTGAGATCTAAACATCCATAGCTAGATTCAGAAAGATTTACGCCGGCGTATCAGTAGATACGCCGACGTAACTCTGAATCTGCGCCGTCGTAAGTTTAAGTGTATTCTCAAACACTTAAACCTAGCTAAGATACGACAGCCTGCGCCGTTGTATCTTAGGGTGCAATATTTAGGCTGGCCGCTAGGTGGCGCTTCCGTTGAGTTTGGCGTAGAATATGTAAATGACTAGATACGCCTATTCACGAACGTATGTGCGCCCATCGCAGTAAAGATACGCCGTTTACGTAAAGCGTTTTCCGGCTGTAAAGTTATTTTATCAAATAGCTGGACTAGTCAATGTTAAGTATAGCCGTCGTTCCCGCGTCGAAATTTGAAAATTTTACGTCGTTTGCGTAAGTCGTCTGTGAATAGGGCTGGACGTCATTTACGTTCACGTCGAAACCAATACGTCCTTGCGGCGTACTTTGGAGCATTGCACACTGGGATATGTACACGGACGGCGCATGCGCCGTTCGTAAAAAAACGTCAATCACGTCGGGTCAGCCCCCATTGACATAAAACACGCCCCCTCATCCTAATTTGAATTAGGCGCGCTTACGCTGGCTCCTTTTACGCTACGCCGCCGTAAGTTATGAGGCAAGTACTTTGTGAATACAGTACTTGCCTCTCTGACTTAAGGCGGCGTAGCGTAAATACGATACGCTACGCCGCCTTAAAGTTGCGGCGCTCTCTCTGAATCCAGCTACCAGACTTTTTTTTTTTTTTTGCAAAAGCTTAGCCTGTACAGTTTTACATTTGGCTGTTTTTAAAGCTGAACTCCCAGCTTTTGTTACACTTTACATAGTTTGTTTAGGCCAAGCTGCACTAAACGAACTGTGACCCTCACTAATAGGTGAGGCCGCTGGATATGCGGCATAAACTGTATGTTGTTGAGGCTACATACAGCACTGTTCCAGGTGCGAGCCAAAACTTTCCTGTTTCATACCCGGAACATAGAGTGTCTGTCTGAGCGGCGCACACCATTCATAGCAATGAATACAAAGCCTCCTCTGGTTTGCTGAGCCAGAGAGGTAAGCTGATGATGTCACGACCTCTGACTTGCTTTCTATGAATGGCTGAGCGCCGATCAGAAAAACTGTAGTGTATTCCAAGTATGACACGAAAGTCTTGGCTCACACCTGGAACACAGTGCTGTATGTAGCCTTAACTACAAACAGGGGGAAGGCGTGGTGGTCCCCCTGTCAGAACACAATAGCACAGCAGGTAGATCGTTGTACTAACGCAAACTCCGCTGGGTTGAACGAAAAAAAGAAATGACTGTGTACCAAGCATTAGAGAGATCTAGTTGTTCCATTTTAAGTACATTAGGGGATATCCACTGGATTTCTAATTTATTTTCAATATTTTCCATTCTAGTTTCCAATAAAGCAGCATTGGAAACTATCCTCCTGACATGAGTAAACTGGCTTCTAGGCAGTGACCTAAAATTTTTTTTTTTATGGGCAGTCACCTTTGTTATAAATAATGCTTCTCCATTGGAAAAAACATCTGTTCACTTTGATATTAAAATTCCAAACCTGATAGCAGATCATTTGGGTTTTTAATGACATAAATCAATGGACTTGCTGTCACCACCACATATTTGAGGATGCCATCAATTAAACAATACTAGCAAACACTGTGGCAATGAAATAATACAAAATATTTTTTTTATTTATGTATAGAATTATGTGCCTGCATATTTTATGCTTCATGTGCTCAGAGATATGCTAACAAAGCACTGAATTGGAAAAGGTGCATTACATGCTGCTAACAATAACTGTTTTCTTCAACTCAGGGTTCTGAAAGGCAAACAAAGACCGGAGCAACTGGACAAAGACTAAAAGAAGCCACAAAAATAAATTTGTCACTTTCCACCCTGGGAAATGTAATCTCCGCCCTGGTTGATGGGAAGAGCACTCACGTGCCATATAGGAACTCCAAACTTACGCGACTGTTGCAGGATTCACTGGGAGGGAATTCCAAGACAATGATGGTAAGTGCCATTATACATGTTACAGGCCTATCCTCACTGTAGTGGGAATTTCAAATTTGGCCATCAGTGTTCACTTTCCCATCAAGTAATGTCTTTTTTGTTAATGTTTTGTTTGGGCCTAGGAGGTTACTTCCGTAGTATTCTGTAGCGGCAGTGTTTGAAGGCTACTAGGTATGACAAATACTAAGCCTAGCTTTCGTCAATAGGTGTGTTTTTTTTTTATTTTTTATTCATAATCCGTGTTTAGCTAAAGACAGGAAAAATCAACAAGATGACTAAATTTACATGCGCCTGGGCCTGTCTGATGCACATCGTGGAGATGCCCTCATATCAAACCTGAAGGACTCTAGTAACTGATGCTTCCCGCTTCATTGGAGGCATGCATGGTCCTATCTTTGGGACAGTATTCCCATGGTACAGAGAGTTGTCTAACCCTAAATTGCTAATATCTGTAAGTGACCTCTAACATGACAGTTTTCTTGTTCTCTTTCTATCTCCTTTCTTCTTTGTCCCTAGACCATCAGAATGTGCCTAATTCAGGTTCCCCTACTTTTTGAAACAATATGGATACAGCTCCCTGAGACCACCCATTCCTAAGGGGGACAATTTTGTTTTAGAGCCCTTGCCACTGCCCCTGTCCTCCCTTCCTCTCTTTATAAATTATTCCCTAATAGTCCTTTTATGATTGAGACAACGTAACACCCCCGGGACCCTCCTCAAAGGGGGCAATTATGGTCCCCCCTGAGGTCACCCAAGGTTTCTGCTAGACTCTTGGATTGCTGAGGAGAAACATGGGAGTCTATGCAAGCTTTTTCCTGGGTCTGGTCGATCTTTCAGGGATGGTAGTAACCCCTTTTCAGAACTCGGACATTTTGCTTCTTTTTACATTGTTGATAATTGTGATTATTTTGACTGTATTGTTGTTGAATATACACTCTGAATATGTCCATTTAGATCTTTGTTGTATCTGTGAATTTATTTTAACCACTTCCCGCCCGGCCTATAGCCGATTTACGTCCGGGAAGTGGTTGTGAAATCCTGACAGGACGTTCACGAACGTCCTGCAGGATTTCATGCCGCGCGCGTGATCGGTGATGCGGGGTGTCAGTCTGACAAATGGGCACTGACTGGCAACCTGGGTAAATCACCTGTGCTGACCCACAGTGTCCATCAGTGCCACCCCAGTGTCCAGTGCCACCCCACAGTGCCCATCCATGCCCAGTGCCCACCTATCAGTGCCCATCTGTGCCACCCATAAGTATCCATCAGTGCCACCCATAAGTGCCGCCTATGTGTGCCCATCAGTGCCGCCTATGTGTGCCCATCAGTGCCGCCCATCAGTGCCGCCCAAGAGTGCCCATCAGTGCCGCCCAAGAGTGCCCATCAGTGCTGCATACCAGCGCCGCCAATCAGTGCCACCTCATCTGTGCCCGTCAGTACTACCTCATCGATGTCTATCAGTGCCAACTCATCGGTGCCCATCAGTGCCACCATATCAGTGCCCGTAATTGAAAGAGAAAAACGTATTTACAAAAAAATTAACAGAAAAAAATAAAAACATCATTTTTTTTTCAACATTTTCAGTCTTTTTTTAGTTGTTGCACAATAAAAAAAAATCGCAGAGGTGATCAAATACCACCAAAAGAAAGCTCTATTTGTGAGTAAAAAAGGACACCAATTGTGTTTGGGTACAATGTAGCACGACCGCGCAATTGTCATTCAAAGTGCGACAGTGCTGAAAGCTGAAAATTGGCTTGGGCAGGAAGGTGCGTAAGTGCATGGTATGGAAGTGGTTAATAAAGGTCAATATGGGGGGATGAGGGGGGGGGGGGGGAAGAGAGGAAAAATCGTGCAATAGATGGACAATATCCTTGGTGGGTTGCAACTAGCGTGACACTTGTCAAGAAGGCGGTTAGCTCTGCAGCTGGTTGAGAACACCTGATAATCTGTTACTTCTTTTTATATATTTCCATATGACAAAAGCAAGGTTATGGTGATCAGATGTTCGCAACCAGCTGCAGAGCTCAACACCTACTAAATTGGCGAGTGCTGCCCTCTACTTTCTTTGTAGATGACATTGGATAACTCGTGTATGCTTTCTTTTCCGGCAGACTGAGGTTTCTCTAATAACAAATTTGTAGTGAGTCATTTTACTGGAAGGTGACCTTTTCGTAATAACACTTAATGCCTCAATGTATTGGCAATAGTATGCTCATCTAAATGCTTTAAATAGTCCCACGAAGGCTGCAGATACTTTATTTTGTATTCCAATTATACTCTTGAATAGGATTCTTAAAACCTTCTAAGCAAAGAGACAAGACAGTTCACTGTCCTGATGACTTAAAGGGGTTGTAAAGGTAAAACATTTTTTCCCTAAATAGCTTCCTTTACCTTAGTGCAGTCCTCCTTCACTTACCTCATCCTTCCATTTTGCTTTTAAATGTCCTTATTTCTTCTGAGAAATCCTCACTTCCTGTTCTTCTGTCTGTCACTACACACAGTAATGCAAGGCTTTCTCCCTGGTGTGGAGTGTCGTGCTCGCCCCCTCCCTTGGACTACAGGAGAGTCAGGACGCTCTCTACGTTGCAGATAGAGAAAGGAGCTGTGTGTTAGTGGGCATCCTGACTCTTCTGTATTCCAGAGGAGGGGGCGAGCACAACACTCCACACCAGGGAGAAAGCCTTTCATTACTGTGTGGTGTTACAGACAGAAGAACAGGAAGTGAGGATTTCTCAAAAGAAATAAGGACATTTAAAAGCAAAATGGAAGGATGAGGTAAGTGAAAGAGGACTGCACTAAGGTAAATGAAGCTATTTAGGATTTTTTTTTTTACCTGTACAACCCCTTTAACCACTTCCCTACCGGCCCATAGTAAAATGACGTCCACAAAGAACCTCTGCCGTTCAGAGTGGACGTCATATGACGTCCTGGGCTTTGTGGGGGGATATCTGAATGATGCCTGCAGCTAGAGGCATCATTCAGATATCCTTCTAAACTGCCGGCGATTCTGCACAACGTAAGAACGATCATATCGGCGGTTCCGCCGCTAGATCGTTCTTACAGGCGGCGGGAGGGGACATCCCCCCTCCCGCCGCCATCCGGTGCTTCTCCGGGCTCTCCCGTGCCATCGGGGGCCCGGAGAACGAATCGTCCGGCGCGCGCAGGAAGCATAGAGATGACTGGTGACCAGATGGTCACCAGTCATCTCTATGACCGTCGGAGGACCCGGGCGCGATGTGATGAAGTCACGCCCGGGTCCCCGTAAGTAAACAAAGCCGCGATTGCGGCTGCTAAGCAACAGCAAGCATGAGATCGGTGAATTTTTTTTCACCGATTTCATGCTTTCCAGCCTGGAGGAGAGATGTGGGGTCTTATTGACCCCGCATCTCTCCATAAAGAGTACCTGTCACACACATTCCTATTACAAGGGATGTTTACATTCCTTGTAATAGGAATAAAAGTGATCAAAAAAAAAAAAAAAATTAAAAAAAAAAGTGTAAAAAAAGAAATAAATATATAAAAAAAAAAATATAAAAAAAAATTATTTTTTTAACGCCCCTGTCCCCGGTAGCTTGCGCGCAGAAGCGAACGCACACGCAAGTCCCGCCGACATATGTAAACGCCGTTTAAACCACATATGTGAGGTATCGCCGCGTGCGTTAGAGTGCCAGCAACAATTCTAGCACTAGATCTCCTCTGTAAATCTAAACTGGTAACCTGTAAAAAATTTCAAATCGTTGCCTATGGAGATTTTTAAGTACTGAAGTTTGGCGCCATTCCATGAGTGTGCGCAATTTTAAAGCGTGACATGTTGGGTATCTATTTACTCGGTGTAACATCATCTTTCCTATTTTACAAAAAAATTGGGCTAACTTTACTGTTTTTTAATTTTTTTAATTCATGAAACAATTTTTTTCCAAAAAAAAGGCGTTTGAAAAATTATTGCGCAAATACCGTGCAAGATAAAAGGTTTCAATGACCGTCGTTTTATTCCCTAGGGTGTCTGCTAAAAAAACATATATAATGTTTGGGGGTTCTGCGTAATTTTCTAGCAAAAAAATTATGATTTGTACATGAGGGAGAGAAGTGCCAGAATAGGCCTGGTATGGAAGTGTGTATAACTGCCCTGTATGGAAGAGGTTAAAGGAGATCAGACTGTGGCCAGTGGGATTAGAGTAAAACAAATACCTTGCACCTGTGGACAGTCTGGGTAGGAATAATGCCCTATGGCTGGTATCAGTAGAAAGAATAGTGGAACATATATGGTATCAGTGGGAGGAATACCCCCCCCCCCCCCATTGTTGTTGTCATTGGATAAATAGTGTCCCATCAATAGTGTCACCGTGAGCAATTTTTCCCCATTGTTGTCGTTGGGAAAAATGTTGCCCTGTTGTTGGTCTCGGTGGGAGGAATTGTGCCCCGTTGTTGGTGCCAGTGGTTGAAATTGTTCCCCAATGGCCATAATAAGTGCATGCAAAGAGCCGCATTCCTGCCTGCAATTTGGGACTGCTGCTTTTAAATATAAAGCACTTCCAAGGTAGCAGATTTCAAGCCATTAAAGCTAACATGTATTGGGAGAGTTATGGATGCCAAGCTGAATTCTTTCTAAAAATGTTAGCTACAGTACTTTGCTGTTATTCTGAGGCAAGATGGACTCTGACCAAAGATGCCTGTTTTCTCTGTGACCTTAAGCCCAGGTTCACACTGCTGCACTGCAGGTGCCGATCACATGCGATCTCTGAGCAATGAGAGTTCAGCCATACATTTGTATGGATGAACTCCCATTAGATTTGCACAGAAAATAGTGCAGGGACATGTTTTTCCCCCTCACTAGAATCGGATCGCATGGGTGTTCTCACCTATGCGATCCGATTCCTGTGCAAGTTCACAGTTCGCACTGCGATCTGTTAACAAAACTGGGGGTGTAATTTACTTTTGTTAATGACACCCGCAGCGGTTCGCCCAAGGCAGTGTCAATTGCCTGCAGGAGAGGAGCGATGTGGGAATCGGCACTGTAATCATGCTGGTTCCCGCATCGCATCAGTGTGAACCCAGGGTAAATTGCTGGACGCAAGTCATTTTCTTGAATGTGTTAAAGTCTGTGATTGTGCATGGCAGCCAGACAACTAGAATTTTCAGAAGCCACAGGTTTCCTCTTATATGTAGTTATGAAAAATCTAAGTTGTGATTTGGACAAGTCATAAAAACATATATATATTTTTTTTAAACATTTATATATCTTTATTCATTATTCTTCAGTGTGCATTAGGTCCTCTCATGGGTTCATTTAGTGTTAAGTCTCCAACAAATGATGCTGCCTGTAACACTCTAGCTCATACAGGACTACATTACAATAAATAACCTCTATTCAACTTTACATGCTTTCAAATTTCGGAGTTTGCAGTAATCGGTAAATTGTTGCCATGAACACTTAATATTTGAAAATGTAAAAAAAAAATCACAGGTACCTACTGTAGTGTTCAGGCGATATTGTTTCACAGTGTATATCCCTGATCATTATTCTTTACAGACTTGTCAGCATGTGAGAGTATTGGTAAATTACTGTGATATCTTATAAAGAAAACAAGCCACTCAGAAAAGACTACACTTTTTTTTTTTTTGTGATGATTTACAATCCATTCATGTACTTTACAGTGCGCAAACATCGGTCCTGCAGATTACAACTATGATGAGACAATCAGCACCCTCCGCTATGCAAACCGAGCAAAAAATATCAAAAATAAGGCCAGAATCAATGAAGATCCTAAAGATGCCCTTTTGCGCCAGTTTCAGAAGGAAATTGAAGAACTCAAAAAGAAACTTGATCAAGGTAATGTTTGACAGATAAGAATGTTTAAGGAGATTGGGGATGGGCAGCTTTCATAAATGTTCCTTTCTATGATGTGCTCCCAGACTTCTTTTTGCTATATATGGTACCTTTTTTAAAGAGCATAACACGACTGGAAATTTTTAGGAATCTGAATGTCTTAATCGTACAGTACAGGACATAGAATTTTAATTATAACCATGGGGTATATACAGCACCCTTCAGGTTATCGGTTAATGGCAAAACGAAAGCTGCAGGGACAACCTCTATATAACCCTTCCCACTCCCAACAAGCATCCATATTTAATTTGCAAGCGTCATTAGGTGATGGACATCATCTCCCTTCTGAGAGAAGCTTACCTCTGTAATGCCAACGTCCCCTTTAAAGTGGTTTAATGGAAGAAGGTTTTTTACCTTACTGCATCGTTTTGGGTGTCTTATGGACACACAGAGCAGGGCTCGGGATCGATGGGGGCACTCGGAGGGGTGAAGCCCAGAACGCTGGTGGAGGACCCCAGAAGAGGAGGATCGGGGCTGCCCTATGCAAAATCATTGCACAGAGCAGGCAAATATAACATGTTTGGTATTTTAATAAAAAAATAATAATAAAAAGCTCAAGCTTTATTATCCCTTTTAAGATTCATCGGTCAAGCTTTTTAACTGCAACATAGCCACTGTGGCTTCCTACTGAATCTCCTGGATCAGTTGATCTCCCTTAAGAACCATACATGGACCCTGCCTGGAGAAGATGTGGGGCTGGGCTGTAATATTGCTTTGTGCACTGGATCTTATGTGGGTACTCACCTTGGCACATGGTGCATTATTTTGAGATGGCTGGTATACAAGTCCAGGACCGTTATCTGCTGATGGAGCCCTGTCCCTGAAGACGCCTTGATTTGCCCATCTTGGAGTGTAAGGCCAGGATAGAGCTGTTGCCTATTAAACCTTCCCAGACCTAGAAGAAAACAACTAGGTTAGAGGGTTGGCACCTTTTTCTGACCCAGGGTGCTGCCACTTAAGGGGCATATGGCTGTATTGGAAGCTGCAAGACTTTAAGCATTGTGTTGCAGCCATGAAGCTGAAGCACTGACTTTTTAAGATTGGAGATAGTATTTTTCTGGCCTCTGTTGCATGGATGTGATTTTGGTCACTTCACTGTGCTTGAACATGTGCCATACCATATTGCTTCCTTTGGCACAGTCTCATGGTCAGGACAGTTTTCCCTCTTGTGTCAGTCTCTGATTTTGCTCTTGTGGCTATTGCCGTGGGTGGAGGTAGACTAGAATGATCTCTCCTCTAGCCTGGAGGAGTTGGATCAGAATGAGAAGTTTTCAACTAAGGTCACATCAAAGCTTAAAGTGGAACTTGAGCCAAAAGAGGAAGTTCCATTCTTCCTCTTCCTCCCCACCTCCTCTGCCATATTTGGGGGGGGGCGGTATGGGCAGTTAACACTTTCACTTTCAGTCTGATCACCACGACGATCCAAGCAGAAGTTTGCCCCCCCCCCTCCCCGCAGCCTTCTGAGACATGTCACAGGTCCCAGAAAGCTGCGGGACCAAATGGCACAGTGCGGTTCACGCATACGCAGTGAGTAGCCGCCCGTGGAGCCACAAGCAGTCACAACCGGCTGCCCACAGTATGCTGGTGCTGTTGACCCAAGCCTGTTGAAGAAACTGGCCGGCTGAGGACAGCACTGGATCCTGGGAAAGGTGAGTGTCTGTTCATTAAAAATCAGCAGCTCCAGTTTTTGGAGCTGCTGACTTTTAACTATTCAAAAATGACTGAATAACCAGTTAAAGATACCATTACTACACTTATTGACGCTTTTTTATTTATTTTTTTACAATGCTACTCCTCAGCCTTTTGCTCAGCAATTTTCTATCGAGGAGGGTTTCCTAAAGAAGCGGATGGCCCCTGTTGCTTTTTCAGAAATTTGTGTTCACAAGACACCAACGGTCCCTGTTGAAGATAATCCTGTGTTTTAGGTTCCTGTTATTTGTTTGTTTTTGGCAGGCTCTTCTTTGCAACTCATAGTTGCGTCCATGGCCCCCTGCAGACTCTTGCTGCCTGGACTAGGGGCATGCCCCAAGATCCTAACTGCATTCTAACGCAACCCTCCGTTCACACCACCTGGAGCTCTTACCCCTGGCATTACGCTCCTGTCAATGTGCTGAGGATCCTTTGGCTTAATTGCTAGTCAACAGAACTCCTGGACAAGAGCACCTCCAGCAGCTGCCCTTCAAAGGATAATGCCTATGTGGTCCCACCTTGGACAATTGCATCAAGGAGTTTAAGAGTACTTTCCTCCCTCAGAAAAAGAAGGCTTGCACATCTAGAGGTAGACATTCTGCTCTTGAAACTAGGAAAAAAAATATCTTCATCTCAGGGCTCCAAGTCTAAGGCCCCATACACACGAGAGGATCCATCCGCTGAAAAATCTCAGCGGATCGGTTTCAGCGGATAGATCCCCTGGTGTGTACGTTCCAGCGGATATTTATCCGCGGATATTTCCGAATTCCAGCAGATAAAAATTTGTAGACATGCTTACAAATCTATCCGCTGGAATCGGCACCAGCGGATCGATCCGGTGGTCTGTACAGACTCACCGGATCGATCCGTCCGAACCCATCCCTCGCATGCATCGTAATGATTCGACGCATGCGTGGATATCCTTATATGACAGCGTCGCGCACGTCGCCGTGTCATCATCGCGGCGACGGCGCGACACGTCACCGCGATGGGAATTTGGCACGGATTTCAATCCGATGGTGTGTACACTCCATCGGATTAAAATCCGCAGAGGATTTATCCGCGGATACGGTCCGGCGGACCGTATCCGCGGATCAATCCTATCGTGTGTACCAGGCCTAAGGATGTCCATACATTTAGTGAAGTTTGGCTGGTTCCTAATGAACTGGCTTAAATTGTATCTGTGGGTGGCCCTATGGAAGCCATTCCTTTCAACATCCTTCAATTGAAAAATCAAGGAGGCAGACGGAAAATTGTCAGGCAATCAATACCTGCATCCAGTCAGGTTGAATGAAAAATCTATGTGTGTATGGCCAGCTTATAGGGTATGTAAAGGTAAATTTTTTTTTTTTTTTTTAATAATAAACATGTTATACTTACCTCCACTGTGCAGAAAGTTTTGCACAGAGTGGCCCCGAACCTGGTCTTCTGGGGTCCCTCGGCGGCTGTCTTGGCTCAAGCTCGCATGGTGATGAGTTCTTGCGGGCACGCTCCTGTGATACAGCCGGCGGCCATAGCCGCTCACTGTATCACTCGGCCCACCCCCTGGCGTGCCGCATCATTGGATGTGATTGACAGCAGCACGAGCCAATGGCTGCGCTGCTTTCAATCATCCAACAAATTTGCCGAGAAGCCTGGTCGAGAAGCAAGCGTGTTCACGGCACGGGACCTTCGAGGGGTCAGGTAAGTAAATAGGGGTGTTGGGGGGCCGCTAATCCACAGATGTTTTTTCACCTTAATGCATAGAATGCATTAAGGTGAAAAAAACGTTTACCTTTACAACACCTTTAAGTCTGGAAACCCCTCTTGTCAGAAGTTTTTTGTGGATTTCTAAGCCAGCCAAGTCTGGTCTCAAGCCCTTTTTCCAATGAAGGGTGGCCACCACTTGTTTGGGCTTTTCAAATGTTTGGGTCCAGAGTGTCATTTCCAAGGGCTACAAACAGAAGTTTCGGATTCCTCCTTCCCTCATGTGTTTGAATTTGCCTCATTCCCCCACAAAGATGGAGAGATATTCTTGCTGCTATTCATCAGTTCATTTCTTAGGGGGTCATTACCCTAGTTCCTAACAAAGGAAGGTCTTCAGGGGTTTTTATTCAAACGTGGTTGCAGTTTTCAAAGCAAATTGATCCAGATTGGCCCAGTAGACTTGTTTCTGTGGGTTCAAAAGTTTCACATAACATATGTCATGGCTAGCTTGGTTGATGCCTCCCTTTTTTCTCACCAGCACTAATTTTGATGTGGGCTTTCCCTGGTCATAGCGCTGCTCTGGGTATTCATGTTATGGGAAACCGGGATGATCTCCTGTTACAGGACCAGTTCTACATTTCCTTGTCGGTCAATGTTCAGCGGACAGTGCATACACTGTAAAGAATAGTTTGGATCCTCAACTTTTGGAAATTTTTTCAAGAACCAACTCACCGATTTAAACTGCCTGGATCTTTGGCCCCTGGACTAACTTCAGTCTCTCCGTTCACAGGCATGGGCCTCCTGCATCATTGGGTAAAGAAAAATCGCGCTAACCACACCAATTGTGAAAAAATAAGTGAATAAGTGAAAAGGCAGCAAAAAGCGTGACAAAGCACAGGCATATATGGAAAAAAGAAAAGAAAGAACGCAAATTTTTTCTTTTTTCCTCCTGCATCATTGGCCTACATTAATCAACAAACAGGCACTAGAAGTAGGAACGAAAAGTACATTTATTATTTGATTCTGTCTTTGGCAGAACTGCTTGTTCCAGCCCTGTCTGTCTTTCTCATCCCAGGTATGGAAAATTGTCAGATGGACTTTTTCAGATGTCAGCTTTTGGAACAAGGGCAATGGGCTCTCCATCTCATTAGAGGGGGATTACGGACATCTATCTTCTGGCACCTAGATTCAATAATAAGCTGGACAGGTTTGTCATCTGGTATGATCAAACTTGTCCAAACTTGCCCCCCCCCCCCCCCCCTGCACAGCCTTTCACTGGTAAGGCTGCATTCACATCTGAGCGACAGCCGCGTTCGCGTGTGGCGGCGTATTTTGCCGCGAGTACAAAACTTTCACTTTTTTTTTCTCAAAGTCTTCCCATTGCTGTCAATGGGAAAACGCCTATGTCGCCTGAAAAAAAGGGTCCGGGACTTTTTTTCAGGCGACAGGCGTTCGGCGTCTATGAGATGTGAACCATCTCCATAGACAGCAATGGGAATTCTCCCCTCGAGCGACAGAAGCGTCCGGCGTCGGGCGTTTTGTCGCTCAGGTGTGAATGGGGTCTTAGATAAATGTGCTGCTGTTTCTCCGCCCTCAGCTCTTATGTAGCTGAGAATCGAGGGAATGTGATCACTTATAAAAAAAATTAAAAGAGACAAAAACGGTATATATATATATAGCCAGATTCTCAAAGACTTACGACAGCGTATCTCCAGATACGCCGTCGTATGTCCGAATGGCTGCCGTCGTATCTATGCGCCTGATTCATAGAATCAGTTACGCATAGATTTGGCCAAGATACGAGCGGCGTAAGTCTCCTACGCCGTCGTATCTTGGGGTGCATATTTACACTGGCCGCTGGGTGGCACTTCTGTTGATTTCCGCGTTGAATATGTAAATGAGCAAGATACGCCGATTCACGAACGTACGTGCGCCCGTCGCATTTAGTTACGCCGTTTACGTAAGACATACGCCGGCGTAAAGAAAAAACTGGTCTCTAGGTGGCGTTTACGTAAGACATACGCCGGCGTAAAGATAAAGCTGGTCTCTAGGTGGCGCAGCCCATGCAAGGTATGGACGTCGGAACAGGCGTATCTTTTTACGTTGTTTACGTAAGTCGGGTGTGCGTAAGTTACGTTCACGTCGTAGGCAGTGTTCGACGTATCTTAGGCTTTCTATCCGACGCATGCGCACTGGGATACGTCCACGGACGGCGCATGCGCCGTTCGTTCGAAGCGTCATTTACGTGGGGTCATGCTTAATTTACATAAAACACGCCCACCTCTTCCACATTTGAATTACGTGTGCTTACGCCGGCCGATTTACGCTACGCCGCCATAACTTAGAATGCAAGTGCTTTGTGAATACAGCACTTGCCTCTCTAAGTAGCGGCGGTGTAGCGTAAATAAGATACGCTACGCCCGCACAACGTAATGCCGCCCTACGTGAATCTAGGCCATAATGTTTGTTTTGTTTTTGTTTTGTTTTTTATCCATGCACAAATGTTTTGCCTTTCATTTGTATTTTAAACTGAGTGGGTTGTTTTACAAGGTGAGGGTTTACAAGCTGAAGACTCCGAATCAGGCAGACTAAATAGAACTAAATAAGATTAATGTAAATCTTTCACATGTAAACCTACAAAGACAAGCAGTGTTGTCTTTCAGATGGTACTAAACAAAGCAAGTGAATGGTAAAGCACTTACATAAAACATTTTATAGCTGCTTTCTTGTTGAGGCCCATTGTTTCATGAAATGCATTCAATTTGTTAGGAGAGGAAATTTCTGGTTCTGAAGATAGTGGATCAGAAGAGGATGACGATGAAGATGGAGAAATTGGAGAGGATGGAGAAAAGAAAAAAAGACGAAGAGGTTAGTTCCCTTCACCTAAAATGTATCTGCATTGTATTACTATAGCTTTTTTTTTTTTTTCTTAATTAGATCCCATCACATTATGGAGAAAGAATATTTGTTCAGTATTTTGAACTTTAAATTACGTGGCTTTTTGTTTTTTGTCAAACTCCTAAATATGTAGCTGAGAGGGTGTTCAAACTAGGCAATATTTTAAGATGTTGACTTATACAAACTTTGCTTTCAGCAAATTTGAGTTTGGGGTTTTGTTGGATTTGACTGATACCAAAAAGCCTCTTATGAAAGTCAAGTGTGGTTACAGTGACCTATGACATCTATCTGTCTGTGAGGGGTCCTTTAGGAAATCATAAATTCATTTTTGTAACCTCTCCTTTATGGAATAATGTTTTTTTCGTTTTTTATAATGAGATGGCATGAACTTTGTTAAATTTGTATTTAACTTAGGGCTGTGGAAATTATAGATTAATTCCTCGATTAATCGTTCATTTTTTTGATTGATCAAAATTCTTTTGATCGGTACTAGTGGTGAAACGGATCGTAAATGATCAGTGATCCGAACAGGTCACCATATGCGGATCAGCACACCACGTGATCAGCGGAGCTTCGCTGCTGCCTCGGTCATAGGAAAGGCCGCAGCTTCGGCCTAGCTCCCAGAGCGGCGGCCATCTTGGTCCACCTGGCAGCGGCCTAGGTGAGCCTAGATCGGCGCGCAGACGTCATCACCCGGCCTCAACTGCTCGTGTTCGGACAGCTTCTCTGGTAAGACTAAGCAAGCACTTATCTTCCTATACAGTTGGGGAGATGTGGACCATATTACAGTGGGGAGAGGTCTGTGGATTACAGTGGAGAGATGTCTGTGGATATTACAGTGGGGGAGATGTCTGTGGATATTACAGTGGGGGAGATGTCTGTGGATATTACAGTGGGGGAGATGTCTGTGGATATTACAGTGGGGGTGATTGTGGATATTACAGTGGGGGAGATGTCTGTGTATATTACAGTGGGGGAGATGTCTGTGGATATTACAGTGGGGGAGATGTCTGTGGATATTACAGTGGGGGAGATGTCTGTGGATATTACAGTGGGGGAGATGTCTGTGGATATTACAGTGGGGGAGATGTCTGTGGATATTACAGTGGGGGAGATGTCTGTGGATATTACAGTGGGGGTGATGTCTGTGGATATTACAGTGGGGGTGATGTCTGTGGATATTACAGTGGGGGTGATGTCTGTGGATATTGCAGAGGGGGGATGTCTGTGGATATTGCAGAGGGGGGGGAATGTCTGTGGATATTACAGTGGGGAGATGTCTGTGGATATTACAGTGGCGAGATGTCTGTGGATATTACTGTGGCGAGATGTCTGTGGATATTACAGTGGGGAGATGTCTGTGGATATTACAGTGGGGAGATGTCTGTGGATATTACAGTGGGGAGATGTCTGTGGATATCACAGTGGGGGGACATGTCTGTGGATATCACAGTGGGGGGACATGTCTGTGGATATTACAGTGGGGGGAGATGTCTGTGGATATTACAGTGGGGGTGATTGTTGATACTACAGTTGGGGTGATTGTGGATATTACAGTGGGGGAGATGTCTGTGGATATTACAGTGGGGGGGAGATGTCTGTGGATATTACAGTGGGGGGAGATGTCTGTGGATATTACAGTGGGGGGAGATGTCTGTGGATATTACAGTGGGGGGAGATGTCTGCGGATATCACAGTGGGGAGATGTCTGTGGATATTACAGTGGGGGGAGATGTCTGTGGATATTACAGTGGGGGGAGATGTCTGTGGATATTACAGTGGGGGGAGATGTCTGCGGATATCACAGTGGGGAGATGTCTGTGGATATTACAGTGGGGGAGATGTCTGTGGATATTACAGTGGGGGGAGATGTCTGTTTATACTACAGTGGGGGAGATGTCTGTGGATATTACAGTGGGGGAGATGTCTGTGGATATTACAGTGGGGGGAGATGTCTGTGGATATTACAGTGGGGGAGATGTCTGTGGATATTACAGTGGGGGAGATGTCTGTGGATATTACAGTGGGGGAGAGGTCTGTGGATATTACAGTGGGGGAGAGGTCTGTGGATATTACAGTGGGGGAGAGGTCTGTGGATATTACAGTGGGGGAGATGTCTGTGGATATTACAGTGGGGGAGATGTCTGTGGATATTACAGTGGGGGAGATGTCTGTGGATATTACAGTGGGGGAGATGTCTGTGGATATTACAGTGGGAGAGATGTCTGTGGATATTACAGTGGGGGAGATGTCTGTGGATATTACAGTGAGGGAGATGTCTGTGGATATCACAGTGGGGACTATATATAGTGGTGATCCGAAAAAAAATTAGTCGATTACTCGATTGAAAAAAAAATCGATTAATCGAACACGAACATTTTAATCGGTAACAGCCCTAATTTAACTATTATTATTACTCAGTATTTGTAAAACACCAACAGTTTATTTGACACTGCACAACTTCTAAAAGGTTTTTAAACACATTACAATAGTAAAGTAAATAAAAAGCAAATGACACATTCTAACTTACATTGTAAACATTTTATCTGAACTTCGACTTGTATACTGTCCAGTTTGTAACCTCAAATACTAGAGTCCTCGTTACTCACAGGCTGAAAAATTCCAAAAGTGGTTCTGCTGAGATCATAGAGCAAAGTTTATCACATCATCTGTTATCAGAAATGTTGCTGCGTTTCCTACTCATTCTACTTGGGTGGCGTCATGGCAGGGTTGTGAGATTTACCCAGTCACACTAATCTGCTAATCTTTTTGCATATTTGTTATCTGATGGAGATTTCCCTTTTGGTTTGTAAAAATGGTCACGCAGATAAATTATGGCAGAGTAGTATGAGGTACATTTGGCAACAGTGGGACATTGCATTTACGTGTGTACATTGTATATCTGGCTATACAGTAAATGAATACAGTGGTACATATGCCCCACAACGTGGGTACCTAAGGTTTTTCCATTAGTAACACATGATATGAGCTTTGAGGTATAAAATATATTCCTGCAAAGCACAACTTGCATTTGTCTTCTTTAAAGTCCAATGTAAGAACTTTAAAGAAAGCTATCCTTGCACTGCAAGGGTTAGCTGCTCTTTATGTCTAGGGAATCGCAGAAGAGTAGATGGAGCCTCATCGCGTACAATACAGGGATATTGAAACCTGTATTGTATTCTTAGGAGGCTGGAGTCCAACCAAAGCTGAATTGCAATTTTACAGGGCACCTGTGGGGGAGCAGTCGCAGCACTGGAGGAAGCCTGCTGGAATGACAAATAAGCTAGGGCACCCAAACTGACGACTAAATTTGCGTCTGGAAACTAGACTAGCGGCGACATAGCGAACGTGAAAATCCGTCGTGGATCGCCGTAACTCCTAATTTGCATACCCAACGCTGGTTTACGACGCAAACTCCCCCCAGCGGCGGCCGCGGTACTGCATCCTAAGATCCGACAGTGTAAAACAATTACACCTGTCGGATCTTATGGATATCTATGCGTAACTGATTCTATGAATCAGTCGCATAGATAGAAACAGAGATACGACGGCGTATCAGGAGATACGCCGTCGTATCCCCTTTGTGAATCTGGCCCATAGTGTCTACAAAATAGGGGATAGATTTATAGCATTTTTTTTTTTTTTTACTAGTAATGGCGGTGATCTGCGATTTTTATCGTGACAACGACATTATGGCGGACAGATCGGACACTTTTGACACATTGGGACCATTGACAATTTTACAGCGAACAGTGCTATAAAAATGCACTGTTACTGTGTAAATTTCACTGGCAGGGAAGGGGTTAACACTAGGGGACGGTCAAGGGGTTAACTGTGTGTTCCTAGTGTGTGTTCTAACTGTGGGGGGAGGGGACTCGCTATAGGAGATGACAGATCGTGGTTCCCAGCTTATAGGAACTCAAGATCTCTCCCTCTCCCCCTCCCTCCCAGAACTGGGAACACACACACACCTGTATTGCCTCATGTGCCCGCGATCGCGCGTGGCTGGTGGTCATCGCGACCGCTGGCCAAATGCATCGGCATAGAGCTACGACGGCTCGTGGGATCGTGCCGACCTGCCTCAGTATAATGACGGCGACTGGTCGGCAAGGAGTTAAAGGAGTTGTAAAGGCAAAAGGTTTTTTATCATAATGCGTTTTATGCATTAAGATAAAAAAAACTTCTGTGTGTAGCAGCCTCCCAGCAATCCGTTAATTACTTACCCGAGCCCCATCTCTCTCCAGCGTTGTCCACAAGTGTCTTAGCCGCCCGGGACTCTCCTCCTGATTGGCTGAGACACAGCAGCGGCACCATTGGCTCCCTCAGCTGTCAATCAAAGTCAGTTAGCCAATCGGGAGTGAGGGGGTGGGTCCAGGTCGGGGCTCAGTGTCTGAATAGACACTCGGTTAGGGTGTCCCCCTAGCAAGCTTCTTGCTGTGGGGCACTCGACAGGAGGGAGGGGCCAGGAGCAGTGAAGAGTGACCCAAGAAGAGGAAGTTCCAGGCTGCTCTGTGTAAATTGCAGAGCAGGCAAGTATAACATGTTGATTTTTTTTTTTTTTTTTTTAAACAAAATAATAACTTTACACTTCTCATTAGGGTTGTCCAGATACCGATACTAGTATCGGTATCGGGACCGATACCGAGTATTTGCGGGAGTACTCGTACTCGCGCAAATGCTCCCGATACCTAAATAGAATACTTTTTTTGTATTTATCAACATGTTCTATGAAAATTCTTTGAGTTTTTTACTACTGCGTGACAAGCAAATAAAACATTTTTATTCATTTTTACTCATTTTTATTCTTTTATAATGTCTTGAGTTAGAGTTCTTCATAATTCTAAAGAAAATATCCTTAGTCTGTATTGTGGTTTGAAAACTGTCACATGACATTTAAAAAAAGTATCGGTATTCGGTATCGGCGACTACATGAAAAAAAGTATCGGTACTTGTACTCGGTCCTAAAAAAGTGGTATCGGGACAACCCTACTTCTCATAATTGCCACAGATTTTTTCGGGCTCCTAGGAGCTGTTTAGCTTTCTCCTACCAACTTTTTGGAACCTTTTTTAGAATTGTTTTTTTTCTGTAATGAGAAAAAAAAAACAGCACATCCGCTCCCCTAGATGGCAGTATCTTGTTAATACTGTTTACATGGCCAGTAATGCTTTTTTTTTTTTTTTTTTATATATATATTTTAGCTGTGGAAAGCCCCTTTTTATAGTTTTACTGATAGTTCAGTGTTACTCTCTGGGGAATCACATTGCAATGTTACATTGGTGGTGGAAGAAGAGTGTGTCAGAACTGTGTGTTGTATGCCCACCTTACCTAAAGCAAAATGATATTACAAACATTGATTCTATATTGTTTAATTATGTAACGGATACCAAATGTAGATAAATCACCATATCATTTGTTTGGACATATAATGTTCTAAAGTATTTGTGTGCAGACTAGGAGATGCCGCTAGCTGTGAAAATTCTGCACCATAACTTTTGTCTTCTTACTTTATCTCATCTTAATTTTATCATGAAACCGAAGTTTCAGTTTTAATGAAACCATATTGGTCTGCTGATTAAATCATTTATTTTTCAGTGTAAATCGATTTGATCTGAGAAAATTTGATGTGACTAAAACAAATTGATGTGATCTTAATAATATCTAACATTTTTCCCATCATTTGCTGCTCCTAGGTGAGATTTTGGTCTAATGTATAGCAATAATATCCTGTGCTTTCCAAGGGGAAACATTTATAAAGTATTTAAAAAGCTACTTACCCAAACTGTGCATTTTTTTTTTTATGTTAAAGTGCAACCCTCTTAACCACTTAAGGACCGCCTAACACCGATATACGTCGGCAGAATGGCACAGCTGGGCACAATCACATACCTGTACGTGATTGTTAAATGCCCAGCCGTGGGTCGCGGGTGCGCGCCCCCTCGACCCGGTCCAAAGCTCCGTGACCACGGCCGCGGGAATCGTGGCCCCGATCGCCGCTGGAGTCCCGCAATTGGTCCCCGGAGCTGAAGAACGGGGAGAGCTGTGTGTAAACACAGCTTCCCCGTTCTTCACTGTGGCGCCGTCATCGATCGCGTGTTCCCTTTTATAGGGAAACACAATCAATGACGTCAGACCTACAGCCACACCCCCCTACAGTTAGAAACACAGATGAGGTCACACTTAACCCCTTCAGCGCCCTCTTGTCGTTAACTCCCAAACTGCAATTGTAATTTTCACAGTAAACAATGCATTTTTAATGCATTTTTTGCTGTGAAAATGACAATGGTCCCAAAAATGTGTCAATATTGTCCGATGTGTCCGCCATAATGTCGCAGTCACGAAAAAAATCGCTGATCGCCGCCATTAGTAGTAAAAATGCTATAAATTTTGCGTAAACCAATCGATAAACGCTTATTGCGATTTTTTTTTTTTTTTTTTATACCAAAAATAGGTAGAATATGTATCGGCCTAAACTGAGGAAAAAAATATTTTTTTTTATATATTTTTGGGGGATATTTATTATAGCAACAAGTAAAAAATATAGAATTTTTTTTAAAATTGACGCTTTATTTTTGTTTATAGCGCAAAAAATAAAAACCGCAGAGGTGATCAAATGCCCCCTAAAGAAACCTCTATTTGTGGGGAAAAAAAGGATGCCAATTTTGTTTGGGAGCCACGTCGCACGACCGCGCAATTGTCAGTTAAAGCGACGCAGTGCCGAATTGCAAAAAGGGGCCTGGTCCTTTACCTGCATTTTGGTCCGGGTCTTAAGTGGTTAAACACTATAAACAATGGAAATTACCATAAACGTGATGAATATGCTTTTGTGACCATCTAAAATTATCAGCGCTTTAGTATTAAACTAAAAATAATCGGAAATAAAATATAAACTTTCTTCAAACAGTGTCCATTTAATTAAACAGTCTTTAATAAATCCTGTGCTCTTAAAATAGTGTTTTCCATTTAAAATGTGTACTGTAAATTACAGAACACCTCTTCCATGACGCCACAATGTGCTCCCACCCAAAGTTCACACTCACCAGAAACGTTGTGACTCCTTAATTGAATAAGTGTGTCCAGAACATATTTGTACAATTCTTTCAGGTAACTTTCCAGGTTGGTCCTTTCTCACTATCCCAATTAGGTTCCTGCAAACTGATTCACCTACTCCTCTAGAACCATGCTGAGCATGCCAAAAATGAGCAGCAAAGGTAGAAGACCTTTTGTGCAATATTCTTTATTCAAACAACTTAAAAACATTCAAAAATGTGCACTTGCATAATAAAAAAAAAATTGCCTTGCCTAAGATCATTTGTTTCTATACAATGCAAAGTACACAAATAAGATGGGCAGTATAACTTAAAAGGGGACCTTTTTTAAAGGGGATATTTCGAATAATTTAAAACTTTACAGGCAATCCCTGAGTTACAAACATCGGACTCATACTTACAAATAGGAGACAACAGGAAGGGAGGAAATCTACCCCTAGGAAGGGACATTTACTTATGTAAGAGTTATCAGGGGAAAAGGTGTTTGGGACTACGTTTTTTTATATTTACACATGTCCTTTCAAACAGGACTTTTTTCATCTGAGATTTATTGATTCAAATGTCAATGTGTTCACAATAAAGTCAAGCACTATTTCACTATTATATGGTGTAGTAGGGATGCACAACCGCATAATAGGGATGAGCCCCATGTTCGACTTGAACATCGGGTGTTCGCTAAATAGCGAACAATTTGGGGTGTTGTGGCAAATTCGAAAGCCGCGGAACACCCTTTAAAAGTCTATGGGAGAAATCAAAAGTGCTAATTTTAAAGGTTAGTGTGTAAGTTATTGTCATAAAAAGTGTTTTGGGACATGGGTCCTGCCCCAGGGGACATGGGTCCTGCCCCAGGGGACATGGGTCCTGCCCCAGGGGACATGGGTCCTGCCCCAGGGGACATGGGTCCTGCCCCAGGGGACATGGGTCCTGCCCCAGGGGACATGTATCAATGCAAAAAAATGATTTAAAAATGCTTAAAGTGAAACAATTAAAGTGAAATATTCCCTTACATTTCGTACCTGGGGGGTGTTTATATTATGCCTGTAAACTAGCACATTTCCCCCCTTGTTTAGAACAGTACCTGCACAAAATGACAACAAAAGTCATTTAAAACTACTCGCGGCTATAATGACAGATAAGTGAAAAAAACAGCATGGGTCCCCTCCCATCCATTACCAGGCCCTTTGGGTCTGGTATGAATATTAAGGTGAACCCCAAACCAAAATTTAAAACAATGCGTGGGGGTCCCCCCAAATTCCATACCAGGCCCCGGTTCGGTTCGAACCGAACCGGGGGTTGTTCAGCTCATCTCTGATAATTCATAATAGTGCATTGGGTTGCATAGTCAAGTCATGTGGTGCATTTTAGGTGTATTGTTCTACAGTTTGCAGTTCAGTCATTTGATGTGAAATACTTACCTCAGACTAACGCACATTAACACACGCATTTTTGGTGTGAACCCAGCCTTAAAGTATACACTACAGTGCATCCGGAACGTATTCCCAGCGCTTTCTCTTTTTTCCACATATTTTTTTGCTACAGCCTTATTCCAAAATGGATTTAATTATTCAATTCATTTTTTTTCTTAAAATTTTACAAACAAAATCGCATGTACATAAGTATTCACAGTCTTTGCACACTACTCTTTTTTTTGAAGCACCTTTGGCACCAATTGCAGCCTCAAGTCTTTTTGAGTATGGTGCTACAAGCTAGGCAAACCTATTTTTGGGCAGTGTCCTCCATGTGGGGAGGAAGGATGAATCCTCTTTGCTGTGTGATTTGTATTCTGACAGGAGCACTCCTCTCCGGTCAGAATACACTGATCGGCAGCTAATTGGCTGCAAGCAGCCATTTGATTAAACTTTTCCAACAGTCCCATTTGACAGAAGTCGATCTGTCATGCAGGAACGGCCATAAATGGATTGAAATTTGTCCGGTCTGAATTTGAATCTATTTATGGGCAGCTTATGCCCATTTCACACATGAGGATTGTTTGTCGGTTTTTTCTTTCATTTCTTGACGGATGAAAAATGGACATCAGTGCATCTTTATGGAAAAACGAATGTCATCCATCAGTTTACATCCACATCTGTACAGTCTGTTTTTGCATCCGTTTTTTCATTGGAAGTGGATGTGAAAAAAAAAAAAAACTGATGAGCAGCTGATGAAAAACTGATGTAAACTTCAGTCATGTTTTTTCAAAGAAGAAACGGATGAACTGATGAAATGTGTGAAAGGGGCCTAACCGTTTTTTGTAAAATTGTTTTTATTTATTTGATTTGAGGTGCTCTTAAAATGCAAGTGACATTGGGGATATTGTTAAAGCGGCAATAAACCTCAAATCAAAAAATTATTAGATTAGATCATCATTTTTATTTTCTTGGCTTTTCTCCCCTCTGTTTTCACCTAGTGATCTGGTTAGTAACATGCCACCTGTATTAGAACTGTCCCCACTCAGGATGAAGGAGCACAGGGGACACAGCAGACAGCAGCATTGTCAGCACAGCAGACAGCAGCATTGTCAGTCTGGAAGATGGGAGTGTTAAATGTACTACCAAAAGCCAAACTTCTGCTCACACGTTGTCAGTTTTTTTCTTCTTTTTGGAATGGGTAAAAAGAGGTTAAGAGGATCTTTGTTTAGTTCCAGCTTGTGCATTTTGGTAAAATGCATGCAGATGATCAGGTTTTTAGTGTACATTTGCTGTGTTTGACATTTGTTTTGCCATGAATTTTGTTCCATTATGTCTTTTGGGGCCATCTTTTTTTTTTTTCCTTTCCAGGCAGTAGCAGCAGTAGCAACTCAGACTCCACAGTGATAGAGAGACCAGTGGATAAGAAGTTACCTAGTGAGTGGCAGCTCCTGAGCTAATGCTTGAACATGCTCTGTGTTCCCCATTCAGTTGCTGCACTGCTACCTGCTACCTGTTATTGAAGCAATATGGATGATGAAACCCCAATGCATGCTTTCATCTTTACTGCGTTTAGTTTTTTTCATATCCTGACACTTTGTAAATGCTCTGCTGTGGAATTATTTGCTCTCAGATCATATTCCCACCCTAAATAGCTTTTCTTTGAAGAAGCAAATTTTTACTTACCATTTTTGTGTCTTTTGTGGTCTTGCAGCTCTATATTTACAGTAAAATATTTAATGAAACTGAATGTATTGGTTTGCATCACAATGGCTCCATAGGTAGAACTTATGCCTTCCAGCAGTGGGGTCCTTAGTCTGAATTTTGGCCAGGACACGGTCTGCCTGGAGTTTGCATGTTCTCCCTGTGTTTGCGCGAGTTACCTCTGGGTACTTGTTTTTTTTTCCCCACACTCCAAAGTGATGCTGGTAGGTGAGTGAGTGAGAAACTTATATAGCGCAACACATGCGAACTGAATCGCCTTTGTCACTCGTCTAAATTGGCCCCAGCATGTGTGTACAAATTGGTTTTGTACACGTGTTATCATATTCTGCATGTTGTTCCTAAGCTTAACCAATTGGTGGAGTTTGAGAAAAAACCTGGTAACTACCTTGTAAAACAATCACCAAGAAAATTCTATGGCAAAGGCCTTGAAGTATATCGGACATGCTCAGAGGACCAGCCTATAGAATAGGTTATTTTGTAGTTGACCTTTTAGGAGATCTTCTCCCTTGCATCAGGCCTCTTCTATAACTGTGAACAAGAGACCTTAAATCTGAACTCCAGGAATTATTTACATTGGTCCAGCTTGACACAATGCAATTATGCATTTCTCATACCTGGTGGATTGCTGGGGGAGCTGAAAATCACGGTTTTAGTAGGCGCTTCTGCATTGATATCCACAATCTTCTAGGTTCTGTGCAAATGGCTGCCCCGTTGCACACTGAGCACAGAGGTGTGCTCATGTGGCACTGTCACCATTAACTGATTGGGCGAGGTGGTGAAAAAAAGGGGTGGTAATCTCATGATCTTCACCTTGTCCAATTGGAGAACACCTTGTATTCATAAAAAAAATAAAAAATGCAAAGAGTTCAATGAATGATGGTGCTGCCGAGTGTATCAATCCCTGTGGTCAGTATGAAGTGGAGAAGCTGATCAGGTCCCGGAGTATTCTGGCCAATACTGCAGTAACACCAACTACTACAGTGTTTTCCATCCCTTTAGAAGTATACTTGGATTGTGTTGAGCTCCGACATAAGTGTGCAATATAAATAATTGCTGGAGTTCAGCTTTAAACATGCATATAGTCTGAACACTGACATTCTCATGTGACACAACAATGACTAAGAACCTCAGTTACACTGTTTTTAAAGTGCATAGTTTTTTGTAAATTAGTGTGAAAGTGGATACAGTCAGTGTCGAACGCTTGCCACGCACACATTTTGTTTCAGATTTGATATTTCATCAACTATGCAGTGTGAATGCTTACCTAAACAAAGCATTCAAATGATATCTAGCAAGACCATTACACTACGCAACTGTAGAGTTTGTTGACCTGACAAACTAAGCCTGAAACAGTTTTACTGTGTGTAGCTAGGTCAATTTTGGTGTATCATAGAATATAAAACACTCCATCAATAAAGGATTTTGGGATTCATCCAGGAGTTCTGTAAATGCTAAATGCATCTTCCCGTTAGTCTCATGCATTTATAGGGTTTGCTTACATGGGTGCTTGTGCTAATTTTTTTTATTTTTATTTGTTTATTAATTTTTTATTTTGACTCACATGTGTCTGTGAAGAATTTAAAACGTGTTTACTTTTTTAATTAGATTGTATGTAGAAAGATCTGCTTGCCTTTATTGCTGCTATGGTATCTGATATCGGATTTATGCCTCTAATCCTAATAATAGAATTGCAGTGCAAACAACCTGGTAATTACGTAGGAGCCTGTGTGGGCATTAAATCTCACCCATTTTGTCACAACACATATGCGTTACATGGGAGGCAATAGGTTAAGCACGTTTTAAGGATTACACAAATGTAATGTGTTATATGTCTGGAGTTTAGATAGTGAGTTTCACCCAAAAGTGGAACTTCCGCTTTAGGGCCTTCGCCCCGCCTCCTGTAGAATGGAGCTTTTGGGTAGGAGAGGGGAGCAGATACCTGAATTTAACAGCTACCTGCTCCCACTTCCGCCTAGGCGACCGGAAGCAGAAGCTCTCCCTCCTGAAGTCTTCTGAGACATATGACAGTTCCTAGAAGACTTCGGTGCCAGTCAGACCGCAGCGCCTGCGCAGTGGCCACCTAGCTGTGAAGTCGCAAGGGTGCCTAAAGTAGAGATGCAGGCACCACCAAGGGAGGATACAAGGAGAACATGGCTGTGGTGAGTACACCACTGGACTGTGGGACAGGTGAGTTGCTGTTTGTTAAAAGTCAGCAGCTACACTTTTTGGAGCTGCTGACTTTTCAACAATAAGTTTTTTATTACGTTTTTCACCTTTACAGACAAAATCGCTCAATCAAGCATTGGGCAACAAAAGAAATATGAGAGAAAACAAGATCGTCTAGTGGCGGTAAAACAACGCCACAGAAATCACAATAAATGTCAACATTGCAGAGTTTACATTAGTTATCCTCAATAAACAAACAATATTGTAGGTCAAGTAAACCTTCGAGAGGAGGGTCTGTCTCCAGCCTCAGGCACCCCCAGCAGGGAGCGGCTGACTTTTAACCACTTCAGCCCCGTTCTGCCTCTCTGTGAAGCGATTGCGGGTGTATCTATTGCACAAAATGACGTACAGGTACGTTGTTTTACGCAATAGAGACACCCTTCCACAGTATATATGCGGTGGGCGGTCTTTAAGTGGTTAATAAACAAATGACTGGAACTCCACTTTAAAGTGCGTCTGGCTGAGTAAAAGAAAAAATAATATTGTTTAAGATTTTGCAAGTAACTCTGCTGGACCTCAGGACTTGAACACCCTGAGGTTCAGAGTGTGGCAAACCTAAAATGGTTTACAGTTTTATGATGGGCTCATAATCTTGGCAGATGTTTATTGTTAACAGACATTGAGAATGGTAAGCGAGATCTGAAATACTGCAGTGTTCTGTTACAGACTTCCTGATGATAAAACATTTAGTTTGTTATTTACAGCTTTAGCAAATTCTTGTTTATTAGTTACCTGCTAGGTAATGGCCAGAAAAATAGTTTCTGCTACTCCAAAGTTATTTTGAAGTGTCCAGCCACTAGCGATAATCACTGTCTTCTCCCGGCAAGGGACACCTTCCCCCTGCCCGTCCCCCTGCTGGGAGCAGACAATGGCTTGGCATGAGGGATTCCCTGTCAGCACTGACTGTTGATGTGGGAATAGTGCAAATGTCCTTCCTACAACCCGCCATTGCAGGATTTTTTTTAACCTGCCTTACCAAGCTGTTTACTCAAGTTGGGGGGGGGGGGGGGCGAGGAGGCTCACAGCTACCCTGTTTCTTATTTAAAAGATGTCATACCTATGTTATCACCACAAAGCGTTCTTGTTCTTTATCTCAGTAACTCATTGTGCTGAATTCTAATTCAATGTATACCATTAATTGGTTATTACCACAGTGATACTACACTTAGGAACTGTACTTAAGTAGTGCTAATTCTTGTTAAGGCTGCATGTTGCTTATGTGTGATTTCCATGATACCAAAAATTAATGGGTTTTTAAACCTTAAAGTGGAGGTTTACCCAAAAACTTAATTTTTAACATTAGATTGAGGCTCGTTTTGTCTAGGGGAATCTGGTGTTCTTTTTAAAAATAGAAGCAGTACTTACCGTTTTAGAGAGCGATCTTCTCCGCCGCTTCCGGGTATGGGCTGCGGGACTGGGCGTTCCTATTTGATTGACAGGCTTCCGACAGGCTTCCGATGGTCGCATACATCGCGTCACGATTTTCCGAAAGTAGCCGAACGTCGGTGCGCAGGCGCCGTATAGAGCCGCACCGACGTTCGGCTACTCGTGACGCGATGTATGCGACCGTCGGAAGCCTGTCAATCAAACAGGAACGCCCAGTACCGAAGACCATACCCGGAAGCGACAGAGAAGATCTATCTCTAAAATGGTAAGTTCTGCTTCGATTTTAAAAAAAAAACACCCGATACCCCTTGACAAAACGAGCCTCAATCTAATGTTAAATTTTTTTTTTCGGGTGAACTCCCGCTTTAAGGGATGTTTTTTTTTTAATTGCATCGCAATTTGCCCAGAGAAAGGCATTTACATTTGTGTGAATGGGGCAAAAATTAATGTTAAAGTATAACTAAAGGCAAAACTTTTTTTTTTTTTTTTTGTTTCATTTTGGATAGAAGGGAGACAGATTAGAACCCCTGTCAGCTTTTATTGCTGTCGGTGCCCCCCCCCCCCGTAAGGGCGAGTCACCCTCTATTTGTCCTGTTTATCATTATCATTGAAAGTGAAAAGAAAATCCCAAATTTTGGGTTGTCCCAGAAACATAATGGAGAAGGGAAATGGAAATCATCTAATGGGGACACTAGTTCTGGTGACCTGGGGGTCCCCAAGGAATTCCCTTAATTTGCAGGGATTTCCTCTCACTTCCTGTTTGGCTATGGGACAGGAAGTGAGGGGAAATCTCCTCAATGGGACACATGGTGAAAAAAATGAAAAAAACTGTCAGGGGTTATAACCTTTCCTTACTCTATTAAACATGTAAAAAAAAAAAAGTTTTGCCTATACTGTTCTACTTTAAAATAGAATATACTGCATTTGGCCACTTGCTGTCACAAAGTAGCATATAAGTCTCTAATCGTTAAACCAGCACAGGAAATAGTCTAATAACTGTTTGTTTTTTTGCCCCATCTGCACCATTACTGGGAAAATGTGCTTGATTTTTATTTATTTTTAATAAATACACTCCTTTTATTTAATATATTACCTTGCTTCTTCAGTTTTCCAAAATCTCAGCCTAATTCATCAAAATCCGCCAGTGACCAGGTTTAAGTTTTTGTAAGAGTAATATAACTTCCATGTTTTTTTTTCTCTCTTCACTGCTGCTCATCTGTGATTTAATTGCTACTGCTTGATAACGCAAGAACCAACAGGTTGGTGTGATGGGTTTGAGCTCAGCCTTTCTAAGTGATATATGGTGGTCTGTTGCAGGTACTGATCTGCCCAGTTCACATTGATTTAGGACTTTAATGCAAGTGCTTCTCCAAAGTGTGTTTTGAGGTTGCCGTGATGTTGGATTCATAGTTTTCTTACCAACAGTACTATATATTATTAAATGAATGCTGGCATGCTAACACATAACTGAATTTCAACTAACTAAATTTGTGTAAAGTTATCAAAAATTGTCAATCTATTATCAACCTGTCTGACAAAGACATTCTTAAAAGCTTGCAGAAAATGAAACTGCAGTTGCATATAACAACATTTTTTGTTTTCCTGCTCCTAGCCATGGCTAATTCTGCCCCTTGTAATGTACTGTACATTTCATATTTGTACAGATTTCTAAAGCCTATTGGAAGCAAAGGGGTTGTCTTGCCCTTGGTAACAAATGTTTACCCTGTGTTAAATCTCTGATTAATATGGGCAGCATAGTTGTTTTTTAACTTTACAAATCAGACCTATTCCATCAAGTCATTATCATATTTACGTTTTCTTTTATTACACTTTACAATTCATACAACATATATTGGATTGTACACGGTCTTCTAGCAAAGAACTGAGATAATCAGATTAGTATTCCCTTTGGTTAATATACTCTGCAAAAATAGCTATTAATATGTAGGGGTTGTATAACTTTGTATTGAATGTGAAACCATTCAAATACAAGCTTTGTGTTTTACGTGTTTGGAATTCTGGATGGTGGTTTAGTTCAGCAGCATGGCTTTGCTGCATTTGTCATATTAATTGGCCATATATTTATAGGCAAGAAAAAGGTATCCCCTGATAAAATGGCAGAGATGCAAGCACGAATCGATGAAGAAAGGAAGGCTCTCGAAGCAAAACTTGATATGGAGGAAGAAGAAAGAAATAAAGCAAGAGCAGAACTGGAGAAGAGAGAGAAAGACCTGCTAAAAGCACAGTAAGTATTTCCTATTTTACGGTTGTAGGTCTCATCCAAAAAAACTGAAGGGATGAGTGGTGTCATATCGATGTTCATTTTAGACTCTACTGATTAGAAAATTAGAAGGAGCAGGATGGAAAATTTGTCTGGACAAACAAATTTCTAACAGTGTATGTGGTTTTCGTTTGGGAAATTTCATTCATACCAAAATCAAATGTTAAGGACAAACAACATTTTTACAATGTTTTGTATATTCATGAAGCCTCTGCCAAAGTTGTTTGTATAAACGATTATTCCAATGCTTGGATAGCTTTGGATTGTTTAAAACTCTCATTGTTTGTGAAAACGTTTTAGTACCTTTTTTAAGCGGTTCTCCACTGTGTAACACTGTGTAACAAAAAATGAAGTCAGCAGCTACAAATCCAATATCTTACCTGTCCACTTGTAAAGGCGCCATCCTGAAGGCTAGGTCTTTACTAGCCTTCAGGTTCCTGGTGCCAGCATCTTATCTCTGGTCAGCTGGCTGCGACAGCTTGCGGCTTCACAACCAGCTTCCCACTGCGCATGTGCGAGCCACGCTGTGCTTTGTGAATGGCTCTGCAGTCTTCTGGGACCTGTGACATGTCCTAGAAGATTGCAGGGAGGGGGAAAGGAGAACTTCCATTCAGATCGCTTAAATTCTACAGACATAAACCGACTTGGATTTATGTATGTATAGAAAGAAAAAACTGAAGCGCAGATCTAGACCGAACACTTGTGTGAAAGGGTTCTTAAAAAAAACTAAATTTGTATTCCCTATTCATTACCCAGACATTCAGAATAAGCTAAACAAGTTCAGGAAAAAGAAAAGCAGGAAAAGTTTGAGCACTGACAACTAGAGTAGGAAGTCCAAGACTGGCAATCCTTGAACGTTTGCTCAGATCAATAAAGTTGTCAGTATTTAAAAGTCTAATGTTGTACAGTCTGTTTTTTTTTGTGGACTTGTCTGGCTTGTAGTGCATAATTGTAAGCATATAGAAATAAATAAATATATATATATATATATATATATATATATATATATATATATATATATATATATATATATATATATATATATATATATATATATATATATATATATATATATATATATATACACACACACACACACACACACACACACACACACACACACACACACACACACACACACACACATATATATTTCTATGTATTTACCCCCTTCCTGATTTTTATTTATTTAAATTTTTTTAAGTGATTCAGATAATCAAACAAATATTACACAGCTAACCGGAGTAAATATAGAGAATGTCAGGCCATCAGTTCCTGACCTCAAGCGTACTTGGGTTATACAGCAGGACAATGATCCAAAACAGACCAGCAAGTCCAACTCTGAATGGCTAAAAAAAACAAAATCAAGGTTTTGGAGTGGCCTAGTCAAAGTCCACACGTAAAGAGGAGCTGCCGACTCCACCTCCCAAAAAATAAAATCTGTAAATCGGCAGCTACAAATCGTGAAGCTGCTGACTTTTAATGCTAGGGCACATACCTGCCTAGGAATCCAGCAGTGTCCTCATCCTAGCTGATTTTTCAGTCATGTATCAGGTGCTTGATTAAGGTAGCTGGTTTCCTACTGCGTATACGCGAAGCACGCTACACTTTGTGAATGGGCTGGCTGTAAGGGGGGGGGGGGATGGTTGTAACACAGAGGGTGGTTTCCAATCACTTGGTAAAGGCTGGAGTTGAACACTTGCAAACTATTTCTGTTTTCACTTAAATTTTTTGTGAATTACTCACATTTGTGGCTGTGACACTTGGGTGTAAATAGTCACATTCTTCTGTGGACCCTGATGGTACAGATTATGTTTTAAAAAAAAAAAAAAAAGTAAATAAGAGAAACGCCAGACCAATTCGTCTAACTGACCTGAAATGTCGGTAACATTAAAATCTTTCTCTGGTACAACATATTTTTATGGATTTCCCCCTTCCTATGTATAGGCAGTCACTCATATTTTTTTTTATTTCTTACCTTTCCCTACTAGTGAAGAAATCCCCTCCTTTGTCCCTGTAATCACATCACAGGGACTGCTGAACTCTTCACTGTGCTAAAACTGGGAGAAAGGATCCAAGAGGGCGCTGTGTCACTTCCTCCAGATGCAGATTTCCCCATTGAATACATGTCCTGGCAGTGGGAGGGAAGATTTATTAGTAACAATGCTGATATCCCTCCTCCTCTGCATACATAACGATGCTGCCCTGTAGTTCAAATAACTACAGTGACCACTCAGGGTAACAGTGATGCAGTAAGTACGCTGCAAGCCACAAAACATTGTCAACCAGGAAGATTAAGGCCCATGGACAGGCAGGATCACCATTTATATAATATATGAAAACAAAAGATAAAAAAAAAAAAACTTAACTGATTCATTTTATTTACTTGTAAGGAAGGTTATACTGTGTGATAGGAAGTCAGGTAAATCTGTGGGTGTTGTCACTTCTGCATTGTTTAGACAATACACCAATTGTTATTAGGCGTCTGCTGCAGAAGTAGCCAGAAAAGGTCTAAGGGCGTTGGAAAACCTCAGCTGTTCAGAATGAGGCAATTAAGGCCTCTATAAGTAATCCAGAGGATTACCACTGATTTGCTGCATCCTGAGGCTTTCTGAGTGAAGGAGAGCAGTAGCTGAAAGTCTTCTGAGGAGGTGAGGTGGAGATTGATTTTTCTGTGTGATAAAAATCAAAAAGATTTAGGCTGTGCCAGACTCCATAGATAGGTTCCTGTGTGGAAGGTAGACGCCCAAAGTGGCCAGGGTTTATTTTATGTTTGATTTTGTTTATGCTGTTTGGATGCTTGCACTTGTTTCCAGCAAGATGGAAGAATAAACCAAAATCTTTGTTTTCAACCGTCTTCGACTGCCTGTCTGTATAAATTCAGTGTGTAGTGAACCCATCCAAGGGGTCACACACCCCGCTACCGAGCTAACCCCTTACAACTGTTATTAAAAACCTTTTAGGCTGCTATTGCCAACTTCCTCCTATGAATAGTTGTTGCCTGTCATTGAAAAGCTATGGTACATTTTGAGTCACTGACCATTAACAAATCTGCATGTAAGTGTTTCTGACCTCACTTTGACTTGATATCCAGCATTCTTGTTCATGGAAGTAAGGGAATTCACTGTTCAGAAAGAGATTATCAATTACTTTCTGTCAGATTTTCTGGTGTCAAAAAGAAGGCTGTAATTTATAAAAAGTTATGTTACTGATGGGAAATAAGATTTTTTATTTTTTTTATGTAATCCTACACATCTGAATACAAAATTGCATAAAATAAAATGTCAACATAGTTTTGCACTGAAAATCAATTGCAATTTGTAATAGTTAAATTAGGCAGTCAAGACTTTCTTAGGCCTTGTACACACGATAGGATAGCCAGAGGACAAAGGTCTGAAGGACCGCTGTCCTAGGTTAACCTATTAAGCTGACTGATGGTCCGTCGTGCGTATACACCATCAGTTAAAAAACTGATCGTGTCAGAACGCGGTGACGTAAAACACAACGATGTGCTGAAAAAAACGAAGTTCAATGGTTCCAAGCATGCGTCGACTTGATTCTGAGCATGCGCGGGTTTTTAACCAATGCTTTTGCATACTAACGATCAGTTTTGACCTATCGGTTACCAGTCCATAGGTTAAATTTTAAAGCAAGTTCTCATTTTTTTGACCTAAGTTTAAATAACCTATGGGGCCTACACACGATCGGTTTGGACTGATGAAAACGGTCCTTCAGACCGTTGTCCTCTGGCTATCCTATCGTGTGTACGAGGCTTTAGACTTTGGTTTCCTGGGGGTATGTGCTGAGGGAATCTGTAACAGCTGATGGTAATCCACTACTGTGCTTCTATTTTATCACTTGAACATGTTGGATCTGCAAGCCGTCATGTCTTTGACTAATTGAGGTGCAGAATGTTTGTTTTAAATGTATTTGAGAAAGAGAAATACATTTTTTTTATCTTTTAAGACAAGAACACCAGTCCCTTCTAGAGAAACTTTCTGCCTTGGAGAAGAAGGTCATTGTTGGTGGGGTGGATTTACTGGCTAAAGCAGAGGAACAAGAACGGCTTTTAGAGGAATCAAATACTGAACTTGAAGAACGTAGAAGGAGAGCAGAGAAGCTTCGCAGGGAACTAGAGGAGAAGGAGGTTTGTTGTCTATACTCAATATGAACAATCTCGGGTCCAATCCCATCTGGGTCTAAAATAATTTTATCTCCTGCTTGGCTTCACTCCTTATGTCTTTAGAGATATACAGAATATGGTTGCCAGAGAATGTCCCCTAGAAAGAAGCAAAGCTTTTAGCTCGCTTGCCATGCTAAGGGAGGGAGATCTCCATTTTGTCCTGAACAGCATAAATATCTTTTAGTTAGAATTAGTGTTCAAAGTCCTTTTTGGTGAAATGTATATTGATCTGGAGAACAGCGACTTAAACAACTAAATAGTCAAACTGGAATTGGAAATACGACAATGTACAATTACATATTACCCTCCTGTTGCACTAACAAATTATTGAATTATCTGTTGGGCCAAGAGTAAAATGTACTATTTTTGGGTGTTGCCAAAATAAATTTTAGACAAATGCAACTACGTTTTCATGTAGGGTTATTGCCTTTTGATGAACATTTGGTATACAACAGTAGACAGCTATGGCTATAGTGCCCCTGGGCTACAAGTAAAGTGTGAACATTTCTTATTGGAAAAAGTGAATTCATATACAAATAAATATTTAGGTTATTTTTTTTTTTTTTTTTCTTTTCCGCCTCAGAGAACTATCAGGATACTCAATCACTTTAGCGTTCAATTTGCAGTCTCCTTTGTTCGCATCATGGTTGGAAATTTCTTTCTTTTATTTTATTTTATTTTTTTTCCCTCTTTTTTTTTTTAATCAGTATATCTTTTTTTTTTTTTTTTTCCTTTTTTTCCTTTTTTTCTTGAATATATGTCAATAGATATACAAAAGGAAACAAAGAAAAACAAAATTCTTAAATACATGAATAGATACATTAGTGTCCCCTAGCCGAACAAACCCTTATCCGACCCTCTAGCCCCCCCCAACCCTTGATCCCGCCCTCCCACCCTCCCCTATCTCCGGAATTCTGTCTCCTGTTGAGTCACTCTTTGCCCGTTGACCTTCCTACACTGTATCATCCTGTCTATATACCTTGGTGCAAGTTTAAAATTTACCCAGTCCTGCCATTTCCGTTTAAATTCTCCCTCTCCTTCCTCTCCCATGTACCTGAGCTGTTCAGCATAATATATGTCGTTAATTCTGCAAAACCAGCTATTTACTGTCGGGCTCGTAGGGTCCTTCCATTGTTTGGGGATCAGACTCTTAGCTGCATCTAGTACGTGTGGAAGTAAGGTTCTCATATACTGTTTAGTTGACATTTCTGTCCCATGAAACAAGCAGACCCATGGATCCGAAGGTATTTTAATTCCGGTTATCTCCTCGATTATTAATAATACATCCTGCCAGTATGTTTTAATTTTTGGGCAGGTCCACCATATATGTGACATAGTGCCCTCTTCAAGACAGCCCCTCCAACAGTATTGGGAGGTGTCGTCTTGGTAACGGTGTGCTATGGCCGGGGTTATATACCATCGTGCTAAACATTTAAAGTTCATTTCGATCAATGCACAATTGAATGAGGTTGAATGCGTCTTTTTTAATATTTTCCTGACCACTGTCTCTGTTTTTCCCGTTCCCAATTCCTCTTCCCATTTATTAATATAACGAGAGAGACCGGGGTCTTTCAATCCCATTAATATTTTATAAATTGCGGAGATCGCGCCCCTTCCCCCTGGTGCCAAACACACACGCTCCAGAGGGAGCAAGTATCTATCTGACCTCAGGGGGGAGGGGAGGGAGCCCACAAAATGCGTCAGCTGAAGGTATCGCCACCTGTTCAACTCAAACAATTCTTTTTTTTTACTTAGTTCCTGATAGGTGAGAATTTTGCCGTCTTTTAATATGTCTTTTAATTGAGCATCTGATTTTTTAATCCAGTTGCCAAACAAGTCCATTTTCCCTGGTGCAAAGAAGTTTGTGTCAGATAGAGGAATTAATGGGGAGTTATAACCCCATCTATGTTTTTTATGTGCCCTATCCCAAATAGTCATAGAAGCCAATGTGATTGTGTGCATGTGTGGGTTTATTTGTCTAAAATGTGGCGGTATCCAAATTTATTTTCCTAACCGTGAATTGGTTGAACAGCTTTCCAATCTCACCCATCTTTTCTCTCCTTTATCTCTGACCCAGTCAACCACCCGTGCCATGTGTATAGCCATATAATATGTATAGATATCAGGTACCCCCAAACCACCATGTTCCTTATCTCTAATTAACACCTCCATACTAATACGTGTTTTTTTGTTCCGCCATATAAACCTATTCAATAACTGTTTTAGTATTTTGAAATAAGCACCCGGTAGTGCGATTGGTAACATTTGGATTATATATAATATCTTAGGGAGAGTGAACATCTTAAAACAGTTTATTCTCCCTAATAGAGATCTTTGTCTCAATGCAATTCTCTTTAAATCTTTTTTAATATCATTTAATAGTGGTATATAATTCTGTGGATAGATTAGGTCAGGGGAAGATGTGATATTAACTCCCAAATATTTTATCTCGGTATCTTTCCATATAAATGGAAACTCTTGCTTATATCTCCGTACGTCCTGTGCTTTCACATTTATATTGAGGATTTCTGATTTTAGAGGATTGATTTTAAAATTAGATACATCTCCATACAATTTGAGGGTTTTTAATAAATTCGGGAGTGTTATAGTTGGATTCGTTATGAATAATAAAATATCATCGGCGAACGCTGCGAGTTTATGTTCCCCATCGTTTGTTTGAATCCCTCTGATATCGGGGTTATTTCTAATCCCGGCCAGCAATGGTTCCAGGGTTAAAATAAATAAAAGGGGGGACAGGGGGCACCCCTGTCTAGTACCATTGAACATTTCAAATGTCCCTGACAATGTCCCGTTTACCTTAACTCTTGCCGTTGGGTGTTTATACAAAGCGCTTATCCACCCCATCATTTTTGGACCGATCCCGATAAACTCCAATGTGTTCAATAGAAATCCCCAGTCTACCCTGTCGAAAGCCTTTTCGGCATCTATCGACAGGAGTAGACCTGGGGATCTACTATCTTTTATTATCTGTGTCAACAGAAGTGTTCTGATGCTGTTATCCCTGCCCTCCCTCCCGGGGACAAAGCCTACTTGGTCAGTATGTACTAAATCTTTCATGATTGTTTTCATTCTCCCTGCTAAGATTTTGGCGAACAGTTTTACATCTGCATTTAAAAGCGAGATGGGTCTAAAACTAGAACATAAGGAGGGATCTTTACCTATCTTAGGGATTACTGTAATTGCAGCCTCTAATGCCTCTTGACGAATATCCCAATTTAGACCAATACCGTTTATATAAGAACACATCCTGGGGATCAAAATGTCACTGAACTTTTGGTAATATGCAATTGTTAACCCATCGGGGTCTGGACTTTTCCCCTTTGATGTCTCCTTTAAATTATTACGAATTTCTGATTCCGTTATAGGTTCTTCTAAAAAACTAATTTTGTCGTCTGATATTTTATTTAAGCATGTGTTATTTAAAATTTTTTTTATATTAACCCTTCTCCTTTTGATTTTTTCGGGGGTGTCCCCTTGCGATATAGCATACAGCTTCCCATAGTATTCTTGAAATACTCTTGCAATTTCTGATGAAGTATGTACTTTGTTCCCTTTGCCTGTTTGAATACTTTCTATAAAATTACCCTTAAATTTGTTTTGGAACCCTTTTGCTAGGTATTTACCCGACAAGTCGCCCCATTGATACTTCTCTTTCTTACGTCTGTAAAATGTCCCTCTATTTTCATATTCAATAAGATCTCTTAACTCCTCTCTTTTTAAGATAACGGTACGCTCCGCTTCGTGCTCTCCTGTTAGTTTATGGGTCTGTTCAAGGTCCAAGATGGTTTTATATAGCTCATCATATTTCTTCTTAGTTTTTTTTTTTTTTGCTGATCCTATTGCAATCAGTAAGCCCCTGATGTAGGCCTTGTGAGCCTCCCAGACTATTGATTCCGACACGTGTTCGGAGCAATTGGTCTTGAAATACCATTCTAATTCCTGTTTTATCCTTTTTACAACCTCTTCATCCTGTATTAAATCCTCATTAAGTCTCCATTTGGTGTTACTTTTGGGAGCTCCCTCAATTTTTAAATTAATTGAAACTGGCGCATGGTCCGACAGGGTAGTTATCCCGATTCCCGAACTTGTCACTACGTCCAATGAGCTATGGTCCACTAGAAAAAAGTCGATCCTAGAGTACGTCCCGTGCACAGCGGAGTAGAATGAGTAATCTCGTGTTTTCGGATGCTGTATTCTCCAAACATCTATCAATTGGAGTTGATGTAATTTTTTTTTAAGTAATTTTCTTTGTGCATCTCCAGTCCGCTGTGCACGGGACGTACTGTCAAGATCCGGATCCAGACAGAGGTTCATATCGCCCGCCACAACCACCCTGCCTGTCCTGAAGTCCATAAACATCTCAATGACCCCTTTAAGAAATCTCAAGGAGTTCTTATTTGGACAATAAATATTTGCAATAGAATAATCCACCTCATTTATTTTTCCTCTAAGTAGAAGATACCGCCCCTCGGGATCTGCTTTTCTCTCTATCAGAACAAATCTAACTTCCCTGGCAAACCCTATGGCAACCCCCTTTGCCAATTTAGTCGGTGAGTCTCCGTAGTACCATAATGGGTAATCCGGTGAGCTTATTTTAAGATTTGACTCCTGCGAGATATGTGTCTCTTGTATGAGTACTACATCTGCTTTTAGATGTCTAATTTCTCTTAAAATATTACTCCTTTTTAGCGGAGAATTTAATCCTCTTACATTGTATGAGAGTATTTTTAAAGTTCCCATAGTATCCGCCAGATAGTCGTTTGCCCCCCGACCACTCCCGTTACATTGTTGTTATTATATTCGGTCGCGATAAATGGGGTCCTAAAACTCAACATTTTGCATAGGCAGAATTTCCAGTATATATCAGGGCGAAACCACGACAGATAACTTATTTCTGAGACTGATAACCGGAGATACCCCCCCCCAAACCCTCTCCCACAGCCCCCCACCTCCTCCCCTTTACTCTGTACTATGACCCCTCCCCTCACCCAAACCCTCCCCCCCTCCCTCCTTTCCCCCACCAGTAGGGGCATTACAGCCTAAATTAGGCCCCTGGATCCGTGGCCAACCTACTCCACCCGGCCCACGGTTCTCGCCCCGGAGGTTGAGCTCTGTGAGTGTGACTATGTCCCGAACCGCCACCGCCCTCCACCCCATCCAAAGGATGGGGTGGGTGAGTGGCCCCAGGACCCCAGGACTCCCCGGCCTCCCACCAGCCGGTCCCCCCCCGCCCCCCCCCCCCCCCCCGGCCCCCCCCCCCCACCCCCCCAGCCCCCCGCCTCATCATCTCCGCTTTTATTATTTGTCTTTTGTAGGTTTTTTCTTAGTTATTTTCCTCTTTTATTTCCTGGGATAAGGCTCCATGTCTGATGGCCCCGTATAGGTAATATCTTCTCTTGAGATTCATTCCAACCCGATATCTCTATCAGTGGGATGTCCAGTCTATTGCAGAATTTAGTCATCTCTTCGGGGAACCTTAAGGTCGCGGATCTACCCTCCTTCTTCCCGATTAAACACGCGGGATAACCCCAAGAATACTGGATACCGTGTATTTTTAAATGTTCAAGTAGCGGTTTTAATAGTCTCCTTCTAGAAAGGGTCTCGGTAGCGAGGTCCGGAAAAATCTGTAATTCAGTTTCGTTAAATGTTACCGGCCTAATGGTTTTAAGACGCTGCCAAATCTGTTCTTTATCTTGAAAATTGTGAAATCTTGCGATCACGTCTCTGGGTAATCCCGCTGCTAATTCCGCCGGTTTTCTAATCCGATGAATTCTTTCGAATTTGATTTTTTCCGTTTCTATTTTACCCAAGATGTGGCCGAATAATTTATCGAGTTTTACTTGGAGGTCTTCTCCTTCCAGGTCAGGTAAACCACGGATCCTCAAGTTTTTCCTTCGGTTCCGATTTTCTTGATCTTCCATTCGGTACCTCAGGTTCCTTTGTTCAATTTGTAATTCCTTCATCTGCATTTTTAACTCTGACACCTCAACAGCTTGACTATCCAGTTTTTCTTCAGTTTCTTCCACTCTTCTCAATAAATGACTCATGTCTTCATGTACGATCATTATCTCATTTTTTAACGAGACCTCCATTCGTGAGATTGATAATTCTAGTCGCGAAAACATCTCTAATAGCTCTGTTTTAGATGGGGGTAGATCTTTATGGGTGGCACCGTGTGGTTCCGCGACGTCCTCCTCAGACTCTCTGGTTGTCACTGTTTCAGAGTACCTTCTCCGTCCATTTTTTTGTTGACCCATTGACAGTCGGCTTTTTGCCCCAGATGTTTCACTAGGGCAGTCTTTGGGAGTATCTTGTGTCATGTATTTTTTTATAGTTCCAGGGCTGGCACTTATTTTGGGGGCATTGGCCACAACACCCCTGACTGGGCGGCCTCTCATTTCTTATATTGTGTTAGATACCCTATCGATCGAGTGAGAGAGAGATCCCCCAAATACTCTTAGCACGGTCGATTTGATCGGCTATGGGGGCTTTCAATTCAGAATGGTTGTGCCACTATTGACCACTCAGGCAGCTCAAATGGATAAAAAGCGGGTGGGTAGTGGGGCTATTAATTCCCCTCGGTTGGTGTGCCTCTCAAGATAAAAAGGTATCTTCTGATATCCCTTTCCTTTTTCTTTCTTTTCTATTTTTTCTTTTCTTTCTTATTTTATTTTTACCTTACTTTTGTTTCCCCCTTCTTCTCCTATTATCTCATGTTTCCCGCTCCGGCATCTCCCAACAATTGATATTTAAAGTGTATTGACTACCGGCGAACTGTGGGGGGGTAGTGTGGGCCGGTAGGTGAGCTTGCGCTGGGCGGTGATAGGGGGCATGGGAAGAAAGCCGCGCTTCCACACGTACTAATCTATCGCACTATTCCCCACACACCCTGCACCCCCTGTAATTGCTTAAAGTGGCAGTCCACAAACCGCTACGGTTTCTGCTTCAACCTCACTCACTGTAGTGTGCTGTAATGCGCTGTGTCATGCCCCGCTATATAATCAGTTTATAGTTGGCTTATAATTGGCTGATAATTAGTAATTATTTATCATTCATTAGTGACAGTCTTCACTCAGCGATCCACTTCATCAATTAACATCACCCGCTGAAATGCGATTTTATAATTGACTGATGGTTAGCGTTTAGCTAGCAATTAGATAGTCTTAAGCCAATGACAGTTTTCAATCAATCCTCCTTTATCAGCTATCTGCTACAGCCACAGCCACGCTCACTGAGGTGCCTTTAAATGGTTAGCTGGAGATTGTCAATCAGATAGCATTACATTACATTGCATTAAGGTTTCATCATTTCATCATTTGATAGTACAGTCTTCCTATCAGTTCACAGTTCACAGTCAGTAGTCAGCTGCAGCTTCCCTCTATGATATCAATAATATACGCTGCACACTGCTCCGTATTGAGCCGTATAGAGCTGTGCTGACTCCCAGACACTTAATTACTCACGCCACCGCCACCGAGACAGAGGAATCAGACGAGCTGCACAGCCGGATCGGGCATCACTTCCACGCAGCTCCTTATCACAGCACGGTACGTCCAACACACGGATCCGCAGCCCCTCAGCTCCTCCAATACCTGCAGAACAGCCTGCAATAGACCTGCAGAAAGCCTGGACTCCACCACTATATGTCACCAGGAGGACCCCACCGCCGTGCCGCCGTGCTCCGCAGAGCGGTATCAAAGCAGCAGAGCGGGGGAAGCGGGAGGAGCGGGGGGAAGAGGCACAGCGGGGGGACGGGAGGAGACACAGGCTAGTGCATGCCCGCGGGACCCATGGAGTCCGTGGAGCTCCTCAGAGCTAGCAGCGGCAGCACGTTCCGACGCGTCTTCTCATCAGGCCCCTCCCTCCTCCATAAATATTTAGGTTATAAGTCCATACTGTGCTTGTTATTTCTTGGTAATCCTTGAATTTTTTATGTCATGCAGCAAGAACGGTTAGACATTGAAGAAAAGTACACAAGCTTACAGGAGGAGGCGCAGGGTAAAACCAAAAAGTTGAAAAAAGTGTGGACCATGCTAATGGCAGCCAAGTCTGAGGTTTGTTCTGCTATGCTATCTTTTTCTTACTCTTGTTTGTACTAATGTCCTCATACATCTTTCATTAATTATTAAAATGCCATTATTTTGCAGCTATTTATTACTAAATGTAATTGTTTGCTACACTGCTAACGATTTTATGAATGAAAATGAAGCTGACAGGTAACAGAGTTCCTAAAATATACTTAACACCTGACCTAAAAGCGTGTTGAAGGCCACAACTGTTATGGATTACAGGCATCCTATAATGCTAGCAAAATATGAGTCTTTAACTGTCTTGTCTCTCTGTGGCAGGGCTCAGGCTACCGTCTAGGCCTGGGACCAATCACCAAAGCAGCAGTTAAACAATTCATAAACTAACACAGGTGCTTGCAGGCGCTATGAAAAGTCTACCTTTTGGCACTATTGTTACTTTAGGCATTTTTTTTTAGGCCAACACAGGTTCATGGTATATCTAAAGTAAAAAATAGAGCTGATCATGTATGTGCTTACAAGTTTTTGAAAAAAGGATAAACTATTTTAATATAGTTTAATTTTGGAACTATATAAAGGTGTTGTGCATTAAAGGATAAGTTCAACTTTATATGTTACATGTTCCACCTGTTTTTAGGGTGGAACATGTAACCTGTTCCAGCTCCTGCAGCTCTCGCCTGACCTGCTCCCCGTGTGACAGTGGGCCGGGGATATTCTCTCCACACCTGCTGTCACAATTTGAAAAGAGCGTGGCTGTGCAGGGCTCTGCTCACGTGGCTGCGTCATTCATTCACTGAGTTCTGTGATTGAATAGACTACAAGTAAAGTAATCCTCTGATGGCTTGTAGTTCTCTATGGCACTGGTGAGCATCACAGTTCATTGAATCCTTCTGGACTGTAACTGCTTGCCCATATCAATAGTACAGGCCGACAGTCTGCAAGAGCCTTACATTGCACCCGCGATCTGCTGATTGCTGGAGTAATGCTTTACAGGCTCCTAAGTAAAACAAAATGGTAAATACGCTTTTCTCCCCTCACCTTCCAGGATAGCTACTTGAAAGATGATTGGCTTCGCCCTCTACAGGAAACACAAATCGGATACAATTTAAAAGACCCCTCCCTTTCCTCTGACCCTCAGTTGTTTTTGTTTTTCCAGACCCTCCAAAAGCGCTGGCACGTTTTTTTTGTTTTTCCTAGGTCTGGTAACTGTGGTTGGCGGACCCCCCTGCTCTGGCAAAATCCAGTACTGGTTGTGGCCAAGTCCTGGGTTTGTTCAGTCCCTGTTTTTTTTCAGCCAGAAAGGTTCCCTGTTGTTGAAGGTACTTGCTTACCTGTAAAGGTAATGGCAACTTCCTTCAGGTTTTTCTCCAGCTCTGCTGGTGGAAGCCTTGTCTTCCTCGGCTTCACCGAGGTGAACCAAAATGGCGGAGGAATTCCGGTGATGCGGCAAGATGGCGCCGGAACCGGAAGTCACGTGACACATTTTCCGGCGCCGTGTTCATAAGGAACACGGCGCAGTACACTGAGCACATGCTGCCAAGGACAGCAGCCTATTTTACCCAGCCGATTGCCACTCACCAATGGAGTTTGAGAATAGGCCTGAGGAGGGAGCACCCGCTCGGATGGAACCAGCGGCAGCCTCTGGTTCCCTTACTACCCCCAAAGTAATCCCTTGTCTGTGATTATGCAGCGGGGACCTTTTTTTGTATGGGCCTTCTTTTCTTATGGCTCTTGTTTCAGTTTTTTTCTAGGATAGACGGATGAAAAAGAAATGCCGGAACTGTAGAGCCAGGTGTATAGGGGGCTTCAGGGGTGGGAGTCAAGGACATTTCCAGTTCACCAGTCACTTAAAGATATGATTCTTTCAGAATGGAAAGAACCTGAAAGGAGAATGTTCCAATCTAAAGGGCACAAAAGAAGATTTCCTTTTCAATCTGAAATTTAAGAGACTTTCCTAAGCTAGATGCCCCATATGTCACAGGTTTCTAAGAAGTCAAACCTGTCTTTTGAAGACTCAGGGGTCCTGAAAGAGCAAATGGATAGGAAGGCCGATTCTTTGCTGCGTAAGGCCTGGGATGCATCAGCTTTGTCTTTGGGTCCAGCTGTAGCATCCACCTGTGTGGCTAGGAATTTGGATGTATGGGTTCAGTGTCTGGATGATCTTCTTTCGTCCGACACCCCCAAAGAGGAGATTAGGGAGTCCCTCCCACTCATTGCAAAGTCAGTAGCCTTCTTGGCTGATGCAGCTGCATCCTCTGTGAAAGCTGCAGCTAGGTCTTCTGCTCTCAATAATTCAGCCAGACGAGCAATCTGGCTTAAGTCTTGGGATGGGGACCTGGTCTCCAAGAACAAGCTCTGTGGCATTCCTTTTGAAGGCAAGCTCTTATTCGGTTCCTCCTTGGTGGAGGTCCTAGCTCGTTCCTCTGAGAAGAGTAAACGGTTCCCTTCTTCTCAAAAGAATAGGTTTTAGAATAAGAAGCCTTTTCGTGGTTTCCAAAACAAAGCTAATTTTAGAACCAACAGGCAACAGGTGAAGAAAAAGTGGTCTTTTAACAAAGATAAGCAAAAGAAGGCTTCAGCCCCTTCCAAAAATCCCCAGTGACACCAGGATAGGGGTATGGGGAAGGTTGTCCCATTTCTTCAAGGAATGGTTAAAGATTTCCGACAATTCCTTTATCCTTCAAACATTGGAAAGGGGTTACAGGTTGGAATTCAAAATTTCCCCCCCCCAGAGATTTTTTCTTACTCATCTGCCGAGAAACCAAGAAAGACGGCAAGCCATGTTGAATCTAGTCTCCATGTGGGAAACAGAAGGGGTAATTTCCCCTGTCCCGGAAAATCCAAAATTCTGGGGATTTTATTCCCACGTCTTTCTGGTTCAGAAAGCCTCCGGCGGCTTCCGGATGGTCATCAATTTAAGCATCCTGAACAAATATATATTCTCTACCGACGTTTCCGGATCAGAAGACGGATTAAAACTCTGCTCTTTTGATGTCATGAGACACGAAACATCAAGCGCCCAGAGGCGATTCAGTTCGCATGTGCCGCGCTATATAAGTTTTTCATTCATTCATTCATTCAAAACATTTAGGGCCAGATTCTGGTACATCTGGCCTATCTCCGCAGCGGCGTAACGTATGTCATTTACGTTACGCCGCCGCAAGTTTTTCATGCAAGTGCTTTATTCACAAAGCACTTGCGTGTAAAGTTGCGGCGGCGTAGCGTAAATCACCCGGCGTAAGCCCGCCTAATTCAAATTAGGCGGGTAGTGGGCGTGTAGAATTTAAATGAAGCGCGTTCCCGCGCCGAACGTACTGCACATGCGCCGAACGTAAAATATCCCAGGGTGCATTGCTCCGAATGACGTCGCAAGGACATCATTGGTTTCGACGTGAACGTAAATGGCGTCCAGCCCCGTTCACGGACGACTTACGCAAACAACGTAAATTTATAAATTTCGACACGGGAACGACGGCCATACTTAACATTTGTTGCGCCTCATATAGCAGGGGCAACTTTATGCCGGGACAAGCCTAACGTAAACGTCGTAACTTTACTGCGTCGGCCGCGCGGATGTTCAGGAATTTGCGTATCTAGCTAATTTGCATACTCGACGGGGAAAACGAGGGACGCGCCACCTAGCGGACAAAAAAAATTGCATTTAAGATCCGACGGCGTAAGAGACTTACGCCTGTCGGATCTAATGGATATCTATGCGTAACTGATTCTAAGAATCAGTCGCATAGATACGACGGCCCAGATTAGGACTTACGACGGCGTACATGGCGCTGCGCCGTCGTAAGCCCTTTGAGAATCTGGGCCTTACTCTGTAAGGAATCTATTGTGGCCAGAGGTATTCATGGTTACCCTGGATCTTCAGGACGCTTATCTTCATGTTCAAATCTGCCAGAACCACCGAAAGTTCCTGAGATTTGCGATTCTCATGGATAACGTGCTGAGTCATTGGCAATTCAATGCCCTCCCTTTCGGTCTCTCGGCAGCGCCCAGAATTTTTACAAAGATCATGGCCGAAGTCATGGCCTTTTTTCGGATACAGAGTATATCGATCGTCCCATATCTTGACGATTTTTTGATCTTTGCCCGAGACAAAGTGTACCTTATCCGGGATCTGCAGTTGGTTTTGCGGACCTTTTAGAATCTAGGGTGGAAAGTCAGCCAACGGAAGTCTTGTCTGGTACCCTCCCAGAACATACGGATCTAATGGATATCTATGCGTAACTGATTCTAAGAATCAGTCGCATAGATACGACGGCCCAGATTAGGACTTACGACGGCGTACATGGCGCTGCGCCGTCGTAAGCCCTTTGAGAATCTGGGCCTTACTCTGTAAGGAATCTATTGTGGCCAGAGGTATTCATGGTTACACTGGATCTTCAGGACGCTTATCTTCATGTTCAAATCTGCCAGAACCACCGAAAGTTCCTGAGATTTGCGATTCTCATGGATAACGTGCTGAGTCATTGGCAATTCAATGCCCTCCCTTTCGGTCTCTCGGCAGCGCCCAGAATTTTTACAAAGATCATGGCCGAAGTCATGGCCTTTTTTCGGATACAGAGTATATCGATCGTCCCATATCTTGACGATTTTTTGATCTTTGCCCGAGACAAAGTGTACCTTATCCGGGATCTGCAGTTGGTTTTGCGGACCTTTTAGAATCTAGGGTGGAAAGTCAGCCAACGGAAGTCTTGTCTGGTACCCTCCCAGAACATACTTTTTCTGGGTTATCAAATAGATTATGTTGCTCAGAAGATTTTCTTTCCTGAAGAGAAAGTTTTGAAACTACTTCTTGCCCTGCAGGCCTTCAAATTTCTCCCACAGACCTCGCTTCGGCGGATCATGCAGTTATTAGGTTTAATGACCGCAGCCATCCCGGGGATACCCTGGGCCCAATTACACTCCAGACCCCTTCAGGCGTTTCTCTTGCACCATTGTGATCTCAGGAAAGATTCTCTGGATCAGCTAGTTCAACTTCTTTTTTTTTTTTTTTATTCTTTATTTATAAACAGGGAAAAGGGGGGTCCATAGGAGATAAGATGGGGCCTTCCTGCAGTAGATCTTTTTGCCTCCAATCTCAACAGAAATCTGCCAGCATTTTTCTCACTAGAGAGAGAGACAGGGTCCTTGGGGACGGATGCTCTCTCCTTCCCATGGGATTTCGCTCTGGCCTATGCCTTCCCTCCCTTTCCCCTCCTACCTCTGGTAGTTCGGAAAATTATTCAGGATCGGGCAGAAGTGGTTCTGATTGCCCCCTGGTGGCCCAGGAGGAGTTGGTTTTCCTCTCTGAAGACCCTCTCTGTGGATATTCCCTGGCCCCTACCAGATCGGAAGAATCTACTCCATCAGGGACCAGCATTGCATCCAAACCCTCAGACCTTCCATTTGACGGCCTGGAGGCTGAGCGGCATATCTTACAGTTGAAAGGGTGTTCAGAGAAAGTTATTCAAACTATCCTGGACAGCCGCAAGTTGGTTACTAGAAGAATCTATGGGAAAGTTTGGAAAACGTTTTTTTCCTTGGCAAAGGAAATCCGGTTTAGATTCTTTTTTTTTCTCCCTGTATTTTAGATTTTTTACACAAGGAGTGAAGAAAGGTCTATCTGTCAGCACCCTTAGGGTTCAGGTTGCGGCCCTGTCTGTATTTTCAGGAGGTTCTTTCAGCCAGATCTAGACATGCTCCCAAGGTTGTCCAACATGTGCCTCCTTGGGATCTGTCATTAGTGTTAAATGCTCTAATAAGGGCTCTGTTTGAGCCTTTGCATGAAGCTTCCCTGAAATGTATTTCCTTGAAGATTTCCTTCCTTTTGGCTACTACGTCAGGGAGAAGGATTTCTGATCTGCAGTCCCTTTCCTGTAAAGATCCCTTCCTGAGAATTTTATAAGACAGGGTAGTGATTAAGCCTGATCCATTTGCCCAAAGTTTCTTCTAACTGTCATAGGTCCCAGGAAGTAGTTCTTCCTAGTTTCTGTTCCTCCCCCAAAAATGCGGAGGAGGAAAGGTTTAGTTTTTTAGACGTAAAGAGATGTCTGCTGCTTTACTTAGAGAAATCCAGTGGGTTTAGGAGTTCCTCCCAGCTGTTAGTATTATTCAGTGGCCCCAAAAAGGGATCCAAAGCGTCCAAAAGCTCTATCGCTAGATGGATTAGGGAAGCTATTTGTAAAGCTTACAAAGCGTCAGGTCGTAGTCCTCCTTCTAGGATTCGGGCTGATTCAACAAGATCCATGGCTACGTCATGGGCAGAAAGAGCAGGGGCATCATGGGAAGAAATTTCTAAAGCTGCCGTCTGGTCCTCCTCTCATGCATTTATCAAACATTATAGAGTTCAGATGCTTTCCAGCCAGTACTTCAGGCTGTTGTCTCTTCCTAAGGTATAGTATCTTGCTTATCCTCTCAAGTAGCTGTCCTGGAAGGTGAAGGGGGAAACCCCCATTAGTCTTACCGGTAACGGGATTTCCAAGAACCTTCGAGGACAGCGTTTATATTCCCACCCTATTTTTCTTTCATCTTTCACACCATTAGGTGTGTTTTTTTTGTGTTTTTTTCCTCTGCCGAGTGCACTTTGGTGGAGGTTTACTTGATCTTCTAAACAACTGAGGGGCAGAGGATTGTATTCGATTTGTGTTTCGTGTAGAGGGCGGAGTCAATCATCTCTCAAGTAGCTGTCCTGAAAATACCGTTACCGGTAAGACTAACAGGGTTTTTTTCTACCTGGGGGGAATTTTTTTTTAAAAGGTGAACTTATCCTTTAACCCTTTTAGTGTGTTTTTTTTTCTGGGACATTAGCGTAATCCTTCCAGCCAATGGAATGAGAATCATGATAGTATTTTAAAAACTCAAGTAATCTTGGTGGGCAGCTAATAATATTACATTATTTTTCATCATGTTGACCTGGATTTTACTTTGTACGTTGTACAATGTTTAGACTTAGAATGTTCATTCCCTCATATTCTACAATGTCAGTAGGTTTGCACAGTAATAGGAAATGTAATTCCTACATTAAATATCCACATAGTTTGTAATGAACCAACACTTCGTCTCTGCAATCATTTTGTGATGCAATTGGGGAATCCCATCGCCACTTTGACATTTTATTACCCTCCTTTGTGTTTTCTTGCTGCCCACTCTTATTTACAGTTGCTTCTGCATTTTCTGTGATTAGACACACTTGGTATTTTAGAACACAAATAGAATTATGAGAGAATGCACAAAATGTAAAACATTTCAACACACTTTAATTACAATGTATTGTCCTCCTGCACAGCATGAATGATTATATCATTTACAGATGTGCTATCATAATTTAGTGGTATCCAGCAGATGGTCCCTTCCAAGTAGTGGTAGCCAGTGGATGGAACCACATAAATAACTGAGCTAATGGTATCAAAGGATTCATTGTTAGTGCATACATTGTATCTGTATACAGTATAGTTAATTGTGAACTTCTGTAATTACATTACAGTAATATTTGTCTAGTAATCTTTATATATCTCTGAAATATAATATAGAAACTGACTGGAGAAAAAAGACTAACTGGTTTGACTGGTCCATTAAGTTTCCATTCTGTGTTTTTTTTTTTAGTTAGTTACTGTTTGACCCACTATTTCTCCTGGAAGTCTATTTCAAACATTCACTACTTATACAGTAAAATAATAGCTAAAAGGGTTGCTTTCACACTGCGTTTTTGATGCATTTCCAATGCGTTTTGCACTTGGGTGAAAAAAGGACATGTGACTCCAAAAACGCAACCTCGGGTGCATTTTAAATGCGCTTCATTTCAATGGAGAGGTGCATTTTTATTTATTTTTTAAACCGCATGAAACATGCACCAGAAATACAGCATGTAGGACTTTTGAAAACGCAACTGACCCTCAACTGACTGATGTGAAGAGCTCCATAGGATTTAATGGTCATACATTTTTCTTTCACTTTTGATAAGGGAAAAAACAGAAGATAAACTGACCAGTATAAAAGGGGCCTAAAGTTAGTCTTGACCTTTTCCTTCTGCTGGTTCTCATTTCATGCCCTTGTGTTCTTAAAGTACATTGTGTTCTTTTACATTTACTACTTGTTTATTGTTTGCCACAATGCTAGATGGCCGATCTGCAGCAAGAACACCAAAGAGAAATAGAGGGGCTATTGGAGAACATCAGGCAGCTAAGTCGAGAGCTTCGTCTTCAGATGATCATTATTGATAATTTTATTCCCCAAGACTATCAGGTAACCCAGTCCTACCATCTATCATCTCTTCACTTCTGATGTTATAGGTTTGCTTTAGCAAGGCAGATTTCCCTGCTTTGATGCATTGAGAATCCTATCAACAGTAGTATATCTATTCAAAAACTAAAAGGAAATCTGTGCTCAGTGTAGAGATAAGGCAGTGTGCAAATAAATTGGTATATGCCAATCCCGATAAGTATGTAAATAAATTGCAGCACCAGTTGGCACTGCAATTTATTTACATAACTTTTAATAGGGCCACCTCTGTTGGAAAGGACTCCAATGATGACTCAAAAAAGGGGTACTCTTGTTTAGCATGGGACTGTAGTCTGCAGAAATAATTACTGCAAATATACAAGGAATTCAAATCTGTACATGGTCCTTAGGACAGTGATATATGTAGATGATTAGCGAAAGAGGGTGCATATAGATTCTGTGTGGATTTTAAAAAATTGCCATGAAATTTTAAATAATATGATCCTGATTAAGTACTAAAAAAAGTAGAAACTTTCTGGGGTTCATTGCACAGCATCTTGTAAGAAACCAAGCCACACAGAAATGAGTGGAAACACGTATATTGTTTTCAATGGAATATTTTCCGTGTTTTTATAACTAGAACAGGAAAGTAGGCGATGAAAAGGAAAAGAACCAGACATAATGTAAAGGTATTGTTTTTATTTTATTTTTAGCAAAGGTAATTTTTTTATTTTTTTGCTTCTTTAGGAAATGATTGAAAATTATGTACACTGGAATGAAGATATTGGTGAATGGCAATTGGTATGAGTATCTATATAAAATTTGTGTGTGTTTTAAACTGTTGGCATTGTATAAATATGTATAATATAATACTTTTCTTATTTCTTTCTTCTGAAATATGCCATGTGTATTTATGTGTATGTATGTGTGTGTGTGTGTGTGTGTGTGTGTGTGTGTGTATACTTCTTTTTTTAATAACCTGTTCTTTTCTCCCTTTCATTTTTAAGAAATGTGTTGCATACACTGGAAACAATATGAGAAAGCAAACCCCCATACCAGACAAGAAAGAGAAGGATGTAAGATGATTTTTCTATCTTCAACACCTATATATATATATATGTGTTATATGTGCTACAGCAGGGTAGCAGTAGAAAGTGTGTTTGCTATGAAACCAGTAAGACAATGAAGAGCTAATTACTTTTAATATTGTTGTGATTAACAGAAATTCATTAAGCTATACTGATCCTACATAACTGATAACATAAGGTTACATGACCAGAAAATCGAAATAAAATGCCATCTGTACCAGAAAAATGCTATTTGCCATGTACTTAGTGAAGACTTGCCACCACTTTTAATTGGTGAAGGAGACCATGGCTGCTGTAAGTGGTGTGGATTCATTATGGCAACTGTCCCCATCTATACATGATTGAAGAATTGCCAGGAATGATCATGTTGCATCTTCAGCTTCCACCATTGTTAAATACATATTATGAGGCTTTAAAATGCTTAGCGCTGTACTTCTGTACTCTGAAATATATATTGTGAAGATAGCCTACTGAAGCATTGGTGATACTCGCCTTATCACAAAATGTGAGGGAAGCTGTTCTTTCTTCCAGGCTAGATTCTTTAAAACCAATGTAGTTCTACTAGTGTGGCTGTGAGATTTAGATATGTGTTTAGTCACTTAAAACATATGTGATGTCATTACCTAAATTTAAAAAGGATCTTCAGTCTACTTTTACCCCCTTCCTGCCCAGACCAAATGGCTCAGGCCATTTATTTTCACACAAATAGAGCTATATTTTGGTGGTATTTAGTCACCACTGGGTTTCTTCTTTTTTGCTAAAGAACTGAATAAAACCAGAAAATTTTGAAAAAAAAACAACCTTTTCATCGTAATTTTCTTCTTCGCTAGTGTGCGCTGATGAGGCTGCACTGATGGGCATTCATGGGCACTGATAGGCATTCATGGGCAATGATAGGCTGCACTGATGGGCATTTATGGGCCCTGATAGGTTGAACTGATGGGCACTGAAGGGGTGTCACTGGTGGGCACTGATGAGAGGGCACTGGTAGGCGGCACTAATTGACAGCACCAATGGGAAAAGATTGGTGGCACTGTTGGGACTGCAGTGATAATCAGGACACTGATAATCAGTGTACATGTCCCTTTTACACAAGGTTATTGGCTCACTTCTCCTCTCCTCATGCTGTCAGCATAAGGAAAGGAGTGCTGATAACCAGCTTCTGTTTTCATTTGTAATCAGCTGTGATTGGACACAGCTGATCACGTGGTAAAGAGTCAATGATTGGCTATTTACCTCAATCCGTGATTCAGCAGTGTTCGTACGACACCATGATCACAGAGAGGCCGTCCTTTGACGGTCTCCCAGAACTAGTCGGCAACATTGTAGCCGTCATTTGGCTAGAGTGCGGTCAGCAAGTGGGTAAAGAGGAGATCCAGTCTCCCGCACCTGACTTTTAATATAAGAACACTTACCTGTCCATTTTACACTTTGATCACCCCTGATGTTAACTCCTTCCCTGCCACAGTCATTTGTACGGTAAATGTGCATATTTTTTTAGCGCTGATCACTGTATTGTGTTTGGTCCCCAAAAAAGTGCCCAATTTGTCTGCTGCAATGTCACAGTCCCACTATAAGTCGCTAATCACTGCCATTACTAGTAAATAATAAATAAATCAATAAAAATATACCATAGTTTGTAGACGCTAAAACTTTTTTGCACATACTAATCAATGTACGCTTTTTGGGATTTTTTTTGTTTACCAAAAACATGTGACAGAATACATATTGACCTAAATTGATGAGAAATTGGATTTTATTTTTTTGATTGGATGTGTTTTATATAGAGGTCGACCGATATATCGGCCGATATTTGGCCGTTTTGGAGAAATTGGCATCGGCCGATTTTTCTCCAAATTTGGCCAATATTTAACATGGCCACTAGCGGTGGCCGCGGCTCCGGAGCTAGGCCGAAGCCGCGGCCTTTCCTGATGCTGTGACCGCGTCGGCAATCCGTGCATCCGTGGATTGCCGCCGCGGTCACAGCATCAGGAAAGGCCGTGGCTTCGGCCTAGCTCCGGAGCCGCGGCCATCTTGGTACACCCAGCGCGGCGGCCCTCCTCTCTGTTTACACCCACAGAGGAGGAGGGGCCCGCGCTCGTGGGACAGACACCGCTCTCTGGTGTCTGTACTACGGGGGGGGGGTCTGTACTGAGGAGACGGGTGGGTGTCTATCCTGAAGGGAGGGGGTCTGTTGTACTGAGGGTGGTGACACTATATCCAGTGCCACCATCCAGTGCCAATACCAGTGCCACCTTCTATCCAGTGCCAATACCAGTGCCACCTTCTATCCAGTGCCACCATCCAGTGCCAATTAGTGCCACCTTCTATCCAGTGCCAATTAGTGCCACCTTCTATCCAGTGCCAATACCAGTGCCAATACCAGTGCCACCTTCTATCCAGTGCCACCATCCAGTACCACCATCCAGTGCCAATACCAGTGCCCCCTTCTATCCAGTGCCAACTTCTATCCAGTGCCAATACCAGTGCCACCATCCAGTGCCAATACCACCATCCAGTGCCAATACCAGTGCCACCTTCCATCCAGTGCCACCTGCCAGTGCCAACTAAAGCCATCAGTGCCACCTGCCAATGCCAACCAGTGCCATCTGCCAGTGCTAACTATTGCCATCCAGTGCCAATTAGTGCCACCTGCCAGTCAGTGCCAACCAGTGCCACTTGCCAGTGTCACCTGTTAGTGTCAGTGCCACGTGCCATCTGCCAGTGTCAACCAGTGCCATCTGCCAATCAGTGCCACCTGCCAGTGTCAATTAGTGCCACCTGCCAATCAGTGCCATCTGCTAGTACCATCTTTCAGTGCCATCCAGTGCAACCTGCCAGTCCCAATAAGTGCCACCTGCCAATCAGTGCCTTCTGCTGGTGCCATCTTCCAGTGCCAATTAGTGGCATCCAGTGCCACGAGCCAGTGCCACCAAAAAAAAAAAATCGGCCTAAAATATCGGCCGCATAAATCGGCATCATATATCGGCCATCGGCCGCCCCGATTTCTAAATATCGGCATCGGCCAGAGAAAAACCCATATCGGTCTACCTCTAGTTTTATAGCAGAAAGTAAAAAATATTGTTTTTTCGTTTTCAAAATTGTCATTCTTTTTTTTTGTTTATAGCGCAAAAAATAAAAACTGCAGAGGTGATTAAATACCACCAAAACAAATCTCTATTTGTGGGGGGGAAAAGGGACATGAATTTAACTTGTGTACAGCTTCGCACGACTGCGCAATTGTCCGTTAAAGTAACGCAGTGCCATGATACAAAAAATATCCTGGTCATTAAGGGGGGGTTACCTTGCGGAGCTAAGGCAGTTAAATAATACATTTTAAATGAATGCACTATAAAGTGTTTAGCTTAAATCTATATTAATAATTTGAGACCTTTTAATTACAAAAAAAAACTGTGTGCATGTGTGGAGAGACCACAACAGTATCAGAATGACTGTCATGCCAAGAATTACTGTAGCTTTGGTCAGATAAAACTGATGTGATAAGTGTTTACCAAAACCCAACACTGCACAGTTCACTTTTTGTCACGCTGACATTTATTCATATCTGATCAGGAACCAGATTGCGCATTTCCTTATGTTGTATTAATGTTTTTCTTTTAAGCTGCAATGTTTCATTCAAATATTGCAGGTGTTTACTGCAAACTCATATATTTAAATAACAGAGGTAGTTTCATGTGTCAGGAGCTGGGTATTCTAGACCCAATTATGTAGTATGATAAAAGCAACTTGCATTGTCCTTTGTGTCACAGCACAAAAAGTTTTGTTGGCTCTCTGAAATACCACATCTTTCTTTTCTGTTTATCAAATGCAGCCTTTTGAAGTTGACCTGTCTCATGTATATTTGGCTTACACTGAGGAGAGTCTGCGACAGTCCCTGATGAAGCTTGAAAGACCTAGAACATCAAAAGGAAAATTAAGACCCAAAACCGGTCGTAGGTGTGCATCAAAGTTTATTTTTATTAATTTTTTCCCTATCCTACTTACTGCTCCTGTATTTCTTTATTTTACAAAAGTTAGTTAGTTTTAGTTTATTTCCAACATGTAAAAAAAACTTAAGAAATAAGAGGTAATCATTCAGTAGTTGACAATCGCAAAACAACTAGTTGCAAGAGAAGACAAAAAAAAGAACTATAAAAAATAATTTAGTTTACATATTACATATCCGAAAAGGAGTGAGAAGAAGTACAAACGTATTTAATCCCAACTTTTCTCCATAATTACTGTATTTATTGGCGTATAACACTCACTTTTTTACCCTGAAAATAGAGGGTAAACTGTACCTGCGTGTTATACGCAGGGGGCTGTGGAATTTTTTTTTCTAAAACTTCCCTCTTAGGCCCCATACACACCATAGAATCCATCCGCAGATAAATCCCAGCAAATGGGTTTCAGCGGATAGATCCTATGGTGTGTACACGCCAGCGGATCTTTATCCGCGGATATATCTCCCCTGGGATGGATTCCAGCAGATCGGATATTCGCTGACATGCAGAACAAATCCATCTGCTGGAATCCATCCCAACGGATGGATCCGCTGGTCTGTACAGACTCACCGAATCCATCCGTCCGAAGGGATCCCCCGCATGCGTCGCAATGATTCAACGCATGCGTGGAATTCCTTATATGACAGCGTCGCGCACGTCGCCGCGTCATAATCGCGGCGACGGCGCGACACGTCATCGCCAGAGGATTTCGGCGCGGATTTCAATGCGATGGTGAGTACACTCCATCGCATTAAAATCTGCTGAAATCCTCGAGAGGATTTATCCGCGGAAACGGTCCGCTGGACCGTATCCGCGGATAAATACTCCCGTGTGTATGGGGCCTTAAAGTTAGGGTGCGTGTTATACGCCTGTACGTGATTATACGCCGATAAATATGGTAATAATAAACTATTCAGAGTCCCATCACTATAAAGTCATACAATAATTAATTCAAATATAATTACCCATAATTAAATTAAAGTTTTATTAAAGTTCTAGCCAGATTTATAGAGTAAGGGGGCAGTAGATTAAAGAACAATGGAAAGCTGCTGCTGTTTTGCTCCTGTACAAATCATTAGTAAAACTTCTAGAATATGCCGTTCAGTTTTTCACACCAGTGTACACAAAGGATATTGGAGAACTGGAGAAAGTGCAGAGAAGGGCAACCATACTGATAAGAGGCTCCGCTATGAGGAAAGATTAGCTGAACTGAATGTATTCTCTTTTGAGAAAACGAGTTTAAGGGGGGATATGATGGGCATATATAAATACATAAGTGGTCCGTATAGTGAACTTGGTGTTTTTCACTTTAAAGTTATCACACAGGACAAGGGGCACTCTTTAGGTCTGGAGCAAAAGAGATTTAATCTTCAAAAGCCAAAAGGCTTCTTCACAGTAAGAGCTGTGAAACTATGGAATAGCCTCCCTCAAGAGTTGGATTCGACCAGCTCGGTAGATTGTTTTTAAAAAAGCTTAGACTATTTCCTAAATGCACAAGTATAACTACTGTAGTTCCTAATATTTATTTGTAAAGATGATCCATGGAATATCTGATTGCCTCTTGGGGGATCAGGAAGGATTTTTTTCCTCCGCTGGAGAAAATTGTATCATGCTTTATTGGTTATTTCTTTGCTTTCCTCTGGATCAATTGTGGGTATAGGATTGTGAATATGGAGGTTTAGTGTGTTTGTTTTTTTGTTTTTTTTTTCTCTGTAGGTTGAAGTGAATGGACTTTTTTTTCATGTAAGACCGTCCTTACCATGTTATATACCCAAATCTATACTTGACTGTATTTTGGTGTCATATACCAGAGAGATAATACTTTATAGGAGTTTTCTTCCACCAGTATATTGGTAAAGATTTCATGGTAGTTTCCCAAATTTTGTTCCAGTCCACCTGATCCAGCATCTCTCCCAAGTCTCTTTCCAACTTGCTTATATATTTGGGTTATGGAAAGCCTGGAGAGTCACAAAGAGCCACATAAAGAACATAAATGGCTAAAACTTTTTTATTTTTATTTTTAAGTTGTGGGTAACCATTGCTTAGTGTGAGGTGACAAACAAAATTTTGTATTTGCATCTAACAAAATGGTAATGTTGGAGTTAATTCCAACATTTTCTTAAGTATGGGAGGGATTATATACCATTGATTGCATACAAAAGATCAAGATTTTCCTCCATTCTGTATGCAGAAATAGGGTTAGGGATAGAAACTGGAAGGACCCTAAGGTAATATAAAGCATGGGACAGACTAGCTAGTTGCCAGCCAAATGCTGATATTAACCACTTGACCACTGGGCACGAAAACCCCCTTAATCACCAGACCAATTTTCAGCTTTCGGTGCTCTCACAATTTGAATGACAATTACTCAGTCATACAACATTGTACCCATCTGAAATTTTTGTCCTTTTTTTCACACAAATAGAGCTTTCTTTTGGTGGTATTTGATCACCTCTGCGGTTTTTATTTTTTACGCTATAAAAGAAAAAAGACTGAAAATTCTGTAAAAATAAAAAAAAAATTCTAGTTTCTGTCATATTAGCAGGTTATTTCTCACACACAGCATATGCATACTACAAATTACACCCCAAAACACATTCTGCTATTCCTCCCGAGTATGGCGATACCACATGTGTGAGACTTTTACACAGCGTGGCCTCATACAGAGGCCCAACATGCAGGGAGCACCATCAGGCGTTCTGGAGCACCCAGGCCAATTTTGACATTTCTCTCCTACATGTAAAAATCATCATTTATTTGCTAAAAAAATTACATAGAACCCCAAAACATTATATATGTTTTTTTTTTTCAAATACCCTAGAGAATACAATGGCGGTTGTTGCAACTTTTTATCTTGCACGGTATTTTCGCAGCAATTTTTTGAACGCGTGTTTTTAAAAAAAAAACTGTTTTGTGCTTAAAAAAAACAAAACAGTAAAGTTAGCCCAATGTTTTTGCATAATATGAAAGATGAAGTTACGCCGAGTAAATAGATACCCAACATGTCACCCTTCAAAATTGCACACGCCCGTGAAATTGTGCCAAACGTTGCTACTTAAAAATCCCCATAGGCGACGTATTGCAAGGTATTGGAGTATTGAGGGTATTGCGGAGTATTGGGGGGGTATTGCAGAGTATGGGGGGGTATTGCAGAGTATGGGGGGGTATTGCAGAGTATGGGGTGGTATTGCAGAGTATGGGGGGGGGTGGTATTGCAGAGTATGGGGGGGGGTGGTATTGCAGAGTATGGGGGGGGGTATTGCAGAGTATGGGGGGGGGTATTGCAGAGTATGGGGGGGGGGTATTGCAGAGTATGGGGTGGTATTGCAGAGTATGGGGGGGGGTATTGCAGAGTATGGGGGGGGGGGTATTGCAGAGTATGGGGGGGGGGGTATTGCAGAGTATGGGGGGGGGGGTATTGTAGAGTATGGGGGGGGGGTATTGCAGAGTATGGGGGGTATTGCAGAGTATTGCACTTTACTTTACTTTATCTTTTTTTTTTTTACTGCAGAGTATTGCGCAGGGATGGCTGGATCTGTGACTGCAATTGTCACAGATCCAGCCCACAGTGCGGCGGCTGCTGCTGCCGCCCGATCCCCCCCCCCCCCTCCCTCTCCTCTCACACTGTACCGAACGGTACAGAGAGGAGAGGGAGGAACCGGCGTCATTACATGACGCCGGTTTGTTTACAAGTGATCGCGCCGTCATTGGACGGCGCGATCACGTGGTAAGGAGCCGCTTCCATTGGCTCCTTACCGCGATCCGTGTTGCTGCGGGTCCCGTGGACCCAGCGAGCGCCAGTGATCGCGTGTGCACGCCCGCTCGGGCGCGCAATTCCGACTCTCTGGGAGGACGTATATTGACGCCCTCCTAGAGTTAGGGAACCGCCTTGTAGCCGTATTTCGGCTATAGGGCGGTTACCAAGTAGTTAATGAAAGCAGTATTGCAGGGCAATCTAGTAAGCCTTTTTGGTGTTCAAGTCCGCCCTGTTTAACTTCTAAAAATCCACCCCGCCAAAAAAAAATGTTTTACTTAAATTATATTGATTTGCTGAGTGCTTCTTGTTCCTCCTAAGATTTTTCTTATGTCACCTGGCAGTAATCCAGATCCACTCATAAATTTGACATAAACTTCTTGTATGTAGGTTGCCTAGGATGGTCTCTGTCTAAAAAAGCTAGCTGTCTGGCTGTCATGCTGGTCCTTTGACATAAGTGTATTTCCACTTTTGCAGACATATTGGTATAACACCTATGTTATATTTGGTAAATGTAACCCTTCATGTACAGTGCTTTGAAAACGTATTCATACCCCTTGAAATTTTCCAAATTTTGTCATGTGACAGCCAAAAACTTAAATGTATTTTATTGGGATTTATGTGATAGACCATCACAAAGTGGCACATAATTGTGAAGTGGAAAGAAAATGATAAATGGTTTTCAATATTTTTTACAAATACAGTAAAACCTTGAATTGTGAGCATTAATTTGTTCCAGAAACATGCTTGTAATCCAAAGCACTTGTATATCAAAGCAAATTTCCCAATAAGAAATAATGGAAACTCAAATGATTTGTTTCACAACCATTTATTCATAAGTCCTTCAGTTTAAAGTCCATATTAAAAAAGATTATAGCAATGTGATAGGTTGTGTAACCAAAAAATGTCCATCCACAAATGGAAGCCTCCACAAGGTGATTAGAAGCAAACTCTAGAGAAGCTACAGAGTATAAAAGAGGCGCCTCTAAGTGTAGCAATATGGTTACATTTAATGAAGGTACAATATTTAGCAACTCACGTGGTTGACGATTAAAAGAGGCACATCTAAGTATGCAGGCATCCAGGGTAAAGCTGCACACATAGACCATCCCCCACACTTCTGGCTCTCTCCGCTGTTGGTCTGCAATCGTGACCAGGAAGGCTACCCTGCAGTAGAGCGATTGAACCGCTCGTGGAGCGCAGCTTGGAAGGGATGACAACGATGGCGGTGAGGAGGATGGTCTATGTGGACAGCTGTACCCAGGATGCCTGCATACTTCAATGTGCCTGTTTTAATCACAGACCATGTGAGCTGCTAAGTGTTGTACCTTCATTAAATGTAACCATATTGCTACACTTAGAGGAGCCTCTCTTATCTTTTATACTCGGTTGTAACGCTACTTGTATATCAAGACATTGCTTGTATATCAAGTGAAAATGTAAATGTATTTAACATTTTTGATCGCTGAGGACATTGAAGCATTATTGGATTTTGAGATGAAGGTTGTACATAAGTGAAAAAAAACTGACTAATTTAAGCACTTTTGTTAGTGCTGAATGATTTGTCTCAACCCTTTAACCAGGTGGGGCTCATCCATTAAGGGCACATGGGTGCCACCACGTTTGGCCCCTTTCAGGACACCGACGCATGGATTCCAAAGGCTCTAATAGTTTTTAATATAGGATGGACTCAGGTTGCAGAGAGTGTGCTTTGAGCCCACCCAGGTGCATTGCAACAGAGAATCAATATTTGCTGGTGTAATTCTGATGCTCCTCCTGGCCAATCAGGAAGCGGATTTTGACACCGGTCAACCGATTGCCTGAAAGGACAGGCCATCCTATTGGATGCCTAGGAGGAGGGGAGGAGCTGGACTCCACCATGGTGGAGGGGACACTCGGAGCCAAGCAGCTGCACGACCAGGATACAACGGGGGGTGGGTACCGGCGGGGGGGATGGGTGGTTGTCCCCCCCCCCCAAAAAAAAAACACTAGCTGCCTCTAACTGCCACTTTTGCTGGACAATTTGGCCTGTTAAAGGAAATTAAAATATAACAGACTTACTGGCTGGATTTCCAGGTAAAAATAAAGGAAGGAAGCCTAAAAAAAATTATGTTTTTTTGTTTTTAGAGGGTACAGGGAAGTAGTATGTAAAATCAGTCAATTCCTATGAATACCCTAAGAAATTAGTAGGCCATTGAATACCATTAAAGGGAAGTGTGATGTGTAACGATATTCAGCAAATCTGTTCATTTTTAAATAGGCAGTAAGTGGTAGAAAGAAATTACATTATTTAAAATGCATTGTTACTGCACATTTTCTATTGCTTTCTGACTGGGAGAGATTTCAGTTGTGTTTCATCCTGTATAATTTATTTTTCTTTCTTGTTCTCTAGAAAGCGTTCTTCGAAACCAGAAGCTGTGATAGACTCCTTATTACAGTAACTGACCATTCTACAGGATTATGAAGAATATCTCTTGTCCATTTAAGATTATGAATTGTAACTGACTTTGGTATTTCAGTGCAATGTTAATTGCCAGGTGGCCCGTTGAGGTATGCTGTGTATAGGCCATGTAGGATATCTGATGTGTTGCAGAAAGACCGTTTTTATAATGAACATATTTTGTCTTATTAATTTGTTGTGCAGTGTCTCACTGTCTTGTGTAAGCAGTACCTAAGTTTCAGTTTCTGCTGTTCTACTCACATTTCACTCTCCTCATAGATATAATGTAGAAAGTCGCCTAGAGTAGAGCTCTTCAATAATATTTCAAACATTTTGCCAATATAACTATTAATCTGATTGTGTCCAAAAGTGCAATGCTTTTATCTTCTCAGTTGTACTTCTAGTGCATTATGTCAAAAACTGGTAGATTTTTATTTTATTCACGCAGTAAAGCAGATAAATAAACAAAAGATTTTTGTTCATGCACCAATATAAAGTTGTTTGATGTTGTATTTGACTTTACTCCTGCACATGCAGTAGTTTTTGTTGGCCTAAAAAGATATTTCCATAATCATTCATAGGATTACTGGATACGAAGTCCATGTCAAGCTCCAGTCAAAATGATGTTTTGGATAGAATTGAATAGTGTTGGAAATACTGTTAAGACCTTTATTGCTGTCTGCATCACAGTTGGTGAGTTTTCCTCTCACTTACTGTCCCAGTGATAGTGGTCATCGGAGCAGTTAGTCAATGGAAACTGAACAACTGAGACATGGACAGTAATAAAAAGTTAACAAAGGTTTACATTTTTAAGTTCTGATACGATCCACCAATCTTTACATATATCCATGAATGTTAGTAAATTATTTTGTATATATATATTCTCTTGTTATTCATTCTTCTTAGTGATTAATACATACAATAATTTTTTTTTAACAACTGTATAAAAAACCTCTTGTACATTAAAATGTGCTGTCAATAATTGATGAATAGCACTTAATCTGATTTCTCAGGGCTGATTCATTACAACCGAAAAAGTTGTGGTGTTGCCCGTTGCTGCCATTTGGGTTTTTTGAAACAGAAGCTTACATTTTGGTGGCAGTGAGCTGCAAAAATATAGTGCTCATCTTATTATTTTCAGTTATAATGAATTGGTTTCCTTGAATTACCCGAAACGTGTACAAAGAGAATTTGAAGACTGCCATTATCATCCTTTCCTTCTGAAAATGTTAGATACCAACCTCATCCAATGACTTCAGTATGTTCTGCATGCAGAACAGGATTTTTGTCTTCCCACTAACTTTCTAACATTGTATGCTCCAGGTCAATGTTTCGGAAAGTATTGCAGCCAGGCATGGCCAAGCAACTAGTCTTTTTAGAAGAAGTTCTTCAATGTCAACTCCCCTATTTTTCTTTTTACAGATCTTTATTTCCCCTACATCCATTTGTTGTGTTTTGATGTCGGTCTGCCAGCCTGTTATACATATTTTACTATAAATTTTATGTTTTCCCCGATTCTAGCTAATACCTGCAGTTTAAGATCGCATGGTTATTTTGGTCATGCCTGTGTCCTGTCTGAGATCTGAGCTCTGTTGGCAGGTTGGTTTCTCAGTCTTTTTGAACTGAGATATACCGTAGAAATACAAAAAAAACAGTCACTTCCAGCGCTAATAGGTCTTCCAAGGTGTGATGTAACAGATATCAGATAAAATGGTGGTGTAAAAGGTATATATGGTATCCCAAAACTAGGTGGATGCTGCCTTCCTCAGATGGGGTAATCCGAAAGGAACTACAAAAAAAACAGAAATGGAAGGCGTGCACTAGGTGTGTGAACCTGTTGCGTACCTGGGATGTGAGCCTGATGTGCAGAGGAAGGCCTCTTGTACAACGCCGGCTCGCAGACTACTGGCAGTGATACAGCAGCCACAGGAGCACGGTGGGGTATGTGTGCCTGTAAACAGTTCAATAGTCCCTGTAGTAGCGGTGGTCAGCAGGCAGATAGTAGATGAGCTGACACAATGCTTGACTGGTGGCAGGCTGGGATAAACCACGCAGCAGTACCAGACGCAGGCTTGCAGGGCTGGGAGCTGTAGCAGGCTGGATAAGCATGATGCAGGGTCAGACAGGACGGGTCGGTAATAATCTGGCAGATCAGGCATAGACATTAGGCAGAAGAGAGGCCAGGTCACAAGCCGAGTAGTGCTGGAAGGTCATCAGACAGAATCAGCAGGCAGGATCAGAGTCTAAGGGAAGCCGGGATCAGAACAGGCAGCAGGCATTCACAGGTAACAACAAGCTGGATCAGAATCAGAGGTCACACAGGAAACAGGAAATGACACAGAAGCTGCAGACCAAACAGCAAGGAACCTCTGTAGGAGCCTTGCTTAAATAGCCTGCCTGACTTCAGTATTAGTGACAGGTGTGTGTCTTAGAGTGCTAGTATGCATGCGTGCATGCCGGGCGCTTGCATGGAAAGCCTGTCTTCCCTGACAGCACCTTCCATTTCTGTTTTTCTTGAGATATATCGTATTTATTGGCGTATAACACACACAGGCGTATAACACGCACCTTCAATTTAAGAGGGAAGTTTCAGGAATTTTTTTTATTTTTTTTTAAATAAACCACTTTGAAGCAAAATAATGGTCAGTGCTCATCAATGCAGCCTGATTAGTGCCCATCTGCAGCCTCAATGCAGCCTGATTAGTGCCCATATGCAGCCTCAATGCAGCCTAATCTGTGCCCATCTGCAGCCTCAATGCAGCCTGATCTGTGCCCATCTGTAGCCTGATCTGCGCCCATCTGATGCCCATCTGCAGCCTCACCATCTCTCATGCAGTGCAGGAAATCACTGAGTCGTCATCTCCTGTTTACTCGGCTCTGTCGGCAATTACATACACAGTCCCGGCATTGGACCAGCACCTGTGATTGACAGAACACTGGTCCAATGCGGTGGCGGAGGCGGGACTGTGTGTGACATGAGAGCCCAGTAAAAAGGAGCTGATGGCTCTGTGTATTCCATAGGTGCTCGTCCCCCTCCTTCACTTCCAAGGTACCCTATCATCGTATAACACGCACCTGTGATTTGCCCTCTATTTTCAGGGGAAAAAAGTGTGCGTTATACGCCGATTAGAAATGGTACCTTAATCACAGATTAAAGCATATCTAAAACAAATGTATACATTTGTAACAGCTTACCAATGCTTAAATGTGGTGGCTGCATTAGTTGTCTCTTTTTTCCTTTATATTAGGGCTCTCATTTTTTACAATGAGCCACTCTTGGTCAGCAGCACTTTCAACCTGTGAAGAGGGTAATGTTAGATGCACTAAGAAATTTGGATGGACTTGACTAAAGTTGGTTATACACTAAAATTCATCTGTTTCAGCAGGGACTGGATGAATTTCAATCAGTGTGTAGCCATCCGTGCTTGATAGAATTCAATTATTTGATAGACTTTTCTTGAAGGGACATGTTGGAAGTTTTTTCTTGTTTAGTGGCTGCAGCCGCTGATGAGTATATGAGTATATCCTGACAGCTGCGGGTGCCACTGTCCGAATACATGTCAGAAAAGAAGGTTTACTCTATCCACCCCCTCCCTTCCCTTATTTAGGCCGCTAGCTGAATGAAAAAAAAAAACCTAACCGTGAATTTCCAGCTGTGCAAATTACAGTTGAACACCAGCTAACACCTAAGTCATTACAACATAGTTTTTTCCTTTTGGTATAAAGGTTGCAAAAATAAAGTAAAAAAAGCCTAATAAAAAGAATGCAGCCACAACATCTAATGATTGGTAAGCTGAAAAAGATATATTTTTTTGCCTTTTTGGGTTTGGAAACGCTTTAACACCATAGTCCTTGCTAAATTCTTTTTATTACCAGTTGGTACCAAAGTCCTTTCAGAGCTAAGTGCTATTCATTAAAGTGACACTACAGTCCTTGCTAGGCTGAGTTATTTTCATCTCATGTTGACACTGCAATCCTTGCTGAGGTGAGTTTCACCATAGGTTGAATAGACCTCATTTGCTGCATTCAAAAATGCTATAGAGGAGCTTGCAGGTTGTGTACATGGACATATGAAGTTATTTGTAAATGGGAGATGGTAAGAAATGTTCTGTAACAAACACAAGTTGAACCAAACAGATTTTAGGCTGAGCCAACGCACCTGAATATGCACCATATGTACTGCAAACTGTTTTTTTATGTACTGAAATACATAATATATCACATATATGTTATAACTATATGCTTTACGTGTATTTCCTTCCTGAACCACTAAATGTTTCTTTAAAAAAAACGTTGCTTTAGTTTATAAGGCTATGTCCGGCTTTTTCCAGAACAATAATAAATGGAGATATATTTGCTGGGAAAAGATATGCATATATTATTTTTTTTTTTACATAGGAGCCTGAAAAGTAATGCACCCACGATTAGGGAATCATGGGTCCAGTGGCTCCTTCAGATTCTTCCTCTAGCTCTATGTCTGCACAGAGGTACAGACTTTCAGTTGGTGTGTGAGTAGACTGCGAGTGAGGTTATTTGCACCACAATTATCGTTTGCACTCTAAATATGGGTGTAATATGTGCAAAAGATAGTTAGCCTGCAAATTAGTAAATAAGCCTAGACTAATATAAATGTAAGCCTTTCCCAACACACTTGCATAATTATATAGCTTAATAATTAAATCGAAGTACCCTCATATTTATTTGTGTATATTTTATGTTTGTATACTGTGTCCAAATGTACATTTTTTTTCCTATTTTTTTTTATTATTGTATTTTTATTTTTGTGAATATAGCAAAAAAACTAAAACAAAACCACCAGACTGTGTTTTTTCTTTCCTGTTTTACATATTGTCTGTGCTGAGAGACTAAAGCCTGGTACACACTACTAGTTTTTTTTTTTTTTTTGTTCAACCCAGCATGCTGCAGTACATACGAGCCGAATGTCGGACGGTTTCTATTGAACCGACCGATACCGCCCAACATTCGGCCCATGTGTGTAAGTGTATCTGAGATTTTCATTCCACATGTATAAAGGCAACAAGGAAAAGCAATCAGTGAGCTGCTAAATGTATACATGTATAAAGGCAACAAGGAAAAGCAATCGGTGAGCTGATAAACACTGGAGGTGTAATGAAATCAGAAAATGTCCAACGTTTATCATTAAGGGAAGGCCATGGCAACAAAACATTTGAACTTTCTTTTACTTTCTGTGAGTGCAAGGTATCCTGGACTTGCCCCTTGGGGAAGCACCAGCAGAGCAGCGCTGATGTCATCATGTCAGCAACACTCTTGGCATCATTCAGGACTGTCAAGTTCTGGAGATGAGGTGAAGATGACCATACACATCATCTGAATCGTAAGAAGGCATCTGAAAACATACATGAAAGGGGTGTAGGGACTGGAGTTGGGTCTCAAGCTGCAGAGTTTTGGGCTGGTGTCTTCTTTCTGGCCTGACTGTTTAGTGAATCTGAGATCCCTGTCCCGACACAAGTATATAATATTTGCCCTGGCAGTTGATATTCATTACTCAGACTTCATGCACACTGTTATTCTTTGTCACTTTCTGATAAATTATTATATTAATTAATAATCTGAATTCCCTGTAATTCACTGCAAGTAGAATTCTGAGAGCAACAGTGACATAAGGAGTATATTTCATGAAACAATAATTCCTAGATCAGCAGCTCACATACAAAAGGGACTGTAGTGGGCTGGTGAACAACTGAAGTGCCAAAATGAAAAACTGAAGCATTAAGTTTCCTCTATGCATCCCAACTGTCAGCTTTTGCTGAAACACCCCTTTAAAGCCAAGCCAAACCCATTAGAGCTCTAATTGGCAGTCATGTTTGAGTTTCAGCAGCTGGAGGGGGTCTGACCAGTACGTATTTAATTGGATTTATTGACAGGCATTAGGGGCCAGGTTCTCAAAAGAGATACAGCGGCGTATCTCCAGATACGCCGTCGTATCTCTGAGTTGCGCCGTCGTATCTATGCGCCTGATTCTTAGAATCAGTTACGCATAGATTTCCCTTAGATCCGACAGGCGTAAGTCTCTTACGCCGTCGGATCGTAACTGCATATTTACGCTGGCCGCTAGGGGCGTGTACGCTGATTTGCGCGTCGAGATATGTAAATCAGCTAGATACACGAATTCACAAACTTACGCCTGGCCGACGCAGTACAGTTACGCCGTTTACGTTAGGCTTTTCCCGGCGTAAAGTTACCCCTGCTATATGGTGGCGTAAGTGCGGTGTACCAATGTTAAGTATGGCTGTCGTTCCCGCGACTAAATTTGAAAATTTTACGTCGTTTGCGTAACTCGTCCGTGAATGGGGCTGGACGTAATTTACGTTCACGTCAAAACCAATACGTCCTTGCGGCGTATTAGGAGCAATGCACACTGGGAGATTTCCACGGACAGCCGATTTACGCTACGCCACCGCAACTTACGGAGCAAGTGCTTTGAGAATAAAGCACATGCCCGTCTAAGTTGTGGAGGCGTAACGTAAATCGGATACGTTACGCCCGCGCAAAGATACGCGGATGTACAAGAATCTGGCCCTAGGTCTTTACGTTTTTTAAACCTGGGAATAGAACTAGGGGAGCTGTCATTGCTAGGGCAGGCTCTGATGCTGTTACCCTCAGTTTTTACTACCTAACGAGAAGGAATTATAGAGTTCATTTTTTGCTGTTGACCTTAGGTGATGGACCACTTCTGGTATCTCTTCTTAGATCTGACTGCTCATTGCCTTATGGCTTACTAGCAGTTTCTGGATTGGATAGCCTTGGTGTTTACCTTGGGAACCATACCGGGTCCCTGCTGCAGTTGGTCTGGTCTGTAATCTTTGCTTTTGGGCACTGGATTCTGCATTGGGCACTCACCTTGGCATGTGGTGCAACGAGTGTAGCTAGACGCAGTGTGCTATACATGTTCAGGGCCGTAGTCTATTCCTATGACACCCAGACCCTGAAGACCCGTTCAGGGATATGTTCACTGTGATGAGAGAAGCCTGGTCCCTGGATGGGACCAGCAAAATGGACAAGGTGAGAGACAGGGTTTCCATGTACCCTTACATACCGGTTCCTGGTTATACATGTCTTGTTGGATCATTGCTTGCATCTGTAAGACACACTATATCAGGGCTCGACAAATCCCGGGCGCCAGGTCACCATGGCGACTAGAAATGGTGTCCTGGCGACTTGGCTTGGAAGGTGGTGAGCTGGCGCCATCTGGTGGTGAGCCGTTGGTATTACAAGTTATTACCACCAGATGTGTGAGCTGGCACCATCTGGTGGTGGCCGTTGGTATTGCAAGTTAAGCATTACAAGTTAAACAGCAATTCTAATGTAATTTTTCACTATTTTTCACTGCCATCTTATTCCCTCTAATTAGAACCCCCAAACATTATTTATATTTTTTATCCTAACACCCTAGAGAATAAAATGGCGATCGTTGCAATACTTTCTGTCACGCCGTATTTGGGCAGCGGTCTTACAAGCGCACTTTTTGGGGAAAAAATTACACTTTTTTTAATTAAAGAATAAGACAACAGTAAAGTTATCCCCATTTTTTTTAATATTATGAAAGATAATGTTACGCCGAGTAAATTCATACCCAACATGTCACGCTTCAAAATTGCGTCCGCTCGTGGAATGCCGACAAACTTTTACCCTTTAAAATCTTCATAGGCAACGTTTAAAAAAAATCTACAGGTTGCATGTTTTGAGTTAGAGGAGGACTAGGGCTAGAATTATTGCTCTCGCTCTACCAATCGCGGCGATACCTCACATGTGTGGTTTGAACACCGTTTACATATGCGGGCGCTGCTCACGTATGTGTTCGCTTCTGCGCACAAGCTCGTCGGGACAGGGCGCGTTTTCTGGCTCCTAACTTTTTTAGCTGGCTCCTAGATTCCAAGCAAATTTGTCAACCCCTGCACTATATTATATTATATACTTTCACCCTACAAGACTCACCGCAGTACTAATTACAAAAGCCGTTATGATGGCACAGGTTATGGGGTAATCTACACTTGTTTTTCCTAAGTTATTATTGCATTGCTTTATTTAGCCTTGTAGATAACGCTATTATTTTTTTTAATTTGGCAGTTTTTTTTTAACCTCATTACTGGGAGTTCCACCTTGGATAGTGATGTAGTGCTTCTAAGACTGTGTACTTTTCTGGTCTAACTGCTTGCTTACTTTTCCACTGACAACTCAGGCTGACCATCTGATTTCTCACCTGTTGTGTAATACCATAGCTACAAGATGCCAGTTAGCACCTGGGTTTTTGCAATTCTTCCATACCGGAAACACTGAGCCCCCTCAGTCTACATCCATTCTGTGAGTAGCTCAAGGGAAAGATCCTTACATGCATTTGGGAGTATGAGCATATAGGACAAAAATTCTTTTGCAGTCCCTGGTTTTCGTTACCAAATTTTTTAAGTTAATACTTTGGATTCTCACTATAAGTTGGCAACAGCGGACTCATCGAATGAGGCAGTGCATACTATTCTCTGGCTAGATATACGTAAAAATATTTAATTGAGCACAAGAGGGAAGGCAACATCTCGAAAGAGTTCCCTATTTTTGATCAAACCGATTGGGCTTTGTATAATGATTGGCCGAACTCGGAGTGAACATGTTTGCTGCATTGTATCCTATTAAAAAGGAATACAAAAATTATAGACTGTTTACACTGTGGATACAGCCATTGTTGCACTAAATAATCACTAAATAATCCAACTGCTGTTTCTGTTGAGGGCATTCCCTCCTTTTATGGATCACATTGATAGGCATTTTGGAGACTGTTTAAAAGTCCTCCTTTGCTCTTGCAGGACCAATTCTGCTGCCTGCTCTTGCCACTTAAGTTGCCCAGAATATGGTGCGCTAGACTGGAGGACTGAGCAGTGATCTTTTATCCTGGTATAGATAATATTTTTGAATGACTACAGCTCTTGCCCACTACCTTACTTTTTTTGCATAGTGGCCATGGAGAATGTTATTTTTCAGATCTCCAAAATGTTCTAATTTTCTGTGCATATTTGCAGAATTTTATGGCCTAGAGCAGGGATATGCAATTAGCGGACCTCCAGATGTTGCAAAACTACAAATCCCATCATGCCTCTGCCTCTGGGTGTCATGCTCGTGGCTGTCAGAGCCTTGCTATGCCTCATGGGATTTGTAGTTCTGCAACAGCTGGAGGTCCGCTAATTGCATATCCCCGGCCTAGAGCTTGGTTGGCAGACTCGGGAAAGGTACCTTTTGTGCGTGCCCATTGAACATTCACTCCTCTTTTGGAAAATCCCTTGAGGAATATATTGTGGTGGTTTTGGAAGGAAGGGGGTTCCTACACCACCTTCCAAAATCACACTCCTCTATTGATTTGTCCTCTTCTACCTTACATGTACGATCTGTTACTACAAGGCTCTTGAGCCTAATTGTATGAATCATTTGCTGAGACGCCACTCCGCACTCACCATTTCAAACCTGGTCTTTTATACAAGTTGACTACCATTGGCTATTCTATTGGCTTTCATTATTAATGGAAAAGGTCACTTTGCCCTGTTCTCAGTGTTGCCTGTCTGTATTTTTTCCCTCTCCATTGTAGGTGCCCTGGCTATTGTCTGCCACTCTCACCAGAGTTCTTTAGTTATATTACTGCTCTACAGACTTTTGCTCAGAGATCTTTCAGCATCTCTAACTCACTAATGTTCACCAGTCGGGCACATTTCAACCTCTAGGTTGGGTGCTTCGCCTTCCTTGAGGCATGATAATTGATTCTCCAATCATCATAGTATCAATCAACGTAGTTCTTGCATAGTGTGATGCTGGGGAACTCCATCTTTAAACCTATTCCTGTTCCTCATTCTGCAACCTTTGTGTGGATTTGCCAAACACCTAGCCCTTAGTACCCTGAAGGTATTGGATTGGCCTTTTATGTCCTCTTCCTAAACACACAGGCTATCTCGCTCCTTTTGCAAGATGTTGCTCTTCTTCGTTGCTCACTGGAACCTTCTGTTCTTAATGGCACCCTCACATATTGGCACCTGCATGTGTGAAACCACATGGTGCATTTTTAAAAAGGTCAAGATTTCCCTGCATTTCTTGTGGGTGCAGCAACCGTTAAAATATATAGGCTGCTGTACCCATGACATGTGTATGCACATATGTGAACCTAGGCTTATACATTTCAGAGTGCACTTTATGGCAATTTAAATTCTTCATTAGCTGGGGTTTGGAAGGACTTGTAAGGCATTCTTGGGCTGCTTTACAATCCTTGAGACTCCAGTTGTAAGATCTGTTGTCTGGGGTTCCCGTGGTTGCAAGCTGAATGAATAGCCGAGCTTCCGTAGTGTACTTTTGCAGTTACTGTGGAGATGTAGGCATGGGCAGTAAAGCCCATTGTCACTATATCAGGCCAATTGCTTTTTGGGGAAGTGATTTATTGGAAAGTTGGAAGTTTTATGATTACCATAGTTCCCATCAAAGAGATAATGGTGCAGGCAGTGTCTGGCCATTTCTGCATCCTCCCCTTGCATAGTTTGAAAAAAAAAAAACACTTGGCCAAGTGTTTATGGAAGATCAAGATGACCACATTGCCTTAGGGTAGTTGGATGTTGACTACACATCCAAGTTTCCCTTTAAACCAAAGCTGAAGTTTTGCATATAGCTCTGTTAGCACATGGCAGACTCCTTGAGGAGCCTGCACATTGTCATTTCTCTTGTGACCATAATGCTCAAGCGCTATGATGTACACTTCCTGGTTTGATAGGTCTGTAACCTGGCCTCACTACTTTTCACTACATAAACTTGCGTACACTACCTACTGTACCTCATTAACAGGCCACAAAGAAGCCTTAGAAAATATGTAGGAGCAAAATTCTAAATTTGGGCACTAGAAGTACTCACAATAAGAAACAACCTGATGTTGCAGGTCCCTGGAGGTGTATATGTTCTGAAAACTTGATTAGGTAGATATTCAATGCTTTAGGTTTGCTTAATTCTATCAGCACCTTTTTATGGTTGCACCCTTTTACCCAATATGCACTTTGTATACTTCCACAAATAGCTGATATTTCAAATAGGATTTTTAAAGATAAATTACAGATAGTTGTTATTATTGGAAGGGGCATTTTAATATCATACATTATATGTGTGTGAGTGTATATATTCATTCTTTAGTGTTCTTTGTAGTATGCAAAGCCCAGATTTTGTAACTTAGTTGGAGGAGGTAACATTGCCTAAGTTAGCATATATCTATAGCAGGAATTAGGATAGTTTTAGAATTGTCACAGGCTTCACAAAAAAAACTGAACAAACAAATAAGATTAGCTCCTGTAATTGTTAATAATGTTGACTTTGCTATCTGCAACCTTTTACTTCACAAACTTGGCAATTCTGTATATCGAGCAGGAGCTGCATCTTTCTGCCTTCATTTTGTTTTTTATGCAGCACAATCTATCAATATCTCTTTGTACCTTTTCTTCTGTTTAAATAAATTCTGCTTATACTCTAAAGCTGCTTGTATGACTTTTTATAAAAAAAAAATAGAAAATTTGAGAAATGTTTTAAAGTATAGATTAAAAACAATATCACAAATCAGAGATTCAGCTGTCAAGATTGGAAGGTGGTGTTTAAATTGTGGCATTGTTGACTGTGTGGCTTTTTTGTTCATTTCAGCTCTCACACCTGGTTACCCCATATGGACCAGGCCATATTTTCACATTTCTGCTATGTGTCTATTTATGAGTCTAACTTTTTTCTAAAGATGCATATAGCTAGATTCAGTAAGAGTTAGGTCGGCGTATCAGTAGATACGCCGACCTAACTCAGAATCTGCGCTGACCTATGTTTAAGTGTATTCTCAAACAGAGATACGCTTAAACATATCTAAGATACGATCCTATCTTAGGTTGCAATATTTAGGCTGGCCGCTAGGTGGCGCTTCCATTGCGGTCGGCGTAGAATATGTAAATCAGTAGATACGCCTATTCACGAACGTTCGCCCGGCCGCCGCAGTACATTTACGCCGTTTCCGTAACGCAATATCAGGCCTAAAGTTATTCCATCTAATAGATGGAATAGTAATGTTAAAGTATGGCCGCCGTTCCTGCTTCGAAATTCGAAAATTTTACGTCGTTTGCGTAAGTCGTCCGTGAATAGGGATTTACGTCGTTTACGTCCACGTCGAAATCAATAGGCCCGTGTGGCGGACTTAGCCGCAATGCACACTGGGAAATGTAGGCGCCCGGCGCATGCACGGTTCAAAAAAAACGTCAATCACGTCGGGTCAAGCCTCATTATCATAAAACACGCCCCCTCAGACAAATTTGAATTAGGCGCCCTTACGCCCGCCCGCTTTAGGCTACGCCGCCGTAACTTAGCAGGCAAGTACTTTGAGAATCAAGTACTTTCCTCGCTAACTTACGGCGGCGTAGCCTAAACACGCTAAGCTACGCCGCCGCAAAGTTGCGGCCATCTCTTTGAATCTAGCCAATAATCGATACATATATGTTTTTTTGGGGGAACAAATGCGATTTTCTCGTGATCCTAAGGTCTTCTGAGATTTTTTTTATTTGCATTTTAAGGGGGGGAAAAAATGAGTAAATATTTGATCATCAATATTTCAAACACAAGTACCATTACTGCGGGGAAACATACACATTTAATTCTGCTGCTTGTTCTATTTACTGCAACACTAAAAAAAAATTGTTACAAAGCATGTTAGTTAGTTATTTACAGAATTTTTTTTTAAAACATTTTGCATATATTTAAAATTTTCTCCTAATCCATTGGTAATTTAAAGGTCTTATTAAAGGTAAAATGTAAAGGATTTAAAATAAACAAGCTATATCATAAATCACATATTTTTAACAGTATTCTATTTCTCAACAAATCATTTAAAATGGAAACTTGGAACAGGAGGTTAAACTGTTTGAATAGTGCTTATACAGGGTGGTCTACTGAAATTAATGGTTTAAATAGCAAAATAAAGGTTAAATAGGAACATGTCCAGGTAATTAAGGGTTAATGAATTCCCTTTGCACACAATAAATATTCTTCTGTGTTGGCTGCATCTCTCTCACTCAAAGATACTGTCTGTCAGGGAACTGAAGAGATAAGACAGCTACTGTGTTACTTTTGTTATTGTTTACAAATGTTACACTGAATGATCACAGAGATTGGCTGTTACAGGAATCATTTATTGGATTGGCTGCCAATTGTAGGATTGGGAGCTCCTCTTTCTACAGACACTAGGTCTCATGGGGCTGTGCACGGGAGCGAGCAAGGGAAAAGGAAAAACTGCAGGCAGTCTCCTGGACCTACAGGAGACGCCTTGTGTAGAGAGGAGGAACATCTCTTGGGTCCTATCCTACTCAACACGTATAATGAGGCCCTGAAAGACAGGGTACTCCATCTATGAGAAAGGCATTCATTATTTTGATACTGAAACCTCAGAAAGATCCTCTTAAATGCGACTCTTATCGGCCGATATCCCTCATCAATGTGGACGTTAAAATCTTAGCCAAAGTTCTAGCCAATCGTCTGATCAAGGTGGTTGCAAAATTGGTAGGGAGTGACCAGGGGGGCTATATACCAAGTCGCTCAACCAGAATGAATATCCGCAGATTGTTCCACAACCTGAACTACCCCATGACTGGAAACAAAGAAAGAATTACCGCGCTAAAAACAGTCGAAATCACTAACAGAGCTGCAACAACAAATTGTCATACATACACAATACAATCAAGGAAAAAAGGAGATGTTGCGCTGGTTTAAATATATAAATCTAAACAATAAAATTGATATAAAATAAAATGCATAAAATTGAAGCCAGTAAACCCAAACCAATGGGAAGCTATGAAATTAATAGAAAAACTCAGTCCCAGTATATCCGCAATAGATATAGTTCATATTATAGTGAATAAATGTTCTGGAGAAGAGCATGTGTGATAACCACCACCACGAATTAATAAAAAATTGGAGGCTTACCACATGGCAAGCAATAAATGCTTGCGGCTGCAAACCCCAGCCAGGGCCTTTAAGCGATCCTCACAGGGGGGGGGGGGATGAATGTTGAAACCTCCAACGAATCCACGGTGTTGAAGCGTGTCACAGAAAAAAACACTCAATGGTGAAGTATGACAAGAACCGGCACACACATGAGGTATATTGTGACTTATGGAACCACCACCACCAACACCCTATATTTAGGAGGCTTACCAGAGCGTGTAAATAAACCAGCAAGTGGCTAAAAACCCTAGCCAGGGCCTTTGAAAATCCTGGGCTGTGATTATAATGTCCTAAAATCCTCCATGTGCATGTTAAAGTCGCAAAAGGATAAAAACAGAGAGAAGCCGGCCGGCTCAATCAAACACCCGTCCACTCGGAACAACACGTCCTGCGTCAGCACGCTACCTTCCCGACGCGCGTTTCGTCATAAAATGACGTCATCTGGGGCCCCCATGACTGTCTACCTACCCCTGTTATTATGTCCCTAGACACTTGCAAAGCCTTTAACAGTGTAGAATGGTCTTACCTATTTCGCTTCTCTATTACGTCTTTTCTGTACTTCACCACTGACCCGAATACGGATTCATTCCCATGTTACTGAGACCTTCCCGATCACCAGGAGCACCAGGCAGGGATGTCCTCTATCACCCCTCCTATTTGCTTTAGCTATGGAAGCCCTTGCTGTACAGATTCGTAGCTCTCCATTTATTAAAGGCCTTCTCATAAACAATATAGAGGAGCGAATCTCCCTATATGCAGACGACACCCTAGTATACCTAGCAGATCCCCACAACTCCCTTACCAACCTCTTATCTGAAATTAATACGTTTGGTGACTACTCTGGATTTCGGGGGAGCTGGGATAAATCCATCCTTTTCCTCAAAGTTACGGCGGCGTAGTGTATAGGAGATACGCTACGCCCGCCTAAAGGTATGTGAATCTAGCCCAAAATATTTAACTTTCTGCCATAAAACATATCCAATTAAAACAATTTAAAAATAATCAAATTTCTTATGATGATTCGTTTACACAAACGTTATAGCGTCTGCAAACTATTGGATATATACTGGAGTTTTTTTTATATTAGTTATAGCGGTGATCAGCGACTAATACCGGACTGGGATATTATGGCGGAAATAGGACACTAACTGTTAGGCCCCGTACACACGACCGAGTTTCTCGGCAGAATTCAGCCAGAAACTCGGTTCAGAGCTGAATTCTGCCGAGAAACCCGGCCGTGTGTACACTTTCGGCCGAGGAAGCCGACGAGGACCTCGGCGAGGAAATAGAGAACATGTTCTCTATTTCCTCGTTGTTCTATGGGAGAACTCGGCCCGCCGAGCTCCTCGGCGGCTCCAGGACTGAACACGCCGAGGAACTCGATGTGTTTGCCACGTCGAGTTCCTCGGCCGTGTGTACGGGGCCTTACACTTTGCATGCCTAGCAAGTGTTTGTGTTTACTATGTGTGCTGCTTTTACTAGGGGAAGAGATTGATTTTAGTCCCTGCTTTGCAAGAGCACAAAATCCATCTCTTCCCCCCTGTCAGAACATAACCCTGCCTTATTTACATAGGCAGAACTCCATTCTGAGGAGTGCCCAACACCCGCAGATTGGCTTCTGCTATAAATAAAAATAATCAAAGCAGTAGTGGGGCTCACATGCAGTAAAACTGCTATAGGGCGGCCAGCAAGTGGTTAAGTGAAGTTCCGTTTTAAAGTGTATTTCCACTTTTGCATCCAAATTGGGATACCAGCTTTATATTTGTTACATATTCCCATTAACATAGCATAACTTAAAAAATATATTCAAAAGTTGCTGGTTTAATTTGCTGGAGAAGCTGTCATTCAGCCATTGAAAACTGTACATTTTCAACTTGCAGGTAAGCGCTCTGTGAGCTCATTTACCAAGAAGATCTACGTTTGAAATTCCTCCTGCTTATGGATTAAAGCACTCATTATATGGACTAATATATGTGATCAGTTCATTATCCATTGCACTGCCAGCAGCACTCATTATATGGACTAATATGTGTGATCAGTTCATTATCCATTGAACTGCCAGCAGCATTTATTTGCACTTTATATTTGATATTTAACAGCAGCTGCTGTTCTTTCTCCTTTTTTCTTTGGATAATATTTATTGACACTCTCACTTGGTCAGTTGGTTTTATTTTGTTTGCACACATACTGTATGGTTGTTTGATCTCACATCACCATCACAGTTTTTGCATTTACTCACATTGCATCTGATTGGGAACACATTTAAAGGGACCCACACACCCACCTAGTGTTTTTTTCACATTAGACGTGCTTGAGATAGCACTCAATACATTATACATTTTATTTTTATTTCCACATTCATAGTGACTTGTACACTTTCAGATTAGAGCAGCGGTCTCACCCCATTTGCACACCACCAATATCACTATCTTGTGTATTTAAGATTTTTCTCTTATTCACTTGGTCAGCGCAGAAGACTTACTTACCCTAGTATTTCTTGATCAGTGCTTTGTAATTTGTGTGGTTTTCCTTCGAAGGGTTTCTTCTCCAGGCTCCTTCCGCTCTTCTTTGTTCTTGCTTCAGTAACGTGAGCGTGTCATTAAACCAGCCGGAGTTGTTTTTGCGGATGCGTACTCTGCGTTTTGGGGCGACTGCATCTGCAGTTTGTAGTAGTGCTTTATTTAAGAAATTGAGTGTTTGCTCCGCTGAATGGGTTTGATTTGGCATTCCTATTTTCTCCGATAGCGTGTTTTTGAAGAGATCGGAGTGAAGTTTCTTCTGAGATCTTGTCCAATGTGTTGTTATTGAGTTTTCCTTTTTTTGTAAAATGGTGTTGGTGGTAATTTTTAAATTGATTGCGTGGTGGTCCGTCCATGGTAAAGGTATGTTATCCAGTGTGTTGATGTCCAAATTTTGTTTGAAGATGAGGTCGAGCATGTGCCCTTACCCATGTGTGGGAGCCTCTATCAGTTGCTGCAAACCTAGTTCTTCCAGTTGGTTGATGCAGGCAGTGGCGATGGGGTCCTGGGTTGAGTTAGCCCAGAGGTTGAAGTCCCCGAGTAACAGGGGACCAGTGACACCAATACAGTAATCAGTGCTAAAAAAATGCACTGTCACTGTGTACTTATAACACTGGCAGGTTGGTTTTGCTATGTCAATGCACGGATTTGGTTTCTTCGGATGTCAATCACATAGATTGCGGTATTCACTGCTTTTGGTGTGAGGGTTCTATACTTAGCCCTGACTACTTTCTAAATCCCACACTCTTGTGGTTATTTCTCCCCACCTCCTGGGTATAGTGGTGCATTCATCACCCCTCACTATTCATACTTCTTAAATACTTATTTCAACCAAGGACTGTCCTCTCCAGATTGAGATGGCAGTATTTGGGGAAATGACAATACCCAAATATTTCATGGAATTAGTTTATTGCTACAAAATTTCTGGGTTTACAAATCCCCGAGCACCAGGGTCTATGGGCATAATAAGAGACTTATCCCAATTAACGTAAAGCCAAGAGAAAGACGCAAAAGTAGAAACTATATTAAGGATTGGTCAGTGTCCTGCAGGAACAGCATTATGTCACCAGCGTATAATGCCAATTTGTCAGATTTATTTTAACCACCTTATCTGACTGATGCAGGGCTGCAGCCAGAGGCTCAATGGCAAGCACGAACAGCGCAGGGGAAAGAAGACACCCCTGTTGAGTCCCATGCCCGATCAGGAAGGGAGGGGGAAGTGCTCCTGCTAACTTAATTTGTGCCATTGAGGATTTATAGAGCAGTTTAAACCACTTACAAAAAACTGGGTCAAAGCCAAAGCATTCCAGTACTTTGTTCATTTATTGCCAATAGAATGGGTCGAAGGCATTTTAACCTCCCTGTTTTTTGCATCATAAAGCGGTACAATGTTTTGCATGAAAATTTGCAGTTTTATATTGTAGGCCTGCAATTCTTATGCCGTGTACACGCGATTGGTTCGTCTGATGAAAACGGTCTGATGGACCGTTTTCATCAGACGAACCGATCGTGTGTGGGCCCCATCGTTTTTTTTCCCATCGGTGAAAAAACTTAGAACCTGTTTTAAAATTATCTGATGGTTAAAAAAACGATCGTCTGTGGGGAAATCCATTGGTTAAAAATCAATGCATGCTCAGAATCAAGTCAACGCATGCACGTCGTTGTGTTTTACGTCACCGCGTTCTGACACAATCGTTTTTTTATCTGATGGTGTGTAGGCAAGACTGATGAAAGTCAGCTTCATCGGATATCTGATGAAAAAATCCATCAGACTGTTTTCATCGGATGAACCGATCGTGTGTACAGGGCATTAGGAATAACTTACTTAAATCTGTCCAAACAAGAGTCTAGTAGACACCCCAGGTATGATAAAGTTTGAAACACAAAAATCATAAATGATATTATAATAAAAAATGATAACATAATAATAATAAAATATATTCAATAATATAATCAAACTAAAAACACAGAAATTTGCTCAGTTGAAGAATTGTCGCTGTCGTTACTTTCAGTGTTTGTTGACGCATTTCCCCACAAATCACTATCGCTCAATTCTGCAAGTGTTCTAATTTACTATCGCTGTTTTCTAGCTGGTCTAAAACTGCTTTTGATGCTTTTTTGTTGCCATTGACAATTTTAAGTTTCCAGGCAGAAAGGACAGTATATAAAAATAAATAATATAAAAATTCATGCGGGGCACTTTACAAAGCATTACAGACAAAGAAAAAGCAAAATGATTTGATACAGTAATGTAATCTGTAAGATTACTGAACAAATTGCACCACTTAGGAATTTACATCAGATTGATAAGGAAAAGTTAATCTGTCAGCATGCCTTGGAACATTCGTAGTCCAGAGTTGCTGAGCTAAGTAGCAAAGTCTCTACACAAGAGATTCTGATAAAGCATCTTCAAAAACAAGTTAGTGAGCTGTTAAAGGATAGAGAATCTTTGACTGTTCTTTGTATTCGTGAGGAAACACTGCAAAATTAGGTCACAAAACTTCTGGATGAGCCTAAAACCGCAAGAGAATGTCATAGTCCAGAAATGAGGCACTATTTAACGCTTGAAAGCAAGATTAACCTCTTGACCACCGCCCCATGTCAAAAAGACGTCGTCTATTTAGAGATGGATATCTCTGTAACGGCAGCAGCTGCTGCCACAACCGAGATATCCATCTCTTCAGTGGCCAGGCCTGTACACGATAACGGCGGTCTCCGCTGCAGATTCGCCGCGAGATCGCCGTTATCGGTCTCCCGCGTCCTCCGCCGCCGCCGCAAATTAGGTACTGCCGATGATTCAGAAACATGCGCGTGTGATGCGCATCTTGCGCTGGAAGCGCGCAAGCTTTTTTCCCCGGGCAAACTTGCTCCTGCTAAAAGCAGGGGCAAGTTAGCAAAAGATGGCCAAATGTCATCTGAAGGAGCGCGCAACTTCAGCAGCACCTAGACAGACGAGCTGAACAAGCAGAGCACCCACATTTTAGGGACCTCACATCTGTGCACCAACATGCCAGGGGCAGCTATGGTTCTTGATATTCTATTGACTGAGCCGACTCGTAGGAGGGCACGGGAGAGGATTTACAGAGGGCGCTACAACCTTTTTCAGATGAGTGATAATGAGGTGTATCGCATGTTTCGCTTCAGCCCTGAAGTCATCCTTGAGTTGGTAACAATCCTGCAGGATGACATCAGCAGCCCGACCCATCGGGGACAGGCAGTGCAGCCACTGGTGAAGGTAGTGGCAACCCTTCATTTTTTGGCAAGTGGCTCATTTCAGCGTACAGGTGGAATGGTGGCGGGGATGTCCCAATCCAGCATGAGCAGGTGTGTGCACCAAGTGATCCCTGCAATACTCAGACGAATGGGCACACAATTTATCAAACCAACCACGGCTGACCTGCGGCAGAAGGCAATCAGTGATTTTTATGCACTAGCCAGATTTCCACGCACTGTGGGTGCAATAGATTGTACCCATGTGGCACTACGCCCCCCCCCCCCGGCTCCTCGAGCATATCTACTGCAACAGGAAACATTGGCATTCGATAAATGTGCAGATGATTGTGGATGCACATGGCCTCATATGGCATGTCCGTGCCAAACACCCAGGGTCAAGCCATGACAGTTTTATTTACCGACACAGCCCCATCCCAACCGAGTTTGACCAGAACATGTATGGAGACAGCTGGCTGATTGGTGAGTGACATGGGTGTCAGGTATGACTGCCCCCCCCCCCATGATGCAGACATCACAAGGGGCACATGCACGACTAACATCCTCCTGTCTTTTTCCTTCCAGGTGACTCTGCATATGCCCTGGGACGTCACATGATGACCCCATTTCGTAACCCACAAACACCAGGAGAGGAAAGATATAACGAAGCCCATGCACGTACCCGTGCGGTGGTGGAGCGCACATTTGGCATCCTTAAATCTCGATTCAGATGTCTGGATAAATCAGGGGGGACCCTGTTGTATTCACCCAACTTTGTGTGCCAAATCGTCGGGGCATGTAGTATTCTCCACAATTTTGCTCAAAGAAGGGGCATGCACATTGAGCTACGCACTGACCTTACCCCCGAACCACGCAACCCCCCCCCCCCAAGAAACACTACCGGATCTTATGAGGGAAGAGCAATCCGGAATGGTCTTGTGGAACGTCTCTTTGCACATTAAACACACCCTGATCTTGTCACAAGTATAATGCATGTATGCACACCACTGTAGTCCCTAGCACACACCCGACACATGCACCCCAAATTGGATTAGACCCAACAATACCCCATGGTATTAGGGAGCAGCAATGCAGCGTCAAGGCTCCAATTATGTTGCTGTCCATTCATACACCTTTCACATGGCAGAGGGTGACACCCCTTTTCCAGCAGGAGTGCCACCCCCCCCCCATTCACACACCAGTCACACTGTAGTATACACTCCTCACCGTGTGTAGGGACTACAAATAAATATAAAAGCTCATATCCTGAGCATATAAAAAAAAAATAAACTCATATCCTGAGCATATATAAAAAAAATAAACTCATATCCTGAGCATATATTAAAAAAAAACAAAAAAAAGATTCTCTGCATAAAATAAATGGAGAAATTATATTATTTTTTTGTTTTTTTCTTTGGGCCAAGGGTGCCCCGGCTCTGGCTCCTCAATCTCCGTGGTGCGGAGGAGGCATGGGGTGGGGATTGAGGGGGGGGAGGAGCATCAACCCCTACTTCCACACTCCGCGCAGGTGGTGGCTGCATGCCCTCCATGGCGTTGGCCAGGCGGGCGAGGATGGTGTTGGTCTGGGCCAACATCCTCATTTGGCGGGTGGTGGTATCCCGCTGATGACGGCGGGTAACTCTCGCCTCCTCCCGCACTACAGCGGTGTTGGCCTGCACAGCAGCGGTGTTGGCCTCCACTGCAGCTGTCATCCTGGTTAATAAAGTGGGTGTGGTCTCCTGAGCCACCAAGCAGGTGACTATGGCCTTTGAGTTGCCACTAATTTCCCCCAGGCTCTGTGAGACATCTTTGTCCCGGTCCGCATGCAGGGTGAGGGCATGCTGCACAGAGGTGGAGGTGGATGCCATGCTGTCCGCCAGACGACGCACCTCTCCCACCATGGCCCCTATATGGCGGGTCTGCAGGGCCTGCTCCTCCAGCAGACCGTCACGGAGGCTGGAGGATATATGCCTCGTTTTGGACTGAGCCTTCCTGGGAGGAGAGGCTCGGACACGGACAGAGGGAGAAGGGGAGGGGTCCACAATGGAGGGGCTTGCCCTGGAGGGGCTTGCCCTGGAGGGGGAGGACGTGCTGGGCGGGGGGGGTGGTGGGTTGGTCAGGGATGGTGGTATCCTCCTGGAGGGAGCCAGAGTCCTCCTGGATGAGGAAAAAGGAATCCTCCTCCAACACAACTTCCTCCACCATACTTGGCCCCGGTAGGATCTCCTCCTGGACAAGCATAGACAGAATGTCCATGGGGCCTGACTGGACCCCTGGCTCTGGTATGGATGGGCTGGGTCGATCCGCAGCCGAAGACGGCCCAGCTTCATCATCATCATCACCACCTGTGGATGACACCAAAACGAAATATTTTGCTGGTGCAACACACTTCTCACATGTTCACTTCTACCCCCTCCCATGATGCACAGCAGATATGAAACAAAAATAATACTTCCATCTTCACTTCTACCCACAAATATGTTCACTTCTACCCCCTCCCATGATGCACAGCAGATATGAAACAAAAATAATACTTCCATCTTCACTTCTACCCACAAATATGTTCACTTCTACCCCCTCCCATGATGCACAGCAGATATGAAACAAAAATAATACTTCCATCTTCACTTCTACCCACAAATATGTTCACTTCTACCCCCTCCCATGATGCACAGCAGATATGAAACAAAAATAACTTACCAGTCCCCAAGTTCCCAACAGTGGAGTCGTACCCTGCAAGTCCCTCCACCTGCTCCTGCACAAACGTTTGGGCAATAAGCTCCTCCTCCTGATTGAGGCGGATCTTACATTGTGGGCCACCTCCCGTGCCACCGGTATATTTTTTGATCAGAGCCAGTTTATCCCGGACCCTGCGCCTCATATCGTTGAGCTTTTTCTGGATGTCATCCCAGGTACGCTCTTCATTACCCAGGGCATTGATGTCCAGGGCTATGGCTTCATAGATAGCCCTCCTTTGGGCAACGGTGGTGTTTGCCCGCTGGGCACCATATAGAAGCTCTTTATGTTGCTGGAGTGCAGCAATTAAGATGTCCATCTCCGCAGCCACAAAGTTTGCCTTCCTTTTTTTGGTTCCTTTAGGAGGTGCCATCTCTTGAAAATGGGCTGAATTTCCTTGCTCAGGGGGGGTAGGAAAAAGCAGGATGAAATTCAGCAAAGAACCTGCGCAAGTCTGCTCCTATTTATTTACTCAGTGCAAGCAGCTGAGCATGATTTGCCCTGAAAGTATGCCAGGCGCAGTTTGACGCATGCGCAGACGGCAGCGCTCTAACTGCGCATGCGTGCGACCGGCGCAAACCTCTGCTGAGCCGAAAATTCCTCATTTACATAGGGGCACACCCACTTTGACTTGCAAGGCCTTGCGCCCTCAGCTTTGCCTTAAACAGGAGCAAATTAACTGAACAAACGATTCCTGAATCAGGTGGCAATTTGGCAAAATTGCTCCAGCGCAGAGAAATTCAGCTGAGCAGCTCAGGTGTAAGTAATGGGCAAATCTACCTGAATCTGGGCCAGTGAAGTAACTAGCCGCAGAGATTAAATACATCTTCTACATAGGTTAAACCTTTAAAAAAAAAAAAAGATTACAATGTACTGCATGTGTTTTATTTTTTGCACTTTTGAAATTTTGCGCCAGGCTCCATCCCCGTGCATTGCAACGATCTCAGGGAACGGAGCCTGGCACACAGTACATAGAGCGAAATACACAACCTGTGGACACAGCGGAAGGACAGGATCCTGGGGACAAGGTAAGTAACGTGCCCAGGATACTGTGATGCAATTCCCAGTGTGGCTCGGGGTTACTGCTTTTGGTAATGAAAATTTATCCCAAGCCACACTAGGGATTACCACCAGGGAGATTAAATGTCTAGGGCCACCAAGACACTATTATGCAAATCCTCAGAGGGGAGTTGAAGATGGGTAAACGCTCTCCTAAGATTTATGTCGATACCGTTACCTGGCATAAATTCCGTTTGATCAATACTGATTAAGGAAGGAAAAATCTTCATAATCCTGATTACCAGGACCTTGGTTAGAATATTGAAGTCGTAATTTAGTAGGTATAGGCAGGGCGGGATTCCAGACAAGGCCACCGAGGCCAGGCCTCGGGGCGGCAGTGGGTGCAGGGGCAGCACCACTTGGAGCGGGTACTGGCCAGCCGCTCCGCCCGGGACATCTCTGAGGGGTGTGATTTGGCCATGGCTGCGGTCATACTATACTGCACTGACACAATGATAACCAGCGACACAACACCGATCCGATCACTGAACTGAACTGCCGCTCACTGACCGCTAACTTCCCGGAGCAGGGGCAGAGACCAGAGGACCGCCTAGATGGAGGGGCGCAGGATAGGAAGCTGTCCTAGTGGATGAGGAGCAGGAGAGGAGGATGTCCTAGCAGGAAGGGCGGAGCGGACGAGGTAAGCCCTCGTACCAGACTTAAAACCCCTCTCTAGTGGGAGGGGGGAGCAGAAAGTAGCCCTATTGGGAGTGGCGAATAAGGGAAGGCCACCCTTGTAGGAGGGGTGATTGAAAGGGGTGGAGCAGAAGGCCATCCTATTGGGAAAGTCCTAGTAGGATGGGCTGAGCCTACCTGTCCGCCCTGCCCTCTGCACACAAGTGTCCTCAGGAGGAGAGCTGGGGATGGAATGCAGGGAGGAGCCAGCAGGGAAAAATATGTCTGAGCAGAAATGTAGAAGAGCCGGAGTGAGCAGTGTTCTCTGATCTTCCGCCAATTATGTCCGATTGAAGTCATTGTATGAGGACCAATGTGCGGGAAACCAGCCACAGCCTGCTGTCTGTTACTCTATAATGACCGGCTGTGTGTGGGAGCAACAAGGCTGCATAGGTCCCCTCCATTGGATTGCCTTAATTTCTTTGTCCCCCCATCAGAATTCCCTCTTCATATCAGTGTCCCTCTCCACTAAAGTTGCCTGTTCACCCGTTCAGCGAATATTTGCCCGCCAAGCGCCATCACCCCTGCTCTGCCTCTGGGCCCCCTCCAGGACGAGATTACAGTGCCAAGCAGAATATTTGCTCAGAATCCCCCTATTTGATGGTGTGTGTGTGTGTGTGTAGGGGGGGCGGCATTGAAGGACCCGGCCTTGGGGCGGCAAAGGGAGTAAATCCGGGCCTGGGTATAGGTCTACATGATACAGAAGAACGTAGGTCTTTACCAGGTTTAGGGAGCAAAACTATATGCGTACATGGAGGAAGGCAACTTCCTGGACTCAAGACAGTATAAATACAATTGTTGGAGTTTAGGGGCAATAATGATTAACATAATTAACCTTGTTTGTATTTTCTTCGCAGTTCTTCATTATCAACTGTAAAATAGCTTTGAACATTGTCTGTCCTAAAAGGGTTACAAATTTAGAAACTGCTCTCCTGCATTGTATGTTAACCACTTCAGCCCCAGAAGGTTTGACCCCCTTTATGATCAGGCCACTTTTTGCGATACGGTACTGCATTCATGCGATGAATCAGGCACTAAGTGACACTTTTTGGGGACCAGTGACACCAATACAGTAATCAGTGCTAAAAAAAATGCACTGTCACTGTGTACTTATAACACTGGCAGGTTGGTTTTGCTATGTCACTGCACAGATTTGGTTTTTTCGGATGTCAATCACATAGTTTGCGGTATTTACTGCTTTTGGTGTGAGGGTTCTATACTTAGCCCTGACTACTTTCTAAATCCCACACTCTTGTGGTTATTTCTCCCCACCTCCTGGGTATAGTGGTGCATTCATCACCCCTCACTATTCATACTTCTTAAATACTTATTTCAACCAAGGATTGTTTATAGACATTCTAATACCCATTACTTATGGAGACTCTTTTGTCCTAGGGCGTGTGTCCATTTCGTGTGTAGGTTTTGCTACCTGAGTTCCTGTGACAGACCTATTCAGCGGTCCACATTCCATCACACCGCATATTTCTCCCTCTCGTATGTCATGTAAGTGACCGGGATGGGTCAGCCTCTCCTTCCTGTCCAAAACGTAATTTCCTGTTTTGTGTTGCTCTTTTGCTATGTACCTGACCTACCATTATGTTATTTTTAGACATATTAAAGGCCTCTGCTCCTGATTAGTGGTCTTAACCACAAAACGAATCAAGCTATATGGGATGCCAATATATACCTAAACTACCAATCACCCAAGTATGATACGCTAATGATATAAGTATTATACGCAATCAATGTTGGACAGGATACGAACATAGTATTGGTACCCCAGTTACCAGAATAAGGATGGGTCGTGGGAATGGACTGCTCTAATGTTCATGCATACATGCATATGTGAAGTACTGATGTTTTGTATATTTTGTATATATATATGAAATTGCCTTTTAATCCTATTCCAACATTATTTTACATTTTCTGTAATGTGATATGTTTACTATTTGAACAAAATAAATGAACTTTGTATCTGACTATTGATCATCTGGCTCATTCAAAGTCCCAAACCTTCCTGTTATTGTACTGGCGGGGAAGGGGTTAACATCATCATCCCCCACAGCCCTAACTGTGTGGCGGAGGGCTTAACTGGAGGAAAAGAGAGATCTGTGTTTACATAGGCAGACCACCATTCTGCCTCTCATGTCAACGATCGGCGGGTCCCGGCAGACATCATGTCTGTCGGACGCGCTGATTGGCTCCTGCTGTGTCCAATCACAGTGGGAGCGGGTCACCAGCAGTGCGCCCCCCCCAAAACCAAGGAAGAGACAACATTGTACAGTTATGTTGTTTCGCGCAACCCTGACGCAGTATTTGTGCGTGGGCAGTCCAGAAGTGGTTAATGAGGGATAGCTAGAGTACAGTATGTGTTGGGATAGAGCCACTTTGACGCTCCAAAAACTATTACAAAAAGCTATTACCCTTTCTCCTTAGATACATCTAAAAGCTATGAAATACTTCTTAGGTATTATGTGTGAATGGGAACACATAACGAACACAACGTTTTCTTAATTACATTTTTTTTGTTTTATTAAATCTGATAAAAAAAATTTGGAACAGAAGCAATTGTCCAAAGAAGAAATTCCAAAAACGTAAACTATCCCATTAACATGGGACTTTAATTGAGGCAGTACAGAACAGATTATAGCGCACAAATGCAAAAATTACATTTATCCTGCAAGGCTAGTTAAAAACACCTGAACATATTCAAAAATACGGGGGTTTGGTCATGAATCGGCGTATCTAGCTCATTTGCTAAATGGATAAATGTCATTTTTGCATGTGTGCGCTATAATCTGTTCTGTACTGTCTTTGGTCTTATAGCAGCACCATCTTAGATGTATAGCATTTTTAGGGTGTGCCCCCTCAAGTATGTTTTTGTTTTTAATTGAGGCAAGTCACTTCAGAAGACATTAAACAGAGTAAAAAGTAATAATTTATTAAACATTTCATAGTACAAAAATTGCAATAAAGTGGAGTTCCACCCATAAATATAACATTACATCAGTAGTTTTAAAAAAATGTCATTAGTCCTTTACAATTTTTTTTTTAGATGCCTTCAAAGTGTTGTTGCTAGGCAGAATAGTTAATCTTTCCACTTCCTGCACCTAGGTGCTTAATGCTTCCTAACCTACACCGCACAGACTCTTGGGAATGTAGTGGGTGTAACTTTCCAGGAGTCTGTGCACTCCCCAGTCTCGAAGAATCATGTGACTTGGACAGCACAGGTGCTGAAACCTGATCTGACACTGCTTGTGCAGCACTGAGCATGTGCAAGGCTGAAATCCAGGAAGTCATACAGTCTGGCTTCATGATGCCCACACTTAAGATGGCCCCAGTCAATTTCTATTTTATAAAGTGTCTAAATGCTGTAGCAACCTAACAAAACGGACCTTAGTTTACAGACTAACTTTACTAGAATACATTAAGCTTGTGTATTACAGGGGTATTTATATTTAAAAAGTGAAATTGTGGCCGGAACTCCGCTTTAAATCGATGTCCAAATCTATAACAGACATAAATACACCAGACTGACATGTAACATTCATGTATTAGTGCAGTTCATATTATGGAGGTTGAATGATATTCCCTATAATTGCATCATGGAGCCCAAAATTATGTGTCCAGGCGTCTGTGGGGCTCTACATGTTTCATGGATCGCTAACTGTCCACTCCTCAGGAGCTTGATGCAAGGAGATCTATAAATGTAGATTGTATTAAAATGCAAAAATCTCAAATAAATATATAAAAGAGAAAAAAGGGGGGATAATCATGTCACTTACATGTCAGCTTAAGAAATAGTAAACCAAGAATCTCAGAGGAAAATAAGGGCGCCAAAACAAACGTCTGGCCCAGGGCCATGGCAGAGATAAACCGCCCAGTCCAGAAGACGGGGGAAAAAAGGGGAAAGAGGAAAACCAACCAAAGGCAGACCAGGACATCAAAATGCCATAATGTAAAATGTACAGACACATGTGGATCAGATTAATCTGAAAAACAAGAGGTATATATAATCTAATATGTAGAGTGTCAGTTAGTGGATAAAAAGATTAATGGCTGGTGATGTAAATTATTATGTCCAACAGATCAGAAAAAAATGGAATGAACACCAGCAGATGCTGGGTAACCAGAAAGATTAAAAAAAAACAAGTAAGTGTAAGGACTAGTGAAAAAACAAAACAAAAAGGGAAAGAAAAAGAAACCACAAAAAAAAAAAAACAGTTCCAAAAACGTGAATGAATGAGTAACTGGATTGGACCAAAATATGGAATAAAAGAGTGTGCAGTGCAAGTAAATGTAAGCCCATGAAAAGGCTTACCTGTTAAGGTAAAATGTGAGGTGTAAATGAGAATTGGTCATAGTAACCCTGCTGGGTGGGAAAATTAAACAGAATGAGGTCCTAGCTGACCTCAGATATAGAACCCGTGGCAGTATCCCTGTCAGCACCAAAAGATCTAAAATCGGAAAAACTGAAAATATCAAATAAAGTTCATTGTATAAGAAAAGCATAGTGGTCAGACTATTTTATATATAAAAATTATAGTCTGGTCACTAAGATTTTCTTTTGCTGCATACATCAGAGTTTTTTGTTAATATATACTGTAACCAACTATTGGGTAAAATAAGATATTAGATAGTAGAAATGATGCTGGCGCAGGTGAGAAATATATTTTATATTGTGTTATTAAAGTGGGTTTGCTGCAATCAGTGGAGAAAGGGTCAAGACACCTGTTGGTGTCTGGTCCTTTTAAAATATGTGTGATAAGTGGATTGCGCTCCCCTTTTTTATCACCACCTATTTCTAGGTACTGATTAGGTTATTAATCACCAATACACAACACCTCTATTTAAATCAACATATGTGCTAGTGTTCTTCTAATTGGGAATACAAGTGCGCCCAATGAGCGTGTGAACCTATATGCAACTTACGTGAATCTGTGCGATTAACATAGTACTCATATAGTGCTATAGTCCCCTTATCCACTATATTAAAAGTGACTGCCCATCCGTAGGCAAACAAGTGTTATACAAGAAAAAACAAAAATAAATATTCGCGTTTCGCAATCAGTGTTGCATCCTCAGTAAGCTCACTGAGGATGCAACACTGATTGCGAAATGCGTATAGGCTGCTGATACCCACAGAACCTGTGTGCTAACCGTGAGATTGACGCTGGGGAAACTTGGGGGAACATTTTTTACCTTCCACCTTGGCTTGGCTTTGCATACATGGTTGGAGAAGCTTATCCCCTCTACCCCCGAGGGATTCCATTGGTTTTTTGAATGCTGCTTACCTTTCAGCCGTAAGGTAATTTGCTAGCACACCTTCGGGTGTCACCATGCACCGAAGATTCGCCAACAAGTCACCTTGCCACCTGCTGATGTAATTTAGCAGCCAGCACTTCACTCGCACTTTGCAATTTCTTTTGATTAAATTGCATTACCTCTTGGACTGAGTCGCAGTTGCATCATCCATCATTGGTGTATATCAGTTATGTTCAGTCATTCATGTTGATGGGAGCATAACACATCCTGTGATTTCCTCTGCGACTGCATATATTATCTTTACGTTGCGATTCTATTTTTGCGCCCAGCACTCTACTTGCACCTTGCAATTTCTCCACTTCTTGGACTGGGTCGCAGTTGCACCATTTACACTTTGTAACAATTGGACAATCTTGCGGTTCCATCCACCATTCATATGATGTGATTTTTTGAAAAACTTTTTATTTTATTTATATAAACATATAGACAATACAAACGTACTGGGGTCGCAAGGTAGCAGTACAGAACCAGGATATGTTAGAGCATTTGCAACTACCATAATAAACCATCATCAATGAGGTGGTCTGGCTCAAGCTCCAGGGGTAGGATGACAGTTAACTAGCTCACTTAAGTTGTTGTGCTAACAGGGGATGGTTCAGCAAGACTTCAAGGGATGTTATCAGAAATCAAAGAAGCCTCCTAATCTGCTGTCGCAGTGGAGGGTTCTGGCAACCATTTAGACCAGACCCTGTCATATTTTTTTGGACAGCCTCTATGTATATAGGTATCTTTGTATAAGGGTATCACATTATCGACAAGTGCTTTCCATAGACCCAGTGAGGGAGGGGCCTTCCGCTTCCAGCATAGGACGATGGACTTCCTGGCATAGAACAGCAAGAGACCCAGCAGGGTTCTCTCAGCCACCCTGGGCACCAGGTCCTAAACCAGCCCCAACAAGCATATTCTTGGGGATGGGACAATAGAGATATTCAACAATTCATTCACCTCCAGAAAGATTTGTGACCAAAAAACTGTAATTACCGGGCAGGACCAAAAAATATGAATGTAGTCCCCTGGAGCATGGTCACAACGCCAGCACTCCGGGGAGAGGAAAGACCTCATCCGGTGCACCCGGGCAGGAGTGAGATACGCTCTATGGACAATCTTGTACTGAATGAGGCGATCTCTCAGGGAGACCAGTATTTTAAATGGGAAGTCCCATACATCCACCCAGTCCTCAGAGTCCAGCTCCGGAACATCCCGGCCCCATTGCTGATGGAGCCTGGACAACTCAGGAGAAGAGACTCGGAGAAGATGTGCGTATAACACGGAGGTGGGTTTGTTTGTACAGTGGAAGCGCAAAATCCGCTCCAAGTCAGACTGCACCAGCTGCCGTCTCGCCTGGTGTAAACTGGGCCCTGAAAGCATGGGACAACTGAAGATATCTGAATCCATGTGAGGGCGGGGCATTGTGTTTAGACATTAAATGATCAAAGGAGAAAATCAAGAGGTCTGAGGTGATATCCGAGAGGATTTTAATATGGTACTTGGTCCACACCACCGGATCTGGGATTTTGAAAAAGTGACGTAGGGTGGGATTGTTCCAGAGGGGGGCGTTCGGGGATACTGCCGTCAAAGGATATTTTTCACAGGTCAGGCCCTCCCTCCAGGCCCTAAGGGTGGTACACATAGAGGGGGTCAGGTTGTACGCAGCCTTCGGACCCCGCAATAGGAGGTTTGACAAAGACTCCGCAGACCGTAACACTGCCGATTCAGTGGCCCAGGCCGAGTTGGATGTATCCGGAACAAGCCACCAGAATGCAGTGACTAATTGAGTCGCAATGAAATATTTGTGGCAGTCCGGGAACGCTAGGCCCCCCTGCGAACAAGGGCTCATGAGAGTGGTTAACTTGAAGCGGGGAGGGCATGGGCCCCATAGAAAGGAGGAGAAAATTTGAGTTAGGTTGAAAAAAAACGATTTGGGGATCCACTGAGGGGAGTTACGAAACAAATATGTAAACTTGAGAAGGATTTTCATTTTGATAAGATTGATACGCCCCAACAGGGACAGAGGAAGGTTCTCCCATGCTTTCAGCTTGGCCCTGACTGAGTTAACTACTGGGGTCAAGTTCAGCGGAATGAAGTCAGCCACATTCTTAGAGATACGTACCCCTAAGTATGTAAATTCATCCACCCATTGTAGCTGAAGAGAAGCCGTAGCCCCTCCCCTAGCATTCCCCTCAATAGCAATCAATTGCGACTTCAACCAATTGACCTTAAGCCCTGTCACCTCTGAAAATCATTCTAGGACCTGCAGTGCCCCTTGTAGAGAAGGGCCGGCATCGTTTAGAAAAAGGAGTAGGGCATCTGCGTACAGGGCCACCCTCTCCTCCAGACTGAGTCCTTTAATGTGTGGCGAGACACGTAGTGCCTCAGCCACTGGTTCCATGGCAATGGCAAAGAGGGCCGGAGAGAGAGGACAGCCCTGCTGTGTACCCCTAGCAAGCTTAAAAACAGGAGATACAGTAGGTGACCGCGATATTGTGTCAATCTCGCCCCCTTTCTCGGCGAGATTGAGCACCTACGAGCCCCATCGCAGGAGCCAGCGCCGAGCTGGCTTGCCGCGATGGAGACAAAGCCGTCATAGAAGCGACGGGAGATCCGACTTGGATTCCCGCCAATTCTACACGTGTGCGGCGTTTGTTATGAATCCTGAGGGGGAACTCCCCGCCGGATTTTAAATAAAAATCCGGCATGGGTTCCCCCCTCAGGAGCATACCGGGCCCTTAAGTCTGGTATGGGTTGTAAGGAGACCCCCCCTACGCCGAAAAAGCGGCGTAGGGGGTCCCCCTACAATCCATACCAGACCCGTATCCAAAGCACGCTACCCGGCCGGCTAGGAAAGGAGTGGGGCCGAGCGAGCGGCCCCCCCCCTCCTGAGCCGTACCAGGCTGCATGCCCTCAACATGGGGGGGTTGGGTGCTCTGGGGCAGGGGGGCGCACTGCGGCCCCCCCACCCCAGAGCACCCTGTCCCCTTGTTGATGAGGACAGGGCCCCTTCCCGACAACCCTGGCCGTTGGTTGTCGGGGTATGCGGGCGGGAGGCTTATCGGAATCTGGGAGCCCCCTTTAATAAGGGGGCCCCCAGATACCGGCCCCCCACCCTAAGTGAATGGATATGGGGTACATCGTACCCCTACCCATTCACCTGGAGGAAACATTTTAAAGTTAATAAACACGACAAAATGGTTTTTAAAATAATTTATTAATCTGCTCCGGAGGCACCCCCTTGTCTTCTTTAGCTCTTTTCACCAGGGGGGGCTTCTTCTTTGACGTCTTCGGGTGGGGGCCGCTCTTCTTCGCCACCGTCTGGTTCTCTTCCACCGCCGGGGGGGTCGCTTTTATAAAAGCGCCCACCCCCCGGCGGGTTTCTGTTGGAAAAGTTTTCTATGTGCATTGTGTGACTATTTATAAAAATGTAAAATGGAGTCCAGTTTCTGTTATGGCTTCTAAGGACACGTTGCTTTAGCTCTTGTTCTTGTTTGTTTTACTTCCTTAAATCAAACGTTGTAAAGAGACACTGTGATTGGCAATAAAGCTGTTTGCGTCATGAGCCACCGGTGGTCTTTAAGCCAATAGTATACTTTCTGGGGGGGCGTGGCCGCGATGTGAACGGGAGCAGACGTGTGTTAGCTGGGCTCCGCTCTTACCCTCATCCTGATTGACTTCCAGCGCAGATTCCTGCTTCCACTACCCGCTTGACAGGCACCCTGGGGCAAAAGAAGGCACCAGCTACCCCGAGAGCCCCTCCGCTGTCGCCGGGTAAGCTCCGTTCGTCTTCAACGCCTGGAGCACGGGCGGCAGCGGCCATCTTACCCACGAGGCTTTCAGCCACAGAGATGTCTGTCGACTTCCCAGCCTTGCCTAATCCGTCGGCATCGCAAGCCGCCTCTCATGCTGAACTCCTGGCAGCCATCAAGGAGGGCCGGGATTCGGTGATGGTGAAGATCGATCACCTAGTGGCAGATGTGAGCCTCATTAGGCATGACATGGACAAATTTAGGGCCCGGTTCGCCGAGGCGGAGGGCCGCATTTCGCAGCTTGAGGATTCTACCAGGGCAGACTCCAGAGATCTTCATGCCCTGCAGATACAAGTAAGAGCCCTTCAGGAAAAGTCCATAGACACCGAGAATAGGCTCCGGAGAAACAATATCAGGATCCTGGGCCTCCCGGAGCGGGCGGAGGGCCCCAAGCCTGCTGAGTTCACTGAAACCTTCCTCATCTCCCTCTTGGGCCTACCAGCTATGCCACCTACGTTTGTGGTTGAACGGGCACACAGAGTTCCTCCCAAGCCTCCGGTCCCCGGGGCCCCTCCGCGGCCTTTCCTGCTCCGCCTACTCAATTACCGTGACAGAGATCGAATCCTGGCGGCTGCCAGGGAGAAGAGGGATTTGATGTTTGAGGGAGCCAGGATCATGCTCTTCCCGGACTACTCACCTGAGGTGCAACGCCAACGCCGCTCTTTCACTGAGGTGAGAAGGACCCTGCGTGACCAAGGCCTCAAGTTCAGCCTGCTGTACCCCAGCAAGTTACGGGTGATAGACGGGGATCGCACACGCTTCTTTACGGATCCGGAGGCGGCTATGTCCTGGCTGGAGACCCGCTGATGAAACATACCTCGTGGCAAGTATCGATACCAGTTTTCTGATTATCCCTGGGTTACCCCTTTCTCTACCTCCCGCCTTGATGGTATCCTTGGTGGTGGGCTACAGCGTTGGAGTTTCAGATGGAGATCAGCTCTCCCCCCCCCCCTTTTTTTTGTTCCTGTTTTGCCTTCATTTTGTCAGTGCTGGCTGATTTTACATTTGTCCATCTTTTTTTTTATTTTTACTATACCATATGTCATTCGCTGCAAGATGGCTGATGCAGTCCCTGATCCCAATTCCAGCTGCTACAGGGGGCAAATGTGCATCTGCCCTTCCAGAGGCTTTCTCTCTACATAGTGAACTGAGATACGATTCCCCCCATCGCTCCATCCCTTTATCATTTCATTTATTTACTTTCTCCCCCCCGTTTTGATGGACTGTCCTCCTTCCGCTACCTCCCGGAACGGGGGTCTCTTCCCCCCACACTTCGGCCCCCCGGGCCCTGCTCAGGCCTGGAATCTGCCCATTCTGTTGCTTTAGAGTTGGTTACCCAGCGCATAGAAACGACGGCGCAACACCTAGACTCCACGGAACTGTGACGAGCAGGCGCCGCTACCCCCCCCCCCCCCCCAGTGCTCGTTTTGTCCCCTTTTTATTTTTGTTCTATTTTTTTACTTATTGTTTTTTGGACCTACTATTGCGCCCTGTCCCATTTGGGCTCTCTGGGCATGAACATTGACCGCAGACCCTCGCTGTTAGAGGATAGCCCTGCGGATACTGTGTAGGGTCCCCAGTTTAGGGGCCCATTTACACCCTTAACGGTTGACTGTTTTTTGGGGGAAAACTATTCCCATCCCTCGGGCAGTTGCTAGAGGTATGGGATATAGTCGGATAGGCACCCAGTGCCTGGGAAATTTGTTATTTTCTATGTTTACTGTATGTGTTATGCTCAATGTCTTTTACTCTATGAGGATGATGGAATGTGCAAAACTGGTTTATGTGTCAAGCAGTGTACTCGGTGTCTTGCTGCTCCTGAGGTGTCCCGAGCTGCTCTCATATGGGTATCCTGTCTTCCCTTCACCCCCCATGCCTAATGGCTGATCGCCCGACTGACTCATTCTCTATCCTTTCCTGGAATGTCAGGGGACTTAATTCCAAGTTTAAGCGGGCCACCCTCTTCCAATATTTGAAATCACGTCCTGTACAGCTCATCCTACTCCAGGAAACTCACCTCATGGGCAGCAAGATCCTGACCTTAAAAAAGCCTTGGGTTCAGCGAGCGATACATGCCACATATTCTACGTATGCCAGGGGGGTGACTATCCTGGTTCATAAGAATTTTCCCTGTGTCATTGAAGAAGTCCGTACGGATCCCCTGGGCAAATATGTGATACTTGTTTTTACGTTGTGGTCACAGAGGTACATTGTTGTTAATGTGTATATCCCCCCTCCCTTCTCCTCAGCCCTACTATATGAAGTACTAGACAAAATTACGCCCTTCTGCCCTGGGAGGGTTATGGTGATGGGGGATTTCAATGCCATCTTGTCCCATGAGTTAGACAGACCTACCCCACCGAAGTCAAGATGTTCAGACTTACTGGCCTGGGCTCAGGCGGTGGGCCTGGAGGAGGTCTGGAGGTGGAAGCACCCAGATATGCGCGCATATTCCTGTTACTCAGCATCCTACAAGACCGCATCCAGGATAGATCTGGCCTTCTCCAACCCTGCACTGTTAGCAGATGTGTTGGAGACGGACTATCTTCCTAGCGGTCTGTCGGACCATAGCCCGCTGTTGGTGGTGCTCCGCTCTCCGGCCTCGCGATGTGCCGCACTATGGAGGCTGGGCGCGCAGTGGATCACTCACCCTGAAGTGACCACTATTGTACCCCCCCTACTGACAGAATTTTGGGAGAAAAATGCCGGTACGGCCTCCCCGGACGTAGTGTGGGACACCTTTAAGGCATATACAAGGGGGCAATACATTTCCTCTATAGCTAGTGTCAAGAAGCAACAGGCAGCGCAGCTGGGAGACTTAGAGAAACTGGTTACAGACCGAACTGCCACCTACAACTCTGACCCCTCGTCGGATCATTTTGATCAGATGATGGCGGCCCAACGTGACTTACACCTGCATACAGCTGAGGCGACGCGTCTGGAACTACATAAGGGCAGACAGAGGGCTTTTGAACAGGGGGACCGGAATGGCCGGTTTCTGGCCATGATGGCCCAACACGACCAGCCTCTCACGACCATATCTATCCTTCAGACTCCGGGAGGGGGAACTGTGTCCTCCCCTCGAGACATACTGCAGACTTTCAATGACTTCTACAGGACCCTCTACTCTTCTGGGTTGCCCGCTGGCTTCCGACCTGAGACACTGGGTGACCTGCTTGACCCCCTGGCGCTGGGCTGGCTCTCCGATCAGGAGAGGGAGGCCCTAGTGCAACCATTCACAGCTCTTGAGGTTCAGAGTGCCATCCAGTCCTTCCCACCGGGCAAAGCGCCCGGACCAGATGGTCTCCCTCTAGACTTTTATAAAGCGCATGCGGGCCTCCTGGCCCCTTTATTGGCACAGCTCTACACTACATGCCTAGCTGAGGGCAGCCTCCCCGCTTCTATGTATCATGCTCACTTGACACTGATCTACAAACCTCCAAAAGACCCTACTTCCTGTGCATCTTACCGCCCCATTGCCCTACTGAACACCGACTTTAAAGTGCTTACTAAGTTACTAGCCCTTAGACTATACCCCATGCTGCCCACGGTGATAGACTCTGACCAGACGGGGTTCATGCCCAAAAGGTCTACGGACGTTAATCTTAGGAGGCTTTTTACAAACATTCACACCCAGCACCTTAACACCGGAACGAGGACTGTGGCCTCATTGGACGTGGAAAAGGCCTTCGACGCGGTCGAGTGGCCCTTCCTATGGGAGACCCTGCGTCGGATGGGATTCCCCTTGCTTTTTATAACTTGGCTGCAGGTAATTTACAGGGCCCCCACTTCGTCGGTGCGTTTGGGCGGTGGAGTTTCTGTTCCCTTCCAGCTTTCTCGTGGTACTAGGCAAGGCTGCCCCCTTTCCCCGGCCCTATTTGCCCTTGCCATCGAACCTGTGGCAGAGGCTCTTCGCACATCCCTCCATATTAAGGGGCTCAGGGTAGGTATGTTAGAGGAGAGGGTGGCCCTATACGCCGACGATATGTTGCTTTTCCTAAATGACGCAGGCCCCTCTCTGCAAGGCGCTTTGTCTGTTCTGGACACCTTTGCACCGGTCACCGGGCTCAAAGTGAACTGGTCCAAATCTCTCCTGTTCCCGATAGACCAGGCGGCCAGATCCACATCCCCCCCTGATAACCCCCTTTGCTGGGTGGACACGTTCAAATACTTGGGGGTACATATTTCAACCTCGGCTTCTGACTTTGTCCCCCTTAATCTTACTCCGGTTCTGGTGGACGCCCAATCCAAGTTTAAAGCCTGGGGCAACCTCCCTCTATCGGTCTGGGGGAGGGTGAACCTGCTTAAAATGAAAATAGTTCCCAAACTTCTTTATCTTTTTCGTCATTCGCCGCAGTGGGTGCCTAGGGCCTTTTTTGCCAAACTGAACCAACTCTTTTCTTCCTTTATCTGGGGGTCCTCCCCGCCGAGGTACAAACTATCCACCTTAATGAGGCCGAGAACGCAGGGTGGGATGGCATTTCCTGATTGCTACAAGTACTACCTCGCCGCCCAACTGGTAACGGCGGCCTGGTGGCTGCGGCCGGATGGCACCAACACTTCCACTGCTCTCGAGGCGTCGGTGGTTGGCTCGCTGGAGGCCCTCCAGCTCTTGCTGTTTCGGGGCCCCCGTGCGCCATACTCTCTCACTCCCTCCATGCTTACCACCCTGAGGGCATGGCGGACCGGCCTAGCCATCGAAAAATGCAAGCCCACTGAAATTTCACCTAACGCCCCAATCTGGAAAAACCCCTCCTTGAATCACCTCTATAGGTTGTTAGATCCCCTCGCGTGGTCGAAGCACGGCGTAAAACTGATCTCCCACATTGTGTCGCAGAACACGTTGAAGTCCTTTGCCGAGCTCTCATCTGAGTTCAACCTGCCCACTCACTACTATTTCAGGTACCTCCAACTTTCACATGCTTTTTCGGCGCAGTTCCCTTCGTCCTCCTGTATCGTGGCCCAGTCGGAGCTGGAGAGGACACTCAGATTTAATTGTTGCGTAAAGCCCACATCACACCTATACTCCTACCTACTCTTTGTGTCCCTCCCTCCCCTGGACGGGCTGCGAGCCAGGTGGCAGAGGGACATCCCCACGCTAGATACGGACGACTGGGATGACATATGGGACCTTCCCTTCACTACGTTGGTGTCTGTTCGTGATAGATTGGTCCAATACAAAATAGTGCATAGAGCATACTTCACCCCCTACAGGTTACACAAGATGAACCCTTCACACTCACAGAAGTGCTGGCGCTGCGATGCCTCCCCGGGCGACTTCCCCCATATTTTCTGGCGGTGCCCAGAGGTGATGCACTATTGGGAGGCTGTGCTGGAACTGACCAACAGGATTGCTGGCACATCACTTCCTTTCACTATGGAGGTATGCCTCCTGGGCATAATTGAGAATGTTGTCCGATCCTCAGCTAGACGTACCCTGGTGAGCCTGTTGCTTTTTTATGCCCGCAAGAACATAGCTATGCATTGGAAGAAGCCCTCGCCCCCGTCCCTTGCGCAGTGGCGGCGCCTGGTGAATGCCAGCTTACCCTTATACAAAGACACGTATGCCAATCGCGGTTGCCCGCTGAAATTTGATAAGGTATGGCGGGTCTGGGTGGAAGAATCCGAGACTGCGGGTTGAGGGTTCGAGATGTGACACCTCCTTTTTCCCATTCTCCCCCCCTGTATATATATGCCGTTCACTGCAGGTTTCAGCCTATTTAACATGTTTGCACGGTAGATGATATTATCCCTCTGTTGTACCAACTACCTCTCCTTAAGAGTCGTATGATGTTGAGCTGTCTGTGTCTAGTCTTGTCTAAAATGTGATGTTTAATGTGTATAAAAATCTCCAATAAAAATATTTTTCAAAAAAAAAAAAAATAGTATACTTTCTGTTGACCATATAAGAAGGTCATACACCTCGTGTCTGTATGGGACTTTTTGCTTTTTCACGTAGCATGTAGACTTCCATCCAGTTATACCGGTGTAACTGAAATAAAGCTATCTTGCTTCTGGAACACTTGAAGTTTGACTGATCACAGGGGAAGAATTATCCTATCATTTTGGTCCTTCGAGCCGGTACCAATGCGTGAAGCCCGGGTCCAATGGTTCTGATCGATCAGAAATCGGTGAGTATCGGATCTCAAAACTCACTGAGAAAATAAGTCCCCCCACTTAACATTAGTGGTCAAATAGGGGCCGATTGCTACCAGGACCCGGATTCAACCATCTGGTTCCGAACCTGCCGTGATCCAGTCCTTCTATTGTGTTTTGGAGGTAAGATACTTTAAATTACATTTTTTTTTTTCCTCTCTCTCTCTCTCTCTCTCTCTCTAAGTCTATTCTTTTTTTCTCTGCTTGATTCTGGTTATGAGTTATAGAACAGACATTGGGACTGATTGTATGACATCTTAATAGTCCACTGATGAGTTGTGATAACAGACATTGAGACTGATTGTATAATATCTTAATAGTCCGATGTCACAGGCATTTGGGGCGTTGCCTAAGGTAAAATAGACGTCACCTGCTGTCCGGGACAGATAAAAAAAAAAGATTTGAAGGGTATACCGAATGTCGAAGGTTGCGGACCCGACAATTTAAGCGCTAAAAGTAGCTGAGTTATCTAAATAGATTGCGAGGCCGACTGTTTTCTTGGTGATCACTTTTTTTTCTCTTTTTATCTCTTTCAAATGGTTAACCCTTGCTAACTTTACCTTTTGTTTGAACAACAGTACTGCTGTACACACAGGTTTTAACTATTTTTTGTTTTTCCCCATAGTGTGGGGTGTTTTGATATTTATTTTGTTTCCCCTGTATTCTTATTGTTATCGTTGCCAAGGATTGCTACACCAGTGATTTACAAATTATTGGAAACCCCAATTAATGCTAACAACAGGGACGTTTTTTGTTAAGGCAGTGTCTGCAATCTGGTGTTTAAACACTGGGCTCGCTCACCCCCCCCATTCAGACATTGCTAAGTACACTTGCTCTTTTGTGTGTGTGTGTGTGTGTGTGTGTGTGTGCACGTGTGAATTTAGACCAGGTCATTTTTTTTTCTCTCTTCTTTTTTGTTTGTTTTGTTTGTTTGTTGTGTCTGTGTTTGTTTTAAACAAACTGTGCTTCTAAAAAAAAAAAAAAAAAAAAAAAGGAGAGAGGTTGATTGGTATAGGAAATATATGTGTGCATAGGTTTCCTGTTTGGGGAATTTAGACTTTGTTTTATATAGATTTTGGTGGGATTTGTATTCTAAACTCAACACTGAAGCAAACGAACAGAGCACAGGGAATAATTTCTGTAAAGGGATGTATTGTGTGTGTTGCTGTTGTGTGGTGATAAGAAATGTATGCAAACAAAGACCCTAAAATTGTGATATACTGTGCTAAAAGGAAAAGAAAATGTGTTTTTTAGAATAATTTAACTGTAAAAGGTTGCCAGAATTTGGTGACAAATACTTAAATTGTTAAGATCAGAGAAGGTGTAAGTTAGAAATGGCGGCATGCTGGCTTGTGGACAAAGAGGATAATTTAATTTGTAGCACCCAGAGACCACCTCCTTATAATGGTCCTCCCCCTAAGGTGCAAGCCACTGCCCAGAGTACCACCCTCCCTGTGACATCCACCCCTGTCAGAGGAACCGCCTCTGAACAAGACCCTGACCCTACTTCCTTAATCTCTCCAGATAGCAGCATGATCTCGGAGCTGAACAGATCAATCCTTGAAACTTTAACTGACGCCATAACCTATACACTAGGTGCCCCTGCAGGTGCCAAGAGATCAAGTAAACCTCCTATTAGGTATGGTGTAGATGATGGTGAAGTATACCCTTTGATAGAAGTCCCAAACCCCAGGGGAGGACAGGCTGATGGGTTGGGAGGACAGCATCCCCTGACAATGACTGTTTTCAGGCCATGGACTGAGAAGGACATACAAAAGGCTACAGAACACATAAAACATCCAAAATTAGGTCCAGTGGAATTTATTGAAAACATAGAGGGATTACGGAACAGTTACAAGTTGAACGGTGTGGAGGTAGAGAGAGTCCTGAGGAGAGTGCTGGGATCAGATTGGGCTTCCGTAAAGGGGGATTGGGACCCTTGTGGCCTAGCAGATGGGCAGGGGCGAAGAGATCCATTACCTCCAGATAGCCCAGACTTGGGAAACAGGTTGACTGCATTACTGAATAGATGTCAGCTTAGATGGATTCAAAGGACTGATTGGCAGAAAATAAATATGACAGTACAAGAAGACAAAAAGAGTGTCAGTGACTACCTAAATAAACTATGAGAGGTTTTTAAAGTGTTCTCCGGGATCCCCGAAGCTGAGGATGTGAATAGTGCATATCAGCAACGGCTAAAAATAGCTTTTGTAAATGGATTAAAACAGGATCATAAGGATTACATTGTTAAAAATATGGTTATTTACGGAACTGCATCAGTTCTAGATGTTTTACAATATGCTAAACATTCAGAGAAGTATCTGAAAACAATGGGAAACAAATTTGAAAGTAAAGGTTTTTGTGCAAAGTGTTGAAGGAGATGAGGATGTAGAGGAGTACACTGCCGAGGCGGAAACAGAGGAGTCCCATAGAAGGAAGCAGAGGAGGGTATTGCCTCTGTAATAGATACATTTTTACAAACAGGGGTGGTTATTCTGTGTCCTGACAGCCCCTGTAACACCCCTCTTTTCCCTGTTAAGAAGGCTCCGCCTTCCACAGGCTGGAGAATGGTACAGGATTTACAAGCTGTTAACCAGGCAGTTATACCAAGAGCTCCTATGGTACCAGATCCACACACACTATTGAATGATTTGGACCCAGGGAATGAATTCTTCTCTGTGATTGATATCAGTAATGTTTTTTTTTTTTAGTTTTCCAGTGCACCCCGACCATCAATTTTGTTTTGCCTTCACTTACCGGGGGGAAAAGGTATACCTTCACGAGGTTGCCCCAGAGCTATTGTGAGTCCCCCACCATCTTTTCACAGGCAATGTCCACAAACTTGGCTCAATTTGTGCCCCTAGGGGGAAGCCAGCTCCTCCTCTATGAAGACACAGTCTAGTGGCGTCTCCCTCAGAGGAGGTTTGTAGGACTGATACAATGGCTCTGTTGTATTTTCTCCATGATCAAGGGCATAAGGTAAATAACACTAAAACTCTAGTTGTGGCAACAGCAGGTCAAATACTTAGGGTATAATATCTCAAAAGAAGGTCGGCACCTGGATGAAGCGAGAATTCGAATCCTCCTACAGGTGTCGAGACCAAAAAACAAATGATGTATTTTTTGGGCATGAGTAATTTTTGTACGGTTTGGATCCCCGGGTATTCAATATTGACCGCCCCGTTGGTCCATGCCTTACATGGTAACCCCATGGCCCCACAGGATGTTTTTAAATGGAGTGAGGAAACAGAGATGGCTTTTACTGACCTAAAACAAGTCCTTTCTAGTTCATCAGTGCTAGCCTTAACGGAATATGACAAACCTTTTTCAAACAAACAGTAGATTTAAGGGAAGGTCACATGACATCAGTACTTACACATTTACATGGTGAGCGCCAGAGGCCAATTGCTTACTATTCTACAAAACTAAACAGTGTAACTAGAGCACTTTCACCCTGTGTACAGGCAGTGGTAGCTGCAGCCGAAGCAGGTAAGGCCTCAGCATCTATAGTGCTATATCACCTGCTGACACTCATAGTACCTCATGCAGTATCTGTTATTCTTTTACAACAAAATATATCACATTTGAGCCCAGCACGACACCTTTCCTGTATGACAATACTCTTGACACAACCTCACTTAACAATACAGAGGTGTACTACATTAAACCCATCCACACTACTACCACTCCCTACTGATGGCCATAAACATAACTGTACTGCTGCCATCGCTGAAAAGGTACTGCCTCGAAGTGATTTGAAAGATGTACCTTTATCTAATCCTGACATGATGCTTTTTGTTGATGGCTCCAGTAGGACAAATCCAGATGGCACAAATGCAACTGGATATGCAATAGTGACACAGGATGAAATCTTGGAAGCTAGGCCTTTACCAAAACATTATTCAGCACAAGTAGCAGAACTTGTAGCACTGACAAGAGCATGCATAATTACAAAAGGAAAATCTGTAACCATATACACAGATAGTCAATATGCATTTTCAACTGTACATGTTTTTGCACAACAATGGAAAAACAGGGGGATGGTGACCTCTAGTGGTAAGCCAATTTCACACACGGACTTCATTCTAGAACTTCTAGATGCAATACAGTTACCAAAAGAGCTTGCAATATGCAAATGTCAAGCACACACAAAACATACAGACCCCATCTCGGAGGGAAATAAAAGAGCAGATGAAGCGGCTAAAATAGCGGCACAAGAAACACATCAAAAAATGACAGAACTGGAAATCATAGAGATAGATCATACAGTCCTTACTGATATGCAGCAGAATGCTCCCCCCGGGGAGAAACAATATTGGAAAACAAAAGGTTGCACATTGATAGAGAACATTTACACATCACCTGAAGGAAAACCAGTATTGCCAAAATCCCTATTTAGGTATGCAGCAGTGTTGACACATGGAGTAACTCATGTGTCAAACAGGGGGATGACTGAGATGTTAAATAAGGTATGTACGGCCTATGGCTTTACAAACTATTCAAAAACTTTTTGTTCTCAATGCATTATATGTGCAAAACACAATGCTCAGGGAGGTATAAGACCACGAAAAGGAAAGTTCCCCACACCGCAATATCCATTCCAACACATTTGTATGGATTTTATTGAATTGGACAAATGTGAAAGGAAAAACTATTGTCTGGTAATAATAGATGCTTTGACCAAATGGGTGGAGGTATTCCGGACAGGAAGTGCGAACGCACAGACTGTAGCCAAAGCATTACTAAGAGATATAATTCCTAGGTTTGGAATCCCTGAAAAGATCTACAGCGATAATGGATCCCATTTTGTAAATAAAACTATACAACATTTGACAGAAGTGATGGGTATCCAAGTAAAAAACCATTGCGCCTACCACCCCCAATCGGCTGGATTGGTGGAGAGACACAATGGAATCCTGAAAAATAAACTGAGAAAGGCTATGGAAGAAACAGGTAAAAATTGGATGTACTGCCTACCATTAGCTGTGACTAGCATGTATATTTCACCCACACAGGAAGGTTTGAGTCCATTTGAAATGATACATGGGAGGCCATATAGAATACCCTTACTACTAAATGAAACATCAGTTGAAGAATCTGAACGTACCGTGGCAGAATATATGTCTAACTTGTTGAAACAGAAACAAATTAATGAGGTCTGTTCTATTCCAGAAGGTCCAATCCAAGGAGAAGAGAAAATCCATATTGGAGACTGGGTCCTAATAAAAGTAATAAAAAGGAAACATTGGCACTTGCCTAAGTGGGAGGGGCCATATCAGGTTCTTCTTACCACTCCCACTGCAATAAGGATTGCAGAGAGGTCTACCTGGACTCACCAGTCCCATTGCAAAAAGGTTTTACAGGCAGAGCAGGGTCAGTTGGCGGCAGAGCTCTGGTAAAGTCCGGCTACAAAGGGAGGTTCTGCACAAGGTGGGGCTTATCTCAAACCGGTGAAGAACTCCATTACCTTACCCCCAGGGCTCTGTAGCTGGTTAGGATGGAAGGGACAGTAATTATCTTGGGTCTACTGGTGACTCTAGGTGAGACGTCTATACGTGGAGGCAGAAACTGGAAAGAGAAGGAACCTCTAGAATGGGCAAGTACGGGGAAGGCCTTGAACTTAACCTTCATAGAAGAAGTAACTAGTACCATTTTAGTTGATTTTTGCCAAATGGTGGACTGTGGGGACTTAACTGAAGCAAGAAGGCTCCAATGGGCAGATAAATATGTTTGTTATATTTCAAGTGGAACTGACTGTTTAGTATGGAACCAGGTTCTGTGGACCACAGCACACCAAGATTGGGGGTACAACATTCTAGGCATAAAATGGTTTAAAAGAAAGACTCACCATAACAAAGGCGGCCAATTCTCCCTGTACCCATGGCAGAGATTGCAATCAATCAACGGTTATATTCTATGGGAGCATGGGTGATCAGATCCTTTAGGTACATTTTTCCTCGAGGTATTACCACCCAATAAAACCAAACAGGAAAAGGTAGACACAGAAGAGAAAGAAGAAGGCCATACTAAGATAGAAGTTCTGAGTAACACTGTAAGATTTACTAACCTAACAGTAGAAGATGCCATAGCTTTGGAGACGGGTTACCAAGAAAAAAAAATGAGTGGTTAGAATGGTTGAGGTACACGGTTAAAGCTCTAAAAAAAAAAGGAAGCTGTTTTGTTTGTGCTGGAGCTAGACCACATTTAGCGACGGTCCCTTTTCCTCTAGATTACAATACAGATCCAGAAGGTTTAAAATGTATGCTGCAGTTATATAATAAGAATTCTAAACCAGAAACAAATTCTACCTGTCACACATTGAGCTTGCTGTCTCCCCCAGTGCAGAGACCTCAGATACCTCCAGCGGTTGCTACGTATCCGGGCAATTTTACTTGTTTTACACTCCCAGGGAACAGTAGCGCGGTGGATCTTGGGTCACTACCTGATGACTGCTGTGCGGAGAGGATTAACAAGGAACATGGTGACTGGGTGGAACATGACATTCGGAGAGCTGATGTCTGGTGGATGTGTGGGGATAAGAAACTGCGAGCTAGGGTCCCGGCCAATGCCCAAGGGGATTGTGCTATGGTCCAGCTGGTTATGCCCCTGAGAATCCTGTCAGAACACCCGTGGACTAAGAGTCACCAGCGGTATCGAAGGGACACCTCTCTCAAAGGGTCATTTGACTCCCATATCTACATAGATGAGATTGGAGTTCCTTGAGGGGTGCCGAATGAGTTTAAGGCCAGGAGTCAGGTAACGGCTGGGTTTGAGTCTCTTTTTCTGGTGGGTGACTATAGATAAAAATGTTGACTGGATTAACTATATATACTACAACCAACAATGATTTGTAAACTATACCAGGGATGCTGTAAAAGGTCTAGCAGAACAGCTGGGCCCACCTCTCTAATGGCATGGCAGAACCAAATGGCTTTAGATATGATCTTAGCTGAAAGAGGAGGGGTATGCAAATTGTTAGGTAGCATGTGTTGTACCTTTATCCCTAATAATACAGCTCCTGGAGGGACTGTGACCAAAGCCCTGGAAGGACTAACTGCTCTATCGAATGAATTAGCAGAGAATTCAGGTATTAATGATCCATTCACAAACTGGCTTGAAGGATGGTTTGGTAAATGGACTGGACTTATCGCATCATGTTTGATCTCAATTGCTGTGGCTTTGGCAGTTCTGGTCACTTGCGGATGTTGCTGCATTCCCTGTGTTCGAGGACTTTCACAAAAAGTGATCGAAACTGCAATCTCAAGAACAATGTATCAAGCACTTCCTACCTCCGAGGAGACATGTGTGGACGTTGAAGTTCAACTTAATGACATATAGCCCGAAAGTGCATAAAACACAGGGACTATCATCGAAATGTGTTGAGATAAAATAGCCACACAAGAGGAGGGAATGTTGGAAAAGTTTTCTATGTGCATTGTGTGACTATTTATAAAAATGTAAAATGGAGTCCAGTTTCTGTAATGGCTTCTAAGGACACGTTGCTTTAGCTCTTGTTCTTGTTTGTTTTACTTCCTTAAATCAAACGTTGTAAAGAGACACTGTGATTGGCAATAAAGCTGTTTGCGTCATGAGCCACCGGTGGTCTTTAAGCCAATAGTATACTTTCTGTTGACCATATAAGAAGGTCATACACCTCGTGTCTGTATGGGACTTTTTGCTTTTTCACGTAGCATGTAGACTTCCATCCAGTTATACCGGTGTAACTGAAATAAAGCTATCTTGCTTCTGGAACACTTGAAGTTTGACTGATCACAGGGGAAGAATTATCCTATCAGTTTCCTCCGACGTCTTCCGCGGGGGGTGGTGTGCTTCTCAGGGGGGGCTTCTTCCACTATCCAGGGGGGTCTTCTCCGCTATCCGGGGGGGTCTTCTCCACTCTCCGGGGGTCTTCTTCTATGTTCGCCGCTCTCCGCTGTTGACTCGGCGCACCCCGGTTCTTCCTCCCGCTGTCCGGTGCCTTCTCCTTCAGGGCTGAACGTCTTCTTCTTCTTCCGTGCTGTGACGTCTTCTTCTTCTTCTGTGCTGTGACGTCTTCTGCTTCTCTTCTCTTCTTCAGCCTTCTCCCGATGTTGACACGTCGCCTCTTCTCGCTGCAATGACAGGTGCGCGGTTTGCATCTGACTTATATAGGCCTCACAGTCCCATCATGCTCTGGTATCTACCCATGTGATACCTACCCACGTGGGTAGGTACCGGAGCATGATGGGACTGTGAGGCCTATATAAGTCAGATGCAAACCGTGCACCTGTCATTGCAGCGAGAAGAGGCGACGTGTCAACATCGGGAGAAGGCTGAAGAAGAGAAGAGAAGAAGAAGAAGACGTCACAGCACGGAAGAAGAAGAAGACGTCACAGCACGGAAGAAGAAGAAGAAGACGTTCAGCCCTGAAGGAGAAGGCACCGGACAGAGGGGAGGAAGAACCCGGGGTGCGCCGAGTCAACAGCGGAGAGCGGCGAACATAGAAGAAGACCCCCGGAGAGTGGAGAAGACCCCCCCGGATAGCGGAGAAGACCCCCCCGGATAGCGGAAGAAGAAGCCCCCCCCTGAGAAGCACACCACCCCCCGCCGAAGACGTCGGAGGAAACCCGCCGGGGGGTGGGCGCTTTTATAAAAGCGACCCCCCCCGGCGGTGGAAGAGAACCAGACGGCGGCGAAGAAGAGCGGCCCCCACCCGAAGACGTCAAAGAAGAAGCCCCCCCTGGTGAAAAGAGCTAAAGAAGACAGGGGGGTGCCTCCGGAGCAGATTAATAAATTATTTTAAAAACCATTTTGTCGTGTTTATTAACTTTAAAATTTTTCCTCCAGGTGAATGGGTAGGGGTACGATGTACCCCATATCCATTCACTTAGGGTGGGGGGCCGGTATCTGGGGGCCCCCTTATTAAAGGGGGCTCCCAGATTCCGATAAGCCTCCCGCCCGCATACCCCGACAACCAACGGCCAGGGTTGTCGGGAAGGGGCCCTGTCCTCATCAACATGGGGACAGGGTGCTCTGGGGTGGGGGGGCCGCAGTGCGCCCCCCTGCCCCAGAGCACCCAACCCCCCCATGTTGAGGGCATGCAGCCTGGTACGGCTCAGGAGGGGGGGGGCACTCGCTCGGCCCCACTCCTTTCCTAGCCGGCCGGGTAGCGTGCTTTGGATACGGGTCTGGTATGGATTGCAGGGGGACCCCCTACGCCGTTTTTCCGGCGTAGGGGGGGTCTCCTTACAACCCATACCAGACCTAAGGGCCCAGTATGCTCCTGAGGGGGGAACCCATGCTGGATTTTTATTTAAAATCCGGCGGGGAGTTCCCCCTCAGGATTCATAACAAACGCCGCACACGTGTAGAATTGGCGGGAATCCAAGTCGGATCTCTCGTCGCTTCTATGACACGCTTGCTGGAATGTGCTTTTACTATTCCAGCAAACGCGAGATGTCGGCACGTCGTGCTAAAAACAAATTCTCGGCGGCACCTACTGTAGCCGACCCCCTAAACGAATGGCAGCCGGCGGCGAGTGATATATAGTCTTATAGTCTATACCATTGTATAAACACCAGGGAGAATCCCATTCTCCGTAGAATCTCCCACAGGAAAGGCCAGTCTATTGAGTCGAATGCCTTCTCAATATCAAGAGAGGCAACCACGCTGGTGCCCTGATTGTCAAGTTGTGCATGAAGAATAGTGAACAATCTACGAAGGTTAATATCTGTAGACTTGTGGGTCATGAATCCGGTCTGATCCGAGTCTATGAGGGAGGGAAGTACAGTGTTAAGTCTAGCAGTGAGGAGCTTAGTCAGAATTTTGAGGTCGTTGTTAAGAAGCGCTATGGGTCTATAGGAGGCACATAACTTTGGATCTTTACCAGACTTGGGAATGAGAATAATATGCGCGTGCGCCATGGAGGGTGGGAGAGAGCCCCGCTTTAGGCAATGAGAAAATAGGGCAGCCAGCTGGGGGGCCAACATGCCAGCATGTGCTACGTAAAAATCAACCAGAAGACCATCAGGGCCAGGAGCCATGCCAGTGGACAGGGAATTAATCACAGCAAGAACCTCTTTGGCGGTTATTGGGGCAACTAGATGTGATCTCTCCGAATCGGAGAGCCAACCAAGGGTTATTGGATCTAGGAGGAGTTCCAGTTCCTCTGGGTCTAAACCTGTGGACATTGTGGTGGCGTATAAGGATTGGTAAAAGTCACGGAACGATAGCAAAATGGCCCTTGGGAGATGAGATGGCCTCACCCGTGGGAGAGGTGAGCTCAGGAATCACTGTACTCGGGGTGTCATGGTGGGACATCATTGCCAACAGTCTGCCATTCCTGTCCCCCTGTCCGAAAAATGTTTGCTTCGTATGAAACAGTTCCAATCTAGTAACCTCTGTTACGTGAAGGTGAAGACTGCGTTTGGATGCCTGCAACGCATCAAAGTTTGAGGCGGAGGGATCCAATCCATAGTGGGCGGAAGCCAACTCCACCCCATTCTCCAATGCCACAGTGGCAGCAGTTTGCTGTACCCTGACCGCCTTGATGGTCGAGATGTAATGGCCCCTTGTGAATGCCTTGAAAGTATCTCAGACTATCTCAGGTGAGGATGACCCTTCATTAGAGTCCCAGTAAGCACGTAGGGCTAGGGGGGCTTGTTCCACTATGTCAGGTTGGAAAATCCACTGCGCACCAAGCCGCCACATAGAGTCACTACAAGAGGAGGAGATGCGCAGGGTGATCTGCAGGGGGCTGTGGTCAGAGAGACCACTGGGCAAATAAGATGCGTCTAGAACGTCCATCAGCATGGAGGGGTTATCAAAAGCATAATCAATTCTGGAGGCAGTTTTGTAAGAGGTAGAAAAGGTTTTAGTGGATGGGAATTTCCACCTCCAGACTTCTGTTACACCTGCGGACAATGCCCAATTAGACAACTCCCCGGTGAAGGACTTAGGTGGCAAGGGTCTATCCAAATCAGGGGAGAGGATGGCATCATGGTGCCCAGTAGTAAAATTTTTGCAGGACAGTAGGGGGTGATCCTCTCCAGTATAGTCAGGGCCGCCATCAGGAATTATGGGGCCCCTTACACAGCTTCAGGCATGGGCCCCCTGGAGCAGAGAACCGGGGGGGGTGTGCTGCTGCCTGAAATTGAGAAGCGGGGGGGGGGGGGCTGCCGCAAATTGAGAAGCGGGGGGCCCTTTACAAAAAAAAGAAGAAATACAGAAAAATATATATATAAAAAAAAAGGGGGGTTGCCATCCGGGGCCCTGGGGACCTCTGGGCCCTGTAATAAAAAGACAAAAAGAAATAAAAAATATATAAAAAAAATATATGTATATATTTTTTTAAAGGGGGGTTGCCATGGGGCCCTGGGGACCTCTGGGCCCTTTAATAATAATATATATATATATATATATATATATATATATATATATATATATATATACTGTATAGGTATATATAAAAATAAATTACAAAAAATGGGGGGTTGCCACCTGGGACCTCTGGGCCCTTTAATAAAAATAAAAAATAAAATCCTATGGGCCCTTTAATAAAGAAAATGTAAAGCATGTCGTATTTAATATTTTTTGCTCTAAGCCGTTTACGGACATCGTTGAAGGTCTTTCTCTTCCTCTGCAACTCGGCCAAGAAGTCAGGGAAGAGGAGGACGGAGGTATTGCCATATTTAAGTGTGGGATGTTTATGAGCTTCTGCCAAAATCCTGTCCCTGTCTCGGTAATTCAGAAAGCGGACCAGGAACGGTCTGAGGAGGTTCCCTGGGCCGGCTAGGCCCGTACGAACCCAATGGGCTCTTTCAACCACATAGGTAGGAGTAACAGCAGTAATACCCAGCAGGGCCTTAAAGAACTCCTCCGCAAATTCTGCCGGATGTTCTCCCTCATCCCCCTCAGGTAGGCCAAGGACTCTAATATTGTTCCGCCTGAGCCGGTTTTCGGCATCGTCAGACTTGGCAACGAGGGCCTGCACTGTGCACTGTAACTCAGCAATAGAAGTGACGTGGGTAGCGGTGAGATCCTCAGTAGCCGAGATCCTGGATTCAGACTCAGTCATCCTCCCCCTGTGTCAGGGATCGGATGGGAGACTGAATTGATGAGGTCGGCCTCTCTTATATCTCCTGTCCTGGCTCCGCTGAAGGTGAAACAGAGGAAGCTGAAGGACAGGAGGGACACGAGTGCCTGGAGCCGGGGTCCCGGGAGAACAGCTTGGCGGGGTTCAGCGGCCTGGAGTAGTCCGTGATGAGTTGCGCATGAACAGGTGAAAGCCAGGCAGGTAACCGAGGGTTAACAGTGACCAGGGGCATAGACAGGAGCAAGGTCTCAGGGATAGCCAGGTTCGTCAGCAAGCGGGCAGTGAGGTACCGAATCGTAGACAGAGCCAGAGTCAGGAACGGAGCCGGGTCAGAATACTGGGAAAACATACAGGATCAAGCAGGATTACAGAAACAAGCTGAAGATCAGTCAGCAAGGGCACAAGAGCCCAGACACCCTTTAAATAGGCTGTCTGGCGCCAAACTGAATTAGGCTCGTACGTGTGCGCGCGTGCCCGTATCTGTGCGCATGCGTGCCCGCAATTGCGAGCTCTGGCGCGCATGCGCGCATCTGTGAGCCATTCTATGGCAAAGACTATGCGCTTGCGCACGTCTATGTGCAAAGCGTCTTACGGGAATTCCCTGACACCCTGATTTTGTCTAAGTCGTTCCTTATCAGGTTGCATTCCTCAGCAAGGTGATCTATGCGCATCAGCAATGAGGTTCTGCTCTGTTCAATGGCTGCAAGGATCGTGGTGGTACCATCTTGTGGCAAGGGAGCTCATGTTGTCGCCCCTGGAGCATCCCCGGGCTCCATCTCCAAATCGGCCAGTAGGGCCTGTAGCCTCCCGACCAAAATGACATCTGGACGTGATGTGGGGTCAGTGGTTTCTGCTGCAGAGTGGACTTAGCCAACTTAAGATGTGCCTTTTTTGAGGGCATTTGCACTGGGGAAGGCACAGGGGGAGGGAATCTGCAGCGCCCGTGCCCGGGGTGGTGGTTGCAAGGGTGCAGGCGATATCAAAATATGGCTGTGATCACTTCACCTCTGTCAGAGTGGGTAGACAGGTGTGGCTCAGCAGTCCTCTCTCACCTTGCAGGAAGAAGGAGAGGAGGGCAGAGATGTGGGAACTGTGCACTCGGGCCTGGGATATGCGGAGGCCCGCAGCAGTTCAGCAAGATGGGGCCCGGGAAAATGGCAGCCATCACCAGGCCGCAGACAGGCCCAGTAGGTAGTGTCAGCCCAGCAGCCGCTTTGACAAAAGCAGGAGGTGAGGAAGGGATGGGATGGACAGGGATGGCCGGGGGGATGTTCTCTCCAGTGAGCGGCTCCTCCGCACAATACACGGCCCGGGCAGAGCAGAAGAGGAATTGGAACAGACCCAATGTCATGACGATGCCCCTGAGTCGGCAGCAGCAAGGATGACACCGGATGATGGAAAGCTCCGGCCGGGAAGATGGCGGCGGCAGCCGAGAGTACAGGAGGGCTATAGTTGGGCAGATGTCTCCTTCAGCGAGCAGCTCCTCCGCTCAATATACAGCCAGGGCAGAGCAGGAGAGGAAGGGGAACAATCCCGAGGCTGTGGCGGTGCTCTCTGATATGGCAGATGCACGGATGGCACAGGATGGAGACAGGATCACCGGAGCTCTCCTGGAACACGTCCGCCGCTGCTCACATTGGGACTTGCCCCCCATATGATATGTTTTTACTTACATTATACAGTCACCAATTTGTATGTATTTGCACTCTTATTCAGTTCACTGTTTTATTCATCCATCATTGCTGTATATCAGTTATGTCCAGTCATTTATTTTGATTGGCGCATAACACCATCCTGCGAGTTCCTCTGCGACTGCATATATTATTATCTTTACGTTGTGATTTTATTTATGCACCTGAGTCACCTTATCTGCACTGTTTGCACATTCATTCAGTACACCTTTGGATGCACCTTATCTTAGCATTTATAGCGATTTTTATCTTTCAGTCAGTCTATTTGCACATTCATTTATCAATTACACTATTTTGGTTATTTATACATTTTAGCAATTACACCATTCTATGCTATTGGAGCGCAACACCATCTCTTGATTTTTTCCAAACAACCTGCCCCCCGCGGCACCTCAGTCCTCTCCTGCTGTTTGCCGGTCCACTAGCACTCACCCGATCGGCGGGCACATCGGGGATCATCGGGCAGGGGGCAGCCTGCGGCAGGCATCTTGCAGCGTCTTCTGTGTCCTCTTACCCTTCTGAGAACATGGCCGCTTCTGCTGTGCGTCTCATCAGCTACTCCTAGGCGTCCAATAAAATTGCCTAACCTTTCAGCCAATCAAGAAACGGGTAACAGATCCACGCTTCCTAATTGGCGGAGAAGCGCTTAAGTGTTAGAAAAGCAAATATTAATTTGCTTTTCTAACACATCTGGGTGGACTATGGCTCTAATCAGATGCTTCAAAAAGAACACCCCTGTAATTCAGGGGCCCGGCGTCTGAAAAGGGGCCTGGATTCCTGAATAGGGATTGGCAGAGGCGGCCATGGATAGATTCATGCAATGCATGAATCTATCCATTGACCATTTAGGGGGTGGTGAGGATAGAGGGGGTGGCACCCGTGCGTTGTAAACCCTTGTTTAAAAAAAATAACAAACATGTCATACTTACCGCCACTGTGCAGTTCATTTTGCAGAGTGACCCTGATCTACCTCTTCTGGGGTATCCCGGCGGCGCTGTTTGCTCTACCCCACAACGGGTGCCCACGTTGGAGGAGTGCTCTCCCAATTCCTGCTTTTGCGTATATTCACACAGAAAGCAGGGCTCAGCCCCTGACCCCGTTGCCCACGTCATTGAATCTGATTGACAGCAGCGGGAGCCAATGGCTGCGCAGCTATCAATCTATCCAATCAGGACACGAGACACCAGAGTGAAAGACAGTGTTCAGGTAAGTAAAATGGGGGGCTCCAACACTATAGAAGGTTTTTCACCTTATTCCAGAGAATGCATTAGGGTGAAAAACTATGAGGGTTTACAACCCCTTTAGACTACATTCACACCTGAGTGTTTTCAGCTCATAAAAAAGCCCAAAAATCACCCGAAACACACCTAACAAGCAAAATTTCATTCATTTCAAATGCACTTGTTCACATCTGAGCGTTTTGTCACCTTAAAAACGCCCTAAGCTCAAAAAAGTGGAAATGGAGGAGGAGCGAAAAATGGACTTTAAAGGCACTTTTTATATAAAAATACAAAATTTTAATAAACAATCACAAAGAAAGCATTGACAAGACAATACATAATATAATGGATTAAAACATGTATGGGGTAAATAGAACCAGATAGGTGGGCCGTGCTGAGTGATTTGGGTTGGTGTAAATCACTGAAGAACTTCGGTTCGCACTTGGTCCAGTCTTTGTTCAGCCCTTAACATGTACAATGTTCCACAGTTGGCTCTACTAGTTTTGCTGAGCTTATCCGCTTCATCGGGAGCTTGGAACTAGAATGTAAAAAATATATGTATCAAAAACAGTATGAGGATACATATATTTTTTACATTCTAGTTCCAAGCTCCCGATGAAGCGGATAAGCTCCGCGAAATTAGTAGAGCCAACTGTGGAACATTGTACATGTTAAGGGCTGAACAAAGACTGGACCAAGTGCGAACCGAAGTTCTTCAGTGATTTACACCAACCCAAATCACTCAGCACGGCCCACCTATCTGGTTCTATTTACCCCATACATGTTTTAATCCATTATATTATGTATTGTCTTGTCAATGCTTTCTTTGTGATTGTTTATTAAAATTTTGTATTTTTATATAAAAAGTGCCTTTAAAGTCCATTTTTCGCTCCTCCTCCATTTCCACTATATTTAGGATGTGGCGCTATGTTACTTAAGGATGACTGATTGCCATCCAAGGGCAAAGCAATCAAACCTTTACATAAGCTCAAAAAAGAACACAAGCTTCTTTGGTGCAGATTACAGGTGTTTTTCTGCCTTTTACATTGGTGACCTGAACAAAATCGTGTCAAAAACGCGACAGAATCGCGGTAAAGTCGAGGTAAAAAATCAGCAAAATCGTGGTAAAAGCGCGCAACTTTGAAATGCTCAGGTGTGAATGCAGCCTGACCCTGAGTACACACTGATGCGATGCAGGAGCAAGTGTGATTACAGTGCTGGTTCCCGCATCACTCCTCTCCCGCAGGCAGTTCACACTGCCTTGTGCGAACCGCTGCGGGTCTCATAAACAAAGTTAATGACACCTCCAGTTTAGTTCACAGATCGCAGTGAGAACTCGCACAGGAATCGGATCACAATTCGCATGAAAACACCCATGTGATCCGATTCTAGTGCGGGGAAAAATTAGTCCCTGCACTATTTTCTGTGTGAATCCAATGCAAGCTCAGCCATACAATGGCTGAACTCACATTCCTCAGAGATCGCATGTGATCAGCACCTGTTGTGCACGTGTGAATTACATGCGATCTCTGAGATCGCGCTAGTGTGTACCCGGGCAGAGGCGTTGCTAGGGGGGTGCGGTCCGCACCGGGTGACACCCGCTACAGGGGTGACACCATCCTGATATTGAGGATTTTTAAAAAAAATAAAAATTTATGACATGCCCAGCGCTACAGCGCCGCGGCGTCTGTGTCCCTCCGACTGGACTTTGTACTTTTTCCTCCCCTCTCCTACTGAGCCAGCCAGACCAGTGAGCGGCGAGGCAAGGCGAGCCTCAGCAGAGCTCAGCCTGTGCCTGCCTGCTGCCTGTCACACTGCACTATGTGATGATGTGACATTAGTCACGTCATCACACAGTACTTTCAGTTTCTCCGCCCGAGCGGCGCGGCGGCTGCTCAACGGCTGCACGTGTGACCTGCCCTGTGATGATTCAGATTGCTGCCAGTGCCCACACCAGTCCTCTGTCTCCAGACGTGGCTAGGAACAGGTGCGGGGGGGGGCCCGGGTGGGGGGCGGGGGGATTTCCACAGAATCCACCGCCGGCCGCGGCAGGGATAATAGGAAGAGGGGGGGTTGTGTCCACAGAATCCACCGCCGGCCGCGGCAGGGATAATAGTAAGGGGGGGGGTTGTGTCCACAGAATCCACCGCCGGTGCATTGCCATGAAATGTGATTTGCCATGAAATGTGATGGTCCGCCTCCATCACATCCTATTGGCTCACTCCTGTCACGTGACAGTCTCAGCTAGGCTATCATAGGGAGAGGATCTCCTCTCCCTGTGATAGCTGAACCTGCACGGAGCTGTTAGCGTAGACCTGTATGCACAGTACTAAATTTAGTTTACTCGCGCACCCAGGGAGGTCAAGCCCCGTGCAGCTCTTCAAAGGGCTAAGAGAGAGGAGAGGGGGGCAGGCAGATGGGAGGCTGCTCCATGTTACACTGGCTTCTCCTTCCTAACAGTATATGTAATATGTTACACCACAAGCCCAACACTACTGCACTGCCTGCTCCCAGTTACAGGCTGTGCATGATGTATATACTTGGACACACAGCCTGAGGGGCTTTCTCCTGCCTCATATAGCAGCAGCTCCGTGCAGGTTCAGCTATCACAGGGAGAGGAGATTCTCTCCCTATGATAGCCTAGCTGAGACTGATGACGTTTAACTATGTCACGTGACAGGAGTGAGCCAATAGGATGTGATGGAGGCGGACCATCACATTTCATGGCAAATCGCAATTCATGGCAATGCACCGGCCGCGGCAGGGATAATAGGAGGGGGGGGGGGGTTGTGTCCACAGAGTCCACCGCCGGCTGCGGCACTGTGAGGAGGAGGGGGGGTCTCACCCATCTATGTCACACCCCCCACCCCTTTCCTCTCTGTCACCCCCCTCCCTCTCTGTCACCCCCCTTCTGCCTCACCCCCTTCCCCTTCCTCTCTGTCACCCCCCTTCTGTCTCACCCCCTTCCTCTCTGTCACCCCCTCCCTCTCTGTCACCCCCCTTCTGTCTCACCCCCTTCCTCTGTCACCCCCTCCCTCTCTGTCACCCCCATTCTGTCTCACCCCCTTCCTCTCTGTCACCCCCTCCCTCTCTGTCACCCCCATTCTGTCTCACTCCCTTCCTCTCTGTCACCCCCTCCCTCTCTGTCACCCCCTTCTGTCTCACCCCCTTCCTCTGTCACCCCCTCCCTCTCTGTCACCCCCATTCTGTCTCACCCCCTTCCTCTCTGTCACCCCCTCCCTCTCTGTCACCCCCATTCTGTCTCACCCCCTTCCTCTCTGTCACCCCCTCCCTCTCTGTCACCCCCATTCTGTCTCACCCCCTTCCTCTCTGTCACCCCCCTTCTGTCTCACCCCCTCCCTCTCTGTCACCCCTTCCTCTCTGTCACCCCCCATTCTGTCTCACCCCCACCGCTCCTTCCCTGTCACCCCCCTTCTGTCTGTCACCCCTCCTCCCTCTCTGTCACCCCTCCTTCTGTCTCATCCCCACCCCCTCCCTCTCTGTCACCCACACCCCTCCCTCTCTGTCACCCCTCTTTCTGTCTCACCCCCTCCCTCTCTGTCACCCCTCCTCCCTCTCTGTCACCCCTCCTTCTGTCTCACCCCCTCCCTCTCTGTCACCCCTCCTCCCTCTCTGTCACCCCTCCTTCTGTCTCACCCCCTCCCTCTCTGTCACCCCTCCTCCCTCTCTGTCACCCCTCCTTCTGTCTCACCCCCTCCCTCTCTGTCACCCCTCCTCCCTCTCTGTCACCCCTCCTTCTGTCTCACCCCCTCCCTCTCTGTCACCCCTCCTCCCTCTCTGTCACCCCATCTTCTGTATCATCCCCATCTCCTCCCTCTCTGTCACCCCATCTTCTGTATCATCCCCACCTCCTCCCTCTCTGTCACCCCTCCTTCTGTCTCACCCCCACCTACTCCCTCTCTGTCACCCCTCCTCCCTCTGTCACCCCCCCCTTCTGTCTCACCCCCACCCCCTCCCTCTCTGTCACACCCCACCCCCTCCATCTGTCTCATCCCCACCCCCTCCCTCTCTGTCACACCCCCTCCATCTCTGTCACACCCCCACCCCCCTCTGTCTTACCCCCACCCCCTCCACCATCTCTGTCACCCCCCCATCTCTGCCTCAACCTTACCCCCTCCCTCTCTGTCTTACCCCACCATCTCTGTCCCATCCCATCTACCTCTCTCTCACCCCACCCCCTTTCTCTCTCTCAACCCCCTCTCTATCACCCCCCCTCCTCTCTCTCCCCCCCTTCTGTCTCTAACCTTCCACCCCCTCTTTCCCTTTTAGGGCAAATTCCCACTAAATCAGCATGAAATCAAAGAGCAGCCGGAGCAATTTGGCACTCCAGCCACTCTGCATTGCAGGCTGCTAGGGGGCAGTATGATTAACAGTTTGGTGCATCATACTCCCCCCTCCTTTTTTTTTTTTGTACAAAATTTGTTTGAAGTGTGTATAATGTAAATTTTATTCTTCAAAATGTCGGACAGCAGGCTGTCATTTCAGGTTCTCAATAAAGAAATGCATTCTGTTAGTAGATTTTCCATGTTTTTTCAGAGTATAAAAAAGTTGTAGGGGGATGGCTCATGAGATGTGAATTCTGGCCCTGGAGAAAGAGAGGTGGGGGGAAGACAAAGAAAAAGGGAGAGAAAGAAGAAGGGGATAGAAAGAACAAGAAAGATGGATAGAGAGAGAGAAAATGGGAAGAAAGGAGAACAGAGAGCAAACGGTAGGGTCAAAAATATTTTAAAAAAGTAATTGTGGGGGGGGGGGGGGGGGGTGACACCATATTTTACCGCACCAGGTGACACCAACCCTAGTGACGCCACTGAACCCGGGCTTAATGCAACCACATTTTTAGCTATTTGAAGAGTGTTAAACAGAACAGGTAGTGAGCAGCAGTGAAAAAATAAAAGTTTTGGGCAAAAAAATCCCCATGTCATGGGTATTGCATATCTGCATTATCTTAAGCAAACATACAAACCCACGTTCATGTTTCGCAAAGGAAATTACTATGTGTCTACGATGTACTTTTCATGCTAGGCTTTTTCTGCAGCATTTTAAAGACATTAAGTATTTTTTGGGCACTATTTGATGTTTTATGCTTTTTTAAAGCAGAAATTTGCACTATGGGAATTTGCAAACACATTTGTGTTTTTTCTCCATTGCCTAAACTTCAAACTATAATTTATAGAATTAACACATATAACATGCACTATAATGACAGCCTAGATCTCTAACAAAGGGGACTAAAACCTTTGTCTGGTTTTTATTGCTGTTTGTAGGGAAACACTTATATACTCAACCACCTAAGGTTATTAAACATTATATAGCTTGATTATTCACTGATTTGGAAAAAGGATCACCACCACCCTCCTAAAAATGACTTGTAAACTCAGTGGGCCAGATTCATGTAGATCAGCGGATCTTTAGATCCGCCAGATCTACCTGTTTTACGATCCGCCGGTGTAATTTAGCGAGGCTAGTGCATGATTCATAAAGCACTTACCTCGCAAATTGCACCGTCGGATCCTAACTCCCCCCGGCGGAATGCAAATTCCGCGGCTAGGGGGAGTGTGCAATTTAAATCAGGCGCGTTCCCGCGCCGATTTAACTGCGCATGCGCCGCTGGCGAAAAAGCCCAGTGCGCATGCTCCAGATGACGTCGCTAGGATGTCATTGTTTTCGGCGGCTAGGTTACTTACGGCCATCCGTATTCCCGACGTACTTACGCAAACGACGTAACAAATTTAAAACTCGGCGCGGGAACGTCGGCCATACTTAACATTAGCTACCCCTCATATTAGCAGGGGTAGCTATCCGCCGGAAAAAGCCGAACGCAAACGACGTTGAAAAAGAGCGACGGGCGGGCGTACGGACGTGAATCGGCGGTTCTCCTCATTTGCATATGCAACGTTTAAAAAAAAGCGACGACACCTAGCGGCCGGCCGGAGATTACAGCCTAAGATTCGACTGGTGTAAGTCACTTACACCAGTCTTATGAATCAGTCGCATAGCTCCGACCGTGGGATCTCACAGATCCGACCGTCGGCTCTCACAGATACGACGGCGGATCAGGAGATCCGCCGTCGTATCTCTTGATGAATCTGCCCCAGTCAGTTGTAGCTAATCACTCTCTCACTTTCTGGATGAAGGAACCAGGAGGAAACTGATCAGAGAGGCTACCAAGAGACCGAAAACAACTTTGAAGCAGTTGCAGGAATTATGTTAAAATGTGGCCATTGTGTGCATGTGACAACAATATTCTCCACAGATGTTGCTTGCATGGGAGAAAAAAAGCCACTCCTCAAGAAAGGCCACATGCAGTCATTACTGGGCTTTTCCGAAACGCACCATGGAGATTTTGAGGCCACATGGAAAAAGGTGTTATGGTCAGATTAGACTAACATTGAATTATTTGGCCTCAACACCAAATGATATGTCTAGCGGACATCCAATACAGCTCACCATCCAAATAACACCATTCCTACAGTAAAGCATGGTGGTGGTAATATCCTGTTATGGGGTGTTTCTCTGCAGCAGGGACATGGCCACTTGTCAGGACTAGGGATGAGCCGAACACCCCCCGTTCGGTTCGCACCAGAACCTTCGAACGGACCGAACGTTCGCGCGAACATTTAGAACCCCATCAAAGTCTATGGGACTCGAACGTTCGAATTCAAAAGTGCTAATTTTAAAGGCTAACATGCAAGTTATTGTCGTAAAACGGGTTTAAGGACCCGGGTCTTGCCCCAGGGAACATGTATCAATGGAAAAAAAAGTTTTAAAGACTGTCGTTTTTTCTGGAGCAGTGATTTTAACCACCTCAGCCCCGACCATATTGCTGGTCAATGACCGGGCCCCTTTTTGCGATTCGGCACTGGTCGTGCGACGTGGCTCCCAAACAAAATTGGCGTCCTTTTTTTCCCACAAATAGAGCTTTCTTTTGGTGGTATTTGATCACCTCTGCGGTTTTTATTTTTTGTACTATAAACAAAAATAGAGCGACAATTTTGAAAAAAAAATGAATATTTTTTACTTTTTGCTGTAATAAATATCCCTAAAAATATATAAAACAATTTTTTTTCCTCAGTTTAGGCCGATACGTATTCTTCCACATATTTTCTGTAAAAAAAATCACAATAAGCGTTTATTGATTGGTTTGCGCACAAGTTATAGCGTTTACAAAATAGGGGATAGTTTTATGGCATTTTTATTAATATTTTTCTTTTACTAGTAATGGCAGCGAACATCGATTTTTATCGGTACTGCGACCTTATGGCGAACACTTCGGACACTTATGACACATTTTTGGGACCATTGGCATTTTTATAGCGATCAGTGCTATAAAAATGCATTGATTACTATAAAAATGCCACTGGCAGGGAAGGGGTTAACACTAGGGGACGAGGAAGGGGTTAATTATGTTCCCTGTGTGTGTTCTAACTGAAGGGGCGGTGGGACTGACTAGGGCAAATGACTGATCACTGTTCATACATTGTATGAACAGACGATCCGTCTTTTGTCCCCCTGACAGGACCCAGAGCTGTGTGTTTACACACACACAGCTCCCGGTTCTTGCTCTGTAACGAGCGATTGCGGGTGCCCGGCGGTGATCGCGCCCACCATGCACGTGCGTCGGCACCAGGGGCGAACGGGGGGCGCGCGCGCCCCTATTGGCTGAAACGCGAGATGACGTATAGCTACGTGATCTCGCACAGCCGAGCCGACCTACCGCCGTATAACTGCGGCGGCTGGTCGGCTAGTGGTTAATGATGCTTAAAGTGAAAAAAAAATTGAAAAATTCCTTTAAATATCATACCTGCTGGGTGTCTATAGTATGCCTGTGAAGTAGAACGTGTTTCCCGTGTTTAGAACTGTCCCTGCACAGAATGACATTACTATAAGAAAAAAGTCATTTAAAACTGCTTGCGGCTTTAATGTAATGTCAGGTCCCTGCAATATGGATGAAACTTATTTAGAAAAATAGCATGGGTTCCCCCCCCTCCCCCCAGGTCATTACCAGCCCCTTTGGCTCTATATACTTTGAACAGCAGTATACAGGCGGTGAAAACAAGACATGGACCAAGGTTTGTTGTTAAGTAGAATCTGTTTGTAATTTTGAACTGGTACTTTTTTAAAGTGTAGCTCCAGCCAAAAAAATCTATTTTTAAGCTTTTTGGAAAACATAGAGAAGGGTTATAACCTCTGTAACATTTGTTTTGCTATCTGTGCGAATCTGTTCAGAAGATTGCACCTCACTTTCTGTCCCAATGACAAATGTTTTTTTGAAAAAAAAATTTTTTTAGTGAAACAAGGATTGGTGATAAAGCATCAGTGGACAGGAGACGCCTCTTACAGAAGATAATTTCCCTTCCTAGGGGTAGATTTCCTCTCACTTCCTGTTGTCTCCTTCCGTTTGCAAGTAGGAGTCGTTTGTAAGTTGGATGTTTGAAAGTAGGGGCCTGCCGTATATACTCTGCAGAAATTTGGGCCCTAGGTGTTGGTGTTGCCACAACACTGTAAGCCCTCACAGTTAGTCTTGGTGGGCGCTGGAATGCCCTGCTGTGAACTATTATATCAAGAATTGTAATTACATGCCATTGTTGAACAGTGGTAGAAAAATTGGGCCTTTGGTGCTGGCGCTGGTGCCACAACACTGTAAGCCCTTTACAGTTACTCTTGGTGGGTGCAGGAATGGGCCCTGCTGTGAAATATTAGATCAATAATTGTAATTACATGCCCCTGTTAAACAGGGGCAGAAAAATTGGGCCTTAGGCACTGGTGCTGGTGCCACAACACTGCAACCCCTCACAGATACTCTAGTTGGAGCGCAGGAATGAGCCCTGTTGCAAAGTATTGCATCAAAAATTGTAATTACACGCTCCTGTTAAACAGGGGCAGAAAAATTGGGCCTTAGCCACTGGTGGCTGTGCCCTGAACCAAAAATGTTCTTACAAGCTATCAGCATGATCATTGAGGAGGAAAAGGATAGTCACTCAGCATAACAGGATAGTCACTCAGCATGACAGAATAGTCACTCAGCATCAGCATAGGCAGTATTGAAGGGATCTGACATTTCCAAAAAAATTATTCAGTTACATCAGCATCAGGTGCTTGGTAGCTGGTGGTGATCCAAGCCTGATTCATTTTTATGAAGGACAGTCGATCAAACGAGTCAGTGGAGAGGTGCACCCTGTGATCGGTTACAAAGCCTCCAGCAGCACTGAATGTGCGATCCGAAAGAACGCTGGATGCAGGACAGGCCAGTAGCTCAATTGCATACTGTGCAAGCTCTGGCCAGTGATCCATCCTCAAGACCCAGTAATCCAGAAGATTTTCAGTGGGAAAGGTGTCCAAGTCTGATCTTGCCCCTAGGTATTCCCGCACCATGTAAAACAGACGCTGGTGATGGTTGCTGTATAAAAATAGTCTGAACGCATCGGTCAGACGGCCACCTTCTACATCGCTCCTTCTTTTTTTTTTCACGGTCAAAAAAATTCAATTTATTGAGAAAAGAGCAAATAAAGTACAATAAGAAAAAAACATAATGACAAATGGCAGATGGTACACTTCATAAACCAAGATTAAGCAAATAAAATATATACATGGAATCTATCCGAACACATCACCGCAATCAATAGTCCTTCAGGACCTCAGGTTAAGGCAGACCACAGCAAAACCAAACAGAGGGAAACAGTAAGAAAAAGAAAAAGAAAAAGGAAAAAAAAAAGGGGGGGGGAGGGCGGTGGGACAAGGAAAAATTACATTACATCTTTTTAAAAAAAAGAGGAAAAAAAAGAGCATAAGGGACAAGGGGCAAAGAGAAAGGCCACCATTCAGAGTTACATAGCCTGTCACAGTGTATTAAAATACCTTCCCTAGTTTGTTCCACATGGTGTGCTGACGTAGCAGCAGCTACGGTCACCCCCAGCACCTAAGCCGTCCAAGGCGACCAAATTGCTTCAAATTTTTTGGAACACTTCCTATTTAAGTAAGTCATCTTGTACATTGGTAAGGCACTATTGATGTTTTTTTCCCATAACGTTAATGTGGGGGGGGGATACAGAGTTCCATTTAAGCAAAATAGATTTTCTAGCATAGTAAAGTAGGTAAGAGATGAAAAGTTTAGTGTATCTGGGTCTCTGGTCATCGTCCTGTATTCCCAGCAACGCCAATTCCGGAGACTGAGGCAGAGACAACCCAAGGCGCTCATTAATGGCTTCAAATACCACATCCCAAAATTGTGCCACTTTAGGACAGCTACAAAACATATGATAGCACGTCCCCGTGTCCAATCGACATCGAGCACACAGGGGGTTCCTCTGTGGAAACAGTCTGTGCAGCCGCTGCGGAGTGTAGTACACCCTATGTAGAAACTTGGTTTGTATCAGCTTATCTCTAGAAGATATAACCAGCCCCAGACTATCTTCAAAACAATCATTCCAATCCTCTCTCTCCAGCTCTGGGATATTGGCTTTCCATGCCTCCCAGAGCCTGTCCAGCCCGGGAGAGTCCAGGCTTAGCAGCGACAAGTATAGGGAAGAAAGGGGCTTGGACAAGGAGTCCTGAGCTAACATCTCCTCTATGGGGTCCATAGACAGAGCGATGGACTCCGGGAACTGGGCCCTAGCCGCATGACGCAGTTGGCAATAACGGAAATACATAAATCCGGGCAAGTTAAATTTAGTCGAAAGATCGTCATAGGTCAACAGTGTCCCAGCCGGCATAATATCCCGAAGAGTTCTAACCCCATATTTCGCCCAGATCTGCGGATCCGGAATAGTGCGAAAATGCGGGAATGTAGGATTACCCCACAAAGCATCGCTCCTTCTTTGACTGACCGAAGCCTAAGCAACACGTTGTCCAGGACCAGGATTTTGTAACCTCCCAGTCTCTGGGAACGCGTTGCACAGACCTTTCTGCAAGGCCTCCCGAAGATGTTTCATCTTCTGCTCCCTCTGCTCCGGCAAGATAAGGTCCGCAACCTTACCCTTGTAACGTGGATCAAGGAGGGCTGGCAGCCAGTAATGATCCCTCTCCTTGATAGCACAAATACGAGGATCCTTCCGCAGGCTTTGCATGATCAGGGAGGCCATACAGCATAGGTTTACTGAGGCATTCAGTGCGGAGTCCTCTGGGTCATTGAGGACGACATGACCTGCAGCCACCTCATCCCAGCCACATACAAGTCCATGGGTTTCTTGGGACTGTAATTGATCCCTTGAAGACTGCTGCTGATGCTGAGTGCTAGGCTCCACCTCCATGCTGACACAATCCTTCTCCTCCTCCTCGTCCTCTTCCTATGTGATAGGCGGGCAAGCAGAAACACTGTCTGGATAAAGGGGGTCTTGAGAGGTAAGGAAGTCCTCCTCTTCCTCCCTCTGTTCTGCCTCAAGGGCCCTGTTCATTATTCCACGCAGTGTGTGCTCCAACAGGTGGATAAGAGGGACAGTGTCACTGATGCATGCACTGTCACTGCTCACAATCCTCGTGGCCTCCTCAAATGGTGACAGGACAGTGCATGCATCCCTGATCATGGCCCACTGGCGTGGGGAAAGAAACAAGCTCCCCTGACCCTGTCCTGGTGCCATATTGGCACAGATACTCATTGATGGCCCTCTGCTGTGTGCAGCCGCTGCAGCATGTTCCACCTGGTGGGCATGTCACACTGCAGGTGCACACTGCAGGTGCACACTGTGCAGAGGACACATTACACCAAGTGAAAATACTTTCTGATCAGTCACTGCCTGTGGTATTAATATGAGAACACCAGCAAACGTATTCAAGTAGCTTTAGGTGCACACTGTGCAGAGGATACAGTACACCCAGTGAAAATACTTGCTGATCAGTCACTGCCTGTGGCATTAATATGAGAACACCAGCAAATGTTTTCACGTAGCTTTAGGTGCACACTGTGCAGAGGACACAGTACACAAAGTGAGAATACTTGCTGATCAGTCACTGCCTGTGGTATTAATATGAGAACACCAGCAAATGTATTCACGTAGCTTTAGGTGCACACTGTGCAGAGGACACAGTACACAATGTGAGAATACTTGCTGATCAGCCACTGCCTGTGGTATTATTATGAGAACACCAGCAAATGTATTCACGTAGCTTTAGGTGCACACTGTGCAGAGGACACAGTACACAAAGTGAGAATACTTGCTGATCAGTCACTGCCTGTGGTGTTAATATGACAACACCAGCAAATGTATTCACGTAGCTTTAGGTGTACACTGTGCAGAGGACACAGTACACAAAGTGAGAATACTTGCTGATCAGTCACTGCCTGTGGTATTAATATGAGAACACCAGCAAATGTTTTCACGTAGCTTTAGGTGCACACTGTGCAGAGGACACAGTACACCAAGTGAGAATACTGCAGCTAGCACAATCACCTGCCTGCCTGTCAGTATATTAGGAAGATTAGATCATACTATCTGTTGCCCATTTTTATAACTCAAAGACATGAATTATGATTGCAAATTATTGTAATATTATGTTTTCCTAATTTCTGAGTGTAGACTGCATTTCACTTCTAACCACGCAGTAACAGTTACAAGGTGGAGCGTCAGACCTTTCACAATATTGCAATGACAAATGCACATTAGTCTCTCATGAAATTCTTCATGTTTATTGAACATTACTGCAAATACCCAGTGTGTGAACGAGAAGATAGTAAACTAGACATTTCAACATCATGTGCAACACCCAATCAGCCATTTAATCTTGCTCACTTTTTGTCATACTCATTGTCTGACCTTTTTAAATGGCAAGTTACATTTACATATTGTTTATACTGTTTAAAATGTGATTTCATTAATTATAATGGGAGTTTTTTGTCTTTTATGGTTATTAGTTAATAATGTGCTCTGTCAGTAAATGTTCCATCTTTTGTCAATGCAAAAAAAGTGTGAGGGGTTGGCAACCCTGTTCACAAGATTTACTAACGATTTGCAAATCTTCATGCAATAAATTGTGCAAATATTTACTTCAATCCAATCAAATGAAAAGCACATTTCTGTTAAATCTGCACAAGATTGGGTAATTGAAGTAAACAGAATCTTTCTTTTCATATGATTGGATAATGGAAGTAAATACATGCGTCGATAACATAGACAGAAGTGACATTTTGGCTCCTACAGCTCGTCCAACTGAGTATCTGGCTATAGGTCTGCTGTAATGCTGGTTGGATTTCTAAGAAACTTGGTTCGCTGCTGTGTCAGTGGTGGATTAAAAGCTCTATGCTCCCCTCCTGGACCAGGCTTCCCTTTATTTAGTTATCCACTCTTAGTTTTTTCATTGTATAGACAGGTATGTCCTCTGAAGCTGGCCTGGCAGAGATGTCAAAGAAGGCAAAAGGAAATGTGTGCATGCTACTTACGTCTCTTGGCAGATGTGCCAATGAATTTAAAAGTAGTAAGAGACGAAGAAGTGGAGGTGGCACAAAATACAGGCATGGCTGTGTCTATATAAGACTTTCCCCAGAGCAGGTTAAATCTGGGTGCATGTAAACTGACTTCTGAGGGGGCAATTGTTTCTCTCCTCAAGAAGCAGTGAGTGCACAAGATCTTTCATGTATCTTTTAGAAGACGCAGTGAGAAAAGGAGTCCACTTTGAAAAGGTGTTTTAATTGCAGCTTAAAATTGTTGCTCAACAACACTGTTGATGTAGTTGGGGAAAAAGTAAACTTTATCAGGTATGATTTAAAAAAGTCTGGGAACAAATTTTAAACCTGTAGGAGAATGTGTATGGCATTTACTGCAAGATTATGGAATGTGGACATTAATGTGTAAGAGAGAGAGATAAATTGTTAAGGTGTCCAAGTTGTTTACTCAAGGCACATTTGTATCCCTCTATGCTCATGATAGAAGAGTTAAATGTTGAGGTGTCCTGAGGAAAGGTTTGAGTGTTTTTCCTCTCTTTATGGTCATTTTCATACTGAGCTTGATTATCGTCAATGGAAAAATAATTTTATCTTCATACGATAATCTATGTAAATTGAGTGATATAATTATTGGCAGCTATTGTTGTCTATTGTTTTATTTGAGCCTTTTTACAATCGGCATGAGCAGTGTGGTTATTGTCATTGAGGGCTGATGCTATGTTACACTATAATATATATATTATATATTCATTTTTATATTTTATATTTTAATGGGTTAACAATACCTTGTCTCCATCCACCAGTGGGAGCTGACAAGCAGAAGGAGCTCAGGAGAATTGTTGGTTGGCAGCACTGAATCATGGGAGATGACGTTCAGGAAAATAAACTTTACCATGGAAATAAATGGAATATTGGACTAGGATATAAAGAGAGAGAGAGAGAGAGAGAGAGAGAGATGTATTTTCACAGGCTGAATACTGAGGTATTTTTTTTGCTGAGAGAAGAACAAGGTGTGCACATTGTTGCTCCTGTGTGCACATGCTACAAGCCTGCAGCCATGTTCTGAGGACCGAAGTTACTTAAGGCAGATCCAGAAGTTTGAAGACGTCTGAATAGTGGGACCAGTGTCACTGTATTGCTGGGGTGGTGAGAGGACACTGATGCCATTACCCTTTGCTGCTGGAAGAGAGCACACAGGGGCTGTTTATCCAACTAGCAGCATTATTTACTGATTGCTGAATTTACTGGGACTGTACTCATGCCCCCCACCATAAAGAGTGGCCCCAATGCTGGCCGGCTGAAGAACAAGGGCTAAAGACGCTCACTCGGATAGTTGCTTTATAAGAGAGTTGCCTATTGTCTATAGTAAGAGGAACCTCTTTAGGGAAATAGCCTACCCTTTACAAAAGAGATATTACAGTAATGATTATCATTGTGTTACTGTTTTCTAATGCCATTACTAATTGCTGATTTTGCTGAATTGCTGATTTCGTGGATTACCAGGTTTACTCTAATTTAGCTGCATAAAACTCCATTCAATGCTGCTATAGCCTAGTGAACATATTTGGGGTTATTTACTAAAGGCAAATCCACTTTGCACTACAAGTGCAAAGTGCACTTGAAATTGCACTGAAAGCCACCCTGGCTTTGGCCAATTGTGGTTCTTCTTTTTTGCGCCTCGTGATTGACCAAGCATGCAGGGTCATGGTGCATGCTTGGCCAATCATCAGCGCGCAACACCGCAGTGAATTATGGGCCGACGCGCGTCACTCGAATTTGGTGCGAACGACCCGCTTTGTTCGAAATTCGTCGAACGTACGAACAGACGATGTTCGAGTCGAACATACGTTCGAGTCGAACACAAAGCTCATCCCTAACCCTGAGATGTAGACTTCATTAAATGTGGATACACTTATTGTTAAATATCAGGTACAGTGTAATTCACAAGGTCATTTTATTTTGTCTATACCTGGTAGATCTAGCCTTCTAAAGATGATCTGGATACCTAAACTAAATACATTCTTCATAATTCACGACTGTAAATATTAGAAATAGTTATTAGTATCTTTAGAATTCTTATGCAAAGGAAAAAAAGAACGTAAATTTACTTATAGAAACATTACAGCTTCCAACAGATGAAATGTATAGCCATGCAGGTGCGACATTTTGCGGGCTGGGGTAAGACCCTCCCCCAAAGCACCCCCTAGCTCGCCCCCCTTTTCTTGGTCTGTGGCTTGTGGGATAATCTTGGCAGTGAAAATAGCTCTGAAAATGTGCCCGATTTGATGGATCATGTACAGTGGAACCTCGGATTGTGAGTAACGTGGTTAACGAGCTTTCGCAATACGAGCACTGTACAATATTTTAAAAAATCCTAACTCGGTTTGCGAGTGTTGTCTCGCAAAAAGAGCAGGATTCAGGCAAAAGCGATGGGCAGTACCGCGTTTGGCCTGAGGTGGGGGTTCCGGAGCCGAACGGAGCTCAACAGCGCTGATTTAAAAAAAAAAATGAGCTGGGTGGGCACCCAATTAAAAGGTGTGTGTGGTGTGTTTTTAAGTGAACTGACGTGGAGCAGCGGTTTCCTGTCTGAATGTTCTATTATGGGTGTCATGGGAGAGGGGAAGTTCTGTATTTCAGATAGTCTGTAATACCTATCCATTTCTAAGGATGTTGCTCTGATTAAGGGTTAGGCTTGGAGGTCCTGTGAGGCCTACTTTCCAGCCCAGAGGATACCTGCATTCATAATTGATGTAAGTCATATGTTACTGGTAAACCTAGACAACTTCTGACCTAGAAGCACTGGGGTCCATTTTGTATAAATGTATCTGCATAAAGGACCTTTTTTTATTTATTTTTTACACTTTGTCTCCTGTAAGATTTCTATAAAATTGCTGTATAAACATTCAGGTTGTAGGGTTTAGCCGTTTGACAGAGGTTGCATTACACTTGTCACTTAATGACACAGGGAATCTGCCCTTGATATCGGAGAGTAGCAGTCTGAGATTTATAATAATATTTGTAGCTCCTGGTCTTTACAACCACTTTATCCAAATCTTAGGCATAGGAGTTGGCACCATGACCACTATATGAATCTGAATAAAGAAAGGTATTACATATTAGTTGGTGTGTGTTACTATTGGGATTCATTTATGAATGCACCACAACTAATGTGTACAGCCAGCTGGGATCATGATAGACATGATCATAGGGCCACATAACATTTAGTTTTGATGAAGCCCCCCAGGAACCACTCTATTTTGACCCCTGGAAGTGTCTACTATGATAATACTGTCATTGAGTTTAAAGTTTAACCAAAGACAACATTTGAGGATAGAGGGGAGAGGGATTAGAGTTTTTATTGCTGTCTGTTTTCCAGTTAACCCCCTCAGCGGTATTCCCGAGTCTGGCTCGGGGTGAAATTTCAGAACCCAAAGCAGTAACCCCGAGCCAGACTCGGGATCGCTTCGCAGTGTCCACAGGCAGGAAATTACTTACCTTGTTCCTGGATCCTGCGATGCCTTCCCGCTGTGTGATCGAGCTGTGTCCTCGCTCGATACACATAGTGCCTGTGTGCCGCCGAGCTCCATTCCCTGTGACGTTACGACGCATGGGGGCGGAGATCAGCACCAAGTTCAAAAAAGTAAATACACACAATACATACAGTATACTGTAATCTTTTAGATTACAGTACTGTATGAAAAAAATTCACACCCCCTTTGTCCCTAGTGGTCTGCCCAGTGTCCTGCATGCACTTTTATATAACAAAAACTGTTCTTTCTGCCTGGAGATTGTCCATAGCAACAAAAAAGTGTCCCTTTACATCAAAAGTGTTTTTAGAGCAGCTAGAAAACAGCGATAATAAAATAGAATCACTTGCAGAATTGAGCGATAGCGATTTGTGGGGAAATTCGTCATCAAACAATAAAAATAATGACAGCGACAATTTTTCAACTGAGCAAATTTCAGTGTTTTTGATTTGATTACATTATTGAATAATTTTTATTATAATTACATTATTATTTGTTATAATTATTTATAGTTATTTATTATATTATAATTTATCATACCCGAGATGTCTACTAGACTCTTGTTTGGACAGATTTAAGTGAGTTATTCCTAAGAATTACAGGCCTATAATTTAAAACGGCAAATTTCCTTGCAAAATAATTGTACCACTTTCAGCACCTAAAATCTGAAATAATCATACCGCCAGGGGGGTTAAGGAGATTCATCCTCTTTATTTGACCTGTTTACTGTTATGCTTTAAAGTAAAAATTATGTATGAGGGACCATGGTGATCCACATGTTGTGGCGGTGCCCCAATTTGCATATTTACTGGAAGGAGGTCTTGGATACTATTATTTGTGTATTTCAGGTGCAGCTTACTGCACACCCTAAACTATGCTTGCTGTCCCAGAGGAGGATCCCGCTAGACTGGGGATAGCAAGGGCTCTTTTCCAGGCTAGGAAACATATTCTGCGGCACTGGAAGTCGGAGGAACCCCCCATGTTGAGGGAATGGCGGAATCACATGGGTGACACTATCAGTCTAGAGAAATACTTGGTTGGAGGTTCCGGGTCTGGCTCTGGTTGATCTGATTATGGACCGTCTGCTTGTGTGAGGCCTCGTACACACGCCTGAGGAACTCGTCGGAAAAGACACATCGTTTTCCTCGACGAGTTCCTTGTTAGGCTTGTCGAGGAACTCGACAAGCTTGCTTTGCGTATACACGGTCAAGACAAAATCTCCTCGTTCTCAAACGCGGTGACGTACAACACATACAATGACAGGGGAAGTTCGATTCCACTGGCACAACCCTTGGGGCTGCTTTTGCTAATCTCATGTTATTGCGTGTTAAGTAAAAGTTTGGTGAGAGACGATTTGCACTTTTCAGTCTGTTAGAGCATGAAAAATGTGTTATCTCCATTACAAACGCTACCTTTACCGAAGGTGCGCTCCCATCTCATACTTTATTCTGAGCATGCGTGGGTTTCTTAGCATACACACGATCGTGTTTCTCGTTGAAAACCAGCCCGACGAGAAACACGACGAGGAAATTGTTCTCTTTTTTCCTCGTCGAGTTCCTTGACAGTTTCCTCGATGAAAAACGTACACACGACCGGTTTCCTCGGCAAAAAAAGCTCTCCCACAAAGTTTCTTGATGGATTCTATCGAGGAAAACGATTGCTTCTCCCCTACATTTATGCGTGGTACCCTTTTTGATGTATCGCATGAAATACACTATCATGTGGTGTAGACAATGTACGTGGCTAAGTGTCTTTGCCTAGAAGGTGTGCTTTTCCTGTGTGCAAACAAATGTATGTACTGTAATGTGTTTTTTGTATATATGTTGTTCTCTCAATAAACGTCTATCTAATAAAAAATAAATAAAAAAGGAACAGTGAAAGAAAATCCCAAATTTTGGGTTGTCACCAGAACAGACATTGAGGAGAAATTCTGTTTTGGCTTTGAGACAGGAAGTGTCCAAAATAATAAAAAAAACTGTTTTGGCTTTATTTTTGTTTAAACATAAAGTACAGTGGGCCAGATTCTTGTACCTGCGGCGCAGCGTAACGTAACCCGTTTACGTTACACCGCCGCAAGTTTTCAGTCCAGGTGCCCGATCCACAAAGCACTTACCTGTAAACTTGCGGCGGTGTATCGTAAACACATCCGGCGCAAGGCGGCCCAATTCAAATGGGGCGGGTACCATTTAAATTAGACGTGCTCCCGCGCCGGACGTACTGCGCATGCTCCGTTCGCAAATTTCCCGACGTGCTTTGTGCGAAATTACGACGCACCGACGTGTTGAGAATCGCGACGTGCGTAACGTACTTACGCCGGGAAAACACAAAAATTCAAAAGCGACGGGGGAAAGACAGGCATACTTTAACATGGTGGAGTAATTTTACACCATGTTAAAGTACCCCTAACTTTGCGACGGGAAACTAAGACTTGCGCCGACGTAACGACGGGAAAAACCGTCGTGGATCGCCGTAACTGCTAATTTGCATACCCGACACTGGTTTACGACGCGAACTCCCCCCAGCGGCGGCCGAAGTATTGCATCCTAGGATCCGACGGTGTAATTCAATTACACCTGTCAGATCTAAGGCCCCATACACACGATAGAATCCATCCGCTGAAAAATCCCAGCGAATGGGTTTCAGCGGATAGATCCTATGGTGTGTACACTCCAGCGGATCTGTTTCCGCGGATATTTATCCCCTGGGATGGATTTCCAGCGGATAAATATTTGATGACATGCTATCAAATCTATCCGCTGGAATCCATCCCAACGGATGGATCCGCTGGTCTGTACAGACTCACCGGATCCATCCGTCCGAAGGGATCCCCCGCATGCGTCGTAATGATTTGACGCATGCGTGGAATTCCTTATATGACAGCGTCGCGCACGTCGCCGTGTCATAATCGCGGCGACGGCGCGACACGTCATCGCCAGAGGATTTCGGCGCGGATTTCGATTCGATGGTGAGTACACTCCATCGCATGGAAATCCGCGCAAATCCTCGAGAGGATTTATCCGCGGATACGGTCCGCTGGACCGTATCCGCGGATAAATCCTCTCGTGTGTATGGGGCCTTAGGGCTAGCTATGCGTAACTGATTCTATGAATTGTAGATAGAGTAAACTCCTGCGCTGTCTGAAAAGTGAAAGGAGGGGGACAAACTAAAAATACTGCTGCAAATATAAAAGTCTACCTCGATAGACTAAAGTGAAACAGAAAGATTAAATTGCAATACTTGCGCTGTAAGGTGTGGGACAGGGAGTATGTAATGGGCAGTAATATTTATGAATGACTGGTGAAAATATTATTTAGTGAAAACAATATTATAAAACATATAACAGTGAGACCAATACAAGGACAGTCCTTAATGAAACAGTCTGCACTCTAAGAAGGTCCAGATCCAGTGCAGTCCTGCCGTGCATTAATGTGCTCCAAACGGAGATAAATCCTAATCTCCAGCGGTGCAGGTATTGTGTAAAAATAAAAATGCAATCAAAAAATGAAAATACGAAAAGTACACGGAAAACAGTCCTGAAGGAAATATATATGAGACCCTTAGATCCGTAGTATAGGTGAAAATAGGATAGTTGAGCCAACACCAAAGTTATATGTAAACACCTTTGGTGAACCCAGCTGCTCACCTCGAGTTGACCACAATATGTCCAGGTCAAACTGGTCTAGATGGTTACAATCCACAAATAACACATGTAAATCTCCATCCGATGTTTAACATGAAAAAACAAAGTAAAAAGACAAAAAGAGGCTGATGGTGAAATACCGTCACAAAAAAGATATTAGCAATTGGGATCTTGGCGGATGGGAATGCACTCACATGTGAGTGAGAGATCTCAGACTCATATCCACGAGTACCGCACTCGTCGGTCCCTCTATCTTTCCTCTGCTTCTTTCCACTAATTCTCAGGGTTCAGATGCTGGCTGTTTTGGTCTCCCCAGGATTTCTCAGTGTGTGACACTGTCTCAGCTGCTGTGGGCTTATGGTAACTCCTATCCCTCTCTCATTAGCTCAGATGGAGCGCTCAGGTGGCGTTTGCAATGTGAAAGGGGTGAAAGAAACATACCCATAGTATAGCCCAGTCAGCAATGTAAACCGATTTTATTAAAAGCAACAGTTAAAACTCACATATCAATGCGGGAACTCTGCAACAATCCTTACGAGCGGCGAACTCGTATGTCCGTTCGTCAGATGTTGTGGTGTGTCCTGCCTACCAATCCCGACGCGTATCGTCACGATCACGTGACTTCATCAGGGGATGATGTAGGGGACACATAGACAGACATTTATAGTCTGTGTTAATGAGCACCCGGCGGCCATTTTGTCGGAGCTCATAGAGAATGACTACGCTGCCTGTGTTCTACTCGCGCCGTGCTGTGTAGTGCAAGCCGCGCCCGTGGACAAATCAGAGAACGGGGGTACAGATCATGCAAAACGCACAAAAGGCGTCTCATGCGATCGGACCAGCAATGGAATGTCACGGTGGACAAACCAATATAGGAAAATATAAGAGAACATAAAAGCACAGAGGAGGGGCTGAGGCTATAAAAGCGACATATCCTGATACTGTGTGAGGCCGTGGTAAAAACAGTGAAACATATTGAAAAATATATATATATGGCCCAAGTCTATATTCTATTAATATACAAAAAAGAGTATATAAGGGGATATTGGAGCTAATTAGAAGGGGAAAGGTGGTGGGTAGGGCAAAGGGAGGGGCGGAAGGGAATGGGGATGTAGAGAATATCTCCCTAAGTGAAACATCTTCAAAAATACATATGTGCCAGATAGCCAGCTTAGAGAAAGGTGACCATAATAATGTCAAGTGTAAACATACTCAGACATGAGGGTATGTCAAGGGGTGTCGGGCATATCGATTCTAGCTTTATGTGATGTGAGGTATGTATTCATGTAGCACAAATGCTGCATGGATACGGGTGATACAGTGACAGTGCGACTCAGTTAGATTTATGATATTCTACTCTTTCTCAGAATTGAGAAAGGGGCAAGTGTATACAAGAACTGCATGTGCAGTCAGCGACTAAGCTCACAGCGGGGGGCCTAGCTAGGGGGACCTAGTGGCGTGATAGGGAAGTGAAAAGAGATGGGGCATGTGGAATTCATGTGCCAGTGGGTAAATGGCCATACATATGAATAATGAAGCAACATTCACTGGTTGTATGGTAATGGTAACTCTGTTACATAGGCCAATATTTAAACAAATTTTATGATATAATTTTTAAAAATAAATTAAAAATTAAAAATTAGTTTGGAAAACACGATGTCCCTCTTATAGCTTCCATGTTTTCCAAACTAATTTTTAATTTTTAATTTATTTTTAAAAATTATATCATAAAATTTGTTTAAATATTGGCCTATGTAACAGAGTTACCATTACCATACAACCAGTGAATGTTGCTTCATTATTCATATGTATGGCCATTTACCCACTGGCACATGAATTCCACATGCCCCATCTCTTTTCACTTCCCTATCACGCCACTAGGTCCCCCTAGCTAGGCCCCCCGCTGTGAGCTTAGTCGCTGACTGCACATGCAGTTCTTGTATACACTTGCCCCTTTCTCAATTCTGAGAAAGAGTAGAATATCATAAATCTAACTGAGTCGCACTGTCACTGTATCACCCGTATCCATGCAGCATTTGTGCTACATGAATACATACCTCACATCACATAAAGCTAGAATCGATATGCCCGACACCCCTTGACATACCCTCATGTCTGAGTATGTTTACACTTGACATTATTATGGTCACCTTTCTCTAAGCTGGCTATCTGGCACATATGTATTTTTGAAGATGTTTCACTTAGGGAGATATTCTCTACATCCCCATTCCCTTCCGCCCCTCCCTTTGCCCTACCCACCACCTTTCCCCTTCTAATTAGCTCCAATATCCCCTTATATACTCTTTTTTGTATATTAATAGAATATAGACTTGGGCCATATATATATATATTTTCAATATGTTTCACTGTTTTTACCACGGCCTCACACAGTATCAGGATATGTCGCTTTTATAGCCTCAGCCCCTCCTCTGTGCTTTTATGTTCTCTTATATTTTCCTATATTGGTTTGTCCACCGTGACATTCCATTGCTGGTCCGATCGCATGAGACGCCTTTTGTGCGTTTTGCATGATCTGTACCCCCGTTCTCTGATTTGTCCACGGGCGCGGCTTGCACTACACAGCACGGCGCGAGTAGAACACAGGCAGCGTAGTCATTCTCTATGAGCTCCGACAAAATGGCCGCCGGGTGCTCATTAACACAGACTATAAATGTCTGTCTATGTGTCCCCTACATCATCCCCTGATGAAGTCACGTGATCGTGACGATACGCGTCGGGATTGGTAGGCAGGACACACCACAACATCTGACGAACGGACATACGAGTTCGCCGCTCGTAAGGATTGTTGCAGAGTTCCCGCATTGATATGTGAGTTTTAACTGTTGCTTTTAATAAAATCGGTTTACATTGCTGACTGGGCTATACTATGGGTATGTTTCTTTCACCCCTTTCACATTGCAAACGCCACCTGAGCGCTCCATCTGAGCTAATGAGAGAGGGATAGGAGTTACCATAAGCCCACAGCAGCTGAGACAGTGTCACACACTGAGAAATCCTGGGGAGACCAAAACAGCCAGCATCTGAACCCTGAGAATTAGTGGAAAGAAGCAGAGGAAAGATAGAGGGACCGACGAGTGCGGTACTCGTGGATATGAGTCTGAGATCTCTCACTCACATGTGAGTGCATTCCCATCCGCCAAGATCCCAATTGCTAATATCTTTTTTGTGACGGTATTTCACCATCAGCCTCTTTTTGTCTTTTTACTTTGTTTTTTCATGTTAAACATCGGATGGAGATTTACATGTGTTATTTGTGGATTGTAACCATCTAGACCAGTTTGACCTGGACATATTGTGGTCAACTCGAGGTGAGCAGCTGGGTTCACCAAAGGTGTTTACATATAACTTTGGTGTTGGCTCAACTATCCTATTTTCACCTATACTACGGATCTAAGGGTCTCATATATATTTCCTTCAGGACTGTTTTCCGTGTACTTTTCGTATTTTCATTTTTTGATTGCATTTTTATTTTTACACAATACCTGCACCGCTGGAGATTAGGATTTATCTCCGTTTGGAGCACATTAATGCACGGCAGGACTGCACTGGATCTGGACCTTCTTAGAGTGCAGACTGTTTCATTAAGGACTGTCCTTGTATTGGTCTCACTGTTATATGTTTTATAATATTGTTTTCACTAAATAATATTTTCACCAGTCACTCATAAATATTACTGCCCATTACATACTCCCTGTCCCACACCTTACAGCGCAAGTATTGCAATTTAATGATTCTATGAATTAGTCACATAGTTAGAATGGCCCTAAAACAGAGATACGAAGGCATATCAGGAGATACGCATTGGTATCTCTTTTGTGAATCTGGCCCAGTATGCCTAAATCAAGGACAAGTAATAGAAGGGCTGCAAGCATAGGCAGTTCACTACTAGAGACCAGTTATGTGGATAGACATTGTCAGGGTACAGCACTGCACAGAATTAATTAATTTGTATTACATTCACTTGCACATAAATTGTCAATGTTTACTTTGACTCAGATGTTTCCCTACTGCCCCCCTTCAGCTACAGACCCAATAGCAGCTAGGACTATTATGCCTATAGCTATATATTAGTATATATACATGTCTTTTTTTTCAGCTGGGACATGTTGGGCTGTCCTGCAACACACAAAAACATGGGGCCTGATTCCCAAAAGAGATACGCAGGCGGAACTGCTGTTCAGTCTGTGCCTAACTTTGGAAACGATCCTCAAAAGGCTTTTTCCAAAGTTAGGCAGAAAATCTGACATGTGTAAGACACTTACACGGTCAGATCTTAGGATGCAGTACCGCATCCGCCACTGGGGGCATTTCTCATTGAAATGCAGCTTTGAGTATGCAAATGAGGACTTAAGCAGATCCACAACGCTTTTCATCAGCTTTTCATCCTTGTGATTTCTGCGTAAGTTCCGATTTGCTTGCGCAAAACTAGGGCTGGTTTTACAATGTGGAAAGTTAGTCACACCTTGTAAAGGCCCATTCAAGCGACGGCGTTTGGTATGCATTCCTGAGGGAGAACTCCACGGCAATTTTTTAATTCAAAACCGGCATGGGTTCCCCCCCCAGGAGCATACCAGGCCCTTAGGTCTGGTATGGGTTGTAAGGAGACCCCCCCTACGCCGAAAAATCGACGTAGGGGGTCCCCCTACAATCCATACCAGACCCGTATCCAAAGCACGCTACCCGGCCGGTCAGGAATGGGAGTGGGGACGAGCGAACGCCCCCCCCTCCTGAGCCGTGCCAGGCCGCATGCCCTCAACATGGGGGGGTTGGGTGCTCTGGGGCAGGGGGGCGCACTGTGGGCCCCCCCACCCCAGAGCACCCTGTCACCATGTTGATGAGGACAGGACCTCTTCCCGACAACCCTTGCCGTTGGTTGTCGGGGTCTGCGGGCGGGGGCTTATCGAAATCTGGGAGTCCCCTCAAATAAGGGGGCCCCCAGATACCGGCCCCCCACCCTAAGTGAATGGATATGGGGTACATCGTACCCCACTCTCCGGGGGGGGTTTCTTCTTCTGCTCTCCGAGGGGGGGCTTCTCCGCTCTCCGGGGGTCTTCTTCTATCTCCGCCGCTCTCCGCTGTTGACTCAGCGAACCCCGGTTCTTCTGCAGCTGTCCGGTGCCTTCTCCTTCAGCGCTGGCTGCCTGCTATCTTCGTGTGTTAGCTCAATTACTAACAGGCAGCCATCTCGGTCTTCTGTGACGTCAGGTTCTTCTCTTCTGTTCTTCTCCCCTCTTCCGATGTTGACTCGTCGCCTCTTGTCACTGCAATGATGGAAGCGCGCCTTGCATCCCATTTATATAGGCATCACCGTCCCATCATGCTCCGGCAGGTACCCACGTGGTGGGTGCCTACCCACGTGCACCCACCACGTGGGTACCTACCGGAGCATGGTGGGACGGTGATGCCTATATAAATGGGATGCAAGGCGCGCTTCCATCATTGCAGTGACAAGAGACAACGAGTCAACATCGGAAGAGGGGAGAAGAACAGAAGAGAAGAACCTGACGTCACAGAAGACCGCGATGGCTGCCTGTTAGTAATTGAGCTAACACACGAAGATAGCAGGCAGCCAGCGCTGAAGAAGAGGGCACCGGACAGCTGCAGAAGAACCGGGGTTCGCCGAGTCAACAGCGGAGAGCGGCGAAGATAGAAGAAGACCCCCGGAGAGCGGAGAAGCCCCCCCCCGGAGAGCGGAAGAAGAAACCCCCCCCGGAGTGCGGAGAAGACCCCCGGAGAGTGGAAGAAGAAGCCCCCCCTGGTATTAGAGCTAATAAAGAAGACAGGGGGGGCCTCCGGAGCAGACTAATAAATTATTTTAAAAACCCTTGTGTTGTGTGTTTACTAACTTTTACTTTTTGCCTCCAGGTGAATGGGTAGGGGTACGATGTACCCCATATCCATTCACTTAGGGTGGGGGGCCGGTATCTGGGGGCCCCCTTATTTGAGGGGACTCCCAGATTCTGATAAGCCCCCACCCGCAGACCCCGACAACCAACGGCAAGGGTTGTCGGGAAGAGGTCCTGTCCTCATCAACATGGGGACAGGGTGCTCTGGGGTGGGGGGGCCCGCAGTGCGCCCCCCTGCCCCAGAGCACCCAACCCCCCCATGTTGAGGGCATGCGGCCTGGCACGGCTCAGGAGGGGGGGGGGGGCGCTCGCTCGTCCCCACTCCCATTCCTGACCGGCCGGGTAGCGTGCTTTGGATACGGGTCTGGTATGGATTGTAGGGGGACCCCCTATGTCGAATTTTCGGCATGGGGGGGGTCTCCTTACAACCCATACCAGACCTAAGGGCCTGGTATGCTCCTGGGGGGGGGGAACCCATGCCGGTTTTTTCTTTGAAAATTGGCATGGAGTTCTCCCTCTCAGGAATGCATGCTGAGCGACGCTGTCATTTTTTTTTATAATTATTTGTTTTCCCGGCGCGTATATTTTTTTTCACCCGTCGCAACTTTAGTGTCCCGTCGCAATCCACAAAGCCCGGCGTCAATTACGTTTGCGCGCTGCACGTCGGGAAAATGACGTCACACGCATGCGCAGTACGGCCGGCGCGGGAGCGCGCCTCATTTAAATTTTAAACGCCCCCCGGAGAGGAGGACCGCCTTGCGACGGAGGCACTTAAGTTACACGGCCTGAAATTTCTAGGTAAGTGCTTTGTGGATCAGGCACTTAGGTAGAAACTTTAAGTCAGTGTAACTTAACTGCTGAAAGTTAAGTTAGGCAGCTTTTTTGGGAATCAGGCCCCTGCAGCCCTTTTTGCAGGTGCCCAGCAGTGTCATTCATTCTTAATTCCTATTGGCACCCCAACATACCTTGCTAACACATGCATTTTCAATTGTACCAAACACTTGGTACCCTGGTACCCTTAATGCAATGTGTGAAATAATGCAAAAACGCTCATGCTCTGTTGTACCTGCATAGCTGTGATTTGAGCCTAAATAGTCTGTCTGAAGGAATGTTAATTTTTTTATTTATCATGATGTAAATATGTACCTTTCTGTATGTTCAATTCCCAATGTTCATTTAAAGTTTAAATACTGTCTTATAGTTGGTTTTCTTTTGAAACAAGTCTGACATCAGCAGCAGGTGTGTTGGCAGGAATGTACGGTTCGTTTTAATTCCGAATTAATATTCGGACAAATTTTTTGTTATTCGGAGATTTGCATATATCCGTATACCCAAATGACAATATAAACACATAATCAATTGATAAAGATTTTTCTTTTGTTTGTTTCAATAACATAGACTCTTTATTTAGTACCTTTAGCTAGAGAGAATTTACGGTAAAACCTCAGATTGCGAGTAACGCAGTTTACAAGTGTTTCGTAATACAAGCTGTTTTTTTTTAAATCTTAACTCGTTATGCAAGTGTTGTCTCACAAGACGAGCAGGATTCAAGCCTCTGGGGTGTGCAGTACCACATTTGGCCAGAGGTGCCTGGGTGCCAGTGCCGCTCTGATACACTCAGAAACGCTTGGAGATACTCGGAAACACTCCGTCCCTTGTCTTTCCGAGTGTTTACGAGTGTCTCCTATGACCCTCCGCCTCTGGCCACATGCAGTACTGCATACAATAGCAGTCACTGTGAAATGAATTATCTGAGTTTCAATTGATTCCTATAGGAAACTTGCTTTGATATATGAGTGCTTTGGATTACAAGCATTCTTCTGGAACGGATTATGCTCACAATACAATGTACTACTGTACTGTATAGCTGGAACAAATAGGTTAATGGTCATGGCTTGCCATGTTTCTAATATAGATAGTGTATGTTTTGGGAATGACTGGAAGGTGTGTTTATAGAAAACATGTATTGTATCCATAGAAAAATAATAGTTTTGCAGTATTGAAGACACCATATACTATCTATACTTACCTTTTCCATATTCACTCTACCACTCTAATCTACTGGTAGAGTCCTTAGAAGCAACCAGTACTTCCAGTTAGGAGTAAGCACATGATATTCCGCCCATTCTCCCATTGTGCAGCATTTGGTGTGTTGACAGTGTTGCATCAGTAACCAGGCGGGGTGTTTGGGAATAAGGATTATGCATGGCCTTGTGTGAGTTTTACTGTAGGTTTCAGAAGCCAAAAGGAAGGTACATCCAGACTGCTTGAAGTGCTTTCTATGCAGTTAACATGTTACTTTGTTTAGAATGTGCAAGGTTCAGGTTAATTCCATTTAAATTGTTGAACAAAATCTATAGATTTGTATGTAGTACCATCTGATATACAAGCTAGCTTAATCAATGAAAGGTACCCAGCAAGAAATCCTGATTGCATCGTGAAAGCACACATTAGAACTGGTCCTATGTGCCATGGCGCACCAAGTTTTTTTCAGGTTCTCTGGGAAAATTTAGTTGTCTTACCTAAAACTACATTATTAAACTATCAAGATGTCATTATGACACCTATGCCACAGTTACCTTCCGGTTGTTGATGGTTAATATATATATACTGTATATAATTCTTCCATGGGTCATTCTGTGGTTATAGATTTAAAAAAGATTGATAGGAAGCTCATTTAACATTTAAATATAGCCCAGCAATCTTAATTTCTCATCTTAGTTCCTTGCCATAGAGAGTGTCATAGTTCCCCTTCCTATGAGACATCAGAGGAAAAAAATAAATGGTCAAGACATTATTACAGTAACAGGGTGTTGTACTGTATTAGCAATTAGAACTTTTGAACCTTTTTTAGCCTACAAGCAAGTAATAAAATATTATCTACTTCATAATCCAGTTCATCGCCTATTTTAAAAGTACCCCTACTTTCCCCAAAACATGCAACCAAAGTAATCTACAGAGAGAAAAACCAACATTTAAGCATTCATCCCAAATGCAGGTTGAAACTGACAGACTAGCCTTGTCTTCCCTAAGTCTGAGAGGCAAGATGGCATTCTCCAAATGGGTAATACCTAGGTGCAGCTGAAAATCTCTTATTAGGCAACAGTTTGAGAAAAAAAGGGGTATCCAGAAGGTAGGCCACAACATATGCAGAGGGAATATATATATATATATATATATATATATATATATACACTGCTCAAAAAAATGAAAGGAACACTTTGAAAACATATCAGATCTCAACAGGCAAAAATCTCATGCTGGATATCTTTACTGATATGTACTGGGTAATGTGTTAGGAATAAAAGGATGGCGCATCATTTGGTGAAAATGAAAAATGAAAATTATCCACCTACAGAGGGCGGAATTCAAAGACACCCCGAAAATCAAAGTGAAAACATTATGCAGCAAGCTAGTCCATTTTGCTGATATTTCATTGCAACAACTCAAAATGGTCCTCAGTAGTTTGTACGACCCCCCAGTGCTTGTATGCATGCCTGACGACATCAGGGCATGCTCCTAATGAGACGACGGATGGTGTCCTGGGGTATTTCCTCCCAGATCTGGACCAGAGCATCACTGAGCTCCTGAACAGTCTGAGGTGCAACCTAGCGGCCCTGGATGGACCGAAACATAATGTCCAAGAGGTGTTCTTTTTGATTTAGGTCAGGTGAGCGTGGGGGCCATTTAATGGTATCAATTTCTTCATCCTCCAGGAACTGGCTGCATGCTCTTGCCACATGAGACCGGCATTGTCGTGCACCAGGAGGAACCCAGAACCCACTGCACCAGCGTAGGGATTGACAATGGGTCCAAGGATTTCATCCCGATACCTAATGGCAGTCAGGGTGCCATTGTGTAGCTTGTAGAGGTCTGTGCGTCCCTTTATGGATAAGCCTCCCCAGACCATCACTGCCCCACCACCAAACCGGTCATGCTGAACGATGTTACAGGCAGCATAAAGTTCTCTGCGGCTTCTCCAGACCCTTTCCCGTCTGTCACATATGCTCAGGGTGAACCTGCTCTCATCTGTGAAAAGCATGGGGCACCAGTGGCGGACCTGCCAATTCTGGTGTTCAATGGAAAATGCCAATCGAGCTCCACAGTGTCCAGCAGTGAGCACAGAGTAAACTAGAGGATGTCGGGCCCTCAGGCCACCCCCATGAAGTCTGTTTCTGATTGTTCAGAGAAATTCACACCAGTGGCCTGCTGGAGGTAATTTTGTAGGGCTCTGGCAGTGCTCATTCTGTTCCTCCTTGCACAAAGGAGCAGATACCGGTCCTGCTGACGGCTCTGTCCAGCTCTCCTAGAGTAACTGCATGTCTCCTGGAATCTCCTCCATGCTCTTGAGACTGTGCTGGGAGACACAGCAAACCTTCTGGCAATGACACATATTGATGTGCCATCCTGGAGGAGTTGGACTGCCTGCGCAACCTTTATAGGGTCCAAGTATCACATCATGCTACCAGTAGTGACACTGACCCTAGCCAAATGCAAAACTAGTGAAAAACAGTCAGAAAAGATGAGTAGAAAAAAATGTCAGACACCTCCACCTGAAAAAACATTCCTGTTTTGGAGGTCGTCTCATTGTTGCAAAGCAAAGCAGCTGAAACTGATTAACAACCCCCTCTGTATACACACCTCTCCCTCTGCTACTTAACCTCCCTGGCGGTAAACCCGAGCGTGACTCGGGGTTAATTTTTTATGCTAGGATCGGTAACCCCGAGTCACGCTCGGGCTGGACGTGCAGAGTGTGCAGCGGCGCGGCTTACCTTTCGCTGGATCCACAGGCAAGTTACTTACCTTGTCCCTGGATCCAGCGATGCCACCCCGCTGTGTGAGCGAGCGGGACCTCCTCGCTCGATTCACAGTCTCCACGTGTGCCGCCGATCTCCGTTCCCTGCGACGTTACGACGCACGGGAGCGGAGAACGGCGCCAAATTCAATAAATTCAATAAACAAACACTTTACATACAGTATACTGTAATCTTATAGATTACAGTACTGTATGTAAAAAATACACACCCCCCTTGTCCCTAGTGGTCTGTCCAGTGCCCTGCATGTACTTTTATAAAAAATAAAAAGTTTAATTTCTGCCTTAAAACTGTAGATTGTCCAAAAGTGTCCCTTTATGTCAAAAATGGTTTTAGATCAGCTAGAAAACAGCGATAATAAATTATAATCACTTGCAGAATTGTGCGATAACGATTTGTGGGGAAATTCGTCATAAAAAAAAAAAAATAATGACAGCGACAATTCTGCAACTGAGCACATTTCAGTGATTTTGAGTTGATTACATTATTGAATAATTTTTATTATAATTATATTATTATTTGTTATAATTATTTATAATTATTTATTATATTATAATTTATAATTTTGTTTTAAAAAAAAAATCATACCTGGGATGCCTACAAGACTCTTGCTTGGTCAGATTTAAGTGAGTTATTTCTAAAAATTACAGGCCTACGGTATAAAACGCCAAATTTCCTTGCAAATAATTGTACCGCTTTTGGTACGTAATTCCAGACAGAATCATACCGCCAGGGAGGTTAACTGACCAGATCAATATCCCAGGAGTTCTGATTCAAAAGTGTTCCTTTAATTTTTTTGAGTAGTGTATATATATATATATATATATATATATATATATATATATATATATATATATATATATATATATATATATATATATATATACAGTGTATCCCTTACATTTTTGTAAATATTTTATTATATCTTTTCATGTGACAATACTGAAGAAATTACACTCTTCTACAATCTAAAGTAGTGAGTGTACAGCTTGTATAACAGTGTGAATTTGTTGTCCTCTCAACACACAGCCATTAATGTCTAAACCACTGGCAACAAAAGTGAGTACACCCCTAAGTGAAAATGTCCAATTTGGGCCCAGAATGTCAATATTTTGTGTAGCCACCATTATTTTCCAGCACTGCCTTAACCCTCTTGGGCATGGAGTTTACCAGAGCTTCACAGATTGCCACCTGAGTCCTCTTTCACTCCTCCATGATGACATCACAGAGCTGGTGGATGTTAGAGACATAGCGCTCCTCCACCTTCCGTTTGAGGATTCCCCACAGATGAGCAATAGGATTTAGGTCTGGAGACATGCTTGGCAAGTCCATCACCTTTACCCTCAGCTTCTTTAGCAAGGCAGTGGTCGTCTTGGAGGTGTGTTTGGGGTCGTTATCATGTTGGAATACTGCCCTGTGGCCCAGTCTCCGAAGGGAGGAGATCATGCTCTGATTCGGTATGTCACAGTACATGTTGGCATTCATGGTGCCCTCAACGAACTGTAGCTCCCCAGTGCCGGCAGCACTCATACAGCCCAAGACATAACACTCCCACCACCATGTGTGACTGTAGGCAAGACACACTTGTCTTCGCATCCCTCACCTATTTGCCACGACACACGCTTGACATCATCTGAACCAAATAAGCTTACCTTGGTTGCATCAGACCACAGGACATGGTTCCAGTAATCTATGTTCTTTGTCTGCTTGTCTTCAGCAAACTGTTTGCCGGCTTTCTTGTACATCATCTTTAGAAGAGGCTGCAGTCTGGGACAACAGCCATGCAGACCAATTTGATGCAGTGTGAGGCGTATGGCATGAGCACAGGCTGACCCCCCACCCCTTCAACCTCTACAGCAATGCTGGCAGCCCTCATACGTCTATTTCCCAAAGACAATCTCTGGATAACTTCTTTGGTCGGCCATGGCGAGGCCTGTTCTGAGTGGAACTTGTCCTGTTAAACCACTGTATGGTCTTGTACACCGTGCTGCAGCTAAATTTCAGGGTCTTGGTAATCTTCTTATAGCCTAGGCCATCTTTATGTAGAGCAACTATTATTTTTTTCAGATCCTCAGAGAGTTCTTTGACATAAGGTGCCATGTTGAACTTCCAGTGACCAGTATGAGAGAGTGAGAGCGATAACACAAAATTTAACACACCTGCTCCCCATTCCCACCTGAGAACTTGTAACACTAACGAGGCACATGACACCGGGAAGGGAAAGCGGCTAATTGGGCCCAATTTGCACATTTTCACTAAGGGGTGTACTCACTTTTGTTACCAGTGGTTTAGACATTAATGGCTGTGTATTGAGTTATTTTAAGGGGACATCAAATTTACACTGTTAATTTACACTGCCGGTTCACACCATGTGTTTCAAATCACATGCAATGTCCGTGTGATGCGATTTCAGCTATACAGATAGTATGACTGATATCGCATTCGGACCAAACTTGCACAGGACCCTTTTTTGGTCCTCACAGAATCAGATCACATAGGTGGATTCGCAGTGGATTTGTAGGGTTCCCGCATTGCACAAGTGTGAACCGCAGCTTATACAAGCTGTCGCTCGAGGTCTTCCTCGTGTGGCGCCCACCATTGGTGTAGCCATTCCACACCACCCCCGCAAATGGCCCTCCTGGCCGGGGTGTGCATGTGTCGAAGTGTTCCTGGTTCCCGGGACCATGTTGGCCCAGAGCAATTGATCTGCTGTGCGGACCCAGTGATCGTCTGGGTCCCCAATCTAATTGGAGGAGGCTGACCGATGAGGAGTCTGTCCGAAGGATACCAAGCATGAGACTGGTGTTCCAGGAGGGGCAACCTTGGTTCTGACAGGCTGGATGTTGGTTGCCTGTCAGTTGCTAATTTCACAAAACTACCTGAAGGAGATCTGGGTGCTGAATCTACTGAAAGAGGATTCCGGACCATAATTGTCTCCAACCTTTTGGGAGGGTCTGTGGCAGAGACTTAATCCTAAATTCGAGTGACACTCTGGCTGCCAGGCTGGTGAAAGAGGCCTGTCCAGATGAACTGTACCCACCGAGTGGCGAAGTAAAGTTGTTGATGGAAGCAGGACTGTTTTCCATATTCAGTTACACGTAAATCAGCTGCCTCCTACTTGCTATCCCTTCACCTTTCTATTGTTTTATCGTTTTTACCCGGCTGGGTAATAAAAGCACAGAAAAGATACCTGTCTTGTGGACATTCCCTTTTCTTCAACTCTCATCAAGTACCCTAGACGGCGGAGATACAGCGGTAACATGCCACACAAAACAAACCAGCAGCTCCTTCGGGGGTAGTGCTATATATATATATATATATATATATATATATATATTTTTATATACAGTGAGGAAAATAAGTATTTGAACACCCTGCTATTTTGCAAGTTCTCCCACTTGGAAATCATGGAGGGGTCTGAAATTGTCATCGTAGGTGCATGTCCACTGTGAGAGACATAATCCAAAAAAAAAATTCCAGAAATCACAATTTATGATTTTTTAACTATTTATTTGTATGATACAGCTGCAAATAAGTATTTGAACACCTGTCTATCAGCTAGAATTCTGACCCTCAAAGACCTGTTAGTCTGCCTTTAAAATGTCCACCTCCACTCCATTTATTATCCTAAATTAGATGCACCTGTTTGAGGTCATTAGCTGCATAAAGACACCTGTCTACCCCATACAATCAGTAAGAATCCAACTACTAACATGGCCAAGACCAAAGAGCTGTCCAAAGACACTAGAGACAAAATTGTACACCTCCACAAGACTGGAAAGGGCTACGGGGAAATTGCCAAGCAGCTTGGTGAAAAAAGGTCCACTGTTGGAGCAATCATTAGAAAATGGAAGAAGCTAAACATGACTGTCAATGTCCCTCGGACTGGGGCTCCATGCAAAATCTCACCTCGTGGGGTCTCAATGATCCTAAGAAAGGTGAGAAATCAGCCCAGGACTACACGGGAGGAGCTGGTCAATGACCTGAAAAGAGCTGGGACCACCGTTTCCAAGGTTACTGTTGGTAATACACTAAGACGTCATGGTTTGAAATCATGCATGGCACGGAAGGTTCCCCTGCTTAAACCAGCACATGTCAAGGCCCGTCTTAAGTTTGCCAATGACCATTTGGATGATCCAGAGGAGTCATGGGAGAAAGTCATGTGGTCAGATGAGACCAAAATAGAACTTTTTGGTCATAATTCCACTAACCGTGTTTGGAGGAAGAAGAATGATGAGTACCATCCCAAGAACACCATCCCTACTGTGAAGCATGGGGGTGGTAGCATCATGTTTTGGGGGTGTTTTTCTGCACATGGGACAGGGCGACTGCACTGTATTAAGGAGAGGATGACCGGGGCCATGTATTGCGAGATTTTGGGCAACAACCTCCTTCCCTCAGTTAGAGCTTTGAAGATGGGTCGAGGCTGGGTCTTCCAACATGACAATGACCCGAAGCACACAGCCAGGATAACCAAGGAGTGGCTCTGTAAGAAGCATATCAAGGTTCTGGCGTGGCCTAGCCAGTCTCCAGACCTAAACCCAATAGAGAATCTTTGGAGGGAGCTCAAACTCTGTGTTTCTCAGCGACAGCCCAGAAACCTGACTGATCTAGAGAAGATCTGTGTGGAGGAGTGGGCCAAAATCCCTCCTCCAGTGTGTGCAAACCTGGTGAAAAACTACAAGAAACGTTTGACCTCTGTAATTGCAAACAAAGGATACTGTACCAAATATTAACATTGATTTTCTCAGGTGTTCAAATACTTATTTGCAGCTGTATCATACAAATAAATAGTTAAAAAAATCATACATTGTGATTTCTGGATTTTTTTTTTGATTATGTCTCTCATAGTGGACATGCACCTATGATAACAATTTCAGACCCCTCCATGATTTCCAAGTGGGAGAACTTGCAAAATAGCAGGGTGTTCAAATACTTATTTTCCTCACTGTATATATATATATATGTGTATGTATGTATGTATGCATATATATATATATATATATATATATATATATGTGTATGTATGCATATATATATATTTATATATATATATATATATACAGTCCTGATCAAAAGTTTAAGACCACTTGAAAAATGGCAACAAATCATAGTTTACATGGTTGGATCTTAACAAGGTTCCAAGTAGAGCTTCAACATGCAACAAGAAGAAATGAGAGTGAGACAAAACTGTTTTTAAGCATTCAATTAATTAAAAATAACGATTAAACTGAAACAGGCTGTTTTTCAGCTGATCAAAAGTTTAGGACCACATGCCTTTAAAAGGCCAAATCTGTGCAAAGATGTGGATTCATTGTCATTTTCTGTCAGGTAGTCACATGTTGTGATGGCAAAGGCAAAAAAACTCTCCCTTTTTGAACGTGGTCGGGTTGCTGAACTGCATAAGCAGGGTCTCTCACAGCCATGGGCGTAGGAACCGGGGGGGACGGGGGGAACGGATCCCCCCCAGATAATAATGCGGGGGGGACAGGTATGGTAAAATCCCCCCAACCCGCCGAGCCTCGTCCAGTCAGTGTCCAACAAGCTGGCAGCATGAGCGGGCTGCGCTGTAGGGGAGGTGGAGGCGGAGCGGCCAGGCCGACAGTTGCTGAACCTGCCAGGAGCCGACTGAGGGGGGTAAGGGAGGCTAAGGATGCCGCTTGTTCCGCACTGCTGAAGACAGCCTTGCCGGCCGCCGGTACACTGTCTGCAGCAGAGCGGTGCGAGTGTGCTGTGAGTGAATCACGGACCATTCACTTCCCTGTCAGGCTGCCTGACTCAGGCAGAGTGTTCTCCGCCCGACAGGAGCTTCCTAGTCCCGCCCGGCGTGATGTCATTCACAGACCGGGAGGCGGGAAGAAAGAGCCGAGGAGAGTGCTGCTGTGAGGAGCCAGTGAAGCCCCTGCAAAAGTGCAGGTAAGTTTTCTAAGCTAAAAACGTAACCTAAATCACTGTTGTCACAGTGGCTTAGCTGTGTCAACCTGCCTGAAGTGTTTAACTCTTTGGGGGGGGGGGGGTTTACATTGGTATTTGAAATATGCAGCATGGAGGGGGTTATTGCATTAGTGACCAGTTAATTAACCCCCTTGTGCTGCATTTATGGTGCAGCATCAAAGGGTTCATAAACTCTGATACCAGTGCCACTAATGCAGCACAAAGGGGTTAAATAACTGGCACTGGTCACTAATGCATCAGTGGTGTATTCGATACTACCCACCCCTCTCTTGTACATACAACCCACCCCTCGCTTGTACATACTACCCACCCCTCTCTTGTACATACTACCCACCCCTCTCTTGTACATACTACCCACCCCTCTCGTGTACATACTACCCACCAATACCCACTCCTCTCATGTACATACTACCCACCTATACCCACCCCTCTCATGTACATACTACCCACCCCTCTCGTGTACATACTACCCACCCCTCTCGTGTACATACTACCCACCCCTCTCGTGTACATACTACCCACCTATACGCACCCCTCTCATGTACATACTACCCACCTATACGCACCCCTCTCATGTACATACTACCCACCTATACCCACCCCTACCATGTACATACTGCCCACCTATACCCACCCCTCTTGTGTACATACTACCCACCCCTCTCATGTACATACTACCCACCAATACCCACCCCTCTAATGTACATACTACCCACCTATACCCACCCCTCTCGTGTACATACTACCCACCCCTCTTGCGTACATACTACCCACCCCTCTCATGTACATACTACCCACCAATACCCACCCCTCTCGTGTACATACTACCCACCTATACCCACCCCTCTTGTGGACATACTACCCACCCCTCTCATGTACATACTACCCACCAATACCCACCCCTCTCATGTACATACTACCCACCCCTCTCATGTACATACTACCCACCTATACCCACCCCTCTCATGTACATACTACCCACCTATACGGTATAGGTGGGTAGTATGTACATGAGAGGGGTGGGTAGTATGTACATGAGAGGGGTGGGTATTGGCGAGTAAAAATGCTGTCCCCCCCAGATTTGTAAGGGTTCCTACACCCATGCATTTAAGGTTAATGGAGCACAGATATAATGTATGGAGTGTGCGCGCCGGGGGGGGGGGGGGTTGTTAAAAATGCTGTCCCCCCCAGATTTGTAAGGGTTCCTACACCCATGCTCACAGCACGCCATCGCTGCTGAGGTGGGACGCAGTAAGACAGTCATTTGGAATTTCTTAAATGATCCTGAGGATTATGGAACAAAAAAGTCAAGTGGAAGACCCAAAAAAATGTCACCAGCACTGAGCCGGAGGATACAATTGGCTGTCCCTCAAGACACAGGACCATCCTCGACCCAAATTAAGGCCCTTACTGGTGCTGACTGCAGCCCCATAACCATCAGACGGCATCTGAGACTGAAGGGCTTCAAAAACAAAAAACGCATTCAAAAACCTCATCTCCTTGAATGCCACAGAACTGCTCGTTTGGACTTTGCAAGAGAGCACCAAACATGGGACATTCAAAGGTGGAAGAAAGTTTTATTCTCTGATGAGAAATTTTTTTACCTTGATGGTCCTGATGGTTTCCAGCGTTACTGGCATGACAAGCAGATCCCACCTGAGATGTTTTCTACGCGCCACAGTGGAGGGGGCGCCATAATGGTCTGGGGGGCGTTTTCCTTCAGTGGAACAATGGAGCTTCAGGAAGTGCAGGGGCGTCAAACGGCCAAACATGTCCAGATGTTGCAGAGAGCATTCCTCATGACTGAGGGCCCTCGTCTGTGTGGTAACGTTTTTTAACAGGACAATGCTACAGTACACAATGCCCGCAGGACAAGGGACTTCTTCCAGGAGAATAACATCACTCTTTTGGCCCATCCTGCATGTTCCCCTGATCTAAATCCAATTGAGAACCTTTTTGGATGGATGGCAACGGAAGTTTACAAAAATGGACATCAGTTCCAAACAGTAGATGGCCTTGGTGCGGCTGTATTCACCACTTGGAGAAATGTTCCCACTCACCTCATGGAAACGCTTGCATCAAGCATGCGGAAACAAATTTTTGAAGTGATCATCAATAACGGCGGAGCTACTCATTACTGAGTTCATGTTTGGAAGTTGGATTTCTGTTTTGGGGGGGGTTTAGTTTTTTTTTGGAGGTGTGGTCCTAAACTTTTGATCAGCTGAAAAACAGCCTGTTTCTGTTTATTCGTTGTTTTCATTAAATTGAATGCTCAAAAAATGTTTTGTCTCACTCTCATTTCTTCTTGTTGCATGTTGAAGCTCTACTTGGAACCTTGTTAAGATCCAACAATGGAAAATATGATTTTTTGCCACTTTTCAAGTGGTCTTAAACTTTTGATCAGGACTGTATATATATATATATATATATATATATATATATATATATATATATATATATATACAGTTCCTTGCAAAAGTATTCAACCCCCTTGGCTTTTTACCTATTTTGTTACATTACAGCCTTTAGTTAAATGTTTTTTATTCTGAACTATATGTGATGGATCAGAACACAATAGTCTAAGTTGGTAAGTTAAATTAGAAAAATATATACATAAAACTATTCTTCAGAAATAAAAAACTGATAATTGGCATGTGCATATGTATTCACCCCTTTGTTATGAAGCCCATAAAAAGCTCTGGTGCAACCAATTACCTTCAGAAGTCACATAATTAGTGAAATTATGTCCACATGTGTGCAATCTAAGTGTCACATGATCTGGCATTACATATACACACCTTTTTGAAAGGCCCAAGAGGCTGCAACACCTAAGCAAGAGGCACCACTAACCAAACACTGCCATGAAGACCAAGGAACTCTCCAAACAAGTAAGGGACAATGTTGTTGAAAAGTACAAGTCAGGGTTAGGTTATAAAAAATATCCAAATCTTTGATGATCCCTAGGAGCACCATCAAATCTATCATAACCAAAGGGAAATCACATGGCGCAACAGAAAACCTGCCAAGAGATGGCCGCACACCAAAACTCACGGACTGGGCAAGGAGGGCATTCATCAGAGAGGCAGCACAGAGACCTAAGGTAACCCTGGAGGAGCTGCAGAGTTCCACAGCAGAGACTGGAGTCTCTGTACATAGGACGACAATAAGCCGTACGCTCCATAGAGTTGGGCTTTATGGCCAGAAGAAAGCTATAACTTTCAGCAAAAGACATAATATCACGTTTTGAGTTTGTGAAAAGGCACGTGGGAGACTACTAAATGTATGGAGGAAGGTGATCTGATCTGATGAGACTAACATTTTACTTTTTGGCCATCAAAGGAAACCATATGTCTGGCGCAAACCCAAAACATCACATCACCCAAAGAACACCATCCCCACAGTGAAACATGGTGGTGGCAGCATCATGCTGTGGGGATGTTTTTCAGCAGTCGGGACTAGGAAACTAGTCAGAGTTGAGGGAAAGGTGGATGGTGGTAAATGCAGGGATATTCTTGAGCAAAACCTGTACCACTCTGTTTGTGATTTAAGGCTAGGATGGAGGTTCACCTTCCAGCAGGACAATGACCCCAAACACACTGCTAAAGCAACACTTGAGTGGTTTAAGGGGAAACATGTAAATGTGTTGGAATGGCCTAGTGAAAGCCAAGACCTTAATCCAATAGAAAATCTGTAGTCAACGATTGCTGTTCACAAGCCATCCAACTTGAAGGAGCTGGAGCAGTTTTGCAAGTAGGAATGGGCAAAAATCCCAGTGGTAAGATGTGGCAAGCTCATTAGAGTATTATCCAAAGCTACTTGGAGCTGTAATAGCCGCAAAAGTTGGCTCTTCAAAGTATTGACTAGGGGGGGGTGAATAGCTATGCACATTTACTTTTTCTGTTATTTTGTCCTATTTGTTGTTTGCTTAATAATAATAATAATAATAATAATAATAATAATAAAAAAAACATCTTCAGAGTTGTGGGCATGTTCTGTAAATTAAATGATGCAAATCCTCAAACAATCCATGTTAATTTCAGGTTGTGAGGCAACAAAACATGAAAAATGCCAATACTTTTACAAGGCACTGTATATATATTCTTTAACCACTTCCATACCAGGCACTTACGCACCTTCCCGCCCAAGCCAATTTTCAGCTTTCAGCACTGTCGCACTTTGAATGGCAATTGTGCGGTCATGCTACACTGTACTCAAACAAAATTGGCGTCCTTTTTTCCCCACAAATAGAGCTTTCTTTTGGTGGTATTTGATCACCTCTGCGATTTTTTTTTTTGCGCAACAACTAAAAAAAGACAGAAAATTTTGAAAAAAAATTACGGTTTTATTTTTTTCGGTTAATTTTTTTGTAAATAAGTACGTTTTCTCTTTCAATTACGGGCACTGATATGGCGGCACTGATGGGCACCGATGAGATGGCACTGATGGACATTGATGAGGTAGTACTGATGGGCACAGATGAGGTGGCACTGATTGGCGGCGCTGGTATGCGGCACTGATGGGCACACATAGGCGGCACTGATGGGCACACATAGGCGGCACTGATGGGCACACATAGGCGGCACTGATGGGAACACATAGACGGCACAGATGGGCACTTATGGGTGGCACTGATGGATACTTATGGGTGGCACAGATGGGCACTGATAGGTGGGCACTGGGCATGGATGGGCACTGTGGGGTGGCACTGATGGACACTGTGGGGTGGCACTCATGGACACTTGGGGTGGCACTGATGGACATTGTGGGGAAGCACTGATCTACCCATGTTGCCAGTCAGTGCCCATTTGTGGGCACTGATTGGCATCTTTTTTTTTTTAAAAAAGCTTTTTTTTTTAAGACTTTTTTTTTTTCATGCTTTTTTTTTTTTTGGCCCACCCTGGTGGTCCAGGGTGGGCTTCCCTGGTGGTCCATGTGGCGATCCGAGGGGGGGCTGCGCTGATAAACAATCAGCGCGAACCCCCACTGTCAGGAGAGCCACCGATCGGCTCTCCTTTACTCGCGTCTGTCAGACGCGAGTGAGGAAGAGCCATCAACGGCTCTTCCTGTTTACATCGTGATCAGCCATGATTGGACACGGCTGATCACGTGGTAAAGAGTCTCCGCCGGAGGCTCTTTACCGAGATCGGAGATGCAGGGTGTCAGACTGACACCCCGCATCACAGATCGCCGGCATGAAATCCTGCAGGACGTCCATGGACGTCCTGTCAGGATTGTGTAACCACTTCCCGGACGTAAATCGGCCATAGGCCGGGCGGGAAGTGGTTAAAGGATCACTAAAGGAATTTTTTTTTTAGCTAAATAGCTTCCTTTACCTTACTGCAGTACTGGTTTCATGTCCTCATTGTTCGTTTTTGCTTTAAAGTTGCTGTAATTCTGCTGTGATCTCCACACTTCCTGCTTGTCTGGCTCCTTATGAAAAATCATGGCAGCTTTTCACTGTGGTCTAAGCTGTGTGTCTAAAACTCCTCAGAACCAATCAGATTCATTTTAAAAACAAAACACTGCCCTGGATTTGTTTGTTTTTGTTCTGTGGGTCTCTTTACTTCACATAAACATGAAACCAGTTTAAAAACGAAAGTGAAACTACAGGCACATTATATGATTGAATTGAATCTATTTTAATCATTTTTAAAAGGAATCAGTTAACTTTTATGTCTCTATACCCTGTAAACAGTCATTTCAGCAAAAAAAAATATTTCCTTTAGTGCTCCTTTAATTAGTAGATTATATAATCACAAGAATCTTCATTGCAATACAGAAAGTATATCAAGTATATCAGTTCCATGCACAGGAGTGACGATATCGCGGCTCCAGCCACTCACAGCGCTGCAGCCGCGATACCCAGAAGACGGGCCGAGGCAAAATGTCATCCCCCTCAGCATGGACCAGCTGAGATACCGACGCCTCGTTCTAAGGTAAGTATTTCATAATGAGCTAGTATGCTGTGCATACTAGCTCATTATGCCTTACAGGTTCCTTACAGGTATGCCTTACAGGTATACGAAAAAAAGGTGCCAGCGGGTATACAACCACTTTAAGTAAGTTTTTATACTGAAATGTCTATTAAAGAAATAGAGCCTCAGTCTAACTATTCATAAAAATGTTCCCTTCCCCCTCCTCCTACCTATCCTTCCTAACAAGTATAAAAAAGATGTGTATATCTACTTTAATCTACTCTGGTCAGGTCACCTGATCCTGCAGCTCTGGCTCAGGTAGCGATTGACAATGACTGGGAAGCCATGACGCCATCCTAAGGCTGCCATAGCCAAGCTGTTGTTGGCGCTCTCTCTCCTCTCCCCTGCAGCAGCAACTCATTTACAGAGGGGAACCAGAGCTGCAGGATTACATGACAGGACCAGATCAGAATAAAAATAGGTACTTAGGGCCAGATCCACGTACAGCGGGCTTAACTTAAATATTGGGATTTAAGTTACACCGCCGCAAAATTTCTACCTAAGTGCTCAAACCAAAAAGCACTTGCCTAGAAATTTTCAGCGGTGTAACTTAAATCCGTACGGCGCAAGGCGGGCCCAATCTAATGGGGCGAGTCCCATTTAAATTAGGCGCGCTCCCGCGCCGGACGTACTGCGCATGCTCCCGACGCAATTTTCCCGACGTGCTTTGCGCGAAGTTACGTTGCGCCGAGTTTTGTGAATCGCGCCGGGTAAAAAAAGTTGCGTCGGGAAAAAAAAGAGATGCGGCGGGAAAAAAGAAAATTTTATAAAAAATTTGACAGCGTCGCGGGAAAGAAGGGTATACTTTTACAAGGTGTACTAACTTTACACTTTGTAAAAGGTACCCTATCTTTGCGTTTGCAAACTAACAACTTACGGAGAAGGGAAACCGCTTCGTGGATCTCCGTAAGTGCTAATTTGCATACCCGAAGCGGAATTTCGACGAGAAATGCCCCCAGCGGCGGCTGAGGTACTGCATCCTAAGATCCGACAGTGTAAAAGTATTACACCTGCCGGATCTTAGGAATATCTATGCGTAACCGATTCTATGAATCACCTGCATAGATAGAAACAGGGATACGACGGCGCATCAGTAGATACGCCTGCGTATCCCTTTTGTGGATCTGGCCCTTAGATCTTTTTTTTTTTATACAGGATAGGAAGGTGGAGTAAGGAGGGAACATATTTGAGAATAGATAGTGTAAGGCAGTGCCGGCCCAAGACATGGTGCTGCCTGGGACCAAGAATGAAATGCTGCCCCCCCCCCCAGAAAAAAAATCACGCCAACCAAAAGGCCCCCACATTCATTATTTTATCATGATAACTAAAGGGGACCCGCCATGGCTCTAAACATGTATAAAGGAGTATAAAGAGGACCTGTCATTACTCTTTACATGTAAAGGAATATAAAGAGGACCTGTCATGGCTCTATAAATGTATATATGTATATAGAAGTATAAAGAGGACCTGTCATGGCTCTATACATGTATAAAGGATTATAACGAGGGCCTGTCATGGCTCTATACATGTATATAGGCGTATAAAAGGACCTGCCATGGCTCTATACATGTATCCAGGAGTATAAAGGGACCTGTGAATTGCCAGCGGCCACAATGTCTTTTGCGCAAACTAATCAATGTACGCTAATTGTATTTTGGTTTATTTTGGTACCAAAAATATGTAGAAGAATACATATTGGCCTAAACTGAAGAAAATCGTTTATTTTTCTAAATTTTTGGGATATTTATTATAGCAAAAAGTTAAAAATATATATATATTTATAGCACAAAAAATATGCTGCCCCCCTAAAAGTGCTGCCTGGTACCCATGGTACCACCCGGTCCCATCATAGGGCCGGCCCTGGTGTAAGGCATTTATTCCACTTTGGGTAGTCTTTCTTTCAGTAATTAAACTTGAAATTCAAAATCCTTATGGCTAGTTCAGCTCTTTTTAAATACGGTGTACATTTTGGTGTTATAGTGAGGACACCGCTTGATGCCTGTACAGGTAAATGCCCTAATAGTAAAAGTCGGCAGCTACAGTATTTGTAGCTGCTGACTTAAAATTTTTGGAAGGGGGCCGGAACTCTGCTTTAAAGTGGAGGTTCACCCAAAATATCAATTTTTAACAGTATATTGGGCCTAATTACAGGAAGCAGTTGGGGTGTTTTGATTAAAATCAATGCAGTACTTACCTTTTTTGAGATAGATGTTCTCCCGCCGCTTCCGGGTATGGGCTGCGGGACTGGGCGTTCCTATTTGATTGATAGCCTTCCGACCGTAGCATACAGCGCATCACCAGTTTCCGAAATTAGCCGAACGTTGGTGCGCAGGCGCCGTATAGAGCCGCACCGACGTTCGGCAACTCGTGACGCGCTGTATGCGACCGTCGGAAGGCTGTCAATCAAATAGGAACGCCCAGTCCCGAAGACCATACCCGGAAGCGGCGGGAGAACATCTATCTCAAAAAAGGTAAGTACTGCATTGATTTTAATCAAAACACCCGATTCTGCTTCGCGCAATTAGGCCCAATCTACTGTTAAATTTTTTTTTTCGGGTGAACTCCCGCTTTAAGTGGGAATAATAGAGCTTCTATAACTATGCCCACTAATATGCTATCAGCAGGATTTGTCATTCCATCACTTACCTTTAGAAGCTCTTCTGTATTCTTCACATATGGTAAACTTGTGGGGTTTGAGATAAGCATCGATTCATTTACTTGTGTTCTCAGTTTGGCAACACACGATAGAAATTTCTGATAAAATAAATCAGACTTTTTTCATCAGAAATTCCTATCGTGTGTACAGGGCATTACCTGTATAACCTGTGAATGATTTACAAATCTAAATGCAGTAAATACCATTTAAGAGCCGATATTGCGATCAGCACAAGCTGATTTTTGGTAACGGAGGGTGTCCTGATTGGTAGTTTAGAAATGTGGTCACCCTATCTCCTCCTCCTCTCCTGACTGACATCAGCAGAGGAATCTCAGCTGCTGCATTTCTCAGAGGAGGAAAGGAGAAAGCTGGCCAGTCATGTGATTGCAATCTCAGCAGTGAAATTAGGTATTTGCAGCATTTATTTTTATAAATCACCGACAGGGGGGGATACTACAATAGGAGGCAGTGCTGATGGTGTATACAGGTTAGACAGCTTAAAGTGGTAGTAGAATTATTTATTTAACTTTTACCTACAGGTAAGCCTATAAAAAATATCTCCTAAACCTTTATGTCAGCAGATATATTGATTGACGATAGGGGGAAGGGATTTAAAAAACAAAACAAAACATGGAATTGCACAGAACAAACCCGAACCTCCTCTTCTGGGGTCCCCCACCAGAAACCGCTATCTATGGTGGCACACGCTCCTGAGCTGAGTTCTGTAAGTTCATTGACACATAGTGCATCTTGGCCCGGTCCTGCCCTCCACTCCCTCCTAACTAGGTTTGACTGTAAGTGACAAGAGCCAAACGCTCCCGCTGCTTTTGACCAAGCCTGTGACAGAACGGAGAGAGGTGAGATGTCGTGCAGATGAGCACATCATTGGATAAATACTTACCTGAGTCATGTATCTAAATATGAGTTTAGGGGTTAGTGAAACAGCTGTAGAAAGTTTGCATTGGGCCAAGTTCACACCTATGCATTTTTTTATGCGTTTTTAGTTTTTCAGAAACACACTACAGGACGTTTAACATGGTCTTCTATGGGTCACGTTCACATCTGTGCATTTTCTGGAAAGGCCCAGAGATTTTTTTCTGGTTTTTGGTTCCATAGACTACAATGGATCAAAAACGTGTATTGAAAAATGCAAAATGCACCTAGAATATGCAAACTGCAACCTGCATAGGTGTGAACCTCAGCTTTGGCAGTTTTTTTTAGAAGAAAGTTGGCAATGGCAGACTACTCATTTCTATCATGGCAAATTTACTTCAAAGAGTAACTTCACTTTTCTGAGAAACAAACAATCCCCCAAAGTACATTGCAAGATTTAAAAAAACTGTGTTGCAGATAAAGACTGGGAACTTTGTATGCTTACTGGATCTCTTTGTTTTATCAATGCAAAATGTATGAGCCCTTAGCTTGGGCAATGCTAGCTTTTTTTTTTTTTTTTTTAGAAGAAGAACATTGGCACTTTGCTTGCGAATTTCTTGTAGACATCAGAAAATGTTTCAATCTTGTTCACTTAGAAAAATAAAAGTAAACTGACTCCTGTCCAAGTTTACATGGGTTCTTCTACCCATAGTTTTATTTGGTAACACTGAATTGTCTATGATAGCATTATGTACTGCAAACAGAATATGGCTTCTGGGACACTTTTACCTAAATTTCATTACTGTACATAATTTTTTTTAGAAAGCTATATGCCAGGATTAGTGCTCCTCTAATCTAAAGCAGCACTGACTTGGACATATTTGAAACAATGGTTCAAATTTATGACGTGCCCACAACTCAATCTTAATCTTACAGAAATTACTTTGCTTAGGCTACATTCTTCTTATTTATTAACAATTTGGTTTATCAAGCAGCCAATGCTCCAATGTTTTGCATGCACCTTATGATCTAGGAGCAATCAGGGCCAAAATTTACCTCAGGAGCTTATAGCAGGGAACTATGAAGCGCCTATGCAAAATCTTGGTCAGCTTGGCATGGCTATATCATGCCAAGCTGACCAAAATAGCACCACACTGCACATGCGCGAGATCACCAGGTTGATGCTGTGAGAATGTGGCTTCAGATGCCCACACTGGAGATGGCCGCGTTGTGCAGAAACATCACAAAGTAAGAAAACAATGCTGCACAGATAGAAAATTGGGCATAGTTTATAGCATACATTTGTTACATTGTACAAGAGGTATTTTTATTCTTAACCTCCCTGGCAGTATGATTATGTCAGATTTCAGGTGCTGAAAGCGGTACCATTATTTTGCATGGAAGTTTGGCATTTTAGGCCTGCAATTCTTAGGAATAACTCACTTAAATCTGTCCAAACAAGAGTCTAGTAGACATCCCGAGTATGATAAAGATTGAAACACAAAATCATAAATTATAATATAATAAATAACTAAAAATATTTATAACAAATAATAATAAAAATTAATCAATAATGTAATCAAATCAAAAACACTGAAATTTGCTCAGTTGCAGAATTGTCGCTGTCATTACTTTCAGTGTCTGAAGACGAATTTCCCCACAAATCACTATCGCTCAATTCTGCAAGTGATTCTAATTTATTGTCGCTGTTTTTTAGCTGGTCTAAAACCACTTTTGACATAAAGGGACACTTTTTGGTTGCTATGGACAATCTCCAGTTTCCAGGCAGAAAAAACAGTCTTTATTATATAAAAGGGCATGCAGGACACTGGAAAGACCACTAGGGACAAAGGGGATGTGTTATTATTTTATACAGTATTGTAATCTGTAAGATCTGTAAGTATGTATTGTGTGTTTTTTTTTCTTGAATTTGGCGCCGAACTCCGCCACCGTGCGTCGCAGGGAACGGAGCTCGGCGGCACTCAGGCACTGTGTGAATCAAGCGAGGAGACAGCTCGCTCACACAGCGGGGAGACATGTCAGGATCCAGGGGACAAGTAACTTTGCCTGGATCCTGCAATGCGATCCCGAGTCTGACTCGGGGATACCGCTAATGGTACTGAAATTCCACCCCGAACCAGACTTGGGAATACCGATAAGCAGGTTAAATGTCATAACGCCGCTTTAAGTATCATTGTATTGCCTGAATGTACTTTATTCAATGCATACAGTGGTGACATTATCATAGTACAGGTGCAGAACCTTACATTTATCAATTTGATCAGCCATCTAAGGCTGGCCATACATTATAAAATCTTATTTATTTCCCTTTAGATTTACCTTCAATTATGTAGTGCAAGGGCCTTTTTTGTCTCTCTATGATATGTTCTTACTTGTTGAGTTTACTGAATCATAACAAACGTTTTAAAGCTATTTTTTTAATACCAGATAAAAGTGTGCATGAACAGTAAAAAAAAAAAAACATATTTCAAATAAAAATATATTTTTAATTATATTTTCAAAATAAAAATATACAATCTGAGTCTACTTACAGGGTATATAACTTAATATAAATATATAAATACATAAATAAATTAGGTTATTAAAATACATTTTGCACAACATTATCACAGATTTTTCAAATATTTACACTTAAAACCATATTATCCCAGAATCGGGATAATAAAAAGCTACATGCACACATACGCGCACACGCACACACACGATAATACAAGGCTGTACACATTAAACAAAATGGACTGATTACAATATCAAGATTAAAACATCCTAATTATTGTAAACATATTTCTGTATTTCCTCTTCCTTGGATATATAAAAAAAAAAAAAAAACCCTACTTAGTAGCCCGGTTTATGGAAGATGTTTAATGTAGTGTTTTTGGAATTCCGAAAGAAGTTCATCAAGTAACGATTGCAAGTCATACAATTCGACAGAATTGTCATTACATTCCACCTATAAAAAAAAAAAATTATTAAATTGGAAAAACAAAAAAGATCACTTCATAGTTTGACCGACAACATCAATGAATGCATTCTGAATAAACTGACAGGATTCTCTAACTCATCTCACCATGAACACTGTGACGAATGTACCGCATGCACCACATATTATATATCTCTTATCATCGCAGTACTGTTAAAAATAACTTTCCAAGAAAGCTAAAAAATATTTTTTCTATGTATGATGAGGAAATTACTGTAAGTACAATAATAATATTATATTTTCATACCATTTAATCCTTAAAAGCTCAGGTTTACATTTTCAGTCTGATGTACTGGCTTGCACTTACTATGAATAGGACATATTATCCCACAACCCCCATTCAGATCCAAAGATTTAGGTTTTAGATTTGAATCTGATTTGTGGTTAAAGGAAAATAACTTTTACACCTTTTTGAGTTAAAGCGGTAGTTCACCCTCCTTTCCATCATTAGACCATTAAATTCGGCATCGTAGCGCGAGCTACGGTATGCCGGTCTTAAATTTTTAATCCCCGTACTCACTGTGGTATCGTTGATTGAAGAATCCGACTCCCGCGGGGAATGGGCGTGCCTATGGAGAGGGAGGATGATTGACGGCCGGCTCTGGCACGTCACGCTCCCCGAAGACAGCCGGAGTAGGTCTCGGCTATTCACGACGCCTGCGCACAGGCTATGCGCAGGCGCCGTGAATAGCCAAGCCTATTTCGGCTATTTCCGGAGAAGCGTGACGTGCCAGGGCCGGCCGTCAATCACCTTCTCTCACCATAGGAACGCCCATTCCCCGGATTCTTCAATCAGCGATAGCACGGTGAGTACGGGCATAAAAAATGTAAGACCGGCATACCGTAGCTCGCGCTACGATGCCGAATTTAATTGTCTAATAAAAAAAAACTTTTTTTTTTTTTTTAACAGGGCGAACCCCCGCTTTAAGAAAGCAGTTATCCCTCCTAAAACAGCCCCACGCATTACAATATATCCATATACAATCTCTGTACAATCTACCTTTGATTTATACAAACGGCTTTGTAATGAGGGCATATCTTAACAATCAATTCAATTTCATTCCATCCTTTTAGATCTTTACACAATTAGGTTGTGGTTACATCTAAAATCAGATTGCCAGCTTCACTTTCAAGGGAAAGTGTGGAGACAATAAAGCTGGCCATAGATGGGTAGAATTTCGAACAAACATTTTTGGAATTTTAATTTTTTTAATCATTAGTTTGTCAAATTGGAACGAGCCGCAGTGTGGCAAATTCAGCCCCATCTCGAGTCCAATTCCATTCTCGATGATTTTCAATCTGGATTCCGACCAGGAAAAGGTCCTGAAACCGCCTTGACCAAAGTCCAGGATGATCTACTCTGGGCCCTGGACAGAAATGAGGCTTTGGCCTTGGTATTGCTGGATCTGTCGGCAGCATTCGATACCATCGATCATTCTAGACTGCTTGATAGATTAGGGACTGTGGCAGGCATTGATGGTATAGCATTGGCATGGATGACCTCATTTCTGCTGGACAGGGTTCAGAGAGTAAGGCTGGGACTGCACTGCTCTTCTGATAGTCCCCTGTTCTGTGGAGTCCCTCAAGGGTCGGCGTTATCGCCGCTCCTGTTCAACATCTATCTGAGGCCTCTGCTATATATCATACGACACCCAGTTCTACATTCCTCTGCCCAGGGATGGGGGGGCACAGATAACTCTGGCCACCTGCCTGGAGGAAATTCAAGCCTGGATGGGGGCCAATTATCTTATGCTCAATGGCTCCAAGACTGAGTGCATGGTTTTATGCAATCAGCCATGGTCGGGCGGTTTCCCTACCTGGCCGGACTCGTTTTCATCGGTCCCAGTGCCAGTCACCCAGGTCAGGGATTTGGGAATCATCTTGGACGAGAGATTGACGCTACGACCACAGGTAAACCAGGTGGTGAGTTCTTGTCACTTCCACTTGAAACTCCTGAGGTCGACTTTTCGCTTCATTGAAGAATCGCATAAGATCTCCATGGTCAATGCCATTATTGGAAGTCGATTAGATTATTGTAATGCTTTGTACCTGGGTTTACCTAATAACATCATGCACAAATTACAGCTTATTCAGAATGCCGCTGCGAGGCTACTCACGGGTGTTGGTCGTCGTGACCACATCACGCCATCGCTGAGAGCCCTGCATTGGCTACCCGTGAAGGAACGGGTTCTGTTTAAGACTGGATGCATGGTGCACAGGGCTACCCATGGCAAGGGGCCAGTGTACCTGCAGGAAAAATTCACCAAGTATGTGCCCAACCGTACCTTAAGGTCGGCTAATTTGGAAACTTTGGTGATTCCTAAATTTCGTAAGAAAAAATGCGGAGGGAGGACGAGTGCGGTCCAGGGAGCACAGTTTTGGAACTCCCTGCCTCTAAAATTAAGGCTTGATAATGATCTTTTTAAGTTTAGGAAGCTTTTAAAAACTGAGCTTTTCAGTGTAGCCTATGGAATTACATAGGTTTTTATAGTTCTTTGATCTGCTACTATTTTAAATTTGATCTGTTCCGCTGCCTGTGTGTGTTTTTTTTGTTGTTGCTGTATTGTTGTTCTCGGCGCATCGAGGCCTACGGGTAACTGACTGCGTTTTGTACTTTTTTGTACTTTTAAGAATTTTAATAAATAAATAAATAAATAAATAAATTGATGTTTGTTTTCAACCGACGTAATAGGAAAATTCAAAGGAGCAGGTTGGAAATTTTTTCTCAATCAAATTTCTAACAGTGTATGTGGTTTTCGTTCGATAAAGTTCATTCATTCCAAACTCAAATGTTAAAAGCAAATAATGTCTTTCAAACAAGAAATTCATGTTTTGAGAATGATCTGAGAATTTTCATACAAATTTTCCTAAGACTTTTCATTTGAAAATCTATCCATCTATGGCCAGCTTTACGTTTACATGAGCATCTTTAAAAGGGAATAATAGGGAACTCCTCTAATTGCTTGATATTACTTCCATAGCTCCCAGTTTATAAAGTGACTGGAAGTTGCAGTTAAAGATATACTACCACTGACTGAATAAATCTGGCATTGCAGAACAATTGTACAGACACATTGGTTCTCAATGAGATGCTCTGTATCTGATTGGTGATCAATAGAGTAACAGAAGGTTACTTTCCTACTCATTGTAGGGTTGTATGAAGTGTCCCCTAAGTGCTACTACACAAAGCATTTCCAACAGATATGTTTCAATTATGTTTATTGAAAAGATTTATACAACAGTACAAAAGTATCTCAGCACATCAGCATGTGTTAGCAAATGCAATCTAGGGCCCACGCATAAATTATACAAGTAATGCAATGATCTACAAAAATAGAAACAATCCCTGAAAAACCCCAGGGTACAACCCAAAGTGCAACCTACAAGTGCAAAGTGCACTTGAAATTGCACCGAAAGTGCACTTGGAAGTGCAGTCACTGTAGATCAGTGGGGGACATGCAAGGAAAATAAAAAACAGCATTTTAGCTTGCACATGATTGGATGATAAAATCAGCAGAGCTTCCCCTCATTTCAGATCTACCCCTCAGATTTAAAGCGACTGTGCAATTTGCACTTGTAGTTTGCACTTGTAGTGCAAAGTGGATTTGCCTTTCATAAAAAAGAAAAAAAAATGTCTAATAATAGATTTATCTTGATATGAGCTATGGTGTACTATTTAATAACACACATGATTCTTCCATAAAATGGAATTCTGGAAATATTATTTATTTCCAGAATGATTATGATTATTGTTGTATGTTTCATAGATGACACAGATGAGCTCATGGATAAAAGAAAAACTTGAGCTTACTTCATTTGTAGCAATGGCTACAAACTTTTATGAGTCACCATTAGAATCTACTACAATATTTCTTAATATAGGAACTGCAGCATGTCAAACATATATTGACTTAAAGGAGTTGTAAAGTCTCATGGTTTTTCACCTTAATACATTCTATGCATTAAGGTGAAAAACCTTCTGTGCTTCACCGGCCCACAGACCCTCCCTTTTTCTTACCTGGACCTGATCGTTCCAGCAACGAGCACAAGCCTAGCGGCTCCAGTCGCTGTCTCGGGTCCTCATTGGATAGATTGATAGCAGCAGGAGCCATTGGCTCCCGTGGCTGTCAATCAAAGCCAGTGACATGGGAGCCGGGGGTGGGGCTGAGTCCTGGTGTCTGTGTCGATAGACGTATCGGGACTCGTGAGCGCACCCGTACAGATGCTCCCATGGAAAGCATCTCTCCGTGGAGGCACCCGATGAAGAGGAGGAGCAAAGAGTGCCACAGGCATCCCAGAAAAGGAGGATGGAGCCACTTTGCACAGAGCAGGTAAGTATAGGCATGTTTGTTATTTAAAACAAACAAAAAAAAAAACTTTACAATTACTTTAAATTGTTTTACTTACTCCTTTTGAGAAAAGTGCGAGAGAGCGATTCAGTGAAACAATGTGCCCATCAAGGTTAGAGAGATTGAGAGCTTTAACTCCTCTACAGGCTAGTTTTTCAATTGTCCGATTCTAGTAAAAAAAGGAATACATTTAGTACTGCTTGACTTTAAATTGATTAAAGACAGATTAATATTGCTAATGAACTCATTGGGACTGATTTACTAAAGCAATGCATTTTTTTCCAGTGTCAGTGGAGCTGCTTTACAAAAGGAATATGGTATTTTCACTTTGCAAGGAAATTTTCACCCGGCTTAGTGAATGAAGTGAAACTGTGCTGGCTTCAATCATGTTGAATTTTTACCACATTAACTACCCTAAGTGAACATTTTCTGTTTTAGTAACTCAACTCTATTAACTTCAAATATTGTAATTAATAATCATGCTTAGGACCTTTTTACAACATCTAATAGATAAGACCTTATTGCATGTTTTTATTCCCCTGACTTAAAAATGCATGCCAATACCTAGTAAGGAGAAAGGGGAAATAAGCTTTGTGGGACTACAAATCAAAGCATGCTCTATATACTATATATCTGATTTTGCAATACTATCTCTGACTTTAGCAGACATTAGATCTCAATGACTAGTATACAAAGCTATATCTAATACTTATGTATGAATATGCAGCTGGGTCAATGTAAGTAAAGCCTGGGCTTTCCAGTCCTGGCACCCAAAAGCTAATGGTGGCTCACCTATGACCAGATGGTCTGTGGTAGCTGCCCCTTTTTCCCCAAATGGCCAATGCACCCCTAAACAAAATGGGGTTTATTTATTTAAAGAGTGAATCATGTTAACTTTAACAAAAATTAGTCTATGTCGTAAAAATTCACATTGCAAAACCAACCATGTGCAAGGAAAAAAATAAGATTTTTGCTTGCACATATATGCATGATAGAAGACAGCATTGATTGGCAAATAGATTGTTCACTTTGAAATGGAAGTTACAGTTTGCAATTGACTTTTCCCAAGAGCTTAGTTGTAAAAGCTCTGCTGATTTCCATCGTCCAATCATGTGCAAGCAAAAATGCTGTTTTTATTTTAGTTGAACATGATTGGATTTTCTCTGTTAAGTGAAATATCACCACATTCAGTATGCTCTGGGAAAATTTCACTTGCAAAGTCAACTATTTGCCTTTAATAAATCAACCCCTTGTAGTGGTATAATTTATTGAAAATTATGCATAGCTAATTTTCATGTAAGAAATTAGAGCTAAAATATACACATCAACATACATGATAACACTGGAGTACTGATTGCACTGAAAAAGAATACTGCACATATAAACAGTAGCTATCACTGTTAAATATATTTGAATGGACATTTTAGCTTACTATTTTACTTGAAAACGTTCTTACCTTTTCCTTTGCATCAGTAATCACTTTGGGCACGAAGAATGATAATGTATTCTCGGAAAGCTAAATGAGAGAGCAAGATAACTATGAATTAGATAAGAGGTGTACCTCACTCATTATAGTACATACAAAGTTAAAATAGTTTTTTTTAAAAGTCAACTAATGTTGTGAGCCTATATTCGCTTTCCTATGTAAGCTAAGCTAAGTTTAAATTTGTATTTATTCATCCATTTTTTAGCTAGCCTGATATAGCAGTCTTGCAAGTCTATTGACAATTACTTGCTTAGATAATTTACCATCAATAACTGTGTCATACAACCAGAGCGGGTGACTTTTATAGTGCCTAATGTATTATATTATTAACAACTATAATATTTAAATGAAGAGTCCACATTCTTACCTTTTCTTTACAGTGCTTCAGTTGGTTGATGATGTCTTCCATTGTTAGTTCGTGTTGGTTATCAACATTTTTACTTAGTTTGCGGTTCAAGGGATTAGCGACAATTGCACTTAACAGGAATAGTGCAGCACAAGCAGCGATTGATAGTTTAGCCATGGTTTTCTAGTAGTGTACTAGTAGTGAACTCTGTGTATTTAAGGATATAGATATGAATTGTCCTGACCAAGTGTCATCTTGGTGTGAGTTTTTATAGTCAACTTAGAAACCTCAACGGGAAATGACAAACACTACACCAGAATTAGATTTTGCTGAGTGTTTGGTACAATTTATCAGATAACAAATCTGTGATCAAAAAATCTCAACAAGTGTAATTGTAAAAAATGTGTGCTTTAGAATAGTGTTCCTGGAAAAAAAAGCAGAAATACACACTAAGGGGAAACCAGCGGAAAAAAACCCTCAAGTATATTGATAATGTCTACATTTGTAAATAAATTTAGCAACAATTGATGCCATTCAATGATTATTTTTCTATATCTCTGTAAATATAGATAGGGTTCCTTATTGTCACGTACCTGATGGTTTTGAGCCTGAATTGCAGAGGAAGGCCTTCCTTACGGCTCCTACTCGCGGCCCCTGGTAAGGTAACAGAAGGCACAGGAGAAAGATTGGCACGGGTGCCTGGCAGGATCAACAAAGGAGGAGATGTATCCGATGTCTGGACTCTTCCTTGCAGGAACTGGGATACAGGAACTGGAATAGTTGACTGGTTAGCAGACTGGATCAGGAACAGCTCAGCAGACAGGAACAGCTTAGCAGACAGTGATACAGCAGTGACTGCCAGTACTGTGAGTCTGTGACTGGCACTGGCCGAGAAGGAAAGTTGAGCGTGAGCTCTGGGGACCGGAGTCGGGGAACACATGTCTCCTCCTGAACTTCTCCACTCTACAGGGCGGTTGGGGATGACTTCAATGGGAGGTGGAGAAAAACAACGCGAAAACACTGACATTGCGTGGCGGCACGGCGCGAGGATGACGTCATCATTAATCGATTTCTTAAAGCTGCAGCATCGATGCAGCATCGTGGACGGCTGAATCCTGATGCATCGATGTTACGATTAATTTCGACACCCCCTACTGTCCACCATCCACAATGACACCTCAGTGGAGATTCCTGGAAGACACGGTCCCATTCAGAAGTCAGCATGTGTCCAAGATTATAAGCTTTACGTGGGAGAAGGGGTGGAATACAAAGATCAAATGCTTTAGCCCTATTTGGCAACAAGGAGATCCCGTTTTTGGTATAAGAAAGTTGCGATTTATCTTATAATTTAAAATGCTTATGTTACCTACACCGAATTCACAGAAAGACCCACCCCCTTTCTAAAATTCATAGAAGAAATAGTCATGTCCCTCATCTACTAGCAAAGATCCACCCAGAAAACATTTTCTCTAAGGCCCCGTACACACGACCAGTTTCCTCGGCAGAATTCAGCTTCCGACCGAGTTTCTGGCTGAATTCTGCCGAGAAACCCGGCCGTGTGTACACTTTCGGCCGAGGAAGCCGACGAGGACATCGGCGAGGAAATAGAGAACATGTTCTCTATTTCCTCGTTGTTCTATGGGAGAACTCGGCCCGCCGAGGTCCTCGGCGGCTCCAGGACTGAACTGGCCGAGGAACTCGATGTGTTTGGCACGTCGAGTTCCTCGGCCGTGTGTACGGGGCCTAATGCAGTTAGCAGACTTCAAGAGCGTCATTTCCCAGAGAGCATTCCACCATCAGAAGCAGGCCGAAAATGCCAAAAAAAGATGTTGCATATGCAGCAAAGGAGGAGTTAAAAGAGATACCAGCTATCATTGTCCCCCCACTGTCCCTCCCAAGCCAGCCTGTGCATTGGAAAAGGCTTCCCATGTTTTCTCACATAAAATCTTAGCCCATATTATTAACTATTTCCCCATTTTCAACATCTGTGCTGACCATTTGCCTGCTTCCTCAAATAACCATGCCACTGCCTTCCACGTGACCCTGGCCTGTTTATTGACTATGCCTCTGCCTACCAGCTGAATTGTTGATCCACCACGTTTCTGCCTTCCACGTGAACTGGCCTGTTTATTGACTATGCTTCTGCTTAGATGGAGACATTTTTTGGGGGGGTTTTCTCTGGGTTTTGTCATTTTTTGGTTAGGGTCTGAAGGTCTTCAAAGCAGAATGTGTTTTGGGGTGTAATTTTTGGCTATGTACATGCTATGTGTTAGAAATATCTTAGAAATAGACAACTTTGTGTAAATAAAAATGCATTAACATTTTCTTTCCACATTTTCCCAAAAATTGTGGGAAAATATTGTAAAATATACGTTGGGATGTTTTCTTTCCAATATTGGGGTAATTTTGTGGGCATTTGCATTATCCTGGTGCTCCAGGGCCTTCAAAAGTGTAATAGGTAGTCATTTATGTCCCCGCAACGGGATTACAATTTTTGACACTTTTTTCGTGAAATGGTAGGGGTACAATGTACCCGTTACCAATTCACACGGGAGGCCGGGATCTGGGGGTCCCCTTTACCAAAGGGGGCTTTCAGATTCCGATAAGCCCTCAGACCCCCACAACCACCGGGCATGTTGAGGGCATATGGTCCGCTCTCTCATCTCCCCCTATTTTCCTGTGGCCTGCCAGGTTGCGTGCTCGGATAAGGGTCTGGTATGGATTTTTTGGGTGACCCCCACGCCATTTGTTTTTTATTTTGGCAAGTGGTTCCCCTTAAAATCCATACCAGACCTGAAGGGTCTAATATGAATTTTGAGGGGGACCCCTATGCCATTTAAAAAAAAATTGGCACAGGATTCCCCTTAATATCCATGCCAGACCTGAAGGGCAATTTTCTTTTAATTTTCGTTCGAGGCTCCCCTTAATATTCATACCAGACCCAAAGGGCCTGGAAATGGATTGGGAACCCATGCCATTTTTTTCAATGACTTTTATCTGTATTGCCGGGACCCGACAATTCATTAAAGCCGTGAGTAGTTTTAAATTACTTTTTTTCCCTTTAGAAATGTAATTTTGTGCAGGAAATGTTCTAAACACAGGAAAAATGTGCCACATTGCAGGCATACTATAGACACCCCCCAGGTACGAAATTTAAAGGAATATTTCACTTTTATTGTTTCAGTTTTGCTGCAGTTTTAAAAAAAAAAATTGCATTGATAAATGTCCTTTTTATGACAATAACTTGCATATTAACCTTAAAAATTAAAATTAGCACTTTTGATTTCTCCCATAGACTTTTAAAGGGTGTTCCCCGGCTTTTGAATTTGCCGCGAACACCCCAAATTGTTCGCTATTCGAACAAATGTTCAAGTCGAACTTATGTTTGACTCGAACATCGGGCTCATCCCTATACATTTTGGTCAAAAGTTATGAAGAAAAATGACTAATTTGCTAAATTTTCTAACAGAACCAAAGAAAAATTTGTTTTTTTACAAAATGTTTGGTCTTTATAGCGCACAAAAAAAAAAACAAGTGGTGATTAAATGCCGCCAAATGAAAGTTCTATTTTTGTGGAAAAAAAGAACACACAGTTCATATGGGCACAGTGTTGCATGACTTAGTAATTGTCATTCAAAGTGTGAGAGCACATGGTCAAAATCATGTACAGCAGGTTGCCATTGGGTATTTTTTTTATTGTAAAATGCAGTATATTATTATATTATTTTAGCCTGGCTTATGTTTACAATTAATGTGTTTGTCAAATGTAATGTTATTGTGAAATTCACCACTATAATAAAAGGGGCAGTGAGCAACATTTCACACTGAATAACAGATATTGGTGATTGCTGGCAACTCTTAGGCCCCGTACACACGACCAGTTTCCTCGGCAGAATTCAGCTTCCGACCGAGTTTCTGGCTGAATTCTGCCGAGAAACCCGGCCGTGTGTACAATTTCGCCGAGGAAGCCGACGAGGAAATAGAGAACATGTTCTCTATTTCCTCGTTGTTCTATGGGAGCTCTCGGCCCGCCGAGCTCCTCGGCGGCTTCAGGGCTGAACTGGCCGAGGAACTCGATGTGTTTGGCACGTCGAGTTCCTCGGCCGTGTGTACGGGGCCTTAGGCCCCGTACACACGACCAGTTTCCTCGGCAGAATTCAGCTTCCGACCGAGTTTCTGGCTGAATTCTGCCGAGAAACCCGGCCGTGTGTACACTTTCGGCCGAGGAAGCCGACGAGGACCTCGGCGAGGAAATAGAGAACATGTTCTCTATTTCCTCGTTGTTCTATGGGAGCTCTCGGCCCGCCGAGCTCCTCGGCGGCTTCAGGGCTGAACTGGCCGAGGAACTCGATGTGTTTGGCACGTCGAGTTCCTCGGCCGTGTGTACGGGGCCTGAGGCCTCGTACACACGACAGAAACCGGTCGTGTGTACATTTTCGTCGAGGAAACTCGAGAAACTTGACGAGCCAAAAAGAGAGCAAGTTCTCTATTTCCTCGACGGGAATGGAGAAACTTGCCTTGTCGAGTTCCTCGACAGCCTAACAAGAAACTCGACGAGAAAAACGATGTGTTTACCCCTTCGAGTTCCTCGGTCGTGTGTACGAGGCTTCACACATAATTCAGTGAATCTAATAATCAAATATGCTTTCAACTTGAGTGAATGTTCCCCTGAAGTGTTGAATGTCACATTCCCTGCTGCATTTAAAAAAAAAAGGCATCTGCACTAGAATATTTTGTATTTACCTATCCCCCTGCCCATGCTGCCAAACTCTGTTGTATTGAAGATCTGAGCCAGTGGCTGTCAACTTCAATAAAACAGAGCACCTTGTCTGTAGCCCCTGACATCATCAAAGGGCCACATATATCATGTTCAGTGTATGTAATACATTCAGATGATTGTCAGAGACTGCAGACAAGATAGCGCAAATGATGGTCAGATATTGTGGCTATGCTACAGGTTTGCTGAAGACTGGAGACATGATGCAAACAACAGACACACTGGGGACATAATACACGAGGCTAGCCGAGATCACTGCTATTACCCATTTACAGATCAATCCTTCTACTCCCACTAAGTACTAGTGGTCTGCGTGTGGCACTTGGGTAGGAGGGTTGGCACTAGGGATCCAAGCTGAAAAATCTTTAGCATTTGGTACACTTTAGATCATAGCTCCCTACTGTCACTGATTTTGAGGGACTGTTCCTCATTCAGAACAAAGTCCATCTGTCCCTTTTGCCTCCTCATTTTTGTCTGATTTATATTGTTATATATAAAATGCACCACTTATCTATCAAAAAGTGTTTCCCAGTGCTAAACCTTTCACCCATTTTTTAAATTGCTGCCTTTGCAAATTTCAAAAAACAATATAAAGAAATAGTAGTGGTAGAAAAAGCACTTGGTGTATTTTATTTGCATCGTTCTCCTTTAATGGGGCATGGCAGGGGGTGTGTCCTATGCTACATACGTTTGCTACTAGGTATCCCTCGTTCCCATCACAGAAAATTGGGTGGTATGTTAGATACTTGTGTCCAGTGCCAGGGCAAGGCCATCCAGTGCAAAGATGCCAATCTGAGTGAATGGAAATAAATGTGTTGTGCTTACCCCCACAAGAGCCGTTTGGTACTGTAGAGGTTGGTTGCTACTAGTTACAAACATCCACCAAATCAGCCTGCTACCAGACCCCCATATATCACTTCTGAGACAATGAACAGTCATTTGCGTTGTTTTGTTGCGTTTATTGCGGGATACAACTTAGTTGGGATAAGGGGAGACATAAGATGCCCATACACTTATTGAATTTCCATCACATGTACAGGGTATGGAGCATTGATTAGTAGAATGTGTCCTGAAAAATGATGCACTTCTAACATTCACAGTTTCTTTCCCTGCATATCTCCACTGCAGACTATTGCTCCTCCTCCTATGCAATGGCTCCTGCAGAGTATCACTCCCTTGAACTCCTCTTCTCTTGAATAAATTCTTTGCTGCAGAACTGTTAGATTCCTGTCTCATTACTTCCAGTAAGGCTGCATTCACACCTAGGCGACAAAACGCCTGAAGCGCAACGCTACAATACGCTGAAGGGGAGAAATAACATGATTCTCTATGGAGATGGTTCACATCTCCACGCCGAACGCCGAAACGCCGAATGCCTGAATTTCAAACAAGTCCTGGGCCCTTTTTTGTCACGGCATATCGGGCGGCTTCGGCGTTCTCCATACCCCACAATGACCTATACAAAACCGCGGTTAAAAACGTTTTGTCGCAGCAAATCGTGGTAAAAAACGCTGCAATTTGTCGCGGCAAATCGCGGTAAAAAACGCTGCAAATCGCCTAGGTGTGAATGCAGCCCAAGACAAAAAGGGATCACTCTGAATAACCCCAGCTTGCTGGCTGTACCTTTGCAATGTAGTAGAGTCTCTTGAATGGTGTTGCTTGAACAAATCACTAAGCCAGAGGTATACAATACCTCTACCCGGGGGCTCAATGATCTTTGTAGCTGCACGGTCTCTTGGATGATATCACCTGAGTGCTTTACTAGGCCAGAGATACTCAGTACCTCTCCTCAATGGCCCAGCAAGTTAGCAGCACATGGCAATAGACGGACTACTGCTCCCAGCCAGTCCAATCTGCAATTCCTGCATTCCCCCCGGCCACAGCAATTTGTACTATTCTCCACAATCTTTCTCTTGCTCCAGTTTTCCACTGTAGTAGACACACTGACCTTCTCCTGCCCCAAGTACATGGTAGAAACACACATCTTAGCAGCTCCTCCGACCCTCCTCTGCGTTCGGCGTGTCCCCCCCACCTGGGGACGCTCTGCAGCAACTGCCTAAAACTCCATTCTCACTTCTCCTGCACATACAGAATCCCCCTTAGCAGCATGTGACCTCAGCTTATATGGGAGGCCTGCCCCCTGCCAATACCGAATTGGGATTGGTCAGAGCTCCTCACATGAGCTGCCTGCCACTCCAAATTCAGGCCCAGCCTCTTCTCCAGAACAATCTTTCTGAAAGCAGAGGAGGCGCCTCAAAGCCTGAGCACAGGTGGTCACACCCACTGCTACACTAACAACTCCCAGCCCCAGATCAAAACAAATAGGCCTAGCCTAGAGCATAGGCCTGCCTAAATTTGCCTGCACTGATAGCTTAAACCCAGAAAAATTATATTCTAGCACCTACCTAATGGTAGAGGGTGCTACGGTACGATGGGTTCTCTGTTCTGCCACAACTCTTTAAACTGCTTTGTCCCCTCTGACACACCTCCGTTTATTAACTGAAGGCTGCATACACCTGTACAACTTAAGTGCACAATTTAGGCAAAATTATAAATGCAACACTTTTGTGTTTGCTCCTATTTATCATGAGCTGAACGCAAAGATCTATGACTTTTTCTATGTACACAAAGGGCCAGATCCACAAAAAACTTACGCCGGCGTATCTATTGATACGCCGCGTAAGTTCAACGATGCCCCATCGTATCTTTGTTTTGTATCCACAAAACAACATACGACTGAATGTGGGCTCGATCCGACTGACGTACGTCTTAGTACGCTGTCGTATCTTAGGTGCATATTTACGCTGGCCGCTAGGTGGCGCTTCCGTTGATTTCCGCGTAGAGTATGCAAATTAGCTAGATACGCCGATCCTAAAATGTACGTCCGCCCGGCGCATTTTTTACGTCGTTTACATAAGGCTTTTTTTGGCGTTACCCCTGGGTCTATAAGGTGTACGCAATGTTACGTATGGACGTCGGGACAGCGTCGAATTTTCCGTCGTTTACGTCGTTTGCGTAAAACGTTCGCGAATAGGGCTTTGCGTAAATTACGTTCACGTCGAAAGCATTGACTATTTGCGACGTGATTTAGAGCATGCGCACTGGCATACCCCCACGGACGCTACGCCTGCCTAAAGATAGGCAGATCTTTGTGGATCTGGCCCAATATGCCTTTTTCTCTCAAATATTGTACACAAATCTGTCTAAATGTGTGTTAGTGAGCACTTCTCATTTGCCGAGATAATCCATCCACCTCACAGGTGTGGCATATCAAGATGCTGATTAGACAGCTCATGATAAATAGGGGCAAACACAAAAGTGTTGCGTTTATAATTTTGCTCAGTGTATGTACGGGTGAAACTTGAAAAATTATTTTACTAATGCAACTTAAAAGGTTAAACTAATATATGAGATAGACTCATTACATGCAAAGCAAGATAGTTCAAGCCATGATTTGTCATAATTATGATGATTATGGCTTACAGCTCATGAAAACCCCAAATCCACAATCTCAGAAAATTAGAATATTACATGCAATCACTAAAACAAGGATTGTACATAGAACAATATTCGACCTCTGAAAAGTATAAGCATGCATATGTACTCAGTACTAGGGATGAGCTTTGAGTTCGAGTCAAACTCATGTTCGACCCGAACATTGCCTGTTCGCCTGTTCGCCGAACAACAAACAATTTTGGGTGTTTGTGGCAAATTCGAAAAGCCGCGGAACACCCTGTTAAAGTCTATGGGAGAAATTTAAAGTGCTAATTTTAAAGGCTAATATGCAAGTTATTGTCCTAAAAAGTGTTTGGGGTCCTGGGTCCTGCCCCAGGGGACATGTATCAATGCAAAAAAAAGTTTTAAAAAACGTCAGTGTTTTATCGGGAGCAGTGAATTTAATAATGCTTAGAGTGAAACAATAAAAGTGAAATATTCCTTTAAATTTCGTACCAAGGGGGGGTGTAAAGTAAGCATGTGAAATAGCGCATGTTTCCTGTACTTAGAACTGTCACTGCACAAAGTGTCATTTCGAAAGAAAAAAAGTCATTTAAAACCGGACTCGCAGCTATAATGAATTGTCGGCTCCCGGCAATTCAGAGAGAATTCATTCATAAAAAAAATTCAATTACCAGGCCCTTCAGGTCTGGTATGGATATTAAGGGGAACCCCACCGTCAATTTTAAAAAAAAATTACGTGGGGTTCCCCCCAAATATCCATTCCAGACCCTTCAGGTCTGGTGTGGTTTTAAGGGGAACTTCACCCCAATTTTTTTTTTAAAATGGCGTGGAGTTCCCCCAAAAATCCACACCAGACCCCTTATCCGAGCACGTTAACCTGGCTGGCCGCAGAAAAGAGGGGGGGTGGCCAGATTTCAAATGTTCGAGTCTCATAGACTTTAACAGGGTTCTAAAGTTCACACGAACATTTGGTGTGTTCGCAGGTTCAGTACTTGGTTTTGGCCCCTTTTACAGCAATTACTGCATCAATGCGACGTGGCATGGAAGCTATATGCCTGTGGCACTGCTGAGGTGTTATAGAAGACCATAATGCTTCGATAGCAGCCTTTAGCTCGTCTGCATTGTTTGGTCTCATGTCTTTCATCATTCTACTGGCAATGCCCCATAGATTCTCTATGGGGTTCAGGTCAGGCGAGTTTGCTGGCCAATCAAGCACAGTAATCCGACGGGCATTGAACCAGGTTTTGGTGCTTTTGGCAGTGTGGGCAGGTGCCAAGTCCTGCTGCAAAATGAAGTCAGCATCCCCATAGAGCTTGCCTGCGGAAGGAAGCGTAAAGTGCTCCAAAATCTCCTGGTAGATGGCTGCGTTGACCCCGGAATTAATAAAGCACAGCAGACCATTACCAGCAGATGACATGGCTCCCCAAATCAACACAGACTGTGGTAACTTCACACTGGACTTCAAGCATCTTGCAGTGTGTGCCTCTCAATTCTTCCTCCATAATCTGGGTCCTTGGTTTCCAAATGAGATGCAAAATTTGCTCTCATCAGAAATGAGCACTTTGGACCACTGAGCACCAGACCAGGTGTGTTTTTCTTTAGCCCAGGTAAGACACTTCTGAAGTTGTTTGTTGTTCAGGAGTGGCTTGACAAGAGGAATAAGACATGTGAAGCCCATGTCCAGGATCTGTCCAGGATCTGTCTGTGTGTGGTGGCTCTTGATGCACTGACTCAAGCCTCAGTCCAGTTGTGAAAACCCCCAACACTTTTGAATGGCCTTTTCCTGACAATCCTCTCCAGGCTGTGGTTATCTCTGCTGCTTGTGCACCTTTTTCTTCCACACTTTTCTCTTCCACATAACTTTCTATTAATGTGCTTTGATACAGCACTTTCAGAACATCCAACTTCTTTTGCAATTACCTTTTGAGGCTTTCCCTCTTTATGGAGGGTGTCAATGATGGTTTTCTGCACAACTGTCAGGTCAGCTGTCTTTCCCATGATGGTGATTCCTACTGAACCAGACTGAGAGACCATTTAAAGGCTCAGGAATCCTTTGCAGTTATGGCTTAATTAGCTGATTAGAGTGGGACACTTTGAGCCTAGAATATTGCACCATTTCACATTATTCAAATTTTCTGAGATTGTGGATTTGGGGTTTTCATGAGCTGTAAGCCATATTCGTCACATTTATGACAAATCATGGCTTTAACTATCTTGCTTTGCATGTAATGAGTCTATCTCATATATTAGTTTAACCTTTTAACCACTTAAGGACCGCCTCCTGCACATATACGTCGGCAGAATGGCACGGCTGGGCACAAGCACGTACCTGTACGTCCTCTATAAGTGCCCGCGACCCGGCCCGAAGCTCCGTGACCGCGGCCGCGGGACCCGCGGATCCGATCGCCGCCGGAGTCCCGCGATCGGTCCCCGGAGCTGAAGAACGGGGAGAGCTGTGTGTAAACACAGCTTCCCCGTTCTTCACTGTGGCGCTGACATTGATCGTCTGTTCCCTGATATAGGGAAAGGCGATCAATGACGTCACATGTCCAGCCCCACCCCCTACAGTTAGAAACACATATGAGGTCACACTTAACCCCTTCAGCGCCCCCTAGTGGTTAACTCCCAAACTGCAATTGTAATTTTCACAGTAAACAATGCATTTTTATAATTGTAACAAGTGAAATATTTGCGCTGTAAAGTGTTATACAAATTAATGTGTGTGTGCATATAACCACATACATATACAAGTACAAAAAATGGGTGGGGAAAGTCCAAAAAAGGGGGAGTGACACTAATATACCAGTAAACAATATTGTTGAATAGTCATTAATCGAGGGCACAGTGCTGAAGAGGTCCAGGTACAACAAAATCCAACCATGTAGGGGTGCAGTTCATCAATACTTTATCCAATCAATAACGTTGTGAAGTGAAAAATGTTGAAAAACACAACAATAAAAATAAAATATAAAAATAGAAATAAAAATAAATATAAAAATAAAAATAAGAACTGATTGGGCTACGCTGTGGTTGTTTATTCCACTTCCCCCCATGTATGACTGCCACATCTGAGTGTCCGGACTGAGCCACAGATAGAGGGGAAGTGTTGGAGGCACAGATTTATTGCGAGTCCGCACTCGTGGAGGAAGGTCTTTTATGTTATATTGTTCATTACTACCTGGGCATTCCTGGGGGGTTTTTTGTTTATTGTTGATGATATCACACGATCAGGCTTGTCCTTCTCTCTTACCCCACATACACCACCGAGATCCTCATACATAACAAGAGCCGACTCGTGAACCATTGGGGACACGGGACTCCTAACCCTGGAGAATCAGTAAGGGAGAGGAAGGAGGGACTGACGAGCTCGGCGTTCGTGGATAAGAGCCCCAGTTTTTTCACCCACATGTGAGTGCATCTCCACTGGTTTAAATCAGAAGACATTGCTATCCCTCTCTGTGACGTTATCACACCATTTGGTTTCTACTCCTTTTACTTTTTCATGTAATACACTTTATGGAGACCCGTATGTGATACTCAACAACGGACCACACCCATCAGGATCAGGCTGATTTAATCCAGTTTGCCAGATTAGAGGTGAGCTGCTGGGATCACTAGAGGTGCATATATGAGATCTTGGTTACGGCTCACTCTCTATCTTTCACCCTTTTTGGATACAAGGCCTCCTTCTTCTGAAATACTTTGACCCTTATTCTTATTTTTATTTTTATTTTTATTTCTATTTTTATATTTTATTTTTATTGTTGTGTTTTTCAACATTTTTCACTTCACAACGTTATTGATTGGATAAAGTATTGATGAACTGCACCCCTACATGGTTGGATTTTGTTGTACCTGGACCTCTTCAGCACTGTGCCCTCGATTAATGACTATTCAACAATATTGTTTACTGGTATATTAGTGTCACTCCCCCTTTTTTGGACTTTCCCCACCCATTTTTTGTACTTGTATATGTATGTGGTTATATGCACACACACATTAATTTGTATAACACTTTACAGCGCAAATATTTCACTTGTTACAATTATCACTTTTTGTCTATCGAGGTAGACCTCTTTTTTATTTGCAGCAGTATCCCCACTTTTCACTTGTCCCCTCACTCTAGACAGCGCAGGAGTTCACTTCACTTATAATGCATTTTTATAGCATTTTTTGTTGTGAAAATTACAATGATCCCAAAAATGTGTCAAAATTAGCCGATGTATCCGCCATAATGCCGCAGCCATGAAAAAAATCGCCGATCGCCGCCATTAGTAGTAAAAAAAATATATTAATAAAAATGCAATAAAACTATCCCCTATTTTGTAAACGCTTTTGCGTAAACCGATCGATAAACGCTTATTGTGATTTTTTTTACCAAAAATATGTACAAGAATACGTATCGGCCTAAACTGAGAAAACAATATGTTTTTTTTATATATTTTTTGGGGGTATTTATTATAGCAAAAAGTAAAAAATATAGATTTTTTTTCAAAATTGTCGCTCTATTTTTGTTTATTGCGCAAAAAAAAAAAAAACGCAGCGGTGATTAAATACCACCAAATTTCGAAATTTCACCTGTACTGCATATTAGCGTACAGGAAATAGGCCACAGACTACTTAAAGAAAAATTAGGTGTACTAACCATCGGACATGTCCGACGGAAATGTTTCCAGCGGACAAGTTTCTTAGCTTGCTAAGAAACTTTTGTCCGCTGGAAACCTGTCCGCTAGGCCGTACACACGGTCGGACATGTCCGCGGAAACTGGTCCGCGGACCAGTTTCAGCGGACATGTTCGCCCGTGTGTATGCGGCCTCAGGCTTCATGTACACGGGACGTTTTTACAACTGCTCCTGAACGATTTAACTTGACAGAGAGTAACCCACGTTTAAAGCATCCGTTTTGCCACGTTTACATGCCGCGTTTAGCAGCGTTTGCATTTAGAAGTGTTTAAAATGGAAAAAAATGCCCAAAAACAAAAAACGCCTATAAACGAAACGCTGCTAAACGTGGGTTACCGCATTTAGGCTCCATGCACACTGGAGCTCAAAAACAACCGTTTTGAATGCCAGATTTTTGGCAAAATCTCAAAAACATAATTATTCAATACATACTTGACGTAATATTATAATGTTTTTTTTAAAGGATTTTTAAAATTAAATAGTAATAGTAATATAATTTAAAAATATATATATATTTTTTTTTTTAAAAAGCCAATATTTTATAAAAAAAATATTTTAAGAAATGTAAAAAAAATTAAACATTTTTGAAAACACAAATGATTAGTTAAAATATTAAAAAAAAAAAAAAAAAAAACAATCTTTGGAATTTTTCTTTAAATATTTTAACAAAAAAATTTTTTAACATAAAAATATACTGAATAACAGTGACATCACCCCACTGGCCCCTCCCTGCAATACAAATTACTTACGCTCTCGACTCCATGGAGCGTCTTAGGAAGGAAAGCTCCTGACTTAAGGGGTGCGGTCTTATATTTGAAGGTACTCCACTGCGCTCTGCAAACAGCTTATCCTTCACTTTCTTCCTAATTCTGTCAACTAGTGACTTCCATCGAGACTGCAAAGCGGCAGCTGACTAAAAAAAAGGTACATTGCATTGCATTTTAGAAACTATATACAATATACACATAAAAAAATGTAATTCAAGCACACATATGCACTTACTTTGATCTTTCTTCATGCTATGGCTCATTGCATTGCATCCCAGTCCTCCGTTAGGCTGCAGCTGATTTCGTTCCAACTGTTCCTTTTAGAAACACGGTCCCCATGTCAAGGGTGAGACAAGTCCCAAATGGCAGGGTGCAGTTGCACTGCAGCAATGAGCTGCGATTGAGAAACATCTTTTGCTATTTTTGCACAGTGCGACTCAGCAGATATGTGTGCAGCAACAGAGGAGGTGGATGGGAGGTCAAATGTTGTTTCCTGTATGCACAGGATGTCCTGTAATTTTTTTAAACTCAGATTTTATAAAAACGCCAAACACTAATTCGCGGATGTTTATGAGCGTTAATGAGCGTTTGACGTTTTTTGGCACTTTGAATGTGAATTTCTGGTGTTCAGAAAAAAGCCCATAAACTCCATTACTCACTAACGCTAAAAACGTCCATGTGTGCATGAACACATAGGCTAACATGGAGTGCAGTTTATGGGCTTTTAAAAAAAACGCCCAAAAGCCAATAAACTGCAGATTATGAGCTCCAGTGTGCATGGAGCCTAAGAAGATCGCTGACAAGAATGTTAACAGAAATCACAGGAAGATATCAGCCCACAAGTTTTTTTCCACACTGACAGGTATTATTTTGCAGTTATCGAACAGATATAAAAAATGCTTTTAATTGCAAATTGAACAGACCAAAAGTGTTTATTGTCAAGGCTTACATATATTTTAACTGGAATCAAAGGATTTGAGTCAATCTAGCATTTTATCATTATGAAAGGAATTGTGTCCCACTAGCAATGAAAGAGGTACTTTTTACCTGCAGGTAAGCCTACAATAAGACTTACCTTTCACATCTTTCCCATTATATGGGCTTCCATTTAGACTATTATATATTTCCATACATCCTTTTACATTCTTTACAGATATTTGTAGCATCTGCTCCTGATGAGTGGTAATTATTGATGAAACGCTTCACGCTTCACAGGATGCAGCCTCTATTCCACACATGGCTCTATCAACATCTTATTTCCATCCAATATGGTTTTACTCTATTACATCTATGTAAATTATACATTGTTTTCATAATATGATACACTGTTTTCATAATTTGATACAATTTGTTTTAATACTATGGTCCCATTTATGTGCATTTTTTTTTTTGTTATTCATGCTGTGTTCTGTTTTCAATTTGTTTTTATTCAATTTTTTTAAACACAGATATAATTTACATTTCGTTGCCAATAAGCATACAGAAAAAAGTTCACATTTAAAATAAGTTCAACATTTCATACACGTATATAACAACAATAACAACTACACATAAAACAACAATATGGGTCAATTCTGCATCCTCCTGATCTTTTACTCTCTCTTCGGTCTTTGCCCTCTCCCCCCCATCCCCCCACCCCAGGAAGACGGGTGAAAGAGAGGAAAGAAAAACAAAACAAAACAAAAAAAGGGGTTTAAGTGCTAGGTGCCCAATTCCCATTTCTAATCCTTCAGTGCCTGTGCCCTCCACTTTCTATTGTTATGATTGGACAAGGGTAACACTCTTGCCCCATTACCTATATGCCTCTCTCAAAAGAGGGGACTAAAAAAACAAAAACAAAAAAAAAAATGTTAAATGTTAAAGAATTATTACCCTTTATGTACTGTGGTGGAAATGTTGAATTTCATATTTAGACCAGGGGAACCATTGCATAGATGGATGTATATGTCTTACTGGACTGGTTATATTTTGTCTATGATGACAGGGCCTTGCTTAAACTGTATTCATCTCCTGTCTTGGGAATTAGTAAAAGGTGTCAGGTGGTAATTAAATTAGGTAAATTATCTTTTTGTCATGAAGAGGAGCTAGGAAAGGCTTCATCGCAGCAGGGGCCCTTAGCATGCTGATGTAGCAAATGGTCAAACTACGCATTAACCACTTACGCCCCGGGCCTGTTTTTCAGATTCGGTGTTTACGAGACTAAAACATTTTTTTTGCTAGAAAATTACTTAAAACCCCCAAACATTATATATTTTTTTTCTAACACCCTAGAGAATAAAATGGCAGTCATTGCAATACTTTTTGTCACACCGTATTTGCACAGCGGTCTTACAAGCGCACTTTTTTTGGAAAAAAATCACTTTTTTAAATTAAAAAATAAGACAACAATAAATTTGGCCCAATTTTTTTATATATTGTGAAAGATAATGTTACGCCGAGTAAAATGATACCCAACATGTCACGCTTAAAAATTGCGCCTGCTCGTGGCATGGCGTCAAACTTTTACCCTTAAAAATCTTGATAGGCGACGTTTAAAAAATTCTACAGGTTGCATTTTTTGAGTTACAGAGTAGGCCTAAGGCTAAAATTATTGCTCTCGCTCTAACGATAGCGGCGATACCTCACTTGTGTGGTTTGAACACCGTTTTCATATGCGGGCGCTACTCGCGTATACGTTCGCTTCTACGCGCGAGCTCGTCGGGACGGGGCGCTTTAAAAATTTTTTTTTGGGGTTTTCGTATTTATTTTTATTTATTTTACAATTTTTAACACTGAAATAAAAAAAAAAAAATTATCACTTTTATTCCTATTACAAGGAATGTAAACATCCCTTGTAATAGAAAAAAGCATGACAGGTCCTCTTAAATATGAGATCTGGGGTCAAAAAGACCTCAGATCTCATATTTAGGCTTAAATGCAAAAAAATAAAAAATAAAATTGAAACTGTCATTTTTTCAAATGACAAAAAAAAAAATGTTGCTTTAAGACGCTGGGCGGGACTGACGTTTTGACGTCACTTCCGCCCAGCAGAGCTATGGGGACGGGTGAAGGAGATTTTTCCTTCACTCGCAACCCCGCACAGCTGCCGAACAGTCCCGATCTCCTCCGCCGCTACCGACGGCTACGGTAAGCGGCGGAGGGCGCGGGAGAGTGGCGGGAGGGGGGGGGGCCCTCTCCCGCCACCGATAACGGCGATCTCGCGGTGAATCCACCGCGGAGACCGCCGTTATCGCTGACAGGACCGCCCACTGAAGAGATGAATATCTCGGTTGTGGCAGCAGCTGCTGCCTTTATCGAGATATCCATCTTCAAAGTGATGACGTATAACGACGGTGGGCGGTCGGAAAGTAGTTAAAGGATCGCTTGACACACCATAGACTGAGAGGTTTTTAGATTTAGGCATGCTAAGAAAAAGCTTGAGATTCAAATAATCGGGATCTGAGACAACTTTGAACCAATTAATATCTAGGCTTGAGATGCAACCGATCAGATTGTAAGGCAATTTTACACCAATCGTATCCTAGGGATTTTGAATCCTGGAAGGGGGGTTGAGAAGGAGTGGGGTTTTACAAAGGTGTGTATATATCAGAATGCAGCCCGATAGCTCAGCCCTTTTGGCCTGAGGATCTGATCTGAACGAGACATGGTGACATAGGATCTCTCTGTAATGTATTCTCTCTCTCTCTTCCTCCCTTCTATCTTAAGATTTTGCCTAAGAGTATGATAGGAGTCTGGGAATGTCCATTGTAACCATATCAGAGTTAGGCCGTAGTTATCCTTGTGACCTGGCAACATTATACCTGTAACATCACCTAAGGAATATTTGGTAATTCTAATCATTAATTTTCTTCATCTCTGTAATTTTTCCTTTCTGACGACTTGTCCTGATCTACTGATGTGTCCATTGAAGCAATATTCCTATGTGTATTATTGTGTATTATCGGTAACATCTTTGTATTAAAGATGATATCCTTTATGTTATGGTTACGAATATCAGATTAATACAAGCTTTTTTTCTGTATCAATAAATGTAATAATTTTCTCTTTTTTGCACCGCTATATTTTGTTTTAATTTTTATATAGACAAAAAGGTTTTAATCGCTTATTTTAATTATTTAAGTGAGGTAATATAATCTTTCCATAACAGTACTTACTTATTGCTATGGGGTTTTATGCCCATGTCAATAAATGTGTCATTACCTTATATTTGTGTTATTGCCTGCCTCATTCAAAGTCCCAAACTTTCTATTTTTGTATCCAGATTAGGGATGGAGGTGCACCTCCCCTTGTGCACCTCATTTAAAGTCCTGATATATGTAGATATACATCCCCCCTCTCTTTGTATTCATTAAGGGCAGCTCCCAGCTGCTTCACTCTGTTTGTAAACAGAGGGCCAGATTCTCGTAGATCGGCGTATCTTTGCGCGGGCGTAACGTATCCGATTTACGTTACGCCTCCGCAACTTAGACGGGCAAGTGCTGTATTCTCAAAGCATTTGCTCCGTAAGTTGCGGTGGCGTAGCGTAAATAGGCCGGCGTAAGCCCGCCTAATTCAAATTTGGAACAGGGGGGCGTGTGTTATGTAAAATAACCATGACCCGACGTGATTGACGTTTTTCACGAACGGCGCATGCGCCATCCGTGGACATATCCCAGTGTGCATTGCTCCAAATACGCCGCAAGGATGTATTGGTTTTGACGTGAACGTAAATTACGTCCAGCCCCATTCACGGACGACTTACGCAAACGACGTAAAATATTCAAAATTCGATGCGGGAACGACGTCCATACTTAACATTGGTACGCCGCATGTACGCCACCATATAGCAGGGGTAACTTTACGCCGGGAAAAGCCTAACGTAAACGGCATATCTTTACTGCATCGGCCGGCCGTACATTCGTGAATTCGCGTATCTAGCTGATTTACATATTTCTAGGCGTAAATCAGCGTACACGCCCCTAGCAGCCAGCATAAATATGCAGTTACGATCCGACGGCGTAAGAGACTTACGCCTGTCGGATCTAATAGAAATCTATGCGTAACTCATTCTAAGAATCAGGTGCATAGATACGACGGCACAACTCAGAGATACGACGGCGTATCTGGAGATACGCTGTCGTATCTCCTTTGTGAATCTGGGCCAGAGTGTCCAGGGATTCCATACATCCATACCAGGTCCAAGTAGCTGCCATGTTTGTCCATGCCACATGTCCTAAATGTTCAGGGTCTGTTTTTATGTTTGGTCTGATTACTCCACTCATCCCTACTGAAGAGACTGTAATGATGTTGAAACTGCTATTTTTGTATCCAATTGTTTGTAACTAAGATTAGTAAATATTACTGTTTATTCTTTTTGAGTTGTGCATGAGTGTGTTATTATTCACTAGCACTATATGGGGAGACCTCATTTTAATTTGTGTTTAACAATAGTTGTTATGCATGACATATTTATGCCTATTTATAGCTCCATTACATCACAAAGGACATTGGGAAAGGTTATGGTCATACTGCTCATCTCTCTGCCTATGCTTTAAGTTACTTCTCCACGAGTCATCACTACTATCCACCCCTCCCCACGCAACCAAATAATCTTTCACTTCCCACTTCAGAGTACTAGTAGTTTTAACAGTGTATACAGTAAAGTACAAGCCATCAAAGGCTGCTTTGGGAAAGATAAATCAGATAATAGATAAGATATTGTGACAATACAGAAAAAAAAAAAACATTGGTCAACCCCAACCAGTGGGTTGACCAAAAGAAACTGACTTGATTCCCCCATCCACACACTTGATGTGGATAAGGAAATCCTCCCTGCTGAGCTATTGTTATCTGACAGTGGAGAAACTTCCTTGCTGTTAGAATACACTGATCAGCATTGCAGCATTGCAGGCTGTAACTAGCAGCGGTGACCACGCAAGGAAAACCCAACAGGATGGTTGTACAGAAGTCGATTGGTAGATCGGTTTCTGGACCGTTTTCATTGGTTAACCGATGAAGCAGACTGATGGTCTGATGTGCCTACACACCATCAGTTAAAAAAACGATCGAGTACAACCCGGTGACGTAAAACATAACAACGTGCAGAGAAAAATTAAGTTCAATGCTTCCAAGCATGCGTCGACTCTATTCTGAGCATGCGCGTGGTTTGAACCGATGCTTTTGCGTACTAACCATCGGTTTTGACCTATCGGTTAGACGTCCATTGGTTGAATTTTAAAGCAAGTTCTACATTTTTGGATCGAAGGATAACTGACCGATGGGGCCCACACACGGTCAGTTTGGACCGATGAAACTTAACTTCAGTCCGTTTTCATTGGTTTTGTCCGATCGTGCGTACAGGGCCTTAGGCTTCTCTCCTAGTTACTCACATCCCCACACAGTTAGAAAATGCAATATTTAACCCCTTGATCACCCCCTAGTTTTAAATCCTTCCCTGCCAGTGACCTTTACACAGTAATCAGTGCATTTTTATAGCACTGATTGCTGCATAAATGCCAATGGTCCCAAAAAAGTGTCAAAAGTCTCCGATCTGTCCGTCGCATTATTGCTAAAAATATCAAATCACCGCCATTACTAGTAAAAAAAAAAAAAAATTATAATAAAAATGGCATAAAAATGCCAAAAGTTTTTACTATGGTTTGCAGACTCTATAACTTTTGCCAAACCGATCAATATACGCTTATTGCAATTTTTTTTACCAAAAATATGTAGAAGAATATATATTGGCCTAAACTTAGCAAATTTTGGGGGCGTGTCCAAGATGGCGATGGGAGCAGACGTGTAACTGCCGAGCTCCCGCTCTGAGACTCCTTCCTACCTTGATCCTGTGTGGAACTCGGGCTATTTCCTCACCCTTTCTTGCCCTGCCTCCTGGGGAATGCGCCGGAACAACAAGGGGAGTCAGACTCGCCGTAAAACCACTGTTGCGGGTACTCCACCGAACACTGGGCCTAAGCCGCCCGCACCAACCAACCGCATGGCGGATCGTGCGGACTCCCCGCGGGACGGCGCGATCCAAGCTGGATCGGAGGCGTTTGAGGCCCTCATGACGGCGATCTCCACATGCCAATCCACCCTCATGGTGAAGATCGACCATGTGCAGGCGGAAACGGCGCTGATACGCCGCGACCTAGATGCATTCCGGGACCGCGTGTCGGAAGCTGAGAGGCGGGTCTCCGACCTGGAGGACATTCAAAGAGACCACCATTCTGACATCCAGGCCCTGAAGTCAAGAGTGAAGATCCTTGAGCACAGGGCGGAGGACGCCGAAAACAGGAACCGCCGCAACAATCTGCGGGTCCTGGGGCTCCCCGAGGGTGCAGAGGGCACGGATCCGGCGTCATTCATGGAGCAGGTCCTTCCTACTCTCCTCCCCGGAGCCCGGTTCTCCCCCTACTTCTCCATCGAGAGGGCCCATCGCATTCCCGCGACCAGGGGCCCTGTAGGTTCGCCGCCGCGCACTTTTATATTCAAACTCCTTCACTACCGGGACCGTGACACTGTTCTCCGGGCGGCGCGTCTGCAGGGAGAACTGAAATTCCAAAACGCCAGACTTCTAATCTTCCCGGACTACTCCGTGGAGACACAACGCCAGCGCAAGTCCTTTGACCACGTCCGCGCCATGCTAAGAGATCGAGGGGTTAAGTATAGCATGCTTTTCCCCGCCAGACTTCGGGTTCAAGACGGTGAAAGGGTGCAGTTCTTCACTTCCCCGAGAGACGCCGCGGCCTGGGCTGAATCCCTCCCGAGATGAAGACCTGGACTTTTATCCTTCGGTTCCTTTGTTGCCTGACTGTGAGTAAGCTACTGGGGGGGCTCCCCAAGGGGGGTTGGGGGACTTTTGCCTTTGCCTGAGAGTGATTGGGGGCCACTATCTCTCCTATGGCAGCCGTGGGACCCATTGCCTCATCCTCTGGGGCCAGAAACCGCGCAACTCCGCAGCATCCACAACCCGGGACACACACCCTGCCCTATTGTTGATTGGGGGGATTGGATGGGCTGCCCCCCTGCTTTCCTGATCCGTTTATCGATCGGCCCCCCCCCTCCGTCTCCCCCACCACTGACTATGCTGCTGAGGGTGAACCCCCCCCCCCCCACATCCCCCCTCTACCTACTTCCCCAGTTGACTTTGACTGTGGGGGTGCCCCCCCTCACTCCTTCAGGAGCTGATTCACCGCAACACTGCCTAGACACCCTGCTGTGACCCTAGGTGTTCTCCCCGTTTTTTTCAGGTTGTTTTTTCTCCCCCATTTTTTGCCTTTTTGTTTTCCTCCCTAAGAACTGCGCCCCCGGGGCTCCGGGTGATCCACACATTCCTATCCTAAAATGGATTCTCAGGTTTCTTGACTGTTTTGCATTAACAGAAGCGGGTAGCCGCTTGTTCACTGCCCTCATGTCCGGCCTGAGGGCTGGGTTTTGTTATGGGATACAAGCCCTCCTCCGCGTTTGGGGGGGTGGCGGGGTGGGGGGGGGGTTGGGGAGCCCTGTTGGCCCCCGGTTATGTTTTAATGTGATGGGTTTTATGACAGTACTAATAGCTTTCGTTAATTTATGTGCATTGGTGGTGGGTTGGGGCCCTTCCCCCGGCAGCATTGTGGCCTGGGGGAATGGTCCGGGGTTCATATCTATGCCTTATCCTCACTTGACTTTCCCGCCAGGTCACCATGGCAACCCTTGAAGTCCTCTCCTGGAACACACGGGGCTTAAACTCGCCTATCAAGAGGTCCCTGGTATTTCAATTCATTAAGAAACATGCTCCTCATGTTTGTGTGTTGCAGGAGACGCATCTGGTGGGTAGCAAGACCCTCAGCCTTAAGAAACCATGGGTGGGTCACCACTACCATTCCACGTACTCCAATTATGCTAGAGGGGTCAGTGTCCTCGTCCTCAAATCACTCCCTTTTAAGCTTCTTGATCTGGTCCTAGACCCGGAGGGCAGGTTTGTGCTGGTGCATGCGCTGATTCACAACCTCCCGTGGGTTCTGGTGGGGCTGTATCTCCCCCCTCCTGCCTCCTTGGGGGTCCTGGGGGTTCTTGCGGCCAAATTGGCGCAATTCCCCTGTGACAATGTGGTCCTGATGGGTGACTTCAACCTGGTCCCGGACACTGGTATGGACAGGTTCACCCAGTCGGGTACTACTCGCCAGGGACTGGCGGAATGGGCGGAAACATACAACCTCACGGACGTCTGGCGGTGGAGATACCCGTTGACTCGGGCCTTCACCTGCCACTCGGCCACCCATAGATCCTTTTCCCGTATTGACTTGGCGTACGTGGGGGCGTCGGTTCTACCTAAGGTAAGGGACATTACTATTCTTCCCCGTGGGATCTCGGACCATGCCCCTTTGCTCCTTTCATTGACCTTGACGACTGAACCAAACAGCACCCTGTGGAGGCTCTCCAGATTTTGGGTCTCAGACCCGGAGGTGGATCCCAAGTTTAAGGACTCCCTACGGTCTTACTGGGCGGACAATCCGGGTACGGCTGCGGAGGCCACGGTATGGGACGCCTTCAAGGCCTCCTCCCGGGGCCACTATCAGTCCATTATTTCGGGGGTGAGGAGGGAGCGTAGGGCAGAGCTCACAAAAGTTGAAGGGGAGGCAGCTAGACAGGAGGCCCTTTATGTTAGTACTCGTGACTCTAACCACTACTCCCATCTCCAGTCCCTGACGCAACAGGCTGTCCTTCTGCGGACGGCCTTGACGCAGAAGAAGCTTCTTCATCAGTCCCAGCGCATTTTCGAGCAGGGAGAACGGACGGGGAAGCTTCTGGCCTGGCTGTCCAAGGAACACTCGGGCGCGTCTGCTATAGGCCAGATTAGGGACGGGGAGGGGGACCTCCACTCGACTCCACAGGAGATCAATAAATGCTTTACGGATTACTACCAACAATTGTACAGCTCCAGAGTGGCTTATGATGTGGCCGACCTGTTGAGGTACCTGGAGGAGGTGGACGTCCCGGTTCTCACTCCCTCTTCCGTGCGCAAATTAGACGCCCCATTTAAAATAGAGGAGGTACAGGCAGCTTTGAAAATGATGCAGGGGGGAAAGACCCCGGGACCGGACGGTTTCCCGGTCGAATTCTACAAACTCTACGAGGAAGAATTGGCCCCCAGACTAAGGTCGCTTTTTGCTGGTGCATCGGAGTCGGGAGCTCTCCCGGACTCGATGAGCGAGGCAATAATTGTGGTCATCCCCAAGCCTGGTAAGGATCCAACCCTGTGTTCCTCGTATCGCCCGATATCCCTCCTCAACGTCGATGCAAAAATTTTTGCGAAAATCCTGGCCAACAGGCTTAACACTGTAATCACAGCTCTGGTCCACCCTGACCAGACGGGCTTCATGCCAGGCCGCGGCACCGATATCAACCTTCGTCGATTGCATACTCACCTGGCATTGGCTGGCCCTGGCGACCCCGGGGTGGTGGCCTCGCTCGACGCCGAGAAGGCCTTCGACTCGGTCGAGTGGGGCTACCTCTGGGCGGTTTTGACCCGCTTCGGGTTCGGTCCCCGCTTCATGTCCTGGATACAAATGTTGTATGCTCACCCTAGGGCACGTATTCGTACTAACGGGTCCCTGTCTGCCTCCTTTCCCCTGGAACGGGGGACCAGACAGGGGTGTCCGTTGTCGCCGGCATTGTTTGCCTTGGCCTTGGAGCCTCTGGCCGCGCACATTCGGCGCGACCCGGAGGTTCGGGGGATTAAGGTGGGTAACTTGGAGGAGAAACTGTCCCTCTATGCCGACGACGCCCTGCTGTACCTGGCGGACGCTTCCGCCTCCCTACGGAAAACGTTGTCACATTTTGAGGCGTTCGGCCGGTTTTCGGGCGTGTGTATCAATTGGGACAAATCGGTCCTGCTCCCGCTCCACCAGTCACTGTCCCGGGCGGACTCTCATACTCCTCTCCGGTGGGTGGATGAATTCACCTATCTGGGGGTGGGGGTGGGACTCGAGTCGGGGTCATACCTAGACAAGAATGTTCTTCCGATGCTGGACCAATTGACCAAACGATGTGCGACATGGCGTAACCTTCCCCTTTCACTGGTGGGTCGAGGGAACCTCATTAAGATGGTAATACTCCCCAAATTGCTTTATTTTTTTCGTCAGACCCCTGTTACTATCCCGAAGTCCTTTTTTCGACGGCTTGACAGTATAGTGATGGCGTTCGTCTGGGCTGGTAGCCCTCCCCGGGTTGCTAAGCGTACTCTTTATCTTCCCCTGTCGGGGGGTGGGCTGGCCCTCCCAAATTTCTTGGCCTACTACTGGGCGGCGGTGCTGGTGACGGTCCGGTGGTGGTTTTCCCAGCCGCGACAAAACCCGGCGGTCAACCTAGAGGCGGCGGTTTTGGGATCCTATGCTGCCCTGTCCAACCTGGTGTTTCGGGGGTGCAGGGCCCACCCCTCTGTCACGAAGCCCATGGCGACGGTGGTTCGGGTGTGGGAGTCGTCCAGGGCTCGAATGCTGAAGCCGAACACTGTCTCCCCGCATACCCCGCTTTGGGGCAACCCACTTCTTCCCCACCTGAACACGGTCCCAGACCCGGTGGTCTGGGCCCGACGGGGGATCCTCACCCTCCGGCATGTGATGCCGAATGGTGTGGTGATGCCCTTTCAGGACCTGTGTCGGACCTATAAGGTCCCTTCCTCGTTTGGCTTTAGATACACTCAGCTGCGACATGCATTGACGGCCCAGTTTCCGGATTCGGTGACGCTCGAATCAGATTCGATAGAGCGTCTCCTGATCTCGGGGGTCATGGGGAAGCCCCTCTCATCCCTCTATTTGAGATTTACGGTGGCGTATGATACGAACACGGCGGGGACACTGACCAAATGGACTGCCGACATCCCGGACCTGGACGAGGAGATCTGGGAGGAATGTGTCTCCTCCTTTCTCCCGTCTATGATTGCCTCTAGAGACCGGTTTATTCAACTTAAATTTCTTCACAGGGCATACTACACCCCGCAGAGGTTGGCTAGGATTTATCCCTCCAGGTCCCCGGAGTGCACCAGGTGCCTGGGAGACACGGGCTCCTTCATCCATATGGTCTGGTCCTGCCCTAAGCTGGATCAGTACTGGAGAGAAGTGGCGGGGGTCCTCTCGGATCGTTGTGGGATAGAACTAGTGATGGACCCGAAATTGTTCCTCCTAAGCTACCTGGGTGAGATTGAGGGAGACAGGTATACCAAACTGAGCATCACCTTTGCACTGTTTTATGCTAGAAGGGAGATCCTACTTCGATGGCGGGGTTCTGATCTCCCCACTGTGTCCTCCTGGCTGGCCACGATCAACAGAGTGCTCCCACTATATAGGTTGACGTACGAGAGTAGGAACTGCCCAGCTAAATTTGAAAAGATTTGGTCGAAATGGATTGATTCCCCTGGCGACCTGGTTGACTCCCCCCCTACTATGTCCTGAATATTGAGGGGCGGTGGGTGGCCGGGGTTCCCCGTCCCCTACCCCCCCTCCCCGCCCGCCTCGGCGTGCGGTGTCTCCCCCCTCCCTTCCCCCCCTCGTCCCCCCCCCCTCCGGGGGGGGCGGGGGGGTGACGGGGCGGGGGCGACGGCTGGGGGTCGCCCGGCTGGCGATGCCCCCCGGGTGACGGGTTTTTGTCTGTGTTGTCTGTGCCATTGTGGATACTGCTGAACTAATTCCCCACCAAGGTAGCCCTATGTTTATGCCATCTATGTATGACCTCATGCATTCTGAGTAAGCCTTGTGATCTTTGTACTGTCATTATCTTGTGTGTGTTATTGTCTGTTACAAAAAAAAAAAAAAAAACTTTTACTGTAAAAAAAAAAAACTTAGCAAATTTTGTTTGGGTACAGGATCAAACGACCGCGCAGTGGTCAATTAAAGCGACACAGTGCCTAATTGTAAAAAGTACTCTGGTCAGGTAGTGTATTTAAAAAAAATTGCATTTCATAAACCATTGCGCTAATATTATGTGACTTAAAAAAATTAGAACTGACACTTTTAATTTCCAGGGTGTCTCCTTCAGAAAAAAAAATTTATAATTGTTTTTTAATCTTTAGGCCTGAAATGATTGTTTAACTAGTTGCCGCCCAGCCGCCATACGGCGATAGGTTGGCTCTCCTGCGTGAATCGCCATAGCTGTACGGTGGCTCGTGCAAGTGCAGTTGCGGACGGGCGGGAGTGTGCCTGCAGGTCGGGTGGACTCGATGAATAAACTGATGAATAATTTAGTTTTTTTGGTATGTTTTATTGAAAAAAGTAAAAACGTTTTTTTTTTTAAATTGTTGCTGTTCTTTTGTTTATAGCGCAAAAATAAAAACCGCAGAGGTGATCAAATACCACCAAAAGAAAGCTCTATTTGTGGGGAAAAAAGGACGCCAATTTTGTTTGGGTACAGCGTCGCACAACCGCGCATATGTCAGTTAAAGCGATACAGTACCGTATAGTAAAAAATGGCCTGGTCATTAAGGGGGCAAATTCTTCCGATCCTTAAGTAGTTAAGCTTGTGTGCGAAAATGCAAAAGCAACTCCTGCAGCAAAGGGGTTAATGAGCCTGTGTGTCATCTCTTGTCACAACATTCTGGAAATACTTGTTGTTACAGCTTATGGTTTTTATAGAATTGCCACATAGTTTAGTAAATCATGTGCAAGCAAAATAGGTGCTTTTCTTTAAATTTTCCTTGCACATGATTGGGTATTCTTCTCAAATCTTAACTTTGCCACATTCACTAAGTTATGGGGAAAATTCCCTTGCAAAGTTGTATAAGGGCTCATACATACTGCAGCTCAAACAAAAGCTGCTTTTACAGGTATTATAACTTTTATTTCAGCTTTAAGAAGCTTGTACTTTTTTTGGGCACTTTTGCATGTTTTTATTGTGCTCCTTTGAGCTCCTTTGAGTTTTTTTGAGCATAAGCATTTTTTTCACAAACCCTCTCCTTTTTCCTATTTTGTGTTTCCGATCTTATTTCTGATCTTTGAGCTTTTTCATGCTCTTTTGTGCTTTTTCTCAAGTTTTCGTGCGTTTTTGTGGGCACTTAGGCGTCTTTTTGGGGGGTTCTTTCTGTAAGACCATATGCCTGTAAAAGCCTGAAAAGCCATAGTGTGCATGGACAATTGGCTAGCATGGAGGGAAGTTTCCAGGCAGGAAAAAAAAAAAGCTAAAAAAAGCTCAAACGCCTGAAGGAGCTGCTTCTTTGAGCTGCAGTGTGCATGAGCCCTAAGGCTCCATTCACATCTCTAGGTTCTGAATCGCCACGGTTCAGCCCACGATTCTCAATAACTGAGAGTGTTGTCCATTAATTTTAATAGCACACCAAACGGGGTGTAATGTTCCTGCGATTCATCAGGCACCCAAAAGAAGTACATGAGCTTCTTTTGTGCGATGGGCCATTCTATTTGCAAGTTTTTACTGTGCTTGTCGCCCCCAGATGGGAACAGAGCCTAATGGCCCGTACAGACGGTCCGAAAATCAGACGAAAAATACAGCTTTTGATGTGATCGTACGATAATCAGATCGTTAGCACAGAACTTTCAAGAGCTGATCACGACAGTTTATCTGATATTATCCGATGGGACAAGCACGAAAATGTTTCTTGAATAATACCAGATCATACTATTTTCATTTAATCGGTATAATTGTCGTCCGATAATACAATACAAATACATTACAACACTTTACATCACTTCCGATTTTTTATTTTGTCGTATGAGAATTTTCAGAACTTTAGTAAACGCTCCATTTTTGTCGTCCCATTGTTTGTTTGTGTGTACAGGCCATAAGGGAGTCTCCTTCTTCCAGTGCAAGTATCAAATGTATCTTGTAGATCAGGGGTGGCAAACACAAGGCCCGCGGGCCGAATTCGGCCCGCCAGACCTTGCCATGTGACCCGCGCAACGGGCCGTCCGTTGCCACTAGTGGTGCAACGGATCGTAACCGATCCGTGATCCGCGGAGCGCACTGCTGCCTCAGCCTTAGGAAAGGCCGCGGCTTCGGCCTAGCTCCGGAGCGGTCGGCCATCTTGGTACACCCGGCTCCTATGATGGACGTCCCGGAGATCCAATCCCGGGACCGCGGAACGTGTGACGTCCATCATAGGCAAAACAGACTCCAGAAGGCGGCAATTACAAGCCTCCTCCACAGCATGCACTGTAAAGATCCCGGCTCGGGCGGGCGGCTCTCCTCTCCTCCCCTCCTTTCTGGCTGGCTGCCGTGACACATGATGGGTGTATGTCAGGTAGGTCCATGTTACATGTATGTCAGGTAGGTGAAGTCATTGTGTATGTCAGGTAGGTCCATGTATGTCAGGTAGGTCCATGTATGTCAGGTAGGTGAGGTCAGTGTATGTCAGGTAGGTGAAGTCAGTGTATGTCAGGTAGGTCCATGTATGTCAGGTAGGTCCATGTATGTCAGGTAGGTGAGGTCAGTGTATGTCAGGTAGGTAAAGTCAGTGTATGTCAGGTAGGTCTATGTATGTCAGGTAGGTCCATGTATGTCAGGTAGGTCTATGTATGTCAGGTAGGTGAGGTCAGTGTATGTCAGGTAGGTGAAGTCATTGTGTATTTCAGGTAGGTCCATGTATGTCAGGTAGCCCATCCCATCCTATCCCACCCCACCATACCCCATTCCATATCATTCCATCCCATCCTACCCCATCCCATCCTACCCCATTCCACGCCACCCCCACCCCATGCCATCCTATACCACCCCATCCCGTCCCCATCCCATCCTATGGCACCCCCCCACCCCATCCACCCCAACCCCATCCCATCCCACTCCACCCCACCCCACCCCATCTCATCCCACCCCATCTCATCCTACCCCACCCCATCCCATTCCAGGGTGGATGGGAGGGTGGAGGGTGCAGAGGTCAGATATTGCACACGGTCCATAGCATACTCCTGTATCCTGCATTTCGTATGCAGCAAACTCCTGAACCCTGCACTCCATAAAACCAGTAATAAACAAATGCAGTGACAATTATTTATGATAATAGTGGACACATAGTCTTACAGATACAACCGGCCCTTTGAGGGCAACCATACTGCTAATGCGGCCCCCGATGAATTTGAGTTTGCCACCCCTGTTGTAGATAATGGAAACATTTCTAATCATCTTGAAACTATTATCCGAAAACAAAGTTGCCATGATTATATTGATTTTTGCAGTCTCTGACTGCCCTCTAGTGTGTATGGCAATGACTGCATTAATGCTGATCTGCAACAACCAGGTCAGTGCTTAGGACCCCCCTTCACACTGTGTGTAATTAATTGCGTTTTTCATCATGTGCAATGACACGCGGATAACAATAATTTTCTGTGTGTCATGTTCAGACCAGAATGCAGTGTTTCACTGCATTCCTGAGCTGTGCCATATCATGCATCATGTTTGCATAATATCATACCACTCTTGATGGCCCTGCAGGTCACCGAACAGCAAGCACAGCACACCGCGCTGCTATGCAGTGACAAGAATTAACTGTCACTGTGTACACTTTAATTACATTTCAGGAAAAAAGGAATCTGTGTAATGCGATTAAACATGTACCACACCACCCCCTGCTGCACTGTTCTACAGCACAAAGCACTGTGTGGGCAGCAGCGGTTTGGGCTGCGGGCTTGTATGCACGGGCCCTTACTCAAAAGGTCAACATTTCTACACCTGATAACTTATTAGCAAAAGCCCAAACACAAATTAGCAAATTAACCACTTGGCGCCCATGCTATAGCCGAAAGACGGCTACAGCGCAGGCTTAAAATGCTGGGAGAGCGTACATGGGTGTCCCCCTTTCTCACGCAGGGCGCTCTGTGATTGGCGAGTCATTGGAACTCGGCTGATCACAGATCGTGGTTAAGGGCCAATCACAGTATGCCCTTTGCCACGTAATCAGCTGCCAGCCAATGACAGCTGATCACAGAAGTTATCATTAATAAGAAAGTAAACCCTCACTTTAAAAAAAAAAACACCTGTAAGAGAAATGCATAATGAGCTAGTATGCACAGCATACTAGCTCATTATGTGACACTTACCTTAGATCGAAGCCCCCGAAGTCTTCCTCGGTCCCATCCACGGCAGCCGCCATGTCCCTTGAATGTGATTGGCCAGAGCGGCAATGACGTCACTTTCGCGCATGCATGCGGGACTTCAGAGGCGATTTGCAAAACGACTTCTGTATAGAAGTCAATGCAGGTCACCCCGAGCCGCCCCCGAAGTCGTTCAGGAACCTTTTTCTAAGTCGGAGCGACTTGCGTCGCTCCTATTAGAATGGTTCCATTGCATTGAATGGGACGCGACTTGTCAGGTGGCTGAGCCGCCTGACGAGTCGCCCCAGTGTGACCCGGCTCTAATTCAAGTAGCAGACAATTAAAAACATAATTACAGTCATAAAAGATAATAAAGGGTCCATGGTAAAAAATGATGGTGGCAATTATTGGCTCTACGCGTTTCGCGACCTTGTCATCGGGAGCATAAACCATGGAATTTAACCAGTGGCGGTGATCAGCAAATTTTTTCGGATACGTTTGACACATTTTTGGGACCATTGTCATTTTCCCAGCGGGAGTCGCCAGTGCACATCTGAGCTCCATCTCAGGGTCTGAAAGGGTAGCAACAACCAATAGACACAAGTCCCAGGCAGGTAGTGTTGGTTGATGCCCTACACAAGGGTGAAGAAATGACCCCATATGGGGAACCTGAAATGTAAATAGGTGTAGTGGTGTGAGGTGTGGTAAGTGTATGTGAAATTGGGTGTAAAATAAAAGGTGTAAGGAGGATTGGTGCATGAGAGGTGAAGCAAAGAATGAAAGAATGAATTGGAAGTGTAGAAAGTAGAAAAGACAAGGTGAAGGAGAAGGAGAAGGAGAAGGAGAGAGAGAAGGAGGGGTGTAGACAGTGGAAGTAAGAAAAAAACAAAAAACTGCGAAAACAAACACAATCTTACTGTGTTTTTCTGCCTCCATGTAATGTCCTCCATGAGCTCCCAAGCCTCTTCTTTTCGCACTTACGTCTCTTTGTTTAAAATGAGTAGTGTACACTAGTAGCGGTCATGAGTTCTGCCCTATGCACACTACAAATCCCATAGTCCAAAGTCTAAAGTCCATCTCAGGACTCGGAGCGAGCAGGAGCGGTGGCTATCGACTCATGGAGAACAAACATAGCCGCCCTCCAAGAGGAAGTCGGATCACAGCAGCAGCAAAAATAAAGAAGATGAATTTGGAGAACTGGAGAAGGCTGAGAGCGACAGAGGGTACCTTTTGAGTTCACAATATATACTCAAAGAGATTTTTTTTGTTACACCAGAGTTTAGTGTCCACTCATTCATAAATACAATCTTTATAACCTGAATGTGAACATAAAACTATTGCTCCTAGGGACATCTAGTGGTAGTAACTAATCACTACATTTGCTAAAACTGCAGAAGAGGGGAGGGAAAACCAGTTATTAAAGTGGTCGTAAAGGCATCCAAATACATTCTATGCATTAAGATAAAAAGCCTTCTGTGTGTAGCAGTCCCCCTGAGCCCCCTAATACTTACCTTAGGTCCATCTAGATCCAGCGATGTTGCAGGAGTGTCTCAGCTGCCCGGAACTCCCCTCCTCATTGAGTCAGCAGTGTGGCGCCATTGGCTCTAAGCACGGGAAACAAGCGCTGCTTTACAGGCATACTTTACACACCCCCCAGGTACGAAATTTAAAGGAATATTTCACTTTTATTGTTTCACTTTAAGCATTATTAAAATCACTGCTCCCGAAAAAAAGTCAGTTTTTAAAACTTATTTTTTTCCATTGATACATGTCCCCTGGGGTAAGACCCAGGTCCCCAAAACACTTTTTATGACAATAACTTGCATATAAGCCTTTAAAATGAGCACTTTAGATTTCTCCCATAGACTTTACAGGGTGTTCCGCGGCTTTTCGAATTTGCCGCGAACACCCCAAATTGTTTGCTGTTCGGCGAACGGGCGAACAGGCAATGTTCGAGTTGAACATGAGTTCGCCTCAAGCTCGAAGCTCATCCCTAGTTGTAAATTAATGAGTGAAGACTAATAATTATTATTGTACGTTTTAGTCCTACTATGGAAATATGGTGCGTGCAATGCAAACTCCCATCCAGCTCAAATTCACTTCCACAGCAACTTGATTCTCCGGAGACATTAGCATTTACTGGATCCCAGAACAGACATACAGAAAGAGTCGATGACAGGGTACTTATAATATTCATGCAATAATCATAAGCTATTTGTCAGGTCACCCGTAGCCAGGTGACAAGTGCACCCCGTAGGGGTCAGGGATGCACCACAGGGTGGTGAATCCTATGGCCGACTGCTGCTAGCAGAGACGAAGCGTGAACCTAAGATCACCCAGGGCGCGGAGTCTAAGACCCAGCTTTGGAGTCTCCAGAAAAACGGATTGGAGGTGATAACTTCAGTGAATGCGACTCTGCGACTGGTGCAACAGGTGCAGCTGCTGGTTGTACTTGGGGTTGCGGATTCGGGGTTCCCAGCGAGGTCTGAAGCTGATCAAAGCGGGAAGCCAGATCCTGAAGGAAACGCATCACCTGATCCTGATTAGCTTCATGCGTCTCGAGTCTGCGAACAATGCACTGTAATGGATCATCTGCGGGGAGCGGCATGACGGCCGGATTCATGGCTGTTCAAACTGTCAGGTCACCCGTAGCCAGGTGACAAGTGCACCCCGTAGGGGTCAGGGATGCACCACAGGGTGGTGAATCCTATGGCCGACTGCTGCTAGCAGAGACGAAGCGTGAACCTAAGATCACCCAGGGCGCGGAGTCTAAGACCCAGTTTTGTATTCACCAGAGCCCTTGATGGTAGGGATGGTCTTGGCCGCAACTGGGTCCAGGTCGCATTCCCCGAGATTCCTCAAGTCACACTCCGCAGGGAGAAGGGGGAAGCAGCCAGTAGGACAAGCAGTGGTGATGGACAGGCCGAGGTCAGGGCAACAGGCAGACAAGGATAACCGTGGAACATGCAAATAGTCAGGGGCACAGGCAGACAAGGAAGTCGGGGACAAGCCAAAACGGTACACGGAAGATGATCGTAGCACTCTGCAAACAGGAACTAGCAATTACACTGCAGACAGGAACTAAGCATAGGAACACTGTTGAACAGCACTGCAGACCTGTAGAGCAAAGGTTAATATAGGCTTCCTGGGATGGACTAGGGTGGAGCCATACAGGAAGAGGAAGTGATAAGAAGGGAGACCAGAACAGGATCTGCCTCTAATGAACACATGGAGATCAGGTAGGCAGACAGACTTGATGCATATTCATGATACTATTAGAGTAGAGAACCCAATTTTCCCTGTCATACCTCAGCCAAAATAACCTTCCCTAATATACATATTTTTCCCACTTGCTAAAATGTAGAGCAATCTGATTGCTTGGTTTTACTAGCATCTTTGATCTTCTGGGTAACAAATAATGCCTCTTGGCCTTGGGCAGCTGCAGTCAAAAATTCAAGTTGTTATTGTGTAAGGCTAAATTGCATTATTGTACCACTATTAACTAGGTAAACAAGTTACCCTTTGAAAAAAAAATTTACCCTGTTCCTTTAAAGTACAATATACAGTATAGTGCTTGTGCAGTGTCATTTGTCACATTCTATGCTGTAAAATACCTGGTTGATCCTGCCTGTTCCTGTGTCCCCCCTGTGTGTGCTGACCACGATAATCATGGCTGCTGATCCATGACACCTAGGTCAGTTTATATGCTCCTGTCATCCCGCAGTCTCTCTCTCCCCCTCCCTCCCTGTCTATCAGCTATTGCGGCAGTGATCTTAAAGCAGATCTGCTCCCTGCCTCTCCCCTCCTGCTGCTATACCGTGTAGAGTCACTGTGCATAATTACTAGAATCCCCTCTGGTATAGCCAGCTATAGTGCACAGTAGGGGTGTTGAAGATAAGTAGCATCGATGCATCGTGATTCAGACGTTTGCGATTTTGCATCGATGCAGAGAGTTGGCCTAATCAATCTCCGATGACGTCATCCTGCCTCTCCTGGAGATTGGCTGGTAGATAAAGCCCCCTCCCCTTCACTAAAGCAGAAAGTCAGCTGATGAACTGGCAGCCAGTAAAGTGAAGGGGGAGGAGCTCAAGGAGACCTGACATCAGGAGAGGCATCACAGGAGGTACCAGAAGGGAGATGAGAAGCATAGACACACTGAACAGGGAGGAGGGGAAATCGACTGACACTGAGAGCAGGTAAGTGCCAGTGTCACTGCTCAACCCCCCCCCCCACCACCGTGCCTCTGCCTGATCCATCCATCCCACCAACATGCCTCTGCCTGATCCCATTCGTCCCACCACCATGCCTCTGCCTGATGCCATCCATCCCACCACCACCCCTGTGCCTGATCCTTTCCATCCCACCATCCCTCTGCCTGATCCTATCCATCCCACCATCCCTCAGCCCCTGATCCCATTATCCCTTTGACTGAGCCTATCCATCTCACCACCCTTCTGCCCCTGATCCCACTATCCATCTGCTTGATCCTATCCATCCGACCAGGGCCGTTTGAAGGAATTAGGGGGCCCCAAGCAAAATGAACATGGAGAAACCCCCCCCCCCCCCGCCTGCACAGGCGGAACTTTTTTTGGCAGAACACCGGCCGGCAGGGGCGTACCTAGAGCATTTGGCACCCGGGGCGGATCCAATATCTGGCACCCCCCCACATTAAAATGTAAAAACACCCCACTGTGCCCTCTGCATCCTTCAATATCTCTTTGTTACTACTGTGTACCCCCTCTCCACAACTGCACCTCTGGACCCCTTTACATTACACAGCCCCCTGCACCCCTTTACATTAAATAGCACTCTGCACTTCTGGACCCCTTTACATTACACAGCACCCTGCACTTCTGGACCCCTTTACATTACACAGCCCCCTGCACCCCTTTACATTAAATAGCACTCTGCACTTCTGGACCCCTTTACATTACACAGCCCCCTGCACCCCTTTACATTAAATAGCACCCTGCACTTCTGGACCCCTTTACATTACACAGCCCTCTGCACCTCTGGACCCCTTTACATTAAATAGCACTCTGCACCCCTTTACATTACACAGCCCCCTGCACCTCTGGGCCCCTTTACATTACACAGCACCCTGCACCTCTGGACCCCTTTACATTACACAGCCCCTCATAGCTCTGGACCCTCTGCATGTTACACAGACTCTTTTCAGTGCAGACCCCCTTCAGTTCACACCGCCCTCAGTGCAGAGACCCCCTTCAGTGCAAACCCCCTCAGTGCAGAGACCTTCCTCAGTGCTAACCCCCCCCAGTGCAGAGACCCCCCTCAGTGCAAAGACCCCCAGTGCAGAGACCCCCTTCAATGCAAACCCCCCTCAGTGCAGAGACACCCCCCCAGTGCAGAGACGACCCCCCCAGTGCAGAAACCCCCCCAGTGCAAACCACCCTCAGTGCAGAGAACCCCGTAGTGCAGAGACCCCCCCAGTGCAGAGACCCCCCTCAGTGCAGAGACCCCCCTCAGTGCAGAGACCCCCCCCAGTGCAGAGACCCCCCCCAGTGCAGAGACCCCCCCCAGTGCAGAGACACCCCCCAGTGCAGAGACACCCCCAGTGCAGAGACACCCCCCCAGTGCAGAGACCCCCCTCCCCAATTCAGTACCTCAGGCTCAGATGCTGCAGATCAGCGATGCACAGAAGGTCCCCCTCTGTACACATAAAGATAGGAGGGGAGGAGGCTTCACTCGGATGTGCCTGTGACTGTGTCACATTCAGTGTGAGAAGTGCCGAACACCGCTGACCGGGACGCTCAGACAGCCGGCGGCCGTAAGAGGAGGGGATGTCACCACGCATCCCCTCCTTTGTATCTCGGTATCACAATAGCTGCCTCGAGTCTCCCTGCAGCTGCTTCAGACACGGAGGGGGGGGCGCCGACCTGACACCCCCCAGTGTGTGGCCCACCCCCCCTTAGTATGACACTGCCGGCCGGGTCCCGAGCGGTACAGGAGATTCAGTGTCCTGTTCCCGGTCGGACTGACAGGAAGTGAGCACTTCCTGGCAGTCCGGCCGGTAACAGGACACTGAATCTCCTATACCGCGTGGTACTTGGTCGGACTGACAGGAGGAGCTTGGCCATGCTACAGCCTGGGAAGGAGAAGTTGGGGGCCCCCGGCCAGCTCGGGGCCCCAAGCAATGGTTTGCTTTGCCTGTCCTGTAGCGACGGGTTTGCATCCGACCATCCCTATGCCCCTGATCCCTTTGACTGAGCCTATCAATCTCACCACCCCTCTGCCCCTGGTCCCACCATCCCTCTACTTGATCTTATCCATCCCACCATCTCTCTGCCCCGGATCCCACCATCCCTCTACTTGATCTTATCCATCCCACCATCTCTCTGCCCCGGATCCCACCATCCCTCTGCCTGATCCTATTTATCCCACCATCCCTCTGCCTGATCCTATCTATCCCACTATCCCTCTGCCCCTAATCCCACCATCCCTCTGCCTGATCCTATCTATCCCACAATTCCTCTGCCTGATCCTATCTATCCCACTATCCCTCGGGCCCTGATCCCATCAATCCCACAATCGCTCTGCCTGATCCCATCCATCCCACCATCCCTCTGCCCATGATCCCATCATCCCTCTGCCTGATCCTATCCATCCCACCATCCCTCTGCCCCTTATCTCACCAGCCCTCTGCCCGATCCTTTCCATCCCACCACCCCTCTCACTCTGATCCCATCCTCCCCACCATTCCTCTGCCCCTGATGTCATCCATCCCACCACCCCTATGCACTTAATCCCATCCCTCCCACTATCCCTCTGCCTGATCCTATCCTCCCACCATCCTTCTGCCTTATCCCATCCATCCCACCACTCCCTGCCCTTGATTCAACCATCTTTTTGCCACTGTTCCCATCCGTTCCACCATCCCTCTGCCACTGATCCCTTCCATCCCACCATCCCTCTGCCACTGATCCCATCCATCCCTCCGCCACTGATTCCATTCCCCCACCACCACCATCTCTCTGCCATGATCCCATCCATCCCACCATCCCTCTCCCCCTGATTACATCCATCCCACCATCCCTCTGTCACTGATCCCATCCATTCCACCATCCCTCTGCCACTGATCCCATCCATCCCACCATCCCTCTGCCACTTATCCAGCTCATCCCAACATCCCTCTGCCACTCATCTCATCCTTCCCACCATCCCTTTGCCCTTAATCCCATCTGTGACAGAATAACCTGGGACAGAGGGTTTTTAAGGGGACTGAATGTTGGCCTCTTGACTGATTATGGGCCCTGCCATTAGGGGGAACAGTGCTATTTATGAGCTGTATGCCTGAGGACCCTTGGGGTGGTGTTACTTAGGATTCAGGTCCATGTCCCCCCAGGAGACACAGACTCTGGGAACCCTATGTATGCCATATTAGAAATTGTGACTGATTCATAATGTTGCGACACATACTGTTAGAAGATGCTGATGTCAACTCCAGCCACCTGTCTGTCTGTTGTCTGCTATAATGTAAATGAGTTTAGTAAGGCTTCTAGAGTCTTTTCACCCATTGTTGTTTGTGCTAATTAAACCTGCAATTGTATGAAGGAGTTCTGTGTTGATATTTATGATAATGTGTATTGTAGTTAGGGAGTGTCATCGGCTGCTTTAAGGGATTAGTTAAATAGCTCATGTTAATGTATGTTTCTGGTTACAGTTGTATTGTTAGGCCCTGTACACACGATAGAATCCATCCGCTGAAAAATCCCAGCAAATGGGTTTCAGCGGATAGATCCTATGGTGTGTACACTCCAGCGGATCTGTTTCCGCGGATATTTATCCCCTGGGATGGATTCCAGCAGATCGAATATTTGCTGACATGCCAAACAAATCCATCTGCTGGAATCCATCCCAACGGATGGATCCGCTGGTCTGTATAGACTCACCGGATCCATCCGTCCGAAGGGATCCCCCGCATGCGTCGTAATGATTCGACGCATGCGTGGAATTCCTTATATGACAGCGTCGCGCACGTCGCTGCGTCATAATCGCGGCGACGGCGCGACACGTCATCGCCAGAGGATTTCGGCGCGGATTTCAATGCGATGGTGTGTACACACCATCGCATGAAAATCCGCCGAAATCCTCGAGAGGATTTATCCGCGGAAACGGTCCGCTGGACTGTATTCGCGGATAAATTCTCTCGTGTGTATGGGGCCTTAGAGTAATATGAGCAGGAGGGGGGAATCTCCTCTTTAACTGTATATAAGTCTTGTATTCTTGTTGTAATAAACAGTCCATGTTCAGCAACCAAACAGGTTTTGTCTTGTTTGTTGTTGATAGCGGTTGAAATATCTGATATTTAGATTCAGACTGGGAGGAAGTGGTATATTACGAAAGCACTCAAGCGGAGTGTAGGATTATTAGATAAGCATTAATATTACATCTTTTTGGCTGCCAATTGATCAAGGCTTATTCTGAATACTGGAATATCCTAGTGTACACTGGATTGGTTTTCAGAGTTTCTGTGTTATCCCAAATATTTATTATCTTCTTGGACTTTTTCTTTCTGTTTTTACACAGCACTGTTTTGTAAACAGATACACATATCTATGGACTAATTTGCTAAAGAGTAATATCTTTACATGAACCTTTTTTTGCACATTAATCCTTTCCACATAATTTTTGTGGTCATTCACATTTGTGGTTGTATATATATTTTATAGGAATTTTCACTAATTATCCTATTTTTTGAATATAGGAATTTTCACTAATTACTCTGTTCTTTGAATATTTCTGAACTTGTTTTTTAACAGTCTTCAGTTCTGAATTTATATCTATTTAGTGGTTGCGTGCTTGTTTAATTTTTTCACATGTTTTTGGGCTTTAAGTATTTAGGCTTTTTTGCAGCAGCACCATTTTCTAATATTTCGCTTTTCAAATTCATCAATATTTATCACTATCTTTTCTATTCGGTTAAGTGCAGAGTTTCCTTCCTTTTATTAGATAAGCACCTGAACGACCACAACATACTGGGATATGCAATGTAATACTGACATATAATCACACACATACTTTGGACTTGATGGATTTGTGTCTTTTTTCAACCTCACCTACTATGTAACTATGTAACTATGCTGGTCACTGGAAGTTCAACACTGCACCTCATGGCAAAGAACTCTCTGAGGATCTGAAAAAAAATGCTGCTTTACATAAAGATGGCCTAGGCTATAAGAAGAGTGCCAAGACCCTGAAATTGAACTGCAGCACGATGATCAAGACCATGCAGCGGTTTAACAGGACAAGTTTCACTCAGAATAGGCCTCAACATGGTCGACCAAAGAAGTTGAGTGCACATGCTCAGCATCATATTCAGAGGTTGTCTTTGGGAAATAAAGGTATGAGTGCTGCCCGCATTGCTGCAGAGGATGTAGAAGGGGTGGGGGTCAGCCTGTCAGTGCCCAGACCATACGCTGCACTCTTCATCAAATTGGTCTGCATAGCTGTTGTCCCAGAAGGAAGCCTCTTCTAAAGATGATGTAAAAGAAAGCCTGCAAACAGTTTGCTGAAGACAAGCAGACTAAGGACATGGATTATTGGAACCATGTCCTGTGGTCTGACGAGACCAAGATAAACGTATTTGGTTCAGATGGGGTCAAGCTTGTGTGGTGGCAACCAGGTGAGGAGTACAAAGACAAGTGTGTCTTGCCTACAGTCAAGCATGATGGTGGGAGTGTCATGCTCTGGAACTGCGTGACTGCTGCCGGCACTGGGGAGCTACAGTTCATTGAGGGAACCATGAATGCCAACATGTACTGTGACATACTGAAAGGGGAGTTCCAGCCTTTTAGTGTTTCTTTAAAAGTCAGCAGCTACAAAGTGTAGCTGCTGACATTTAATAAACAGACACTTACCTGCTCCACGGTCCATCAACGATGCCGCCCAGAGTTCCGCTCCTCCCCCCCTCTCCGGCCGGCGCCTCCATTCATAGTGTGGTCACCTTGCCGTGACAGCTTTTGGCTTCACGGCCTGGCACTCACTGCGCATGTGCAAGTCGCGCTACGCTCTATGAATGGACAGGCGATCTCCTGGGACCTGTCATGTGTCCCTGGAGATCGCCTAAAGGGAGGGGCCGCCTAAGGCCAGAAGAGAAGTCGCCGAGGCAGTCCTTGGGTGGAAGGAGCCGAAGCCCCCACTCCCCCCCAAAAAAAATTACATGCCAAATTTTTACTTTTTGCCATAACACATATTCTCCAAAAAATATAGAAAAACAAATGAATTCATTAGTTTAGGCCGATATATATTCTTCTACATATTTTCGGTAAAAAAAAAAACACAATAGGCGTATATTGGTTTGCGCAAAAGTTATCACGTCTGCAAACTATGGGATAGATTTAGGGACTTTTATTTATTTTATATTGTTTTTACTGGTGATGGCAGCTATCTGCGATTTTTAGTGATACTGCAACATTGTGGTGGACAAACCTGACCTTAAATTACACTTTTTGGGGACCAGTATAAAAATGCACTGATCAATGTAAAAATTACACTGGCAGAGAAGGGTTAACACTAGGGGGCGATCAAGGGGTTAACTGTGTTCCCACAACGTGTTCTAACTGTAAGGGGGATGGGCTCACTGGAACATGATAGGGATCACTATTCTTGATCACTGGGAACAGTAGATCTCTGACATGTCCCCTGATAGAATGGGGATTTGCCTTGTTTACAAAGGCAGATCCCCATTTTGCCTACTGCACTAGTCGATCGAGCGTCACTGGCGGACATTGAATCGGCAATGACCTGCGGGCACGCTCTCGCCACACACACAGAGTGCAGAGTTTAGGGTAGTGATAAGCACAGAGTACAGAATTTAGGGGTGCACTATGCACAGAGTGTAGAGTTCATGGTTCAGCCCCCTTCCACAACTCTCTATCTCTGCATTTCCTCATCCACATGTCACTACCACCCCCTCACTGCCTCCATACTCTTCCCCCCTTAAAAGCTCCACCATCTTCCAGGTGTCTTACCTTAATGAAAAAAACACCTAGCCCAGCTCTTTTACCTCTCCGCACAGTCTAGGTGGCTCTGCCTCTTAAACTTTGTTTGCAGCTAGATCATCTGGCAGGGACATCGGCATCCGGGCTTCAGAGAAAAGATGGGGATTGTGACATCCCACTCTGGCCCTTGGCCACACTGCTTCCAGGGCACCTACCGGAGCACATGCACCTCCCTTGTACCAGCTCTGACTGCAGGGCAGGGAGAGATTTTTGCAAGCCCTGTGGGAGAGAAAAATTCAGCTTCAGTGATTGTTGGGAGCTGAGTGCACAGGTCCAGAGTTGTAGACTCTACAGTAAACAGATTTTGAGTCTAGCTGCTATTTATTGTATGTCTCAGATCGGGGGGGATGGGGGCCCAAACAAAATGTTTTCCCAGGATCCAATCAATATTTAAGATGGCCCTGGATGACCATTGTAATAAGCTGGGTATACACTGAGGCCTCGTACACACGACCGTTTTCTTCGACAGAATCCATCAAGAAACTTGGTGGCAGAGCTTTTTTGCAGAGGAAAACGGTTGTGTGTATGTTTTTCGTCGAGAAAACTGTCGTGGAACTCGACGAGAAAAAAACAAGTTCTCTTTTTCCTTGTCGGGAGTCTCAATTTCCTCGTCGTGTTTCTCTTCAGGCTGGTTTACGATGAGAAACACGTTCGTGTGTATGCTTAGAAACCCGCGCATGCTCAGAATAAGACGGGAGCACACCTTTGGTAACAGTAGCATTCGTAATGAAGATAGCACATTCGTCACGCTGTAACAGACTGAAAAGCGCGAATCGTCTCTTACCAAACTTTTACTTAACACGCAGTAACATGAGATTAGCAAAAGCAGCCCCAATGGTTGTGCCAGTGGAATTGAACTTCCCCTTTATAGTGCCGTCGTACGTGTTGTACGTCACCGCGTTTGAGAACAACAAGATTTTGTCTTGACAGTGTGTATGCAAAGAAAGCTTGACAAGATTCTCGTCAAGCCTGACAAGAACCTCTCAGAATAAAAATGTTCATTATACGAATTGTAATTTGATTTTCTAATCGTTAGTGGGGTGAAAGCGAAGTTTGTTTGAAAATCTTTGATGGTGACAAGAAAATTCAAATCAGCAGGATGTAAATTTTTCTGGAATTAATGTTTTTCTAACAGTGCATGTGTTTTTTGTTCTTGAAAATACATTCATTCCAAATTGAATATTAAAAAGCAAAGGAGATTTTGAATGACATTAGTCAAGCCGTTGAATGTACACATTTTCATACAAAAATCTACAAGTGTATACCCAGCTTAAGATGAGAATTCTTTTCACTTTGGGGAGATCTCTTTTTATTTCCTTTTGCATCTCTCCCGGGGGCATAGTCAGCAAAAAATATCTTAACAAGAGTTTTATCAAATTCAATCCAAAACTGCATGCCCTTTTCTGCTTATGGAATAAAATGCATGTATCTTACTACCATTCCTTTTTCTTTAAAGAATAGGCTTGTGTGCCTCAAAAGCTTGCACTTCAAGCTATTTAGTTAACCATTAAATGTATCACCCTAGATCCAAACCAAAGTTAAAAAAAAGTTTTGGTTTTATGTAAACTATGGGGGTTATTTACTAACAGCAAATCCATTGTGCACTTGGAAATGCACTTGGAAGTGCATTAGCCGTAGATCTGAGGGGGACATGCAAGGAAAATAAAAACAGCATTTTTGCTTGCACATGATTGGAAGATAAAATCAGCAGAGATTCCCCTCATTTTAGATCTTCCCCTTTAGATCTACAGTAACTTTACTTCCAAGTGCACTTGCAGTTCAGAGTGGATTTGCCTTTAGTAAATCAACCTCTATATCCCTAATGGGGCCCCCTTGCACCCCCAGGCCCCATGGCAGCTGCGTGGGCTAGTATGGATAACGTTTTGCCACTGAGTATATGTTCATTTAATTTATGAGACCAATTAATTAAAGTGTATCCAAAGCAAAAACAAAAATGTGATATATAGCAGCTCACCAGTCCTTAGATGTGGTGGCTATATTTATTTTCTATTTTCTTGTTTTCCCTAGATTTTTTCTGGTGATTTATTTTCTTTATTTTTACCTGTATAAACTGCAAAGAACACACTTCCTGTCCCTGGGTGGCTTTGCCCCACTGTCTCTATGGAAGGAGCTATGGTTGTCTGCCAGGCTAAACGAATGTAGCTGTCACAGCGGAGATGAGCTGTAACTTATTGCACTTATATTCTCAAGTTTAGTTATACATTGAGCAGAGTGCTATTTAAATTTCATTGTGCACATTTAGCAGCATTCTATTACAACAGTAGAGTAAAAAAAGGATATATAAAAAACTTTATTTTTTTCAGTGTTTCACTAACAATAAATTATTATTAAATATTACAAACAATTTATGAATGCATTTTTAAATAACTCCATTATAACAATACATGTTACTTTACACAGGTAATGGAGCTAACCTGACAGTATATTCGGGAGGCTGTTTTAAAGTGGTTGCAGTGTAAAAGTAAATTACACATAAATATGAACACAATGGTGTCAATGGTGTCATCTTAGCTTTTAAAATAATATAAAAGATCTTCAATAGCTCTCTCAGCATTGTATGTGGTTTTTGTTGTTTCACATGTGTGCTGAAAATAAAAATAAAAATCAATTAGTTCTCGGTCAGAAATTTGGAAAGTATTGTCTCAGTCAGAATTTTAAATCAATTCACAATTAATTAATTAACCTTTTTACCTTGAAGGAACCCTTGACAAAAAAAATTGAGATTCTGGGGGAAACCCTGAAATAATGTTCAAATCTACAGCTCACGGAACATTAGTATGATAAGCCAGCTGTTGATATAACAACTATCATTTTTAGAAATAGCATTGCATAATGGAATCAATATTATAACATACTTAATACTTAATGTGAAACTTTTTCTTCCCTTTTTCTGCTCAACTCTGGTTTCAGCTTCAGATAAACAGTGTACAGGGGGGCAGCAGGGCTGAGTACAGGGAGTCAGGAGGGCTCAGGTTTACTATTTTTTTTCTTATAGATTGTAAAGTCACTGATGTTTAGAGCAATGTAAAAAGGTATGTGGTTCGTTAAAAACTTTTGATAGTTCATCAAAAAGTGTTGGAAGCAATGCAGACAATGAAGAATTATAATACAAACGCTATGACATGCAAATACAAACCAGCTGCCCACTTAAAGTGCATATACATCTCATAAAGCAATGTGAAAACGAACAGGTAGGCGCTTAGTTGAATACTTTGGAAACAATATTTGTAAAAACCTAAAAGATCATGTACCCTAACTACATGGATTCTACTTAATGTATTTTCCAAGATCAGACAATTCCAGATCAAAGTTAACAGATGAAAAAAAATTGAGAACAGTTCCAATCAGTCTTATATCCAAAGTTCCCTTAGTACACCACGTGCCAATATAGGTGAAAACAAACTTCTTCCTATCCAGTGAACAGGTACTCTTTCCACAGCCCAGGTGAAATGTGCACTTACCAGCAAAGCAAATTTTAGGTAAGCATTTAATACACTGTGATCCCCGTTGCTGTATCTCTTCTACATGTAATTGCCCCAGTAATTTTTCTATAATAAGGGTTATAAAGACACCATTTTCACATTTACTGGAAAGACAAATCCTGAAGCTGAAACTCGAATACTTTGGCCACCTAATGCGAAGAGAGGACTCATTGGAAAAGACCCTGATGCTGGCAAACATGGAAGGAAAAAGGAGAAGAGGACGACAGAAAACAAGATGGATAGATAGCATCATCTAAACAATGATCATGTAGTTTAGCAAGCTCCAGGAGGCAGTGGAGGACATTAAAGCCTGGCGCGCTATGGTCCATGAGGTCACAAAGAGTCAGACACGACTAAACGACTGAACAACAACAACAAAAGAGATACCAGAGAGTGTACCATAGTGTAGTAAGTTTTATTAAAATTGGTTGCTAACAATAAAACACATCAAAGTACTACTCACATGTTGCGGGTGCCTGCTAAGCACCAACAGCTCAGCTACAATGCTCAGCCATTGGCGGCAACTGAACCGATGTGCGTTCCAAGCTAAGAGGAGTGGGATGGATGACAGACCAGTTATGACATCACTGGCTAAGCCTCAATGCATTTTGCGTGCTACTTGAGGATGCATAGTGCCCATTTCACCTGGGCTGTGGAAAGAACACCTGTTCACTGGATAAGATATATAAAGAAAGAGGGTCGGACTTTAAATGAGGTGTGTATATTTAGGCTAATCAAAGGAGTCAATATGAAACACGAACAGGTATTTATTTGTTTGCCATGATTGAGTAGGTACATGGCAGACAATACATGCAATAATGGCACATAATATAACAAATCATGTATCCAAATCATTTACATGTTAAAAACATAAATCGATTGTACAATGGTATTGTCCTCAATAATCAGAGATCACTATAATATAACAGTTATAATCAATGGTATTGCCTGGATCCAAAGACCATGTGAGTATGTATACATTGCATCTTGGTTAAGCCTGACGCGTTTCATGGGATCTATCCAATCATCAGGGGCGGATGCAAGATACATCTATAAAGAGAGGTAAGTATATCAAAATAAACCATTCATAGACAAAAATTTAAAAATACATACAGGGAGGATAAGATAGTTATCCCGGCAGGACTCACATATCTGCTTAGTGTGAAGCAACGCACCGCCAGGGTGCTAGGGACGGAGAGAATGCCTGGTCTGGAAGCTGTGGTAGTAGGGTCCAGCAGGAACACAGGGAGCATATGTGTAGGTGAGACCCAGAATATCTGGAACAGTGAGACAACTGGCTCCATTCTGTGAATCAATAAAAATATAAATACCAATGGTGCTGAAAATTAAAAAATGTGAACTAATCAGAGAAAGCAGCCCAAATAGAATGAGCATGAACTGATATCAAGACAGCATAAGTCCCCAGAAATTGGTTGAACCCTGGAATTAAAACCACATATAAAGTAAATGTCATAGTGATAGTGGTAGTTACCTAGTATTACTGAGTGAGTAACTTGTATAGCGCTACAAACTAAATCGCCTCAAGGCGCTGTATCCAATGTCGTTGTCCAGCCACGCTTCAGAATAGATGTGTCTTAAGTTTTTTTCTGAAGGCCCGATGGTTCGCTTCCATCCGAATGTCTGTAGGTAGAGCGTTCTATAGCCGCGGTCCTTGGACTTCGAATCTTCGTTCTCCTTTAGATTTGTAGCTGTGATATGTGGAGGAGGTTCTGATTCATTGATTGTAGGGCCCGATTTGGGGTGTAGGGTTTTATTTTCTCGCATAAGTATTGCAGCGCAATTCCTTGCGTGCATTTGTGGGTGAGGCAGAGGGTCTTGAATGTCACCCGATCCTTTACGGCTAGCCAGTGGAGGGACCGCAAGACTGGGGAGATTGGTTCCCACGTTTTTTTACCTGTTACCAGTCTGGCTGCATTGTTCTGGAAAACTTGTAGACGAGACATCTGGTATTTGGGTAGTCCTAGGTAGAGGGTATTTGCGTAGTCGAGTCTGGAATTGATGAGTGTTTCCACTACTACTGCTGTGTCTTCTTCCGGGATGAAGGGGATGAGTCTACGCAGCAAGCGGAGAAGATAGTGAGATCCGCTGACCACTGATCCTATTTGTGCGTCCATTGACATGTCTGAGTCAAAGATAACTCCTAGGCTTTTTACTTTCGTGCTTGGGGTTATGGTTTATCCAAAGATGATGGGAGGAGTCAATGTCATTCTAGATTTTGTCTTCCGGTTTGCGTGGAGAAAGAGAAGTTCTGTTTTTGATCCATTGCGTTTGAGGGCGCTCTCCGTCATCCAATTATCTATCAATGTCCGGCATTTGTCTAATCCATGATATTGGTCTTTTTTGTTGGTGATTTGCAGATAAAGTTGAGTGTTGTCCGCGTAGGAGTGGTAGAACAGGTTTTATTTGCTAATGATTGTGAGGAGTGGGCGGAGGTAGATGTTGAAGAGTACGGGCGACAAGGGTGATTCTTGAGGAATGTGACGGTGCGGGTTTCTGACGTGAAGGCACCTAGTTTCACTGTCTGTGATCGATTTTCAATGAACGATGCCAACCATGGTAGATTTGAGTCTACGACTCCACCTACTTCTGTGAGCTGCGTGAGTAGAGTTTTGTGGTCTACTGTGTTGAAAGCTGCACTTAGGTCCAGCAGCACCAGGAGACAAGATTCTCCTTCGTCCGCTGCTTGGAGAGCATCATCCCATTTTTGGGAAGTGCCGTTTCTGTCCCTTGGCCTAGGCGAAAACCTGATTGTAGTGGGTCCAGGAGGTTGTTGGAGTCCAGATGGAGTTGTAGCTGTTGTACTACTGCTTCTCCATAATTTTGGAGATGGTGCTAAGGCTTGTTATCGGTCTTCAGCAATTTGGGTCTTTGGGGTCAAGGTTTGGTTTCTTTAGCAGGGGTTTGATTTAATGCCTTGCCTTAGAGAAATTGGAACAATACCTTCTTTGAATGATTGGTTTATGAGATGTGTTATGGTGGGTGCCAAGATGTCGGTACATTCTTTCAAGAGTTTTGTTGAAATGATGTTGTTTGGTGCTGTAGTGTCTCGGAGATTTTTGATGATGCTTTCGGTGGTGTCGATGGTGATTGGTAGCCATGTGAATAGCGTAGATTGATGAATATTTATATTGATGTCTTTTTTTTCCTTTGGCTGGGTGAGGTCGGTTGTTTTTTTCCGCAAAATTATTTCACAAATGTTTTTGATTTTGTCAATAAAATAATCAGATAGTTAATTGCAGTATTCTTGTGTTTCGCTCGCTGGAGGCTCTAGACAGGTGGGGTTCATAGACTGAGCGATTAGTTTGAAAAGTTCGAGGGGTGGTTTAGGGCCTTTGCGATGGTATTGGAGAAGTGTTCTTTCTTCGCTTTGAAGATTTCTATGTGGTATTTCTTGGTAACTAGTTTGTAGATTGTGTGGTTTTCCTTAGTTCCGTTTCTCCTCCAGATGGTGATGGTAATGAATGGTTTATTTTGATATACTTACCTCTCTTTATAGATGTATCTTGCATCCGCCCCTGATGATTGGATAGATCCCATGAAACGCATCAGGCTTAACCAAGATGCAACGTATACATACTCACATGGTCTTTGGATCCAGGCAATACCGTTGATTATAACTGTTATATTATAGTGATCTTTTATTATTGAGGACAATACCAATGTATAATCGATTTATGTTTTTAACATGTAAATGATTTGGATACATGATTTGTTATATTATGTGCCATTATTGCATGTATTGTCTGCCATGTACCTACTCAATCATGGCAAACAAATAAATACTTGTTCATGTTTCATATTGACTCCTTCGATTAGCCACAATATACACACATTTAAAGTCCTGAACAGGGATGGAGATACATGTTGTCATGTGTCTCATTTAAAGTCCCAATAACCCCCCTTTACTGTTCACTGGATAAGAAGTTTGTGTTTTCACCTACTGTATATTAGCATGTGGTGTACTCAAGGGAACTTTGGATATAAGACTGATTGGAACTGATCCCATTTTTTAACTGTTTATTTTGATCTGGAATTGTCTGATTTTGGAAAATACATTAATTAAAATCCATGTAGTTAGGGTACATGATCTTTTAGGTTTTACAAGTAATTGTTTCCAAAGTATTCAACTAAGCGCCTACCTGTTCGTTTTCATATTGCATTATGAGATGTATATGCACTTTAAGTGGGCAGCTGGTTTGTATTTGCATGTCATAGCGTTTGTATTATAATTCTTCATTGTCTGCATTGCTTCCAACACTTTTTGATGAACTATCTGAGGAGGTGCCTTCATTCGTGTACTTCATTTTACTGCTGTTTAGAGGGCCATACTGTATTACTATAATTTATACCCCCGCAGGTCTGTCGCCATCAAACCATTACTAAATCCATGCTTTGTCGCAGCACAACCCCATGAATGTTATGTTGCCATATGTATATAAACACAACTTTTATATATAAAACATCACTGCGGTTGATTTGCTAAAGAAGTAACGCATGTTCAATTTGCAAAGTGAGTTTTTTACTTACATTAGTGAAGAAGGTAAAGTAAAGTTAAAATTCCTTTTACAAAGAATACCTTGTCATGTGCAAGGAAAATGTTGCATTTTATGACTGGATAGTTAACCCATATTTCTCTTATTTACTAAGTTAAGTGAAATGCGTAGTAAATATGATCATCTCAGTTTCTTTTCTGGTCAATAGTAATATTAATTTAGTTTTGGGACTATTAAAAACAGCGTGCCAGGTGTCAAAATACACAAGCTATTACATGAGAGAAATGCGCATGCTGTGATTTATGACAACTTTTTGAAAATACTGGTTCCTGCTTGCAACCAATACATTCAGAACTCCAGGTCAGACAAGCTAATTGCTCTTTTCTGCACACTTTTTGAAATCCAGGAAAAAGTTTTTATGACCCATTGGCTGAAATTGAACAGCATATTAACACATTAGTAAAGCTGCATTCACTTTTATTATGAAGGGGAGCGCCAAATGTTTGTCAATGGCGCCTTGTCAATGTACCCATGCCATGTTTTTTCATGGCACAGGTAAAGGCATAATGTGTTTAACATGAGAAGGCAGCAAGTCCTTACTTGAGGAATTTATCACAAAATTGAGCAATCATTAGAATTTAGGATTATAAGATCAGCAAAAATACCTTTTTAGGACTTTGAAATTTGTATGATTAAGGGTTGGACCTTAGGAAGCGAAGCACAAATTACAGAAAAACAGATGGCTGGCAATACTATCTTGCATACCAGAAGTGCACACCGAATCCTTTAAAAAGATCCATCCCCTAATGACAATATTTGTGCATTAGATGCAATTGCTCCAATGATGAGGATTTTAAAAGGGAGGCATTACTACAGAGATTATTGGCCTAAAAATATAGTAATAAAAGCCTTCTTACTTTGTTGTGGTCCTGTGCATGTCCATACAATGGTACTTGACAGTTGCACTTTGTGTGTACCCACTTTTCTGAATTTTTCACTATTAAAATATCATTGGTAATGCACTAGGTGTGCGGGCCTTCCATTTTGTTTTTCTTGTAGTTTTCATTGGATTACCCCATCTGAGGAAGGCAGCCTTCACCCAGTCTTGGGATACCAATTTACTACCATTATACCTGTTGCCCTCTACTTCAGAAAACCTTTAAGCGCTGGAAGTGACTGTGTTTTTTTGTGTCGTGAACTTTGGACAGATATCTATTTGATTGACAGATGGAGACACTTTGATGACTGTACTTTTAAATATTATTAATACAATTTTGTACCCTATCTGTATGTTCTTTTTTAAATCCTTACATAGTTTTGGGATGTAGTACCTGTGGCGTATCTATCACATCTGGCTGGTTATTTTTTTGCATCCCCCTCCCGAAAATGGTATGAACGGTTATAGTTTCAAAATAAACGTGTGGTCAAATTGCATCAACAATGGGAGGGGCTTAAAGAGGCATATGCTTTAAAGACTGTGCCACAAGAGATTGTTTAACAGACACCTCAGCATAGTCTATTTAATGACATTTATATATTCCATTACATATGGTTTTCTACACACAGCCAACCTTATTGAAGAATGTAATGTAGCGTAGGCAGCCTATAGAAGTGGGTGTACAGATCTGAGTGCAGACACTGCATGTTCAGATCCATACACTTGATCCTGCATGCATGTCAAATTTTAACAATGCACAGGCCACTTTACATAGAACTAAAATGATCCCTTAAGCCCATATTCTTCACAATACATATCTTCCCTAACATCCCTAAATCCCCCCCCCCCACCTACCCATTAAGACCTCCCCACACAAAGTCGTCAGTACAGACCCCCCGCCAACATAATCACCCCAGCACAAACCCCTCAGTGCAGACTCCCCTCTCCAGCACAGACCAAAAACCCCAGTACAGAACCCTCATTACAGACATACCCCCCTCCCCCACAGAGACCCCCCCGATAGAGACTGACCCCCAGATGGGACCCCTCCAGCACAAACACTTCTGAACAGAATCCCCTGTACAGACTCCCCCACCCTACCAGCAAAACTGACCCCACAGTACAGAACCTTTAGTACAGATGAACCCCAGCACAGACATACCCCCAGCACAAACAAAACAACTGAGCACAGACCCCCCAGCACAGACATAACCCCCCAGCACAGACTGACCCCCCAACACAAACAGAGCCACTCAAACACAAACCCCTCTGTACCCCTCTGGATGGACCCCCTCCAGCACAAACCACTCTGTACTACCCCTTTGAGACTTCTCACACCCCCCCCAGCACAGACCAACTCCCAAGCAGAGACTTATCAACTCACAGAGTGACCCCCCCTAGGGGGAAAGGGGGAACCGAGGAAGGTGCTGCATGTATTAAAACTTAAAAATTAAAACACGTGCCTACACCACATCTACAGACTACAGCATATTACATTTTCATTCTTGGGTTTAGATATATTTGAATCCAGTCATGTGCAAGCAATGCCTTCATAATTGCAAGAAAATATCTTGCTGGTGTAGTAAGGTCCTGGGGCTCCAGAGGCTTAATGGTGACCTCAAGGGCTAGGCAGAGCTGACATCCTTCCTTGTAGAGTGGGTCACCAGGCATAGTGGGTGTAATGCAAGAAGAAATGATGGACACCAGTCACTTTGAAGGCAAACAAGTGATTTATTGTCTCTTAACAGAACTGTGTGAGAGGGGGTTAGGGCCAGGACAGTCATGAGTAGATGCGATGATAATTGGCAGACTCAGAAACTTCTATTAGTAGACAGCTATACAGTGAAAGGCCTCCAGCCGGATAACACTTCTCTATAGATAAGACTGCTGTCTCCTATGGTAACTAATCTTGCAACAGTCTCTGAAGGTAGTTGTACATAACTCTTGGTAACACAGAACAGTCCTTTACTCACCTCACAGTATCCCACAGAAGATCTTCACTCACTGAGCTCCCAGTCTCTCACTAGACTTCCCGATCCCAGTTGTCACTGGATTCCCTAAGCTCTTCCACAACTAACCCACTGTATTCTCCTCAAGCCCCCCCCCCCCCGCTATCCTGCTAGGTTGCTGGCTTGACACTTGCTGATGCTTTCCAACTTCTTCACTGTCCCCGGCTGGTGAGAAGACTGCTCAGGTACTTGATTCAGCTTACTCATAGTAGTTTCTGGTAACAAGGTGGATGGTCCCATAGTGGCAACAGCTTCCCCTCTACCTCTGACCACAACTGGTTCCCCATCAGCTGAACCTTTGCAACTCGGTTGGACTCCAATCTTGCATTCCCAACCCTACGCTGCTTCTCCTGCTCCTGGATAGGCCTCAGGCAGCCTAGCAGCCTGGTGTCCCCAGGATAGGCCTCAGGCTTCTGGACTAGCAACCCGGGGGTGACATAACACACGTCCACCTAGACAGCCTTCCAGGTGGCACAGAAACCTGATCACTTGACTCCACTCAAATAAATAGGCTCTCCCAGCAGGCCAAGGGACTAAAGAAACCCCTGCCTATTGGCTGAGACACCCCATCCATTGATTATCTGACCTTGCAAAGCCCATCATTCTAATGTCAACAGCCACAGCGCTACCTAGTGACAGAAGAGAAAAGGTGCAGCAATTCCAGAATTTAGGGAGAAATCAATTGATCTCAAACAATTAACCAGGGTAATTACCACCTGGCAAACTAAATGTGTTAGCAACCCTGCCTAAACACCAGGGTGCTACATCGGATTTACATTTTGTCAGTTGTGACTTCCAGTTTTGAATACAGCCAGGAAGGGTTTGAACTACTGTTAGGTTTGCTCTCTGGGGTTCTATTAAAGAGATTCACCCTAATTTCTTGTGCTGCTAACAAAACAGGACTACTCGCCCTGCACATGTGGGTACCTCTTCGCATTTATGCACTCACCAATGCCGGGGACCAGGGGGGGCTGCGTTATGTGAAGCACTCTTGTCCCACTTTGTCTTCCAAAATAGAGCATTTGCAGGGGACACCGATGAGCTTGTGTTATGCTCCACCAGTCCAACTTTACTTTGCCACCTCACTCCCAGTGACCCCAGCTGTGGGGCACCAGCCGCTAGAGAGGCAGTCAGAGCACTGACCCCCTCGCTACCAGAGGAGCCCTCATCCATGCCTGGCAGCTATTACTTTACCAACAGTTCATGGTTACCTGAAGCAACTACACACTTCCCAACAACTCACTTGCTGAGTTAACCCTTCAAGATGACCTTCCATTCCTTCATCTTCACCCCCGTATGTGCTTACAGGCTCTGTTCTTCTAAATACACCATGTATCTCCATGCACCCCCTAGATGAGAGTCCACATATTGAAGATTGTTGGCTCAGGCAGACTTTCCTAGCATGCACTCCAGATATTGCTGGTGTATACATCCTCTGGCTTAGCCTCTCAACTCCTTCCCATGCAGGTAATGTCAGAAAGCCATCTAGAGCCTTCCTCCTTTTTAATGACAATAAAGGGTGCAGGGTAGAGCCTAGAATTGCTGAGAAAATGCTAAGCCTAGCTTAACTCTTTCCACCTGGGCAGCCTGAAGAAACCAACTCCACACAACCAATTTGTAAGCACCTGCTTACAAGTCAGTGAAAGAACATCTGCAATGGTAAAACAGACAGAACTAAAAAAAACAGACTCTAAGCTTTCCTCTTTTCTACTAAAGAAAAATAGATTTTTATTCATGTTTATGTTGCTTTTAACAGTTCACCTCACTTCCTATTTGGTAAAACCAAATAAAAACAGTTTTGGCTGGACACACAATTCAAATGATCAATGATTTGCTTTTGACATTCATTTATACTTACCGACTTCGCAAGGCTATCTAATGACATAATTAATGTATCCAGGATGTCCCTTATATTCTTATAGCCATTACATGACTTAATTTTTGAGAGAGTATGGCTTGCTCTGCATGACATTTCTTTAACTGACCAGTTCTGTTTGGATAATAAAAAAATAAAAAAAACACATCACTTTTCTATTAATTTCAGCACTTAAAAAGTATGGTAAATGATAAGATCAGATAGGGGTCAGCAACCAGTAGATCATGGCCAGTTGACCGGTAGATCGTGGTTTGGGCTTGCTAACCAGAACATAATATAAGGTCTGGTGTCACTCTAACATCACCTTCATCCCAATTACAATATATATTTACACATGGGATTCGCCCTGGGACTTTAAATGGGGTGAATATGGTAAGCCAAAAAACATATCATGATAGTAAAAAAGTAGATTTATTACAGTTTGTGGCACATATAAGACACAACAGCAATAAATACAGGCCGATAAAATATGCATACAATGTGAACATGGGTCAGTCCACATACATGGTAAACAGTATATACCAATTACAAACATCAGAGAAATGTGCAAGCATTGATAGTACCCAACAACGTTTCGCGAGACAGCACTTGCACTTCAGGGGTAAATGCTTTGCTATATCTGTAATACAAGTAGAAAATCAAATGAATGTATGTAGCATAAAATAGGCAGGGAGGTGAGTCATCATCGGGGTCACACTGTAGGACCCCATACTCACCAATGGGCTGGGACAGGTCATCAAATCGTTGACTCCACCGGTGGCGGCAGAAACAAACATCCAGCACGGGAGCTGGGAACCCATTATCCCAGAGCCTCAAACAGAGTGCAATGCAGAGGGACTACTTTTAAAGTTAGAACTGTGGTAGGAAGCAAGAGCCGCCTAAGCCGATGCCTCCTCTGTAGTGCTGGCTCCTGTCCCATGCAGAGTGATACCAACTGCACTCCATCTCTTATCCTGACTAGTGGTCTCCAGAGTGATGCCAGCAGCAGGAAAGAAGATATCTTCAGGTCAATGTGAAGTATAACACTGGGCATATTAGTATAAGGCTGCTTTCACGCTGATGCATTGCAGGATATAATAGAAGTCTATAGCAAAGTGAAGCTAACCTAGAAAAGTCACAGATGCACTGCAGGATATAATAGAAGTCTATAGCAAAGTGCAGCTAACCCAGGAAAGTTGCAGATGCACTGCGCTTCACCCAAAGTGTTGGTAAACCGCAGCACATTAGTGTGAAGCAGCCTTATAGGAGGTTCAGAACAGTAAGGGTTCATTTATATATTTTTTTTTACGCAACTGGGGTTTCAGGGGGAAACCCCCATTGCGTCAGAGGGGGGCGGGGTCACCCATACATGTCACTGGGTAACCCTGCAGCGTTTCCCCATTGCGTTAGAGGGGACAAGGTCACCCGTGCAAGTCACGGGTGGCCCCACCCTCAGCTATTTAAGAGCTGTCACGGCGGTCTAGCGTCATCCGGCGGGTGCCTGCCAATGGCGGCGGAATCGGATCGGGTGGCATGTTTTTCTGTATCCCGGGTCGAAGAAGGATTACATCGCTGTAACTAGGAACTAGGGATACCAGAAGCTCAAAGTTCAAACAATACACACCAGACAAGATTTAAACATATTCCGACTACAAGAAGAGCCAAAGTAATAAGGACACCTAATCATCAATCCGGATTCATGGATAAAGGGAGGGAGAATATATATGTACCCAGGGGTCAAGTCCTGGGGAAAAAAGTGTGAGAACCCCCACCTAAGATCCACTCCCCCACCAAAAAAAATGATACGCTCATATGCATATATATTTCACAGAAAATACAGTGCAACATTTATTGTAAAGTGCCAGTTTACAAAAACAAAATAAGTTAACTTGTCAAACTAACAGAATAATCACCACAATGGGTGATGATCTTTCCCTCGCAGGGAATTTCTAACACATATATCCCCTTATATATTTACTAACAGTTCTGAAGACTTGCTCAACTCGAGTTGAAGACTTGGCTCATCCTTGACTCAGGGTGCTGGTCTGGCTGGTCTTAGGGTGCTGGCCTGGCTGGCCTCAGGGTGCTGGCTGGCTGGCCTCAGGGTGCTGACTGGCTGGCCTCAGGGTGCTGGCCGTGTTGGCCTCAGGGTGCTGGCCGTGCTGGCCGTGCAGGCCTCAGGATGCTGGCCGTGCTGGCCTCAGGGTGCTGGCGGTGCTGGCCTCAGGGTGCTGGCCATGCTGGTCTCAGGGTGCTGGCTGTCTGGCTGGGCTCACCCTAGAGTTGCTGTGTGACTCCGCCTCTGCGTGATGTCACATGCAACCGGCCACGTACTAAAGGACAGATGACAGGTGAGGTCGGAGCCTGGAGGAGGAGCTCCGAGTCTGCTTGGCTCAGTTTGCCTGCCCCTGACAGTGACTCGAGTCGAGTCCTTTACTATGCGGCGATGCTAGGCATCGCCGCTTAGTGAAGGATCGGCTTGGGTGGCTCGGCTGCTCGAGGCCAGTGGCATCACTACTGCAGACCTCCCAGTACAGACATCCTCAGACATCCCCAGTAGTACAGACACCCCCAGTGCAGACCTCCCAGTACAGACACCCCCAGTAGTACAGACCCCCCCCAGTGCAGAGCCCACCAGTGCAGACCTCTGAGTACAGACATCTCCAGTGGTACAGACTCCCCCCAGCAGTACAGACACCCCCCTCGGTGCCGAGCCCCCAAGTACAGAGACCCCCAGTAGTACAGACACCCCCCTTACAGACCTCAGAACAGAAAGACACAGCGCGGTGTGGGGCCCTCGAGCATGGGCTTCTCCTCCTCTGTGAATGTCAACAGAGAGGAGGGGGAGGCGGCTTCGTTCCGCTCTGCTGAGAGACGTGGCGTGAGCGAGGCACAGGGCAGCGGGCGGTGATAGTGGTGCCGCTACCCATGGGTGCCATTCCCACACGTTCCCGCAGGACTCAAGCCCTGTATGTACCCTCCTATGGGAGATCCCCTGGCACCCTGAGATATAAAATTCCCACATATAATAGATTTTCCTCCATAAGGGAGAGAGGGCAGTATACACCTTATCGTAATTTCAGAATGAAAGGGACTTTAGAGAAGAGAGGAATTTTCACAGAGGGGGCCATGAGAAAGACCTCCTGGGAGATGGAAAGCATGTACTGTATCCTATACAGGAGACCTGGATGGAGAGACCAACCAACGAATACAGGAGGCTTCCAACAGGAAGGTGGCCCACCCATGAACCCGAACAGAGAACGGAGAATCACTGGGTATCAAGGGTATCCAAATGTACAGAACCAAAGGATGTATGCACAGAATGCATGGAACAGGAACCAAGACTGAGAACCAGAACAAATACAAAGAGGAAAACAAGGAGGGAAGAAGAAAACAAAGAAGAAAATATTAGGAGAAGGGATTTTCAATTTGAATAATGCATTTTTTTTCTGATGAGGAGATGAGGATTTTAGATTTGGGGTTGAAATGTGCTCCCGATAAAAATATTGATAAATTTGAGGTCTTTAAAGATCTGCAAAAATGTATACGGAAATTAAAAATCAAAAAACATTACGCCCTGAATGAGAAAGAAAAACCACTAGATGAACCCTCAGAGTTTGTCCACACCACCCTTAGAAATAATTTCATTTTCGACCCGAAAGTTCCAGGAGACCAATATATGGGTGCCTTTAAGAGAATGGTTGAGAGCGATCTCACCAAGTTAGAAAAGAAGAATTCTAAGAATGGCAACATTTGGAAATTAATTAAAGAGATAGGAAAAAGAAAAGAGGTGGTCATACGCCACGCTGACAAGGGGGGGGCGGACTTGTTAGGATTAAGTTTACCTCCTGGTGGCACTATCCTGCTCTGGGCTGTTTGCTGCAGCTCCAGTGTCCACCAGCAGGTGTCTCCCAGGAGCCAGCAGGCTGGTGTAATCAGGCTAATTAATGTTCAGCTGCCTGAGGGCTATTTAAAAGGCTTCTCCTCCCCTCCCCTGGCGCGTCACGATTCTGGTCCTTTCCTTTCTGCCTGTTACTGATCCAGTCTGTACCTCTCTGCCTTGTTCCTGCCTCCCCCTGCCTTGCTTCTATTCGAGTACCCTATTAAGATCCCCCTTCCTTGCAACCTTGCATTCCCTGTACCCTTGTCCTTTAGATAATTTTTGTATACAGGTAGTAGTTAGGTCCCTTTGTTATTTGTCTTTTGGGCTTTGTTTATGTTCACGTTTACTGTGTGCTGTGTTTATGGTTTGCTTTGTTTCACTATAAATATATATCACTTTAACCACTTCCCGACCGCCTTACAACTATATATGGTGGCACTTTAAAGATGGATATCTCGGTAACGGCAGCAGCTGCTGCCACAACCAAGATATCCATCTTTAGTGTGAGCGGTCCTGTAAAAGATAACGGTGGTCTCCGCAGCGGATTCGCCGCGAGATCACCGTTATCGGTGGCGGGAGAGGGCACCCCCTCCCGCCGCTTACCGGAGCCGTCGGTAGCGGCGGAGGCGATCGGGTCCTTCAGCCTGCTGTGTGGGGATGCGAGTGAGGGCAAGATGGCCCCCACCCGTCCCCATAGCATAGCAGAGCGGAAGTGACGTCAAAACGTCAGTCCCGCCCATGCGTCTTAAAGGCAAATTTTTTTGTTGTAATTTTTTCAAATGACAACATTTCCAGTTTTTTCTTTTTGCATTTAAGTCTAAATATGAGTTCTGAGGTCTGACCCCAGATCTCATATTTAAGAGGACCTGTCATGCTTTTTTCAATTACAAGGGATGTTTACATTCCTTGTAATAGGAATAAAAGTGATCAAGTTTTTTTTTTCCAGTGTAAAAAATAATAAAACAAATAAAAATTTTTTTTTAAAGCGCCCCGTCCCGACGAGCTCGCGCGCAGAAGCGAACGCATATGTGAGATATGAAAACGGTGTTCAAACCACACAAGTGAGGTATTGCCGCGATCGTTAGAGTGAGAGCAATAATTATAGCCCTAGACCTACTCTGTAGCTCAAAAAATGCAACCTATAGAATTTTTTAAACGTCGCCTATCGAGATTTTTAAGGGTAAAAGTTTGACGCCATACCATGAGCGGGCGCAATTTTTAAGCGTGACATTAAGGGTATCATTTTACTCGGCGTAACATTATCTTTCACAATATATAAAAAAAAATTGGCAAATTTATTGCTGTCTTATATTTTAATTCAAAAAAGTGTTTTTTTTTCCAAAAAAAGTGCGCTTGAAAGACCGCTGCGCAAATATGGTGTGGCAAAAAGTATTGCAATGATCGCCATTTTATTCTCTAGGGTGTTAGAAAAAAAACCATAATGTTTGGGGGTAATTTTCTAGCAAAAAAAAATGTTTTAGTCTTGTAAACACCAAATCTGAAAAACACCCAAGGTACTGAAGTGGTTAATATATAAATCCTTTGTTTGGTCTCAGTTCCCTTGTGTAGCTACGTGTCTGGTCTCCCTAGCCATTGATCCCAACAGGATTAGTGATATTGAAGAAAGAAGACTATGAGGAACAGATGGGAAACTTACTTAGAGTGGAGAATACCTATACGAAATTGAAAGGGAACCTCAAGCAACTATATGGAAAGATATTGAAAACCCTTGTTAACAAGGTGAGAGATTTGGGGATCCTAAACAAAAATGAAGGAAAATATTTAGTCTCAGAGTCCACTAAGACACCAGTGATGTACTACTTACCAAAAGTACACAGGATTATGGAAAAACCATGGGAAGGCACATCATAAGTGGAATGAATTCGCTTTTCTCAAGATTGGGTGAATATATCGATCAATTTTTAAAACCCCTAGAGTTGAAAGGGAAGTCGTTGCTAAGGGATAGTACACAACTAATAAATGAACTTCAACATGTTGTGGGGGGGCAGTGGGTGTCTTCTTGCAACTATAGATGTGAACTTCTTGTACACTAGTATTGTACAGAAGGATGGGTTAGATGGGGCTGAGAAGGCCTTACACGAAGACACCAAACTTAGACAAGAACAGATTGGTTTTATATTGGAGGGTCTAAAATTAGCAATGGAGAGTAACTATTTTTGGTACCAAAAGGACTACTATGTCCAAACAAAGGGTGTGGCCATGGGGGCTAGATATGCCCTGAGCGTGACCAACCTTTTTATGAACATGTGGGAGGAGTACATAAGTACATATATAGAAGAAGACGACCGGAAAAAAAATCTATTGCAGATATATTGACAACTTTATTATTATGCAGGAAGGAACCACGGAATCCTTTCAAAAATCCTTGGAGGAAATAAATCTGAATAAATATGGAATCTCCTTCACTGGTAAAAGTGACCAAAACCAAATAGATTACTTGGATTGGCAAATCTTCAAGGTAGGCGACAAACTACATACAAAAACCTTCTTTAAGGCTACAGACCGTAACGGTTATACACCGGTTTCCAGTTGTCACCATCCGAAGTGGAAGGAAAACATACCAAAAGGGCAACTTATGAGACTACGAAGAAACTGTCATAATGTGAGTGAGTGAGAAACTTGTATAGCGCAACACATGCAAACTGAATCGCCTCAGGGCGCTTGGTATCCATTTCCTACTGTATTTTGCCTTCAGAATAGATGGGTTTTGAGTTTTTTCCTAAAGGCCAGGTGATTCACTGTGGATAATGTGGATGACTATTGTGTACAAGCAGATACCCTAAAAAAAAAGGTTTGTAGATAAAGGTTACCATAAAGAATCCATGATGAAACTAAAAACAGAGATAAGGAACTTGGATCAGAATTCCCTACTGGTTAAGAAGAAGAGGAACACTAGTCCACATACTGTATGGGCGTAGCTTTTATCACTGGTTTTAATAATCAATACTATTCAATTGAGTGAAGTGTATTTGAATAGGAGTCGGCGCCAACCAAAAAATAAATAAAAATAAATTGATAAATGACTCCTGTATCCCAAGTGCAGTTCCAAAATTAGTGAGTACTAATAGACAATTAATAGATTTTGATTAATCATTTTTCCTGATGACGCGCACACAAGCGTGAAATGCATAGAAAGATTGCAGTATAGCAAGCCTGATACAAAAGCCTCTTGTTATATGTATACAGCTGAGACGCACGCCGCACCGTTGAGATCATTTGTTAGTGACAGGATCGGCCCCTGCCTTCCCTCAAGCTGCTTCATGAACCTAATGTAACCTGACACAATATACAAGCCTTGTAAGTTTTAAGAAATCAAGACTGTATTACACTATCTCTGCCTCCTTGTGGCTCTTTTTGCTGATGCCAATACGTTTTGCAGATTGAAAAGGAATAAGAGGGAGTACAAATGCCTTTTGCCTAAACTTATGAAGAGCATTATTTCACGTTTTGCAGATTGAGATGGTATACTGCAAAAAAAATTAAAAAATCTTGGAAACATTGATTACATCTGTGATTGCACCTGGAAGAGGTCTGATTAAAGAAGTACTCTGAGGAAGGATTTTTTCTCCTATATGCCTGGCAGTCATTTATGGCCTTTTAAATCCGGTGAGCACTTTTGTTGGCACTACGGGTAAAGCACTCGGTTTGATGCACGTTGCACTTTTAGGAGGCACGGTATGAGAACATTAGAAGACCCGAATTTAATACCGTTTTATACTAATTTACAGAATGTTATAATTATCTGTGTTTTATCACGGACATTGATTATATATATAAATTTTGACACTATATGCATTTTTACTCTTATCTTGTTGCGCCCTTTCACTTTCTATTAACTGATCAGTTGAGCACATTGTCAGAAAATATTGGCCAATCTTGAAATCCGACAGGACCCTAGCAAAAATTATTACAAAAAAGAAGATTTTTTTATAAAAAAAGCCCCCACTCTTAGAAACCAGTTGGTTTATAATGTAATCGACCCACCCAAACTGTGAAATTGTTCTCACAAATAAAAGGTTTTTATAAGTGCCAGAAATGTCTATCTTGTCATGTTAGCAAACAACAACCAAGGAAAAAGTTATCTTTTAAATCTAGGACTGACAAAGAATACCAAATTAGGGAGCTTATTACTTGTAACTGTACCCACGTGACATATGTCATTGAATGTCCGTGCCGTTTACAATATGTGGATAGAACCACTAGGCCTCTCTGTGTGCGGATCAGAGTGCATATTAATAACATAAGGAAGGGCTTCCTTCCCTAAGCACAACTTTTCAAGACTTTTTTATGAATTTCATAATAGAGACCCCTGAGGACTAATATTTTATGGTATAGACCTCATCAATGACCACTGGAGAGGTGATAATAAGAAAATACGGGTGTCTCAAAACGAGACTAAATGGATATACCGTCTGGGGTCTCTAGTGCCTAGAGGGTTAAACATAGTTTTTTTAATTATTAATTATAATTATTCAGGCGTTTTATCAAGTTTCAATACTTACCCACTAGGAACTCTTTTCATTCTCTCTGCCCTCTGTTCTTTTTGGGGACCCCATCCCACCTATACATAGTTTAAAACCCATCTCTTCTATTACAAACACTTCTCATCAGGTTTTGGGCATATATTTTATTTTATATATTTAATCATTTATCATTTATTTTTAGTAATATGCTCATCTTTCAATTGCATTTGATGCACATACACTGTTTACATACAGGAAACAATACTCCTACTTATTAAATATTTTAGATAGGACACTTGTGTTTTTATATTCCTTTATGTATTTATTTTTATATACTGTATATATACTGTATGTTACAAATATTTTACATTTAGCCAGTGGTTTGTTCCCTATGGGAGTTAGGGAATCCAACCACATGTGCTCATATCCTAGCAATTATTCTTCTCAGTTGTATATATTATAATATATATAGTTTTTTATATTTTGAGAGTTTTTACATTTATAGTATTCATCTCTGTAGTTTCCGTTGGAAGAGTTGTTACTGCTGCCATATTATTAAGCCAACCCTAGGCGTCGCTTCATGGTGGACTGGAGAATTTAAACCACATTCGGGCATTGCATAAGTGTTTTAATCCAATCCTACTAATTGGCAGATGTAATGCAATTTTTTTGGGAGCACCCGATTGGCCACAGTGACACCTCCACCCGCTACTTAAGATGTAGGGTGTACCAAGATGGCAGCGCCTCAGATGACGTCCGTATGACAAAATGCGTAAGGCCGGACCAACTTGGTACGCAACACGTCACTTCCGGCACTTTCAGTTCTTTCTAGTGCAGTCTGTGGAACGCACGCCGGGACCATGGAAGTAGCCAAATTTTGTTTGCACATCTGTTGGAAGCATTGCTCTCGTTTTTTTACTTATAAGGTTTTTTAACAAATATTTTTTATTAATAGATATATATATGGTTTACGGATTCACGCTATGAAGGTCCGTTCTTTCCGTTTTTTATACTAACCCTATGTGGATATCCTAATGTTTGGAAACTACGCCACAGAGGTGGAAGGAGAGTAAAGGCTGCTACCCATTTCTTGACACCTGTGGAGGGGTCAGATTCTGTCTGAGACAGCGGATCATTTGTATCACATAAAGGACGAGGAATACATCCCTCCTAGTGGGACACCAGGACTCAGAGCCTTCAACAAACTGCTTTTTACCCCTGCAGGGGTGAGGTGCTTTGGTGAGCACAGAGAAGTCACTTATTTTTTGTACAGCACGGGATCACTTTTATACACTGTCACCATTTGGATCTAGCACATGTCACTTTTGGAGTTTTCATGATTATGAACTTTTATTAGTTTATACATTTATGGTTGATATACGTTCTGCATTATTATATACATATATACACGTTTTTTCTGCTTTTTGTATGCAAATATGTCACTTTAAATGAGCTTATTCCTGGTCTTCATGCACACTGGTACTTTATAGAGTTCTTTAACCTATTTCAGTACATTCACCTTAAAGGAGCTTAGCCACAGTTTATTTCATACTTACCAGCACTTTATAAAGCTTTTTCATATAGTTTATTTCATCAGTATGTTCCAATCACACTTTTCAATTGGTCACTATTAGGGTGGATCACAGAGTTGTTTATCTAACACCGGAGCAGTGGTCCCTTGATCTGGGTATCACCCCTATAGAACAGTGACACTTCCCTTTCCTTTGAGCTTTATAAGGAGAATTTATTAACCAGGGGCGTAACTAGAAATCACAGGGCCCCATAGCAAAATGTTGTATGGGGCCCCCCTCCAAAAAAAAATTAACTAATGCCATTGAACTACAGCTCAGGTCAGGTAATGAACACTCACCCCAGTGCAGCGGGCTCCTCTGGTCATCCTCACCCCCCTCCTCTACATTGGTGCAGTCAGTGGCAGATTTCAGACTTGCCCGATCGCTCCTCCGCTGCCCTGATCTGAACTCTCCTGAGTCCCGCTTCAGCGCCGAGCGGGGATCTCAGTCTTGTGATGTGGTGGCGGCTGCGGGATTGGAAACTCCCGCCTTCTGGAGCCGGCGACGCGTATGATGGACATCATATGTTCTGCAGGCTCCAGAAGGCGGGACCTGTGACTCGGCAGATCAGATTGCTTCCTGCTCGCCGGCGTTCGGGGCTAAATAGTGTATGGTGCCCTTTTTGAGACTCGGGCTTTTCGGGGGCACATTCGGGGCTCCAGCCCCCCTAGCCCGGGCCTAACGACGCCTCTGCTCGGGACACGGCCGGGCTCGCAGGGCTGGGAGCCGGATTACATTCTTCATCCTCACCAGTGTTGCCAACCCCCTGAAGTGAAATTTACTGGCAAGGATGCCAAAATTTACGAACGACACCAATTTTTTACTGGCACTGCAAAAAACTACCTAAAATTACTGTTTTCAGTGCTAAACAGTGCAAGTAAAATTGTTGAACTATAAACATGTAGCTAGTACTATTAGCAATGTGTTTAAGTTAAACAAAAGTCAAAAAACATATTTCTCCATTTACATGAAGGTCAGGTCACTATAACCCGGCCAGCACTGGGTTCCCCCCTTACATCAGAGTCTGCAGGATTCCCCCTTATAGTAAAAGGGAACTCTTATGTAAAGGGGAACGCTGCAGATCATGATCTAAGGGGGAACTCTGATGTGGGGGGAGGGGCGCTGATGACCAGAGACCACCTTATATCAGAGTCCACTGCATTCCCTTTACATCAGAGTTCCCACTTACATCAGGGTCTGCAGGAACATTCTTCTGGTGACCACCAATGTAAGGAACATTATTCGCACAGACCACCAATGTAAGGAGCATTCTTTCTGCTGACCACCTATGTAAGGAACATTATTCGCACAGATCACCAATGCAAAAAACATTCTTTCTGGTGACCACCAATGCAAGGAACATTATTTCTGCTGACAACCAATGCAAGGAATATTATTTCTGCTGACAACCAATGCAAGGAATTTTCTTTCTGGTGACCCCCAATGCAAGGAACATTCTTTCTGGTGACCACCAATGCAAGGAACATTCTTTCTGGTGACCACCAACGTAAGGAACATTATTCGCACAGACCACCAATGTAAGGAACATTCTTTCTGGTGACCACCAATGCAAAGAACATTCTTTCTGGTGACCACCAACGTAAGGAACATTATTCGCACAGACCACCAATGTAAGGAACATTATTCGCACAGACCACCAATGTAAGGAACATTCTTTCTGGTGACCACCAATGCAAAGAACATTCTTTCTGGTGACCACCAACGTAAGGAACATTATTCGCACAGACCACCAATGTAAGGAGCATTCTTTCTGCTGACCACCTATGTAAGGAACATTATTCGCACAGACCACCAATGTAAGGAACATTATTCGCACAGACCACCAATGTAAGGAACATTCTTTCTGGTGACCACCAATGCAAGGAACATTATTTCTGCTGACAACCAATGCAAGGAATATTCTTTCTGGTGACCCCCAATGCAAGGAACATTCTTTCTGGTGACCACCAATGCAAGGAACATTCTTTCTGGTGACCACCAACGTAAGGAACATTATTCGCACAGACCACCAATGTAAGGAACATTCTTTCTGGTGACCACCAATGCAAAGAACATTCTTTCTGGTGACCACCAACGTAAGGAACATTATTCGCACAGACCACCAATGTAAGGAACATTATTCGCACAGACCACCAATGTAAGGAACATTCTTTCTGGTGACCACCAATGCAAAGAACATTCTTTCTGGTGACCACCAACGTAAGGAACATTATTCGCACAGACCACCAATGCAAGGGACAATTTTTTCTGGTGACCACCAATGTAAGGAACATTCTTTCTGGGGACCACCAATGCAAGGAACATTCTTTCTGGGGACTACCAATGTAGGGAACATTCTTTCTACTGACCACTAATGTAAGGGACATTCTTCCCACTGATGGTTCTTTTTGTCGAAGTGTACAGATATATCAGTGTTGTATACAAGGAATAGCTCTCAATATACAGATATCAGTGTCAGGGAAAACACTCAGTGTATAGATGTCAGTTATACACTTGGTGCTATTCCTTATGTGTTACACTGACATCTATACACTGAGTGTTTTCCCTGACACTGATATCTGTATATTGAGAGCTATTCCCTGTATACAACACTGATATATCTGTACACTTGGACACTCAGTGTACAGATATCCATGTGTCAGGGAATAGCTCCTGGTAGATGGGCACTGGGGAAGAAGGAACACTTAGCCTGGATGATGATCACAGACATGCTGTGATTACACACTGACCTGCTGCCACACACAACAAGACTCCACTGTGTCTTCCCTCTCCAGCCTCCAGCTCTCTCACTGGCTTTCCCCCGCGGCATGGATGTATACTGTGGCCCCGCCCCTCTGCTGAATTCCCTAGGAGGATAGGTGGCCAGAGCGCCTGTCATTGCAATAATCCTCATGGCTCCATGATCGCTCTGTAATCCTGGCCAGCACCTAGTCCTCTCATACAGCCTCATCATCTGCAGGCAGGGTTGACATCACTCACTACCTCTGCGGTGCACAAACGTTCCTAATTTTGCATAATAAACTGTGGGCACATCCAGGGGCAGACTGAGCAGCTCATGGGGCCCCCCTGACTCTGGGGTCCTCGGTTTCTGCCCGACTGATCAGTCCGCCCCTGTACCGGACTGTTGGAAAAAAAAAAAAAAAAAAACAGACGGTAAGCAACACAGATCCTCACCGGGCCCCTCTCGGCTGCGGGCCCCATAGCGCCCGCGTGGGTCGCTATGGCGGTAGTTCCGCCACTGTTATTAACTAAAAATGCATTTAAATAGTAGAAAAATAAAGAAATAACTGATCCTCTACATAAAGTGTCAGCAGATATTAACAGCGCTAAAGAATAAATAAATATTCTACTAAGTGAATCAAATAGATGAAAGTGATGTACACAATTATCACAAACATGCAAATTAATATAACTGAACCCGTGAAATAGCTAAATAACGTGAAAGGCAAAAAAGTTCATAAAATAAGTGATCATCAGATCGTCCAGGTCTTCCACCACACCTCAAGTGTTCAGTGCTTCAATCACCCATCAGAATGGCCACTCACCACAACAATATGCCTTACACTCACGTGCTTGGCAAATACGCTTCAAAACAAATCTCTCCGATGTGGTATACAGATTTCAATATCCAATGATGTGATCCAAATGTTTCCACACGAATAAACGAAAAAAGAGAGGAAAGTGCACAATGGTGTGATATCGTTTACCAGTTTAATATAAACACTCTGTACAAACTCCAAAAGTTGAACTCACAACCGCAATAAAAATGCAGGCAGTGAATCACAGCAACACTCGTTTTCCTTTAAAACTTCAGCTGGTGTACAATGGTCACGGCAGACCTGCGATAAACCAGAGAGCTCTCACCACAACTAGACACTGCAACCCCACTCGAATGAACTGCTTGCTCGGATAGCCAGATAGCTGACAGCGCTGTACGACCTTAGCGCGTCACGTAGGTTCACAGATTAGCTGTATGGCCACGCCCGACATGTTTCGTCACTTCCGACTTAATCATGGGATTGGCCATACCGCATTAGAACCTCCCTCATATACTTACAGCTCCACCGATCACGTGCACATACCAGCCAATGGGGCACGGGCGCCGCCATATCTATGGGCGGAAGTGCCGCACACCACCTGAGCGGCAAAGGGCAACGCACAACGGAAACAGATGAGATGTAAGATGGGGTAAACTGATTGGAAAAAAAACCTTGGTGTGGATGACAAAGTGGGCGGTCCAATAGCGCGCTCTCTCAGCAACTTATGAACTGCTTCTCGAGTGTCCCCGTGACCATAATCCAGTACTTAAATAGTACCCAAATAAATAAGCATGTATAGGAGACACAAGAATCTCTTCCTCTAGAAACAAAGACTGCCAAAGGCCGGTTGCACATGTGTGGTAGAGTGTGCATATCTCTGCCCTACGTGTTTCATCATATGTGACGTCATCTTTTTTTAACCTTTTTTTTTATTTAATATAGGAGGCTTCCATAATTGAATGGAGGCTTGGTTAATTTACTAAAGGAGTAGAGGCTGTTCATTTAGCTAAGTGACTTTAGTGTTTGTTCACTGTATAGAGTTAATGACAGTAAATATGGTGAATCTGTGTTCTATTTAAATACACAATTTAAAAAACAGGATTAATTTGTTTACTTAGCTTAGTGAGCATTCATTTTGAAAAGTGGGCAATCACTTTGCTAAAGCCGGCCATAGATGGTTTGAATCTCAGCGGGTTTGGCGCGGACCGCCCAAGATTTGAACCATCTATGGTCCGATCCATCAATAAACTTTGGTACAACCAGCATGATGGATTTTTACATGCGAATATTGTGAGCGGCTATAGCCACTAAAAATAATCACTATGTTCTCCTGGCAGGCACAGCTCCTCGCACCCCCCTCCCCAGTCGGGATAACACAATAGCTTAGCGTGAGGGATTCCCCATCAACACTGACTGTGTTTTCATAAATCCACCTCAATACTTGCAGAGTCTTAAAGGGGCTGCTCACTCACTTGATTTTCTCTGTTTAACTCAAATATTTTAAGCAGATAATAAAGGAATTTGTCTTATTGAATTGCTCTGAACAGCAGATCTAATTACAGCCTGTTCATAGAAGTGTACGAACCAGCTCGAGTGCACCAACTGCTGACCACAGACCACTACAAACTATTCACATGCGGGAGATGGACAGGAAGGTGAAAATCAGAGTCCTCCTTACCTAAGGAAACAGAGGGAAGGAGGTTAAAGAGGTTAAAGAGATCTGAAAGCAGTGCAGAGGAGGCGACGTTTCCCAGAGATGAGTCTGGTCTTCACCTCACCTCCTTCCTTTATCGCCAGGACAGAGGGGCCGCCGATCACACTGGGTACACACCCACTTCCCTGTCCCAGTTCCTGCATGGATACTTCTGCGGAGGTAGATCGCGGAGAACCCCCTCTTCCAGCATAGGTACGCAGAGGGCTAGGACTGCAATGCTTCACCTCCTGGCCGGACAGGAAGTGGGTCCCGAGACTCCCTGGCCAATCGGATCTCAGGACCCCCTCCCTGATTGGCCCGGAGGAGAATCAGGAAGACAATAGCGAATATTAATTTGCTATTGTCACACAATTAGGTGGGCTCAGAGCACAGTGCATGTAAATTAGGGGCCGGTCACACGGTTTTGCGAGACGGTGCCTCTGCGTCCTGCATGGATGGGTTGCTACTGGTTTACAGGGACTGAATTTATTCTCTCTTGAGAAGAGGACATTAGGGGGATATGATCAACATGTGTAAATACATAAGGGGTCCATATAGTAAACTTTGTATTGAGTTATTCACTTTGAGGTCATTACAGTGGACAAGGGGACACTCTTTATGTCTAGAGGAAAAGAGATTTCATCTCCAAATATGGAAAGCTTTCTTCACAGTAAGAGCTGTGAAAATGTGGATTAAACTCCCTCAAGAGCTGGTTCTGACAAGCTCAGTAGATTGCTTTTAAAACAAGGCCTGGATTCCTTCCTACATGTACATAATATAACTGGGTACTAACCTTTATAAGTAAAGTTGATCCAGGGAATATCAGATTGCCTCTCCTGGGATCAGGAAGGATTTTTTTCCCCTGCTTTAGCAAATAGGATCATGCTCTGCTGGTGTTTTACGCCTTGCTCTGGATATAAGGTAAAGAATTGGGTATATGGGATTGCATGATTTTTTTTCTCTTTAATTGGTTGAACTATATGGACTTGTGTCTTTTTTCAACCTGACTAACTATGTAACTATGTGACTACTATAGTGGGTGCCCCCCCCCCCAGGCCTGTACTTCCTGCTGGCCACTGCCGGGAACCGATGCTGACACAAGCTCTAATAGAAAAAGACAGCCTGTCACATCCTGCGGGGGAATCCTCTTCCTCTCCTCCTCACTCTGCATGTGGTCGAGCGGTGCTTGCAGAAAGACCGGCCACCTGTTCTGTTCCCTCCCCTGCTTTCCTAATAGCAGGGGGAGGGAGCCAATGCAACAGAGTTGTAAAATTAGTAAAGTATTGTGGGACGTATAGTTCCCATCAACAGTGGCGCCATAGCCTTCAGAGGGGCTGAGACTGTTCTTGGAGTTGAGAGTCAGAGTACAGAACAAAATATACTCAAGCGGCTCATTTGAGGGTAGTGCTACACTATGTTATGAAGCAGTGCAGGCAAGTGATTCACATGTGAAAACTTAAAAGTGTAAGTAGATACTGCATTATAGCAATAGTTATAATGGTGGTATAGGGCTAATTTCTAGGAAGCGATGTCCAATAGTTTTAATAGACATATATTGTGAGTTTAAAAAAAAATTTCTCTTAAAGGGTCACTAATATGGTTGAGCGAACTCGAACTGTAAAGTTTGGGTTCGGTACGGACTTTGGGTTTTTCCCGAACCCGGACCCGAACCCGAATAATTGGAAAAAGTTCGGGTCCGGGATCGGAGTTCGGGAAAAAAATGCGCGGAGGTCCCCGCAAATTCAATAACCAGACCCTTTAGGTCTGGTATGGATATTAAGGGGAACCCCGCCGTCAATTTAAAAAAAAATTACGTGCGGTTCCCCCTAAATATCCATAACCAGCCCCGTTATCCGAGCACGTTGACCTGGCCTGCCGCAGAAAAGAGGGGGGGACAGAGTGCGCCCCCCCTCTCTTGAACCGCACCAGGCCACATTCCCTCAACATGGGGAGGATGTCCCCATGTTGATGGGGACAAGGGTCTTATCCCCACAACCCTTGCCCGGTGGTTGTGGGGGTATGCGGGCGAGAGGCTTATCAGAATCTGGAAGACCCCTTTAACAAAGGGGACCCCCAGATCCTGACCCCCCCCCTGTGTGAAATGGTAATGAGGTACACTGTACCCCTACCATTTCACAAAGGAAGTGTAAAGTCTTGTAAAAAAACACACACACACACACACACACCGTAGAATAAAGTCCTTTATTAATAAAAAAAAAAAAAAGAAAAAAACTCCAGCGGTGATAATCCACTCGTTCCCGGCTTCCTGCTTCAACGTTGTCCTGATCCTGTGATGGCTGCGGGTGATCTCCAGCGATGAGAAGATCCAGCGACGGATGATCTCCGCTCCAGCGATGAGAAGATCCATTCATCCGGAGCGCAGCATCCCCGACCTCCTCTCACCGCTGGACACAGCCCCGCGAATGACGCGCTGAATCTGTGACATTACTTATATAGAGGAGGCAGGGCCACCCGTCACGTGACCCCGCACCCTCTGACGTACCCTCTGCTACATCACTGGGGAAGCCCAGGAAGAGGGAAGACGGGGATTTTTTTTTTTTATTAATAAAGGACTTTATTCTACAGTGTGTGTGTGTGTGTGTTTTTTTTTTACAAGACTTTACACTTCCTTTGTGAAATGGTAGGGGTACAGTGTACCCCATTACCATTTCACACAGGGGGGGGGTCAGGATCTGGGGGTCCCCTTTGTTAAAGGGGTCTTCCAGATTCTGATAAGCCTCCCGCCCGCATACCCCCACAACCACCGGGCAAGGGTTGTGGGGATGAGACCCTTGTCCCCATCAACATGGGGACATCCTCCCCATGTTGAGGGCATGTGGCCTGGTGCGGTTCAGGAGAGGGGGGGGCCGCACTCTGTCCCCCCCCTCTTTTCTGCAGCCGGCCAGGTCAACGTGCTCGGTCTGGTTATGGATATTTAGGGGGAACCGCACGTCATTTTTGTTTTAAATTGACGGCGGGGTTCCCCTTAATATCCATACCAGACCTGAAGGGTCTGGTTATGGATATTTAGGGGGAACCACACGTCATTTTTTTTTAAATTGAGGGCGGGGTTCCCCTTAATATCCATACCAGACCTAAAGGGTCTGGTTATTGAATTTGCGGGGACCTCCGCGCATTTTTTTTTCTAAAAGTCTGTGTCCCATTGACTACAATGGGGTTCGGAGTTCGGGTTCGGGTTCCCGAACCCGAACTTTTTTTTTTAAGTTGGGGTTCGGACCCGAACCTGAACATCCAGGTGTCCGCTCAACTCTAGTCACTAAAGGAAATTTTTTTTTTTGCTGAAATGACTGTTTACAGGGTATAGAGACATAAAAGTTAACTGATTCCTTTTAAAAATGATTGCAAATAGATAAAAATCAATCACATATTGTGCCTGCAGGTTAGTTTCACTTTTAAACTGGTTTCATGTTCCTGTGAACTAGAGAGACACACAGAACAAAAACAAACAAATCCAGGGCAGTGTTTTGTTTTTAAAATGAATCTGATTTGTTCTGTTTTAGACACACAGTAATGACAGCTTAGACCTACGTGAAAATCTCCCAGTACTGTGGTTATAAGGAAACAGGCAACCAGGAAGTGTGGAGATCACAGCAGAATTACAGCAACTTCAAAGCAAAAACGAACAATAAGGGCATGAAACCAGGACTGCAGTGAGGTAAAGGAAGCTATTTAGCTAAAAAAAAAAAATTCCTTTAGTGATCATTTAACCTTGATTTGATCATCTAAAAATTTTACAGGTTTATCCATTAATCACAGTAAAAACTATTTTGCACAATTCTCTTATGTTACTGTACATTTTATTTTAGTTTTTTCTTTACAATTACAGGTGTGGTGTGTTTGTATTATCATAAGTTTATTTTTCTTACCCAATTTTCACTCAGAGAATGTACCAGTTGCCCCGAGCAATTCAGCTACAAATAAAAAAACAAAAAACAAAACATGAATATTTAGATTTTTTTTATGACACTAAATGGCCAATCCAGCAGAGATACAGGTGAGTTCAGTGAAAATTATTGAACTGATATACTAAGTTAGGGCATCCGTTGACATAAGGCCGTGTACACACCAGCAAACATGTACGATGAAACCGGTCCGCCGGACCGTTTTCACCGTACATGTCTGCCCGGGGCTTTCTGTACGATGGCTGTACTAACCATCGTACAGAAAGCCGCGCGTAAACAATACGCGGGTCGTGTCCGCGGTGTTGCCGCGTCGATGACGCGGTGTCGTTGCAACAATGACGCGGCGACGTGGGCGGGCCTGCCAGTTAAATGCTTCCACGCATGCGTCAAAGTCATTCGACGCATGCGAGGGATGGCGGGCGCTCGGACATGTACGGTAGGTCTGTACAGACGACCGAACATGTCCGAGCGGGCAGGATTCCAGCGGACTGTTTTAAAACAAGTCCAGGAATATTTGTCCACTGGGAAAAGGCCCGGCGGGCAAATGTTTGCTGGAATCCTGCACGCTCTGGCCTACACACGACCGAACATGTCTGCTGAAACTGGCCCGCAGACCAGTTTCAGCAGACATGTTTGGTCGTCTGTACGGGGCCTAAGTGACCTAAGTAGTGTGGATTATTGATCCTATTTCATTAAGTCTGTATAAGCTATATCCACTAGAGAATAAGCAAATCCAGTGTTTCACATTCTTGATATGTGCCTGGTGTACCATGTACTTGTATGAGAAAGTATCCTGTTCTCTTTGAATTGCTTCCTTTTTGTGAAATACCTGGTGTTCCTGCCAGTCCCTCTGCTTCCCTGTAAAAAACTGAACACACTAGGGATGAGAGCACAGTGTGGTCAGTACTCTAGCTGTGCTGAGAACACAGCATGCTATCCTCCAATGATCAGACTTGTCCTGACATGCCACCCCCCCCCCCCCCCGCACAGCCATTCACTGCAGGGCCGTCTTAATACCATCATGGGCCCCTGGGCAAAGTAATGCTCTGGGGCCCCTACAATGGAGAACATTTTGGGGCATTGTGGGCTCAAGGACCAGCTGCTTTGGGGGAAGTTCAGGGGCCCCCCCATGCAGCTGGGGCCCCTGGACTGTGCCCAGTTGTGCCCTCTCATTAGGACAGCCCTGTACTGCCACCATCCAAGACCAACAAAACACCACCACAGCCCACAAGCATAACACCTTAACCTTAAAGGGACACTAAAGGTTCCCGTTTAAAAAAAAAAAATAACAAACATGTTATACTTACCTCCACTGTGCAGTTAGTTTTGCACAGAGTGGCCCCGATCCTCATCTTCTGGGGTCCCTCGGTGGCTGTCTCAGCTCCTCCTTGCATCAGCTAGCCCCCTTCATGGGAAGCGCTCTCCCAAGGGGGTTAGCTTGTGGGCGCGCTCCCGTGATACAGCCGGTGGGCCATAGCCTCTGACTGTATCACATGGCCACGCGCCGGGACAATTTTGGGGCATTATGGGCTCAAGGACCAGCTGCTTTGGGGAAAGTGCAGGGCCCCCCCTATGCAGCTGGGGCCCCTGGACAGTGCTCAGGTGTGCCCTCTCATTAAGACAGCCCTGATTCACTGGGAAGATTAATGTGCTGCTGTTTTTCTTCCCATAGGCATCTGAGATCCTTATGCAACTGAAAATAGAGGGTATGTGGTCACTTGTTAAAAAAGGGAAAAATAGGTATTTATAATGTTTTTTTACATCTATACACAAATGTTTTAAATTTCATTTCTATTTTAAACTGAATAGGTTGTTTTACACAATAAGGGTTTACATATACCTTAAAGTGATACTAAGGTCTTGTTTTTTGTTTAAAAATAACAAACATGTGATACTTATCTGCTCTGTGTACAGAGCAGCCCAGATCCTCCTCTTCTCAGGTCCATCGCCAGAACTCCTGGCCCCTCCCTCCTAAAAGTTCCCCTGCAGCAAGCAGCTTGCTATGGGGGCACCCGAGCCAAGCCGCTGCTCTGTGTGTCCATTCAGACATGGAGTCGCAGCTTGGCTCTGTCTCCCCTCTCTCTCCTCATTGGCTCACTGAATTTGATTGACAGCACTAGGAGCCAATGGCACACGCTGTGTGTTTCAGCCAATATGGAGGGAGATTACCGGACAGCCGAGTCTCTTGTGCAACATCGCTGGACCAATATGGGGCTCATGTAATTTTAGAGGGGTTGAAGGGAGGTTACTGCACACAGATGTTTTTTTTTATTTTAATGCATAGAATACATTGAGATAAAAAAAAAATTCTGCCTTTAGAACCACTTTAAAGTGGAACTTCTGTAATTTCTTCATCTTTCCATCTATTAAATCCCCTGCCATTGTTGTTTTAACTTTGGATAGTAAAACCTTTTTTTCTTTCAGTAAATACCTTATACAGCTCACTTCCTGCTTCATGTCTGGTAAAAAGTCTAGGCTTATGACATCATGCACAGCTCTCTAACTCTCTTGAGAGTTTGCCAGGAAGGGAGGGTGGGAAGTCATAAGAGGGCCAATGCGAGCTGCAGAGCTAGAGGTGCTGGAGGTGTGTACCTGTGTAAATCCAGGAAGTGAACAGGCAGAAGCTTCAGCTGCCCACAGTTAAAATGGGTGCAGCCAGACTCAGTGGAGGGAGATTTCTGCAGCATATTTGGCAAGTACAGAATCACAGTATATATAAAATAATATGCAAAGTGGTTGGAGGGAAGCTGCAGAAGGGAAAATATGTTTTTATTACAGATTATGTGAGCAGACTACAGTTCCTCCTTAAGAACAAGATCTTGTTGTCAAATGCACATAGACACTCTATATTCAAGATGACAAGTCCTTTTACCTAGCCACGCATGCAGCAATCTAACTGTGCAGCAGCCGCCCCAGCACCCCCTAATACTTACCTGAGCCCATCTCTATACAGTGATGTGCACAGTGCCTCGGCCAATCGGGACCCTCCCTCCTGCTTGGCTGAGAAACAGCAACGGTGCCATTGGCTCCCATTTCTGTCAATCAAAGTCAGTTAGCCAATCAGGAGAGATAGGGATGGGGCCGAACCAGGGCTTCGTGTCTGAATGAAAACAGGGAGCTGTGACTCAGCTCAGGTGCCCCCATAGCAAGCTTCTTGCTGTGGGGGCACTCAACAGAAGGGATGGGCCAGGAGAGCCAAGGAGAGCGAGAAGAGGAGAAACCTGGCTGCCCTTTGCAAAACCAACTGCACAGAGGAGGTAAGTATAACATGTTTATTATTTTTATAGAAAAAAAAAACAAGACTTTACAATCACTTTATTGTAAGCAAATTGTCTCCTTCAACCCAGTGAGTCTGTTTATTTCATTAATAAAAACACAACCCATAACCATATGCAGCCTTACTGCATTACAGTAATGATTTGGGAAGCTTTAATTGGACTTTAATGAGCTATAACAACCAAAAAAAGTTTCCTGTACTAATTTTAATCAACATAGTGCACCACAGCACAGTGCATTAATATTTGTGCATTGTGGTGTGTTAAATGGAAAATCTGCATTTATTTATTTATATTTATAAAGCACATTACATCGACATAGTTTCCTATAAATTTATAGCGATTAAAAGACAGAAATGCAAACACACACATTTTCCCCAAAAACTGTGATCTTAGCATATTCACGGGCATACCAAATATCCAGTGCTGAATTGCCCACAGTAGCAATATTATGGTTTCAAATTTGTCAGTGGTGCTTTAAATTGTTAATAAACCCTACATTCAATGGGACTGCCTGCACAGGAATGCATGGAACACCTGTGCACCCCAATGCGTGTAAATGCAGCCTTCACACAGGTGTACTCTTTAGTGCGCCCAATGTGAGGCCATAGTAGAAATGTAACTATTTTTCTACAAGGCCAATTCTGACACTTCTCCCATTCATTTAAACATCTGCATTTTTGTTGCTAGAAAACTACTTAGAACCCCAAACATGATATAATTTTTAAACATTGGCCCTAGAGAATAAATTAGTGGGTGTTGCAATTGTATATGTCACATGGTATTTGCACAGCAGTTTTTCCAAACATTTTGGGGAAAAAAACACTTTAACCACTTAATCCCCCGGATCATTTTGCTGGTCAAAGACCAGAGCATTTTTTGCATTTGCACTGCGTCGCTTTAACTGAAAATTGCGCGGTCAATCTGACGTGGCTCCCAAACAAAATTTACGTCCTTCTTTTCCCACAAATAGAGCTTTCTTTTGGTGGTATTTGATCACCTTTGCAATGCAATATTTTTTGCTATAATAAATATCCCCCAAAAATATATAAAACAAATGTTTTCCCTCAGTTTAGGTCGATACGTATTCTTCTAGATATTTTTGGTAAAAAAATCGCAATAAATGTATATTGATTGGTTTGTGCAAAAGTTATAGCGTCTACAAAATAGGGGATAGAATTATGGCATTTTTATCATTATAATCTTACTAGTAATGGCGGCGATCTGCGATTTTTATCGTGACTGCGACTTTATGGCGGTCACATGGGACACGTTTGACAGATTTTTGGGACCATTGTCATTTTTACAGCGATCAGTGCAATAAAAATGCACTGATTACTGTGAAAATGACACTGGCAGTGAAGGGGTTAACCACTAGGTGGCACTGAAGGGGTTAAGTGTGCCTAGGGATGTGTTCTAACTGTAGGGGGGGGGCTGTGTGTAACATGACAGTGATCACCGCTTCCGATTACAGGAAGCTGTGGTCACTGTCCTGTCACTAGGAAGACTGGTGAAATACTTGTTTACATCAGCATTTCCCCCTTCTTCCTCACCGTGACACGATCGCGGGTATGCCCGTGGTTGGAGTCACGGAGCTCACAGCAGGCGCGCGCATCCACAATGCCGCTCTTAAAGGGCAATGCCATTCTGCCGACGTATATCGGTGTGAGCCGGTCGGAAAGTGGTTAATAAACCTTTGTGCATACAAAAACGATATAATGCCCAATTTTCTGGCTAAAAAATGTAATATTATGTTATACCAAGTAAATCGATACCGAATATGTCAAGCTTTATTTTTTTATCTTGGTTTATTTCTTACAGGAACTTATATAGCACTGTCAATTCATGCAGCATTTTTACAGTATATTTAACTTTCACATCAGTCCCTGCCCTCAAGATTAAAAACTAAGGTCCCTATCTCACATTCATACATACACATACTAGGGCCAATTTTAGACAGGATCCAATTAATGTCCCCGAATGTCTTTGGGGTATAGGAGGAAACCAGAGTACCTGGAGGAAATCCACGTAGGCACAGAGTGCCAGTTACTCAAAAGAGTTACGACGGTGTAACTCAGGAAACACCGTTGTATCTCTGTTTTTGGCCCCGGGTATTTATGCGAGTGATTCCTAGAATCATTTTCGCATAGATACGGCCAAGATCCGACAGGTGTAAGTCACCTACACCGTCGGATCTTAGATGTAATGCGACGCCGGCCGCTAGGTGGCGTTTACGTTCAGTTCTCATTTGACTATGCAAATGAGCCTGATACGCCGATTCCCGAACGAATTTGCGTCGCGTAGTCGTCGCGTACGTCGTTTCCGTAAGCGTAAGGTTACCCCTGCTATATGAGGGGTAACCTTACGCCAGTCCGCCGTATGCCATGTTAAGTATGGCGTCGGGTCTGCGTCAGGTTTTTCCGTCGGTTACGTCGTTTTCCTAAGTCGTTCACGAATACGACTTTCCGTCAATGACGCTCACATCGGCGTCATTGACGTTTTCCGTCGTGAGCTTGAGCATGCGCACTGGGCTATTTTTCTGCCCGGCGCATGCGCAGTTCGATCGTCGCGGGGGCGCGCTTAATTTGAATACAAGCCGCCCCCTTTGAATTACGCGGCCATACGCCGGACCATTTACACTACGCCGCCGCAAATTACGGAGCAAGTGCTTGGAGAATACGGCACTTACTCCAGTAAGTTGCGGTGGCGTAGTGTAAATGGCTTACACTACGCCAACGCCGATTCTATGAGAATCTGGGCCAGGGAGATCATACATACTCCAGGCAGGAAGTGCCATGGTTGGGATTTGACCCCAGTGCTGCATTAAAATTGCATATACGTGTGCCACAGTGCTAAATTATGGTACCAAAAAATCTCCATATGCGACGCTTTAAAAGCCTTTACAAGTTACCAGTTTAGAATTCTACAGAAGGTCTGGCACTAGAAGTATTACTCCCGCTCTGATATTTGCAACGGTACCTCACATGTGTGGTGTGATTACTGTTTACACATGCATGGGGTACTTACGTATGCATTCGTATTTGCTCGTAAGCAATTTATTTTTTCTTTATTTTATTTAAAACTTTATGACACTTTTTTAAATCAACATTATTGCTATCACAAGGGATGAACAATATCCCTTGTGATGGCATGGGCCATGACAGGTCCTCTTTATGAAGAGATCTGAGGTGTATTAGACCCCAGATCTCCCCTTTGCCCTCCAAAGCAGCTGATAAGACACAGATCAGCCTGGTCGTTTGCTTCACTGGCCGCTAACCAGAAATCGGAAGTAAAACAATCCTTGTCGCTTTCCTGATTTCTGGTGTCACGGAGAGGGAGAAACAATGTTAGTTACTCTCTAGGTAGTCCACAGAATGCTGCCGGTTGGAGCCATCCCAGGGTCCCGAATGGGCCTGAAGAGCACGGGAAAGGCGGTAGCGTTTAGGGTGCCTGTAGAAGTTGTAGAGTGTCTTTACAGCAGCTCAAATTATTTCAACTAAAAATGGCATCACCTCCTAAAAATGTTGATACCTGGATCATGTCTGTAGCTACAGTCATCATCCCAGTATAACCACCTTAACCTGGTAATGCCATATAACGTCCACCCAGGGCAAAGTGGTTAACAGTAGGGATAAGCTGAACATGCGGTTTGCAGCAGAACATGCGAACAGGCAAAAAATTCATTTGAACACACAAGCACCATTAAGTATATGGCCCCGTACACACGTCCGAGAAACTCGAAGAGCAAAACACATCGTTTTGATCGTCGAGTTCCTTGTGAAGCCGCCGAGGATCTCGGTGAGCCAAGTTTTCCCATTGACTAACGAGGAAATAGAGAACATGTTCTCTATTTGGCTCGACGAGTTCCTCGTCGGTTTCCTCGGCCAAAAGTGTACACACGACCGGTTTCCTCGGCAGAATACGGCTCCCATCGAGTTTCTGGCTGAATTCTGCCGAGAAACTCGGAGTCTTTGTTACCCTGGGATCCTCCAGTGATCTCTTAACAATAAGCAAATACAGGAATGGGGGTCTCTCTGATGGACACAGAGAGGGCCACTGTTAGAAAGAGCCCCCACCAGGCCCCATTAGAGACTACAATGGGGTCTAATGGATCCTGGAGGTGGGTCGATCTAACAGAGGCCCTCTCTGTGACCGTTGGAAAGTCTCTGATAGAAAGCGTTCCCTCCAGGAGCCATGAGAGATTACAATAGATTGTCACTGAACAATAGTAAAAATAAACAACATTATATTGATTGTTTGATGCTTTGATGCCCAGGCCCAGCCCTAGATGTCACATACCTTAATGTATACTGGGACTGGCTGCTGCTTCTCCTGGCTGCTGGTCCTGATTCCTAGCTGCTGGGACTGGGTCCTGGCTGCTGGGGCCTGGAATCTGGCTGGTCTCATTTCTCAAGACAGTTCTTTGCCCAGTTCCAATTCAGAGCCCTTCAACTAAAGATCTTGTCCAGCTAAGATGGCTTACTGTTTTCCTGGACAGGGAACTTTGTCTCACTACTGTTGTGGTGGCTGCTATCTCTAGTGTTAACCCTGGGCAGGTTATTCTTACCTCACAATTATTCAGTTCTCACCACAGAAGTAAGTCTCTGCGGCTGGAAAGTCGTTCTGAGCCAGTAGAGGGCCATTGGACACAGTACAAATTCAGACTGCCTGACAACTTGCCTAAATAAGAGCCAAAGGACTTTCTCTGATGCACAGAGCCCATTACTTGTATGGTTATCCAGAAAAACATCAGTCTGACAGTGTCACTGTGGTGGTGTACAGTAATAGTGCCCCATCTTTGGCATCAATGGGAGGAACAGTGCCCCATCATTGGTGTCAGTGGGAGGAATAGTGCCCCATTATTCTTATCAGTGGGAGGAATAGTTCCCCAATCATTGGTGTCAGTGGGAGGAATAGTGCCCCACCCACCATTGGAGCACAGGTGTGTGAGGAGGAAGGTGTGTCGGAAGCTGCTGTGTGAGAAGGGAGTTGCCTGGAAATCTCTCCCAGCTCTCCTGGCCCCTTTTCTGGGGAAGCCATGGAGGGCAGTGGGGCCTCCCCTGCTGGAGGCTCTCAGCCATCTCCTGGGCCATCTGCTGGCATGTCTGCCCCTCTACAAGCCCCAGCTGGTGATCTCTCTGCCCCTGGTGTGGATGAAGGCTCGGAGGCCATTCGGGAGCGAGTGGTGGCCGGGATAAAAGTCCTAAACCGGGAGAGGGATAAGCTGTACAAGCTACGTGCGGAGCTGAAGCGCCTGAGAAGGCAACGTGAAGGCTTACATAGCCAGAAACGCGGATCCATGGATCCAGAGATCCAATTGGCCAAGGTCCGTGTGGACCACCAGGAGACCATCGTGGCCATAATGGAAGGAAGGGATGGTCCTTTCAAGGAAAAGTTCTGCAACGACAAGAGGTTTGCAAAGGTGACAAAGATGGAGGTGGAGGAGGTGGAGACCCCCAGTTCTGACCCCCTGCCCCCCCAGGGAGAGGTAAGCACCCCAATGCCTTCCCAGGACTCAGGAGGCATGCTGAGGGTGATCCAGGTAATGGAGTCTCCTGTGCGGGGGGATCAGATGGTCTTTAATGATGAAGATATTGCAGATGGTGTACCTGATAAAGTGAAGCCAGCTAAGCCCCATGTTGTGAATAAGACTGTGTATGTACCATCTAGCACCATGACTGATAATGTGCCCAATAATCGGACTGTATGCAGCAATGTTGTGTCTGCTGAGGCTGCAATGCAGCAAGAGATCCGTTTAAAAAATGACATTTCTGTGAAGGAACTGCAAGTCCCAGCAGAACCCATTAACCCTCCTGCTGCTGAGACCAAAGCTGATTGCCCCACTGCTGCTCTGGACTCCACAGCGCAGCATCAGGCGACGGCCGGTACTGCAACAGAAACTATAATTATACCTGATGGGAATGTGTGTGTGGCTGATAATAATCATCCCAGTTCAGGTGGGATGGACAATGGTCCCATTTCAGGTGGGATGGACAATGGTCCCATTTCAGGTGGGATGGACAATGGTCCCATTTCAGGTGGGATGGACAATGGTCCCATTTCAGGTGGGATGGACAATACTAACTCTGTTCATGCAGATAAAGTGACTTCAGTGTGGGGTCTTGGCCCCAATAAACCCACTTTCGCTCAGGTGGTACGCTCTGCCCCTGGTAGCTCCGCCCCCAAGCAGGGTTTTCCTCTAAGAGCTACTACCTGGAGCCCCCCGGGATATGGTCTTGGGTCTCTGGCTTCTGCTGGGGGCCCAAGACGTAATGTTGTCATCTTGAAATGGGAAGGTGGTGCAGTCCCCCCTGCAAGGTGTGCAGTGGTGGATTTAATCCTGGAAATGGGTTTTGGGGTAAATGATTTGTATGCTTTTATTCATGTGTCAGGGACGCGAGAGTATACAGTCAGTTTCACCAAGCCAGAGGGTCTTGACCTGTTCTGGGAACGATATGAGGCCCGGTGCAGGTCAAGACCCGAATGGGAGAGTCTGGCCCCAGTTGCGATTTCGCAGCAGTCAACAGTAAAAAAGATCACTATCATCCTCACCAATGAGAGCGTCCCTGCCAGGGATCTGGAGGTCTGGTTGAGGAACTACGGGGAGGTTTTGACCAAACCCAGTAAAATATTAGATGAGCGTAACATCTGGACTGGGGGATGGTCGGTAACAGTCAGGCTGGCCAGGGATGGAAATGTTGTCCGTCACCTGCCCTCCTCGGCTTTCATAGGGAGGGATAGGATGACCGTGTTCTACCCTGGTCAGCCGAAGCTGTGCCACCGCTGTGGAGAGAGGGGGCACCTTAGCTCCTCCTGTTCGGCCTTGATATGCTCAGTGTGTCGGGGTCAGGGTCATATGGCCAAGGACTGCACCCAGAAGATCAGGTGCAACCTGTGCCTGCGACTTGGCCACCCTTATAGCAGATGCCCTGAGGCCTGGCACAATATGGAGAAGGAGGTAGTGGATGAGATGTCAAGGCTGGACAGGATGGAGGGGGAGGCCCCTGGTGTACCATCCTCCGCTGCGGTGACCGACCCCCCTGGTCCTGCTCAGGATCCCTCCCCAGTTCCCTCCCCAGTTCCTGTGACCACCCCTTCTGTGTCTGTAAGTACTCCTTCTGTATCTGTATCTGTGTCCCCCCAGCCTACTGTACCCGCTCCTCTTGTGTCAGAACCTTCCAAGTCTGTGCCCCCTGAGTCAGTTACCCCCCAGAAGTCTATCCCTGTTAAGTCGGATTTACCCCCCCCATCAGGAGTGATAGCGGGTACTAAAAAGGTCGCTTCAGAGAAAAAAACAAGGGATGAGGGCATCTCTGAGGCTGACCTCAAGTACCTGGAGGAGAGAAGGAAGGTTGGGCGGCGGAAGAAGCAGGTGGTGAGGACGGAACGGGGACGGGAAGCTCCGGTGCATGTCTCCACCCGTCGTAGGTCCTCTAGGTGGGACATTTCGTCATCTGGCGCTTCTTCAGAGCTGAGCTCTGAGTCAGAGATGGAGTTGGAGGCGGCCTCAAGAAAGAGGGAGGCTTCTGGTGATGAGCAGCAGAGGGGAGCTAAGAAGCAATCCACCCAATAACCCAAATGGCGGTTCCCCCTCCGTTAAAAGTGGCGACAATAAATGTCGCCAGCATTAAGTCAGTGAGAGCTCGTTCTATGGCCTTCTTTTTGTTCAGCCAATTAGATGCTGAAATTTTATTTTTGCAAGAGACTAGGCTCACCTCCTTGGCAGATATTCATATGGCCAAGAGAGAGTGGAGGTATGGTCCATCTTACTGGTCTCTTGCGGCCGAGCCTTACGGCGGTGTGGCGGTGTTGTTTAAAACCGGCATGGTAACTGTCCGGCGGGTTATTGAGGTGGAGATTGGGAGATGTATGGTCTTAGACGTCCTTGTGGGAGGGCAGGACCTGCGCCTAATTAATATCTATGGGCCGCACACAAAGTGGGACAGGAAATGCCTTTTTACAAGGATCAAGCCATTTCTTTTTACATCCCGGCAAGTGGTCTTTGGAGGTGACTTTAATACAGTAACTAGGCCCAAGGACAGGAAGGCCTTCAAGGACAGGCTGGGATATGATAGCGTTTTTTTAAATAGTATGGTTAGGGATGCTGGTCTTGTGGATGTGCACATTGCACACCTCCCGGATGACACCGGGTTCACCTTTCATCGTGGTAATAGTCAGAGTAGGATAGACAGGTTTTTTTTGAAGGAGGCCTCTGCTTTCTCACCCCCAGTGGTGCAGGCAGTAGAGTTCTCTGATCACTGTATGCTATCTGTGGCCCTGAATGCTTCAGACGCCCCTCAGAGAGGAAAGGGCATCTGGAGATTGAATTCGACTCTACTCCAGGAAGAACATGTTAGACAATCCTTTGAGGAATTCTTTCAGGCACAGGTGACCCTCCTGGACTTTTGTAGCAGCAAGGCTGAGTGGTGGGAGCTGACCAAAAAGAGGATCGCTGGATTCTTCAGGGGCCTAGCCAATAGAACACAGTTTAATAAATACATGACCTACCAACGTTTGCGGAGGAAGCTGGATATTCTTGTCTCGAGAGGAGGAGATCCTGGGGCAATCTCCGAAGTGAAACTCCTTCTCAGGAAGTGTCAATATGACCGGCATGCCTCTTTGGTTCTGGAGAGGGACTATGGGAAGTACCACTCGCCTGACCCTTACCAGAACTGCAAACAAGGTGTAGCTGTTAAAGCGGTCGTTGGCCTTAAGGACAGTACAGGTTCCGTGACAAAGTCCAGGTCAGGGATTCTGGAGGTCGTGAGGTCCTTTTATGCCGACCTTCTTGGAAGGAAAGAGCTTGACCGTGACAAGATGGAAAGCTTTTTGGACTCTACTCCAGGTCTAAATGGTGGAGATGTTCCATTGATGAATTTGACAGAGGAGATCACAGTTGAAGAGGTGATGAGGGCAATTGAACAGCTTGCCATCAAAAAGTCACCCGGACCGGATGGCTTGACGGCTGAGTTTTACAAAGCCTTTAAGTCTATTCTGGCCCCACATTTGGTAGAGGTTTTTAACAGTTGTCTTGCTGAGGGGGTGCTTTCCCCTTCCATGAGGCACTCGGCTGTGATTCTTCTGTCAAAGGGTAAAGATCCTTCGATGATTGAGAATTGGCGCCCCATCAGCCTTCTTAATGTCGATAGAAAGATACTGGCGAAGATATTTTTCTGGCGCCTGTCGTCAGTAGCAGAGTCTTTGCTTTCTCGCCATCAGCACTGTTCGGTCCAGGGTAGGAGTACCTTCACAGCGGTGTTAGCTGTCCGGGAGGCCTTGGAGCGGTGCAGGGCTGCAGGCTGGGGAAAGTACTTGCTGACATTGGATCAGGCAAAGGCTTTTGATCGTGTTAACCATGAGTACCTGTGGTTGCTCCTTAGTAAGTACGGTCTGCCGGGTGGTTTTGTTGATTGGCTGAAAGTCTTGTATAAGGGGGCAGAAAGCTTCCCTCTTGTTAATGGTTGGGTTGGGCAGTCCTTTGGGGTTGGCTCCGGGGTGCGCCAGGGTTGTCCCCTGAGTCCCCTGCTCTATGTGTTTGCAATCGACCCCTTCATCAGGAGGCTAGAGAGCGGCATGTTGTGTGGGGTACCAGTGGGGCTCCCGGGTGAGCCGCCATTGAGGGTTGTTGCTTATGCGGACGATGTATCAGTGATTGTCACTGGGACGGATGAGGCGGAGGAGGTGGTCTCTCTGACATCACGGTATTCTGAAGCATCAGGCTCCAAGATCAATCAGGAAAAGAGCGAAGTTTTCTGGATGGGAAAGGAAGGTGAGGGGTTTGATCTCCCGGACACCTTTCCAGTGCCCCGGGAAAGAATTAAGATACTAGGCATTGAATTTGGACCCGGCGATTATGGCCTCAAAAACTGGGAAGGCAGACTGGAAATTGCCAATGCTAAGGTGGTCAACTGGAAGAGATGGAAGTTATCTATGAGGGAAAGGGTTGATCTGATTAAGACTTACCTGATTCCGATCTTCTTGTATGTCAGCTTTGTCTGCATCTTGCCAGTGTCTCTCTATGCTAGGGTCAGTAGTGTGTTCTTCCAGATGCTGTGGGGGAACAGACTGAACCCCATCAAGAGGAATGTCACCTACCTATCCAGGAGGGAGGGTGGCTTAGGTATGGTCAACCCAATTCTTTTCTTTTCACTGCTATTTCTCAAGTTTAACATTGGTAGTATGCTTGCAGTGGAACCTCCTGGATGGGCAGGCATATTTAGATCTTGGTTTAGTCCTTTTCTGCGACTTTGGGAAGAAGGTGGCCAAGTGAAGAATCGCAGGGGTCATCGTGGTCAGCTACCAGCCTATGTAGCTCCGTGCCTGAAGTTACTGCGGCAGTGGCGATTGTCGGCTGAAGATCTCAGATCGGTTCCGAGGAAAGACCTTATGAGTCGAGTCTTGAGCGAAGTCTTTCATGACCCACTGGCCTTAAGGGATTGCCCAGGCCCAGTTTTGAGGGTGGGGTTGAGACTAATTAATTTGGATAGAATACCTCCTAAATTTAGGGATCTGGCCTGGTTGTGCTTCCATGGGAGGCTCTATGTTCGGGGCAATTTGAAATTCCGCAGTGGGGTGGATCGTAGCTGTCCTCGGGAGGAGTGTGCAGGTGAGGAGGAGACTATGGACCATTTTCTGCTTCGTTGCCCTTTTAACATAGAAGTGTACAAACAGGTGGGGCGGGCGCTCGGTGTTCCTTTCCTCTCCAGGCTGGGTTATGCCGAGTGGGTGTACGGAGCATTCAGTACCGGTGGAGGTTTTTGTTTGGATACACTTTTTTTAGTTAGCCTAGTGGTCCGTTATTTCACCTGGAACGCACGGTGTCAGGTCAGCATTCGGCAAAAAATCCTTCCTGTTGAGGTGGTGGTGTATGACATTGTGCATGAGGTGGGGAAGATTCGGGGGCTTGAGAGAGACAAGCGGGGTCAGGGGGCTTGGCTGAAGGCGTGGAGGGGTTTCAAGCCTCCCTGACTGCCAGGAGTCTCTTTCCCGGGTGTGGCTGTCTGTCTCTTATCACCCTAGATTATTATTTTTGATACATTTTTGATAAATGGCTGCGTACATAGGTGACGGGTTGTGCCTCTTAGGCCCTCTCTGCTGCTTTGTGTAAATAGTTTTGTAGTAATGTTTTGGTGGTGGTGTATAGTGTATATATTGTATATATTCTGAACCTGGATGTGTTTTCTTTGGATTTATGTTTGAAGTTTTGTACTATAGTTTTGTTTTTTACTTTTGTATAAAATTGGTTGCTTGATTCTTTTCAATAAAAGATCAATAGTGTCCCATCATTGGTATCATGGAGAAGAATAGTGTCCCATCATTGGTATCATGGGGAGGAATAGTGTCCCATCATTGGTATCATGGGGAGGAATAGTGTCCCATCATTGGTGTCAGTGGGAGGAATAGTGTCCTATCATTGGTATCATGGGGAGGAATAGTGTCCCATCATTGGTGTCAGTAGGAGGAATAGTGTCCCATCATTGGTGTCAGTAGGAGGAATAGTGTCCCATCATTGGTATCATGGGGAGGAATAGTGTCCCATCATTGGTGTCAGTAGGAGGAATAGTGTCCCATCATTGGTATCATGGGGAGGAATAGTGTCCTATCATTGGGAGGAATAGTTTTCTATTGTTTGTATCAATGGGAGAAATAGTGCCCCATCTGTGGGTGTCAGTAAACGGACTAGTGCCCCATTGTCTGTGTTAGTAACAGGAACTATGCCCCACTGTTGCTAATAGTGGGAGAAAAAATGCTCAAGGGCCAGAAAAAAAAAACAAGCAAAGGGCCACAGTTTGTAAACCACTGCTCTAGAAGAAACAGCTGAGCCACATACCCATACACACTGTAAAGACTTGCTGTACTCAGGGCTGTATCTTGCTCCCCTGATCTTCTGCTGTGTGGAAAGCCTTTTCTTTCTGTTGCCATGACCAGTGGCATAGCGTGGGTTGTCAATGCCCGGGCCAAGGCACGTAACTTGCGCTCTCTAACTTGTGGATTTTTAGCACTCTCAGAGTCCCTTGCTACAATAGTACTGACCATTGGTATGGTGTTAATCTCGCGCCACAGATATAATGACTTATGATATAAGCCGGTGAATATTAATCAATATTTAAATACAAACTATATATAGCAGCTCCCCAAAAATTCAGTGACCTGAAGAATAAGTTAAAAATGGGTGAGGGTAAGGGGGCGCTAGTATGTTAACCAGTAAATATGGTGTATGAATCATATAACTATGATTAAACAATATTGTGTATCCAACAATATCCAATGTAAGAATATAAAAATAGTCCATGCATAATTTATAAGTTGAATATAATATCTGCTAATGTGCAAAAAGAAAATCTTTTAGTGATGAAAAATCCTTAGTAATGTATATTGAAAAGTTGCGTGATGAAAGTAGATGTTCAAAGTGAAGCCTTCACCAAACAGTAAAACATTCACCCGATGTGAATAGATAAATTGGCTCCTTACCAACAGTATTTGACCCTTTAACAACTAAAAAGAGGTCATAAACGCTTGTTTTACCCAAGGTAAATAATCTTTGCGGACAGGAGGAATCCAATCACCCGATCATGAGCCGAACGATTATACTCCAGCAGATGTCAAGTACCGCAGAATATAAAAGAAAATGCCGCAATAGTGTAACACTGATTTATTTAAAAATAGATAAAAACAATAACAGCCAAATGGCGGGACTGAGGCTACTGAGCGTTTTTCATTATAAGAGAGCAGGTCTCCGTCTCTGCGTGTGCTGGCGTGCGTTCCACCACCAACACCTGCCGACCCGGAAGTAACGTGCGTGTGCGTGACCAGTCTGTGCCTCAACGTACGTTTCGTGGATTACGTCATTAGGAAGCGTACTAATGACGCGCCCATTGAAATGCGCATGCTCCGTTTTGAAATTTCCCGCCGCGCTTTGCGCGAAGTGACGTCGCACCAACGTAATTTTTTGAACGTAGACGTGAGTTACGTCCTTTCCTATTAACGGACGACTTACGCAAAAAAAAAAAAAAAAAAATTTGATGCGGGAACGACGGCCATACTTTAACATGGCAGGTCTATCTATATGCCACGAAATAGCAGCTTTAACTATACGCCGGGAAAAGCCGACTAGCGACGACATAAGAGAATGCGACGGCCGCGCGTACCTTCGTGGATCGCCGAAAAAAGCTAATTAACATACCCGACGCGGAAAACAACGCACACTCCACCCAGCGGGCGCCGAAGTATTGCACCTACGATCCGAAGGCGTACGAAGCCGTACGCCTGTCGGATCGAAACCAGAAGCCGTCGTATCTTGGTTTGGGGATTCAAACTAAAGATACGACGCAGCAAATTTGAAAGTACGCCGGTGTATCAGTAGATACGCCAGCATACTTCTTCTGTGAATCTGGATCTATATATGTTATTTTAGCAAAGACCCTAGAGAATACAATGGCGGTGGTTGCAACTTTTTATCTCACACAGTATTTGCGCAGCAATTTTTCAAACACATTTTTTGGGGGGAAATTTTTTTTTATGCTTTAAAAAAACCAAACAGTAAGGTTAGCCCAATGTTTTTGCGTAATGTGAAAGATGAAGTTACGCCGAGTAAATAGATACCTAACATGTCACCCTTCAAAATTGCACACGCTCGTGGAATGGCGCCAAACTTCGCTACTTAAAGTTTTTTTTACTGGTTACATGTTTTGAGTTACAGAGGAGGTCTAGGGCCAAAATTATTGCTCTCACTCTAACGTTCGCAGCGACACCTCACATGTGTGGTTTGAACACTGTTTTCATATGTGGGTGGGACTTACGTTTGCGTTCGCTTCTGCATGCGAGCCCACTTTTTTCCCAAAAATCAATTTTTTGTCCACTTTTATTCCTATTACAAGGAATGTAAATATCCCTTGTAATAGGAATATGGCATGACAGGTCCTCTTTACAGTGAGATATGGGGTCAATAAGACCCCACATCTCACCTCTAGGCTGGGAAGCCTGAAATAAAAAATAAAAAAACGATCCTGGCTTCGATCGTAGCGGTGAGACGGTAGAAGCACTGGAGGGGGGATGTCCCCTCTCGCCTCTCGTAAGAACGATCAATCGGTGGAACAGCCTCTATGATCATTCTTATGGTTTAGGGAATCACTGTCTAAAAAAGCTGATATCTGAATGATGCCTGTAGCTGCAGGCATCATTCAGATATCCCTGCACAAAGTCAAGGACGTCATATGACGGCCGGCGGGCGGTAAGTGGTTAAAACGCATTTTTTTTTAACACAAAGTTTTCCATTTATACAATATTTCTAACACATAGCATGTACATACCAAAAATGACACCCCAAAATAAATTCTCCTACTCCTCCTGAGTACGGCGATACCACATCTGTGAGACTTCCACAGCCTGGCCACATACAGAGGCCGAGTACAGCCTAGTATGGCTGAGCATGTGAAAGTGTCCTTCACGCTGCTGTGAGTAAATGAATGTCACTAAATATCAGAATGATTTACTATAGTGAAAATGTGCGGCAAACCCTATTAGTGTTTACAATACACAAAATAGAAACATATATAGAAAGTGATCTTGTGCAATAATCGACAATCATCACAATTCAGTAATATTAATAGATGCCCAAAAAGTGTGCTAAAACCACTAAATGTGGATAATAAACAACAAGTGATCTGAATAATTTAAAACACAGTCTATAAAATAAGTAAAGCGTTCAATGAAAAATAATAATAGGAAATGTGCATAAAATGTATAATGAAAGTCAATAAAAAGCTATAAAGATCTCCACGGATATAGCTGTGAAACATTGCCAAGTGTGCAAACAAAATTATGGCCCGGATTCACGTTGATCGGCGCATCTTTGTGCCGGCGTAGCGCATCTCATATGCCCTACGCCGACGTAACTCTGAGAGGCAAGAGCAGTATTCACAAAGCACTCGCTTTCTACGTTGCGCCAGCGTAACGTAAATTGGCCAGCGTAAGCCCGCCTAATTCAAAGTAGGAAGGTAGTGGGGGGTGATACATTAAAATTAACCGTGACCCCATGCAAATGAAGGGCCGAACGAACGGCGCATGCGCACGCATGCTCAGAATCACGTAGAATTTACTCCCTAAGATACGACGGCTCAATGCCTACGACGTGAACGTAACCTACGCCCAGCCCCATTCACGTACGACTTACGTAAACGATGTAAAATACGACGGCTGTTCCGACGTCCATACCCTAACATGACTTACACCTGCTTTATGAGGCTTAACGTTACGCCGGATGTACGCCTTACGTAAACGGCGTAGATTACAGCGACGGGTGTAAGTACGTTCGTGAATCGGCGGATCTCGCTCATTTACATATTTGACGCGTAAATCAATGTAAGCGCCCCTTGCGGCCAGCGTAAATATGCACACAAGATACGATGGCGTAGGAGACTTACGTTGGTCGTATGAAGCCAAAATTCAGGCGTATCTTACTTGCAGAATCAGGCGCATAGATACAACGGCGCATCCGTGCACTTACGTGGCGTATCAGTATATACGTCGGCGTAAGTGCTTTCTGTATCCGTGCCTATGTCTATAAACAGCTCCACAAATATGGCTGTAAATTAAAAGTTTTTCTAAGACATGGAAACGATCTATTTTTCAGAATGTACTAAAAAATCTCTCAGTGCTTGGTTTCTATGGTATGCTTTTAGTGGTACTTTGTGAAAATATTCTATCTCAAGGAATTCTCACTGCAACAATGTCCAATGTTTTTAATAATCCTAAATATTTCCTCACTAGTAATCTTATCATGTTTTTACTGGGCCATTCTAACTTCCCCAATTCATGCTCTATATCTTCTGGATATCCACGGTCTCTAAATCTCTCACACATTTCTGCTATCCTCAAAGCTCTTTTGTTTTTATTGTTTACAATCCTTTTTAGTCTAATCACTAGGATGTACTCCTCCTGACATTCAGGTAAAAAATGTAACTTTTCCACAAACTTGTTTGTGTCGTTAATAAAATATTTTTTTTTTTCCGCAAGGGGAGATAGAATCCTATCCAAAAGCTTGTTTGAGGACCACCTCTGGTTGTTTACGTATGCTCCATGTAAGGTTTCACTACTTGATTTTTTAGATACTTCTTGATCCTCTATTTGTCTATCAATTTCCTTCTCATACATTTGTCTGTCCATGATTGCAATTGAGCCGGCATTATCCGCTGGTTTCAACACTATTTCATCACTTTGTTTTAATTCTTTGAGAGACAATATTTCTTTAGACGAAAGCTTGTTAGGTCTATGATCACGAAAATTGTGAAACAAACACATTTGTGAGTTCTTTAGCAAATGTCTCCAATGGTCTCTCCACTAGTTTGGTGTGAAAAAGTCTTTGGGGTTTGAGCTTTATTTTTTTTGTCTTTTTTGTATTTTCATGCATCTATCTTTTTTTTTTATTATTTATACTTGATTTTCTTTTGTTAATTTTCATTTTAGGAAGTATGTTTGTTTGTTTTTGTTTTTTGTTTTTTTATATTGTGCAATTGATAATATGTGAGAGGTATAATGTATGAAATGGTTAATGGGGAGATTGGTGAAGGGACACACCTGTGTGCTCTCTTGGGTGGCTTAGACGTATTAGCCAATTCAAATTGATCAGTATGTGGAACACTATACATGCAACTTGATCAAGGACAGAGTCCCTGCCAAAACTGGGCAGTCTTGTATATGCATGACGATTGAAATACAATATTTTTGAACAGAAACTGAGATTGCATCTCCAATTTTATGCTACACATCTGGTGGAAGCAGGAGTATCACATCAGATGTGAATCTCTAAAGGAAGTAAAAGACATGGCAGAGGTGTCCCACCCTGAATATATATTATACTTCATTGCGATTGTTCACTTCTCCACAACGGAATAGAATCCTGGAAATACATTTTGGTTCTCACAGGAAGAAGCCACACAGATTGTTTCCCAAGTGGCTGGCTCCAGATTTTTTTAAACTGAAAACACTCCTGTGCCGAATACACGCTCATGGGATTACATGGATTAACATTGGCTGAATACCACAAAGTACAGTGGATTCCCAGAGGATTACGTGTAAGACTCGCTCCTACAGTCTTCAGTGACAACGATGAGTACAAAAATACATTCATGCAGATTTTGAACAAATGCTTTTTTTATTTAATGACTATTTTATGTGTACAGATCCAGAGATCCGCAATACACGGGGCAATCAAAACCATTATCGGTTGAGCATAACATCTCTGCAAGAATACTTTCCTCCGATGAGGTATGTGTCCTGAATAAAGGACTTTCTTTTTGCTATAAAAGTTTTTGGGATAAATTAATGCTAGATCAGGATATATATAGACTGTTTTGCAATATAAGATGGAATGTGCATTTTGAACATAAACCTTTTTTTGAGGGGGGGGAGATTCCCATGGAAAATTTTGATTGTAAAAAAATTAGGTCTGATTAATCTAAATGTGTTTCGCCCACTACATATGCACCAGTGTACACATTTTCTAAATAAGTTATAAGGGATGTAAATGCGTTTGTTTCACAATTGGATTATTTTGATCATAGACCTAACAGGCTTTCGTCTAAAGAAAAATTGTCTCTCAAAGAATTAAAACAAAGTGATGAAATAGTGTTAAAACCAGCGGACAAGGGGGGCTCAATTGTAATCATTGACAGACAAATTTATGAGAAGGTAATTGATAGACAACTAGAGGATCAAGAACTACATAAAAAATTGACCCTACATGGAGCATACATAAACAACCAGAGGTGGTCCTCAAACAAGCGCTAAAAATCACACGTGATTTGTATGAATTTTTGTTGCCTGTCCATCCTAGGATTCAGGTCCTATATACCCTTGCCAAAGTCCACAAAGAAAGAGAAAATCCCCCCGGATGTCCAATCGTGTTGGGCAGAGACTCTATTTTTGTTCCTGTATCACAATTTTTGGATAGGATTCTATCTCCCCTTGTGAAAAAATAAATAAAAAATCCTTTATTAAAGACACCAACAAGTTTTTGGATAAAGTTACAATCGTTACCCGAATGTTAGGAGGAGGGCATCCTGGTGACCTGGGATTTAAATAGTTTATATACCTCCATTCCGCAAAAAACAGGAATTGAAGCCAGTATAGAGTTAATAAAGGAGAATGGATAATACAGATTGTACAGATTGAACTGATTGAAAAATTGCTAACCATAATTTTGAATAACAATTATTTTCTTTTTCAGGATGTGCTTGTGTTGCAATGTGTTCCAATGTCACCCCTCATTCACATGTTCATTTATGCATGGTTTTGAAAAAAGATTTATATATACTAATGAGATGTTTGTTGGACGCTGCGTCATTTGGTGGCACTATATAGATAACATCTTTGAGATTTGGCAGGGCGACACTGGAAATTTATTTTTTGATGAATATCGACATTAAATTCAGTATTGGTGAAAAATTTGTGTCTTTTTTAGACACCAGTATTTACATAGACAAAGGTAAAATAGAATCTGACATTTATAGGAAACCAACATATAGGAATCAATTATTATCTTTTGACAGTTTTCATCCTCCACACGTGTTTAGATCAATTATACAAAGTCAGTTGATTAGAGTAAAAAGGATTGTAAACAATAAAGACAAAAGGGCATTGAGAATATGAGAAATGTGTGAGAGATTTAGAGACCGTAGATATCCAGAAGATATATAAACAGTAAAAGAGAGAGGACGAAACATATTGGCCCCTTAAAGAATGAGAAAGGGAATCTGGTTACAAAGGATGGCGAGATGGCAAAGGTATTGAATTTACTCTTCTCCTCTTAACATTAATAAATCACTGGGACCAGATGGCTTGCACCCGAGGGTACTTAGGGAACTCAGTCAAGCAATTACTAATTACTATTTTTTACTGACAGTCTACTGATTGGAATGGTACCAGCTGATTAGAGAAAAGCCAATGTTGCACCAATATTTTAAAAAGTGCCAAAATACCTCCCTGGAAATTACAGACCAGTTAGCCTAACATCAATAGTATGCCAGTTCTTGGAGGGTATGATCAGGGAATAAATACAATATTTTAGTAATGAAAACTGTTTTATTAGCAGTAATCAGCATGGATTCATTAACCACTTCCATACTGGACCTAGTCTAGCACCCTCTCCTACATGTAAAAATCATTTTTTTTGCTAGAAAATTACTATCCCCAAACATTACCATAGGGAGTAAAATGGCGGGCATTGCAACCTTTAATCTCGCATAATATTTGCGCAATAATTTTTCAATTGCCTTTTTTTTAAAAAAACACAGTTTCGTGAATTATAAAATAACAAAACAGTAATGTTAGCCCAATTTTTTTGTATAATGTAAAATATGATGTAAAATTTTGGTACTTAAAAATCTCCATATGCGACACTTTTTTTTTTTTACAGTTTAGAGTTACAGAGGAGGTCCAGTGTTAGAATTGCTCCTCGCGCTATAACGCATGCAGAGATACCTCACATGTGTGGTTTGAACGGCATTTACATATGTGAGCAGGACTTACGTATGTGTTTGCTTCTGAGCGCGAGCTACCCAGGACAGGGGCGTTTAAAAACGTTGTTTTATATATTTTTTTGATCACTTTTATTCCTATTACAAGGAATGTAAACATCCCTTGTAATAGGAATCTATCATGACAGGTCCTCTTTATGGAGAGATGCGGGGTCAATAAGACCCCACATCTCTCCCTAGGCTGGAAAGCATGAGATCGAGAAAAACAATTCTCATGCTTACCAGCCGCGATCGTGACTTTGTTTTCATCTGCGCCCTGGACGTGACGTCACAACTTTGTGCCTGGGCCCATGACTGGTGACCATCTGATCCCCGGAAATCTCTATGGTCGTCATCCGGCGGCTGCCGATTCTTTCTCCGGGTCCCCGATGGCACGGGAGAGCCTGGAGAAGCACCTAATGGCGGTGGGAGGGGGGATGTCCCCTCCCGTCTCTTGTAAGAATGATCAAGCGGTGGAACTGCTGCTATGATTATTCTTATGGTGCAAAGAATCGCTGGCGGAAAATAATGATATCTGAATGATGCCTGTAGCTGGAGGCACCATTCCGATATCCCCGCTGAAAGTCAAGGACGTCATATGATGGCGTGTGGTAGGGAAGTGGTTAAGAATTGTTTTTGCCAAACCAATCTATTAACCTTCTATGAGGAGGTGAGATGCCATCTAGATAAAGGAAGGCTTGTAGACATGGTGTATATGGACTTTTCAAAAACATTTGACACAGTTCCCTATAAACTTTTACTGTACAAAGTAAGGTTAGTTGGCATGGACCATAGGGTGAGTACATAGATTGAAAACTGGCTACAAGGGTGAGTTCAGAGGGTAGTGATAAATGGGGAGTACTCGGAATGGTCAGGGGTGGAAAGTGGGGTCCTCCAGGGTTCTGTCCTGGGACCAATCCTATTTAATGTATTCATAAACGACCTGGAGGATGAGGTGAACAATCAATCTCTGCATTTGCGGACGATACTAAGCTAAACAGGGCAATAACTTCTCCTCAGGATGTGGAAACCTTTCAAGTAGATCTAAACAAAATAATGGGGTGGCAACTACATGACAAATGAGGTTTAATGTGGAAAAATGTAAAATAATGCATTTGGGTGGCAAAAATGTTAATGCAATCTACTGAGAACTACTGGGGGAATCAAGGATGGAAAAGGACCTATAGTTAGATGATAGGCTCAGAAATGGCATGCAATGCCATGCTGCTGCTAACAAAGCAAACAGAATATTGGCATGCATTAAAAAGGGGATTAACTCAAGAGATAAAGCAGTAATTCTCCCGCTCTACAAGACTCTGGTCCAGCTGCACCTGGAGTATGCTGTCCAGTTCTGGGCACCAGTCCTCAGGAAAGATGTGCTGGAAATGGAGCGAGTACAGAGAAGGGCAACAAAACGAATAAAGGGACTGGAGGATATTGGTTATGAAGGAAGGTTACGAGCACTGAGCTAATTCTCTCTGGAGAAGAGGGATATGATTTAAATTTAATAATACCATACTGGTGACCCCACAAGAGGGATAAAACTTTTCCGTGGAAGGGAGTTTAACCCCCCTGGCGGTATTCCCGAGTCTGACTCGGGGTAAGATTTTTGTGCTAGAATCGGTAACCCCGAGTCAGACTCAGGCTTGCCTCGCTGGATCCACCGACAGTGTTTACTTACCTTGTCCCTGGATCCAGCGATGCCACCGCGCTGTGTGAGCGAGCGGGACCTCGCTCGATTCACACATCGTCCTCCTGTGCCGCCGATCTCCGTTCCCTGCGACGTTACGACGCACGGGAGCAGAGAACGGCGCCAAATTCAAAAACGTAAACAAACAGATTACATACAGTATACTGTAATCTTATAGATTACAGTACTGTATGTAAAAAATACACACCCCCCCCCTTGTCCCTAGTGGTCTGCCCAGTGTCCTACATGTACTTTTATATAATAAAAACTGTTCTTTCTGCCTGCAAACTGTAGATTGTCCATAGCAACCAAAAGTGTCTTTTTATGGCAAAAATGGTTTTAGAGCAGCTAGAAAACAGCGATAATAAATTATAATCACTTGCAGAATTGTGCGATAGCGATTTGTGGGGAAATTCGTCATAAAAAAATAAAAGTAATGACAGCGACAATTCTGCAACTGAGCAAATTTCAGTGATTTTGAGTTGATTACATTATTGAATAATTTTTATTATAATTATATTATTATTTGTTATAATTATTTATAATTATTTATTATATTATAATTTATAATTTAGTTTTTTTTTAAAAATCATACCCGGGATGCCTACAAGACTCTTGTTTGGTCAGATTTAAGTGAGTTATTCCTAAGAATTACAGGCCTACAGTACAAATCACCAAATTTCCTTGCAAATAATGGTACCGCTTTCAGCACCTTTTTTCTGAAAGAATCATACCGCCAGGGAGGTTAATAGGCCACTCATTAAAATTAGAAGAAAACAGGTTTAACCTTAAACTTAGTAGAGGGTTCTTTACTGTAATGCCGCATACACACGATCAGTCCATCCGATGAGAACAAAACCGATGGACCGTTTTCATCGGTTAACTGATGAAGCTGACTGTTGGTCCATCGCGCCTACACACCATCGGTTAAAAAAACGATAGTGTCAGAATGCGGTGACATAAAACACAACGACGTGCTGAAAAAAACGAAGTTCAATGCTTCCAAGCATGCGTCGACTTGATTCTGAGCATGCGTGGATTTTTAATTTAATTTAAAACAAGTTTGCTTTTTTTTAACCGATGGTTAAATAACCGATGGCACCCACACACGATCGGTTTTGACCGATGAAAACGGTCCATCAGACCATTCTCATCAGTTTAACCGATCGTGTGTACGCGGCATTAGAGCGTCAAGGATGTGGAATTCCCTTCCGCAGGTGGTGGTTTCAGCGGGGAGCATTGATAGTTTCAAGAAACTATTAGATAAGCACCTAAACGACCACAGCATACAGAGATATACAATGTAATACTGACATATAATCACACACATAGCTTGACTTGTGTCACTTGTGACTTGTGAAACTACCCAAAAATTAAGGATTGTATATCACAGCGTCTATTAGGAATAAACAACCGGTTCTACCTGTCCCTAAACATTATATGAAACATGGTCACAAGGACACAGATCTGGAATTTATTATTTTGGAAGACATTGAGAGAGATAAAAGGGGAGGAGATAGAATCCAAAAATTAAAACAGAGAAAATAAGTTTGGTGGATAAAACAGCTGAATTCTTTGCATCCCCCTGGTTTAAATAAGGACTATGACCTGTATTTATTTTTGTAAACAGATGCGGGCAATATTTAGGTATATGAATGTATCTTTTTGTAGGATTTTTTTAGATACTACGTTTTGTAAGATTTTTACACATATCATGTTGTCTTTTTTTAAATGAAGTACGCTGCGTATGCTGCACAAGTGCAATCAAGAGATTCGATTGGAAATTATTTTGTATAGTTATACTAAGAGCAGGGTTTACCCTTAGACCCCATTCACACTGAAGCGTTTTTATAGCGTTTTAGCATTAAAAAAATAGCGCTATTAAAACACTCTCCATGCATCTCAATGGACCCTTTCACACTGAGTCCTGCAAGCAGCATCTTTGGAGCTGCTTTTGGGCGCTGAAAAAAATGCTCCAAAAACGCCCCTCTCCATTGAAATGAATTGAAAGCGCTGTAAAAACGCCTTGCCCTTTCACACTGAGGCACTGCAAAAACGCCCTAAAATGTTAGGGTCTTAGCGGTGCTTTACCAGCGTTTTTCAGGCGCTGGCAATGTTAAAAGGGTTCTGAAAGCTCTCAGGCTTTCACATTGGGATTGCAGATGAGGCTTCGCTCGAATAAGTCTCGAATAACGCTCGAAAAACGTCCCAGTGTGAAAGGGACATTATAATGTTTGTTTAAACACATTTGTGTGCTCTCTCTGGTGGCTTACACATATTAGCCAATAAAAGTGCAGTTCCTGTCCGAAACTGTGCGGTCTTGTATATGCATGAAGATTGAAGTAAAAGTCTTTTGAACAGAAAGTGAGGTTACAGCTCCAATTTTTTATTATATATATATATATATATATATATATATATATATATATATATATATATATTACCCTTGTACCCTATGGAGTATTCAGAGTTTTTCCCATTGTCACTTAGTCAGGCTGAAGTCAGTATGACAAGTCTGGGTTCACACAGGAGTGGTGGGGGAAACCTAATGTGATTTGAACAAAAATCACACCACATTGCTATTCAAATCACATGTGTTTCTTTGCAGTGCGATGTGAGCCCAGTCATTTTCCATTTCAGGTATTACGAGTTCTCATTTCCTACTTAGAAATGTTGAATTTGGGTGTACCCAAGCAACTTTGGAAGAGGGTAGCAGAGACTACATTTTTGTAATATGACAGATGTACTGTTTTTGCTGGTGTATAAGACTACCTTTTACACTTAAAAAAACTGGCCAAAAAGCAGGGGTCATCTTATACGCCGGGTCAGCTGCTCGGGGGCCTGCTGGATGTGCGGTAATACTGCATGTAGCTTTGGCTACATACAGTATATACCACTTAGCCAATCCCGGTGAGCGATGTATTCAAATGAATACAAAGCCTTCTCAAATTGGAGTAACAACCTCTGCCAATCCGAGCAGGCTACATACAGTAGCCAGCTCGGATTGACTTTGGGAGTCAAAGAGGTGTGGGCTGATGATGTTACAGCCTCTACCAATCCAAGCAGGCTTTGTATTCATTAATAGAATACATCGCTCGCTGTGATTGGCTCCAGCTTCAGCAAGAAGGAAGCAGGAAAATGGCTCCAGAAGGAAGAAATATGAAACGTCGGAAGCCTCGAAAGGGGGGTCGTCTTATACGGTGAGTACAGGCAAAAAATCTTTAAAAACTGTAAAATTAGGGGGTCTTGCCTTATACACCGGCAAATACGGTACTTAAAATACGATTTTGACCCAGTTATTAATGCCCTAATTTAAGTTTTCAGTCATAATAAATCTACAGCCTGGTGATCTGTCCATGAAGGTCCTTGTTTAGCTAATTCCTGTTATGGGCTGACAACAGCCCTGTCTACAAACTAATGTGCCTTCGGTGGAGATCACGAGTGGCTGCCCTAACTCATTCTGAGCCATTGTCACCATCAGGAATCCTGTCCTGCTTCTTAAAAACTTCCACTGAAGCTCATGCATGTAGAAAGGGAGTAGCTACAAGGATATTGGAGAAGATCAACAGTAGTGAGATGCAAAAAGTATTATAGAAAGTTTAAAATAGTATATTGCAAAATGAAAAAACAAAACAAAACAGTGCAGTAGTGTATGATGCACAGTGTTTTAGCAAACAAAATGTCATCTGGTTAGGGTTTACAGCTACTTTAATTCTGAAACATCTATAGGTAAATAAGAAAACACATTTAATTTACTAATGATTAGGCTGCAAGTGAGAAGCAAAAATGCTATAAAATGTATAACAAATGCAAAGTCTTACCTTATCCTTCTCTTCCTTCAACATTTCCAAGTCCTCAATGATTTTGTAAATTTCTAAGTTAGGGGGTGCCATAGAACATTCAGAAATAAGACAGAGTAGACTGAGGATCTTCAGTAGATTACACATAGCACACAAGAAATAGGTTTGCTATTTTCTGATGCAGTGTCAAGTTGTCTTGATTGTTTTTCATCTTGGTGTGAGTTTTATATCCACTCCGTTAACTTAAGGGGAGGTAAAGATTGCACAATAATTTGAATTTGAGAGCTTAATCCTACATAACTGATAATAGATCTTTGAAAGAAAAAAACAGACATGTTATAGCAAACCACCCTGGGCATATATGGTGGCCAAGGAAATAAAGCTATAGGAAGCACTGAGTATGCTGAGTGTACATAAAACGTATGATAAGAGCGTTGCACTGTTGTATTTTTTTTCTTTTAAAGTGAAATATTCTAAACTTAACAAAGACACTGAATAATATGTCATGGCAGTAAGAACTTTAGCACATTTTAACATTTCATAGAATATTTTCAGTATTAAGCACAATGAGGAACTATGAGGAATGCAAAATACCTAGAAATTATCAACTATTACTTAATAATCATGGACCGCAGCATAATGAATTCATCCATTCTTAAATCAGCTTGTATTCGTTTTTTCCAGACTTAAATATTTTTTTTTTATATTTAGCAAAGGCTAACCTCCTGTTCCTGGGACACCGACAGCCATTACATTTAGGGAAGACAGTGTTTTTAACTCACTCTAATGCCTCGTACACACGATTCCTGACAGGAAAAGTGCGATTTGAGGTTTTTGTCAGGAAAACCACTGTGTGTATGCTCCATCACACTTTTTCTGCCAGTTTTCCTGCCAAGAAAAGCTTGAGAGGAGGATTTACATTTTCGTGACAGGAAAAATTCCTATCGCGAATCGCGTTCGTCTGTATGCAATTACGACGCACAAAAAAACGCACATGCTCAGAATCAAGCAGAAGAGCCGAACTGCCTATTGAACTTCATTGATCTCGGCTCGTCGTACGTGTTGTATGTCACCGCGTTCTGGAAGTTCGGAATTTCAGCCAAGATTTGAGTGACCGTGACAATTTTGAGCCGTTTTCCTGCTGAAAAGAAACACGGTTTTCCTGTTGGAAAAAATGATTGTGTGTACGAGGCATTACTGTTCCTCACTCTCTCAAAAGTTAAAAACTACTTTTTGGCTTGAAGTGCAACTCAATCACTTGTTGTCTGGCCATTGTACATAAATGTCTGTATGGCTGTCTCCTGAGAGCGGGAGGCCATTTTAAAACAGTCTCCCCACAGTGCTGCTTGTGAACTATCTAAATCTCTCTGTGATCATTGTGCCCATCAGAAACAGAAGATCACAGAGTAGGCTAAACTTGGCTCTGAGCTATGTGATCTCTGTTACCCAAATCCCAAAATTGAAACAAAGGATGCAGCCAGGTAGTGGCCCTTATCGCTAGCCACCCCAGTACAATATCACCAGTGTAGCCAGTAACATTGTCCCTGATCGCTTGCTACACCAGTACAGTTTCACAATATCAGTGCAGCCAGTGTCCTTGGTCCTTGATCTTTAGGCTCACTACGTGTTTTCCCGAAAATAAGACCTACCCTGAAAATAAGACCTACCCCAATTTTCAGGAAGGGCTTCAATATAAGCCCTACCCCGAAAATAAGCCCTAGTTTGAAGTGATTGTGGACTGCTGGAATCCTCTGTATTGTAGTGTTTTGTGTGGAGGGTGTGTTTCTGTGGTATAGTTGAGTGAGATGCCTTCTTAGAATGCCGCTCAGCTGACCTCCCGCAGCTCGCCTCTTCTCCCAGCTGTCAGCGGGGGAATTCGGTCCCCCCTCTGCAAGGATTGGAGCAGGTAAGAAATTTAATGCGGGCCATCAGAAAGCGCTGAGCCACGCTGAGCTGATCCCTACAGCTCTTCTCTTCTGCCAACTGTCAGCGGGGGATCTCTAGCCCCCCTCCCTCTGTAAAGCTTGGAGTGGGTAAGAGAGCACAGAAGGACCATCGGAAAGCGCAGAGCCGCGCTCAGTTGATGATCCCCACAGCTCTCCTCTTCTCAGCGGGGATCTTGGCCCCCCACCTCTGCAATGCTTGTGCCAGGGAAGACGATCGGGGGGCCACGGAAGCTCCGAACTGCACTATAGGGAGGTATGTGGCACAGCACAGATTGCAGACACACATACTTTTTACATTACATTGTAATGTGGTGGTGAGGATTCTAGCAATTTGTAAGCATTTTTACTCTGTTCACACTGAGGATTAAATGGCAAGCCCTACCACGAAAATAAGCCCTAGTGTGTTTTTGGGTGCCAAAATTAATATAAGACCCAGGCTTATTTTCGGGGAAACACGGTAGTATAGTTTTACAATACCAGTGCCGCCAACCACAGTATTCCTGATCACCGCCACCCCAATACAATGTTGCCACAGCAGTGCAACCAGGAACAGCGTTCTCGATTGCTGCCACTCCAGTCCCAGTGTCATCATACTGGTGGAAAGTCAGGCCAGTATTCCTGATCATTGCCACACCAGTTCCAGTGTCACCAGACAGCATTACTGTAAGCCAGCAACAGTGTTCCTGATTACTAACCACACCAGTCCCAGCATCACTAGACCAGTATAATCCAGCAACATTGTTCCTGATATCAGTCACAACAGGCACAGTGTCACCAGACCAGTGTAAGCCAGCAACAATGTTCCTGATCACCACCACACCAATGCCAGTGTCTCCAGACCAGTGCAGCCAGCACCAATGTTCCTGATCACTAGCCACACCAGTCCCAGTGTCGCCAAGCCAGTGTAAGTCAACAACAGTATTCCTAATTGCTAGTCACACCAGTCCCAGCTTCAGCAGGCTAGTGCACACAGCAACAGTGTTTCTGATCACTGCCACACCAGTGTCACCAGACCAGTGTAAGTCAGTAACAGTGTTCCTGATTGCTAGCCACACCAGTCCCACTATCACCAGATCAATGTAAGCCAGACCAGTTTTCCTGATCACAACCACACCAGTGCCCGTGTCACCAGAATAGTGTAAGCCAGACTAGTGTTCCTGATCCTGCTCACACCAGGGCCAGTGTCATCAGACCAGTGTAAGCCAGACCAGTATTCCTGTTAATGGCCATATCAGGGGCAATATTGCCAAACCAGAGTAAGCCAGCAACAGAGTTCCTGATCACTTCCACGTCAGTTCCAGTTCAGTTCTAAACTGATCCTTTGCCTGTTTGCTGACCACTTCTCTGATTGCCTGAATTGACCCAACACAGACTAGGTTCCTGCAAGGTTTATTCAGCCTCTTGTACTTCCTGGCCAGTGAACAAAGCATTGTGTATAATTCCTGTGGACAGCTAAGAACCAGTAGGTTATGTTTGCTTGGCTTGCAGGAATGCTGACTGCCATAGGTAATGCTATTGTAAGCTACTGTACCACTTTTTTTATTTTATACCACTATTTTGTGTATATCTATCTATCTATCTATCTATCTATCTATCTATCTATCTATATATATATATATATATATATATATATATATATATATATATATATATATATATATATATATATATATATATATATAATTTTATTTTTGTACCACTATTGTAAGCTACCCTGGCCAATTGTACAGAAGTGAACATTACAATATACTGTTTTTGATACAATCTTAGTTGATTTTTATGATACACAAGATGCAATGTCAGGCAGTAAATCAGTTAGAACTTTGAAAAAATCTCAAACATGGTATCCCCATCATAGGCGTGCGCACAGGGTGTGCCAGGTGTGCCTGGGCACACCCTAATCACCCTGTGCTGGGCAGATTCCCCCTGCTGCTTGGCTGCAGAAAAAGGGACTGAGGAATCTCTGTCCCCAGTCTCTTTCTTTGTCTCAAAAGTGAGACATCAGGGGTCTGTTTAGATCCTTGATATTTCACCAAAGCCCCCCAATGGGGACACCTAAAAAAATTGTAATAAAATGAAATATACATTACAGCATAAACATATTATAAAAAAATAATACAATTGTAAAATGTAAATAAAAAAAAAACTACTGACACCAACCTCTGCCCTACTGACATCGTCCAGTGCTCTACCGATGCTTTCCATTCCCTACCACCCTATATATTTATACACACACATGCAAGTGTGTTTGAGCTTTGGGGTGCACACCCTAATGCAATAAGCTGGGCACACCTATGAGAAGTAGGAGAATGTGTTTTCAGGTGTAATACTAAGTATAAACTAATAAAAAATAAATTATTCAGCGCTGGAAAAAATATATAAACTAAATTATGCAAGCCAGCACTAAGGTAAATTTAAATAAAACACCTCACATAAGCATATAATAGTAATAGTGCAGCGCAAAACAAGAAATTTTAAATAAGTGACATACACAAAAATTTATGATTTAAATAAAGTCCATATAAAGTGCTCAGGTGCAAATAAGATCCAAATTGGAATAAACCGGTGCAAAATCCAAAGGGTGATATCCAGAAGAACCTCCACCAAATAGCAGGAATGGCCTCTCACCTTATTGCTTCGACCTACAATAGGTCACAAAGCATGATCAGAGAACCTCCTGTTCTCAAAGGACAGCAACCAAATGCAGCAGATGAACCACGATAATATCAGACTCAGGAACAGGCCATGGCAATCAGGGCATAAAAAACACAAAGGAGAGGAAATCTAGTGCTCTCTGAAGCCAAAAACCAAGGGCCAGATTCACGTACAGCGGGCGCAAGTTTACGTAACCGGTTTACGTTACACGGCCGCAATTTTTCCGATTTAGTGCCCGATCCACAAAGCACTTACCTGGAAATTTACGGCGGTGTATCGTAAACAGGTCCGGCGCAAGGCGGTCCAATTCAAATGGGGCGGGTACCATTTAAATTAGGCGCGCTCCCGCGCCGGACGTACTGCGCATGCTCCCGTCGCAAATTTTCCGACGTGCTTTGCGCAAAATTACGACGCGTCGACGTTTTGTGAATCGGGAAAAATAAAAGATTTATAAAAAATTCAAAAGCAACGCGGGAAAGACAGGCATACTTTAACATGGTGGAGTACTTTTTCACCATGTTAAAGGTGCCCTATCTTTGCGACGGAAATCTAACACTGGCGACGACGTAACGACGGGAAAAATCTTTGTGGATCGCCGTAACTCCAAATTTGCATACCCGATGCTGGTTTACGACGCAAACTCCCCCCAGCGGCGGCCGCGGTACTGCATCCTAAGATCCGACAGTGTAAGTCCATTACACCTGTCGGATCTTCTGCCTATCTATGCGTAACTGATTCTATGAATCAGTCGCATAGTTAGAAACAGAGATACGACGGCGTATCAGGAGATACGCCGTCGTATCTCTTTTGTGAATCTGGCCCCAAGTACATTTATTAAGGATAAAAAGAGTACACTCACTGTAAAAGCACTCTCAGGCGAGTGCAGCGAAAAAACATAGCAAAATATCCATACCAGCATGGATTACACTATAGGTCGGCAATCGCGGGTGACGTCACACGTGGCCCCTCCCCCTCGTACGTCGTTACGTCCCTATGGGCGGGACTTCATCAGCGCGGGGTAAAGAAAAGGCAGCGTGTAGACGTCCCGCTGTCTTAGTTTAAGAAGCCTGCAGCTGCCATGACAACCATGGCAGCAACAGAACGCCCACTCAAGCTCAAGCCCTCCCATCAATCCTGATTATACAACACTAGCTGTCAATACAAGAAGGCGCTGAATGCGCCATAATGGGGAAAAAAAATAAAGGGCAGAGATAAATTGCAGACATTCGATATGCAGACTCCAAAATACCATATACTAAAAATATAGATTTAAGATAAATATCTTCAAAAAAGACTCCTTTCAAAAAGACTCTTATAAGAAGTTGACGTCAGCCGTGATCGCACACCTAACACAATACCCATAGGGACGAACCGACGTACGAGGGGGAGGGGCCACGTGTGACGTCACCCGCGATCGCCGACCTACAGTGTAATCCATGCTGGTATGGATATTTTGCTATGCCTTTTCGCTGCACTCGCCTGAGAGTGCTTTTACAGTGAGTGTACTCCTTTTATCCTTAATAAATGTACTTGGTTTTTGGCTTCAGAGAGCACTAGATTTCCTCTCCTTTGTGTTTTTTATGCCCTGATTGCCATGGCCTGTTCCTGAGTCTGATATTATCGTGGTTCATCTGCTGCATTTGGTTGCTGTCCTTTGAGAACAGGAGGTTCTCTGATCATGCTTTGTGACCTATTGTAGGTCGAAGCAATAAGGTGAGAGGCCATTCCTGCTATTTGGTGGAGGTTCTTCTGGATATCACCCTTTGGATTTTGCACCGGTTTATTCCGATTTGGATCTTATTTGCATCTGAGCACTTTATATGGACTTTATTTAAATCATATATTTTTGTGTATGTCACTTATTTAAAATTTCTTGTTTTGCGCTGCACTATTACTATAATACTAAGTATACCCTTGCTATGTGGGGGAAATAACTTATTAAATTACAGACTCCGTAAGCTTCTTAGAAAATACCTTGGTGTTTTCTTTTCAAGATGTGTTTTTGAGGCTCTCCCTCAAAAATTAGAAAGGCAGTGACAAAATTAGATGCATTGGGGCAGATTCACATAGAAATAGATGGGCGCAGCGTATCAGAGATACGCTACGCGGCTGTAACTTACTTTTGGCCGGTTTGAATCCCCAAAGAATTTGCGCCGTAAGTTACAGAGGTGTAGTGTATCTCAGGCGGCGGAATTCAAATCGGCGATTAGGGGGCGTGTTTTATTTAAATGAAGCGTGTCCCCGCGCCGAATGAACTGCGCACGCTCCGTTTCTAAATTTCCCGCCGTGCATTGCGCTAAATGACGTCTCAACGACGTCATTTTTTTTAACTTAGACGTGAATTACATCCATCCCGATTCACGGACGACTTACGCAAAAAAAAAAATTCAAATTTTGACGCGGGAACGACGGCCATACTTAACATGGCAAGTCTAACTATACGCCGCAAAACAGCAGCTTTAACTCTACGCCGGAAAAAGCCGACTAGAGACGACGTAAGAGAATGCGACGGCCGTGCGTATGTTTGTGGATCGTCGGAAATAGCTAATTTGCATACCCGACGCGGAAAACTACGTGAACGCCACCCAGCGGACGCCAAAGTATTGCATCTTAGATCCCGAAGGCGTACGAGGACGTATACCTGTCGGATCTAACCCAGATGCCGTCGTATCTTGGTTTGAGGATTCAAACCAAAGATACGACGCGGGTAATTTGAAAGTACGCCGGCGTATCAGTAGATACGCCGGCGTACTAGCTCTGTGGATCTGCCCCATTATGTATGCTCCTTGAGAGCTTTAAAGTGCTTCTTGGATTTTGGGCTGCTCTATGCACAAGATTGCTAAAAAGTCTCAAATATGTGGTATGCCCATACTCCGGAGCAGTAGCTGTGTTTTGGGGTGTAATTATAAGTATACCCATACTGTGTTAGGAATCTCTTAGTAATTGACATCTTTGTTTAAAAATAAAAAAATAAAAATCTTTTTGCCTTTTCCTAAAACTTGTGGTGAAAAAATTAAATCTTCAAAAGACTTGGGGTGTCTGCCTTTCAAAATGTGGTAATTTTGTGGGTGTCTGTACAGTCATCGCACTCCAGGGCCTACAAACATGTAATAGGTAGTCAAGAAATTAGATGCATAATTTATGCCTCTTCAAAGGTTGAAGGTGCTATTTGAATTTGGTCTCCTTTTTATGAAGCTAGGCTGAAAAAAGTCTCACATAAAGTATATAGGGCCAGATTCACAAAGGAGATACGACGGAGTATCTCAGATACTCCGTCGTATCTCTCAGAGTATCTATGCGACTGATTCATAGAATCAGTTACGCATAGATAGCCAGAAGATCCGACAGGTGTAATGGACTTACACTGTCGGATCTTAGGATGCAATACCGCGGCCGCCGCTGGGGGGAGTTCGCGTCGTAAACCAGCGTCGGGTATGCAAATTAGGAGTTACGGCGATCCACGAAGATTTTTCCCGTCGTTACGTCGTCGCAAGTGTTAGATTTCCGTCGCAAAGATAGGGCACATTTAATATGGTGGAAAAGTACTCCACCATGTTAAAGTATGCCCGTCTTTCCCGCGTCGTTTTTGAATTTTTTTTAAAAAAAATATTTTTCCCGGTGTAAGTCATTTGATTTGATTCACAAAACATTGGCGCGTCGTAATTTCGTGCAAAGCACGTCGGGAAATTTGCGACGGGAGCATGCGCAGTACGTCCGGCGCGGGAGCGCGCCTAATTTAAATGGTACCCGCCCCATTTGAATTGGGCTGCCTTGCGCCGGACGTGTTTACGATACACCGCCGCAAATTTCCAGGTAAGTGCTTTGTGGATCGGGCACTAAATCGGAAAACTTGCGGCGGTGTAACGTAAACGGGTTACGTTACGCTGCGCCCAAGCTACGTGAATCTGCCCCATAGTTTTCCCCATACTCAGGAGGAATAGCAGAATGTGTTTTGGGGTGTAATGAAGTATGTCCATGCTGTGTTTGTTATAATACAGTGAGGAAAATAAGTATTTGAACACCCTGCTATTTTGCAAGTTCTCCCACTTGGAAATCATGGAGGGGTCTGAAATTGTCATCGTAGGTGCATGTCCACTGTGAGAGACATAATCAAAAAAAAAATATTCCAGAAATCACAATTTATGATTTTTTAACTATTTATTTGTATGATACAGCTGCAAATAAGTATTTGAACACCTGTCTATCAGCTAGAATTCTGACCCTCAAAGACCTGTTAGTCTGCCTTTAAAATGTCCACCTCCACTCCAATTATTATCCTAAATTAGATGCACCTGTTTGAGGTCATTAGCTGCATAAAGACACCTGTCCACCCCATACAATCAGTAAGAATCCAACTACTAACATGGCCAAGACCAAAGAGCTGTCCAAAGACACTAGAGACAAAATTGTACACCTCCACAAGGCTGGAAAGGGCTACGGGGAAATTGCCAAGCAGCTTGGTGAAAAAAGGTCCACTGTTGGAGCAATCATTAGAAAATGGAAGAAGCTAAACATGACTGTCAATCTCCCTCGGACTGGGGCTCCATGCAAAATCTCACCTCGTGGGGTCTCAATGATCCTAAGAAAGGTGAGAAATCAGCCCAGGACTACACGGGAGGAGCTGGTCAATGACCTGAAAAGAGCTGGGACCACCGTTTCCAAGGTTACTGTTGGTAATACACTAAGACGTCATGGTTTGAAATCATGCATGGCACGGAAGGTTCCCCTGCTTAAACCAGCACATGTCAAGGCCCGTCTTAAGTTTGCCAATGACCATTTGGATGATCCAGAGGAGTCATGGGAGAAAGTCATGTGGTCAGATGAGACCAAAATAGAACTTTTTGGTCATAATTCCACTAACCGTGTTTGGAGGAAGAAGAATGATGAGTACCATCCCAAGAACACCATCCCTACTGTGAAGCATGGGGGTGGTAGCATCATGCTTTGGGGGTGTTTTTCTGCACATGGGACAGGGCGACTGCACTGTATTAAGGAGAGGATGACCGGGGCCATGTATTGCGAGATTTTGGGCAACAACCTCCTTCCCTCAGTTAGAGCTTTGAAGATGGGTCGAGGCTGGGTCTTCCAACATGACAATGACCCGAAGCACACAGCCAGGATAACCAAGGAGTGGCTCTGTAAGAAGCATATCAAGGTTCTGGCGTGGCCTAGCCAGTCTCCAGACCTAAACCCAATAGAGAATCTTTGGAGGGAGCTCAAACTCTGTGTTTCTCAGCGACAGCCCAGAAACCTGACTGATCTAGAGAAGATCTGTGTGGAGGAGTGGGCCAAAATCCCTCCTCCAGTGTGTGCAAACCTGGTGAAAAACTACAAGAAACGTTTGACCTCTGTAATTGCAAACAAAGGCTACTGTACCAAATATTAACATTGATTTTCTCAGGTGTTCAAATACTTATTTGCAGCTGTATCATACAAATAAATAGTTAAAAAAATCATACATTGTGATTTCTGGATTTTTTTTTTGATTATGTCTCTCACAGTGGACATGCACCTACGATAACAATTTCAGACCCCTCCATGATTTCCAAGTGGGAGAACTTGCAAAATAGCAGGGTGTTCAAATACTTATTTTCATCACTGTATATAAATATCTTACTGATCAACAGCAAGAATTTGATCTTCAAAAGACTAATAATGCCTCTAATTAACTACATTAGAGAGTCTATTTTGCAAAATGTGGTCATTTTGTGTCTGTTTTTTTCTATCCTGGCAAAATATATGTCCCTTGAAAGCCTGAATGCGCTCCTTGGATTCTGGGCTCTCCATGGTTCTAGGCAGCATTCTCATGAATGTGGTATCCCCATACTCAGGAGCAGTGTAAGAATGTGTTTTTGGGTGTAATTGTAAATATGCCTATTAAGAGCCGGTTCACACAGGGGCAACCCGACTTACAGCGCGACTTTGCAAGGCAACTTCAGAACGACTTCAGCGAGACTTGGAGTAACTTACAACGCGACTTAAAGTTGCCTCCAGGACAGGCGACTTTGGCTGTGGCCAATCACAGAATAATCAGCTCTGTGGGAGGGAGGGTTCAGTTAAGACAGTGATCCGAGGCATGGAGGCAACTTCCATTGAAATGTATGGGTACAAGTTGCCTAGAAGTCGCCTTGAAGTAGTACAGTAACCTTTTCTGAAGTCGGAGCGACTTCAGTAGTGTACATTAAGACGGCTCTCATTCACTTCAATTGAATTTCTCATGTCACGCGACTTGGGGCGACACAAGTCAGATACCAAGTCACGGTAGTGTGAACCGGCACTTAGTGTAAGAAATAATATGTAAAATAAACAACTTTGTTAAAAAAGCCATCGAGCTAGAGTAAGCAGAGTGTTAAGAAAAAAAAAACACAGATCACACCCCTGAGTAGTACTATGGTGACACTGTACTGCTATGGTGTTTGGTGATCAGAGACACTGACTGTTACACTGATTACACTGTATGCTAGTGCAGCGGTCGTTGTCTCGTTGTGATCAATAGCCACAGCACTACCATAGTGTCACTTTACTGTTCTGTGGCACTGATCATGTACAATGGCCTGCTGCTCTGATATCACTGTATGTCAGTTCTGCCACAGCCATTGTCTCTGATCACTGTCACAACAGTACAATGTCACCATACCAGTACAGACAGTCAGTGTCCCCAATCACCACTACAGCAGTCACAGTGTCCCTAATCACCATCATAACAGTCAGAGTATCACCCTAAGGCCTTTTTCACATGTGCAGTGTACTCTGAGGAGTCATCCATGTTCAGATCGCTCTTTAGAGAGCATTTAGCAGGCATTAAGGAAGTGTTGTATCGCCTTCTCAGTGCCTCCTTTAACCCTTTTGACCCTGCACAAGGGCCCCTATTCACTTGCATGGGCCATGATCGGCAGCCATACAGGGGTATAATCCCTGCCAAGCAAAGCATCACAGCCACAGCATGTGTACACCCCCAGCTGTTGTCACTGCAATTAAAGAGGGTATCGGTTGGGAGGCAGTGAAACTGCAGCTCAATTGCAATGTTTTGTCCCCCCCCCCCAAGCTCATGTGTGAATAAATCCTAACAGTGCAGCCAGTCACAGTGTCTTTGATCACCATCACACCAGTCCGTGTCACCAGACCAGTGTAGCTAAAAACAGTGTTCCTGATTCCTGCCACACCAGATCTGTGCAGCCAGCAACAGTTTTCCTGATCACCGCCACACCAGTGCCAGTGTCACCAGACCAATGTAAGCCAGCAACAGTGTTCCTGATCACTCCTACAGAAGTCCTAGTATCCCAAGACTGGTGTAAGCCAGCAACAGTGTTCCTGATTGCTGCCACACTAGTCCTAATTTTAACAGACCAATGCATCCATCTGCAAATTCCACTGACTGTGTTCCTGACAGATACCAGTCCCAGCCATCCCCTACAGACATCTGCACTCCTGGAACCTGGATCCTAAAAGAATTGAGCTCTGTAATTTCAAGGCCATTGTTTCTAATATTTAGGAACTCGTTAATGACTGGAATGGTACCTCTAAATTGGCACAGGGCCAATGTGATGCCTATATTTAAGAAGGGATCAAAGTCTTTACCTAATAATTATAGACCTGTTAGTTTAATTTCTATAGTCAGGAAGATACTGGAGAGTTTAATAAAAGACCATATAGATGAGTTCTTGCTATAAAAAAATATTTTTTAAGAGGATTTCAACCCAAAAATTGAACTTCCGCTTTTCCGGTTCCTCCTTCCCTCTGGTGTCACATTTGGTACCTTGCAGGGGGGAGCAGATACCTGGCTAATACAGGTATTTGCTCCCACTTCCAGCGATAGATCGCCGCAGAATCTGCGGCGAACTACGCCATGTCCAGCCCCTCCTCTGCCCCCCCCTCGCTGTCTTCTGGGAGGCACACAGTTCCCAGAAGACAGCAGGGACCAGTGATGATGCGTAGCGCGACTCGCGCATGCACAGTAGGGAACCAGGCTGTGAAGCTGTGAAATGTGAAATGTAGTTAGGAAATTAGATGCAAAACCTATGCCCCTAGAAGGCCTGTAGTTTCTCATTGGATTTTGGGCCTCTCTATTAGGGATGAGCTTCGTGTTCGAGTCCAACTCATGTTCGACTCGAACATTGTATGTTCGACCGTTCATCGAATTACGAACGTTATGGGCCGTTCGCGCCAAATTCGAGTGGCGTGTCACGGCCCATAATTCACTGCGGCATCGCAGTGCATTACCGGCTGATGATTGGCCAAGCATGCACTATGACCCGCATGCTTGGCCAATCACAGCTTGCAAAAAATGGAGAGCCATAATTGGCCAAAGCCAGGTTGGCTTTGGCCAATTATGGTTCAGGGGGTTTAGTACACGTCCCACACTATAAAAAGCCGCCTGCAAGTCGACCTTGTGTAGTGTGTTGCGGTGGTTAAGACAGAGAGAGACAGAAAGTGTCATTTATTGCAGGTAGATAGAGCAGACAGGCAGGCAGGCAGGCTAGTCAGTTAGAGTTAAAGTGTGTAGAGGATAGGATATATATGTATCCCAGGTGTTGTATATATATTTATACACTGTATTGAGTTTAGCTAGATCCGCTCTTCCTAATTTACTGACAGGCAGGCAGGTGATTGTGCTAGCTGCAGTATTCTCACGTGGTGTACTGTCTGTGTCCTCTGCAGTGTGCACCTAAAGCTACGTGGTGTGTGTACTGTCCGTGTCCTCTGCAGTGTGCACCTAAAGCTATGTGGTGTGTGTACTTTCCGTGTCCTCTGCACATTGTGCACCTAAAGCTACGTGGTGTGTGTACTGTCTGTGTCCTCTGCACATTGTGCGCCTAACATAAAGCTGGTGTTTCTCATATTTACTCCTAGAGTCAGGGATCTGCTCATATCAATACTACAGGCAGAGGATATTGCTGCAAATACTTTCACGTGGTGTACTGTCTGTGTCCTCTGCAGTGTGCACCTAAAGCTACGTGGTGTGTGTACTTTCCGTGTCCTCTGCACATTGTGCACCTAAAGCTACGTGGTGTGTGTACTGTCCATGTCCTCTGCACATTGTGCACCTAACGTAAAGCTGGTGTTTCTCATATTTATTCCTAGAGTCAGGGATCTGCTCATATTAATACTACAGGCAGAGGATATTGCTGCAAGTACTTTCACGTGGTGTACTGTCTGTGTCCTCTGCAGTGTGCACCTAAAGCTACGTGGTGTGTGTACTTTCCGTGTCCTCTGCACATTGTGCACCTAAAGCTACGTGGTGTGTGTACTGTCCATGTCCTCTGCACATTGTGCACCTAACGTAAAGCTGGTGTTTCTCATATTTATTCCTAGAGTCAGGGATCTGCTCATATTAATACTACAGGCAGAGGATATTGCTGCAAGTACTTTCACGTGGTGTACTGTCTGTGTCCTCTGCAGTGTGCACCTAAAGCTACGTGGTGTGTTTACTGTCTGCGTCTGTGCTATTTTTCTCAATGATTTTCATCCATATTGCAGGGGCCAGACAATACATTAAAGCCGCAAGCAGTTTTAAATTACTTTTTTCTTATAGTAATCTCATTTTGTGCAGGGACAGTTCTAAACATGTGCCACTTCACAGGCATACTATAGACACCCAGCAGGTACGATATTTAAAGGAATTAAAAAAAAAATTCTCACTTTTAAGCATCATTAAAATCACTGCTCCAGAAAAAAAATACTGTTTTGAAAACTTTTTTTTACATTGATACATGTTCCCTGGGGCAAGACCCGGGTTCTCAAACCCATTTTACGACAATAAATTGCATATTAGGCTTTAAAATTAGCACTTTTGAATTCGAACGTTCGAGTCCCATAGACTTCAATGGGGTTCAATGTTCGCGCGAACGTTCGGTCCGTTTCGAAGGTTCTGGTGCGAACCGAACGGGGGGGTTGTTCGGCTCATCCCTACTCCCTTTGTGAAAAAAACAAAAAACAAATCCTTTATTAAAGACATCAACAAGTTTTTGGAAAAAGTTACAATCGTTACCCGAATGTTAGGAGGAGGGCATTCTGGTGACCTGGGATTTAAATAGTTTATATACCTCAATTCCGCAAAAAAACAGGAATTGAAGCCAGTATAGAGTTAATAATGGAGAATGGATAATACTCCCCTGTACAGATTGAACTGATAGAAAAATTGCTAACCTTAATTTTGAATAACAATTATTTTCTTTTTCACGATGTGTTTGTGTTGCAATGAGTTCCAAGGTCACCCCTCAGGCCCCATACACACCATAGAATCTATCCGCAGATAAATCCCATCAAATGGGTTTCTGCGGATAGATTCTATGGTGTGTACACTCCGTCGGATATTTATCCGCGGATAAATCTCCCCTGGGATGGATTTCCAGCAGATGGATATTTGCTGACATGCTCAACAAATCCATCTGCTGGAATCCATTCCAACGGATGGATCCGCTCGTCTGTACAGACTTACCGGATCCATTCGTCCAAAGGGATTCCCCGCACGCGTCGTAATGATTTGACGCATGCGTGGAATTCCTTATATGACAGCGTCGCGCCCGTCGCCGCGTCATAATAGCGGCGACGGCGCGACACGTCATCGGCAGAGGATTTCAGCGCGGATTTCAATGCGATGGTGTGTACACGCCATCGCATAGAAATCTTCTGAAATCCTCGAGAGGATTTATCCGCGGATACGGTCCGCTGGACCGTATCTGCGGATAAATCCTCTCGTGTGTATGGGGCCTCATTCGCATATGCATTTATGCACGGTTTTGAAAAAAGATTTATATATACTAATGAGATGTTTGTTGGACGCTGCGTCATTTGGTGGCACTATATACATAACATCTTTGCGATTTGGCAGGGCGACACTGGAAATAAATTTTTTGATGAATATCTTAATTCTGTCAGTAGCTCATCTCTACTCTCTATGTGGCTTGGCTGTGAAAAGGTCTCACACATGTGGTATTTCCATACTTGGGAGGAGTAGCAGAATATTTTTTGGGGTGTAATTGTAAGTATGTCCCCTGTCACAGGAAATACTTCAGGTTAGAAAGAGCAGATGGGCAGAGGAGGCCCAAACAGAAAATACATTGAGATGCTCTGTGACGAGAAGATAAAAATACCACCGTACAAGGGTCTTGGGGAGGGGGGGGGGTGGAGGATTGAGGGGGTGTGGGAAGGGGTGGGGGGAGGGAAAGAGGATGAAGATATGCCGGGAAGGTTTAGCCTGTATGATTCCCATAGCTTCTCAGCGGGCTGGCCCTCCTCTCCTCCTCCCCAGGGGGAGGAGAAAGAAAATTAATATGACTTCTTTAAATTGCTTGACTTATAATGTTAGAGAGTTGAACACTCCAGGAAAAAAGGTATTTAAGGTATTAAAGAAATGGAAAGATATGCAGCAAATATCATATTTTTGCAAAAGACTCATATAGCACAAAATACAAATATCAAACTATACTCAAAAATCCACCCAATATGGTACTATAGTGACTCACCAACAAGTAGAGTGAAAGGAGAAGCAATAGGCCTGTCAAAAGATGTAAGATTTGTATTGGAAGACAGGATGGTAGATCCAGAGGGACATTATCTATTCTTGAATAGTGTTGAGCGGAATACGCCATATTCGATTTCGCGATATATCACGAATATATAGCCGAATATTCGTGAAATATTCGCTAAAATCGATTATTTGTGATATTTTATCAAAAAAAAATGTTTGCGAAATTTCGCTAATGCGAATGCGAAACTGATTGCGAAATTTCGCTAATGCGAATGCGAAATTGATTGCGAAATTTTGAAACATTCAATTTCACCTGCCCTTTGGAAAAAGTGTGGTTTTACGTAATGGACCCTGCAACTAACAAGGTATTAATAAAATAAATACATTATTATATAGATTTGAGCGTTTACTTTGACCAATTTGTATATTGATTAGTTTAATAAATATTGAATAACCATAGATTTGGAAAATACAAGTAAACCGTTTACGTTGACATCTCTTAAATGTCTTTATGTTAAACAGTTATTATTCTCATTAAAGAGGTGAAATGCAAATGATGATGACACGGGACAAAAAATGGAAAATTCTTTGAAGATGTGATACACTGGAAAAACGCACAGAAACACTCCACTCTCTCCTATGACAACTGTGGTAGGAGAACTCTGATTGGCTCTGATGCAAAAGAAGGGCGGAGAAAGTATTCGCGAATATTCGGAAATCGAATATTCGCGATTGCGAATATTCGGCAACATAAAAGGATCGCCTCAGCTTAGCTACTCGGCCCAGGGTCTCTAATCATACCAGCAATGCTTTTAGACGTCGATGGAGATCACTAGGATGTGATCTGTTTTAAAAATAAAATTGAAAAAATAAGAATATTCGGAATAGCGAATATTGGCCGCGAAATTCGAGTTATTCGCGAATATTCGAATATGCCATATTCGAAACGGATATTTGCAATGCGAATATTCGTGAGCAACACTAATCTTGAAAGGAAACCTACAGGGGATGGAGTGTACCCTTGCCAGGGTCTGCTGCCCTAATAGAGGTCCAGAAAGTTACCTGAAAGAAATCTTCAATAAACTAATGGACTTTAGGAAGGGCAGACAAGTACTGGCAGGGGATTTTCATTTTTGTCTGGATCCCCGAATGGACAGTACGTCAAATGCACAGAGAACAGGAAATGCTCTATTAAGAAAAAATTACATCAGTGCCAGCTAGTGGATGTATGGAGGGCCCAACATCCACAGGCAAGAGATTATTCATTCCATTCCGCAGTGCATGACACATATACAAGGCTAGATTACGTACTGGTGAAACATAGACTTCTGGAGGCAGTAGTTAAATCATAAATTGAAATAACATCACTCTCAGATCATGTCCCAGTAATTGTTGCGTTGAGACTGATGGGAACCTAAATTAGGACAAATAATTGGAGATTGAATGAAGATCTGATACAAGACACAGAAGTGGAAAGAATAGAAAGGAAATAGAACAATATTTCTTATTGAATGGGTCCCCAGGGGTCTCAAAGGCCAGAATATGGGAAGCGCATAAGGCCTAGTACACACGAGAGGATTTATCCGCGGATACGGTCCAACGGACCGTTTCCGCGGATAAATCCTCTCGAGGATTTCCGCGGATTTGGATCCGATGGAGTGTACTCACCATAGGATCGAAATCCGCGCCGAAATCCCATCGCGATGACGTGTCGCGCCGTCGCCGCGATGATGACGCGGCGACGTGCGCGACGCGGTCATATAATGAATTCCACGCATGCGTCGAATCATTACGACGCATGCGGGGGATCCATTCGGACGCATTGATCCGGTGAGTCTGTACAGACCAGCGGATCAATCCGTTGGGATGGATTCAAGCGGATAGATTTGAAAGCATGTCTTCAAATTTTTATCCGCTTGAAATCCATCCCAGGGGATAAAAATCCGCGGAAACAGATCCGCTGGGTTGTACACACCAGCGGATCTATCCGCTGGAACTGATCCGCAGATCAATTCCAGCGGATAGATCCTCTCGTGTGTACGGGGCCTAAGGCATATTTTAGGGAAATATTGATTTCCATAGAAGCTAAAAAGAAGAAGGATAGATCAAGGTACATGGAAAGGATAAAAAAAAGCCTGAATGTTGAAATACATCAAAAATTCATAATAGAAAGGGATCATCTAAAGGATCTGATGGAACGGGAAACTAGAAAAGTCCTTAATAATGTAGCAAAAGACAGATACAAATGGGGAAATAGACTAGGAACATATCTTGCAAATATTCTAAAACATAAAAAATCATTAAATTATATACTGTGTTTCCCCAAAAATAAGGCATACCCTGAAAATAAGCCCTACTGTGATTTTCGGGGAGGGCTGCAAAATAAGCCATACACCTGAAAATAAGCCCTAATTTGCAAGGGTTTTGAAGTTCTAAATTGCACTGTTTTGTAGTGTTGGGTGGTCTAGACTGTGTATTGTTTCTGTAGCTATGACCTGGGATTTAAATAGTTTATATACCTCAATTCCGCAAAAAAACAGGAATTGAAGCCAGTATAGAGTTAATAAAGGAGAATGGATAATACTCCCCTGTACAGATTGAACTGATAGAAAAATTGCTAACCTTAATTTTGAATAACAATTATTTTCTTTTTCACGATGTGTTTGTGTTGCAATGAGTTCCAAGGTCACCCCTCAGGCCCCATACACACCATAGAATCTATCCGCAGATAAATCCCATCAAATGGGTTTCTGCGGATAGATTCTATGGTGTGTACACTCCGTCGGATATTTATCCGCGGATAAATCTCCCCTGGGATGGATTTCCAGCAGATGGATATTTGCTGACATGCTCAACAAATCCATCTGCTGGAATCCATTCCAACGGATGGATCCGCTCGTCTGTACAGACTTACCGGATCCATTCGTCCAAAGGGATTCCCCGCACGCGTCGTAATGATTTGACGCATGCGTGGAATTCCTTATATGACAGCGTCGCGCCCGTCGCCGCGTCATAATAGCGGCGACGGCGCGACACGTCATCGGCAGAGGATTTCAGCGCGGATTTCAATGCGATGGTGTGTACACGCCATCGCATAGAAATCTTCTGAAATCCTCGAGAGGATTTATCCGCGGATACGGTCCGCTGGACCGTATCTGCGGATAAATCCTCTCGTGTGTATGGGGCCTCATTCGCATATGCATTTATGCACGGTTTTGAAAAAAGATTTATATATACTAATGAGATGTTTGTTGGACGCTGCGTCATTTGGTGGCACTATATACATAACATCTTTGCGATTTGGCAGGGCGACACTGGAAATAAATTTTTTGATGAATATCTTAATTCTGTCAGTAGCTCATCTCTACTCTCTATGTGGCTTGGCTGTGAAAAGGTCTCACACATGTGGTATTTCCATACTTGGGAGGAGTAGCAGAATATTTTTTGGGGTGTAATTGTAAGTATGTCCCCTGTCACAGGAAATACTTCAGGTTAGAAAGAGCAGATGGGCAGAGGAGGCCCAAACAGAAAATACATTGAGATGCTCTGTGACGAGAAGATAAAAATACCACCGTACAAGGGTCTTGGGGAGGGGGGGGGGTGGAGGATTGAGGGGGTGTGGGAAGGGGTGGGGGGAGGGAAAGAGGATGAAGATATGCCGGGAAGGTTTAGCCTGTATGATTCCCATAGCTTCTCAGCGGGCTGGCCCTCCTCTCCTCCTCCCCAGGGGGAGGAGAAAGAAAATTAATATGACTTCTTTAACCACTTCCCGACGGCCGTACGACTTTGTACGGCCGCAGGGTGGCTCTACATCTCTGGGAGGCCGTGTTTTTACGGCCTGCGCGCGCAGCCCGCGGCGCGGGCGCGCGCGCGTCCGGCGGAGGCGCGCGCGCGCTCGCCGCATCGCTGAGATGCCGATGCGAGTGCCTGGCGGCCGCGATGTCCGCCAGGGACTCGCGATCGGCGGCTACAGGGACAAGACGTGGAGCTCTGTGTGTAAACACAGAGCTCCACGTCCTGTCAGGGGAGAGAGGAGACGGATCTGTGTCCCTTGTACATAGGGACACAGCATCGGTCACCTCCCCCAGTCACCCCCCTTCCCGCACAGTTAGTAACACAATTCAGGGTACACATTAACCCCTTCCTCACCCCCTAGTGTTAACCCCTTCAATGCCAGTCACATTTATACAGTAATTAGTGCATATTTATTGCACTGATCGCTGTATAAATGTGATTGGCGCCAAAAATGTGTCAAAAGTGTCCGATGTCTCCGCCATAATGTCGCAGTCACGAAAAAAAATGCTGATCGCCGCCATTAGTAGTAAAAAAAAATAATAAAAAATAATAATTCTGTCCCCTATTTTGTAAGCGCAATAACTTTTGCGCAAACCAGACGCTTCTTGCGATTTTTTTTTTTTTTTTAACAAAAATATGTAGAATAATACGTATCGCCTAGACTGAGAAAAAAGTATTTTTTTTAAAAAAATTGGACAATTTATTATAGTAACAAGTAAAAAATATTGTTTTTTTTTTCAAAATTGTCGCTCTATTTTTGTTTATAGCGCAAAAAATAAAAACCGCAGAGGTGATCAAATACCACCAAAATAAAGCTCTATTTGTGGGGAAAAAAGGACATCAATTTTGTTTGGGAGCCACGTCGCATGACCGCGCAATTGTCAGTTAAAGCGACGCAGTGCCGGAAGCTGAAATTTCACCTGGTCAGGAAGGGGTATATGTGCCCAGTAAGGAAGTGGTTAAATTGCTTGACTTATAATGTTAGAGAGTTGAACACTCCAGGAAAAAAGGTATTTAAGGTATTAAAGAAATGGAAAGATATGCAGCAAATATCATATTTTTGCAAAAGACTCATATAGCACAAAATACAAATATCAAACTATACTCAAAAATCCACCCAATATGGTACTATAGTGACTCACCAACAAGTAGAGTGAAAGGAGAAGCAATAGGCCTGTCAAAAGATGTAAGATTTGTATTGGAAGACAGGATGGTAGATCCAGAGGGACATTATCTATTCTTGAATAGTGTTGAGCGGAATACGCCATATTCGATTTCGCGATATATCACGAATATATAGCCGAATATTCGTGAAATATTCGCTAAAATCGAATATTCGTGATATTTTATCAAAAAAAAATGTTTGCGAAATTTCGCTAATGCGAATGCGAAACTGATTGCGAAATTTCGCTAATGCGAATGCGAAATTGATTGCGAAATTTTGAAACATTCAATTTCACCTGCCCTTTGGAAAAAGTGTGGTTTTACGTAATGGACCCTGCAACTAACAAGGTATTAATAAAATAAATACATTATTATATAGATTTGAGGGTTTACTTTGACCAATTTGTATATTGATTAGTTTAATAAATATTGAATAACCATAGATTTGGAAAATACAAGTAAACCGTTTACGTTGACATCTCTTAAATGTCTTTATGTTAAACAGTTATTATTCTCATTAAAGAGGTGAAATACAAATGATGATGACACGGGACAAAAAATGGAAAATTCTTTGAAGATGTGATACACTGGAAAAACGCACAGAAACACTCCACTCTCTCCTATGACAACTGTGGTAGGAGAACTCTGATTGGCTCTGATGCAAAAGAAGGGCGGAGAAAGTATTCGCGAATATTCGGAAATCGAATATTCGCGATTGCGAATATTCGGCAACATAAAAGGATCGCCTCAGCTTAGCTACTCGGCCCAGGGTCTCTAATCATACCAGCAATGCTTTTAGACGTCGATGGAGATCACTAGGATGTGATCTGTTTTAAAAATAAAATTGAAAAAATAAGAATATTCGGAATAGCGAATATTGGCCGCGAAATTCGAGTTATTCGCGAATATTCGAATATGCCATATTCGTAACGGATATTCGCAATGCGAATATTCGTGAGCAACACTAATCTTGAAAGGAAACCTACAGGGGATGGAGTGTACCCTTGCCAGGGTCTGCTGCCCTAATAGAGGTCCAGAAAGTTACCTGAAAGAAATCTTCAATAAACTAATGGACTTTAGGAAGGGCAGACAAGTACTGGCAGGGGATTTTCATTTTTGTCTGGATCCCCGAATGGACAGTACGTCAAATGCACAGAGAACAGGAAATGCTCTATTAAGAAAAAATTACATCAGTGCCAGCTAGTGGATGTATGGAGGGCCCAACATCCACAGGCAAGAGATTATTCATTCCATTCCGCAGTGCATGACACATATACAAGGCTAGATTACGTACTGGTGAAACATAGACTTCTGGAGGCAGTAGTTAAATCATAAATTGAAATAACATCACTCTCAGATCATGTCCCAGTAATTGTTGCGTTGAGACTGATGGGAACCTAAATTAGGACAAATGATTGGAGATTGAATGAAGATCTGATACAAGACACAGAAGTGGAAAGAATAGAAAGGAAATAGAACAATATTTCTTATTGAATGGGTCCCCAGGGGTCTCAAAGGCCAGAATATGGGAAGCGCATAAGGCCTAGTACACACGAGAGGATTTATCCGCGGATACGGTCCAACGGACCGTTTCCGCGGATAAATCCTCTCGAGGATTTCCGCGGATTTGGATCCGATGGAGTGTACTCACCATAGGATCGAAATCCGCGCCGAAATCCCATCGCGATGACGTGTCGCGCCGTCGCCGCGATGATGACGCGGCGACGTGCGCGACGCGGTCATATAATGAATTCCACGCATGCGTCGAATCATTACGACGCATGCGGGGGATCCATTCGGACGCATTGATCCGGTGAGTCTGTACAGACCAGCGGATCAATCCGTTGGGATGGATTCAAGCGGATAGATTTGAAAGCATGTCTTCAAATTTTTATCCGCTTGAAATCCATCCCAGGGGATAAAAATCCGCGGAAACAGATCCGCTGAGTTGTACACACCAGCGGATCTATCCGCTGGAACTGATCCGCAGATCAATTCCAGCGGATAGATCCTCTCGTGTGTACGGGGCCTAAGGCATATTTTAGGGAAATATTGATTTCCATAGAAGCTAAAAAGAAGAAGGATAGATCAAGGTACATGGAAAGGATAAAAAAAAGCCTGAATGTTGAAATACATCAAAAATTCATAATAGAAAGGGATCATCTAAAGGATCTGATGGAACGGGAAACTAGAAAAGTCCTTAATAATGTAGCAAAAGACAGATACAAATGGGGAAATAGACTAGGAACATATCTTGCAAATATTCTAAAACATAAAAAATCATTAAATTATATACTGTGTTTCCCCAAAAATAAGGCATACCCTGAAAATAAGCCCTACTGTGATTTTCGGGGAGGGCTGCAAAATAAGCCATACACCTGAAAATAAGCCCTAATTTGCAAGGGTTTTGAAGTTCTAAATTGCACTGTTTTGTAGTGTTGGGTGGTCTAGACTGTGTATTGTTTCTGTAGCTATAGACCAATAGCACTGCTAAATGCTAATACAAAACTATTTGCCAAAGTGCTAGCAACAAGACTAAAATAGCTGATGCCGGAGATGATCTGTGAAGACCAAATGGGGTTTATACCAGGAGGGGAAAGTAAAGTTAATGGTATAAGAACATTATTATTGTTAAAAAAAGAAAGAAGCAGGGAATCCCCAGCTGTTTATAGAAATGGCATTTAACAGGGTCGACTGGGGATTCATGATGGAACAATAGAAAATCTGGGAATAGGACACACAATTATTCAATGGATTAAAAATGTATATAATCACCTTACAGCTGCATTTAAAGTAAATGGAGACATATCCTTCCTTACCCTTCCAGACAAGGATGCCCCACTGTCGCCCCTTCTATATGTACTGTTGCTGGAACCATTTCTGGAAACCATACGGAATAGTGCAGATGTGGAGGGGGCGAAGATGGGGGGAGTAGAACACAAGGTTGCGGCATATTCCGATGATATTTTATTTTACATATCCAAGCCTATGAACAAGTTGGTAGTGAGGAAAAAGGCCGTCCCATGATTAAGTCCCACGTGACGAAACATGTCGGGGCGTGGTCACTAAGTCACTGTCTGAACTTTTGTGAACTATTCGGAGGTGAGACGCATTGAGCTGACATCAGGAAGTATTATTTAATACACCGCGCTACAAGGGTTGTGAGTACATTCAGGCTGTTCGTCGGTCCGCCGTGACCACTGGTTCACCTGGAAAAGACATTGGCAATACCTTGTTTTGATTTGGAGTGATTCACCGCTTGTTTAAAGAGTTTGTTTGTGAGTGCATATTTTGAAGAGTTATTGCATGGTGTTTTATTAAAGCTGCTTTTACGGTATTACACTATTGTGCACTTTTGTCTTCATCATTTATGTGGAAACATTCTTGGATTACACTGTTTGGAACGGATTCCTATCATTTGATCTGAGTGGTCCTGTCTATGCTTTTATGCCTAGCACGTGAGTGTGAGGCCTATTGTTGTGGTGAGTGTGCATTTCTGAAGGGTGGAGGATTCACTAAACACTTTGGTGTGGTGGAAGATACTTTGAAGATCCTAAAAGAAACAAACACTTATGAACTTTAGTGTCATTAACATTAATTTAGTTCACTGGTTATAGATATAACCAATCTATCTATCACTGTATGTTTTTGGATTCACATATAAGGGTGTTTATTCACCAATTTACTTATTTACATTTAAGTTATATGTGTATTCTTCATTTATTTTATTTATTTATTATTTATTTTAAGCGCTGCTTTATATATTTAGTGGTACACTGTTTCACAGATAGTTATCACTATACGCATATATAATTTATTTCATATCCAAGCCTAGATTATCACTTCCAAACTTAATGAAAGAACTGAAAAAGTATGGGGAACTATCAAACTTTAAGATTAACCCAGAAAAAATTGGAAATCTTAAACTTAAGTCTAAGCAAGAAGGAAGAAATAGCATTACAAAATGAATTCCCAGTTACATGGGTGGGGAAAGAACTAAATTATCCCAGGAAAGAACTAGCAGCCTCTCTGGAGAAAATGTATCAAGCTAATTATATTCCACTGCTTAATGATTAAAACAGAGACAAAGAAAATATTAACAAGACTGCTGTCTTGGATGGGAAAGATAAACATGTTAACCACTTCAGCCCCGGAAGAATTTACCCCCTTCCTTACCAGAGCACTTTTTGCGATTCGGCACTGCGTCGCTTTAACTGACAATTGCAATCATGCGATGTGGCTCCCAAACAAAATTGACGTCCTTTTTTTCCCACAAATAGAGCTTTCTTTTAGTGATATTTGATCACCACTGCGGTTTTTATTTTTTGCACTATAAACAAAAATAGAGCGACAATTTTGAAAAAAAATCAATATTTTTTACTTTTTTCTATAATAAATATCCCCCAAAAATCTATATAAAAAAAAAAATTCCACAGTTTAGGCCGATACGTATTCTTCTACATATTTTTTGGTAAAAAAATCGCAATAATTGTATATTGATTGGTTTGCCCAAAAGTTATAGCGTCTACAAAATAGGGAGTTAGATTTTTTGCATTTTAATTTTTTTATTTTTTTTGCTAGTAATGATCTGTGATTTTTATTGTGACCGTACATATCAGACACTTTTGACACATTTTTGGGACCATTCACATTTATACAGCGATTAGTGCTATAAAACTGCACTGATTACTGTATAAATGTGACAGGCAGGGAAGGGGTTAACACTAGGGGGCACTAAAGGGGTTAAGTATGTTCCCTAGTGAGTGATTCTAACTGAAGGGGGAGGGAACTCACAAGGGGAGGAGACTGATCTGTGTTCCTTTGTACTAGGAACACACATCGGTCTCCTCACCTCTGACAGGATGTGGATCTGTGTGTTTACACACACAGATCCACGGTCCTGCTGTGATTGCGGGCAATCGCGGGTGCCCGGCGGACATCGCAATGTTGACGCCTAAACAAAAAAAGACCGACAATTTTGAAAAAAATATATATTTTTAACTTTTTGTATAATAAATATAAAAAAACAACAACAATAAAAAAAAAAATCTTCATCAGTTTAGGCCAATGTGTATTCTAAATATTTTTGATACAAAAATTGCAATAAGCATATATTGATTGGTTTGCACAAAAGTTATAGCACTTTTATTATTATTTTTTTCTACTAGTAATAGCAGTGATCAGCGATCACAATTCATCCTGCTATATAATAGAAAACATGAACTATAAAAAAATTGTACCACAGCACCACCTGCTGCATAGATAGGTATAATGCAAACAGTATTGTCAGTTTATTAACAACTTTACATTACATGCCTTTGTACTTTTTCAACACCCCTGCTCAAATACATGAGCTTTGTCAAATTATATTCAGCTTCTTCTGGAAATAACTATGTTCCTTCAATAAAGGCTTGGTGAATGCATCAGCAGTCATCTCCTCTGATTGGCAGTATTAAATGTCAATAACACCTTGCTCTTGATTGTCACTCAGTAGGTGATACTTAATGTTGATGTGTTTGGTCCTAGGATTGACCCTTTCTGATTTCAAAATGGGAATTGGTTCCCCGGTCCTCTCGTCTGCTGTTCTCCAGTCCCCCCTGTGCTTTTCTCCGGTCCCCCCTGTGCTGTTCCCCCGTTCCCCCCGTGCAGTCCAAGTTGCCGGTGACGTCGGCAGCCGAAGTCGAGCGGTAGCTCGACTCTCGGCTTCCCCCGCCGCCATCCTCGGTAAGGGAATCGGGAAGTGAAGCGCTGCGGCTTCACTGCCTGGTTCCCTACTGCGCTTGCGCGAGTCGCGCTGTGCAGTTCTCACTGGTCCCTGTTGTGTTCTGGGAGCCGATTGTTTCCCAGAACACGATGGGGGGGGGGGGGGGGACGTGAAGCGGAGGGGCGCGGGAGTCTATAGCCGGAAGTGGTGCAAATACCTGTTTTATACAGGTATCTGCACCCCCCCCCCCAAAGGTGTCAAATGTGACACCGGAGGGGAGGGGGGTTCCGAAAAGCGGAGGTTCACTTTTGGGTGAACCTCCGCTTTAAGATATTATATTTATTAATTATATTTATACTGGATTAACAACTTGAGGCCCAGAGGACGTCATATGATGTCCTCGGTTTGTGGGGCTATATCTGAATGATGCCTGCAGCCACAGGTATCATTCAGATATCGGCTGTTCCACCGCTTGATCATTCCTACAGGCGGCAAAAGGGGACGTCCCCCCTCCTGCCACCCTCCGGTGCTTCTACCGACTCACCTGTGTGATTGGTGAGTCGGTGACAGGATCTGCCGGCCCCAGATGCTGATCATAGAGATTTCTGACGGACCAGATGGTCGCCGGAGTCTCTATGTTTGTCGGAGGCCGGGCACGATGTTATGACGTCATACCCGGCCTCTGCATTAAAAAAAAAAAAGGCGCTTTGGCTTCCCAGCCTAGTGGTGAGATGTGAGGTCTTATTGACCCCATATCTCACTGTAAGGTCCTGTCATGCAACATATTCCTATTACAAGGGATGTTTACATTCCTTGTAATAGGAATAATAGTGATCAATTTTTTTTAAAAAAAAGTAAAAATTAACAATAATATATATTTTTTTAAAGTGCCCCTGCCCCTGTGTGCTCACACGCAGAATAGTTCAAACCACACATGTGAGGAGTCTCCATGAACGCTGGAGCGAGAGCAATAGTTTTAGCCCTAGACCTCCTCTGTAACTCAAAACATGTAACCAGTCAAAAATATTAAAACGTTGCCTATGGGGATTTTTAGGTACCGAAGTTTGGCGTCATTCCATGAGCGTGTGCAATTTTTAAGCCTGACATGCTAGGTATCTATTTACTCTGCGTAACTTCATTTTTCACATTATGCAAAGAAAAATTGAGCTAACTTTACTGTTTTGTTTTTTTCTAAAGCATGAAACAATTTTTTTCTTCCAAAAAAAACGAGTTTGAAAAATTGCTGCGCAAATACCGTGCGAGAAAAAAAGTTGCAATGACCACCATTGTATTCTCTAAGGTCTCTGCTAAAAAAACATATATAGTGTTTGGGGGTTCTATGTAATTTTCTAGCCAAAAATAGCAAAAAAAATTGAATTTTTACATGTAGAAACAAAATGTTAGAATTGGCTTGGGCCTGAAGTGGTTAAAAGTCCCCAAAAAATTATAAATAAATTTATTAACCACTTAAGAACTGGAAGGATTTCTTAATGACCGGGCCATTTTTTGCGATACGGCACTGCGTCGCTTTAAAATGACAATTGCACGGTTGTGCGACGTGCACCCAAACAAAATTGATGTCCTTGTTTCCCACAAATAAAGATTTCTTTTGGTGGTACTTGATCATCTCTGCGGTTTTAATTTTTTTCCGCTATAAACCAAAAAAAGCGAGACAAGTAAAAAAAAATATATAGTTATTAATTTTTGCTATAATACATATACAAAAACAAGTTTCAAAAAAAATGTCTTCATAAATTTAGATCAATATGTATTCTTCTACATATTTTTGGTAAAAAAAAAAACACAATAAGCGTATATTGATTGGTTTGCGCAAAATGTATTGCGTCTACAAACTAAGGGATACATTTATGGACATTTCTAAAAAAAATATACTGGTAATGGTGACGATCTGCATTTTTAGAGGGACAGATCTAAACCCAAATTACACTTTTTGGGAACCAGTGACATTATTACATTGAACAGTGCTATAAAAATGCACTGATCAATCTATAAATGACACTGGCAGGGAAGGGGTTAACACTAGGGGGCGATCAGGGGGTTAATTGGGCTTACTGGGACATGACAGGGATCACTGCTCCAGATTCACTGGCCAGCTCAGTAGAATGCTTTAAAAAAGGCCTGGATGCTTTCCTAAATGTACATAATATAACTGGGTACTAACATTTATAGGTAAAGTTGATCTTTGGAACATCCGATTTCCTCATGGGGGATCAGGAAGGATTTTTTTTCCCCTGCTGTAGCAAATTGGATCATGCTTTGCTGTTTTTTTTGCCTTTCTCTGGATCAACTGTGGGTATAGAATTGGGTATATGTGATTGTATGATATTATTATTATTTTATTTTTTATGGTTGAACTTGATGGACTTGTGTTTTTTTTCAACCTGACTAACTATGTAACTATGTAACTATCTCTGCCATGTCATCTGGCAGAACGGGGAATTGCCTTGTTTACAAAGGCAGATTTCCATTCTGCCTCTGTGCACAACGGTTGCGGGTGGCCGGTGGACATCAAGTCAAGGCTCCAAAGTGCGGGATAAGGACAAGGACAGAGCGCAGGCCACCCTGTCCCTGGCATGGATGGAGTATGCCGTGTCCAAACAGAGTCCGGCTCTGTTCTCCACTAGAGGTGCTCCTCTCCTGTCCAGCTCCGATCCTGCCAGCTTTGCCCCTCAACCCCCTGCATTCACCGGCCACCCTCTGCCGGCCAGTTCAGGAACCCAGATTCGGTGCAGCAGGGCGCTGTCCAGCCTGGCCTGCCCAGTGAACAGAGAGTTCCCGGAGCGGAACTTCAGCTTGGGATGGGGTCTGGAGGGGGATTGAGTTGCTGCACTATGAGCCTCTGCGTTGTACTTGCCCCTGGGCCAAAAGTTACCAGTAAGCTAGGGTGACCTGACATCCCCAGTTTCCGGGGATTGAGGACACTGTCCCCGGACCAAGTCTGTCCCCAAGACAGTCAGTGCAGAATTAAAAAATGTATTCTGAATTACACACCGCTGCTCTTACTAGCTTAGGGGGGTGTATTTTTTTCCATTATCTGTGCCCCTTTCTTATGATCATGTGCTGGCCGGAGCAGAGGGACTTTTTCTTCAATTTCAGGTGCATGCCCATTTAGCTCCGCACACATGTTCTTCTGCCTTGGCTCAAGTCCTGGCCAGCCACCTGCCTGCTTATCTCCTTGCCTTCTCTGGTGGAGTGATCTTTCTCCACTCCCTACCCAGTAGTAGCCGTGGCCCAGAGAGTTGAGACTTGAAAGGCAGTGAGGCGGGCGTTGGTGGCGACAGGCAGAGAGAGGCAGTTGAGCTCAGCTGAAAGTGTCCAGAAGCAGGAACAGAGGGGAAGAGGATCCGATCGTGGGGCTGCCGGTGCCTTCAAGGTTTCAACACAGGTGTGTTTTGGGGGTGTCTGTGAATAGACCACATTGCACTTTGTCTGTCTCTTTAGCATATTGGTGATAAGTTAACAAAATCAGCACCCAGCAGCCATGTTATGTGACACACTGTGACATACAGCCAGAGCCATGATAGAGTGCCTGCTGCCTCTGAGTTATCATAATGCGGATGATCTTAACCAGTTGCTGATCGCCTGATAGCAGGTTTACTGCTACAAGGTGGTCGCGCTGCGAAGGATTACGTATATACATGATCCTGTATTTCTGGGTCTAATGGTAACCGCTGATCGTTGTGTACATAGGCAGAACGGTGGTCTGCCTATGTAAACAAGGCATATCGCCGTTCTGTCAGTATGGAAGACATTGATCCTGTGTTCCTGCAAAGCAGGTACAGGGATCTATGCCTTCCCTTAGTAAAAGCACCTCCCCACAGTGAGAAAACACTTGTTAGGCAAACATTTAGCCCTTTCATTGCCCTAGATATTATCCCCTTCCCATCCAGTGTCATTAGTACAGTGACAGTGCATATTTTTAGCACTGATCACTGTATTAGTGTCACTGGTTCCCACAAAGTGTCAAAAGTGTCACTTAGTGTCAGATTTGTCCGCCGCAATAAAAAAAAATATGTCCCTGGATTTTATTAAAAAAATCTGGTCAACTTACAGTAAGCCCCTGGGCTAATGCTAATAATATATAAGTGAAATACATCACAGGTGATATAATTTGCTCCTCAGAGACTGCAGTATTGTAGTCTAAAATAGGGGGGAACCAATGCGCACACCAACCTGACAAGGGCAAATAAAACTGAACAAATAAAACTAACAAGCAGCAGCCACAGCCAGTAGTGCTCACACACAGATAATGATTTAAAATATGGGGGGTGCAATGGAGCTTGCAATAAATAACTAAAAACTATATTAAAACACTTCCTGTTGAAAAATTTCAAAGTAAAAAATCCACCACTTCCTGTATTTCTAGAGGTGTTCTACTCCAATTGCAGTTTCAACAACCATCCAACATCAATAGGATAATGTGGAGGGTGATAAGAGTGAGAGAATAATAATACGAATATCCTTGTTTAAATATACACACGTGCCTATATAAGCACAATGTAAATACAATGGCCCAGATTCAGGTAGATTTGCCCATTAGTTGCACATGTGAAGAGCAGCTGATTTGCTCTGCGCTGGGGCAAATTGGAAAGATTGCCACCTGATTCAGGATTCATTTTGTCTGCTAACTTGCTCCTTTGTAAGGCAAAAATCAGGGCGTAAGGCAGCGCAAGTGAAAGTGGGTGTGCCCTATGCAAATGATCTTTTTTCCACTCAGCAGTGGTTTGCACCTATTTTCAGGGCAAATTCTGCCCACCTGCTTGCACTGAGCAAATAAATAGGGGCAGACCTGCGCAGGTCCTGTGCAAAATTACATCCTGCTTGTTCCACCCCCCCCTGAGCAAGGTAATTTTGCCCTTTTCTGCGAGATGGCACCTCCCGGCCAAAAAAAAAAGAGGAAGGCTAATTTTGTGGCAGCGGAGATGGAGATCATGCTGGAGGCACTGACGCGCCATACTGCTGTTCTGTATGGCGCTGAATGCCAAAATACTACCGTAGCCCAAAGGAGGGCAATATTTGAGGCGATAACCTTAGACATCAATGGCCTGGGCTTTGAGGACCGGACTTGGATGGACATCCAGAAAAAGTTCACGGACATGCGGCGTCGCGTCCGGGACAAAATTGTCCTCATTAAAAAGCACATCAGGGGCACCGGAGGAGGACCAGCCTGTTCTGTGCGACTCAATCCGGAGGAGGAGGTCATCTCTCAGAGTCTAGCGCTGGAGCAGGTGGAGGGACTGCCAGGCTATGACTACACTGTTTGGGACTTGGGGACTGGTAAGTTTTTTGTTTCTCATATCTGCTGTGTATCATGGGAGGGGGTAGAAGTGAACATATGAGGGGGTAGAAGGGAACATGTAACAAGTTTTTGTTTCTCATATCTGCTGTGTATCATGGGAGGGGGTAGAAGTGAACATATGAGGGGGTAGAAGGGAACATGTAACAAGTTTTTGTTTCTCATATTCGCTGTGTATCATGGGAGGGGGTAGAAGGGAACATATGATGGGGTAGAAGGGAACATGTAACAAGTTTTTGTTTCTCATATCTGCTGTGTATCATGGGAGGGGGTAGAAGGGAACATATGATGGGGTAGAAGGGAACATGTAACAAGTTTTTGTTTCTCATATCTGCTGTGTATCATGGGAGGGGGTAGAAGGGAACATATGATGGGGTAGAAGGGAACATGTAACAAGTTTTTGTTTCTCATATCTGCTGTGTATCATGGGAGGGGGTAGAAGGGAACATATGATGGGGTAGAAGGGATCATGTAACAAGTTTTTGTTTCTCATATCTGCTGTGTATCATGGGAGGGGGTAGAAGGGAACATATGATAAGTGTGTTGCTTCAGCAACATTTTTGTTTTGTGTCATCCACAGATGTTGATGATGAGGCTGGGCCGTCGTCGGCTGTAGGGCGACCCACGCCATCCCCAGAACATCATGGGGTGCAGTCAGGCCCTCTGCAGATCCTGGGCATGTTGGTGGAGGAGGATATCGGACAGAGTCCATCTAGGGAGGAGGAAGTGGTGGAGGAGGCCGTTATCCTCAATCTGGAGGAAGCAGTGTCCCTCCAGGAGGATCCCACCATCCCTGACCGACCCACGACCCCTCGACCATAACATCATCCCCCTCCAGGGCAAGCCCCTCCAGTGTCCCTCCCTCCAGTGTCCCTCCCTCCAGTGTCCCCCCCTCCAATGTCACTCCCTCCTGTGTGACCCCCTCCCCTTCTGCTCCCTCAGTTCGTGCCCCAGCCTCTCCTCCAAGGAAGGCTCTTTCTAAAACTAGGGGTGTACCCTCCAGCCTCCGTGAGGGTCTGCAGGAGGAGCAGGCCCGGCAGACCCACCATATAGGGGAGATGGTGGGAGACCTGAGGCGGGTGGCGGACAGCCTGGCATCCTCCTCCTCCTCTGTCCAGCAGGCCCTCACCCACCATGCTGACCGGGGGGACCGACAGAATGAGACCCTGGAGGATGTTAGTGGCAACTGCGCAGCCATTGTGACCTGTCTGGTTGAACAGCAGGATGCCACTGCATTATTAACTTCGGAGGTGAGCAGGTTGGCAGGTGCGGTGGAGGCCAACACTGCTGCTGTGCGGGAGGAGGGGAGACTTACCCGACAGCAGTTGAGGATCACCACCACATGGCAGATGAGGATGTTGGGACAGACCAACACCGTCCTCAACCGCCTGGCCAACGCCATGGAGGGCTTGCAGGCACCACCTGCCAGGAGAGATGAAGTAGGGGTTGATGCTCCCCCCCCCTCCATCCCCACCCCATGCTCCACCACGGCATCTGAGGAGCCAGAGCCGGGGCACCCTTGGGCCAAAGATGTCCAAAAGAAAAAAATAATTTATGACCATTTTTTTTTTTTTTGGTGGCTCAGATTATGAGCTTATTTTTTGGTTATGCTCAGATTTTGAGGTTTTTTTTTTATTGATGCTCAGATTATGAGCTTTTTTTTATTTTGTAGCTGCCCCTGGCATGTTGGCACACAGATGTGAGATCCAGGAAGTGTGGGTGCTCTGCTTGTTCAGCTCGTCCGTCTTGGTACTGCTGTAGTTGCTCTCCAGCTGACCTGTGGCCATCTGTTGCTAACTTGCCCCTGCTTTTATAAAGTGCAAATTTGCCCCGGCCAAACAGCTTGCGCGCTTTGGGAGCAAAATGCTCCTCACACGCGCAAGTTTATGAATCAGTGGCAGTTCCTCATTTGCATATTTGCTGAAGGAAAACCATGAGAGCGCAAGTTGCTCCCTGAGCAAAATTGCCCCTTAATTGCGCCGGGGCAGAGAAACTGCCTCCGTGCAAAAATGGCACATTTCAGGCTTAGCTTGCTTTCTGGGTCACCCGCAAATTTGCCTGGGAGCAAATCCGTACTTGCGCGGCGCAAATCACACTTGCTCCCGCGCAAGTCGTACCTGAATCTGGGCCAGTGAATGTAATCAATCCTCAAAACCCGGGATAAGGAAAGCACCCAGACCTTAATAAATAATGTGAGGGGCAATAAAGGTGAAATATCCTAATACTGAGCAAAGGTGCCAATAATATATAGATAATAAATATAGATAAAAAATCAAAATACAAATATCATAAATAAATAATAATAATAAGTGAAAAAGATCCAGTAAAGTGCTTGATTCATTGAAAGTGTATATGTGCAATCATAAAGCTGTAGTCCAATATATGTCTTGAGAATAAACGTCCTTATAAGTGAAATCAATGACATGCATGGGTTAAAAAAAAAAAAAAATCTATAAATAGACCGAAGTGAAAATGTCCCATAAACTTCAGAAAACGTGAAAAACACAAAAAACGTGTCATAAAAAATATATAAAAAAATGTGATGATAAAAATATATATAAAAAATATAATATTTTTAATATAATAACAAAAAGTGTCCAGTGCACAAACGTGCAGAAACCAATGGATAAAATCCAATAATGTGTCCAGTGCACAGACGTGCAGAGAAAATAAATTCAATGAATGCTTCAATCATAAACTTGAAAGGTGCATAAGTGCTCCACCAACCACCAGGCTTTCCACAGTGTAGATGTATGAATCAGCGTTCATGCAAGCCCCTTACCTCACAGAGGCTATATTAAAGCCTGTAATGCTGCCAAAGAGGGTATTTCCCAGCCAACCTGCTGCTTCACTCTCACACGAACCGGCTCACAGGGTCCCAGCAATGGTGCTCAAATACAAAAACAGGGATGCTTCCATAGCGTAAAAACGTACACAATTTATTTGGATTAAAAAACAAGGTAGCACTTACAAACAGCGCTTAATCATCAGCATGTAAAACAGACCGATTCGTCTCCACTCTGCGGCCGCGAGCGGATGACGTCACCAGCGAATCCTCCTACTTCCTCCTCACGCGTATCGTGACACCACGTCACTTAATCATAGTATTGTAGTCTGCTTCTCTCCACGGTAATAATTAAAATCTTGCCTGTTAGTGGATCCTGAGGACAGGAGTTGAGAATGAGAACCACGGAATTAGACAAAGAAAGACATAATTTGGTAATCACTGCATGTCTACCCACCGAGGTACAATGTAGTTGAACTAACCTAACAATATAAGATATAGTTGGAATAGTGGAGGATTTCCATATTCTAGCAATGCTTAGCCTAGCTGCTAGTAAAATATGTGTTGTTACGATTCTCAAGGCAGGAGGAATATCTTCTATTCCAATATTGAGAATAGATTGGCTGAGCGAGGGTTGCACTGACATTCAGATAACTTGGGAAATTACAGAGAATACTGTATGCCAGAAGGTTGATAACTTTCTGCAAAACCACAATATGTGGTAAAGATTACTTATTTGATTTGTTTCCCCAGCAATTTGGTGAAATAGCAACATGACACTTGAAAATACCATATGGGAGAGCGCATGCGCGGGGTCTAGCAGCACGGTCATGCCGCGCTAGAGCTCCGCTCCGTGGGGAGGAATAACCGCGGATAACTAGAAAAAAAACAGCCGCAAACGAACGGGACTGACAGGACAACATCCCGGGAGGTGAGGAGGTTCATTATATTGAACAATGGTACTGGGGGGCGCCAGGAATAAGGGTAAAACTAACCCTAATAGCGCAGCCCAGCAGACAAAGGGCTCTGTAAAAAAGGCGCCATTCACCTCAGCCACCTCAGCTACCTCAGAGACTTACACTGCAGGGAAAAGCAAGCAGCGCTTGTCAAAAGAAGTGAAACCTACAGCTTCTATGAGAACCTTGGACACAGACAGTGAGGATGAGGAATTATCTAACACCTCACAAACGGCAGCATTAAGTACAGCTGTCCCCTCAGAGCTCCTAAAACAATTTGAGAGGATGCTGAATAAAGCGCTGAAGCGCACCTCAGAGCAAATCACCACAAATCTTACTAAAGAAATAAAGGACCAGGGCAGCCGCACAGAGACCTTAGAGGCAAAAATGGACGAAATAGAGATTTATACTCAGGATTGCCATTCAGAATTAGATGCACTTAACCACTTCCGGACCGCCTCCTGCACATATACGTCGGCAGAATGGCACGGCTGGGCACAAACACGTATATATACGTCCTGTACTTGTACCCAGCCGTGTATTAACGCCTGCCTCTTCTTCCGCAGGGTCCCTCAGATCCGTGACAACTCATACCACTTCATTTCACCCCAGGCAACTAGTAGGCACCTCTTAAACCCATTCTCTTACCATCCTCTAGTTTTAGCCCCTGAAGCCTCTTTATCACACTTCCTCATCTCACGCACCCTTTACACAATAAGCATCCAAGCTCATTGCATGCTTCGGTGTGTAGATCCAGTACTGACATAGTGTACACTATGTAGATACCCAATCTGAACTATGATAGATTTATAGAATCTAAACCCCACCCAGCCTATAGGATCTAATTGAGGAATATTTCCTTAATACCCCAATGAGCCATATGATCCTATTAAATCACCTTTGATACAGGCTAATGAATTCTACAATCTCCCTATTTAATTGACTATGATAGTCCACCCCCTCTCATACCTCACGCCCAAACAACAGAAGGTGAGTCATTAGCGGTGTCCCGTTTGCAATGATATTACAGCTAAATAGAGAAATAACACCTCAGATGGTGTTTACCTGAATACACATGCAGCGGTTTTTCACCACACAGAAACAACTTGTGCTCCTCCATGATCTCCTCGGTTCCCCGCACTATTAAGCGGGGGATAGATGGGATCCCCTTTCCCCTTGGCGGGGGTAGTTCCTCCCCACCACGGGTAAACATGATAAACTTAATTTGTTTACTGTTAATTGTTCATTCACTAATTTTTTCTGTGTTTCCCTTCCTTTTCAAGGTTAAATACCCCAGAGTCCCTTTTCCCTTTTCTTCCCTCAAGTCTGCAGGGATTGGGCCGGCCAGCTGTCCCTCGGTTTATCACGGTAAGATGGGCAGAGAGGTAAAGCTACTATGGCACCACTGAATATATTGTCGCTAAATGTACAGGGATTGAATGTACCACAGAAAAGAACCAAGGCCTTTAGAACATTTCAGGCCAAAAAAGCCCACATTGTTTACCTACAGGAAACTCACTTTACCACGAACACAACTCCTAGAATTTTCAGCCCCTCCTATCCACAAGTCTATTCAGCCTCCGCTTCAGTCAAAAAAAGGGGAACCCTAATTGCTTTTCATCGCACCACACCTTTCACTCTAAAATCGGAAATCAAAGACCCGGAGGGTAGATACCTTATATTAACAGGCCAAGTGTTAGATACGGAGATCACAATAGTATCTTATTATGCCCCTAATCTCAATCCGATACCCTTTCTATCGCATCTTTTCCAAATAATTAACTCGCATAAATCAGGAACTCTCCTCATCTGCGGTGACTCCAACCAAGTCCTCCTTCCATTCTTAGATAAAACCCCCTATGCCACACCTAAACGCCAAGCTAAATGGACCCTTCCCAACTTATTAGCCAAATACAACTTAGTGGACACATGGAGAGAACACAACCCCACGAAACGTAACTACACATACTTTTCAAACCCACACCAATCATTCAGCCGAATTGATCACATATTTGTGACAACCGGTATGGTCCCGGAAATATTATACTCAAATATAATACCCATCCCTTGGTCAGATCACAACGCGGTGTATACCACAATAGCATCAACCATTCCGAAAAACCACGATCCCACTTGGTATCTCCCTGAGATTATACTCAAACACCCTGCTCATTGCCAAATGATTGAACAAGCCCTAAAAGAATATCTAGACCTCAATACAAGTCCTGAAATATCCCCACTCACATTATGGGAAGCACACAAGCCAGTCCTCAGAGGAGCATTCCAGCGGCAAATAGGGATCCTAAAAAAGGAGCGAATACTGATGGCAAGAAAATTGGAAACAGAATACAACTTAGCATTCCTGGCCCTACAAAACTGCCAAACTCTAACTAATAGAACTCGGCTTGACAAAGCACGCATGGAAAACGACTTGTTCTTAACCGACTCGGCGAATAGAACGATTAATAGATCTAGACATGCTTTTTACAAGCAAGCTAATAAACCAGGAGCATATTTAGCTATAGCATTAAACTCACTCAACAAGACTTTTAAACCCATAAAGCTGAAAATAGCTAATAGGATTTTTTCCAGCAACCCACCTAAAATAGTCCAGAAATTTAGCTCACATCTAAAAACACTTTACTCAGAAACTACTGTATTTGATAATTCTGAAGCTGATTCTTTCTTCGCACAAATTAATCTTCCACAACTAAGTCAATTACAGAAAGCACAATTAGAAGAACCAATAATGCAAGATGATGTAGCCTTAGCCATTCGGGAACTCAAAATTAACAAAAGACCGGGACCTGATGGGTTCTTAGCAAATTACCTCAAAACCTTTACTGAATTACTCTCACCCAGACTGGCAGAGGCTTTCAACAACTTACTAGAACAAAAAACCTTCAGACCAGAAACGTTACTAGCAACGGTATGTATGATTCCCAAACCACATTTGGATGACACGCTTTGTACCAATTATCGTCCCATATCCATGCTTAACATGGACATAAAACTATTAGGTAAAATTCTAGCTACCCGCCTAAACAGATTCATCGGTAATCTAATCAACCGAGACCAAGTAGGCTTCATGCCATCCAGACAAGCAGGTGATAATGTACGCAGAGCATGTCTCTTAGCCCACATAGCAAAAAAAAGAGGTATACCGGCGTGTTTTCTTTCCCTGGACATCAAACAAGCCTTTGACTCTGTCTCCTGGGCGTATTTAAAATATACTTTACAGAAATGGGGCTTTGGCACAAACTTTACTACATGGATTATGGAACTTTACAATAACCCAAAAGCTTATGTTAAATACGCAGGTTATAAGTCGGACACTTTTGATGTCAGAAGAGGAACACGTCAGGGCTGCCCGTTATTCCCGCTATTGTTCGCCCTCCTTATAGAGCCGCTTGCCCACAAAATCAGATCAGATCCCACTATCCTAGGTATTGAATTAGGAGGCTATAAACACAAATTATGCTTATTTGCGGATGACATCCTTTTATTTCTTTCTTCCCCACAAGTAACGGGCCCTAATCTCATCCCATTACTCGACAGATTCGCAACGTTTTCAGGTCTAGCTATTAACCCTAAGGAATGTGTAGCTTTAAACATATCCCTCTCAAGAATAGAGTTAAGAGCGGCAAAAGTAGGCCTCCCATTCGATTGGTCAGAAAAGAGCATCTCATACTTAGGAACGCACTTAACGGCTGATACATCTGATTTATTCTCTCATAATTATCCCCCTCTCCTTAAACAGATAACAAACTTACTAAGATCCTGGTCCCAGCTCCCATTGTCCTGGCTAGGTAGGATTAACGCAGTAAAGATGACGATATTGCCAAAATTATTATATCTTTTTAGAGTGCTCCCGAGTCCAATACCAGCTTATTTTTTGAGAATAATACAGAAAAGAATGACGACCTTTATATGGGGCACATCTAGGACCAGAATAAAAGCGCAAATCTTACATCTCCCCAAAACACAGGGAGGTTTAGGATATCCGAATTTTGCCAACTATTATAGGGCAGCGCAAATTTCAATCTTGGCCAAATATCACGCAAAGAAGGAAACACCTCTCTGGGTAGCAATTGAGGCAACTGAATGTGATCCCATCCCTCCAGCTAATTTACTATGGATCCCCCCCAAGCTACGCAGAAATATTTGCAACCCCATTATCAAACATTCTCTCTCACTATGGGACAACTATAAATCAAAGTATTCACTGGTGTCCCCCCTTAATCCACTGCTCTCATTTTATAAAAATCCAACATTCTACCCGGCATGGATCTTCCCTAACACATTCAAGGAATGAAGGAAAGGATATAGAAGGGACTGGACACTGGGTAAAAAAGGATTGTATATATGTTTATAAATTTTTGGATTCATCTGGTATCATGCCCTTCCCGACAGTATGTAAAAAATATGGTATACCTCAATCAGAATTGTTTCGATACCTCCAAATAAAAATTTTTGTGGAAACACTTATGACTCCCTCGGCTCTGAAAAACCAGTTGTCACCTTTTGAAAGTATTTGCAAAGATAATCCGCATGTAAGAGGTACAATATCGGTTCTATACTTACAGTCACTATCCCAAAATAATACAACAAAACTTCCTTATGTCCAGAAATGGGAGGGTGACTTGGGTATAGAACTCAATACCTCGGATTGGAACCAAATATGGCGAAACACTAAATCGGCCTCCTCTAATATAATAGCATTGGAAACAAACTATAAAGTGTTAACAAGATGGTACCTGGTGCCAAGCAGGATAGCTAAATACGCACCAAATTATAATGGACTTTGCTATAGGGGTTGCAACACCGAAGGTACATATTTTCATACTTGGTGGACGTGTCCAATGGTACAAAAGTTCTGGGACAAGATTTTCAAGATGGTAAACGCAGTGACTAAATTGAGAATACTTCCAGACCCTAAATTGGCGCTACTGAACTTAAAGCCCTTCAATATAACACACAAACAATTCAAGTTACTAATGCAACTCTTCACGGCAGCCAAACAAACCATAGCAAAAGCCTGGAAAACTCCAAATTTATCAACGACAGAAACAAAAAATAGAATGAATATTGCTATGACGCATGCCAAAATGGAAGCGTTGGACACGGACACGATCACCAACTTTGAAAAAGTATGGAACCCTTGGATACAATATACTATACCAGAGAACTTTAATGAAGGAGTATTGATGCCATGGTAGCTTTTCCTAAATAAACATAACCGTTGCACACTTCATACTTTGACGACGGACCCATGCCCATCCCTGCAGACCTCTTTATTTAACCTTCCCCCCCATCCTCATTTCTTATCCTTCCTTCTCCTTTCCCCCGGTCTGATATTGTATAAGGTAGTACCCTCGTGTATCTACCGTTAACACTGAAAAGGTAGCACATCTTAATAATTTAAAGTTGATAAGTGGTAAGGTTACATTAAATAAGGAAGTATTGTCTTTAATATATTATCTATTAGTCACTGAGACAAGTTGGAAGGATTACATACTGTGTTAAGTAAATTAGTTAAACTCTTCCTGTTATAGTCAACAGAACGTGGCTAAGTTATTTTCGTTTATCGTTGAACAAGAGAGATGATACTGCTTGTCTATCTTATAGCATAATAACCACCTGAATATTGTAACAAACGTATGCTACATGTACAATTAAATTTTGCATTTAATAAAGATAATTTTGACAAGGAAAATACCATATGGTGTCAAATACCAGCGTAGCAGAATTTTTTAGGTCAGTTCCCATAACTAAACACTTTTAGGGGCAGATCCACAGAGATCTGCCCCAGCGCATCGTATCCGAGATACGCTACGCCGCCGTACCTTACCTGGCTTTAAATCTAATCCATAAAGAATTTGCGCCGTAAGTTACGGTGGCGTAGTGTATCTCAAGCTGCGTAAAGGCGCGGAATTCAAATCGGCAATTAGGGGCGTGTTTCATTTAAATACATTCGAATAAACGGAGCATGCGCCGTCCCTAAATTTTCCGCCGTGCATTGCGCTAAATGACGTCACAAGGATGTCATATTTTTTAACATAGACGTGAATTACGTCCATCCCGATTCACGGACGACTTACGCAAAAAAAAAATTCAAAATAAACGCGGGAACGACGGTCATACTTAACATGGCAAGTCTAACTACTAATACGCCGCAAAACAGCAGCTTTACCTATACGCCGGAAAAAGCCGACTAGAGACGACGTAAGAGAATGCGATGGCCACGCGTACGTTCGTGGATCATCGGAAATAGCTAATTTGCATACTCAATGCGGAAAACGACGAGAACTCCACCCAGCGGACGCCGAAGTATTGCATCTAAGATCCGAAGGCGTTTCGAAGCCATACGCCTGTCGGATCTAACCCAGATGCCGTCGTATCTTGGTTTGAGGATTCAAACCAAAGATACGACGCGGGTAATTTGAAAGTACGCCGGCGTATCAGTAGATACGCCGGCGTACTCGCTCTGTAGATCTGCCCCTTAGTTGGTAAATAAGTAACATTAAAACGCTTTCTGTCATTAAGATAAGATAATGGATCTCTAAGGAGATCTCTGGAGAAGAGGCGCTTGAGAGGGGATATGATTTCAATTTACAAATACCGTACCGTTTTATCCCTATTGTGATCTCGCAATAGGGATAAAACTTTTTTGTTGAAAGGGAGTTTAACAAGACACATGGGCACTCATTAAAATTAGAAGAAAAGAGATTTAACCTTAAACTACATAGAGGGTTCTTTACTGTAAGGCTACTTTCACACTGGTGCATTTTACAGGCATTTTTGCGCTAAAAATATTGCCTGTAAACTGCCTTTACTGCAGCCCCAGTGTGAAAGCCTGAGTGCTTTCACACTGGAGCGGTGCACTTGCAGGACAGGAAAAAAGTCCTGCAAGCAGCATCTTTGTGGTGGTACGGGAGCGGTGTATACACTGCTCCTAAACCGCCCCTGCCATTGAAAACAATGGTCAGCACTGACGAAACGCCCGCAAAGCGTTTTAGCAGCGGCGCTTTGCGGGCGCATTTAACACTTTCTTGGGCGCTAGCGGGGGTTAAAAGCACACCGCTAGCAGCCGAAAAGTGCCGCTAAAACAACGGTAAAGGGCCGCTAAAACTAGCGATGCTTTACCGTCAACGTGGCCAGCGCCTCAGTGTGAAAGTGGCTTTAGAGCGGCAAGGATGTGGAAATCCCTTCCACAGGTGGTGGTCTCAGCGGGGAGCATCGATAGTTTCAAAAAAATATTAGATAAGCACCTGAACGACCACAATATACAGGGGTTTATGTAATACTGACATATAATCACACACATAGGTTGGACTTGATGGACTTGTGCCTTTTTTCAACCTCACATACTATGTAACTATGTAAGTAAGGCTCTTACCCAGGCCAGCAGGGGTGGTGAATTGAAAAAGTCCTGTTTCCCCTTGAGATTTATATAAAACAAGGAAATTCCCCCTGTACACTTGAGACCCAGTTTGAAGTATTGGCCTATACTCCACGAGAGTTTACAGTCCATGTTAGGTTCCTTATGGAGATAAGATGAGATACAGAGGTAATAATATAACTCTCTACTGGGCAGGTTAAGTACTAATTGCAAAGTAAGGAATGTTTTAAGGGTGTTGCCGTTATAGAGGTTGCTAACGGTAGTAATACCGTGTGCCTTCCACTTGCCCAGTGGCAAATTTGGTAGGAGGGCAGAGAGTACAGTGATGGGAATTTGGAGTTCAGCATAAAGGGGGGAATTGAAACTTCTGGCACACAATGCATGCCAGGCCATCAAAGTGGCATAGTTGGGGATAAGTTGGTTGGTATAGAATGCAAATAGCTAGAAGCGTGAAGGCATGCAAGTAAATCTCTGTATTAAAGCTTGTTCCAATTCACACCATAAGGACTCAGGTGGATCCAAAAAGCACTCTCTGGCCTGTGCTAAGAGAGCAGCAAAGTAACAGTCCTATAGGTCTGTATGGCCTAGACCAGTGTTTCTCAACTCCAGTCCTTAAGGCGCCCCCGCAGGTAATGCTTTCAGGATTTCCATGATTTTGCCCAGGTGTTTTTATCAGTTTCACTGCCTTAGTAATTACCACAGCCATTTCATCTGAAGAAAATCCTTGACCTGTTGGGGTGCTTTGAGGGCTGGAGTTGAGAAACACTGCCCTAGACCCAGGGCCATCTTTAAGGCAGGACAAAAGGGGAAGCTGCCCTGGGCCCCATCATTGTTGTGGGCCCCTTAGCAGCTGCCTTATACTTTCCAACTATTCCAGTTTAAATTCCCATGTCCCTTGAAGTTTTAATCCTGTGCTGTGTCCCAATATCTCAGTGTGAAGTTCTGCTACTAATGCTGCCCAACTCTGCCCTATTGACATGTACAGATGACTCACCTGTAGACCCTATGTTTATGTGTAAATAATCTGCATTGTTATGTAAATAGTATAAGCAGCCCTCAAAATTTCCACTCGCCTGCTAGCATTTGGCGAGTGGATTTAAGCTGGGGGCGAGTGATGACAGGGCTGCATGACCAATGTCCCTTCAATCTGTGCCTACAATTAGAGCCCCGATGCGATTGGTGGCCGAAGAGGAAAGGTGCATGCTCTGGAAAAGTAGTCTGGTGAGCCGCGCACAGGCAGAGCAGTACACAGGTGCTCTCCTTACAATTCTCATTAAGCCATGGGACCTAACAGTATGACCTCTCTGAGCCTGCCCCCCTCCCCCCGACCAATGTAGCTGGAGAGCAGAGAGCAGGGAGCAGGAAGTAGTGAGTCAGGTGGAGGATTGCGAAAATTACCACTCCGGGTGTCCCAGGTAGGCAGTGCAGCGCTCACTGAAAGTTGCCCTGACATGAGAGTGGCAGCCTTCCAGTTTGTGCAGCTTTCTTCTCCTTGTGCTCTATGTAGGTGTCCAGCAGTTCAGCCTGAGCACTGTGAGCAGACTGGTCTCAATCTGTGCTGTGCGGTGTCAATGTGCACTGTGCTATGGTGACAACGGCTGTGCAGTTGTGTGGATCTCTGCGCTGGATTGTACTCCCTCCCGCTGTGCTGCAGCTCCTCTCCTCACTGCCAGCCTGAATAAAAGGGGGAAGTGGGGACATGCCATCGTGGAGCTGCACACACAGGCACCTGATGATGAGATGAATAGGAGAGGGAGAGAGAGGATGGATGGATGGGAGTTGCAGAGGAGACAGCAAGAGAATGGGGAAGAGATCCAGTTCTAGTGCCCTGTCCCTCTGGTCTGCCCCCAGTGCCCTGTCCCTCTGGTCTGCCCCCAGTGCCCTGTCCCATTTTGTTAAAGTTGTTTTTGGTAATATTTAATTGTGTAATTTGATTCTGCATAAAACATTTAACAGTGTCATTCCATGAGATAATCTACAATTAGGCATGGATTAGTGTATGAATTAGGTGGGGCAACTGGTGGCGAGTAACTCTTGAGGCCTGGCTAGTAGCTCAGAGCTTAAAATTTTGAGCCCTGGTATAATCATTAATATGTAAATAGCCGCTGACCATCAACATTGATATGTAAATAGAGGTGACATTCATATGTATATCATGTCCCCCTGAGGTCATATCCACCATCACTTCTGCTGAATGTTGCCCACTGTGGAGGTAAAGGAGCATTCTTGCAAGTCTTGCCTACAACTGTGGTCATTAAGCCTTAAATCAGCCTGTTGTACAAAGTTAACCAAATTGGAGGTGGAACCCTTTTTCAAAATAACATGGTGCCACAGTGCCGTGAATTTTGGTGCATGTGAACACGCACATCTCAGCAGATGCGTGAGGGTGTCATTAACAATTAATGGAACTGCTGTGTATCTGCTAAAGGGCAGCATGTTTCTGTGATGTCAGGAAAGCATTTTGCATGTGTTCCCGACACACACAAATGTAAACACAGGCTAAATGTCTCAGTTACATTGGTGGTCAGTGTAAATCTTCTCATTACAATTGGGGCTTGTTGTAAAATCCTTTCATTCACACTAGTGGTCAGTGCAAAGGTCCCCCTTACATTATTGGTCCGTGTAAATCCCCATTACATTGGTGGCCAGTATATAAACTTCTCTTTATATTGGTAATCAGTAAAACAATCCAAACTTGCATTTGCGGTCAGCTTCAAATCCTCACTTTGGTGCTCCATGTAGAAGCCCCCTTTAATTTGGTGGTGAGTGTAAATCCCCCCTCACATTGGTGGTCAGTGTAAATCCCCTGTCACATTGCTGGTCATTGCAAAATCTCCATTACATTGAAGGTCAGTGTAGAATCCACCACTATATACTTGCCAAAGATTTCCAGGTTTTCTCTACATGATTCAGAATTTTCCACATTGTAGTGTCTATTATCTACTGTAATCGCCTCCCCACCACTGCCACTGATCCCATCAACCCCCCAGCATTGCCACTGATCACAACCCCCCTCAGCTTTGCCATCGGGACATGCGCACTGAAGGAAATTGAAGCGATGGCACCTATGTGCCGTTGCTTCAGTCCGTGTGTAACTGTCCGCCTGTCGATTTAAATCTTTGTTCAGCACTGACTGGCAGGTGGAACCTTTATTGCCTTACTTTTGATCCCCTGGGGAATATTTTAATCACCAGACACTTCCTCCTTCCTCTAGTTTGGGAGAAAGGAGGTCCTCATTGTTCCAGCATTCACTCAGAGGCAAGGCAAGCAAGCAAGCAGTACTTCATTGGAAGGTGATGGTTTATGGAAGTTTTCTAAAGTTTAAAGTTTGCACCTCATGGCAAATGGAGCAAGTTTTCACTGTGCAAATGGTACTTATGGTGTTTAAGGAGTTAAAAGATTAACCTCTGTGGTGTTCAACCTTAACCACTTCCCGCCCGGCCTATAGCCGATTTACGTCCGGGAAGTGGTTATAAAATCCTGACAGGACGTTCTAGAACGTCCTGCAGGATTTCATGCCGCGCGCGCCCGTGGGGGCGCGCATCGCGGCGATCGGTGATGCGGGGTGTCAGTCTGACACCCTGCATCTCCGATCTCGGTAAAGAGCCTCCGGTGGAGACTCTTTACCACGTGATCAGCCGTGTCCAACCACGGCTGATCACGATGTAAACAGGAAGAGCCGTTGATGGCTCTTCCTCCCTCGCGTCTGACAGACGCGAGTAGAGGAGAGCCGATCGGCGGCTCTACTGACAGGGGGGGTTCGCGCTGATTGTTTATCAGCGCAGCCCCCCTCAGATCGCCACATGGACCACCAGGGATGCCCACCATGGACCACCAGGGTGGTCAAAAAAAAAAAAAAGCCTGAAAAAAAAAAAAAAAAAAAGAAGTAAAAAAAAAGATGCCAATCAGTGCCCACAAATTGGCACTGATTGGCAACCTGGCAAAATCAGTGCTGCCCCACAGTGTCCATCAGTGCCACCCCAGTGTCCATCAGTGCCACCCCACAGTGTCCATCAGTGCCACCCCACAGTGCCCATCCATGCCCAGTGCCCACCTATCAGTGCCCATCTGTGCCACCCATAAGTATCCATCAGTGCCACCCATAAGTGCCGCCCATGAGTGCCCATCTGTGCCGCCTATGAGTGCCCAGTGCCGCCCATGAGTGCCCATCCGTGCCGCCTATGTGTGCCCATCAGTGCCGCCTATGTGTGCCCATCAGTGCCGCCTATGTGTGCCCATCAGTGCCACCTATGTGTGCCCATCAGTGCCGCCTATGAGTGCCCATCAGTGTCGCATACCAGCGCCGCCAATCAGTGCCACCTCATCTGTGCCCGTCAGTACTACCTCATCGATGTCCATCAGTGCCATCTCATCGGTGCCCATTAGTGCCGCCATATCAGTGCCCGTAATTGAAAGAGAAAACTTATTTACAAAAAAATTAACAGAAAAAAATAAAAACGTAATTTTTTTTCCAAATTTTCAGCCTTTTTTTAGTTGTTGCGCAAAAAAAAAAAATCGCAGAGGTGATCAAATACCACCAAAAGAAAGCTCTATTTGTGGGGAAAAAAGGACGCCAATTTTGTTTGGGTACAGTGTAGCATGACCGCGCAATTGCCATTCAAAGTGCGACAGTGCAGAAAGCTGAAAATTGGCTTGGGCAGGAAGCTGCGTAAGTGCCTGGTATGGAAGTGGTTAATGCACACCTTTGAGGCAAAAGAAAAAAAAGTACTGCACCTGTCAGAAGCTCTCCTCTCATTATTTACTCAAATCCAATGGGGCCGCTACACCATGTGTGGGAGTGACGTCATCGCGGCTCCGGCCAATCACAGCGCCCGAGCCGTGATACCCAGAAGTAACCCCCGGGAGAGATGTCGCCACTGGAGGGAGGTACGTACGAGGACCGCTGCTGGGGCTTCGATCTAAGGTAAGTAATTCACAATGAGCTAATAGGCTATGCCTACTAGTTTATTATGCCTTTGTCTTGCAAGTTTTTTTTGTTCAGGGTTTACAATCACTTTAAATAATCAGCTAGCCATAATGTGTGCTGTACCTCTAGCAGCCAGTCAGTGAGTGGTAATGACACACTGTAACCTCTGGCAACCAATCGCAATTGCTTCCTGATTTGATTCAATACACTGCTATTTTTTTTGTATGTCTCAGAGCAGGTGGAGAACGAATATGCATGGGGGGGCCCCAGAAAATGTTTGCCCAGGGTCCCTACAATAATAAAGATGGCCCTGGGGTTGGCAGTCTTATTATAGCCTAGGCCATCTTTATATAGCGCAACAATTCTTTTTTTCAGATCCTCAGAGAATTTTTTGCCATGAGGTGCAATGTTGAACTTTCAGTGACCAGTATGAGAGAGTTAGAGGGATAACACACCAAATTTAACACACCTGATCCCCATTCACACCTGAGACCTTGTAATTTGAATGAGTCACATGACACCGGGGAGGGATTTGGACATTTTTTCTTAGGGGTGTGCTCACTTTTGTTTAGACTATTTAAGTTATTTTGAGGGGACAGCAAAATTACACTGTTATACAAGCTGTACACTCACTACTTTACATATACAGTGTTGCCACATGAAAAGATATAATAAAATATTTACAAAAATGTGAGGGATGTACTTACTTTTGTGAGGTACTGTATATAGTGTCCTCTGTGGTGGTGGTGGTGGTGGTGGTGATGGTTGGGTATGAGAAATTACACTCCCCAAACAGGATATAGCACTTTTGTCCTTCCTTTCTCCTACCCTGTTCCATTCCCTTCTTCCTTTTGTTTTTGCTTTTGTTGTATTGGTAAAAAAAAAAAAGCTCTATAAGTAGAGATATTAATATTTAAATAACTTATTTGTTCCCTTTTTTCTTTCTGTAAGGCCACTTTCACACGTATTTTAGACGGGCTTTTACCATGCCAGCACTAAAACTAGAGCACCCCACAAGCTTTTTTAAGGCGTTTTTGAAGTTATTACACCACATCTTGTACACTTCCTGGTTTTTCGTGGGTGAAGAGAATGAACAAGAAGATGGAGTTTACTGAGCTGCTGTTACTGTCTCTGCTAATGTTTTGGGAACATATCCTGAAGCAGAGGCAGGAACGTCGCTTTTGGGTTCATCCTATCCTACAAACGTACTCCTCAAGAGGACAATTTGTGTTGCTTTATCAGGAAGTGATAATATCCCAGTGTCACTAGTCCTAACACCCTAACCCTAACCCTAATCCCAGTCAGACTAGTCCAAAAAATACCTAACCCTAACCCCACTCTGACTAGTCCCAAACCCCTAACCATTATCCCACTCCCGCTAGTCCCAAACCCCTAACTCTAACCCTAATCCCAGTCAGACTAGTCCCAAACCCTTAAACCTAACCCTAATCCCACTCCCGCCAGTCCCAAGCCCCTAACCCTAACCATAATACCACTCCCACTAGTCCCAAATCCTTAACACCACTCAGGCTAGTCCCAAACCCCTAACCCTAATCCCAGTCAGACTAGTCCCAAAACCCCTAACTCTAACCCTAATCCCAGTCAGACTAGTCCCAAGCACCTAACCCTAATCACAATGAGACTAGTCCACAACCCCTAACTCTAACCCTAATCCCAGTCAGACTAGTTCTAAACCCCTAACCCTAATCTCAGTCAAAATAGTCCCAAACCCATAACCTTAAGCATAATCCCAGTCAGACTAGTCCCAAACCCTTAACTATAACCCTAATCCCAGTCAGACTAGTCCCGGACCCCTAACCCTAACCCTGATACCAGTCAGACTAGTCCCAAACCCCTATTCTTAACCCTAATTTCAGTCAGACTAGTCCCAAACCCCTAACCCTAATCCCACCCAGACTAGTCCCAAGCCCCTAACCCTAATCCCAGTCAGACTAGTTCCAAAACCCTAACCCTAATCCCAGTCAAGTCAATATTCCAATCTCACACGTTCCTGGACTTTAAAAATGTCTCGTAGAAAGAAGGTGGGTGCTGAAACGATTACCAGCTGGGCACTGGAACCATCAACCAAATAAAAAATATTTGCCAGCACACCATGGATCGTAAATAACGTCCAAAAATGTAATACAAAAAAGGCATTACAGAAAGTGCAATGTTTCAAGACCACGCAGGACCTCTTCGTCAGGCAAGTAAACTAGTCCCAAACCCCTAACCCTAACCCTAATCCCAGTCAAAATAGTTCCAAAACCCCTAACCCTAATCCCACTCTGACTAGTCCCAAATCCTTAACCCACTCCTGCTAGTCCAAAACCCATAACTATAACCTAATCCCACTCAGACTAGTCCCAAAACCCCTAACCCTAAAACCAATCCCACTCCCACTAGTCCCAAACCCCAAACCCTAAACCCTTAACCCTAAACCTAATCCCAATCAAAATAGTCCCAAACCTCTAACCCTAATCCCACTCCCGCTAGTCCCAAACCCTTAACCCTAATCCCAGTCAGACTAGTCCTAAACCCTTAACCCTAATCCCAAACCAAATAGTCCTAAACCAATAACCCTAATCCCACTCTTAGTCAGACTAGTCACAAACCTCTTACATAACCCTAATCCCAGTCAAACTAGTCCCAAAACCCTTACCCTAATCCCAGTCAGACTCGTCCCAAACCCCTAACCCTAATCCCAGTCAAAATAGTCCCAAACCCCTAACTGTAACCCTAATCCCAGTCAGATTAGTCCCAAACCCATAACCCTAATCCCAGTCAGACTAGTCCCAAACCCCTAACCCTAATCCCAGTCAGACTGGTTCCAAACCCCTAACCCTAACCCTAATCTCACTCCCCCTAGTCCCAAACCCCTTACCCTAACCCTAATCCCTGTCAGACTAGTCCCATTGGGTTTGGGTTAGCATCGGTATTGGTTAACATAGGATTAGTTAAAATTAGCATAGGTTATGTTTAGCAAAGGTGGGTTGAGTTAGGATTATCATAGGGTAAGCATAAGGTTAGGTTTAGCATAGGCTTATGGATCAGTTAGGAATAGTATAGGGTTAGGCGTAGGATTAGCATAGGGTTCCAGTTAACACAGGGTTAGGGTTGGATATGGTTAGCAGACGGTTTTGTTTAGCATTTTTTTCATGTTTATGTTTTGTTAACAATTTACCTGTTTCCTTTACCAGATTTGACTTTCTTGTTCAACTTTTAATGCCTGCATTGTTGAGACAGGATACCAATTGCAGGGATGCGGTATCACTATGTGACTGTTTACTCATAACGCTAAGGTAAGTGTATATAAAGAATTGATATGTAAACATGTAATAAAATGACAAAAATACAATATTTTGCAAAATGCATACATTATATATATATATATATATATTAGGCATGTTGTCTTCCACCTTTTCTTTAGTAGTCTTACTGAAAGAAATACCATATTTCTTATTTTTTAATTACAGATATCTTGCCACAGGAAATACCTATACATCACTACAATATGAATTCCGAACAGTGATTTTGACAATTGGAGAAATTGTGAAGCTACCTTGTGATGCTATCTGGAATCTAAAAAAAATAATTTATGCCTATTCCAAATAAAGAGAAATTGAATGATGTTGTTCAGCAGTTCTGGAGCAAAACCAACTTTTCAAACTGCCTGGAAGCAATTGATGGAAAACACATTAGACTAATAAAACCCTGTCACAGTGGTAGACAATATTATTACTACAAGAAGTATTTTTCTATTGTGCTAATGGCTGTGCTTGATGCAGGCTATAAGTTCCTTTTTATTGATGTAAGAGCATTTGGGAGTTCTGCAGACTCTACTGTTTTCCAGAATTCTACATTCGGAAGGCGTCTTGAAGCTAATAGACTTGATTTGCCTGAAAACTGACCATTACCTGGTACAGAAAGTCCAGATATGCCGTTTGTTTTCGTGGCTGATGAGGCATTCGCTCTCAATGAAGTCTAATGATGCCCTTCTTACAGAGAAATCTTGACACACGGAAGGGAATCTTTAATTATCATCTCTGTCAGGCATGTAGGCTAGGCATGTGCAATTTTTTAAGTTACGAATACGTTTTCCGTCAATTTTCGTTATTTTAGTTGATTCGTTAACATACGAATGAACGAATGGTTTAGCGCAATTAATAACGAATAACGATATTTTCAAAATAACAAATATGAAAAACAACGAAGATACGAAAGATGAAAGAAACGAAAACATAGAAACAACGAAAATACCGAACCCAAAAAAAATAATAATTACGAAAAACAAAATGAACGAAAATGCAAACTTACTATTATTCGAAGACCGAAAAGAAAACAACCGAAATGCCGAACAAAGACTAAAAAACGAAAATCAAAACTAACGAAAAATAAATTACGAATCTTCGGAAAACTGAAATGAAAACAACGAAAATACAAAATAATGTAAATTAGCTTTCGTTAGTACTGAAATATTTCTGGACATTGACCAATAGCCACTGAGCGCTGTCCCTTTCCTCTGAAGAGGTTTGTTCCTTCCCCCAATGAGCTTCTTTCTCATTACCTCCTGGCTCCTTGTGTCTTTTTCTGTGTTAGACTGCAGTGCATCTAATTTCTAGATTTGTATTTGTAATATCTGACATATTTTAGTTTTCTTCTACGTCAGACTTCATTCTAGACAGGGTGTGTGTGCTAACTAAGACAGTCAAGTCAATCACAGTAAAGTACAAATTACAAAATGACGACGAGTAGTGTGTCGAATAAACGTAAAATGTATTCTAACAGAATTACGAATGCAATAAAATCTACAATAGTACGTTTTTACAATCAAAGGAAATTAGACACGAAAATACGAATGATCATAAAGCAACGAAAATATATTTCTTACGAAAATACGAATGCGGCATGATGGAAAATATATTGTAAATACGAATAGCAAAACAACGAACATTAAACTAATGTAAAAACGAAGGAACGAATAAAATCATTTTAAAAATACGAACGCGGCAGAATACAAAATATAACGAAAATACGAATCTCGATTCAACGAAAAATAAACTAACAGAAAAAAACGGAAACGGAAAAAAGTGTTACGAAAATACTAAAGAGTACGAATACGATAACTAACGTCTTACGAAATTACGACTCGTTACGAATCACGATAAACGAACAGAAACAAAACAGAAATAAACGAAAATTTTTGCTGTGCACATATCTAATGTAGGCTAGATGAATGCTCCTTTGGCATTCTTGTCAACAAATGTAAAATTTTCCTTAAATCTATCAACCTAAAGGTCGAAAATACATGCAAATTGATTAAGGCACTGAAAAGGACCCTGAGGCATAGTAATTGGAAGCAATGTGGTACGGGATAGTGGTATGGGATAGAGATGGCATCAATTTTGAGAACACATTGGCACCCAATTTGGAACCTGCTGATTTCCCTCATGTCTGTGGTCCAACAGTGGGTTTCAGAATAAGGGATGAGTTGGCAGACTATTTTATGAGCCTAGCTGGAGCAGGAGTTGGCAAGGAGATATGATTTAAAAATTGCACATATCCAATAAAAATTATCATTGCTATGTTTCATTGAATATTTTCTCTTGTTGTTTTCAGGCATATACCGTATTTTCCAGCATATAAGATGACTTTCTACACCCAAAACATGCTGCCAAAAGAGGCGGGTCATCTTATACGCCGGGTGCAGAGGCCGGCCGGGTGATCGGTACCTGTTAAGGAGGCCGCCGGATCAAGGAGAAGCCCGCCGGGTGCTCGTTGCCGGGTGAAGACGCCGCCAAACCCATGCCTGGTGCCTCGGTACTGCTATTGTGGCCGTCGGGTGCTCGGCAATGCTGTGTATACAGTGCACGCCGCTCAGCCAATCCTGGCGGCGATGCACTCTGTTGCTGGATGAAGCCTGCTCGGATTGGTGCAGCGCAGGCTGATGATGTCACAGCCTCTGCCAATCCGAGCAGGCTTTGCATCCATCAACAATCTAGTCAAATGCATTGAGACAATGGGTGATCTATAGAATGCGCCCTAATAGCCGCCCACCGTTGCGCCTGTGGAGGAGTAGATGATGCCTAGCTGCTGTTTAAAAAATAATTAGTGAACAGAAAAATATATAAGATGATCACACTCCCTAAGGGGTGTCAACAAATTAAAACAGCGCTAACAAATATCTGTGCATATTTGACTAAATGTGGAAGAAAAAATTATTACAACCCATATATAATGATATATAGTGATAATTAGCAAAATATACCCAGTTGAGGGATGAACACTAAACTGTGACTGTAATAATAAACACCCGTGATTAACTATACGTGATGTGAACGCACTACAAGTGCAAAAGAATAGTCTTTAAAAATAGTTCAAAACGTGACCAACAAAAAAAGTTCATGTGTTTAAGGATCCAAAGATCTTCAACTTTTCAAAAACTTTCACCACACCCGACAGTGCTGTGACTCCTCCCCCATCAAATGGACACTCACCAGATAGATATGCCTCACACTCTCGTGTTTTGGCACAAAAAACCTTATCAGATATAGGTGTTCCCGTCAATCAAGATGTAATCCAGATATGACATCCAATAAGTTTCACATATATGTCAGAGAGAGAAAAAAGGAAGTGCAAAATAGTGTGATACCGTCAAGGGTTTAATAGCACACTAAAATAAAACTTCAAACAGTACACTCACAAACAAAATCTTGTAAAACAGCAAAAATGTCACATCAAGAAAATCCTTCAAACGTCAAAGATGGTGAGAAGCGGTCACGGCGGACCCCCGATCAGCGAAAAACAGTGGAACCAATTCTCCTACTCACGGTGCCAAAGATTGCTGTCAGATGAAGCTGCACATCCACTTAAATAAAAACTCCAAGCACACTCTGCATCCAAAAAACGCAGCATTCACTGGTAAAAATAGACTGTGTGGCAATACCCCGACATGTTTCGTTATAAAAACGTATTCATGGGACTACTCAAATGCATTGCCTGCCGTGATTGGCTCAGCGGTGCACACTGTATGCACACAGTAGTCACCTATAATGTATTTTTAACTTCTTACATCTTATACACATAAAAAAAGAACGAATGTTGGCAAAGCTCTAAAAAAGGTACAAGATACTATATCTAATTACAAATGAGCAACGTTTAACCTGAAATAATGTCTGTATATTTTAGGGTATTAACATATTATACTGCATTATACTATTATACTGCATATATTATACTGCATTATTATCATATACTGCAGTCTTCTACTACAAGTATACAGTCCTACATCAAAAGTTTTATGGTACCTTTAAATCAAATCTAATGTTTTTTTTTTATGTTTCTGTTTTTTTTTTTAAATGGTGGTGTTGTCTCGGAAGGGGGTAGTGTTATACGGCGAGTATAGCCCAAAACCCAAGTTTTCACTGGAAAAATAGGGGGTCGTCTTATACGCCCAATCGTCTTATACGCCGGAAAATACGGTACTTTGAACGATAATTGCATATTGTTATCGATTTTTTTTTCTTGCTGTTTTTATTAAAGACATTTTGAGATTACAATAATAATAATATGAATAATAATAATAGTTACAATGAATACGGTTTGGGGGATTGGGACTAGTCTGACTGGAATTAGGGTTTGGGACTATTTTAACTGGTATTAGGGTAAAGGTTAGGGGTTTGGGACTAGTCTGACTGGGATTAGGGTTAGGGTTAGGGACTAGTCTGACTGGGATTATGGTTAGGGTTAGGGGTTTGGAACTATTTTGACTGGGATAATGGTTAATGCCACCACCATGTTTCACTGTTGGGATGGTGTTCTTTGGGTGATGTGATGGTGCTTCTAGGGATCATCACACATTTGGATATGTTTTTATAACCTAACCCTGACTTGTACTTCTCAACAACATTGTCCCTTACTTGTTTGGAGAGTTCCTTGGTCTTCATTGCAGTATTTGTTTAGTGGTACCTCTTCCTTAGGTGTTGCAGCCTCTGGGGCCTTTCAAAAAGGTGTGTATATGTAATGACAGATCATGTGACACTTACATTGCACACAGGTATAAATTGAGGGGTTTCAGGGATTTCCCACAAACCCTGAAGCTCCGACAGAAAAAGTCCATTGAAAAGAGGGGGGGGGTTATCGGTGAAGGAATTGAAGTCATGAGACAGGCAGTCTCTAGTCTCAACTAGTTTCGCGAATTTTGTTTTCGCTTCGTCAGGAGACAGTCTAAAGGCACAGCGTCCTCTGACCCCAAGAAGGTCCAAAGCAGACAGTGGGTGAATAACTCACACGTAGGCCAAGATAGATTCGGACCTATGTGCCCTAACGGGCATAACAAGATAAGGAGAGTGGGGGTCCCAGGACACAAAGGTCCCGTTGAGTGGGACTGCTCAAGTGGTATGGGTGATTGAACCTGAAGGACAGGTACATTCAGGTATGTGCAACACAGGTAATGAGTCAGTTACCAATCTCCTGCTGGTAGCAGCGCTGGTACTTGTTTGTGTATGATAATACACATGTCCTGGGACCCAGCTCCAGTGCTGGGTCCCAGGACCCCCCCAACTTTATTTCTCTAGATATCTCCAATTTAAATAACCTTTTTTTACCAAAAAAGTAACTCCTTTGATGACATACTTTATAAAACAAAAAAACAAAGAGAGATGCTCCCACCTTTATGTTAATTACCAGGCCTACTTTTGAAGAAATTATGTAATTTGCATACAGGTGAGCCTTAAAGGGGTTGTAAAGGTAAAAGTTTTTTCACCTTGATGCATCCTATGCATTAAGGTGAAAAAACTTCTGACAATACCGCCCCCCGTTATACTTACCTGAGCCCTCGAAAGTCCCGCGCTCGTCCACTTCATTTTCCTCGTCGCTCACCCTGGCCATTGATTGGGTAGAGTGGATGGATTGAAAGCAGCGCAGCCATAGGCTCGCGCTGCTGTCATTTACATCCAATGATGCGGCGTGCTGGGGGGCGGGGGCGAGTGATACAGTGAGCAGAAATATCTGCTGGCTGTATGATGGGAGTGCGCCCGCAAGGACTCCACACCATGCGAGCTCGCTCGCATTAAGGTGTGGAGTGCTTGCCTGGAGCAGCCGAGACAGCCGCCGAGGGACCCCAGAAGAAGCAGTTCGGGGACACTCTGTGCAAAACAAGCTGCACAGTGGAGGTAAGTATAACATGTTTGTTATTTTAAAAAAAAATGTCTTTACTGATCTTTTAACAGTTGTTATCTTTTCAAAATAAGATTTCTTCAAAGCAACAAAACATTTTCTTATGCTTATCTACTAAGAGACTGCATGAGGAAGTGACCACCTGTCCTAATACTATTGTCACATATGCACCTAGAAAAATAGATTATGGATTTACACCAAATAAACATATATCTGTATTTAAATATTTATACAGTATTTACATTTAAATATCATTTGTCTATCCTAGAAATCTTACATCGTTTGCATGTACACATCTTAAAAAAACCTAAATTTCCTTAATATAAAACAGGTCCCATGCAGGTTGAAAACATTGTGCTTGCTCAAAGCATTCAATGCTTAAAAAGGAGTTCCAGTCTGGGGAGTAAAAAATTCAAAGTCAGCAGCTACAAATACTGTAGCTGCTGACTTTTAATATAAGGGCACTTACCTGTCCAGGGAGCCCGCAATATCGGCACCCCAAGCCGATCCATCCATCAGCTCCCGATGCATCCTTACTAAGGGAAAAAAAGAAGTGAAGCTTTGGGGCTTTACTGCCTGTTTCCTACTGCGCTTGCGCGAGTCATGCTACGCTTTCTGAATGGTCCAGCTGTCTTCTGGGATATGCGTGTCTCCCAGAAGACAGCGGGGTGGGAGTCCGGAAGCTTTGTAGATTGCCGCACAAAGATTGCCAGAAGTAGGAATTGGCACCTGGTTTTGACGCAAGACAAGCAAACAAGCAGAGTTTGCCCTTTTGGGTGGAGCTTGGCTTTAGTGTGTGTATATATATATATATATATATATATATATATATATATATATACGCAATTAAAATTGTTAATGGAATAATGTTGGTCTCTTGGGACCAGAATTGCCATCTTGTCTTCAAGGCAAACCCAAACACTTTAGCGGCAAAGAGCCATTTTTTTATTTTAGTATACATTATAAGATTATAAAAGACCTGGGACACCTTTAGCGCAACTATGCGCACTGCAGTGAACAGTGGGTGTGGCCAAACTGCTCTTGCTGACATCATCGCCCCTGCCCCCCAGTGATGTCGAGCCTGCCGCCAGACTCCCGTCCGCAGCTCTCGGACAGCAACAGATTTGTGTGTGGCTATCTTAATTACTTGGGGTGCCACAGTCTGGTCTGCATAATGTGTCTGGGTTTCAGGCAGACTGAAACCCGGACACATGATTTAAAACCCGGACTGCCTGGGTGAATCCTGGACAGGTGGAGACCCTACTTGGGACCATACTTGAGGTGGCTGCCCCTGCAAGTATTTTACAAGCCTAGTGACAATGTCACAGGCACTATTTAAAGCTGTTTCTCACTACAGAAACACGATAAAAAAAATATTACATGCTCTACAGGGAAAAAGAGGTTTGGGGATACATTGGGGACATGCCTATACAAATCCCTTAAGTGATCATGTTCAATTGTTGTACGAACATACATAAGTGAATAGTGATAATATATCTTTAAGAAATGTCTTCCTTCTCTTGTGCATTTCCTTTAAGTAAATCAGCCCTGATATCTTGTTTTGTCACACTCTGTACCAGAACATAATCTTAAGGGAAAGTATAGATAAAATTATACTGTAAAGCTAGTTACGCATCAGAATGAGTCTCAGATAGTCTGAAATACACTCAAACTTATAACTAAGTTTTTTTCAAATCTCAGCATAACTAAAAAGAGCAAGCATACCTTTTATTCTTTGTTTTATTATCCATTATTTACTTATGCCGCGTACACACGATCGGTCAATCCGATGAGAACGGTCTGATGGACTGTTTTCATCAGATCAAACCGATCGTGTGTAGGCCCCATCGGTTATTTATCTATCGGTTAAAAAATGTGAAACTTGTTTTAAAATTAACCATGCATGCTCAGACTAAATTAGGGGACGGGATCGCTCGTTCTGGTAAAACTAGCGTTCGTTATGGAGATAGCACATTCATCACGCTGTAACAGACAGAAAAGCGCAAATCGTCCTTTACTAACACAAAATCAGCTAAAGCAGCCCCAAGGGTGGCGCCATTGGATTTGAACTTCCCCTTTATAGTGCCGTCGTACGTGGTTTACGTGAACACGTTATGACACAAGCGTTTTTTTAACCGATGGTGTGTAGGCACGACTGACCATCAGCTTCATCGGTTAACTGATGAAAAAATCCATCAGACCGTTCTCATCGGATTGACCGATCGTGTGTACAGGGCATTAAGCTTTATGATTTTCATTGGAATATCCTATTTGGGCAATGTTCATAAAAATTCTAAGATTCAAGCACACTAGTAGAGGAATTCATAAAGAGTATCTATAACACTCTTTAGAATTCCTTTGTGCCTCTTCCTGACAAGTGTTGGGGCTTTCCCCAAATTCATGTATGTGTAAGAAACCTAATGGCCTTGCAAGCCTCATTTTTATTCATTAGGTTTAGGAGTGGATCATCAACAAAGTAAATAATAACTAGAACCAGGAAAGAAGAGAAAGATTTGGTAGTAAGTAGGAGTGAATGAAGGGTAGGGGTTGAGTCTTGTGGTGGGGGTGTGGTAGGTTGGGGCGGAAATTTCAAAGTCCTCTGAGTTTTCCTTTCCAAACTGCTATGTTATATAGAAGTTAGACTGTCGGATAAATGTGATACACATGTGGGTGCACTGAATCCATGGATTCAACATTGTAACACATTTTTTGTGGGTGTTTATAAATATGCTAGTGAGTCCACCAGATGTGCATAATGTCTCTATGACGTGAAGCAGAGTGGAGAAATTTAGGGGAGGAGGTGTGCTAATCTGGTCGACACCATATACCATTGCATGAGAACTTTTGTGGAAGACTGAATGTATGTTATGATTATGAAACAGCTGGCATTAGTGGCCAAAATTTGTTGCCAATACTCCTTGGATCTAGTGGTTCTAAGATTGCTCTGCCATTCAGAAACATAAGAGTGAGACGTATGCATGGATAAATGATTGAGTTGGAAGGAAATTATATAATTTGCTAAGAAGGAAGTGGTGTATGGTAGCAAATGTGCGCAAAAAGTGATAAAATCAATGTTCACTTTGCCACAAAATATCTATCCTACAGATCAGTAAATCACTAGAAACTTCATAGCACATGAAGGGGAAAGAACACACTAATAATTATTTTAAGCATTGCAAATTCTAAGTGTAGTACCCTCTAGTGTGTGCTACTAGTGTGAGAGTAGGAAAAAGCATATACTGGCAGTGGCCAGGAGTCACTAAATTGGGTCAGGATTATTAGAGGCCAGGGCTGGCTGGAGGTGGAAGTTAGGAGGGGCCGCCATGAATATTTTTGGGGCCTCAGCCAAACCCCAGAAGTGGGGAGGCAGGGGGCAGAGATTACCCCATAAAAAGACATGGGCCATGCCAGCAGGATAGTCGGTTGGAAGACGAAGATACAGTGTTGAGGAGGCTGTCAGTGTCCCTTAGGGACACCACCTAGTCTGGGGGGTGTCCTGCCTTGGGCCGGGGCTTGGGTGCCGGAAGGATCCTGCCAAAGACACAAGAGAGGACACTTTTCCTGGAGGCACGGGAGCAAAGACAGTGAGTGAGTGATTCAACACTGGCGGGAACTAACAAAGGGGGAGCCTGCCACATGTAGCTAGTCTCCGGCCAGGGCCGCCATCAGGGGGGTACAGGCAGTACACCTGTAAGGGGCCCGGAAGTCCCCAGGGGCCCGGATGGCAACCCCCTTTTTTTTTTGAAAAGGGGTCTGGAGGTCCCCAGGGCCCCGGATGGAAACCCCCTTTTTTTATTTATTTTTTATAAAAAAATATATATATTTTTTAATATATTTATTTTTTATTAAAGGGCCCAGAGGTCCCCAGGGCCCCGTATGACAACCCCGCCCTCAGGGGCATGATTGAGCATGGAGGAGAGAGCGTGCTAGGTGTCCCGCAGGGATTTGGGCTCACCTGATGCAAATTTGCCTGGAAAACTGATCTCTGTCTCTGGTTATCCGCGTGTAGTTACCCTGTTTGCTCCTTGGTTGTTCCCCCTGGTTGTTCGTGACTCGGCTTTGGATCCATGGGACAGAGGAGGGGAGAGGAACACAGAGAGGAATACAGAGAGGAACACAAGGAGCGCAAGGAGTGCAGAGAACGGTGTGCGTGGCTCAGCACGATGCGGTGAGAGCACTTGGTTCCTTATCTGACCGTCCGTCCACGGCTGCCTCTGCGTGTGCTCACTGCTCAGCAAGGGATAGCGGAGTTTTTTCCTGTCGGCGGACGGACCCGCTCACGTACATCTAAGGCAGCATCAGATAGCAGCAGAGGGGCAGCTGTATGTGCTTTGGCTCAGCAGGCATACCTATCGCCTGCCCAGGTGCCAATTCCTACTTCTGGCATTGTAGCAACAACAATACTACCATCATCATCAATGCTATCATTACCGCCGCCTGCACTGCCGCTATCGCCGCTACCATCTCTACATGTGGACACTGAGCCCCAAGGCGCACAATTAGCAGGATCGACACAGCTTGCATCTATGGAGACATTTATCGATCCCCCAGAGAACGCTCCGGGTGCACTTTTAAAAGTGTCTGAACCCTTTGTAATCACCAGATCATCAGAACGTATGGTTCCTGTTTCATTTACTGCTGCTGTGACTACCGCTATGTCCGCTGACTCAGTTGGTACAATAAGTACAACAGGTACAACATGTACAGGTACAGAAGTACCGCATATGCAACCAAATATATTAGACATAAATATTAATATGGGGGGGGTCTGGGACTTTTTCTGTTCTTAACAATCCATCCATTTCTAGCAGTCCACCCCCCCATCATCCTCATCACTTTCTCTCCACCGAAGTGGGGTTTGTACTCCAGTGAACACAGTGGACCCAGCCAACTAAGGCAGGGTTTTGGATGTAGGTGGGGGATTAAAGCAAACAGCGATTGCAGCAGTACTGGGTACAGAGTTGGGAGACTTGCGGGACTATCTTCGTGCCCTGCCCACTCGTAATGAGATGGAAGCGTTTGTACAATGTCTAGAGCACGGTTATTGTAAGGAGCTTGAATCTGTTAAATCTATTACAAACGAATTGCAGGCTGAATCGCAAGCATCCAGGATAAAATTAACAGAAGTGGAAAATTCTGTGGCAGGTTTAGCAGACACTATGCACTTACAGGATCGGTGCATAGATGCCCATGAATCCCAATTATATACCCTGTTTCAGATATGGGAAGACCAAGACAACCGCAATAGAAGAAACAACATTAGGATCAGGGGACTACCAGAGACAGTTGGGGGGAGATGAATTGGCCCCAACGGTTAATAAAATCCTTACCTCTGTGCTAGGGAAACCAGAGGAACAGAAGTTAGAGCTTGACAGAGTCCATCGTTCTTTAGGGCCACAAATACAGATATAAACAAACCAAGAGATATCATATGTCGTGTGCATTTCTATAGAGAGAAGGAAGAGATTATGAGGAAGGCTAGAGAGAAAGGTCAAATTAATGTCAATGGGACAGCTATCCAACTATTGCAGGACCTGTGTCAATTTACATTGGAGAAGAGGAGAGCGTTAAGACCATTACTCAAAATGTTGCAAGATCGCAACATCATATATCGCTGTAACTTTCCTTTTCAACTTCAAATTAAGAAAGATGACAGGTGGCATAATCTACGAGACCCATCAGATATCCCTGCTATACAACTTGCTTTAGAATTGCCAGATACCCCAATAATAGTTTGGCCCAGGACATACACACTATTTAGAATGGCTGAACATCAGGGTGGGGGTACGATTAACCAGCATGGGAATCAGTTGGGGAATCAACCAGAGAATATTAACTATAATTAGTAGTTGTTACAGTAACATTGTAGTAACATTGTAGTGTTGGACGGAGTATAGGTCGAGAGTGGCTAGGGCGGATGGGAGAGATATGGCTTTGCTCCTCTCTCCCCTCCTCCCCTTCTCTTTTTCACCTCTACATTTCTCCCCTTTTCCTCAGCTTGCCCTTTGCCTACTTTTCTTTACCTCTATCCCCACTTTCCTCCCCTTTTTTTGGGGTTATTTTATATCTATGGTGCATTTTCTGCCCATTGCTCATTAAGGAAAGTAGAACAGAAAAAATGGGAAAATATATAGAGCAACTGTATCCGTGGTTCATTATATGCCAGTTATAGTTCGTGAAATATTATTGATGGTGTGATTATATGCTGGGAATATGCCAAATTTGAGTCGCAACGATTGGTATATTGTTGCTGTTGGGGTTTTTTTTTTTTTTGGGGTAAGGGCAGAGAATTTTGCATAATGTATAAGTATATGGATAAAATAACATGACTTGCTATATGTTGATTACTTGGCTATTTTATATATGTTCTGCATTATCTACCCATTGCGCATTAAGGAAAAAGAAAAAAGGGGAATATGTAGAGCAACTGTACCCATGGTTTATTATATGCCAGTTATAGTTTATGAAATATTAGTGATGGTGTGATCGTATGCCGGGAATATTGTTATGATTGTTAGGTCACACCAGAGACTGATAAGGTCAGAAAACTGCAGTTTTTGGAAATATATTCAGCAATGTATATGCGACATTGCCAAATTTGAGTCGCAATGATTGGTATATTGTTGTTGTTTTTTTGTTTTTTTTTGGGGGTAAGGGCAGATAATGTTGCATAATGTATAAGTATATGGATAAAATAACATGACTTGCTATATGTTAATTACTTGGCTATTTTATATCTGTTCTGTCTGGGTGGCATTGCTAAATTTGAGTCGCAATGACGGTATATTGGGCCTGATTTATTTATCTATTTATTGATTTATTTACTTTTTGATTTATTTATTGATTTATTTACACTGATAGTTTCATCTTATATGTTTGGTTAGCTGGATATATGTTTACTCATTTAAGTGTCTGTATATACGATCGGTGCCTTTTAGCACCAATATAATATAATACTCACATATTTTGATAGCCCTGAATACCTGCGGTGAGGTATCCTCTATGCTCATCAACTTTTCCCCCTTGTAGGTACATCAGTCCTCTGGTAGGGCTTGGTGGGTTCTCTTTTTTTGGGGGGATATATTCCATACCCTTTTGTTTTGGGGGGTGATCTTTCTTTTTCTTATCACCCCTTATATCTCCCCTTTTTTTTTTGATTAGTTTTTCCCTTTGTTATTCTTTTTGTATTCTTCCGGTAGTACGAAGAATCGAGAGAGGGAGCCTCTCTATTTTTTTAATACATTTTTTCCCTCTTTTTTTTCCCCCCCTGTGTGTGTGTGTTTTTTTTTTTTTTGCTTATGGCAGCAAATTACTCTTCTATAGCATCTTTGAAACTCTGGACTTACAATGTTAAAGGCCTTAATAATGAATCGAAAAGAGGCCAGATTCTATATAGTTTGCACAAAGTCAAGGTAGATATCATACTCCTCCAGGAGACTCATTTTCGTACTGGTGGTGTTCCTGTGTGTCCGCGTAAACACTACTCTCAATGGTTCCATAGCTCTACGCCGGGTTCAAAAACAAAGGGAGTTTCTACAGCACTTCATAAACACATACCAACACAATATTTGAATCATATAGCTGACTCAAATGGTAGATACCTTTTTCTTAAAATTTGGTTATGGAATAAGATTATTACCATTGCAAACTTTTATATTCCGAATTTTGATCAAACGACAACAATCTCACGTTACCTTAATCTTTTAGCAGATTTTGCAGAAGGTATCACCATTGTGGGAGGAGACCTTAATTTAGCCTTAGATCCTACACTAGATACCTCTACTCAACGATCGAATATTTCATACTCTCGTTTGAGGGCTCTTAAAAAGAAATTCTACGAACATAGGCTACTTGATTTATGGCGGACTCTATATCCCAAAGGCTGCAATTACACATATTTTTCATTAGCCCATAAATCATATACTAGATTATATTACTTTTTAACAGGCCCAAGGGTATTAGAATGGAATCCCTCAATGGAAATAGGTTCATTCACCTGGTCTGACCATTCACCGGTATTTTTAACAATAAATCCTCCGCAAGCCCAGGTAACAAATTGGTCTTGGCGTTTGAACAACACACTTATGTCAGATCCAATCTGTCATAAGGCAATTATAGAAGCGATTAGTAACTTTATTTCTGACCATGCTCAAGATGAAACAGCACTCCCCTTAAAATGGGAAGCCCTAAAGGCAGTATTACGGGGTCTGTTTATTCAACATGGCTCGCGCCTTAAAAAAGAAAAATCCATGACTATTCAAAATACTTTATTAAAGCTTCAATCTCTAGAAACTTTACATACAACTAGTCATTGTGCAGAAATATTAGCTAATATTTCGTCTACAAGGGCATCTCTTTTTCAGCTTTATGAAACATCCCAAAATTTTACAAAACTTATAAGGAATATCTATCTCCATTTTTGCTTCAAGTATATAATTCTATTTCCTCTAGGAACCAATTTCCAACTCAGACATTAGAAGCTCATATCACTCTGATTCCGAAACCGGAAAAGGATCTAACACTATGTTCCAGTTTTCGTCCGATCTCGTTAATGTCGATAGACTTAAAAATCTATGCTGAGTTAATTGCGTTACGTCTCCAACTCCTTCTCCCAAACCTGGTACATTCAGACCAGACGGGTTTTGTACAAGGTAGAGAAGCACGTGATAATACTATAAAAACCTTTCTATTAATGAATTATGCCCAAACAGCCAAAATACCAGTATGTCTATTTTCAGTTGATGCAGAGAAGGCCTTTGATCGGACTGGATGGCCTTTTTTAAAACAATCATTGATGCAAATAGGTCTGGGCCCAAATTTACTTCACAAGATTCTGGCGTTATATACTAAACCTCTACTATGGTACTCGACAAGGATGCCCACTATCACCTCTACTTTATGTCCTGGTAATGGAGCATTTAGCAATAGCAATTAGACAGAATCCTTCCATTGCAGGCATACAGATAAATCCAATGGAAATAAAATAAGCCTTGTTTGCCGACAATCTATTGCTCTATGTCACTAACCCACATGTTTCCATACCTTCTATCTTATCTGAATTTAAACGTTTTGGTACCCTTAGTAACTTTAAAGTAAATATATCAAAATCAGAAATTCTTAATGTGTCACTTAGTTCAAGTGATGGCACTGAAAAATAATTTCTCATTTAAAATTTGTTCTTTGGTATTAAAATACCTAGGTATTTTCATTCCCTCCGATCTGAACCATTTATATCCAACAAACTATATTCCTCTTATGCAATGCACCTTACAGGATCTTAAAAAAACATGATCACAATCAATATTCGTGGTTTGGGAGGATTAATATCCTAAAAATGGACATAATACCTCGGTTTTTGTATTTATTTCAAACCATTCCAGTCTTTATTCCTAGATCTTATTTTTCTACTTTACAGTCGGCCTTTACAAAGTTTATCTGGGGTCATAGAAAACCTAGATTACATAAGAAATTACTATCATTGCCTAAAGTGAAAGGAGGAGCGGGTACACCCGATCTTTACCATTACTATGTAGTGGCAGTATTAACAAGGATTTTCCAACACTAAACAATGGGTACTAATAGAGCAATGGTTAAATCAATTTGCTCTTACTGCTCTTCCTTGGTTAGATCTCAAGAATAGTGATACCCATTGACATTAATTTCTCACTATGCCCTCTCTTACATCCCAACTATTGAAAACTTGGACTAAAACAGCCTTACAATTAGAACTTTCCTCACAAGTAGGACCTATGACACCTTTGTTTGGTAACCTACGATTTCCGCCGGCTTTAACCACTTCCATACTGGGCACTTAAACACCCTCCTGACCAGACAAATTTTCAGCTTTCAGCGCTCTTACACTTTGAATGACAATTACTCAGTCATGCAACACTGTACCCAAATGATTTTTTTGTCCTTTTTTTCCCACAAATAGAGCTTTCTTTTAGTGGTATTTGATCACCTCTGCGTTTTTTATTTTTTGCGCTATTAATGAAAAAAGACCGAAAATTTGGAAAAAAACTTTTTTTTTCTTAGTTTCTGTGATAAAATTTTGCAAATTATTAATTTTTCTTCATAAATTTTGGCCACAATTTATACTGCTACACGTCTTTGATAAAAATAACCCAAAGTTTTTGGAAATTATTTGGTCTGTGTGAAAGTTTTAGAGTCTACAAGCTATAGTGCAATTCATAAAAAATTATCACATCTGATCACACCTGATGTACTGAAGGCCTATCTCATTCCTTGAGAGCCTAACAAGCCAGGAAAGTACAAATGCCCACAGATGGCACTGATGAGGTGGCACAGATTGCACTGAGGCGGCACAGATGACACTGAGGCGGCACAGATGGCACTGAGATGGGTACTGATGAGATGGGTACTGATGTGCACCAATGAGGCCTGTGTACTGGTGGACACAGGTGGGCACTGATGAGGCGGCACAGAGGGCACTAATGAGGCGGCACAGATGGCACTAATGAGGCGGCACAGATGGCACTGAGATGGGTACTGATGTGCACTGATTGACTGTGGCACAGGTGGGCACTGATGAGGTGGCACAGGTGGGCACTGATGAGGTGGCACAGGTGGGCACTGATTGCAGATGTGCACTGAGGTGGCAGATGGGCACTGGGCACAGGTGGTACTGGTGGCACAGGTGGGCACGGCGGCACAGGTGGGCACATGTGGGCATGGTGGCACAGGTGGGCACGGTGGTACTGGTGGGCACGGCGGTACTGGTGGGCACGGTGGTACTGGTAGGCACAGGTGGTACTGGTAGGCACAGGTGGGCATGGTGGTACTGGTGGGCACGGTGGTACTGGTGGGCACAGTGGTACTGGTGGGCACAGGTGGGCACACGGTGGTACTGGTGGGCACACAGTGGTACTGGTGGGCACACGGTGGTACTGGTGGGCACACAGTGGTACTGGGGGGCACACGGTGGTACTGGGGGGGCACTGTGGTACTGTCGTGGGTACTGTGGTACTGTGGTGGGCACTGTGGGGGGCACTGTGGTACTGTGGGGGGCAATGTGGTACTGTGGGGGGCACTGTGGTGGGCACTGTGGTACTGTGGTGGGCACTGTGGTACTGTGGGGGGCACTGTAGTACTGGGGGGCACTGTGGTACTGTGGGGGGCACTGTGGGGGGCACTGTGGGGGGCACTGTAGTACTGGGGGCACTGTGGTACTGTGGGGGGCACAGGTGGTCTTGGGGGCACTGGTTAGTCACTTTTTTTTTGCTGGTTACTCACAGATTTCTCTCCCTCCTCACACGCGGTGTCTGTGTGAGGAGGGGAGAGCCGGCAATGAGAGATGACCTCATATGTTTACATATGAGATCATCTCTCATTGGCCGCACAGATCGCGATGTAAATAGCCGCTGTGATTGGCTATTTACCGCGATCTGTGTTTGGCTGTGTCCAAGGGACACGGCCAGCACAGCAGTTCCCCGCTGCACGCTCGGGAGCGCGCGTGGGGAACGAGCAAAGGGGTGGCCGTAAAAAGACAGCCTGTTAGAGATTTAGAGCCGCGCTGCGGCCGTACAAAGTCGTAAGGCCGTCAGCTAGTGGTTAAATCATAAAGATTTCCTTATATGGAACAAAGAATCAAATCGAAGAGTGTGCCAGCTTACCTGCCAGGCAACATTCCCACCTATATTAAACTTAATTTTTACACAGAAACCTTCACTTACGCAATGGTTGGAATATCGTCAATTATCCTTTTTGTCTTCTATTCCCTCAAATAAATTTTTGTACAGAGACGCAACTCAGTTTGAACTTCTGTTGCTACAAGACTCAAAACCAAAACATGTCTTATCCTCAATTTATAAGATACTTACTATAAAAAAACACCCTGAACCTCCTGAATATATAAAGAAATGGGTGAATGAGTTAAATGTTCAAATTTAAGATGCAGAGTAGAAGAAATTTTTAATTTAACACATTGTATGTCACTAACAATTAAAGCACAAGAGACAAACTACAAACTTCTCTCCAGGTGGTACTGGAGTCCAATGTCATTAAAGCGTATATACCCAGACAAATCAGATATATGCTGGCGGTGCCATGCATCTAAAGGCTCATTGCTCCACATTTGGTGGGAATGCCCCCAAATCTTTAGTTTTTGGGAGAAAATTATGCAATTATATACTTCAGTTACCGGGGAACCAATATCAAACACGCCACAAATCACTTTGCTTTCAATTCTACCAGGATCATATAAAAACATCAAAAAGGGTCTCTTGAGACATTGGTTGACAGCAGCGAGATTAGTCATACCACGGCACTGGCGCTCAATTCAAACTCCATGAGTTAAGGAATGGGTCAGTGAAATGGATTGTATAGAGAAGATGGAATCACTCTTAGCACATGAATTAGATACACATGAGGAACACCTCTGGACCTGGGTCTCCTAGAGGGTATATAGAGAAACAATAAGAAATTAGAAAGTCCTTGTGGAAATAAAACAAAAATTAGTTGCGATAAGTAGGGGCCTTTGCTGCCATCCCTTAACCATTTGCAATGTATTTTTCTCCCCTTCCTTCCTTTTTTATTGAATTTTTTGCTTTTGTCTTGTTTTATCTTGTCTTGTCTTTGTTTTGTTATATGTTTTTTTTATTTTTTTCCTCATTATTTAGTCTTTTGAATTATATATGAAAAATATATCCGAAATTGACTAGATGAAATAATTGTATCATTTATATGAACTCATCAATGTTTTTATTATGTCTTATAAAGTTATAATATAATATAATATAATAAAATTAGAATGAAATATAATTTTTTTTTTTAATATATATATATATATATATATATATATATATATATATATATATATATATATATATATATATATATATATATATATATATATATATATATAATAGGAAAAGCTCCCCCATTGGGGTTTTTGGGCAGCAAAGTGTGTTAAATGGTTGGTAAAATAAAACTGGAAATGAAAATAATAAATGTAAAAAGTAAAAGATATTTATTGGTACATTGAAAGTCGTAAAAATGAGCTCTGGTACTCCATACAAAGTCTTCTGTATATACATACAGAAGGTTAAGCACCAAAAGAATGACATAAAAGAACATAAATGGTATACAAATATGTCAAACATGGTTCTGACGCGTTTCAACCCACTTGTGGGGTCTTCTTCAGAGGAACTATAAGGTGCTAGCTGTAACAAAAGGTAAAGAATCAATATATATATAGTTGCTGCAATGTATTGCAGAACAAATATCTATTAGCATGATTGTTACATATATAGATACCTACTTGCTGTATGTAAACATAGTTGTATTTGAACCAGAGATTGCTTAAGAGCTAAAAAAGTTTTGTTCTCGAATGGACCCCAAGAGTAATTCTCCACATAGAGGGCAGAGCACCGGAAAGGCCCCAAGGCGTGGTGTCCCTAATGGCGGCTTACAGCAGATCACAGTATACGTGGGAAAAAAGGATTGCAGACCGATCCAAGACTGGCGAGGGAAGGGTACCCCGCCGAGACAGTCAGCACAAGGACACCTATCAAAAATGATGATAAAGTGGTATATAACGGGTAACTAAATTTGGTCAGGTTATTGTGCATACACATTCTCCATTGTATATCCGCAGGGGATCATAGAGGGGGAGAGGGATGGTATGGGCGAGGGGTTAGTATTGTTATGGAAAAGAGTAAGGTCAATACAAGCATGTAGCATAACACATGTGGAAAAATACCTCTGATAGTGAAATAGCTGGGGCCTGGAAACAGCACTAGGCTATGAACATGAGCCCATACCTACAGAGGAAAGGACAGGAGTCACTCCTGTCCACCATTGCAGAAGCGGATCACTCAAGTATGGGGTAAGAGGCTTAACTTTTTGGGCAGTGTCATTCTGATGCGATCCTTTACAATTTCATTGTAACCTTTCCTTTATATCCTTTCCTTTGTAGGCATGGGCTCATGTTGATAGCCTAGTGCTGTTTCCAGGCTCCAGCTATTTCACTATCAGAGGTATTTTTTGAACCAATCTACTTATACATAGCTGTCTTTACCTTCAGCTAAGCAGATACACATGTTTCATCTCCTCCCTAGCACTTCCCTAGCACTTCCCTCGCCTCCCCTTCCCCAAAAAAAATATATATTTTTTTCCCCACATGTGTTATGCTACATGCTTGTATTGACCTTACTCTTTTCCATAACAATACTAACCCCTCGCCTATACCCTCCCTCTCCCCCTCTCTGATCCCCTGCGGATATACCATGGAGAATGTGTATGCACAATAACCTGACCAAATTTAGTTACCCGTTATATACCACCATCATTTTTAATATGTGTCCTTGTGCTGACTGTCTCGCCGGGGTACCCTTCCCTCGCCAGTCTGGGATCGGTCTGCAATCCTTTTTTCCCACGTATACTGTGAGCTGATGTAAGCTGCCATTAGGGACACCAGGCCTTGGGGCCTTTCCGGTGCTCTGCCCTCTGTGGAGAATTACTCTTGGGGTCCATTCGAGAAGAAAACTTTTTTAGCTCTTAAGCAATCTCTGGTTCAAATACAACTACGTTTACATACAGCAAGTAGGTATCTATATATGTAACAATCATGCTAATAGATATATATAGTTATTGCAATGTATTGCATAACAAATATCGATTATTTACCTTTTGTTACAGCTAGCACCTTATAGTTCCTCTGAAGAAGACCCAACAAGTGGGTTGAAACGCATCAGAACCATGTTTGACATATTTGTATACCATTTATGTTCTTTTATGTCATTCTTTTGGTGCTTACCCTTCTGTATGTATATATTTTGACTTTGTATAGAGTACCAGAGCTCATTTTTACGACTTTCAATGTACCAATAAATATCTTTTACTTTTTACATTTATTATTTTCATTTTCAGTTTTATTTTACCAACCATTTAACACACTTTGCTGCCCAAAAACCCCAATGGGGGAGCTTTTCCTATTATCTATTATTTTAGGGGTGAGCAGCGCTTTCCACACCCACTTTGTGTCTTTTTCCATTATTTTATATATATATATATATATATATATATATATATATATATATATATATATATATTTTTTTTTTTATTAAAGGGCCCAGAGGTCCCCAGGGCCCTGGATGACAACCCCCCTTTTTTTTATTAAAAAAATTACATGTTTTTTATATTTTTTTTCCTTTTATATATATATATATATATATATATATATATATATATATATATATATATATATATATATATATATATATATATTTTTATTAAAGGGCCCAGAGGTCCCCAGGGCCCCATTTGGAAACCCCCCCTTTTTTTCTTTTTATAAATGTTTATGTTTTTATTTGTTTTATATATTATTTTTTTATTTTTTTTATTAAAGGGCCCAGAGGTCTCCGGATGGCAACCCCCCCTTTTTTTTTATAAAAAAATGTTTTTTATTTCTTTTATATATATATATATATATATATATATATATATATATATATATATATATATATATATATATATATATAGTGTAATTTTTTTATTAAAGGGCCCTCTTTTTTTTATTTATTTTTTTATAATTTTTTTTTATTAAAGGGCCCAGAGGTTTATTTTTTTATTTTTATTAAAGGTCCCAAAGGTCCCCAGGGTCCCGGATGGCAACCCCCTTTTTTTTAATTTATTTTTATTAAAAAAAATATTTATATAAGGAGGGCTAGTGAAAGAGGCAGCTGCAGTCAGATGGGCTGGAATTGCCTAAAGAGGTGGTGCTGGGATCAGTAACCACAAAGTTCCTGAGTTTCAGGAGGTGACACTGGTGGATACTGGTGTGCAGCTGTATCATCGAGGGGGATTCGCCCTCGGGTTGATCGAGAAGTCAAAAAGGCTGTGTCTGCTGTGCCCTGGCTACAGGAGACCCACTACCTGGTCAGTGCCTAGATCCGATGTGGGCAGTGCAACGAGCCGCTTACAAGGCGAACACTGAGCGAGCAGAAGCAGCTCACCTACAGCGTAGACCTGCATTCAGGTGTCTGTCCAAAAGGGCCAGAATGGACCAGAGAACAACCACTGAAGGTAGGGGTTGAGTTTAAGGACAGAGACTCCCCTATGAAGACAAGCAACATTTTTGAAGAAGGCTGAAAGCCCGCCTCGGCCTGCAGCCCGGCCAGAGAACTGATACCTGGCAGTTCTGCCCAGCAGGAGCCTGAAGGTGTTCCTGGAAGGCCGGTTGTACCTGTACACCCTGTCAACCCCACCTGAAAGGAGGCAGTGCAGGAAGACGATTCATTGTCAGGTGAGCCAGAGGGGAGCGGCAGTGGTCGGACCATAGACTGGGGGTCGCCCAGACTGCAGGAAGAATTCGGACCCATAGATGCTGGCTGGGAGGAATGGTCATTACAGAGCAGCTCAGGAGAAGAATGGGAGTGGGGAGACTCCTGGGAAGAGGTGGAGGTTTTATTTCGGAGGTGACAAATATGACAGAATCAGCTGGAAGGGCCGGAGGATCCGTGTAGACCCATGTTTGTGTTCAGCTGAGATTCCAGAACAGAGCATCAACAACCCAGACCAAATGTGCTGAACCCAGGCAGTGGGTAGCGAGGTCCCCCAATGTCTGTGTCCTCCCTGGGAAAGGCAAGCCACTGGAGCTCCCGAGATTCTCCCAGTTCCAGGGGGAGGTGCAGCAGAGAACAGAACTGGAGCAAGGTCTGGATTACCCTTACATCCCATAGAACATCATGCCCATCATAGAGGACTCTCAGCAACAGTGGGAGGATGACATGCTGTGGGACTTTATGCACATCCACAAGCCTTGGGAGGATTTCATAACAAAAAGGACTTGGACCCAATTCCAGGACATTAGTCAGAAATGGCGGTTGGGATGAGCCAAATACAGTGACCTGGTGGTAATTGTTAAGGCCGGACAGCTCACCAAGAGCCATTCTGCTGGCATCAGAGGAGCTGATGGTACCATCACCATGTTGCCAAATATATTATTTATGTTTTTGTATTGGGGCTGATGTGGACAGTTTAGCCTAATGTAGCAGGAATGAACATTAAGTGTGCTGCAGTAAAGACCCTGCTATCGGTGGTTCGGACATGGCTGGGTGAGGACGCATAGTACTTGAGCTCCCAGCTCTCCATTAGCCCTGGATCAATTGCATCACTGAAACAAGCAGAGGCATGCAACGGAGGACTAGAATCACTTGGAATACCTCTAAAATGTGTGAATCTAAGGCCCGAGATACAATACTTTTTTCTTGGTGCACATGGGTGTGACTCCGGGGCTATGGCGAGCCCACGAGGCCCGGTTCCTGGAACCTTGTTTTCACAGGCGGGTCCAGCTTCCACGACCCCTCTTGTTGGATTAGACGCCCTTTCAGATGTCCTGCAGATGTTGGCAGTGGATGGGCAGGTCCCTGCCATGCAAGCTGACTCAATAACACCTACATCAGTCGAGGAAGATCTATGAGCCCTAATACAAGCGTTACCTACGAAGACAGATATAGAGGTTGTTATCCATAGGGTGGAAGATGCACATCGTAGGGAACTGCAGCTTGTCCAGACAGAGGTACAGGCAATATTGGTCCGCCCGATAGCTGATAAAACCACAGTCACCACACTGGAACAGCAGGTTGAATCATTGGAGAGAGACCGGAAATCTCAGGTAGACACAGCAAAAGAAACAAGGGGGGGGGGACCTCTCTAAGTGTAGTATTAAAACAGTAACATTTATTGCACAAGATTAAAAACACTTACAATATATAAGTGTCATGCTCATCATAAGTAAGTAGTCGTGACAGTTCTACTGCATCCCACAGGCTCCTCGCACGATCCGGGTAGCTGGGAAAGGTTTTTACCTTCAGGTAGACACAGCGGTTGCCCTGCAGCTTCAGCTGGAAGATCTGGAGGATTAAAGCCACTGTAACAACCTGCGGCTCTGTGGTCTCCCGGAAGCTGCAGGCCAGGAGAAAATTCCAGATACTCCAACGAATCCTGCTAACATGGAATTTGACAGGGTGCACAGAACAATAGGTCCCTAACTGAGCTGTATTCGATATGTGATTTGCCACCTTCATTATTACAGCCATAAGAGGCTATACTTTGAAAGGCATGGGAGGCAGGTACAGTGGACTGAGAAGGAGCACAAGTTAAAATATTGTCAGATGTCTCCCGAGCCACGTTACAGTGCAGAGCTCTCCTTCGACCTGTACTGGACCGGGTACGTCAGATGGGTCACACTTACCGTTGGGGGTTTCCCATTTCAGTTACGATTCAGAAGGGTTCTTTCTCCTTCACACTCCGTTCGCAGACAGCCCTACAAGATTTTTTCTCTTTTCTGGATATTGAGGTCGCACAGGAGTCAAGATCCCCCAGCCTGGCCCATCCTCACAAAACAACCGGGTCTCAACACCAGAATAGAGTGGCTACTCCAGAGGGACCTCGGGAATCTTAACTGTTTGTCAGTATGTCATTTTATGACGCCATCTATTCTGCCTAGGTATTTATTTGTCTGTATTCTACGATTAACTGGATATGCTCAATCTAGAT